>NW_027362773.1:25741711-27227336 GCF_046119375.1 Phyllobates terribilis
GGAGTCGTCTAAAGCTAAGCAATTGCCCCCTGTTTGTGTACCCTTGTTCTCTATAGAGTTTAGTGGAGATCAACTAGTGCTCATCTCCTCCCTTCCCTGGGAAAGTCAGGGCGAGGCACGCGTGCGGCGATTGGTGAAGAGCCAATATAGGGACGGTAGTTGAAAAAGGATGATACTAGACCAGACTAGGAGGTCTCTACTCCCCCCTTTCCCTAGTGTCTTGGCTCCCTTTCCCTCTTTGCTCTGTGTTGTGACTGGGCCGTGGGGTACTCGGTAGCCGGGCCAGTCGGTGCTGGGGATGTCACGGTGGCAGTGACCCGGTCCATGACCCAGGGCGGTCAATTAAAGGGAAAGTAAAAGGGAATAAAGTTTTTAGGATAATAGTGTTCGTGACGCCACCTGTAGTATGCGGCTATATGGAGCCGCCGCTGCGGTGCAGATCCACTGGAGCTGATGGTGACGCAGCAGAGTTGGTTCAGCTCTCAACAGGCAAAGCTTAGCTCCAGGGCAGGAAATAGTGATGTTATGAGGTAGATGTTGCTGGTGCTGTGTAGTGCAGGGCTGATGATGGCACAGCAATAATTCCAGGACACAGTGGGGTGCAGTCTTCAGGTTTTACTCACGGTTGTGCAAGACTCCAGGTTACCAAGGCTAGTGTGTAACCTCCCACGTTGTCCTGTGTTCACCAGGGAAGGGGTTCAGCAACTCTCAAGTCTCTCAGGAGTACTTAAACTGGACCCCATTCTGTGTGCCTTTCCCGGTCGTCTTCCCTGCGCTGGCTCTCGCCCTCCTGCCCTGCGCCTCACAATCAATGTCCCAAGTCAGTAGCCTCGGGTCTTGTTGGGCGACGTGCAGTCCCCTGGACCCTATGCGGCCACCTTTTCGGTGATGTAATTGTGGCTGTTGGCTGCAGCACCTTGCAAATGCAGCAGCCTCCGGTAGTCTAGCTGAGCCTGGTTGTTCTGCACTAGTTAGGGGCCGGTCCCCTCTGTGGCCTGATCCCTCCACGTCCGTGTAGATTCGGGTGCACGGGTGGCTTCCTGCTCTCGCCGTGCACCTGGGATCCCCTCTGTCTCTGGAGCCTTCCCTCTGCTCCCGTCGTCTCTCACTCTCTCTCCTGGGCCTCTCAGACTAGGCCCGACTCCTCTCTCTCCACCTGAGCTCCTGCTCTGAACTCTCCCTCTGACTGAACTGACTCAAGATGGTTCCCCTCCTTCTTATACTCCTTCTGACGGTGCTCCTCTGATCTGCTTCCTCCACCCACACCCACTACATGGTTGCACCCTCCAGCTAGGGACCAGGGACTGTGCTATTCCTTAGGAGAAATCTCGCCCTTCCCTACTGAAGTGGAGTGTGTTGGATGCGGGTGTGTGGGTCCCGGGTAGTACTCCCTCTTTACCTGAGAGTGGGGTACCACACCTCTGGGTGAGATGCAGTACCTCTGTGGCGACTGAACCCGCAGGGGCGCCACAGTTGCACTAAGTCTTTCCCACACCCTGAGTGACAGCTGTGTGATGCCATTTACGAGATCCATGACGTTCTATTTCCATACATCACACCTTCCACAGAGTAGTGATGACCAAGTAATCTCATTTTATTCCATGTATAATGCTGTCAACTCAACTTTTTTGCAATTGACGTACAAAATAATAAGACAGTAATAGGGATGAGCGGACCCATGGATGTTCGGGTTCGTCTGGTTTGACCGAACAGTAGTCCAGTCTAGTTCGGGTACCAGAACCTGAACTGTTCCCGAACTTGAACTAGAACCCGAACCCCATGGAAGTCAACTTTGGTGCTCTAAAATGGTGGTAGTAAAGGCTAGGGGGTTGCCAAAGGAAGCAGAGTCTCTCTCTCCCTGGAAATCCGAACACTAAAATGGACTTCCGGGAGAAGTCCGTCTTCGAAGTTCAGCAACAGACACTAGGTGTCCTGGACAAACATCGAACTTTACAGTTTGGGTTCACTCATCTCTAGACAATAATTGATAGCGAGTAACTAGTAAGGTTCAGGATTGGAAGTTGGTGGGTGAAGGCCACTTAAAGCAATGACACTGGCTATCAAACTTTATTCCTCGATGTCTCGCTTCCTCTTATTACTCTCCTGTTTTCTTCTCTTCTGACTTATCTCCTATCATTTTCTGCCACTTCAGTTCTTGCCTGTTCCATGTAACTATGGTCCTGCTGTATTCCCCCACTGTGATTCTTCAGCTCCCGGTCTCTTCTCCTACTGGTACACTCTTCAAGGGTCTATATGTTCCTGCTGTTTCTACTACTGGTCCACCACCTTTCCTTCTGAAACTACTCTGGTTAACTTGTTTTATCACTCCATTTCCAAAGCTGCCTTACTCATTGACCTTCCACAGCATCGGTGATCCCTCCCTATTCAGAAGAGTTGTAGATGCCAGCTCCAGTTTAAAAGTAAAATCCTTTATTATAGACAATTAAAATTGTAACAAAGGACGCCGGAGTGCATCTGAAACGCATAGCTACAACATGCCCGTCTATTTCTAGCCATGTTTGTCAAATTATCTCCATGGAGTTGGAAGTTTAATTGTCTATAATAAAGGATTTTACTTTTAAACTGGAGCTGGAATCTACAACTCTTCTGAACATTCCCATGTCTGGTCCGGACAAATTTCTGTTCTCCCACATTACAAAGCCCCAATAGGTGAGCCGGCATTTTTCTCCTTTCGCTTTCTCCCTATTCTAGTCTTTTTTATTTTTTTTGCTACTGGCATGCCCTTTAACCTTCAGCACAATTTTAACTCCTACATTGTCTTTATTGTTTTTTCCCATTGTCCCCCCCCCCCCCCTTCCCCATCCCGGAACATTGTTGCTTTTTTACTGATTTGCCCTTTAACCCCTTCATGACTGAGCTATTTTCCACTTATTCAGTTTAGTTTTTTCCTCCCTTTCTTCCAAGAGCCATAACTTTTTTATTTTTCCATCCTCTTTTTTTGCAGGAAAGTTGTACTTTTGAATGACACCATTCATTTTATCATGTGATGCACTGGAAAGTGGGAAAAAGGTGCAATTCCACAATTGTTTTTAGCTTTTTATTTTTTATTTTTTTATTTAAGTGGTGAAAAAAAAATTGGAAATTAAAAAAAAAATGTTTTTGCTTGTGTCACCATTTTCCGAGACCAGTAACATTTTCATTTTTCAGGATATGAGGCTGTGTGAACGTTTATTTTTTGCATCTTGAGCTGTTGTTTTTACTGATACCATTTTGGAGTAGATACGATGTTTTGCTCGCCTGTTTTATTTCACTTTTTACTGTATTTAATAGTCCCTTTAGGGGACTTGATGCTGCGCTCATCTGATTGCATGTGCTATGTATAGAGAAAATCATCATCTCCTATGAATGCCAGCCACAAGCCGGCATTCACAGGAGGATCGTAATCATCAGCAGACCCCTGGCAGTCATGACAACACATCAGCAATCAAGTCACAGAGGCACTGATGGACACCCCCTGCTGTTGTGTGTTAAATGCCACTGTCAGAGATTTAACATGTTAACAGCCTACTTGTGGCTGTTAGAGGCAGATGATGGCTGAAAAATGTAGCCATCATCTGCCAGGAAAGATGAGGGTTCAGCATGCAAGCCCGCATCAAAGGCAGGGACATGACATATGACGTAAATGTATGTCATATATCGTGAGGGGGTTAAAGCGGATGTCAGTAGAACAAAAGTGCCCATTTAATGTCACCACCATGAAAATGTCATTAATGCTGCTCTTATTGGTGGTTGGAATGTTTCTCGACTTCCTCTTAACATGATTTACATATTTTCTGGGAAAACAAGAATAAATAGGAAGGTTCAGCAGTGATACGCTTCATTTCATTTCCTTCCACCTTCTCCCAACACTGTGATTGACAGCAAAGACCTTCCTGTAGCCCAGGCAAATGTATCACGTTCTTACAGAGATATAATGTACTCTCTTGGTGAACTTGGTGTTAAAAACTGTTATTACACACTGAAAGTGCAGCTGGAAAATGGGCTTTATCCAATTGTAGTACTGCACACCCTGCAGCTTCTACTGAGCATGTGCAAGACTTGAGCAAATGCAGCAGTAGGGAACAAAGCTCCTCAATCAAGCTAAGAGGGTGGAGACAGAGTTTGCTGCTTATATACACTTGGACTGAAATCTGGCAGTGTATAGCTGGACTCCTAAAATGCTGAGCACTCAGAAATTATTATAAAGTCACTCTGGGATGGATACGAAAAGTAAGTACACCATCCTCATCAGGGACAAGTAATCAATACCATGATATATACAGATTATATTGTTGGATCTGGTGACAGATCCTCTTTAACTTTTCACTTCCTATTTTATTCTTTTCCCTAACAGACTGTCCTGTTAGGTGGCGCTAGAGAGATGGCTTTTTACCTTCTGAAGGAGAGTTAATTTGTATACCCATTAGACAGGAAGCATTGCTTGGCTTTTGAAAAGTAATCAATCAATGGATACATAAAAATAAGTAACTTTGTAATATATTTTATAATAGAAATGTGCTTCTTTATCCTCCTGGACTAATCCTTCATTCTCAAAATTCTTGGGTAAAGTTGATATTCAATGAATACAGACTTTCCCATTACTGAGATGGGAGATGACTAGTGATGAGCGGCACTAAAATGCTCAGGTGCTCGTTCGGGTCGAGCACATTGGAATACTCGAGTGCTCAGTCGGAGTAACGAGCCCAATGTAAGTCTGTGGGAAACTCCAGCATTTTGCTGGCGCCCCCCCTCCCCCCGGAGGTATGCAGGGGACCTAAAAATTGCCCAAATGGATGGGAACAGTTCTCAAATGACATGGGAACAGCATGGGGAAGACCCCTAGAAGCATCTCTGACTACCAGGTCACTGCTGTCAACAACGTTGTCAGAGTATTACGCCACTTTTACGGATTCACAATAAAACATACAAAAACGAAACCAAAATGGATTTTCCTGGGAAAAAATGTTAAGGATCATCCTTTCCAGGGCAATGACTTGTATTTAAGGTAAAATAAATAACCAAAAACAAAAATACTCCTCCACACCTTGGGCTATGTTCACACGTAGCGTTTTTGATGCGTTTTTGCACTTTTGCATTGCTTTCAACGATGAAAAATACATTTACCAGTAAATGTCATTTTAACATTTTACTAGCTTATCTGCCCATGTGGTGTGCGAGACATGATCAGACACATCTTGTTTCATTTCTGAAGGAAGGACTCTGAAAGCCACAAAGCCTATTTTTATAGGGCTATCAGGCGGCCCTTAATATTCTTAAAGAGCCAGCAGTTGGCCCTCACTATTGTTAGAGAGCCATCAGCCGGCTATGCTTTGTTGTTCCCATTATTAAAGAGTGCGTCTCCTATACTGTTATTGCATATGCAGTGACTGCAAGGGCTGCCAAAAATTTTGACGCACCCCAATACCCCTTTGAAGAGACATAAAGAAGGGCCTCAGTAAAAGAAATGTTCCCATTATAAGGGAGTGGTTCTGCTATACAGTTATTGCGTATGCAGTGACTACAATGGCTGCCTAAATTTAGGAGCACAAGAACGTGGATGTGGTTGCTGATTATGGTAGTTGCGAGTGTGCAACGACAGGTGCAGGGCGAGAGGCATCTTCGCATGTGCCATAGACAGGCGATTGGCATGCACGCACAACAGCGGAAGAAGCAGTGGTGTCACCCGCAGATACTGTTGTCCTGGGGTTCGGCCCACCTAGTCAGGTGCTTTGCTGTCATGTGCCTTAGCATGCTGGTGGTGGTCAGGCTGCTAGTTTTGCTTCCCCTACTGATGGTGACCTGGCAGATGGTGCAAATGGCCTTTTTGGGGTTATCTGCAGAGTCTTTAAAAAACAACCAGACTCGGGAAGATCTAACAGTTGTACTGGCAACTTCCTTCGTGTTGGTGTTCCGGGGAACAGTTGCCCGCTTTGTGTCTGTGGCCACCACACTGCTCATTCCTGGCTGTTGTTGTGCTACCCCTCCCTCCCCCTGTGTGCTGCTGTCCTCGCTCTGCATGTTACCTTGCCAGGTTGGGTCAGTGGCATCATTGTCCACCACCTCGTCTTCTACTTCTGCACCCTGGTCCTCCTCCTGACTTTGTCTCATCATCATCCACCTCTTGCGACAGTAATTGCACTTTCCCACCGTTGCCTTCGTGTGACCATGGCTGCTCAAATATTTTTGCATCACTACACACAGTCTCCTCTTTTCCCGCTTGAAGCTTTGCAACCAACAACCTTTTCACACTGCTCGGTGTTCAATAGTGGTGTGCTGCGTTCCCCTAGTAATTGGGACAGGAAAGTAGGGTGACATGATATGGGTGCTTGTTGTGGCACAATTTCAGCTTGCCCACGGCCTCAGTCTCTGCATGCACCATCACCATCACGTCCACTTCCCCCTCCCTTGCCATGTGCCTTGCCCATTTTAAATGGAGTATAATATCTTGAACGTCCCCTACAAATTGCTGGATTTGTACTGCAGTAATATCTGATATGTGTGATGGGACTCCCACGGTTTTAAGCACTGCCCTTCTAGTTTAGTATTGCTCAGCGACCACATGTGAACAGGTTCACTACCACACTGCTGACGAACTGTAAATGGAATATAATATCTTGAACATCCCCTACAAATGGCTGGATTTGTACCGCAGTTATATGTGATACGTCTGACAGACGCCCACGGTTATAAATAGCGGGCTTGTAGTTTCCTATTATTTACAGTGACCACGTGTGACACGCTGCTGCCAAACTGTAAATGGAGGACAATATTTTCCAGGTTCACTACAAATTTCTGGATTTTTATCGCTGTAATATGGGATCACGTCTAATGATGGAAAAGATCTGGCTGTATTCTGCAGTGCTAACAAGCAAATGGAGCAGTAAAATATTGGACAGTGGACACTATTACTTTTTCAAAAAATAATCAGGATTAAGATAAAAAATAAATAAATTAGCCCTGGCCCCTGATATCTGGGGCTATGTCTACGGATATCTGTAACAGAAGGAGCAGACAGAACGTGCAATGGACACTATTGTACTGTACAGTATTCACAAATTTCTATGCCTGCTTGCCTAACTCCTGCTATCACCACTGAATATATGCAGCTGGATTAGTCCTCAGAAGGACTGTTAGTTCAGATGGATATATATATACTCCTGGAGTACCTATATCTAACTATTATACCGCCAATTCTGTCCCTCACACAGCAGCACCTCTCCCTACTCTGCCTGTCTGAAAGTTAGATTGTGACGAGTCTAGCGTCACCAGGTTTTATATAGACCCGATGATGATGCGGCCAGCCAAGCACTGTAATGCCACAACCAACATGGCTACAGCGTTACACAAAGAAGCAGATTTCTCTGATACAATATATTGCAAAGTTGCTTATTTCCATGTGTACTACTGATTTGTTAAATATAAATTAAGATAACTGTTATTCTTTAAAGTGAATCTGTTAACAGGTTTTTGCTACCTCATCTGAGAGCAGCATGAGGTAGGAGAAGAGACCAAGTCCAGCGACGTATCACTTAGTTTACTGGGTGCAGCAGTTGTGATGCAATCAGTTTTTAGATGTAGCATGAGGCAGAGCCGAGAAAGCTAGCCCCGCCCACACCTGGCTCTATTTACATTGTATATTGACAGTGAGCTGCTAATCTGAGGAGGGGGCGTGGTCAGACCAGGGCTCACATGAGCTGTAGTCTAGTCAGTGATAAACCATTCATTTCATTGAAACAACAGCACACATTCTAACAAGTGACACATCCCTGGAATCTGTGTCTCAGCCCCTACACCATGCTGTCCTCAGCTTACATAGCAAAAACTTGCTGACAGATTCCCTTTTAGAGCTAGGCACTGCTTTCTGAAACAAGGATATGCAAATTATCTCTTTTTCAAAAGGGAAAAAAAGCTTTCTCTCCAGTGCCAGGGTTATTCTTTAAGCTTTTTAACACCAGCTGGCAGTTTTCACAAAAAGAAATAGCACTCCTTGTGCTCCATTCCTGCACTGCTTTATCCATACAACCTGTTCTTTCTGCATTCTGACTTCCCCGCGCCTGTTTGCAGTACCCCTGCTATCCCGAGTGCCCTATTTCACCTTATACCTATCTTCTTGGTTCCATTTTTTGGCCACAGTTCTATAATCAGCTATAATTTTCTAACCTTCCTGGGAATCACATTGAGAAATGAGATGATGTTAGAAAACATTCTTTTATTAGCAAAGACGCATCAGTGTGTTAATTGCATGTTTGCTATAAAGAAAAGATGCTTTTATATTGTCACTGCGGTAGTTCTCTAATGATTCATTTGAAGGCAGGCTTTATAGCGGCAATAGTAAATGCTTTGTGATATTATACCTATAACGCAGTTACTATTCCCATGGCTAATAATTAATTTTCCCAAGATGTGCCAAAGAAAAACTCTACATGGTCCATCTGTACTGCTTTTTGCTCTTTTGTCTTGTCACCTTGCTATAAGGCAAATTGTCAATAAGGATTTCCTTCTCTCATACACATGAATATATTCAAAGTGTCACAACAATGTGGTTTGCATTTCAATACAAAATGCAACAATGTAGCAAATACATAAGGGTTTGTGATTGATGTAAAAGACCTAAAAGCTCAAAGGTTAAAGATGTGTTGACCCTATAATAAGACCATGGCTTGAGAATACTATGAAATATTCATCCCATAAAATAAGCTTTTCATGTTCCCATAGAATCGTTCATTCTTCATGATAACCCATCGCCATATGAAATATATAGGAAATTGGCAATAAAGAACCTCCTGTACCTTATATTGTCTCCAGCATAAGTATCACATATCTCATTTATAGCTTATATACTTAATAACTGCGGACCTATATGTAATGCCGATGATTGATTATCTAGACTGAGAGCTTTTGCATTTGATATTGTATAGATTTGTAATATGGAAATTAGTGGGGCATGTTCCTCTTATACTTTATTATGGAACTATTCTCCACTAGAAGCCTCTATATAGTATCTCATGAAAATATCTAATGTTGGTGAAGGGGGCAACCTGTGCACAGGGGCCCGAGAGGAAAGGGGGCCTCTACCACCTCCAATGCAGTAAGCAGCTTCTCTCATAGACAGAACTTTTGGACTGCAATGAGGCCATATACTATTCTTGTACAGTTGTCCTTTTTTCCTGTATATTGTGGTAGATCAACTCGCTTGGCTTTTTGAAGAGGCAGACATAGGAACCGTTTCTATTTAAACTGTGGCTGGTTTATTGCAATCCTCATAAACCACGTCAACAGAAAATGTAAATACAGCCTTTGTCCGGCAGAAGGTAAAACAGAAAAATAACAAGTCCATACAATAGTGCTGGTTAGCCCACCTGCTTTAGAGTCCAGCTTCCATGTCCTTTAGCAAAGGCATTCAACCCAGAAGACCTACAATCACCATACATCCAGCATGTGTGAAACAAACATCTCCAGAGCTTTCACCTCCAGCCCACCCCACACCAAATGCTCTAAAGGCTGTGAATTTTATGCTCTGACCTCCTTCTCTACAGATGTTCAATCAACCTAGCACTAATGATGGCAGTTTAACCCCTTATTCTTTTGTGTGCTGGAATCGTTCTCCTATGTTTAATTAGTGGAGCTAACAAACTCAGTGCTACATATCTCCCCTCCAGTACTTTGTCAGTGACTTTGTCAAAATATATACTGTACATATAATTCCTACAGATTACTAATACAAACCATTAGTGCCTCCTAGTCAACTGCTCTTTGTAACCACACCCCCACCACTGATTGGCAGCTTTCTGCTTATGCACAGTGTACGCAGAAAGTGGCCAATCAGTGGTGTGGGCGGGGTTATACATGGCTCAACATTATGAGCTTTGCTAGCTCCACAGCAGAGAAAACTGTGATTGTTTCAAAATGACATCATGCAGACAAGTAAGTGGCACATCACTGGAATCAGGGTCTCTGCCCCTACATTATGCTGCTGTCAGATTACATAGAAAAAAAGACTGCTGACAGATTCCCTCTAACTTTTACAGCACTTATCAATTTACCCCAGTTGTAAGTATTTTTCTTATCCTACAATGAAATATTACTCCGGCATCCTAAAAGCCAGTCTTCAATGGCCTATGTATAGGGTTTTGATTTACTGTTTGACTGTGAGACTTAAAGAGGTTGTCCACTACTTTTACATTGATGACTTATCCTAAGGATAGAAAATCAATGTAAAAGTAGTGGACAACCTCTTTAAATTTGCCACTTACAAAAATGTAGGGTAATGCAAGTGATGCACCATAAATGTAGAAACCTTTCTGTCACTAGTAAAGTAGTCGTTGTCTTGACTTTTCTTGCATTGTTGTGTCTCAATGCTATGATGTACAATACTGAAGAGAAGACATGTGGGAGTAAAGAATCAATTGTTTGTCATGGGGTTGGGTCACCAGTTGCTTAAATATTTAGATGCTTCATGGAGGAACTGACTGGCTATCTAGTCTCTTTCCTTACAATGCTTCAGTTATTTTCTCTTTTGTGTTTGTGTGTGTTTATGTAGTGGGTGGATAATTGGAGTAGAGTGGGAGTATAAATGTAAATTTGTTTCATGATTGCCTCTGGCTTTTTCTGAATACTTTATCATTGATCAACATCACTCCTGGGAGACTGCACCTTGTGAATATAAAAGTTCTGGTACTTTTCAGCCTACCTTCCTTTACTTTTTCCAGGCGTTCTAGGATCCTGCTGCTACTATAAAACATATATCCAACTTTGCTTGAGTACTTCCATTCATTTAGTTCTCATAGTTTGAATATCACAATAGTTTAGCATCCTTGAAAAATTATTCATATATTAGTGGGCAGAACGGTGGCTCAGTGGTTAGCATTGCAGCTATGAGGTCCTGGGTTCAAATCCCACCAAGGACATCTGCAAGGAGTTTGTATGTTCTCCCCGTGTTTGTGTGGGTTTCCTCCGGGTTCTCCGGTTTCCTCCGGGTTCTCCAAAGACATATTGATAGGGAATCTATGTTGTGAGCCCCAATGGGGACAGCGATGATAATGTCGGTAAGGTGATGTGGAATATGTTGACGCTATATAAGTGAGCATAATAAATAGTGCAGTTTTTGGTCAGTGGAAGGCAGGTGACAGTATCTGAGAAGCCGATGATGTAAACTGTCTTGGCCATGTAACCCACAGAAGAGAGTGTAACAGATAAAGAAGAGGGAAAACATTTTGTAGAGCACACAAAAAGGGCGGTGAAGCTTAGACGGCACTCTGAGTGTTCAGTATAAGGGCTTGAGCAGACGACAGTATTATCGGTCCTAGTGCGATCCGACAAAACATCAGCTTGCACCCGGACCTATTGGATTGCGCCTGGACCAATGTTATGCACATGTCAAAATGGCTACATGCCCTAGTTTTATCCAGTATTTGGATCACACTCGGCCATGCAAGTCAATGAGTCTGTGGAAATCATTCGACTGCACTCGGATGACATCTGAGTGCAGTCCAGTTTCCACAGTCTGACAGAATGGAGAAGATGGATACATTTTTTTTCTCCATGTTCTCTCCATTCGTAAGAATCAGATCACACTGGGCTTAAACTCTGATTATAGTTTGATCAGAGTGTTACTTGCATAATTCACCCAATTCTCTTGGATGAGAGAATACACGATCGTCTGCACTTAACCAAAGGGTTGAAGCGAAACGACGGAGAGACTGTGAGAGATAGAAGCATGCGGGTGACTACAGTTCTCAGAATTCAGGCCCCTCACATACATATTAGATTGTTTAGTCACCGGCTATCTCTCCCAACTCCCCCATTACCATGAACATTTGACGTGCATGAACAGGAATGGCAGAGAAAGCTACTGCCAAATAGCTCTGGCAGCTGCTTATCTCCTGGAGAGCAAGATGGGCGGGCATGAAATTCAACCTGCCAGACCCTTTATCTACCCCAACATTATCTGAGAGTCGGGAGGTACCCCATACACAATAGACTATTGGCCAATCTTGTAAAGTCCTGGATGACAGGTATGTGTCACTGAGGTTGCTGGCATCGGTGATTTAAGTACACCATTAATAACAGAATACAGAGAGGATTTTTAGTGGACTGGATTTTTTGTCCGGGATTTAGGAGTGACCAAAAGAGCCTGGATGGGCAAGGTCACTCCCATACAAAAATGAATTTTGTGAGGTCTGGCTAACTTTGGTCTAAAGTGTACGGGTTCCATTTAGTACAGTTGGTCCAGTGAAAGTACATTTTTGGCTTCATGGTCCACCCTCAATGTACACTAAAGCATCAGAGAACAAACATTGGCAGAAAGATCGCTTAAGTTAGCTGCATCCCTACTAATTCTCCCCTGATCCAAGGTCATAAAGATCAAGTGGAAAGTGAAGAGATCAGCAAACTCATCATAAACAAGCGTCTGCAAGGAGATTTCACAATATCCAGAAGGCACCCGGTATACCGAAGCCTGGACTAATATGTAAGACTACGGTACTCTGAATAACAAGCCTTACTGATACCTGGAACATTGGAGACTGTTAACCATTAATGAGAAAGGTTTTTCAGTTAATCAAAGCAAATTAAAAGCAAAAAAGTTTTTATTGTGACTTCATTAAAGTAGTAGCGTGGGCATAGAAAAATACTGACGTGTTTCGAGTCTGGAACCAAAGTGAACAACATACATATATTGGATGGGGTGAGCTGTATGCACAAATTTATTTATATCACAGTTAAAAGTTGTTGCAGCCAAGTCAGAGTGTATTCTTACCCAACTAAGGAGGACATTGTGCTGAGGTTGATCCCCGAATGACTTTTTTCTGCATTATTAAGACAATAGTAAAGCAAAAGTTTCACCTGAACGTGTGTGCGGTGCTTGCATACCGCCGCGGCACGTTACAGACACTGGGGTAAGGGTTAATGACAGCGAGATTATTGGACTATATATTTAAGCCCTAGGATTAGGCATAAAGGAATTTTCCATGTTTCTGCCATGCCGCCTATTGAAGTTCTTGCCAAGTGAATTTAACCGTACACTTTTCAAATCAAAATTGCAATCAGACATGCAGAACGAAATGTCAATCTTGTATAACATTTCTATTCAAGGAAGTTATTTCTTCTCAATAAGAGATAAGTTGTGTTTTTATATACAATGCATGGGGATAATTGGAAGCTACAAGGACTCGGCATTCTCTCCAATCAGGTAGTGTTGCAAAAATTTTTTTATGTATTTGCATAATGGTATTTCATTTTCTATCTTGTAAAGGGAATAAACATGCGGCTTATCTGTCCTCTTTGTAAACATGGTTTAATAACATATTAACATTGTTCTCTGAGTCTGCAGGGCCCGGGGGTCCAGGGTGCCATCCTTGGTTTAATCTGGACGGGCAAGTGAATCTCTCCATCATTTCCCTCCTCATGTAACCCAGGGCGAGAAGGGGGAGCAGGGCTGCTGTGTGGGAGGGAGATGGAAGGCAGATGATACGGCCCCGATTAAGCAGGAGGAATAGGAGCTCAATATGTTCACGACTGTGAAAAGCGCATCTCTGACGGGAGCTGGTACAAACTCTCCCTACGCAGCCGGCTGGACAGGAAATGCATGCGTTTGGCTTGCTGCTTGCCCAATACTCGGGTTCCCATGCCAGCAGCACTTGTATAATTTCTTGTTGGCACCACAAAGTGCCAGGGTTGTCAGTGGGCTCCACGTGGCAGCACTAATGGCATCTGCCTATCTCATACAACTGAGTTAACAATTTACTCTATACCCATAAAGAGAACAAAGAGAGCCAGAGGGCCAAGCTGGGCGTCTGATATCCAATTGTGACATTTATTTATATGAAACTAAAAGGATAAGTGCTCATCTTACGTGTGTATGTGTGTGTCTGTGTGTGTGTATATATATATATATATATATATATATATATATATATACACATACATACACACACCTGCATACATCATACACATACATGCATACATATAAACACACACCTACATACATATAAATACATACACGTACATATACACACATACATACATTCATAAATACAAAAACATATACACACATACATATAGACACGCTCATACATACACATGCACGCACATACATACATACAGTGGCAGATACAAGTTTGGGCACCACTGGTCAAAATTACTGTTATTGTGAACAGTTAAACAAGTTGAAAATAAAATGATCTCTAAAAGGCCTAAAGTTAAAGATGACACATTTCCTTTGTATTTTAGGCCAAAAAAATTAAATTATGTATATATATATATATATATATATATATATATATATACAGTACAGACCAAAAGTTTGGACACACCTTTTCATTTAAAGATTTTTTTTCTGTATTTTCATGACTTTGAAAGTTGTACATTCACACTGAAGGCATCAAAACTATGAATTAACACATGTGGAATTATATACTTAACAAAAAAGTGTGAAACAACTGAAAATATGTCTTATATTCTAGGTTCTTCAAAGTAGCCACCTTTTGCTTTGATGACTGCTTTGCACACTCTTGGCATTCTCTTGATGAGCTTCAAGAGGTAGTCACCGGAAATGGTTTTCACTTCACAGGTGTGCCCTGTCAGGTTTAATAAATGGGATTTTTTGCTTTATAAATGGGGTTGGGACCATCAGTTGTGTTGTGCAGAAGTCTGGTGGATACACAGCTGATAGTCCTACTGAATAGACTGTTAGAATTTGTATTATGGCAAGAAAAAAGCAGCTAAGTAAAGAAAAACGAGTGGCCATCATTACGTTAAGAAATGTAGGTCAGTCAGTGCAAAAAATTGGGCAAACTTTGAAAGTGTCCCCAAGTGCAGTTGCAAAAACCATTAAGCGCTACAAAGAAACTGGCTCACATGAGGACCGCCCCAGGAAAGGAACACCAAGAGTCACCTCTGCTTCTGAGGATAAGTTTATCCGAGTCACCAGCCTCAGAAATCGCAGGTTAACAGCAGCTCAGATTAGAGACCAGGTCAATGCCACACAGAGTTCTAGCAGCAGACACATCTCTACAACAACTGTTAAAAGGAGACTTTGTGCAGAAGGCCTTCATGGTAAAATAGCTGCTAGGAAACCACTGCTAAGGACAGGCAACAAGCAGAAGAGACTTGTTTTGGCTAAAGAACACAAGGAATGGACATTAGACCAGTGGAAATCTGTGCTTTGGTCTGATGAGTCCAAATTTGAGATCTTTGGCTCCAACCACCGTGTCTTTGTGCAACGCAGAAAAGGTGAACGGATGGACTCTACATGCCTGGTTCCCACCGTGAAGCATGGAGGAGGAGGTGTGATGGTGTGGGGGTGCTTTGCTGGTGACACTCTTGGGGATTTATTCAAAATTGAAGGCATACTGAACCAGCATGGCTACCACAGCATCTTGCAGCGGCATGCTATTCCATCCGGTTTGCATTTAGTTGGACCATCATTTATTTTTCAACAGGACAATGACCCCAAACACACCTCCAGTCTGTGTAAGGGCTATTTGACCAAGAAGGAGAGTGATGGGGTGCTACGCCAGATGACCTGGCCTCCACAGTCACCAGACCTGAACCCGATCGAGATGGTTTGGGGTGAGCTGGACCGCAGAGTGAAGGCAAAAGGGCCAACAAGTGCTAAGCATCTCTGGGAACTCCTTCAAGATTGTTGGAAGACCATTTCCGGTGACTACCTCTTGAAGCTCATCAAGAGAATGCCAAGAGTGTGCAAAGCAGTCATCAAAGCAAAAGGTGGCTACTTTAAAGAACCTAGAATACAAGACATATTTTCAGTTGTTTCACACTTTTTTGTTAAGTATATAATTCCACATGTGTTAATTCATAGTTTTGATGCCTTCAGTGTGAATGTACAATTTTCATAGTCATGAAAATACAGAAAAATCTTTAAATGAGAAGGTGTGTCCAAACTTTTGGTCTGTACTGTACATACATATACACACTTAAATATATACATATACACACATACATACATAAATACAAAAACATATACATACATACATATAGACACGCTCATACATACATACAGTGGCAGATACAAGTTTGGGCACCACTGGTCAAAATTACTGTTATTGTGAACAGTTAAACAAGTTGAAAATAAAATGATCTCTAAAAGGCCTAAAGTTAAAGATGACACATTTCCTTTGTATTTTAGGCCAAAAAAAATTAAATAAATTATATATACAGTACAGACCAAAAGTTTGGACACACCTTCTCATTTAAAGATTTTTCTGTATTTTCATGACTATGAAAATTGTACATTCACACTGAAGGCATCAAAACTATGAATTAACACATGTGGAATTATATGCTTAACAAAAGAGTGTGAAACAACTGAAAATATGTCTTATATTCTAGGTTCTTCAAAGTAGCCACCTATTGCTTTGATGACTGCTTTGCACACTCTTGGCGTTCTCTTGATGAGCTTCAAGAGGTAGTCACCGGAAATGGTCTTCCAAAATCTTGAAGGAGTTCCCAGAGATGCTTAGCACTTGTTGGCCCTTTTGCCTTCACTCTTCAGTCCAGCTCACCCCAAACCATCTCGATTGGGTTCAGGTCTGGTGACTGTGGAGGCCAGGTCATCTGGCGTAGCACCCCATCACTCTCCTTCTTGGTCAAATAGCCCTTACACAACCTGGAGGTGTGTTTGGGGTCATTGTCCTGTTGAAAAATAAATGATGGTCCAACTAAACGCAAACCGGATGTAATATCATGCCGCTGCAAGATGCTGTGGTAGCCATGCTGGTTCAGTATGCCTTCAATTTTGAATAAATCCCCAACAGTGTCACCAGCAAAGCACCCCCACACCATCACACCACCTCCTCCATGCTTCATGGTGGGAACAAGGCATGTAGAGTCCATCTGTTCACCTTTTCTGTGTCACACAAAGACACGGTGGTTGGAACCAAAGATCTCAAATTTGGACTCATCTAACCAAAGCACAGATTTCCACTGGTCTAATGTCCATTCCTTGTGTTCTTTAGCCCAAACAAGTCTCTTCTGCTTGTTGCCTGCCCTTAGCAGTGCTTTCCTAGCAGCTATTTTACCATGAAGGCCTGCTGCACAAAGTCTCCTCTTAACAGCTGTTGAAGAGATGTGTCTGCTGCTAGAACTCTCTGTGGCATTGACCTGGTCTCTAATCTGAGCTGCTGTTAACCTGCGATTTCTGAGGCTCGTGACTCGGATAAACTTATCCTCAGAAGCTGAGGTGACTCTTGGTCTTCCTTTCCTTGGGCAGTCGTCATGTGAGCCAATTTCTTTGCAGCGCTTGATGGTTTTTGCAACTGCACTTGGGGACACTTTCAAAGTTTTCCCAATTTTTCGCACTGACTGACCTTCATTTCTTAAAGTAATGATGGCCACTCGTTTTTCTTTACTCAGCTGCTTTTTTCTTGCCATAATACAAATTCTAACAGTCTATTCAGTAGGACTATCAGCTGTGTATCCACCTGACTTCTGCACAATACAACTGATGGTCCCAACCCCATTTATAAGGCAAGAAATGCCACTTATTAAACCTGACAGGGCACACCTGTGAAGTGAAAACCATTTCCGGTGACTACCTCTTGAAGCTCATCAAGAGAATGCCAAGAGTGTGCAAAGCAGTCATCAAAGCAAAAGGTGGCTACTTTGAAGAACCTAGAATATAAGACATATTTTTAGTTGTTTCACACTTTTTTGTTAAGTATATAATTCCACATGTGTTAATTCATAGTTTTGATGCCTTCAGTGTGAATGTACAATTTTCCTAGTCATGAAAAAACAGAAAAATCTTTAAATGAGAAGGTGGGTCCAAACTTTTGGTCTGTACTGTTGTAAGTTTGGACCCACCATCTCATTTAAAGATTTTTTTTCTGTATTTTCATGACTTTGAAAATTGTACATTCACACTGAAGGCATCAAAACTATGAATTAGCACATGTGGAATTATATACTTAACAAAAAAGTGTGAAACAACTGAAAATATGTCTTATATTCTAGGTTCTTCAAAGTAGCCACCTTTTGCTTTGATGACTGCTTTGCACACTCTTGGCATTCTCTTGATGAGCTTCAAGAGGTAGTCACCAGAAATGGTTTTCACTTCACAGGCGTGCCCTGTCAGGTTTAATAAATGGGATTTCTTGCCTTATAAAT
Organism: Phyllobates terribilis; assembly: GCF_046119375.1. Lineage (NCBI taxonomy): Eukaryota > Metazoa > Chordata > Amphibia > Anura > Dendrobatidae > Phyllobates > Phyllobates terribilis. The sequence continues at coordinate 25,759,838 of NW_027362773.1, forward strand.
GGGGTTGGGACCATTAGTTGTGTTGTGCAGAAGTCAGGTGGATACACAGCTGATAGTACTACTGAATAGACTGCTAGAATTTGTATTATGGCAAGAAAAAAGCAGCTAAGTAAAGAAAAACGAGTGGCCATCATTACTTTAAGAAATGAAGGTCAGTCAGTGCGAAAAATTGGGAAAACTTTGAAAGTGTCCCCAAGTGCAGTTGCAAAAACCATCAAGCGCTACAAAGAAACTGGTTCACATGAGGTCCGCCCCAAGAAAGGAAGACCAAGAGTCACCTCTGCTTCTGAGGATAAGTTTATCCGAGTCACCAGCCTCAGAAATCACAGGTTAACAGCAGCTCAGATTAGAGATCAGGTCAATGCCACACAGAGTTCTAGCAGCAGACACATCTCTTCAACAACTATTAAGAGGAGACTTTGTGCAGCAGGCCTTCATGGTAAAATAGCTGCTAGGAAACCACTGCTAAGGACAGGCAACAAGCAGAAGAGACTTGTTGGGCTAAAGAACACAAGGAATGGACATTAGACCACTGGAAATCTGTGCTTTGGTCTGTTGAGTCCTAATTTGATATCTTTGGTTCCGACCACCGTGTCTTTGTGCGACGCAGAAAAGGTGAACGGATGGACTCTACATGCCTGGTTCCCACCGTGAAGCATGGAGGAGGAGGTGTGATGGTGTGGGGGTGCTTTGCTGGTGACACTGTTGGGGATTTATTCAAAATTGAAGGCATACTGAACCAGCATGGCTACCACAGTATCTTGCAGCGGCATGCTATTCCATCCTGTTTGCGTTTAGTTGGACCATCATTTATTTTTCAACAGGACAACCTCCAGGCTGTGTAAGGGCTATTTGACCAAGAAGGAGAGTGATGGGGTGCTACGCCAGATGACCTGGCCTCCACAGTAACCAGACCTGAACCCATTCGAGATGGTTTGGGGTGAGCTGGACCGCAGAGTGAAGGCAAAAGGGCCAACAAGTGCTAAGCATCTCTGGACACTCCTTCAAGATTGTTGGAAGACCATTTCCGGTGACTACCTCTTGAAGCTCATCAAGAGAATGCAAAGAGCGTGCAAAGCTGTCATCAAAGCAAAAGGTGGCTACTTTGAAGAACCTAGAATATAAGACATATTTTCAGTTGTTTCACACTTTTTTGTTAAGTATATAATTCCACATGTGTTAATTCATAGGTTTGATGCCTTCAGTGTGAATGTACAATTTTCATAGTCATGAAAATACAGAAAAATCTTTAAATGAGAAGATGTGTCCAAACTTTTGGTCTGTACTGTACATACATTAATACAAAAACATATACACACATACATATAGACTCTCATACATACACATGCACGCACATACATACACACAGTGGCAGATACAAGTTTGGGCACCACTGGTCAAAATTACTGTTATTGTGAACAGTTAAACAAGTTGAAAATAAAATGATCTCTAAAAGGCCTAAAGTTAAAGATGACACATTTCCTTTGTATTTTAGGCCAAAAAAATTAAATAAATTATATATATATATCTTTTCCATTTTAAAAATTACAAAAAGAGAAATGGTACGATGTAAATGTTTAGGCACCCTTGGAGATTAGAAATATCTATCCAGGAACCCATCACACCTTGCACGCGTTTCACAATGAAATGCTTCATCCGGGGGTCACTTATCCTATTTGTTTATTTATAGAAGTGCGCATAGCCCATGATATATATACACAGCTCAAAAAAATAAAGGGAACACTGAAATAACACATCCTAGATCTGAATGAATGAAATATTCTCATTGAATACTTTGTTCTGTACAAAGTTGAATGTGCTGACAACAAAATCACACAAAAATCATCAATGGAAATCAAATTTTTTAAGCATTGGAGGCCTGGATTTGGAGTCACCCCCAAAATTAAAGTGGAAAAACACACTACTGGCTGATCCAAATTTGATGTAATGTCCTTAAAACAAGTCAAAATGAGGCTCAGTATTGTTTGTGGCCTCCACGTTCCTGTATGACCTCACTACAATGCCTGGGCATGCTCCTGATGAGGTTGCGGATGGTCTCCTGTGGAGTCTCCTCCCAGACCTGGACTAAAGCATCCACCAACTCCTGGACAGTCTGTGGTGCAACGTGATGTTGGTGGATGGAGCGAGACATGATGTCCCAGATGTGCTCAATCGGATTCAGGTCTGGGGAACGGGCGGGCCAGTCCATAGCTTCAATGCCTTCATCTTGCAGGAACTGCTGACACACGCGAGCCACATGAAGTCTGGCATTGTCCTACATTCGGAGAAACCCAGAGCCGACCGCACCAGCATATGGTCACACAAGGGGTCTGAGGATCTCATCTTGTTACCTTATGGCAGTCAGGCTACCTCTGGCGAGCACATGGACGGCTGTGCGGCCTTCCAGAGAAATGCCACCCCTCACCATTACTGACCCACTGCCAAACCGGTCATGCTGAAGGATGTTGCAGGCAGCAGATCGCTCTCCACGGCGTCTCCAGACTCTGTCACATGTGCTCAGTGTGAACCTGCTTTCATCTGTGAAGAGCACAGGGCGCCAGTGGCGACTTTGCCAATCCTGGTGTTCTGTGGCAAATGCCAAGCGCCCTGCATGGTGTTGGGCTGTGAGCACAACCCCCATCTGTGGACGTTGGGCCCTCATACCACCCTCATGCAGTCAGTTTCTAACCGTTTGTGCAGACACATGCACATTTGTGGCCTGCTGGAGGTCATTTTGCAGGGCTCTGGCAGTGCTCCTCCTGTTCCTCCTTACACAAAGGCGGAGGTAGCGGTCCTCCTACTGGGTTGTTGCCCTCCTACGGCCCCCTCCACGTCTTCTGGCGTACTGGCCTGTCTCCTGGACACTCCTCCAGCCTCTGGACACTACGCTGACAAAGACAGCAAACCTTCTTGCCACAGCTCGCATTGATGTGCCATCCTGGATGAGCTGCACTACCTGAGCAACTTCTGTGGGTTGTAGAGTCCGTCTCATGCTACCACGAGTGAGAAAGCACAACCAACATTCATAAGTGACAAAAACATCAGCCAGAAAGCATTGGTACTGAGATGCGGTCCGTGGTCCTCACCTGCAGAAACACTCCTTTATTGACGGTGTCTTGATAATTGCCAATAATTTCCATCTATTGTCTATTCCATTTGCACAACAGCATGTGAAATTGATTGTCAGTCAGTGTTGCTTCCTAAGTGGACAGTTTGATTTCACAGACGTTTGATTTACTTGGAGTTATATTCTGTTGTTTAAGTGTTCCCTTTATTTTTTGAGCAGTGCATATATGTATAGAGAGAGAGAATAGTAGCACAATGCAATTCTGTAAAACAATCATCATTTGATTTGTACAATGTAACTACTTCACAAAACTAATTTACCAAAATATTGTGACAACTAAAATGTCTTTTCTGTCTGAGGCTGGCCTGTGAGAAATGATGTTGCTGCGCCACATCAGTGATGACTTCGTTAAGGCTACAGTATGTTCACACGTGGTGCTTTTTCAACATATTTTTTTCTACAGCCAAAACCTTTACCCTTGGCAGTAAAAATGCTGTGGATAAAATGCAGTTATTTGCTGCTTTTTTTGGTGCAGATCACATCTGATTTGTCTAGTAAAGTTAATTGAATTCACCGAAAATACTGCAAAAACGCAGCACAAATATTATGCTGCGTTTTTCCAGTTTCTTTTTACTTTCAATGAGTAAAAAGCGCTGCAAAAAAAAAAAGCTAAAACAATTGACCTTGCTGCAAATTTTCAAAAATGCTGCAATTCTCAAGTTTAGACTGGAAAAAAGCTGTGAGTGCATGAGATTTCTGAAATTTCATAGCTTTTGCTGGTACTGTAAAACACAACTTCTTTTCTGCAAAAAAAGCCCATACAAAAATGTTATGTGTAAACATAGCATAAGAACGGATGCCATGCTGCTCCATGTCTAACAATTTGAAGGAAATGTTAAGTACATCTGTGATGTATATAGTGTAGAGATTAGAGCTCTCTGGCAGCTGTGCATCGGGTTCTTGTGTCAGTGTAAGATTTATTATATTTTATAAACTTCCACAGCGCTCAAATGCAAAGAAACAACAGCCTTTTTCCGGCACGAGCAAATAACAAATCAGTTCTTTCAATAGTTCAAAACGGTCTAGCCCATTTAGTTTTATATTCACCTCTCAGGCTCTGGCAGACACTTTAACAATCTTTTCCCTCTCCAAACTGCACAGATACTGCTAAGCTTGCCAGAAGCTTGTTATTAGACGAGCAAACCCTTGACAGAAGTGTATGGGAGCGACCTAGAATCATAGAATCATAGAATCATAGAATGGTAGAGTTGGAAGGGACCTCCTGGGTCATCTGGTCCAACCCCCTGCTCAAAGCAGGATTCACTAGATCATCTCAGACAGATGTCTGTCCAGCCTCTGTTTGAAGACGTCCATTGAAGGGGAACTCACCACCTCTCGTGGCAGCCTGTTCCACTCATTAATCACCCTAACTGTCAAAAAGTTTTTTCTAAAATCTAATCTGTGTCTCCTCCCATTTAGTTTCATCCCATTGCTTCTAGTCTTTCCTTGTGCAAATGAGAATAAAGATGATCCTTCTACAATGTGACAGCCCTTGACATATTTGTAGACAGCTATTAAGTCTCCTCTCAGTCTTCTTTTTTGCAAGCTAAACATTCCCAAATCCTGCAACCGTTCCTCATAGGACATGGTTTGCAGACCAGTCACCATTCTGGTCGCTCTTCTCTGAACTTGCTCCAGTTTGTCTATGTCTTTTTTAAAATGTGGTGCCCAAAACTGTACACAGTATTCCAGATGAGGTCTGACCAAAGAGGAGTAAAGACCGATAATGACTTCACGTGATCTAGACTGTATGCTTCTGTTAATACATCCCAGAATTGTATTTGCCTTTTTTGCTGCTGCATCACACTGTTGACTCATGTTTAGTCTATGATCTATTAGTATACCTAAGTCTTTTTCACATGTACTGTTGCTTAGCTCTATTCCTCCCATTCTGTATATGCTTTTTTCATTTTTATTGCCCAGATGTAGTACTTTGCATTTTTCCCTGTTAAAAACCATTCTGTTGGTTGCTGCCCACTGCTCCAGTTTATTTAGGTCTTTTTGAATCCTCTCTCTCTCTTCTCTAGTATTAGCTATCCCTCCTAGCTTTGTGTCATCAGCAAATTTAATCAGTTTACCCTCAATTCCTTCATCTAAATCATTGATAAAGATGTTGAACAATACAGGTCCCAGGACGGAGCCCTGTGGTACCCCACTTGAGACATTCATCCAGCTGGATGTGAAGCCATTTACAACCACCCTTTGAGTCCGATCACTAAGCCAGTTATGAATCCACCTAACAGTTGCCTGGTCCATTGCATACTTGGTCATTTTTTCAATAAGGATGGTGTGAGATACTTTGTCAAATGCTTTGCTGAAGTCAAGATATACTATATCTACAGCATTTCCCTGATCCACCCAGTCAGTGATTCTGTCATAGAAGGAAATTAAGTTAGTCTGACATGACTTGTTAGTTACAAACCCATGCTGACTCTGGTTAATCACTTCATTCTTATCCATGTACTTACATACATGTTGTTTAATAATTTGTTCAAAGATCTTTCCTGGTATAGAAGTCAGACTCACCGGCCTATAGTTCCCTGGGTCCACCTTCTTCCCCTTTTTGAAGATAGGAACAACATTTGCTCTTCTCCAGTCTTCTGGGACTTCTCCTGTTCTCCAAGAATTTTCAAAGATTATGGAGAGTGGTTCTAAAATTTCTTCTACGATCTCCTTCAGTACTCTGGGGTGTAATTCATCTGGACCTGGAGACTTGAACTCATTTATGTTAGCTAAATATTCCCTCACAATCTTTCTGTTTACAGATAACTTGGATTCCTCTATTCCTTTATTCCTCTATTCCTTGCCCATCCAGACTCTTTTGGTCACTCCTAAATCCCGGACCCAAAATCCAGTCCACTAAAAATCCTCTCAGTAAACTGTTATTACTAATGTACTTAAATCACCGAGGCCAGCCACCTCAGTAACACATACGTGTCATCCAGGACTTTACATCTTGCTTCTCTACAGTATATACACTAGTTGTACTGTTTCATCAATGGTGGTCCAGCTGCTGGGGTACCTGTCCAGTTTAAGAACAAGGGTCCTGTGTTCCCTGTTTGTAAGGAGCTTTGATGGAGTAACTGCAAAATTTGTTTCATTTTGCTCAACACAGTCCCTCAAGGAAGATAGGGGATGGCGCTAAGTGAAATGTGTGTACTGTATGACCTCTCAGTTGTTTCATTTCTTTCCTCTATCTTCCATGATGTTGATTATGAAGATAACAGTTGCTGTATGCTCAAAGTAAGGCGCTTAATTCTTCCACACATAAGTGCTGAATGATTCTGCTGAAAGCATAAATCCGCAACATGGACGGATGTTATATTGGCCAAGCCCACTGATTTGAGGGACCAGCTGACCATGTATTATGTATGGGGGCCTCCTGGCACCCCTTCCAACAGGAAGGAAGAGTTAGAACACCTCATACTCATGAGATGAATTTCAATAGCTGGATTCTTTTGTGCATGTGTGTCTGTTGGGTATTGTTACTTATACTTATCCTCTGATATACAGAAAGGGTATTTTGTCTCGGAAACATATCACAGATTCATTTATTTTAAAATTATCTATGAATTTCTACAGTATTGTTCAACAAAATAATAAAACTGACTGGACGAAACAGAGTTCCCAGAGTATTCATTAGGATTTCGGGCGGAGGTAAATTGAAAGTACAATTGAGATATGAGAATATGTCTTGTTACACCGGTACAGCTAGTCCCTATTGACTTTGACGCGTTGATTTCATGGTGATGTAAAGTACTCCTTGAAGAAAAGGGATTTTCAAGAATGACAAATGCATTATGTGGAAATAGATTTTTCCACATGATTCGTTGTTTGAAAGGGCATTTTGTCCCTACTGCTGTCATGGTGTTCCTGCTGGGAGCGCCACGTCGGCATCACTGACATGCTCTGACATCCTAGGCAGAGACTTGAGTGCTCGTCACTGAGATATTATGATTGGATTAGGTAAAACAATAAAACAATTGCATCCAACAAAACATGGCAGCGTGGAACAATGAGATATATTGAATTATTCATGCTATTGTCTATAGCACAAAACTAGCCTCCATAGCCGCATATATGAGAATGCCTGTATCAGCTGGACCAAGTCCTGGCCCAAAATACCAGTGAGTAATATGGCTACCTTTGGTAATTCATTAATGGTCAGAGTTATTTTTGCCATATTTAGATATATGGTCATGATTGCAAATTTTATGGCTAAGCAGGATAACTGATTGTGTTCAAAGGCCTATTAGAGAAAATTATATTCAGCACATTGATATCACAACTTTATGACCATGCAAAGAAATTTTAAGCAGATCTGTCACTATATTAAGTACATAATGAAGTGTCCCTCCTCCCTGTTACTGTTGAAACCTTACACTGCTTAGTACAATTTGCAGTGGTCAATCTGGCTTAGGGAGGGCAAGATAAAAAGGGTTATTCCCATTTCAGCCTTTCTTGGACAAGATGGGAAGAACTGCTTCTTGGTCCCGGCTAACAGATACTGTTTCTATATTGGCGTAGTACTGTTGAAAACCAGTGCCTGAAGGATCACGAGCAGGGACAGCAAGGGGTAGTAGAAGTTCTTGGAGTTAGCAAAAGGAGTTGTAGGAAACAATCCGTAGATAGGTGAGAACAGTCTGGGTAAGAATGTTCAGAAGCTGGAGACTGAAACTAGGCTAACAGCTAGACACAATACTCAAGCAATGAGTGAGAGATCCATGTGGCTTTAAGTAGGCCCAAACAGGAAACAAGATGGATCCCACAGGTTCAGAATCTGCCATCTTAGTAAAGGAAAATTGCAGAACACAACAGCAGCCTAAAGTGGTAAGGAGTGGAATTGCAGAACAATTATTAAGGTGAACAATGGCAACCACCAGTGGTCAAACTGTAGAAGGACAATAGGAATTCTGACAGATACGGGGCTACAAAAACAGACGGCGCAACTGCGTTACAATGTTTGCTTAACCACTATAGAAATTAATGAGAGCAACAGCACCGCAAAGCGAGCTACATTGTTTCCTTAACTTGGGAGTTATGCCAACAGCATACTGTCGCTCACTTTGCACTCGGTTTTTGTTATTCCCATTCATTTCTATAGGAGTTACGCAAACAGCATTGGAGTGTTTTAGTAGCTTTGTCTCTGGTGGTCCGAGACCTAACAAAAGTTATTCCTGTCTTAGAAAAACTCTTCAAAGTGAATGTATCATCAGAAAATTAAGAATTTTTAAATAATTTTTTTTGTGCTAAATGTATTTTTAGTTTAAAAAATTGACATTTTATTTTCCTTATTACGATCAATATTAAAAAATAAAATTAGAAATCTTGTGGGGCTATTTTAGACTCACACTTTCTATACTTTACGGAAGAGTTTAGAGCAATTTCCTTATCCTCAGAGGCAGGATTACAATGACTGGTAACACAGTTGATAACTAAGGATCCACCAATCACAATAGGCGATATCACAGCTCCTCTGCTCCCCCTCCCTTCACAATGATCTTTGCACATGCTCATTAGATACCTTAATACAAAAGATCGGGTCTGAGTCTGACCATTGTGGCTATGTACACATGTTGTTTCCTGAAACAAAAGGAAGTATGAGTCTAAAAATGCCCCAGTGGCCAGTCTAAAAATTGCAATATTTCTAATTTTTAATATGGATCGTACCATGACAATTTTTAAAAAATACATTTAACACAAAATCCTTATTTAAATGATACGCCATTTTCTGATTACATGTTTCCGTTAAACTCACAAATGTACTTGGACTCATGAGCTCTTTCACTCTCTTGATGGACCCAAACTTTCATAAAGCTTTATATAGTCATTCTTACATGGATTTTCACATTAAATACCCCATCTACATCAGGTCTAACTCAGAAGATCCTAATGTGGTATCTGAAAATGGGTTTTTGAACCCAGAAAATTTTTGCATCCAACATTTCTTTCTTTGATTTCTATGGGGTACTGGTATGGTCATCACCGTTCAGTGTAATCAATTCTATCCCTGCATTCTTTGTTGTCCAGCTTTCCTTTCCTATCCATTAAAATACACAGAAAATGGCATAAAATGCAGCTTTTGTAGAAACCTCATTATAAAAGGCACTATTGAAGTTGAGAATTCATCCTAATGTGTAAAACCAAGAGGGTCTAGGGATAGTTTGGCCTCGGCTAATGTGAAAAATTTGATAGGATTTGCCATTTTACATATATATGCTGAAAAAATATATTATGCTACTATATAAAGTGATTTATAATCTGGAAACCTGAACAAAAAATCCTGAAAGACCCTGAATCAAGATGCATAGGAAGAACAAAGTAACTACATTTAGATAGAAGAGTTCAGGTTCATATTCTCGCCTATTGGAAGAAATGTTACAGTTGATGTAAGGGAAAAAGATGTTCATGTACAGGCAGGTGTGAATTATGAATATACCTGTAGACACCAGTGCCAGGCAGCTGCTGCCAAGTCAAAATCATACAATTTTAATCCGACAGATTACTAGTCAGATCACACATGAAATATTGTGCACAATTTGGGCACCTGTATAATAAAAATATAGTTGAACTGGAGCAACCAAAGTATGGGATTGCAGTACTAAAAACATAGGGTCGTTTAGGTTGAAAAAAAAAAGGTAGGGCAATATAGAAAATATGTACACGTATATCAACAGAGATCTGTATACCGTAATTATATTTAATGCCTAGACCTGTAACTGTGAAAAGGGGGCATCCAATACGTCTGCATTAAGAAGGTTTTACCATTAGCTTCTTTACTGTAAGAGCCTTGAGACGATATCACGCTCTTCTAACGGAATTTGTCATAGTGGATTCATTAAAAGATGTTTTTTCATGAAAGAATTATATTACAAGTGATGTGTACTAGACTAGTAGAGATGCGACTTTAATCCAGGGATTTATTCTGATTATTATTATTATTATTATTTATTATTATAGCGCCATTTATTCCATGGCGCTTTACATGTGATAGGGATATACATAACAAAAGCATTTACATAATCTTAACAAAACGAGTCAGCGACTGGTACAGGAGGAGCGAGGACCCTGCCCGCGAGGGCTCACAGTCTACGAGGGATGGGTGAGGATACAGTAGGTGAGGGTAGAGCTGGTCGTGCAGTGGTGTTTACTGCAGGTTGTAGGCTTGTCGGAAGAGGTGGGTCTTCAGGTTCCTTTTGAAGGTTTCCACGGTCGGCGAGAGTCTGATATGTTGGGGTAGAGAGTTCCAGAGTAGGGGGGAAGCACGGGAGAAATCTTGTATACGAGTGTGGGAGGAGGAGATAAGAGGGGAGTAGAGCAGGAGATCTTGTGAGGATCGGAGGTTGCGTGCAGGTAAGTACCGGGAGACTAGGTCACAGATGTATGGGGGAGACAGGTTGTGGATGGCTTTGTATGCCATGGTTAGAGTTTTGAACTGAATTCTCTGGGCAATAGGGAGCCAGTGAAGGGATTGACAGAGAGGAGAGGCCGGGGAATAGCGGGGGGACAGGTGGATTAGTCGAGCAGCAGAGTTTAGGATAGATTGGAGAGGTGCAAGAGTGTTGGAAGGGATGCCACGGAGCAGGAGGTTGCAGTAGTCGAGGCGGGATATGATGAGGGCATGCACTAGTGTTTTTGCAGAGTCTTTGCTGAGGAATGCACGGATCCGGGAGATGTTTTTGAGTTGGAGTCGGCAGGAGGTGGAAAGGGCTTGAATATGTGGCTTGAAGGAGAGATCAGAGTCCAGGGTTACCCCAAGGCAGCGAGCTTGTGGGACTGGGGAGAGTGAACAGCCATTGACATTGATGGATAGGTCGGATGGGGGATGTGAATGAGAGGGTGGAAAGATGATGAACTCTGTTTTATCCATGTTGAGTTTTAGAAACCTGTCGGAGAAGAAGGATGAGATGGCAGACAGACATTGTGGGATTCTGGTTAGTAGGGAGGAGATATCGGGTCCAGAGAGGTAGATCTGTGTGTCGTCAGCATAGAGGTGATACTGAAAGCCGTGAGACTCTATGAGCTGTCCCAGGCCGAAGGTGTAGATGGAGAAGAGCAGGGGTCCTAGAACTGAACCTTGGGGGACACCGACAGATAGGGGGCGAGATGAGGAGGTGGTGCGTGAGTGGGAGACGCTGAATGTCCTGTCTGTTAAGTATGAGGAGATCCAAGATAGAGCCAAGTCCGTGATGCCAAGAGATGAGAGAATCTGGAGTAAGAGGGAATGGTCCACTGTGTCAAAGGCAGATGACAGGTCCAGAAGGAGGAGGATGGAGTAGTGTCGCTTGGATTTGGCATTTAGTAGGTCGTTGGTGACTTTGGTCAGGGCAGTTTCAGTCGAGTGATGCGGTCGGAAGCCAGATTGTAGACGGTCGAAGAGGGAGCAGGAGGAGAGGTGGGAGGACAGTTCAAGGTGGACATGTTGTTCTAGAAGTTTTGAGGCAAAGGGGAGAAGTGATATGGGGCGGTAGCTGGTCAGAGAGGAAGGGTCAAGGGAGGGCTTTTTGAGGATGGGTGTGATTGCGGCAAGTTTGAAACGAGGGGAAGACTCCGGTTGTTAGTGATAGATTGAAGAGGTGGGTTAGGGTTGGGATGAAGACTGAGGTGAGGTTAGTGATGAGGTGGGATGGGATTGGGTCAAGTTCGCAGGTGGTGAGGTGTGATTTGGAGAGTAAAGAGGAGACTTGACCTTCTGTAATGGTGGAGAACGTTACCATATTAACGTTTCTTAGGTGTTGTTTTGTCTTTCTGAAGATTAACAATGTAGAATGACAGGTTGAACTTCATGGACTTTCTTTGAATCGTTGAAACTTCCGATTTTCTTGTACCAGTGCTATCTGTGGTTTTCTCGGATAGCACTCGTAACTGTGATAGTCTATGGGGTGTGTGTGTCACCCTACCTGGATGCCACAAGTGTAATAAAGCTGTGTCTGAGAGCAAGGGGGAGGTTCTCTGGTCAGGGGAACATTAGCATGCAATGCCTCCTGTCTCAGGCCAGTAGGGGGAGCAGGCTGCCTCTATAAAAGCTGGTACTGGGGACAGGGTTAGGGAGAACTGGATTGCCTGTCTCAGCTTTGAGACGTGTCCCAGAGTGGAGCAGGGACAGAAAGTTGATTGCACCTAAGAGGAAGTGTGGCAGGAGGAGAGAGCCACAAGCCAGAGACAAGAGGCGAAGAGAGCCTGTCTTGGCAGAGAAAGGACTTAACTTTACCAGACTTTGGTGTCTGAGGCTGGAAGGATTCCACATCCCCCAGCAGAGAACCAGTCCGCAAGGGACTGTACATTCCTTGGCCTAAGAAGCCTGGAGGCCCTGCCACAACCGAAGGGACCAGTAAAGCCGTACAAGGCTGGGAGCAGAAAGGAACCCACGTCGCAGGCCATACAGGCGAGAAAGCACGGAAGCTTGGAAACGTGGGCTGTTACCCTATAAAGAGGAGATAGCCAGAAGGAGCGCAGAAAGCACGGTAGGCCTACACCCTCACCCTGACCAGGGCCAATTTCCCCGTTGCTCTCAGACATCCAGGTCCCCTCCTAGCCGGGACTGTTTGTGGGTCAGTTTACCTGTTTAAGTAAAGACCCTGGACTGCAACCTGTTGTCTGTGTGCTCCTTGCTCCTCCAGCACTACCAGCACTGGAACTCCCACTACCATCACGCCCACCATCCACTATACTGCCCTGGGGCCGCACTCTTCCCGTGGGGAGTCACACTACCGTAGCTGCACATCTCATCAGCCCCAGTGGTCTGCATGCAGCGGCGGTTCCTAATAACCGCAAATCCACGGGTGGCGTAGTCGGACATAATCAATATAACGGACTACCACTGGCCTGACCACCCTGAGCCACGGAACCGGGTTGCCACTACTACTCCCATCGTTCCCCCTATTGCCCGGATCCGAGTGCCACACGGCCCAGGGGGCGAGTCAGCTTTGGCGTAGTCGGCAGGATTTCGTGCCCGCAACGACCGGGTACTGCGTGCCTGGAAAAGACTTTTGTAACTTACCTGTGGCGAAGTTTCCCGCCGTCCGGAGTCGTTTCCCGCCAACCGGAGCCGATTCCCGCCATCAGACGCCATCTTGGACCGTTTCCCGCCGTCTTCTGCCGTCTTCCCGCCATCCGCAGCTGTTTCCCGCCATCGGACGCCATCTTCAGGACGCCGCGCGGGAAGAAGAGGGGCGTGGACGTCAAAACCGCGCGAGATCCGAAGCTCCGCCCCACGCACCGACGCTGCGCAAGGTCCTGGAAGGGAGAGAGAGCGACGCTGACGTCATCAGGACGCGACGCCAGGTCCTCGTTCATAGCAGCAGCAGCGGAGCCGCGGCCTACAGAAGAGGATCGTCGGAAGGTAGGCCACACTTCACTAGGGGGGGAGGAAGATGTCGGACACAGAGGCGCCCACTACCACCAACGCAGCTGCAGCAGCGGTGATGCCCTTTTCCTTGCCCTACATCCCTGGAGCGGCCTGGCTGCCCAAATACTCAGGGGAGCCCCATGCCCTAACTGACTTCAAGGAAAGGCTATACAGTTTGTTCCACGTTTACCCCCTGACAGAGGAACAGAAGGTCAGCATATTAACAGGGCAGTTAACTGGAGCAGCCCAAAGGGAGGTAAAATCATGGCCCATTGAGGAGAAAGGGACTGTGAAGGGTATTCTGGCCCGGCTGCGGGGTACCTTTGATACACGTACCTCTGCTGAAATTAAAATGAGGTTCTATGGATGTAAGCAGCGGGCACAGGACAGCATCAGAGACTATGCCCTAAATCTGCAGGAAGCCTTGAGGGCTATTCAACAAACTGACCCTGGCAGTGTGCAGGAAACGGATAAACTGCTAACAGAACAATTCATAGAAGGTCTGCTGTCCAGCGCCCACAGGGCCCAGCTGCGCCTCATGTTCTTCCAGAACCCCGACCTGACCTTTGCCCAATTTAAGGACAGGGCCATAAGGGTGCTCCGTGAATCTGCAACCAGTGGCGCTATAAACCTCCGGCGCCCTGCTATCACCTACCACCAGGAGGCGGCGCCCTCCTCTATGGACTCCGTGGAGGCTGATGCACAGGCCCTGAACCAAGCCCCGTCGAAAGGCCTGCACCACCAAGTCCAGGAACTGACCAGGAGCGTCGCGGCGTTGACCAGGACCGTCTAGGCGTTGCAAGTGGACCCGTCAAGACCCATCGAGCTGGCTTCAAGTCCGGAGGATGTCCCGTGGCGTCGACAGAGGAGGATCCCGTCGTTCCGAGGGAGGCCCACAGACCGCTACGCAGAGGATGGACAGCCCATTTGCCGTCGATGCAACCAGCCCGGACACATTTCCAGGTACTGTAATTTAAACGGGTCCAACCTGGGGCAGAGGGCCGACCCCCAGGCATAAGATCACCAGGCCCTTATAATTGGCGTGATAAGTACGTTGGGGGGCGCCCGGTTTTACCCGTGGTGCTGGACGGTATCCCCATGAGCGCCTTGCTGGATACTGGGTCGCAAGTAACCACAATCCCTTATGTACTTTTTAAGCAGCATTGGACTGATGCTGATATCACACGGTATCCAGACAGTAACTTGAGCATCATCGCCAGTAATGGCTTACCCGTGCCGCAGATGGGGTTCAAGGAGATGACCATTAAAATTGGTAAAGTTGAACTGCCGGCACAGGGAGTGATTATTGTGGACATTGACCGTCATGAAAGTCACCCTAAAATAACTGTGGGTACTAACATAATTGAAAATTGTCTTTCAGAAGTAATTGTAATTCTACAACAGGTGGCGGTGAATGCTAGTTCCAGCCAAAAGAGAGTCCTCAACAAGGAGATAAAAGCCCTGATGAGACGGCAGCAGGTAGAACTGTCTGGTGGTGAGATCGGTAGCGTAAGACTCAGTGATCCATTCCCCATTTCCATGCCTCCCAAAAGTGAAATGATGATCTGGTGTCGGACTGCAATCGCGTTGAGAGGTAGAGACTACCAAGCCATGGTAGAACCCGTGTACTCAGACAGCAGGCCCACCATTTTGACAGCCCGGGGGGTGGTTGATGTCCGTCATGGGAGGGTGCCTGTCCGCATCCTCAACATTGGGGAGAGGGAAGTACACTTACCCAGGTACGCTACACTCGCCAAACTGTTTGTCGTCGAACACCAAGCTATCAGGGCCGTGGAACCCTTGCCTCCATCTCCACAGGCGGAGGGTAATGGCTCCCAGAAACAAAAGGAGGACTGGTGCCAGAAACTCCACGTGGGTGCTGACTCCACTCCCCTGCACCAAAAACAAGGAGTCTACCGGGTGGTACGGGAGTACGAGAGAGTCTTTAGTAAGCACCCGCTAGACTTCGGCCGAGTAAAAGGGATAGAACACCACATCCCCACAGGAAGCCACCCACCAATAAAAGAGAGGCACAGACCTGTACCCCCTGCACATTATCAGAACGCCAAGGGTATGCTAAGGGAGATGAAAGAAGCTGGGGTCATTAGAGACAGCTGTAGCCCCTGGGCAGCCCCCTTGGTTCTGGTCAAAAAGAAAGACGGCACCATGAGAATGTGCGTGGACTATAGACAAATCAACCGTATCACCCACAAAGACGCATATCCGCTGCCTAGAATAGAAGAGTCTTTAGCCGCACTAAAATCTGCTAACTTCTTTTCTACTTTGGACCTTACTAGCGGGTACTGGCAGGTTCCTGTGGCAGAGGCTGACAAGGAGAAGACCGCCTTCACCACCCCGATGGGACTGAGCGAATTTAACTGTATGCCTTTCGGGCTCTGCAACGCACCAGGGACCTTCCAGCGGCTGATGGAATGCTGTCTAGGGCACCGAAACTTCGAGACGGTCCTCCTTTACCTGGACGACGTGATCGTCTATTCGAAGACCTACGAGGACCATCTCAAGCACCTGGCTGAGGTGTTCGAAGCCCTGGCAGGCTATGGCCTGAAGGTGAAACCATCGAAGTGTCACCTGCTGAAACCAAAGGTCCAGTACCTAGGGCACGTGGTAAGCGCGGAAGGAGTGGCCCCCGACCCTGACAAGGTCACGGCAATCAAGAGCTGGCCAAGCCCCTCGAACATCAAAGAGGTGAGACAGTTTCTCGGGTTGGTAGGCTACTACCGAAGGTTCATCCCCGGGTTCACTAAGATGGCAGCTCCTATGCAGGACCTCCTGATCGGACAGTCCAAGTCCAGAAGTCAAAAGCCACCCTTCAAGGGGGATAAACCGGAAGAGGAGTCCTTCCGCCAGCTAAAGTTGGCCCTCACAGGGGATGAGATCCTGGCCTACCCTGATTACGGCCAGCCTTTTATTCTCCACACAGATGCCAGTAATGTGGGACTGGGAGCCGTACTGTCCCAAAACCAACAGGGCAGAGAACGGGTGATCGCATACGCCAGCCGGAAGCTGAGGCCCACCGAGAGGAACCCGGAGAATTACAGCTCCTTCAAGCTAGAATTCTTGGCGGTGGTGTGGGCCGTGACGGAACGCTTCAAGCATTACCTGGCCTCCGCAAAGTTCACCGTGTACACGGACAACAACCCGTTGACACACCTGGACAATGCAAGGCTGGGTGCCCTGGAACAGCGGTGGATGGCCCGTCTCTCCAACTATGACTTCGTGATCAAGTACCGGGCAGGCAAAACCAACGCCAACGCGGACGCCCTATCAAGGATGCCTCACTTACCTGAAGGTGACGAAGACCCAGAAGAGCTGGAGGAGGTAGAACTCCCCGCGTTTCACCGGTATGGAGCCGCTCAACACTCTCACCGCGTGAAGGAGGAGGTTCTAACAACTGTGATGATGAATCCCCTACCTCACCACAGCTGGGCCGAGATCCAAGATAGTGACCCTGCAGTCCGCCTGGTGAAAGATCTGCTGACCCGGGAAGACGCCCGCCTAGATCCAGATGCCCCAGAGGAAGCCAAGCAGCTATGGAAGGAGAAGAGCAAGCTGTTCCTCTACGAAGGCAAGTTGTGCAGAAGGATTGTTAACCACCGGACGCACGAGCTGACCTGGCAAGTCGTGGTCCCAAGGCGGGATGCAGCTATGGTCCTGGGGGCTTACCATGACAGAGCGGGACACTTCGGTTGGAAGAAACTGGAGTTCCTGCTAAGAGGAAGGTTCTTTTGGGTCGGCATGAGAGGAGCTGTAGAAAAGTGGTGCAGAGACTGTGGCCCTTGTCACCTGAGGAGGAAGGACCGCACCAGCCAGAAGACACCCTTGAGGCCAATCGTCACCACGCAGCCTCTTGAGCTGGTAGCTCTGGACCACGTCAAATTGGCTCCAAGCCGGTCTGGATACATCTATGCCCTGACAATCGTGGACCACTATTCCCGTTTTCTAGTGGTGGTCCCGGTAAAGGACTTGACAGCCCAAACAGCGGCCAGAGCCTTCCAACAATACTTCTGCCGTCCTCACGGGTATCCGGAACAGGTCCTGACAGACCAGGGTCCAGCGTTCGAAGCTGAAATCTTCCAGGAGTTCTGCAACCTCTATGGCTGTAAGAAGATTCGGACAACGCCTTACCACCCCCAAACCAACGGGATGTGTGAGAAGATGAACAATATAGTCATTGATCTCCTGAAGACGTTGCCCCTGGAGGAACGCAGCCTGTGGCCAGAAAAGTTGCCGGACCTGGTAGACATGTACAACAATATCCCGGTGAATGCTACAAACTGCACCCCGGCTTACCTGATGCGAGCTAGACCAGGTAAGCTGCCCGTAGACCTGGAGATGGGAGTCCTAGTACCTGAGGACACCTGCCCGGATGCGGACTGGGATACGGAAAGGCAACTGCAGTACAAGAAGGTACAGGAGAGTGTGGAGAAGAGCCTGGCCCAGGTGAGAGAGAAGCAAGAAAGACTCTTCAATCAACACGCCCCTGCTAGTCCCCTAGAACCTGGTGAGCAAGTCCTAAAGCGGAAAAGAAGGCTACATAAGTTGGACGACCAGTGGGAAAGGGAACCCTACACCGTACTGCAGTCTGACCACGACAACCCAAAGGTGTGCGTAATCACCAAGGACGGAGGAGAAACCACTAGTGTCGTCTCCAATGACCACCTCAAAAGGTGCCCCGAGCAACTCCGTAGTGCAGAAGAAGATCAGAGTGACCTTGAACCTGCAGAGGACAAGGAAGAAATGATCAGCACCGTTCTCGGAGAGTTCCCTCAGTCCTGGACTCGCATAAATGATGCCATAGTGGTACCTGTCCTGCATTTCCTGCAACCGGCACAGCAACAACCAACACCAGAGCCGGAAGGTGAAGAGGAGCAAGCGGTTCCAGAGGCAGAAGAGCCTGTTCCAGCAGCCCAGGAGAGTCAACCCTCTGCTGACAGTGAGCCTGCCATGCCTGCGGTAAGCCAAAGGACCCGCAGACAGCTGCCTGCCTTACCTGTACACCCAGCTGGTAGCTGTACCCCTAACGCTAGTGGGGAAAACCAGGTTGGTCCACCACCAGACAGTGAGCTACGTAGGTCAACCAGGAGCACAAAGGGACAGATACCCGCTCGCTGGAGAATATAGGGTGCACTAAATTGTAAATAACCCTGTTGCCAAATGTTGAATTGTTTGCCAAAGTTACCTGCATGTTTATTAATAGAGTGTTTCAGTCTCTTGCAGCAACCGTAAGGACTCACAGGTTATGGACTTTTTATAACCGGGACCTTGTGTGGACTGCATTCTGAGCCTAACCCAGGAATGAACTAAGACTGTGAAGGACTTGGGGTAGGACAGACCCCCACCTGGTTAAGGCTCCCGTTGTTTTTGGTGATATGGACACCTGGTCACAGACCACACTGTGACCTAAAGAACTCAATTTGTGCGTCGTCTGTCTATTAATGTGTTATTGTTGTGCATATTGTCTTTGTTTATTGTTTAGTCCCGGAGTACTAAATTTCACTAGGGGGGAATGTGTCACCCTACCTGGATGCCACAAGTGTAATAAAGCTGTGTCTGAGAGCAAGGGGGAGGTTCTCTGGTCAGGGGAACATTAGCATGCAATGTCTCCTGTCTCAGGCCAGTAGGGGGAGCAGGCTGCCCCTATAAAAGCTGGTACTGGGGACAGGGTTAGGGAGAACTGGATTGCCTGTCTCAGCTTTGAGACGTGTCCCAGAGTGGAGCAGGGACAGAAAGTTGATTGCACCTAAGAGGAAGTGTGGCAGGAGGAGAGAGCCACAAGCCAGAGACAAGAGGCGAAGAGAGCCTGTCTTGGCAGAGAAAGGACTTAACTTTACCAGACTTTGGTGTCTGAGGCTGGAAGGATTCCACATCCCCCAGCAGAGAACCAGTCCGCAAGGGACTGTACATTCCTTGGCCTAAGAAGCCTGGAGGCCCTGCCACAACCGAAGGGACCAGTAAAGCCGTACAAGGCTGGGAGCAGAAAGGAACCCACGTCGCAGGCCATACAGGCGAGAAAGCACGGAAGCTCGGAAACGTGGGCTGTTACCCTATAAAGAGGAGATAGCCAGAAGGAGCGCAGAAAGCACGGTAGGCCTACACCCTCACCCTGACCAGGGCCAATTTCCCCGTTGCTCTCAGACATCCAGGTCCCCTCCTAGCCGGGACTGTTTGTGGGTCAGTTTACCTGTTTAAGTAAAGACCCTGGACTGCAACCTGTTGTCTGTGTGCTCCTTGCTCCTCCAGCACTACCAGCACTGGAACTCCCACTACCATCACTCCCACCATCCACTATACTGCCCTGGGGCCGCACTCTTCCCGTGGGGAGTCACACTACCATAGCTGCACATCTCATCAGCCCCAGTGGTCTGCATGCAGCGCCGGTTACTAATAACTGCAAATCCACGGGTGGCGTAGTCGGACATAATCAATATAATGGACTACCACTGGCCTGACCACCCTGAGCCACGGAACCGGGTTGCCACTACTACTCCCATCGTTCCCCCTATTGCCCGGATCCGAGTGCCCCACGGCCCAGGGGGCGAGTCATGTGCACATATCCAATTTTTTTCTTTGGACCGAGTGGTCCGCGGAAAATATCGGAGACATGTCTGATTTTGATCCAAGGGTCCAATCAAATTCGGCAATTCAAGTCTATGCTGTCTGATTTTCATGGACTGTCAAAAAGGAGAAGGTGGAGAAACTTTGTATTTTCTCTCCACATACGAGAAAAACTGATGACACTCAGACCACAAACTCTGATCAGAATAACTGGTCAGTTTTTCTCGTAAGTGGAGTGCAGTGTTTATAAAGTGCCTAGTGTCCAAAAACCGAACATATCAAACAGATAATAAATAATGGACTCCCACAGTGGTGGGTATTTCATTCAGGAGGTGCACAAGATGGTGGTGTAAGATGTGTGGATATCTCCCCATTTTCACAGGAGGTTTTAGCACTCTGCACCTCCTAAATGAAATACCCACTACTGTGGAAGTCCATTATTTATTATCTATTTGATATGTTTGGTTTTTGAACACTAGGCACTTTATAAACACTGAGACACTTTTTGCTGGTTATCTGGAGAATTCTGGGCCTCATTTTGTGGGTGCCTTCCCCCGTTTGGCAAGTACACTCCCCTGATGACTTCTCCTCACGGAGAAAGAAACGCGTTGGAGGGATTTTTTCTGGGGCAACAGTATGAGAACCACACGTGGGTACTGCCCTTGTGGGCTTTTATGTTTATGACTGGGCTATTGGCATGATAATGTGGCCTAGCATTTAAATCTAATACCTTATGGGGTCGGGTCTGGACGGTATGTCTGATTGAGCTATTATCATGTAGGACTATTTACTGTTGATATCTAATACCTTATGAGGTCGGTTCTTGACTGAATGTTGGATTGGGGTCACGTTATGTGATTTTAATGAATTAATTAAAAGTTATATTTTAAAGGGATCCTCTATGCTTCACATACTAGATTATTCTGAGGAGTAGAACCTGCAAAAGAAAAAGCAGGGTTTCAAGCTACAGTATATACATACATGTATGTTCTCCAGCTTTGATGTCCATTGCAGTATGTGGTATGCATATTTTATTCGTTGGGCTCTGCTATCCTTTCCCAGTGAATATAATCAGGCATTGATCAGCGCTGATGTTATTTTTTTTTGTTATTCTGCGCATGAAATTCGAGTTTCTGGTCACCTTTTGGCTGAAGGGCCTAGGGCAAAGTAGTGATTTGTTCTTCCTAGACCAATTTCTTACCCTTTACGCTTGCAGCTCCTCCAACAAATGCAACTAGAAATGCTCACAATCATTACAGAATTAACGTGGTTTTTTTTGTCTGGAGATAAATAGATTGGATAAGAAACATGGTTCCATGTAAGAGCAAAGATTAAATTATCTCTGTCGTTTTTAGTGTGATTGTAAAAGAATTGCAATATATAAGTGGCACAAATATAAAGAAGAACCATTCAAAGTTTCAAAGTACAAAACTCATAAAATTACAATTTGCGCTGTGCCCTCGAAAACCCAGAAATGAGTTGACTGTTTCCATAAAGTTTCAGGGGTTGTATTCGGCTACGTTCCACCGATAAGTTTTTGGTGATTTTTTCATGCTGTGTAATTACGGAAAAATTCAAGTAACCTATTTTACTTAATGGGTGCAGAAAAGCTCATTTCGGTAACGTAACCTTATGAAAACAACCCTTTCTATAAAGCCAGATTCATCGATATTCAGCCGATTGCTTCAGGTACTGCTCCGGGAGCGTCGGATAATTAGTTGTCAGTGGAAGTTGTACGCAGGTTCCAGCTGTGGCTTCTTTAGAAAACCCTATATTAATTATCACAGCATGGACCACACCTGTGAGAGGAGAACTGGTAAGAAGAAAGTCTCCAATCTAGCTAGACCCGCCATTCCATATATATAATGGTTGGCTATTGATTTGGCAGCTTTCTCTAGCAATGAAAACGGATTAGTGGGGGGTCCAGGAGCTAGACCTGCAGCAATCAGCTGATCGCCAGGGCGTCTGTCTTTAGCGAAGGGTCTGTGTTCATGAGACAACACCTTGAACAGATTGTAACCATAGATGTGAAGACTATCATTTTCACCTCTTAATCTCAGCTGGATCTGTAAATGTATCTAAGCCCCTAGTATAGGTTAAAGGGTTGTTTTCTATTGCACGACCCAATTTTATTCTTACGCAATTTCAAAAGTAGCCTTGACCTCAGACAATTGCTAAAAAAATAGGAATGGAGAACAAGGTAATTGAAAGTCTACAAGACTATGGCTGACTTTGGATAAAATTGTTATAAATTGTGCCTGAAGCTTAGACATTACCCATTGGCCCATTGCTTTGGCTGTAAAGATTTATGTCACTATCCATAATAAGTATGCCCAAATGGGACAAGGTGCCACATAACAACTCCTACTGGTGACTGAAGAGTTGTCGGAGTAATCCTATTTCATGATCCAACAATCCCCAAGCCCGAGAAGAAATGAAATGGTGTGTGGCAGTGTTATGTTCTGCTACCAGAGCTAAGGAAAGAGAGGAGGTCTGTCCCTACGATAGAACTCAGCTGAATCCCTACGATGTAACAGGGAACCTGATCCTGCGATCAGACCTGCTAAAGTCCTAAGCTAGTCTGTACGAAGACCTATAGATGTGGGGGAGGAATCCCTACAAGTACTAAGGACTGGGAGGAATATGGGACACCTCCTAACAGAAATAGTAGCAGACAGACGAACAAACAAAATATATAGAACATAGAGGTCAGTAGACCAAGCAAACTAACAGAGCAAGACACAGAGCACAGGCTAGCTAGAAAGTAGATATACAATGAAGTCCAGCAAAGCCAGAAGGGCGGAGCAGGATTAAATAGGCCAACAAGGTCATGTGACCAGCAAAGGAAAAAAAAACCTAACAGCAAGGTTCTAACAGGCAGGTAGAACGTGTGGCAGGTGGTCCTTGTGGGTAGGTGGAACGTGTCGCACATGGCATAAAAAGAAAAATCAAGATTCACGAGTTAGACATTTTTGCTACATTTGTAGTTTGGTTTAAAATGTTTTGTTTACATTTTTCACATCTCTAATAACCCGTACTACCGTGGTAATTCTAAGTCTGGTGATCTTGTTTCCCATTCTGTTAGAGTTCCTTTGGGCTTACATTGGCCACAGTGAGCTACAGAACAAATGTATAGTTGAATTATTTAGATTGTTTTTTACAGCCGGCAATGATGTCTAAGCTCATGAGTAGAGTCAATGTTTCCTACTATCCATCGTATACGCGGTCATTGTCTATTTTTTAGTTCTCCTGTATGGCTAGGTTGTAGGCACATGATGGCTAAGGATTCATCTTGGTAGGTTCCTCAGACGTTTCCTCTTGACACAGTTACAGGGGCGTCAGTATGATTAGCCATGCTGAGTGATGCCTGCACCCTGGGGACACTCACCGAGGACATGGTGACAAACCGGATCACATCACTCAGTGATTTCCTCCTCCATTCTTACTAAACGCAGTTTTATATGAGTAGGATAGGTGTATGTGATTTTATATAAGCGCCGACACATACCAAACCGCAGGAGATCAGGCCCGTCAACAAACGCTTCCTCTGCTATCCTTTTATATGAAGGGCCAGCACACCATTACCTAGTCTTTATCCAATACCTCTATACATTGCTCATGTCATAGACATTCATTTTATGAAAATGTATCCTGGAAATTGACAGAAAAAGACTTTTTTTTCTTTTTTAATATGGAGCATTTCTGAATTTAGCATTGCATGTGGAATATGATGGGATGTAGGCCATATAAATCATCCTCAGGTTCATGAATAAAGAAGGCAACATGTGGGTGGGAATGATATTTGCATACTGATGCTGACAATTCTCTAAGAAAAATAAAAAAAATGGTTCCAGCAATAATATGACCTAATGTGTTCTTTGCATATTCAATTGTGCGCCTCCTCTGCCATCGGTGCCGAACGCTACGTGCCTGTAATATTGTTTTGTATGGGATTGTGGAAGGCACTGAGCTCTGATCTTTCTAGTTAAACCCTTATCCAGTAGGACTCGCCAACTGGGAAACCCTGAGATCGATTTCATATGTCCATACTTACCATCTGGGCATTATGTGAGGCTAGTAGTTCAGAGGCCTGTCTGGAAATTGCGGTCCGCTTATGGATCATGAAAAGTGGACATGTGAAGTTGGGCTTACGTGAGGAATAGGACCCATGGCATTGCAGATCCTTGGTATCGGTATACACAGAAATGCTCAATATCTCCTTACTCCAGGTCCACTCTCGTTGGACTGAGAACCCCGACATTGCATCTATCCAAGATGCTGGTTGTTATCACAATACTGTCAGTGTCCAACTTTAAGCTTAGAAAGTTGAATCCCGATATAAATTACAACGAAATCATAAAAAATTGAATCAAATCTATATAAAATCACCAAAAGGGGCCATACTAGCTGATAAAAAGGCAAGTCCACCTGTCAAATCTTAACAGTATGCCAGCATTCCATATGGGCCAGTGACATGGTTACATGTAGTCCACCATGTCAGCCTAATTATATTCCATAACATTGGATCAGGAGGGCTCCCCAGCACCTTCTAAGTGTACAACACCTCCTTCCATCCCCAGAATCACAAGGCCAAATTGCACCTTGTAAAAATACAAACATGAGGTTGATATTTTGGCCATAATGACCAAGCTCATAACCTGTGTCAAGGATTCCCATGTGCAGTTGATGCTCTCGTAGCATGTGTCCGGGGTGCGGTGCCAAGAAGCATCCTCATAAAGTCTTAGCAGCTTTCCGTGCTCTCATTAGAACTTAATTGCTAATTGCTTGCTTATAGAGTTGAGCAAAAACATGTTGGAACCTAGTCCTACAGCAGGATCAGAAGCCAATGGCTGCTGCACCTCCTGCTGCCTGCCAAAATCACCGACGCCATGAGTACGTCATGCCGTAACTATGGGCCTACTAAGTAGAAGAGGCATCAGGGATGCCTGCACATAGGAGGAGGTTTGTTGGGCTCTGGATTCAGTGGCCACTGACTACCAGTGTGGCTGTGGGACCAGGCTCCTGCCAATCTTTTTGTTCAACTCTACTTACCAACTGTTAATGACACAGAAGTTTCATTTTGAATCATGGCAATTTTTGGTTTTGCAGGACCTTAAAAGTGAAATAATAATCTAGGAGGGTGAGTCAAAAATAATCCGCACTCTGATTATAGAATTTATTTTCATCAGTTTTCAGAAAAAAACACATCAATCATTATTTCACATAATCTATTTGGTTTTCAATACTTATTGTCTATCTGTTAACAAGCTTTCTTATTCCCTCATTATAATAATATAATAATAATCTTTATTTATATAGCGCCAACATATTCCGCAGCGCTTAACAATTCACAGGTTCATGTACAACAGTCATAAGTAACATAGCTAAAGATAATACAATAATTACAGCAAAAATAATGACGACCCTGCTCCTAAGAGCTTACAATCTACAATGAGGTGGGGGTGACACAAAGTACAATGGCTTATTTACGAGGATGGTCCAGCCATCTTGAGGGGATGAGGGATAGATAGAGGCTGCATGAGCTCGTCACCAGCCAGTATCTGTAGTGCTTTTTGGTTAGGTGGAGACTTATGTTTGGAGAAATAAGGAATGGGCTATAAGAATATAAAAGGACTTTGATTAGGGAACGTGATAGGCCACCCTAAACAGATGTGTTTTTAGGGAGCGCCTAAAACTGTGTAAATTGTGGTTCATCCTAATTTCTTGGGGTAGAGCATTCCAAAGAATAGGTGCAGCTCGGGAGAAGTCTTGAAGCCGGGAGTGGGAGGTACGGATTAGTGCGGATGTTAGTCGAAAGTCGCTTGCAGAGCGTAGAAAACGGGTAATTAAACGGCTCATTAAAAAATGTTGTACGCTGTGCTGAGCTCCATGAATGCACAGCTGTCTTCAACTGGTCATTCATCTTTATAGGACTTCTTTCAGGGGTCCAAACTGGTGATAGTCCAATGGGGCAAGCTCAAGACTGTAGGGAGGATGCTATAACATCTCAAAATGAAGTTTTTGGAGAGTGTCGACAGTATGTGCACAAGTCTAAAACGTGTCGACCTTTCTTGAACTTCTCTACCCATTCATACACACTTCTTAGTTACAAAACCCTTTCTCCATACTGGGCACAAAGTCTTCGATAAATATCGGCACTGGACACACCGTCAGACCACAAAAAGCGACTCACCTAATGCCGCTTTTCTTTTATGCAAATCACCGGTGGGGCAGCCATTGTTTCTTGCACTCTAGTCACAAATGAACTGAACACACTCAAACCTGCACCGCAGTGACTGGAGAGACAACGACCTCTTACGGAAAGCCCTGGTAAGACCGTGCGTCCAACAGAGGTTTCATATCACTGGAGTCCATATAATACTTGACTCACCCTCATAAATGCACAAAGTCTATTTTAGCCATGACTTGTTTTCTTGCCAGCTTCTGCTCCATATTTATATCAAATCAATTCAGAAATATTTGAAGATAGGGAAGCATCTTTGCATCTTTTACAGGCATTCATGTCAAATAATGGTGGTCCAGATCTTCATGTGGAGAATTGGGTCGTGTCCAAAGACATTAATTATCAATGATGACTATGTAACTGTGCTCCAAAAATGTTGTCATTTTGTTTTAGATATTCCATATTAGATATTCTATATTGATGATAAGTGTCACCAGTGTGGATGGCTATTTTCCCAACCTGGTGGGATTCATTGTACATACCATTCTTCTTGATTGAGTCATAAATAGTATAAGCATTGATACCTGAGAGTATTTGCTTTTATCCAGGAAGTTAGAAGGGGCGAACTAAAGTTTTTTATTTTGCTGGCCTTGAAAAAAAAGGACTCTCCGAATAGGTCATGCTCCTCTTCTATGGTGATGAAGCCTGATAAAGAAGCAACAAAATATAAAGAACCAGGAAAGTCCGACATCAAAGCAGTAATATGTTGGTCACCTTTGTCTGTCTTGAAGCACATATATCTTGGGCAGATTTTGGGGATGGTACACCTTAGACATCTGGGCATTTACTAGGCATGGCTTCAGGTAAAGATTTTTTAGACGACAGAAATAAACTCCTTTGGTCCTTTGTCTCCGGGAAAGTGAATTCTCTATTTCTGTGCAATGCTTTGTTTAATGAGAATGACAAAGTAACAATCTAAAAACAAAATCTTGTAAACCGCTAACTTCAGTCATCACAAGGAGCGTTTTCTCCACTAATCACTTCATTAGTTGTCAGTACAACTAAATAAGTGCAATTGTTAATTTACTCCTGTGGTGCTTGGTAGGGGGACAGGGACCCCGCAATGTTTTATTCACGGGGCACAAACTAATAGAGAGAGCATTATTATTACATTTTGTTGTGCTTTTTTATATTTTGTTTGCCTTTTCCTTCAAACCTAACATCTCCGTTTAGATTTATGAAAAAAAGCTTATCATTTCTCACTCAAGACACAATAGAAGATTAGTATTGAATGTCAAAGCATAGCAGTTTTCTATCAAAGACTTAAGCCCCTTTTGTATGGCGCAATGAGTTTCCCAAGCAAACGTTAAAGAAATATTTTTTCAGGATTATTGTAATTTTTTTTATCTTTTAAACAATGGACAAAATGTTTGTTTTATGCCAGAATAGTAATAACCATTTGGTGCAGCTTATCCCTTTTTTGTTTTACAATCACCAAGGTCGGAAAACTCCCGATATCCAAATATAATTGTCTCAACGGTTCAATCTCCTGCCTCCTCCTATGTGTCAAGTCCCCAGATCCGGATAGTCTGCACATACCCTTAGCTGCTCACCTCCCTTTCCCTCCCTCTCAGCTCCTGAAATGTTATCATTCATGTAAAATCAACAGCCCACCAGGCTTCCACCATGGGCAGCGTCCAGAACAGTTCTCCTAATCACTGCTCTCACTTTCCTGAGCTGTGTGCTTGTTTAAATGTTCTGTTAGCTCTATATGTAAATATAAAGATAACAGTGCAGGCTCAGAGCAAACTGACAGACCGTTAATATGTAGTAGCAGAATTAAGCTCTTGGATCAGAACTGTCATTCAATGAGGAGTCTATAGAGCTGTGAGCTGTTCAAGAGACAACTTGAGAATAACCCTTTAATTTACTGATAGATATTTAGTAGAGAATTGTCCTAGAGGAGAACTCTGTAGAGCAAATGGCAGTCACAGCTTCTCTATATATCACTGCAGTATGAAGTTCTCTTTTGAGGCTATGTGCCCACGATGCAGAAATGCTCTGGATTTTTTCCTCAGCGTTTCGGCATTTCCCTGGCAGAAAAAATGCATGCGTATTATACATGCGTTTTTCCTGCCAGGGACAAGCGGATGTGAAGCGTTCTTCACATGCATTTGCGCATGCAGGTTGTCAAGCGCTTTCTAAGCGATTTTAGCATCACCTGGAAAGTGCTTGACAACTTGGTCACACTATACAAATCCATGCTACCGGCATGGATTTATATAGTGTGACTTTAAAGAATGGTAAAAAAATAAAGAAATAAATCTATACTTACCTTCTGATGGCCCCCGGAGTCTTTATTCGGTCCGTCCTGGCTTTCCAGCAAATCCGGGTACACTGAAGGACCTGCCGACGTCACATGACTAAATGACGTCAGCGCAGGTCCTTGAGTCCACCGCGATCTGCCGGCAAGCGAAGACAAACACACCGGGGGCCATCAGAAGGTAAGTATAATATTTATTTTTTATTTTATTCTTTTTTTACAGGTTCCATGGTACCCGGGTCCGGAGGAGAGTCTCCTCTCCTCCAGACCCGGGTACCATCCGCACATTAAAACGCATGGAATCCGCATGTACTGATCCAGTGATGCGTAATCCATGCGTTCCAATGCAAGTCAATGGTGGCGAAAACGCAGCGCTTCCGCAAAATATTTGGTAGTGCTGCGTTTTTTTACGCAATGATAATCCACAGCACATGCGGATTATCATTGGGGAACATTGCAGACCTTCTCAAGCGTTTTTTAAGCGTTTCTGCAGCGGAATTGCCGCTGCGGAAACGCTTAAAGAATGCATCTTGGGCACACAGCCTAAATGCAGTGACACAGTTTTTGGCATCTATGTCATATGGATTTCAAATATATTATGCACATAAGATTTAAAGGTGCTTCAGCCAGGAATTGAAATGCAAACTACCAGATCCTTTTCTCCCCAATATCATCTGTTGATGGGAGGGAGAGTCAAGAAATCCCTATATGCATCAGATGGTTCCACTGAAAGCTCAGCTAACTGTAACCTAATGGACTTGTGCAGCATCGGCATCTCCGTACTCTGCCTCCTTCCCCGGCAGAGGCGACGACTCACTCACCGCCACGATCCCGCACATCCTTCCTCCTTTCCTTCCGCTGATGTCCGGGGTACGCACACTCCGCGCAGATCCCCGGGCACTGTGCTTAAGGCGCGCCCTCACGCGCTCCCTCCTTCTTAAAGGGCCGCATGCGAGCCATCCTAAAGTGTCCCCAGCTAATGGCTGGGAGACAATTATTATCTAAAGCACCTCCACCTGCTTGGAGGTGCCTGTGCAACGTTGTTAGTCTGTTTCTAAACTCGTTTGCTAGTTCTCAGGTCTCAGTGCTCTTATGATATATCCCAGTATACCAGTCGTGTATATCAGCTGTGTCGACCTGCCTGCCTGTATATCAGTCATGCCCACCTGCCTGCCTGTATATCAGTCGTGCCTGCCTGCCTGTATATCAGTTGTGCCCGCCAGCAGCTGCCTGCTAGTATATATTTGCTATGCCTGCCAGCACCTGCCTGTCTATCAGTCGTGCCCACCTGCTTGCCTGATGATCAGCCATGTTCATCTGCACCAGCTTGCCTGTATATCAGCTGTGCCATCTGCAACCGCCTGCTTGGATACCAGTCATGCCTGCCAGTACCTGCCTGTCTGTCGTGCCAGTCAATATACCAGCCGTGCCAGCCAGTACTTGCCAAGTCTACCATTCCTGGCCATTCCTGCTTCCTGTCCCTGGGGGGTCAGAAGCCATCGACCTGAGGTCAGTTCTGGTGTAGCACCTGGTCTTGCCTCCCTCATCCCTCCTCGGATCGCGTTACCGTCAGCTGCCGTGCATCCGAGGCCGGACTTTGTGAGTCACCTAGTCATGCCCCTCCAGTGTCTCCTCGGATCATGGCACAGTGATTCATCAACCCAGTCCCTTACAACTTCCAGGCTGATAACCTGATTTCACATGTATTGGCATGGTGGCATTATGGTATTTATCTGCTGAGTTTAGTGTAGAGGGTTACAGACAGTGGCATAACTTGAAGCTCTTGAGTCACAATGAAAAACCTCCAACAGGCTCCTTTATAGAGATTTTCACTATCTGGACAACCTCTTGTTAAACAAAGTAAGTCCATTTATAAAATAAAAACACTATATACTCCCCTCTCGTACCGGTGTCGTTACAGAGACTTCAGGTGTCCCTGGGATTGCCTGACATTCTTATGCCATGTGAGCCATGCAACCAATCAGCTGCCGTTCATGACTGCTGCACTTAAACTTCTTACATTTGTACGAGGTTCATGAATTTGTGCAAACCTTGAACAAGTGGAAGTTGTGAGAGCGCAGCAGCCATTAGTGGCCACTGATTGTCTGTAGGGTTCACACAGCATCCCAGACGCTGACTTCACTGAAACGGAGCCGACATGGGAGGTGTATATTCCATTTTTATTTTATAGGGGGAGATTCCTGTATTTAAAAGTCGGTTGTGGACAACCTCTTTAACTATCACAGGCCTTTAGTAGTTTTGGCCTTCTCGTATGAGACTTTTGAGGCCCCCTTAGGCGCCAGGATCTCTGCGCGATGTTAACCCCTGCTCCCATTATAGTTATGCTGCTGGTTACAGCATTGAACAGCACGAGTTAGTAAAATATGGTGTTAATTCACACTGCAGAATTTGCTATGTTTGGCACAGTTGCAGAACACCTATTTTACATGTTCACCTCTACGTGAGCAAGAAAACCCAACCGTAGGTGACAGTTTGATGAGGGATGTAGGGAGATTTGTAGGATATATAGATATAAATTTAGAGCGTTCCTTCCTAAACTCAGTATACGGCAATAATACAAAACACATCCTGCAATAAATCCCTCCATATTTCATGCAATAAAATGCCCAGAGGAGAATCAACCTCAGGACATACAGATGTATTATAGCCGGGGGGGCTGCAGAAGATCCATGTAGAAACCTTTCCAATTGATTTCAAATAAACAGTAGATAAATGATAACCGGGGGTTTAATGTGATATAATAGAAGAGAACTGATGTATTCCGCCGGTCAGTGTGAAGTATGAGAATCAGTGTGGACTCCGCCACAGCTGGATAATTGTACCACTTATATAGATATTATTAACAGCTCTATGAGATATCAACTCTTCTAACAGCTGTGTTTCTTGGCTCCAGTCTGGTGACAAGCAAATTGTAATTGGAAGGGCTGTTAACATTTATCAAAGACCAAGACTTTTTTACTGCAGAATATATAGATTCAGTATTTCCCAATGCTATATTGGCATAAAATATGGGATTATGTCCCTCCGACTATAAATTATTAATTCGTAGCAGTCACTGAGGAAATCCATGGCCATATAAAAGGACGAGACAAGTCTTCAGTCTGAGTACATTTATTCTGCTAATGGAATGTCTGCTACATCACTCATTCCTTACAGTCCACTAGGCAACTGCTGCAGAACCTCTTTCTGATATGTAAAGATGAGGATTCATGTTCTCTGTACCTTGATTTGCAGGAAACTCTATTCAACATTCTTTATGCACCTTTTTTTGGAGCGAATGGGGAACAATTCAAGGGTTTTCGGCATTTTTTTGCCATTAAAAATTCTGCAAAGTGGTTTTGGTTAACAAATTGTGACTTTTTGATATTTTATGTCGTCACACATGACATGTTTAAAAAGTGAATGCAATCTGAATATGACTAGTAATGCTAGTAAGATTTGAACTGGATTTTTAGATATTGTGACTTTTTAGAAAGTCGTCCAAAAAGTTACAAACTCACTCCAGTACAAGGGTTGGCATAAAGAATGGAAAATCCGTTCTAGACGGTAATCTTGGATCTAAATAGGAGACAAATTTATCAAGCATTGAGCAATGCTTTGGTGCAAATAACTGTATTGCAGCCAAGAACAAAATTAACTTCAAAAATTGGATTTTAGGTATTTTTATGTTTGTGACAAAGCCATTGTGGCTTTTACTCCATTTTTACTCTAACTTTTTTTTAATGTTGGTTCTCATTTTTTAGGTTTTCAAAACAATACAGTATGGGTCTGCTTTTCATTATCCAGATATTTTCAGCTAATTCATTATTTCAGAATTTTTAAATTGTTGCACAATTTTTGCTCAAGTCCCCAAGTGGAGTTCAAATTCTATTTTTTGCACAATTGAAGACTAATATGCGACAATTTAAAGCCACTTGAAATGGTCCTGAGACTTTTTATTCAAAACAGACGCAAATAAAATTAATTTATACAATTAAACACTGTGCGCCATTGTGATAAATTGTTTTGCAAATTGTGAAAGAACAAATAGAGAGGCGGACCAAAAATTACTACTTAATTATTATTTAAATCAAGTTTTTTGTGTTCATTTTTTTTATTATATATATTAATATGTATGTAAAATAAAAATGAGAAATCTTGCAATTTTCAAACTGGGGCTATTTTTAGACTTGTACTTATTTTGGGTTCAGGAAACAACATATGTACATAGCCACAATGGTAAGATCCCAAATCTATCTGTTGTAATGAGACATCTAATGAGTGTGTGTACAGGTCATTGTGTGGGGAAGGGAAACAGGGTCAGTTATTGTGATTGATGGATCCTGTGTTATCAGCTGTGTATAGAGCAGTTATCTGTCATTGTAATCCTGTCTCTGATGATAATGAGACTGCTGGAAACTCATCATTAAAGAACAAGAAGTCTATAAAAAACAGCTCAACTGGCCAGTGTGAAAATTGCAGAATTACATTTAAAAAATAAAGATTGCAATATGAAAAAAAAAAACATGTAAAAGTAAAATAAAACGGAATTTAAATAATAGATCACTTTCTGATTATACACTTACTTTTAAAAAAAGCAAATAATGAATCATCTTTTTCAAAGAGACTGGTTTGCACAGAAGTTTCTATCTGCGGATGCGTTCTGCTACAGACAGCTTCTGCAGAAAAAGATAAGCAGTGCCGATGTGCTGCCGCTCATCCCTATAATAACCAGATACTGACATCAGAATGTGATGTTTTCACATCATTTTAGAAACGTGTAAATGGAATATGTCCATAATAATTATTCTATATTGTAGCTCAGAAACAGAACTTTTTCATTACTTGGTATACTTCTAAGAGTTTGATGCAAATAGAACATATATTATAGGTATAAATAGTTACACTCTGTATAGAGAAATGGACAATATGTAATAATAGTATTGATAAATAATGATTAGTTCTCGTTTTGCTTAAATTGCGTCCTTTATCACAACTACAGAATCCTGTAGTTGGCAGAAAATGGGTTAAACTACCTTTAGCCATGGGCTTTATTAAAGAAATGGACTCAGTCAACCTAATATCCATCACACACTAAAACACCCATATTAAAAAGGCCATAATTGTATTTTTCCTATCACACATGGTGTAATTTGGTCATTATTACGCTCTTCGTAGATTGAAGACATGTACTCTGAAGCGATGGTTTTATAACCTGTGCCTCCGACAGGCTTCTCTATACACGATGCATACTAATCATCATAAAGGAGATGTTGCATGACGAAATGCTTCCTCTTCATTGCATATTATGGAATACCTTCTTCACCTCTCTCCTCCCAGAATGTAGAAGAGAAAATCTGAGCTCCAACCCTCCAGATTATGTGTTTCATTATTTTAGGAAACCTGCTGTATGTTATATTGCAAAAGCAGGCTTCACTTAAAGAAGCACTCCCATCAACGTTTTTATCCTCTTGCTATATCGCAGTCATCATATTATATAACTCTGTGCACTTACAATTGCTCATTTTGCATTTTTACCCAGTTAATTCTTCTCTTGTCTCTGCTCTATGTAGAAACAGGAAGTCTCTTATCCCTGCATTTATCATTCCCCTCTTCATCTCATCTTCATTCCCAGCTGCTCCCTCCTCCCCCTGCCAGGGAGTTTTGCAGTAACTGGTGACTCATACAGGGAAAATTGACCTCCTGTTTCTACATAGAGCTTAGAAGGATTCAGCTAGTTTGTTTTTAATCACATGATGTCATAGACTTAAAGGGGTTGTCCATTACTAGGACAGCCCCTTCTTGATCTAAAGATTTGGCCCCTATAAAATAAAAAATTTATACTCACCTCTTGTGCCGGTGCTGTTCCCATGGTGTCGGCACTCGCTCTCCCTGGGGCTCCCATGTGTTTGTTGTGACACGTGAGCTCAGCGCCCAATCAGAGCTGGGTCACTGACCCCACCTACGTACGAATTGAACATGAAGAAGAAGTCCGGGCTGCAGCTGATCTCAGACTTCCTCTTCATGTTCAATTCGCCAGGAGGCGGAAACAGTGACACGTGTCACAACAACAGCACGGGAGCCCCAGGGAGAGTGAGTGCTGATACCGCGGGAACGGCACTTGCATGGGAGGTGAGTATAGGCTTTTTTATTTTTTCGGGGCCAAATGTGTGTGACATGCCCTCTGGGCCATGGGGTACTCGGTGCCGGGCCGGTCGTTGCTAAGTGAGATGTCACAGTGGCAGTGACCCGGTCCATGCACCAGGGCGGTCAATAAAAGGGGATATTTACAGGAGATTTATAGTTTTTATATACAGTTCGTGACGCCACTTGTGGTATGAGGCTATATGGAGCCGCCGCTGCGGTGCAGAACCTATGGAGCCGATGTTAGTACAGCAGAGTTGGTTCAGCTCTCCACAGGCAGAGCTCAGCTCCAGGGCAGGAAGTAGTAATTTTATAGATGTTGCTGTGCGGTGCAGTGCAGAGGATGGCGCAGTTAATAATCAGTCCACAACTTAATGGCGGTTTCCTCTTATCTTTACTTGCGGTGGTTAGGCTGACCGGGGCACGGGTACTAGCTGGTAGTAGAGGTCCGGGCGGCCTGGAAGCAAGTTGGGGGATCCACCTAGCCAGGTGTAGTTGTAGGCCTTCCCCTTGCGCTACCTCTTTGGCCCTTCTGCTTATAGCTGTGCTGTGGCCCTCGTCCCCGAGTAAAACGTCTTTGTGCTCACCTGTATGGCAGGTAGCTCGGGCCTTCCTGGAGTGTCGCTCCCACGTGGCGGTGCTGGGCCCTATGGTGCTGCTGAGCCTCCGGGCGTCTGATGGGGCCAGAAGACCTGCAGTCTTCCACCCTCCGGTTTCTGCTGCTGGGCCTTCGGTGCCCCACAACCTCGGAGTCCGGTGTCCGGTTCTTCTGCGCGTTCTTCTGGGGTGAACTGCCGTGCAGCTCCACTCCCTAGGTCCTTCCTCGTCGACGTCCTGACTTCAACTCCTGTCTGCTCTCCTCACACACTAACTAACCCCGCCTCCAGATCCCAGTTGCTAAGGGGAGGAGCTCCCCTTGCTGGTCTGGAGCCAGAAAGTGTTGCATGCTAGCAAAACCTGATTAGGGGACCCCTCCTTGCTTCCAGGCATGCCATCACCCCTTTGTGAGGGAGGCAATGCCACTGTGGCAACCGGACTCCTGGGGTGCCACATGGGGTATGACAAAGAATTGTCCGAGTAGTGGACAACTTCTTCAGTGGAAAAGAGAAGAATTAGCTGGGTAGAAAGGCAAAATGAGCAATTGTAAGTACACAGTATATAATATGATGATTGAAATTTATTAAAAGGATGAAAACTTTGATGGGAGTATTTCTTTAAAACTGTAGGTTTAGCCCTTTACAGGATATGGATGCCTTTGGGGGAATTTTTCTTTTTACTTTAAAGGTGCTGTTCCCTTCCAGACAATGTTCTGCCCTGGTACGCTATGCTCACTACCTGTCGCTGCTCCCAATGTCTTGCATTGGCTGCGACGCTGATGCCACATCAACATCATAGCAACTAATAAAGAGCTAAGCGGCTCTGAAGGGGACGTCCCATCTACACGGGCAGAGCTGCTGAGCTCACTGATTGGCTGCCACACTGTCAACATGACATCACCACTGCAGCCAATGGACTATAGTGACTCTCCAGTAGATCTGGGAAAGGTGAGTACAACATGGTTCATTATGTTTTAACCAACTGTAGGCAAGGCAGAATATTGTCAGAAAGGGAACAACCCTATTAAAGAATAACTGAACTTTTTATTTAATTATCGATCAGCCTTTGCAAAATTACAAGTCTGTGTAATATACTTTATTACCTTATCCAGCTGCCTTTTCTCCCAAACTCAGTGCTGAAAGGGCTGTTTCAATTATTGGTTAAAGGGAACCAATCGCTAGATTCATACTGACCTGAACAACAGGCAGGATTAATCAGACGTTGCCTGAGTGATTGCAGGATGGTATGTCGCTGAAATGGTGCAGCGTTTCAGATTATGCATTCTTTAAAAAGTTGACCAAGGACTATGTGTCTCGAAACGACTAGTCAAAGGTGCATCCCCAGCCAGGTTCTCACCGCTAAGCTCCAGTTGATGGACGAGTCTTTCTCGTGGTTTCGGCAGCGTAATTTTAATGACTGGTTTGCATGTGGCCCAAAAAATTAGCCCTCAAATAGCTTCAGATCCTGAAAAATGAAAACGTTCGGGAATTTTTTTTTTTACAAATTTACAAAAAAAATTTCACCACTTGAATAAAAAAAAATTAAAAATTATACTTGTTTGGTATCTGCGCACTCGTACTGACCTGGGGAACCCTATTGCCAGGTCAGTTTTACCATAGAGTCAACACGGTAAATAAAAAACCCAATAAACAATTGTGGAATTGCATTTTTCTTTTCAATTTCAACGCACTTGGAATTTTTGTCCCTGTATAGTAAAATTAATTGTGTCGTTCAAAAGTATAACTCGTCCTGCAAAAAAAACTAGCCCTCATATGGCCATATTGACTGAAAAAAAAAAAGTTATGGCTCTTGAAAAAAGGGGAGAAAAAAATGAACACGAAAAAAAAAATGGAAAATCGCGGGGTAGTGAAGGGGGTAACAGCGTACACAGATAAAAAATTATATGCAATGTTTCGTCCACACAGAGCCTTTCTCAAGCCATAAATTCACACCTCTTATCACTTATGGCTTGAGAATGGCCCTGTGTGGCCGAAACGTCACATGTAATTTTTATCTGTGTACGCTGTTACTAATAAATTCTTCAACCGGAGGAGAGCGTCTTTTGTCTTGGTCTTTGGATCTTTGTAAGCAAAGGATAACCACAATGATTTGGTACAAGACAATATAACTGTTTATATGAATCCTATTGTCAGGTTCAGGAATGAATATTTGTCAGGATTCTTCAATGATCCTCCCACCCCATATTTTTTATTTCCCATTCATTCCGTTTATTCACATCCTTTGTTCAGTTGAACTTAATTGGCATATGTCCTATTTCAACCATCCAATGATATTACTTGTAGATGCCATACTACATACTAGCAACATTTATACTCTAAAATTCAGGGTCTTTAAGTCTCATCACAGGACAGCTTAAAAACCCCCCAAAAAGACCCCTTTTAGGTCTTGTTTGCAAAGCCCATACATTTAGCAGCTCAGTGCATGGGACAGTCCTATAAATTGGGACAGTTTTTTTTACCCCAAGCTAAAGTGGCTAGTCAGCACTAGAATGTATTATTAAAACAGTTGACTTGTTGGGTTCCATGGGCATGCCTCAATAGTAAGGCCCACCTTATAATTACCAGAACATCTGTTCCAACTCATTTGCCAGGTTTTGTTTGCAGCATGTATGATGATTTCAGAAAGAAAAAACAATGTTATGTGACAGATTTGTTAATTTTTCATGACATCTTAGACTTTTGGGTCACTCTTCGACAGTTGTTCACAGCTGGTGGTGTGGATCGCTGCCTTGGTTTTCTAGTGCAATGTTCTAGTCATAGTTACATAGTTACATATAGTTACATAGTTTATAAGGCCGAAAAAAGACAAGCGTCCATCCAGTTCAGCCTATTTCTTGTGCACTGCAGCTATTCCGCAGCGTTGATCCAGGGGAACGCAAAAAAAAACAAAAAAAAAAAAAAAATGCGGTGTAGGCCAATTGACATCATTGAGGAAAAAATTCACTTCCCGACACCAATCTGGATTAATTAACTATCACTAAGCATAAGATGTAATTTTATTGTTCTCAAGAAAGGCGTCCAGGCCTCTCTTGAACTCATTAAGTGAGTTGGACATCACCACTTCCTCTCCCAGAGAGTTCCAGAGTCTCACGGCTCTGACCGTAAAGAATCCCCTTCTATGCTGGTGCAGGAACCTCCTTTCCTCCAGACGCATAGTGTGCCACCTCGTCTTTGTCACCATCCTTGGTATAAACAGGTCATGGGAGAGATCTCTGTACTGCCCCCTGATGTATTTATACATGTTTATGAGGTCTCCCCTAAGCCTTCTCTTTTCCAACGTAAATAGGCCTAATTTTGACAACCTCTCTGGGTAT
Source organism: Phyllobates terribilis (assembly GCF_046119375.1). Classification (NCBI taxonomy): domain Eukaryota; kingdom Metazoa; phylum Chordata; class Amphibia; order Anura; family Dendrobatidae; genus Phyllobates; species Phyllobates terribilis. Next base: position 25,798,471 of record NW_027362773.1, read on the forward strand.
TCTAGTCCCTCCATTCCCTTTATTACCTTAGTCGCCCTCCTTTGTACCCTCTCTAGCTCCAATATGTCTTTCCTGAGCACCGGAGCCCAGAACTGTGCACAATATTCTAAGTGCGGCCTTACCAGTGCTTTATACAGAGGAAGAACAATGTTCTCATCATATGCCCCTATTCCTCTTCTGATGCATGCCATGACTCTATTTGCCTTCGCAGCTGCTGCCTGACACTGGGCACTCCAATTTAATTTGCTATTAACCAAGACGCCCAGGTCCTTCTCCATGTCAGATTTCCCCAACGGTTTCCCATTTAATATGTATGGGTGACTGCTGTTTTTCTTTCCCATGTGCATAACCTTACATTTATCAGCATTGAACCCCATTTGCCATTTTTTGGCCCAACTCCCCAATTTATCTAAATCCTCCTGTAGCTGTGCCCTATCCTCATCTGTGTTAGCTACTTTACAAAGTTTAGTATCATCTGCAAATATTGCTATTTTACTATGCAACCCTTCCACTAGATCATTAATAAATATATTAAATAATATAGGGCCCAAGACAGACCCTTGAGGCACCCCGCTAGTAACCCTGACACACCCTGAGCTTACTCCATTGATAACCATAGTCAACAATTCATTTGCCAGGTTTTCTGTTTTTAACCAAGTATTGGTAAAATTAAGTGTTTAAGAGTTGATCCGAGCTTACAGATCAACATATTTCATGAAAAAAAATGTGTTTTTTTTTTTTTTTTTGTGCAAACTTTAAATTTATTTAATACTAATATGATGTTTAGCGAGAGAACAGTGAATGTCCATCTTGAACGCATTATATCTAAATAGGTTCAGAGTTGAAGATTGTTTTCGCTGATATAGAGTTTCAAATCCTCTCTATAGACATACTTTTAAAAGATAACATGTTGGGACCACCATTAGGGGCACCAAAGGCTGTTATTGCATGAGGATCACCAAGCTACGAATTACGTACAATGGACACATCATACGAAGAGAGCAATCACTGGAGAAGGACATCATGGTTGGAAGAATAGAAGGAACAATGTGAAGAGGAAGACCAGCAACCTGATGGCTTGATACAATCATGATAAAGGCAGAGAAGACCCTGGTGGACTTATCTAGGCTTGCACAAGATCGATCTTCCTAAAGAGCGTTCATCCATCAAGTCGCCATGGCTCGAGATGCAACAATAATGAGTTTAGTGTTGAAAGCTTCCATTGTCCCTCTAATGGCCAAAAAGTCCTAAAAGTCACATGGAAATGAATAAAGGTTATAGAAACAAGTCTCACAAATGAGGTCTCCTCCCCCAATGACACTAAACAAAATTAAAGACTCAGACGCTTTCTTTCTTTATGTATTATAAGAGGAAAGGGGATCCCCAACGCTACCAACCCCTCCACTGATCTGACTGCTAACATGTCAAAGAGGTCAAATTTGATGATGCTCCTTTAAAAAGAATCTATTAACTCCCTTTTACTCCTGTACAATAATCCTACAAATAACCCATGGTCTGCATAGCAATGTATCTCCTAAGTGCAGAGAAATAGTATCGCCAGCGTGGGCTGCTTACAGGGTTACTGCAGGGATTGAAAGCGAGTTCAAGGATGATAATTATATGAAGTAATTGTGTCTGACCAATCAAAGAAATATAGCAATTCAGGGCGTAAAATAGTGTCTTTATAGAGTAACTAACATTTTTATTTAGTTTACCCTCCAGGCTTTGCAAATGTATGAATTTTTGTAATATACTTCATTACCTTATTTTCTTTCCTTCTCTTCTAAACACCATGTGGGAGTACTATTTCAAAGCCCAGTTTATCATCCTTTAGATCAGGGATCTCAAACACGTGGCCCGAGGGCCGCATGCGGCCCGCAGGCACCGGAGCCCCCGTAATGATTGCGGCCTGGTCCTGAGGGCCGCCAAAGTCAGTGATTTTTTTTCAGTTGAATGTTCTACAAGATGGGGACCATCATGGGCCTTTTCTACAAGATGGGGACCAGGATGGGGCACATTACTACAAGATGGGGACCAGGATGGGGCACATTACTACAAGATGGGGACCAGGATGGGGCACATTACTACAAGATGGGGACCATCATGGGCCATTTCTACAAGATGGGGACCAGGATGGGGCACATTACTACAAGATGGGGACCAGGATGGGGCACATTACTACAAGATGGGGACCAGGATGGGGCACATTACTACAAGATGGGGACCAGGATGGGGCACATTACTACAAGATGGGGACCAGGATGGGGCACATTACTACAAGATGGGGACCAGGATGGGGCATATTACTACAAGATGGGGACCAGGGTGGGGGACAGGGACATTACTATAAGAAGTTGGTCAAAATTACTATATGGGGTTAATTGTAAGAACAAAAAATCACTGTATGTAGCCAACTAGGGGACACAAAAAGGAAATAAAAATTGTAAAAACTGTAAACTTTTTAAAACTATGAAACTGTACCAGAGCCCATAAAATGAATGCCATTTTAAAAGAATTAAATAAAAAAGCCAAAAATGTTCAAAAAATGATCCAAAAGGTGTATAGAAAAAACAATATGGTATCATTAAAAATTTCATATCATCCTTCAAAGAATGCGGCCCTTCAAATTCACATTTTTTCTATGTGCGGCCCATATACTTAGCAGAGCTTGAGACCCCTGCTTTAGATGCTGCTTTAAAGTGAATCTGTCAGTAAGATTTAATTCCCCAAACTATTTATAAGCGCATGTATCTCTTTTAAAGTCAATACCTTTACATGGCCAGTCCTTTCCTCCATTACTAAGAAATCAGTGTTTGAATTGATATGTAAATAAGACTGTAGATCTGAAGCCTCTGTCACTCCAGCTCTATTCCCCACCCAGCTCTGCCTCCTCCTGCTTCACTGATGCCTTTTTTGCCTAAAGTTACACATCATAGATGCTGTCAGTGAAGCAGGAAGAGGCAGCATTGTGCATGCAATAGAGCTGAATTAACAGAGGCTTCAGATCTACAAAAGATTATTCAGCTTCATTTGCATATCAATTCAAACACTAATTTCTCAGTAACAGAGGAACAGACTGGCCATGTAAAGATATTGCTGGACTTGTCTTTGAAAGAGTTACATGCGCATATAAATAGTTTTGGGGTGGAAATCCTGTTGGCAGATTTCCTTTAAGTTCTGCACAGCAAGATCCATAGTCTATTTACAATCAGAGTAGATGTATTGCCCTCTCTGAGCCTCACTGCTCTCCTCTCCAGTAATCAGACAGGGAAAGTCCCATAATCTGTAAATAGAGTACAGATCTTTACTGAGCAGCGGTTAAAGGCAGCTTCTAAAGAAGCATGATCTGGCCAAGTGAAGCAGTTCATAGTGTTTGGGAAAAAAAGAAGCAAAATAAAGTAATGAATATTACACAGATACATAACTTATCAAAACCTGGAGTATAATTAAATAAAAAATAATGTTTAGCTATCTCTTAAAGGGACTCAGTCAGTACGGAATGACTGTTCAAAAAAAGTCCGAGCACTCGGTGCACCCTTGGTGTGACCAAACAATTTAGTCGACTTTGTCCAGTCTAAGAGCAGAAAAATACCGGCACCTCTGCACCATTCATAGCCCTTGCAGCATACCAGTATACCCTTGGGATTCTATTACACACCTCCTCCCTTTTTAAACCGGGTGCTAAAGTGAAGAAAGTCTATGATAAAGTTCTTTCAAGAGAAAAAAAGAGTAGCACTCACTGGTAAATGTAAAAAACACTCCTTTATTCTTGATCCATGGTAAAAACAGACGGGCAGGGGAGCATGTGATACACAGAGCGCTAAAAGGCCGTGGTCCTAACAGTGTATCACACGCTCCCCTGCCCGTCTGTTTTTACCATGGATCAAGAATAAAGGAGTGTTTTTTACATTTACCGGTGAGTGCTAATATTTTTTCTCTTGCAAGCATTTTAGTCAACCTTCCCACCTGCTTGTTGTCCATCTATCTCCACCCTCCTCTTCTGTGATTGACAGTTCTGGCTTCATAGAGCCAAAGAAGGAAAGAGATGGAAAACAAGCCGGTGGGAAGGTGTATTTAAACAATTGGCCCCGCTGTGATTCACCGAGTGCCTGTGCTTGGGTTGAACGGTCATTATGTGCTGACAGTCCATTTAAATAGGTGTGCTGTTTAACTGATGCTTGAAGGTTGGCAGGTTGCAGTTATAGGATGTGGGTGCCCATCTTCGGACTGGGGCGCCAAGGGCCCACCAGTAACCAACTCCAGGGCCCCACTTTTCAGCTTCATGCAAATGTGAGATTGTCAATCACAAATATACAGGGTGGTCTAAAAGTAGGTGGACAGAAAGTGTAATAAGGTTATGAAGGGGGAGATTTATCAAACAAAATCCAGTAATTTTAGATAACATTATGTGGAGTGATGAAGCTTCTTTCAAATTATCCGGCCATATTAACAGACATAATTGTATTTACTGGTATAATGAGAACATGCATTTAACATTACAGCAACAACTAAATGAGCCTGGAATCAATGTTTTGGGTGGTATTTCAAGTTTTGGTGTTTTAGGACCAATATTTTTTGATGGAACAGTCACAGGAGATAAGTGTCTCGAAATTCTAATGGATCAAGTTGTTCCCCAGTTACAGTAACAGCCTAATTCAAATGACCTTTATTTCCAACAAGATGGGGCCCCTCCACATTATTCAAGAGTAGTCCGCGAGTATCTTGATGAAACATTTCCTAATAAATGGATTGGCCGAAGAGGCCCACTTGATTGGCCGGCACGTTCACCAGACTTGACCCCAATGAATTTTTTCTTTTGGGGAGTACTCAAGGACAAAGTTTATAGTCGTAAACCAAAAAGTGTCAGTGATTTGAAAAATTACATAAGGCTAAGTGCCCACATTGCGGAACTGAAGCATATTTTTTACGCTTCTCCCTGGTGGGAAAATCGCATGCGGATTTTATATGCGGTTTTCCCGCCAGGTAGAAGCGTTTGTGAGGCGTCTTTGCAGCGTCTTTGTATGCATTTCCGCATGCGGGTTATCAAGCACTTCTCCAAGTGATTTAAGCATCACTTGGAAAAGTGCTTGACAACTTGTTCACACTATATAAATCCATGCAACCGGCATGGATTTATATAGTGTGACCAAGTAATAGTTAAAAAAAAAAGAATCAGAATGGTAAAAAAATCAAAAAATAAAGTTTATACTCACCTTCCGATGCATTCTCTGCCCCGTCTGGAGTCTTGAGCGGCTCACGCTGTTGTGTGCAGGACCCGCGGTGAAGTCATTGAGTCATGTGATGGGTCACATGACTCAATGACGTGGCAGGTCCTTCACACAACAGCGAGACGGAGGGAAAACATCAGAAGATAAGTATAAACTTTATTTTATTCTTTTTTTTACAGGTTCTTTGGTACCCAGGTCTGGATGAGAGTCTCCTCTCATCCAGACTTGGGTACCATCCGCACATTGATTCCGCTGCGCTTCCGCAAAATTAATGAACATGCTGCGGATTTTTGACCGCAGCATATACGCTGCGGAAAAATCCGCAGCATGGGCATTGACATTGCGGAATGCCATTGGGGACCATGGGGTGCGGATATACATGCGTTTTACAAGCGTTTACGCTGCGGAAATTCTGCAGCATATACGCTTGTTATACGCAACGTGGGCACACAGCCTAAGAGATGCATTTCAAGAAATTAATACCCAAAGAGACTTGGGCAAAAAAGTTTGTCGAAGCATAAGAGGCGACTTCAAAGCTGTGCAAATTGTAATGGAAAACAGTTTGAGCACCTGCGTTGATAAAATTTAAGGGCTTTTGTATTATTGTTCAGAATAAAATTTAATTGTCAATGTTATGCTTGTGTTAGTAAATATTATTTTATATATAAATCAAAATAAATGTTATTATTTTCTGGCCACCTATTTTTGGACCACCCTGTATATAACAAAGAACTGGGTAGATTGTGAAATGAATAAGATGCTGCCTTTGTCTGTGCATAGTGATTCAAGTATATAGTGCCAATACCTAACATATAAGAGGGTGGGGGCCCACCGGAGGATTTATCCTGTTCTCCGTTGGACCAGTCCAAGATTTGTGCTGAAGTCCACATAATCCTTTACTTGCTGATGGATTTTTTTTGTCGGTGACTCATTTATTTCAGAAGTGTAGTGTCCATGAGTTATCTCGCATTAAAAGTATTACAATTTACCATGATAAATCACGGCTTCATAGAGCTCAGGAACTATCGACTAAATAAGAAAATTGTTTCCTCTGATGAGTTGCAAATGGATTTTCAATACCTCTTTGGCTTTAGTTAAGAACTTGAGTTATGAAATGGTTTATGTCTTATATTTCAAGTTTTTGGTAAGTAAATCCATTGGACAAATCTATTTAACTCTACAATGGCTGTCTGGGGTAGTAACGAAACAGTTAATAGTCATCAATAGCAATCAATGATGTATGATTACGTTATCTCAGGCGTGGTTACTAAAATCAGTTATTGGCTCCATCAGTTAAAATATTGACTCGCATCTACTCATGAAAAGAGTTGATGGCCATTGGAGCAATGCCGCGAAGAACATTGTGCTTGTTTGCATTCTGTTCTCCTTCGTCAGACCCCCGCCTGCGTGTAGGACTTGTCTCCTGCCTGTAAATTAATTATATCAGCCAGGGAAAGGTTGATTTGTTTACATATTGAGTAGAGTAGGAATGGATCTCGAAATAATGGCCGGTTTCCTAAAGACACATGGTACAAGATTTGGAATCAGAAAGCAAAGCAAGCCATGTCCTGATTAATCTCGTATGATGCGCTGTGTAATTGGCTGGGGCTCTTTAATTGTTTTTCTCTCCTGGAGTAAAAGCCTGTCATTTTTCATTGTACTAGAAATAGAAGATACTTGAGACGTCAATACTCTGTGTTACACTCGATGAGTTTGCTCATAATTAGGTCATTTTATAGCAAACTGGCTGCAAATTACAGCATGCATGGGTCCAAACAGCCCATCAATTCTGCAGGAGATGTCCTGTCTCATCAGGATGTTTGACATTTGAGCCAAATGACTGGATATGATGAAACTGGCCTCATACTGTGCTTGTTTTTTTTTTTTCCTCAATTTCGTTCAGTGTTTTCTGTAGTAAAGAGATGATGAGTTCCTATAAACTAAACTGCAGTAAGGCTATGTTCACACATGGTGCAGCCAAAACCTTCTTTCTTGGCAGTAAAAATCCTCCATGCAAAAAGTCGATTTTGCGGCATTTTCTTTGTCTACGGTACATTTAAGAAAGTTGCTTTTTTTTTCACCAAAAATGCTTAAAAAATGATAGCGAAAAGGGTTTTTTTGCAGCGTTTTTTCTCTTTCTCATTGCTTTTGCAAAAAAACACTGAAAGATTTGATATGCTGCAGATCTCAAATACGCTGCCGTTTTGAAATTTAGTCAAGAAATAAAAATTAAGCGTGTGCATGAGATTTCTGAAATCTCATCGCTTTTTCTGGTACTGTAAAATGCAACTTTTTAACTTGCATAACAAAGAAGAAAAAAAATCGCTGCATGTGAACAGAGCCTAAAGGTCTCTAGGACTACGTGGTGATATTGGTTGTAGCCAGTAATTCTCAGATCAGTCACCAACCAAATACATTTCTGTCACTTGCAAGCGACTTGCTGGATATGGGATTTAGCTGTAAAAAAATCTGCCAAATTGCAGTGTTATCACATGACACATACTAAGGGCTCGTCAGACGTCCGTTTTTCTCACGTACAAGAACAACGGACCAGTTATTTTGAGGAGGTTGATCAGAAGGTCCGAGTGTCATCAATTTTTCTCATACGTGGAGAGAAGAAAAAAAGTTTTTCCACCTTCTTTTCTCTGCCAGGCGTCATCCGAATGCAATCCAAATTTTTACAGACCCATAGACTTGAGTTGCTGATTTTGATCTGAGCCTCAAATCAAAATTGGGCATGTCTCCTTTTTTCTTAAAACTAACCACGCAGTCCGAGGAAAAAAATCGGAGATGTGAACAGCCCCAAAAAATATCACAGTCACAGTCACTGCTGCAGAGATACAGCTGATGCTGCTGTGATCACAGGACACTGCAGCATAGTCACAATCACTGCTGCAGAGATACAGCTGAGGCTGCTATGATCACAGGACACTGCAGCATAGTCACAGTCACTGCTGCTGAGATACAGCTGAGGCTGCTGTGATCACAGGACACTGCAACATAGTTACAGTCACTGCTGCAGAGATACCGCTGATGCTGCTGTGATCACAGGAAACTGCAGCATAGTCACAGACACTGCTGCAGAGATACTGCTGAGGCTGCTGTGATCACAGGAAACTGCAGCACAGTCACAGTCACTGCTGCAGAGATACCGCTGATGCTGCTATGATCACAGGACACTGCAGCATAGTCACAATCACTGCTGCAGAGATACAGCTGAGGCTGCTATGATCACAGGACACTGCAGCATAGTCACAGTCACTGCTGCTGAGATACAGCTGAGGCTGCTGTGATCACAGGACACTGCAACATAGTTACAGTCACTGCTGCAGAGATACCGCTGATGCTGCTGTGATCACAGGAAACTGCAGCATAGTCACAGACACTGCTGCAGAGATACTGCTGAGGCTGCTGTGATCACAGGAAACTGCAGCATAGTCACAGTCACTGCTGCAGAGATACAGCTGAGGCTGCTGTGATCACAGGACACTGCAGCATAGTCACAGTCACTGCTGCAGAGATACAGCTGAGGCTGCTGTGATCACAGGAAACTGCAGCATAGTCACAGTCACTGCTGCAGAGATACAGCTGAGGCTGCTGTGATCACAGGACACTGCAGCATAGTCACAGTCACTGCTGCAGAGATACAGCTGAGGCTGCTGTGATCACAGGACACTGCAGCATAGTCACTGCTGCAGAGATACAGCTGAGGCTGCTGTGATCACAGGACACTGCAGCATAGTCACAGTCACTGCTGCAGAGATACAGCTGATGCTGCTGTGATCACAGGACACTGTAGCATAGTCACAGTCATAGCTGCAGAGATACAGCTGAGGCTGCTGTGACCACAGGACACTGCAGCATAGTCACAGTTACTGCTTAAGAGATACAGCTGAGGCTGCTTTGATCACAGGAAACTGCAGCATAGTCACAGTCACTGCTGCAGAGATACAGCTGAGGCTGCTGTGATCACAGGAAACTGCCTGCAGCATAGTCACAACCACTGCTGCAGAGATACAGCTGAGGCTTCTGTGATCACAGGACACTGCAGCATAGTCACAGTCACTGCTGCAGAGATACAGCTGATGCTGCTGTGATCACAGGACACTGCAGCATAGTCACAGTCACTGCTGCAGAGATACAGCTGATGCTGCTGTGATCACAGGACACTGCAGCATAGTCACAGTCACTGCTGCAGAGATACAGCTGAGGCTGTGATCACAGGACACTGCAGCATAGTCACAGTCACTGCTGCAGAGATACAGCTGAGGCGGCTGTGATCACAGGACACTGCAGCATAGTCACAGTCACTGCTGCAGAGATACAGCTGATGTTGCTGTGATCACAGGACACTGCAGCATAGTCACAATCACTGCTGCAGAGATACAGCTGAGGCTGCTGTGATCACAGGGCACTGCAGCATAGTCACAGTCACTGCTGCAGAGATACAGCTGAGGCTGCTGTGATCACAGGAAACTGCAGCATAGTCACATTCACTGCTGCAGAGATACAGCTGATGCTGCTGTGATCACAGGAAACTGCAGCATAGTCACAGTCACTGCTGCAGAGATACAGCTGATGCTGCTGTGATCACAGGAAACTGCAGCATAGTCACAGTCACTGCTGCAGAGATACCGCTGATGCTGCTGTGATCACAGGACACTGCAGCATAGTCACAATCACTGCTGCAGAGATACAGCTGAGGCTGCTGTGATCACAGGAAACTGCAGCATAGTCACAGTCACTGCTGCAGAGATACAGCTGATGCTGCTGTGATCACAGGAAACTGCAGCATAGTCACAGTCACTGCTGCAGACATACAGCTGAGGCTGCTGTGATCACAGGAAACTGCAGCATAGTCACAGTCACTGCTGCAGAGATACAGCTGAGGCTGCTGTGAACACAGGACACTGCAGCATAGTCACAGTTACTGCTTCAGAGATACAGCTGATGCTGCTGTGATCACAGGACACTGCAGCATAGTCACAATCACTGCTGCAGAGATACAGCTGAGGCTGCTGTGATCACAGGACACTGCAGCATAGTCACAGTCACTGCTGCAGAGATACAGCTGAGGCTGCTGTGATCACAGGACACTGCAACGTAGTCACAATCACTGCTGCCGAGATACAGCTGAGGCTGCTGTGATCACAGGACACTGCAGCATAGTCACAGTCACTGCTGCAGAGATACAGCTGAGGCTGCTGTGATCACAGGACACTGCAACATAGTCACAGTCACTGCTGCTGAGATGCAGCTGAGGCTGCTGTGATCACAGGACACTGCAGCATAGTCACAGTCACTGCTGCTGAGATACAGCTGAGGCTGCTGTGATCACAGGACACTGCAACATAGTTACAGTCACTGCTGCAGAGATACCGCTGATGCTGCTGTGATCACAGGAAACTGCAGCATAGTCACAGACACTGCTGCAGAGATACTGCTGAGGCTGCTGTGATCACAGGAAACTGCAGCATAGTCACAGTCACTGCTGCAGAGATACAGCTGAGGCTGCTGTGATCACAGGACACTGCAGCATAGTCACAGTCACTGCTGCAGAGATACAGCTGAGGCTGCTGTGATCACAGGAAACTGCAGCATAGTCACAGTCACTGCTGCAGAGATACAGCTGAGGCTGCTGTGATCACAGGACACTGCAGCATAGTCACAGTCACTGCTGCAGAGATACAGCTGAGGCTGCTGTGATCACAGGACACTGCAGCATAGTCACTGCTGCAGAGATACAGCTGAGGCTGCTGTGATCACAGGACACTGCAGCATAGTCACAGTCACTGCTGCAGAGATACAGCTGATGCTGCTGTGATCACAGGACACTGTAGCATAGTCACAGTCATAGCTGCAGAGATACAGCTGAGGCTGCTGTGACCACAGGACACTGCAGCATAGTCACAGTTACTGCTTAAGAGATACAGCTGAGGCTGCTTTGATCACAGGAAACTGCAGCATAGTCACAGTCACTGCTGCAGAGATACAGCTGAGGCTGCTGTGATCACAGGAAACTGCCTGCAGCATAGTCACAACCACTGCTGCAGAGATACAGCTGAGGCTTCTGTGATCACAGGACACTGCAGCATAGTCACAGTCACTGCTGCAGAGATACAGCTGATGCTGCTGTGATCACAGGACACTGCAGCATAGTCACAGTCACTGCTGCAGAGATACAGCTGATGCTGCTGTGATCACAGGACACTGCAGCATAGTCACAGTCACTGCTGCAGAGATACAGCTGAGGCTGTGATCACAGGACACTGCAGCATAGTCACAGTCACTGCTGCAGAGATACAGCTGAGGCGGCTGTGATCACAGGACACTGCAGCATAGTCACAGTCACTGCTGCAGAGATACAGCTGATGTTGCTGTGATCACAGGACACTGCAGCATAGTCACAATCACTGCTGCAGAGATACAGCTGAGGCTGCTGTGATCACAGGGCACTGCAGCATAGTCACAGTCACTGCTGCAGAGATACAGCTGAGGCTGCTGTGATCACAGGAAACTGCAGCATAGTCACATTCACTGCTGCAGAGATACAGCTGATGCTGCTGTGATCACAGGAAACTGCAGCATAGTCACAGTCACTGCTGCAGAGATACAGCTGATGCTGCTGTGATCACAGGAAACTGCAGCATAGTCACAGTCACTGCTGCAGAGATACCGCTGATGCTGCTGTGATCACAGGACACTGCAGCATAGTCACAATCACTGCTGCAGAGATACAGCTGAGGCTGCTGTGATCACAGGGCACTGCAGCATAGTCACAGTCACTGCTGCAGAGATACAGCTGATGCTGCTGTGATCACAGGAAACTGCAGCATAGTCACAGTCACTGCTGCAGAGATACAGCTGATGCTGCTGTGATCACAGGAAACTGCAGCATAGTCACAGTCACTGCTGCAGAGATACCGCTGATGCTGCTGTGATCACAGGACACTGCAGCATAGTCACAATCACTGCTGCAGAGATACAGCTGAGGCTGCTGTGATCACAGGAAACTGCAGCATAGTCACAGTCACTGCTGCAGAGATACAGCTGATGCTGCTGTGATCACAGGAAACTGCAGCATAGTCACAGTCACTGCTGCAGACATACAGCTGAGGCTGCTGTGATCACAGGAAACTGCAGCATAGTCACAGTCACTGCTGCAGAGATACAGCTGAGGCTGCTGTGAACACAGGACACTGCAGCATAGTCACAGTTACTGCTTCAGAGATACAGCTGATGCTGCTGTGATCACAGGACACTGCAGCATAGTCACAATCACTGCTGCAGAGATACAGCTGAGGCTGCTGTGATCACAGGACACTGCAACGTAGTCACAATCACTGCTGCCGAGATACAGCTGAGGCTGCTGTGATCACAGGACACTGCAGCATAGTCACAGTCACTGCTGCAGAGATACAGCTGAGGCTGCTGTGATCACAGGACACTGCAACATAGTCACAGTCACTGCTGCTGAGATGCAGCTGAGGCTGCTGTGATCACAGGAAACTGCAGCATAATCACAGTCACTGCTGCTGAGATACAGCTGAGGCTGCTGTGATCACAGGACATCAGTTTAAAGGTTTCTTCTACAGACACACAGACAGCTTGTAATTCCCTGTTGGAATACAATATTCAAGTTATCTTAGTTATATCGCTTTCATTATTTATCTCACTAATGAGGAGTTAAAGAGATGTACTAATTCAAGACTTCTGCTATATTGGCCTATATGACAATAAATGCAGCTAATCAATAAGTTAATAAATAGCACAGAGCAGTCATTTTTTATTTTAGATTAGAAACTTTAAAGGGAATCTGTTAGCAGGTTTTTGCTATGTAATCTTTTTTCCTTCCAGATTTTAACCATTGAGGCATTTTTTCGGATCTACAGCATTTCAGTTCTTTCAGTGTTTTGCAGTGTTTTTCTATCCACTCTGATCCACTACTGTCCGTAGGATGCTAATGGCAGAACCTATGGAGCGACGACATAGACCTTGAGTTTCATTCCACTGCTAGAGATAGTAATTAAGTTAATAATAATATACTCTGCTTAAATATATCCAGATATATGTTACTCATGATCAAACACTCATATGCTGGTTTTGCCAGTGATAACAATGATGACAGAAGCTGCCAAAACATAAGTTAGGCCATGTTCACACGTTGAGTATTTTTTGAGGGTTTTTTTTCACCTCTGTATTTGTGAGCCAAAATCAGGAGTGGAACAATCAGAGGAAAAGTGTAATAGAAACACGTCACCACTTCTGTACTTATCACCCACTCCTGGTTTAGGCTACAAATACTGAGGAAAAAAAGTCTCCAAACGCTCAACATGTGAACGTAGCCTTAGGGGTCTTGAGCCTTAGTTTGTGATAGTAGTCAGTTCAAATGCTGGTTTGTGAACGTGGCACCTCTGGATGACTACTCCTACCAGAATACAGCTATAAGTGTTAGTTTTGTATATCTGTCTACTTGTAGTTGCCGCATCTTGGTACTGCACATCCGCCTCCTATTGATTTGAATAGGAGGCGGATATGCAGTATCCTGCGGCGGCCACTACAAGTAGACGGAGCAACTCGGCAAGTAAGTACTTCCTGGAGGCGGCCGCTGCCACCAATAACAGCTGATAGGCGGGGGTGCCGGGTGTCGGACCTTGGCTGATCAGACATTGATGACCTAACTTAAGGATAGGCCATCAATGTAAAAATAGTGGACAACCTCTAAGTGTTTTTAAGGTAGACGATTAATCCCTTACCAACACACCTAATGTATAGTTACATGATATGCAGTCTCTCTGCCTTTGATGCTGATTCGCAAGCTGAGCCCTCATCTTTCCCGGCAGATGATGGCTGATTTATTCAGCCATCATCTGCCTCTAACAACCAGGGGTGGAGCGGAGAATAATTATACTGACCTGGTGAATCATATTGGCAGGTCATTTTTACTGTAAAAGGCGCTTTGTAAAGAAAAAAAAATAAAGAAAAAAATGTTTGCGCTTTTTTTGCTGTTTGGGCACAGTTTCCCAGTATATCACATGATAAAATGAATGGTGGCATTTATTCAAATGCACAACTCGTCCAGCAAAAAACAATCCCTCACACGGCTATGTTGACTGGAAAAAAAAAGTTATAGCTTTTGGAATAAGGGGAGGAAAAAACGAAGGCACAAAAAGGAAAAATCGCCCGGTCCTTAAGGGGTTAAAGGCACTGTTATTTATCAATCTTCTTAATGAGGAATTGATTTTGATCACAGCCTACACTTTACCAGGTGCTTCAGATCCAGTGGAGAGGAGACAAAATCCCTTATGACAAGCCCATGTCACCTTCAGTTTGCAAGAGATGTTTGACAGCAGTCAAATGCGCCACCTCCGCACACATGTGCCCAGGGACTGGTGGAATACAAGGGATTTTTTTTTGCTATTTATCTGATTTGTAGATTTGTTAGTATTCCTGCTTTACAAGTAAAACCACAGCTCCACACTTTGGTGCTGATAAGCTGAAAACACAGATCAATAGAAAACGGTAACGTATATCATATGTTTGTTTCACATAGTATTTGGAACTGGAACAAATTTATTGAGGCTGACCAGCAATACCAGACACAGACTATGAGCAAGAGGGGTGCTGTTTCTGGAAACAAGCAATAGCTGTCTTCTAAATAAAGTCAAACCCATTAAAGGGGTTTTCCAGACAAAATACTTATGTCTGTATGAGCCCTTACTGATATTCATCTACTGGCCCCCACCTGAATCCAGTGCACGCACACGCCACTCCATGATCTGCGCTAACGCTGGAAGAAGAGATGTCATTGTTCCACCAAGAGCTGGACCGCTGCGACCTGTGATTGGCTGCAGCAATCAGGTGCCTTGAGCAGTGCGTCATATGTAAAACATCCGATAATGTACTGCTCAACTTGCCTAAACTCTGCAGCCAATCACAGCCTGCAGCGGTGAGGCTGCTGGTAAATGGGTCAGCAAGAACCACGGAACAGCTTGCTGTAGATTCAAGTGGGTGCCAGGAGGTGAATATTAGCTAGTTTGTTATTTTTTTGCAGATCCAAGCCCCTGAGAAGTTGTTCTTCTTGCCTGGACAACCCATTTAAGAGTTAATTTCTCCACTTTAATAAATAAGTGACAAAAAAGGGGAGAACCCCATGATAACATCCTTCCCTAACAAGCCATAAAACTTAGGTTTTATTAATAGGTTTAAAATACATACGAGGTGAGAGTAAAATAATGTTGTTACACGCACGCCGCTAGGTTCAGATAGGAGCGAGACCGGTTTCATAAATTCTTTTGAATCCTGGGGGAACCGTTACTCGGGGCAACGATAGGCCATGTGCTGCAGCTTCTCTAAGACACACGATAGATTCAATTGCTGACCAGACACATCTGACAAGAGTCTTTTTCAACAGTTTAATAGTGGAATTTAATCTGAAGCACGACCAGTGCAATTCAGGGATATTACAGCAACAATCTTCATTACAGTACAGTCTGAGTTTCTTGAGCAACCGGCTCTCGTAACAATACAGTAGTCTCTTCACAAGGCACAGTATTACAGTCTCTTCAGTTGCATAATTCAGCATAGATTAGATCTCTTAGCAGCACACTTCTATGCATATACAACCACAGGCTTTTCCTTTTACAGGGACTCAATAGTGCACAGCATTCTTTATCCTGCATGGAGTTGGAGGGGGGGGGGGGGGTTTGAAGAGGTAGATGATCCCTATGACAGGATTCCTTCCAGTCCTTATCTTCCTGCATGAAAATACCCCACACTGTTAGCTCAGGGAGTCTACCTGACCTGTGTTTAGCTTCCCTCCTGGCCTGAGTTCTGTTCCCTTGCCTGAATTCTGTTCCTGTAGCTTCTGTGAGATGCAGATCATACACCACCTTTCTCTTCGGCTCTAGACAGACAGTAAACAACTTCCCCACAATCCCCTGGGGCTCTGCTAAAACACTCCCTGTCTCCTGTGACTGTGTTAATCCCTCTAGTTGCTGGATGCTTCTGGAGCACAACACTTCCTGTCTCCTGTGCTTGTGTTACTTCTAATAGTTGCTGGATTCTTTTGAAGCAACAGCACTACTTCTGCACATCAGAATGTCCTTAATCTACCTTCAATATATTAGTTATAAGGACAGCTGCCTATATTAACGGATGATGACACCCCAGGGTGTCATCACTATCTGGTGGAATAGGACATACAATATATAGAACACGTCCCCCCAACATGTTTCACCGTGAATGTGGCGTCATCAGGGGATGGGCCAATAGCATGAACCTATTGTCTCATCCCCTGATGACGCCACATTCACGATGAAACCTGTTGGAGGGACATGTGCTATAAATTGTATGTCCTATTCCACCAGATAGTGATGATAGTAATTCAGTTGCTTCTCAGATAAATATATAATGTTGGTATCAAAATAGATTTCTAATTGAACATCTGACCAGAGATCACAGACAAAGCAACACCTTCATCCGCAGAACAAAAACAACACATTTTACAGACACATCCGGACCATTCAGGCAAATTACACAACTTTCTAATATGCAAGTAGCATTAATAGTTACAGTCCAATCTAACACCTGAGGATTCACCTGTCATCCCCATTTCAGTTTTGTTAAATGGTGGCAAAGTTTCATTAAGGATACGAGAGAGAGATTGTCATGTTTGTGGAGCTACGTGAATTTCTCATTATATAAACCCTAAGTGCAGGAGCTCAGGGGACACTTTAGTGGGTGCTCGCAATTTACTGTAGAAGACAATGGGGTTAATGGAATGAATTTATTTACAGGCTTATTCCGTATTTATTAGACCAACCTCCCTGTGTGAACAGAGGCTTTGGATCAGAAGAAAATAATAGTATATCAAAGACAGTTTGTTTCTTTTTGAACAGTAGGGGGCACTATTGTTAATCCAGTTTCATTGTACAGTTTCGAACTTGAAATCTATAAAATCTATTGAAAGCTGAGTTCTGATTATTTCTCAAGAGTAAGAGATCATTTCTATAATAGAGTCTTGATTGTTGGTATAAACTAGAGAGCCGAGTCTACAAATGAGCCGTTCATTGTATCCTGCAGAGTTTTTTGTATTTCCTAAAGTTTCCATGCCATAGTGTTTAGGCACAAGCTCAGGTTCCTCCTGTTCCTGCAATATCTGCTGTGTCTTGTATTTGATTAAACACATTTCGCTCAGCGTGTAGAGGAAGGTAATTGTACAAGGTATTGTATTTCTCAAAGTTGTTAACATGGCTTAAAGTTAAAGGGGTATACATGGCAGAATAGAAGCAGACCAAATATGATAAGAGATACTCCCATCAATGTCTTTATCCTCTTAATATATTGTAGTCATCATATTACATAGCACTGTGTACTTACAATTGCTCATTTGACTTTCTACCCAGTTATTTCTTCTCTTTTCTCTGCTCTATGTAGAAACAGGAAGGCTCTTGTCCCTGCATTTATCATCCTCTTCTTCAACTCCTGACCCATCTGCTCTCTCCTCCGCCTGCCAGGGACTTTTGCAGTGACTCATGACTTGTGCAGGGAAAATTGAACTCCTCTTTCTATGTAGAGCTTAGAAGGATTCAGCTAGTCAGTTTTTAATCACGTGATGTCATAAATCTAATGGAAAAGAGAAGAATTAGCTGGGTAGAAAGGCAAAATGAGCAACAGTTAGGACACAGTGCTATATAATATGATTACTGCAATATAGTAAGAGGATAAAAATGTTAAAGTGTAGGTTTTAAGTAAACTATAAATGAAGATTTGGGTGTTTTTAATGGAATTGCAATCCTTGCGAATGATGGACCTCATGGTCCTTGTTTGGGACACTCTATGTGCCAGAATAGAAAAGGCTAGCCATACATCTACATATATTACATGGACAGCCATACATCTACTAAATTTACTAAAAAGAGTTACTGGCCACAGTCATTCTTTGAAACTGCAGGCTTGTGAATCCTCACATTGTGCACTGAGAGGATTCTCTGGTGCCGGCGCCAAGAGAGAAGGGGTTGTGACCGAAAGTATGCGATTTGCATTCATGCAGTCATGTGCAAATTAGACGTGTGTGGCCTCGCTCAATGCAAGTGCATTGAGCGAGGCTGGACACTCTAGTAGGAATGTAGCAGGGAGTATGCAAATTGCACACTTGTGGTCACATGACGGCTCGTTGCTGGCGCCAGTACCAGAAAATCCTCATAGTGCGCAGTATGCACACTTTGAGGACTCCCAAATCTGAAGTCACATAGAGTGACTACAGACTTGCAGTTTAAGACTGGGCAACTCATTTAACAGCAAAATTAGCTGTTTGCTGAGATCTGGACTGAGATCAGTCCCCAGTCTCAAAGAGTTTTTTTTCTGATGTGACTGTACTTTCTGGATGTGGTCCACTACACACTCACATAGAAGATACGAGTGATATAAGTCTCAATCATATCTTACGGCGCTTATTGGAATTGACATGGATTAGAAATAAAAGTTTGCTCTTTTTTCGCCTTGCAAAAAGTGCCACTCATGTAGATGGGCTATATCTACTATTGTAGCTTATCACAATGTAACTGGGTTGTCCAGGACTGGGGTTCAAGTCTGTAGTCACTCTATGTGACTTCAGATTTGTGAATCCTCACAGCGTGTACAGTGTGAACTGTTAGGATTCTCTGGTTCTTGGGCCAGGAGCAGGTGATCATGCGACTGAAAGTATATGTTATGCATACTCCCGGCCACATTCCAACTAGACATGTCTGGCCTTGCTCAATTCACTTGTATTGAGCAAGGCCGCTCACGTCTACTCGGCATGTGACCGCGTGTATGCAAATCACATATTTACAGTCATACTCCTGGTGTGAGCACCGGACTGTGTACACTGTGAGGATTCACAAGTCTGCAGTCACATTGGGTGACGGGAGACTTGAACCCCAAGCCTGGACAACCTTTTTAAGTAAATGAGACTTGCCTGCAATGCCAATCAGTGTCACAAGACCAGGGACAAGATACCTTTTCTGGGAAAAAAAAAGCAAACCATTTTTGTATTTCTGGACAACCCCCTTTACTCCTGGGTCAGTTTCTGTCTTTCATAAATATTGTACTTACAATTGGGATCTCTATGAAGGTTAAACAACCTATGGGTAATGGTGTAAAGGTAATATTCTCCATGGCTCATGTAAAACGTGGTGTGAAAAAGTGTTTGCCCCTTTCCTGATTTCTTATTCTTTTGCATGTTTGTCACACTTAAAGGTTTCATATCACAAAACAAATTTAAATATTAGACAAAGATAACACAAGTAAACAAAAAATGCAGTTTTTAAATGAAGGTCTTCATTATTAAGGGAAAAAGAAATCCAAACCTACAGGGCCCTGTGTGAAAACGTGATTCCCGGTAAACCTAATAACTGGTTGGGCCGCCCTTAGCAGCAACAACTGTAAACAAGTGTTTGCGATAACTGGCAATGAGTCTTTTACAATGCTCTGGAGGAATTTTAGCCACTCATCTTTGCAAAATTGTTGTAATTCAACCACATTGCAGGGTTTCTGAGCATGAACCGCCCTTTTAAGGTCATGTCACAGCATCTCAATCAGATTAAGGTCAGGACTTTGACTAGACCACTCATGGATCATTGCTCTGCTGCATAACCTAAGTGGGCTTCAGCTTGAGGTCATAAAAAGATGGTAGGGCATTCTCCTTCAGGATTTTTTGGTAGACAGCAGAATTTTTGGTTCCATTTACCACAGCAAGCCTTCCAGTTCCTGAAGCAGTAAAACAGCCCCAGACCATCACTCTACCTCCACCATATTTTACTGTTGGTATGATGTTCCTTTTCTGAAATGCTATGTTACTTCTACACCAGATGTAATAGGACATACACCTTACAAAAAGTTCAACTTTTGTCTTGTCAGTCCACAGAGTATTCTCCCAAAAGTCTTGGCGATCATCAAGATGTTTTCTGGCAAAACTGAGACAAGCCTTTATGTTTTTTTTGCTCATCAATGGTTTTTGTCTTGAAATTCTGCCATGCATGCCATTTTTGCCCAGTCTCTTTCTTATGGTGGAGTCATGAACACTGACCTTAACTGAGGCAAGTGAGGTCTGCAGTTCTTTGGATGTTGTTGTGGGGTCTTTTGTGACCTCTTGGATGAGTCGTCTATGCGCTCTTGGGGTAATTTTGGCCTCTCCTGGGAAGGTTCATCACTGTTCCATGTTTTTGCCATTTGTGGATAATGGCTCTCACTGTGGTTCGCTGGAGTCTTTAGAAATGGGTTTAGAAATGGCTTTATAACCTTTTCCAGACTGATAGATCTCACTTACTTTGTTTCTCATTTGTTCCTGAATTTCTTTGGATCGCAGCATGTTGTCTAGCATTTAAGGATCTTTTAGTCTATTTCACTTTGTCAGGATGGTCCTATTTAAGTGATTTCTTGATTTAGAACTGGTGTGGCAGTAGGCAGTAATAAAGCCCCCGTCTCACATAGCGAGATCGCTAGCGAGATCGCTGCTGAGTCACGGTTTTGGTGACGCAACAGCGACCTCACCAGCGATGTCGCTATGTGTGACACTTTGCAGCGATCAGGCCCCTGCTGTGAGGTCGCTGATCGCTGCAAAATGTCCTGGATCATTTTTTGGTCTTTGCCCTCCCGCTGGTCAGCACACATCGGTGTGTATGACCAGCGGGACCAGCGATCAGGCTGGTAACCATGATAAACAGCGGGTTACTAGGGGCACACGCGCACTTAGTAACCCGCTGTTTATCATGGTTACCAGCCTGCTCCTGCTTCATCAGGCTGGTAACCAGGAGCAGGACATCGTGGAAAGATTCTTTCCACGATGTCGCTGCTCCCCTGATCGCTGGTGAGCCTGCCTGTTTGACAGCTCGCCAGCGATCACATAGCGACGCAGCAACGATCCCTGACAGGTCGTATCGTTGTCGGGATCGCTGTAGCGTCGCTAAGTGTGACGGGGCCTTAAGGCCTGTGTGTGGCTGGGAAATTGAGCTCAGCTTCCCAAAGATGTGATAAATAGTGTTGAGCGATACCTTCCGATATCGGGAAATATCGGATCGGATTGGATCGGACCGATACCGAAAAAGTATCGGATATCGCCGATTCCGATACCGGAAACCAATGCAAGTCAATGGGACATAAATATCGGAATTAAAATAAACCCTTTCTTTCCTTGTAGGTTATTTCTACATGAAGGAAAACAACTAAGAATAATGTAGAATGTATTGGGGGAGGTGGGGGAGACAATAAAGGCATAGAGGTTTAGCCCAGTCAAATGGAATAGCAGGAATTAATATTTTTTTATTATGTTCTGAGTTACGGAAATATTAACTATGTTAAGTATTTTTATATTTTGTCAGATATTTATGTTTCACTACTTCCATGCTCTTCACCTTCTTTTTTACTTCTCCCACACTTTCTCCTTCATCATCCTCAGCATCTTTTTCATCCACTTCTTCTTCACCTTCTTCTTCTTCACCTTCTTCGTATTATTCTTTTTTTTACATTCTTCATATTCTACTTCTTCATCTTCTTCATATTCTTCTTCTTCATCATATTCTTATTTGTGACAGGCATTCCTGTAGTTGTTATCTATAAAAGGTTGGACATTACACCTTTCGTTCTGCCCGTCACAAAAGATTTACAACAGGATTTGTCCGCGTTCAGTTTGGCCTGCAGCAGCAGGTCTTTTCCAGGGGCACCACGAGGAGGAACGGACTCACCCCCATACACTGCTTAGTCATCTTCTGCTTATAATTTAGATATTATCTTTTGCTCTGATTTTTAGTCTTATGCTTAATGTTCTTCCGCTTTTTGTTCTGCAGCTTCTTGTATTTCTGCTTCTTGGTTTTCTGTCTCTTGTTTTTCTGTATCTTGGTGCTTGTCTTCTCTTCTTTGTCTTCTTGGTCAACTTCTTCAGGGTCATCTTCTTGGTCTTCTTCGGGGTGGTCTTCAGGGTCGTCGTCTTCGGGGGTCCTCGTCTTCGGGGTCCTCGTCTTCTTCGGGGTGGTCTTCAGGGTCCTCGTCTTCTTCGGGGTGGTCTTCAGGGTCCTCGTCTTCTTCGGGGTGGTCTTCAGGGTCCTCGTCTTCAGGGTCATTGTCTTCGGGGTCCTCGTCTTCTTAGGGTTGGTCTTCAGGGTCCTCGTCTTCAGGGTCCTCGTCAGGGAGATCCAGAGTGATTACCAAGAACCATTTCAAAAAGCTTGAACTTGGAAATGTAGCAGAAGGTACAAGAAAGCTGAGGAACTACCGAGGACCAGCTGACGGTACTGGAACCCGGATGGATAGCAGAAGGTACAAGAGCCAATGGAACTACCGAGGACCAGCTGATGTTACTGGAACTCGGTTACTAAGCAGGAGGTACCTGTGCCAGAAAGCACTACCAAGGACCAGCAGACGTTGGTGGAACTTGGATACCGAGAAGGAGGCACCTAATCCAAAGGCACTGCCGAGAACCAGCTGACGGTACTGGAACCCGGATGGGTAGCAGAAGGTACAAGAGCCAATGGAACTACCGAGGACCAGCTGATGTTACTGGAACCCGGATGGGTAGCAGAAGGTACAAGAGCCAATGGAACTACCGAGGACCAGCTGATGTTACTGGAACTCGGTTACTAAGCAGGAGGTACCTGTGCCAGAAAGCACTACCAAGGACCAGCAGACGTTGGTGGAACTTGGATACCGAGAAGGAGGCACCTAATCCAAAGGCACTGCCGAGAACCAGCTGACGGTACTGGAACCCGGATGGGTAGCAGAAGGTACCCATGTAAAAAAAAAGTTCAAGGCCGCGAGCCGGCCGCAGTTACCAAAACCCACAGTCCTACAGAGGGTGCTTGTCCTATTGGCACTATGGAACCAGCCTTCATTGCCAGATCCCGCAGCCCACATAGGAGTCACCTAAACTGCAGGCACCATAGAGTCGGCTAACCCGACCGCAACACGACAGGACAACGCATTGGAGGCAAAGTGACGTTGACACTACCCGGAAACAGCTGGCGTGCTGGAACCAGGCTGGGCAGGAGGGAGTACCCGTGCCAAAGACACTGCCGAGAACCAGCTGACGGTACTGGAACCCGGATGGGTAGCAGAAGATACAAGAGCAAATGGAACTACCGAGGACCAGCTGACGGTACTGGAACCCGGATGGGTAGCAGAAGGTACAAGAGCCAATGGAACTACCGAGGACCAGCTGATGTTACTGGAACTCGGTTACTAAGCAGGAGGTACCTGTGCCAGAAAGCACTACCAAGGACCAGCAGACGTTGGTGGAACTTGGATACCGAGAAGGAGGCACCTAATCCAAAGGCACTGCCGAGAACCAGCTGACGGTACTGGAACCCGGATGGGTAGCAGAAGGTACCCATGTAAAAAAAAAGTTCAAGGCCGCGAGCCGGCCGCAGTTACCAAAACCCACAGTCCTACAGAGGGTGCTTGTCCTATTGGCACTATGGAACCAGCCTTCATTGCCAGATCCCGCAGCCCACATAGGAGTCACCTAAACTGCAGGCACCATAGAGTCGGCTAACCCGACCGCAACACGACAGGACAACGCATTGGAGGCAAAGTGACGTTGACACTACCCGGAAACAGCTGGCGTGCTGGAACCAGGCTGGGCAGGAGGGAGTACCCGTGCCAAAGACACTGCCGAGAACCAGCTGACGGTACTGGAACCCGGATGGGTAGCAGAAGATACAAGAGCAAATGGAACTACCGAGGACCAGCTGACGGTACTGGAACCCGGATGGGTAGCAGAAGGTACAAGAGCCAATGGAACTACCGAGGACCAGCTGATGTTACTGGAACTCGGTTACTAAGCAGGAGGTACCTGTGCCAGAAAGCACTACCAAGGACCAGCAGACGTTGGTGGAACTTGGATACCGAGAAGGAGGCACCTAATCCAAAGGCACTGCCGAGAACCAGCTGACGGTACTGGAACCCGGATGGGTAGCAGAAGATACAAGAGCAAATGGAACTACCGAGGACCAGCTGACGGTACTGGAACCCGGATGGGTAGCAGAAGGTACAAGAGCCAATGGAACTACCGAGGACCAGCTGATGTTACTGGAACTCGGTTACTAAGCAGGAGGTACCTGTGCCAGAAAGCACTACCAAGGACCAGCAGACGTTGGTGGAACTTGGATACCGAGAAGGAGGCACCTAATCCAAAGGCACTGCCGAGAACCAGCTGACGGTACTGGAACCCGGATGGGTAGCAGAAGATACAAGAGCAAATGGAACTACCGAGGACCAGCTGACGGTACTGGAACCCGGATGGGTAGCAGAAGATACAAGAGCAAATGGAACTACCGAGGACCAGCTGACGGTACTGGAACCCGGATGGGTAGCAGAAGGTACAAGAGCCAATGGAACTACCGAGGACCAGCTGATGTTACTGGAACTCGGTTACTAAGCAGGAGGTACCTGTGCCAGAAAGCACTACCAAGGACCAGCAGACGTTGGTGGAACTTGGATACCGAGAAGGAGGCACCTAATCCAAAGGCACTGCCGAGAACCAGCTGACGGTACTGGAACCCGGATGGGTAGCAGAAGGTACCCATGTAAAAAAAAAGTTCAAGGCCGCGAGCCGGCCGCAGTTACCAAAACCCACAGTCCTACAGAGGGTGCTTGTCCTATTGGCACTATGGAACCAGCCTTCATTGCCAGATCCCGCAGCCCACATAGGAGTCACCTAAACTGCGGGCACCATAGAGTCGGCTAACCCGACCGCAACACGACAGGACAACGCATTGGAGGCAAAGTGACGTTGACACTACCCGGAAACAGCTGGCGTGCTGGAACCAGGCTGGGCAGGAGGGAGTACCCGTGCCAAAGACACTGCCGAGAACCAGCTGACGGTACTGGAACCCGGATGGGTAGCAGAAGATACAAGAGCAAATGGAACTACCGAGGACCAGCTGACGGTACTGGAACCCGGATGGGTAGCAGAAGGTACAAGAGCCAATGGAACTACCGAGGACCAGCTGATGTTACTGGAACTCGGTTACTAAGCAGGAGGTACCTGTGCCAGAAAGCACTACCAAGGACCAGCAGACGTTGGTGGAACTTGGATACCGAGAAGGAGGCACCTAATCCAAAGGCACTGCCGAGAACCAGCTGACGGTACTGGAACCCGGATGGGTAGCAGAAGATACAAGAGCAAATGGAACTACCGAGGACCAGCTGACGGTACTGGAACCCGGATGGGTAGCAGAAGGTACAAGAGCCAATGGAACTACCGAGGACCAGCTGATGTTACTGGAACTCGGTTACTAAGCAGGAGGTACCTGTGCCAGAAAGCACTACCAAGGACCAGCAGACGTTGGTGGAACTTGGATACCGAGAAGGAGGCACCTAATCCAAAGGCACTGCCGAGAACCAGCTGACGGTACTGGAACCCGGATGGGTAGCAGAAGATACAAGAGCAAATGGAACTACCGAGGACCAGCTGACGGTACTGGAACCCGGATGGGTAGCAGAAGATACAAGAGCAAATGGAACTACCGAGGACCAGCTGACGGTACTGGAACCCGGATGGGTAGCAGAAGGTACAAGAGCCAATGGAACTACCGAGGACCAGCTGATGTTACTGGAACTCGGTTACTAAGCAGGAGGTACCTGTGCCAGAAAGCACTACCAAGGACCAGCAGACGTTGGTGGAACTTGGATACCGAGAAGGAGGCACCTAATCCAAAGGCACTGCCGAGAACCAGCTGACGGTACTGGAACCCGGATGGGTAGCAGAAGGTACCCATGTAAAAAAAAAGTTCAAGGCCGCGAGCCGGCCGCAGTTACCAAAACCCACAGTCCTACAGAGGGTGCTTGTCCTATTGGCACTATGGAACCAGCCTTCATTGCCAGATCCCGCAGCCCACATAGGAGTCACCTAAACTGCGGGCACCATAGAGTCGGCTAACCCGACCGCAACACGACAGGACAACGCATTGGAGGCAAAGTGACGTTGACACTACCCGGAAACAGCTGGCGTGCTGGAACCAGGCTGGGCAGGAGGGAGTACCCGTGCCAAAGACACTGCCGAGAACCAGCTGACGGTACTGGAACCCGGATGGGTAGCAGAAGGTACAAGAGCCAATGGAACTGCCGAGAACCAGCTGGCGGTGCTGGAGCCCAGGGTAAATACTAAAAACAGAAGAGCCAGAGGTGTATTTGGAGGAGGTTTTAAATCCGTACTACAGTGGATGTGGACAAAGCAGGAGAATTTGCCGGACACACAGCTGGGGATCAGCTGACGTTACTGAATCCCAATAACACTGGAGCAAGCGTTGACTGTGCAGACGGCACTTCTGAGCAGCAACTAGCGGTATTGGAGCCCAGGGTAAATACTAAAAACGGAGGAGCCAGAGGTGTAATTGGAGCAAGTTTTAAATAAGTAGCACAGTGAATATGGACAGAGCAGGAGAAATTGCCGTGAACACAGCAGGGGAACAGCTGACGTTACCGAACCCCAATAACACCGCAGCAAGTGTTGACTGTGCAGACGGCACTTCCGAGCGCCAACTGGCGGTGCTGGAGCCCAGGGATAAGAATGAAAACAGAGGAGCCAGAGGTGTAATTCGAGCAACTTTAAAATGTGTAGTACAGTGGATGTGGACAAAGCAGGAGAAATTGCCGTCCGCACAGCAGGAGAACAGCTGACGTTACTGAACCCCAATAACACGGCAGCAAGTGTTGACTGTGCAGACAGCACTTCCGAGCGCCAACTGGCGGTGTTGGAGCCCAGGGTAAATACTAAAAACGGAGGAGCCAGAGGTGTAATTGGAGCAAGTTTTAAATAAGTAGCACAGTGAATATGGACAGAGCAGGAGAAATTGCCGTGAACACAGCAGGGGAACAGCTGACGTTACCGAACCCCAATAACACCGCAGCAAGTGTTGACTGTGCAGACGGCACTTCCGAGCGCCAACTGGCGGTGCTGGAGCCCAGGGATAAGAATGAAAACAGAGGAGCCAGAGGTGTAATTGGAGCAACTTTAAAATCTGTAGTAGTGAGAATGTGGACAGAGCAGGAGAAATTGCCGTCCGCACAGCAGGGGAACAGCTGACGTTACTGAACCCCAATAACATGGTAGCAAGTGTTGACTGTGCAGACAGCACTTCCGAGCGCCAACTGGCGGTGCTGGAGCCCAGGGATAAGAATGAAAACAGAGGAGCCAGAGGTGTAATTCGAGCAACTTTAAAATCTGTAGTAGTGAGAATGTGGACAGAGCAGGAGAAATTGCCGTCCGCACAGCAGGGGAACAGCTGACGTTACTGAACCCCAATAACACGGCAGCAACTGTTGACTGTGCAGACAGCACTTCCGAGCGCCAACTGGCGGTGTTGGAGCCCAGGGTAAATACTAAAAACGGAGGAGCCAGAGGTGTAATTGGAGCAAGTTTTAAATAAGTAGCACAGTGAATATGGACAGAGCAGGAGAAATTGCCGTGAACACAGCAGGGGAACAGCTGACGTTACTGAACCCCAATAACATGGTAGCAAGTGTTGACTGTGCAGACGGCACTTCCGAGCGCCAACTGGCGGTGCTGGAGCCCAGGGATAAGAATGAAAACAGAGGAGCCAGAGGTGTAATTCGAGCAACTTTAAAATGTGTAGTACAGTGGATGTGGACAAAGCAGGAGAAATTGCCGTCCGCACAGCAGGAGAACAGCTGACGTTACTGAACCCCAATAACACGGCAGCAAGTGTTGACTGTGCAGACGGCACTTCCGAGCGCCAACTGGCGGTGCTGGAGCCCAGGGATAAGAATGAAAACAGAGGAGCCAGAGGTGTAATTCGAGCAACTTTAAAATGTGTAGTACAGTGGATTTGGACAAAGCAGGAGAAATTGCCGTCCGCACAGCAGGAGAACAGCTGACGTTACTGAACCCCAATAACACGGCAGCAAGTGTTGACTGTGCAGACGGCACTTCCGAGCGCCAACTGGCGGTGCTGGAGCCCAGGGATAAGAATGAAAACAGAGGAGCCAGAGGTGTAATTGGAGCAACTTTAAAATCTGTAGTAGTGAGAATGTGGACAGAGCAGGAGAAATTGCCGTCCGCACAGCAGGGGAACAGCTGACGTTACTGAACCCCAATAACATGGTAGCAAGTGTTGACTGTGCAGACAGCACTTCCGAGCGCCAACTGGCGGTGCTGGAGCCCAGGGATAAGAATGAAAACAGAGGAGCCAGAGGTGTAATTGGAGCAACTTTAAAATCTGTAGTAGTGAGAATGTGGACAGAGCAGGAGAAATTGCCGTCCGCACAGCAGGGGAACAGCTGACGTTACTGAACCCCAATAACACGGCAGCAAGTGTTGACTGTGCAGACGGCACTTCCGAGCGCCAACTGGCGGTGCTGGAGCCCAGGGATAAGAATGAAAACAGAGGAGCCAGAGGTGTAATTCGAGCAACTTTAAAATGTGTAGTACAGTGGATGTGGACAAAGCAGGAGAAATTGCCGTCCGCACAGCAGGAGAACAGCTGACGTTACTGAACCCCAATAACACGGCAGCAAGTGTTGACTGTGCAGACGGCACTTCCGTGCGCCAACTGGCGGTGTTGGAGCTCAGGGATAATACTGAAAACAGAGGAGCCAGAGGTGTAATTGGAGCAACTTTAAAATCTGTAGTAGTGAGAATGTGGACAGAGCAGGAGAAATTGCCGTCCGCACAGCAGGGGAACAGCTGACGTTACTGAACCCCAATAACATGGTAGCAAGTGTTGACTGTGCAGACAGCACTTCCGAGCGCCAACTGGCGGTGCTGGAGCCCAGGGATAAGAATGAAAACAGAGGAGCCAGAGGAGTAATTGGAGCAACTTTAAAATGTGTAGTACAGTGGATGTGGACAAATCAGGAGAAATTGCCGTCCGCACAGCAGGAGAACAGCTGACGTTACTGAACCCCAATAACACGGCAGCAAGTGTTGACTGTGCAGACGGCACTTCCGAGCGCCAACTGGCGGTGTTGGAGCTCAGGGATTACAGTTCAGGTGGTAGAAACATGAACAGAACAGGAGACCTGGATACTGTTGCCAACCAATTATTTATTCTGGAAGAGGACTGGCAAATTCATGAGAGATCCAGGCCTTGTTCATTTTGAGAAAAGTAAGCCGGTCAACGTTATCGGAGGATAGTCGCATGCGACGGTCTGTTAGTACACCACCTGCGGCACTAAAGACGCGTTCCGATAATACACTAGCAGCAGGGCAAGCTAGCACCTCCAGTGCATACTGACTAAGCTCTGGCCATGTATCCAGCTTACAGACCCAAAACTTGAAGGGAGAAGAGCCGTCTGGGAGTACACTAAGAGGGCAAGACATGTAGTCTGTCACCATCTGACGGAAACGTTGCCTCCTGCTGACTGGAGCTGTCTGTGATGGTGTAGACATTTGTGGCGGCGGGGACACAAAACTTTGCCACATTTCGGCCATACTGGTCTTGCCTTGTGCTGAGGCGCTGCTTCTGCTCCCTCTTTGTGCAGAGCTTCCTCCACTGCCTCGACGCACTGAGCTGCTTTGTAAAGCACTAGCAGCACTGCTCTCGGTTGGAATGGAGAACATGATGGAATGCACCAGTGCGTCTTGGTACTCCCGCATTTTACGCTCCCGGTTCAATGGTGTTATGAGGCTTTGTAAGTTGTCCCGGTAGCGAGGATCTAGGAGGGTGGACACCCAATAATCAGCCGTGTTGAGAATGTGGGCGATGCGGCGGTCGTTTCTGAGGCACTGCAGCATGAAATCAACCATGTGCTGCAGACTGCCAACTGGCCAAGAAACGCTGTCCCCTGCTTGAGGCGTGATCTCTGCCTGCTCTGCATCACCCCACCCTCGCTCTAGATACTGACTACTAGAGCATTGTGTACCTCCCTCCTCTGGACAGATGTCTTCCTCATCCATTGACTCCTCCTCATCCTCCTCACAAAGTGTCCCCTGCCTAGGCCTTTGTGAGGAACCACGTTGCGCAGACTGTAGAGAAGCAGATGGCATTTGTGACTCCTCATCCTCCACCTCTTCCAAAACCTCGTCCCTTAGTGCTTGCAGTGTTTTTTCAAGCAGGCAGATAAGGGGGATAGTCATGCTGACTAGTGCATCATCTGCACTCGCCATCCGCGTGGAATAATCGAAGGCACGCAAAACGTGGCAAATGTCCTTCATAGAGGCCCACTCAGTGGTGGTGAAGTGTGAACGGCGCGCACTGCGACTTGTTTGCGCCTGCTGCAGCTGGTACTCCATTACTGCTGCCTGCTGCTCACACAACCTCTCCAACATATGTAACGTTGAATTCCACCTGGTGGGTAGGTCACATATGATGCGATGTTCCGGAAGACATAATCGGCGCTGCAGAGCTGCAATGCGTGATCTTGCATTGCTGGAACGCCGCAAGTGAGCGCACTCTATGCGGACCTTGTGAAGCAGTGCATCAAGATCCGGATAGTCCCTCAAAAAACTCTGCACGACCAAGTTGAGCACATGTGCCAGACATGGGATGTGAGTGAGGTTGCCTAGGCCCAGAGCTGCCACCAGATTTCGGCCATTGTCACACACTACCATGCCTGGCTGGAGATTCGCTGGCACAAACCACACGTCACTCTGCTGCTTGATGGCATTCCAGAGCTCCTGCGCTGTGTGGCTTCGATTCCCCAAAGAAATTAATTTTAATACGGCCTGTTGACGTTTGGCCACGGCTGTGCTCATATCGGTCATCATAACAGGTAACCGTTCACGGGTCGATGTGGAGGTAGACCGTGACGGCTCCTGCAGCGCTGATTCAGAGGAACTGGAGTATGAGGAGGAGTCAATGTGTACAGACTGGATTCCTGCAATCCTTGGAGTTGGCAGAACACGTACAGCGCCACTCTCAAGATCTGTACCCGGCTCCACAACATTTACCCAATGGGCAGTGAGGGAAAGGTATCGTCCCTGTCCATGCTTACTGGTCCACGCATCAGTGGTCAGGTGGACCTTGCTACTGACGGCGTTTTGTAGCGCATGTTTAATTTTTCCCTCCACATGATGTTGCAGGGCAGGGACGGCTTGCCTGCTGAAATAAAAGCGGCTGGGCACGTTGTATTGTGGGACTGCCAATGCCATAAAGTTACGGAATGTGTCAGTCTCCACCAGCCTGAATGATAGCATTTCAAGGGCCAGTAGTTTAGCAATGCCAGCATTCAGAGCCTGTGCTCGGGGGTGGTTTGCCGAGTATGGGCGCCTTTTCTCCCATGCCTGTGCTAACGATGGCTGTAGACTGGCCTGGGAGTGTGAGGATGACTGGGAAAGTGGTGCTGTGGGTGGAATTACACTGTGTCTCTGTACAACAGTGCCAGAGATTCTTCCATGGCGATCCTGTGAGGAAGCCGAACCAGCTGTGTGTGAGCTGGAGGAAGAGGCTACAACACGAGCTGAAGAGGTGGTAGGTGGCGCTGTAGGTTGGCCTAGGTCTTCAGTGTGTTTGTGTAACTCCACCACGTGCTTGGTCCGCACATGTTTCCACATATTTGTGGTATTGAGGTTGCTGACACTTTTCCCTCTTTTCACCTTCTGATTACACAGCTTGCATTTGACAAAGCAAATGTCATCTGCAACTGTGTCAAAAAAGGACCAGGCACTGCAAGTCTTGGGAGCGCCCGCTTTGGATTTTGGAAGAGCCATGCTCCTAATGGGTGCCGAAGTGGAGGCTACAGGCAACCAAGTCTGCCCCCTCCCTCTCCCTCCTTTTTGGGCCGTTCGGGGAATCTCTTCCTCAGAGCTGCTCCCACCACCTTCCTGTCCCTCACGCCATGATGGGTCAAGGACCTCATCATCTACACCACCCTCTTCAAACAACTGCTTCTCCTGGGTAGTCTCGACAGCACAGTACGCACCAGAAAGTGGCACCTGAGTCTCATCATCAGATGCGTACTGAGGTGTGCTGCTGACCATAGGCACTGGCCCACCCGCCTCTTCAGATTCAGAGAGACAAAACGGTTGCGCATCACTGCATACTACCTCTTCTTCAAATTCTCGAATTCTGCTTGGCTGGCCCCCTCTTTCCAAGCCAAGAGATTCAGAGAACAGAAGTAGAGATGGCTCCTGTCCAGGGCTCTCTGACTGCCTGGGCAATTTGGCAGGTGGTGAAGAGACAGATGGGTGCTCTTCAGTGCTCAGGACCTGAGAGGATCTGGAACTAATTGAAGTCGATGCGTTAGCTGCCATCCATCCGACAACGGCTTCAATTTGGTCCTCGCGCAGCAGTGGGGTACGGCTAGCTCCTACAAAGCTGCGCATAAAGGACTGTTCCCTGGTAAAACTGGGGGATGCTGAGTCACTGGTGCCCGCAGCAGGCACAGAATCCCCACGTCCTCTCCCTGCAGGCACAGAATCCTCACGTCCTCTCCCTGCAGAAACTCCACGCCCACGCCCACGACCACGACCACATGCCTTACTCCCTGCCTTCTTCATCTTGGTAGACTGATAAAGATAGGCAGAAAAGTACTAAGGGCTTAGTGTGCTTATTCCTGAACAGCTGCTAACAGGTATAAGAAACACTAATTTTATAAAGTGTGGACTAGACTTTAATATGAGCTAATGTGGCCTACACAACTGTAAAGTGGAGTGTTTGGTGAACTTTATTTAGGTTTTTTTTGTCACAAAAAGACACTGGATGTGCCTAAAGATGTAATAACGATAGTATCACAAACTTTTTGTAGCTATTACAATGTAGGAAGGTAACCTACAATGCAATAGATGAGGCTGCAAAAAATAGGCTAATACTAATCTGGCTGGGGCTGCAGGGCCCAATGCTGCAGAAAGGCTCCTCTATCTACTCCTATATAGTGTGTTTGGAATCAATTTAGCTGAATATGGATGGAACCACCACACTAATAGGAGATATCAGGAAAAATTATGAATTGGCAATAAAGGACAATGTATGAGGCAGTGACACACACTGAGTGCACTACAACCAGACGGGGTTGAAGCACACACTACAGGGTGAGCTGCACTCACACACCAGACCTTGCAGACAGCGGTGAACAGTACAGATGCAGAGCACTGTGCACTAGTGCTGCAAGACGGAAAAAAAATTCTCTATCTACTCCTATATAGTGTGTTTGGAACCAATTTAGCTGAATACAGATGGAACCACCACACTAATAGGAGATATCAGGAAAAATTATGAATTGGCAATAAAGGACAATGTATGAGGCAGTGACACACACTGAGTGCACTACAACCAGACGGGGTTGAAGCACACACTACAGGGTGAGCTGCACTCACACACCAGACTTTGCAGACAGCGGTGAACAGTACAGATGCAGAGCACTGTGCACTAGTGCTGCAAGACGGAAAAAAATTTCTCTATCTACTCCTATATAGTGTGTTTGGAACCAATTTAGCTGAATACAGATGGAACCACCACACTAATAGGAGATATCAGGAAAAATTATGAATTGGCAATAAAGGACAATGTATGAGGCAGTGACACACACTGAGTGCACTACAACCAGACGGGGTTGAAGCACACACTACAGGGTGAGCTGCACTCACACACCAGACCTTGCAGACAGCGGTGAACAGTACAGATGCAGAGCACTGTGCACTAGTGCTGCAAGACGGAAAAAAATTTCTCTATCTACTCCTATATAGTGTGTTTGGAACCAATTTAGCTGAATACAGATGGAACCACCACACTAATAGGAGATATCAGGAAAAATTATGAATTGGCAAAAAAGGACAATGTATGAGGCAGTGACACACACTGAGTGCACTACAACCAGACTTGGCTGAAGCACACACTACAGGGTGAGCTGCACTCACACACACAGACCTTGCAGATAGCGGTGAACAGCACAGGGAACTGTGCACTAGCACTGCAAGGCACAGTGATTTAGAAAGTAGCTTGGGTAAAGCAGTATAGAGCAAATAGGTAGCTAAAACTGTCCCTCAGAACAACAGCGTCCTATCCCTAACTGAATTCACAGCAGAGTGAGCTCAAAATGGCGGCGGTGGCTTTTATAGTGCATCATGACATCATTTCAGCAGCCAATCACAGCCATGCCATTAGTTAAGATGCCTACATGCCTAACAGGATGTGCCCACACTTCTTAGGATCCTCATTGGCTGAATAAAATGAAAATGTCTCATTGCATTATGGGAACTTCCGATTCCGGTATACGATATTGCAATAGTATCGGAATTAAGTATCGGAATTCCGATACCGCGAATATCGGCCGATACCCGATATTTCAGTATCGGAATGCTCAACACTAGTGATAAACCACAGTTAATTTTTATTTTAATGGGTGAGGGATGGGCAATCACTTTTTCACACAGGGCCCTGTGGGTTTGGATTTCTTTTTCACTTAATAATAAAGAACTTCATTTAAAAACTGCATTTTGTGATTACTTGTGTTATCTTTGTCTAATATTTACATTTGTTTTGTGATCTGAAACATTTAAGTGTGAAAAACATGCAAAAGAATAAGAAACCAGGAAGGGGGCAAACACTTTTTCACACCACTGTAGTAATCAGAGGGCTGGGTCGATGGCTCCTGGTCATTGCCCAAACAGATAGCTATTCCCTGGCAGGTCGTGACAGCCGCTGATCTGACCCTTAATGTGCACACATGCTTAAACACCCACATAAATCTCTGGGTCAGTGGGGTCCAGTTATGGGTGAAGTAGGGGCCTTCACTTTGGACTAAAAAGAAGGGTTGTTTTTTGCTTTTTAATTGTTTAAAGCAGAACATTTGCAATATTTAAGTGTTGTGGAAATATGATAAATATATTATAACAATGTATCAATAAAATATTTACAGGCATAAAATGCACTTAGCTGATAAATGCTGCCGTCTCGTTTGCGGTCTTGGATCACTGGCCTCTTGTTTAACACTGTTACAAAAGAATAATTTTAATGACATGCTTTTAAGAATATACCTTGCTTTCTATCAAGTTTATGGCATGAGATGTTGTTCTATAGAATGAGGAGCAATTTATATATCATAGTGTATAAAGCTAAGCTTAAGAAGACAATGATTGATTAATAGAGGAGACAGTGGAGGAGGAGTGGGAGGAGAGGCATCATAAACATGTTAGAAGGAGGAGAAGGGGAAAGATTGCAATACAAGAGAGGAGTGGAGGTGCGAGATCACTGTGTGACTGAAGACAATACTTGGTGGGGAGAGGGAAGAGGTGCAAAGCATGGAGAGCAGGAGCGTGATGGAACGGGGGAAAGTGCTTTGATTTTGTACGGTTCTGCCAGGAAGTTACAGTGCTTGTGTATATCCATTCTCCAAAGCGCACAGCTCCGTACCGTATAGAGGTGGTTAATAAATATTTTATTATAAAAAAGACTAGGGTGAAAGAGCAGGGCAATATGTCAACCAGAAGAAGGAATGGAAAATTAGAGTTGTGCAGCAGGAGAGTGTCAGGTGGGCAGAGAGCAGCGCAGGGAAGAGATGGAGGCAGCAGAGTGAAAGGAGAGATAAAGAGAGGGGAGTAAAAGGAGAGAGAAGATTGACAGGAGAGATTAGTGAGAAAGAAAAGTGAGAGGAGAGATATAAAGAAGAGAATTAGAGCAGAGATCATGGAAAAACAAGGGTAAGAGGCAAAAGCAGAGAGTGATGAGAGATCATGGAGAGAAGAGAGTGAGAGGAGAGATCATGGACAGAGGAGGATAAGGGTATGTGCACACAATGTCTGTTCTGAATCATGCCTGAAATAATGCCCAGAAAACACTCAAAAGAATGAGCATATGTATTTCTATGTAAGAACGACTTACTGTTCATATGTTCAGGCCTTTGAGCATCTTTTAACTTCTTCAGGTTTTCAAAGATGTCAAAAGATTAAAATAAGTGACCTATTTTTTTGGTGGTTTCTGCTCCGAAGACACTCTATACTTTACTATACAAGTCAATGAAAGAGTTCAACAGAGACCCAAAAGATGCCGGGTGTTTTTTGAGCATTTTGCAATCATTTTTGCTTAAAAAAACACTAGTGGTTTCTACATTGTTGGTAGAGTTATAATAACTTCTGGAAAATGCTAGTAGCAAAAACACTACAGAAATACTGGAAGATGTTCAAAAACATGCTGGCGCTCAAAAACCTCAAAGTCAGGACCTCAGGAAATGACCAAAAAATATAAAAAGCACACTTCAGGACAAAAAAAACGCTGACGTTTCCTAAATAGTCTTCCTCTTCAAAAATGCAGCAGGTTTACACTGGAAAAAGAGGTTAAGTGCAAGAGAAATGGCAAGAGAAGAGTTAGTAGTGTGAGTGGGGAATTGTAGAGAAGAGATGAAAGGAGAGAGAAAGTAGTAGAAATGGGTAGAGCAGAGGGAGAGGTGCGATAACGGGGAGAAGAGGCGAGAGAAGAGCGCTGAATGAGCAGAGTGGGAGGGAAGATGGAGAGAAGGGAGGGAGAGGATAAAACAACGTGATGGAGGAGGAGAGGGGGAGGAAAAGCAGGGTGAGAAATCATTAAAAGAACAGAGTGACAGTTGGAGAGATGAAAGGAAGAGGAAAGAACAGAGTGACAGTTGGAGAGAAGAAAGGAAGAGGAAAGAACAGAGTGACAGGTGGGGAGAAGAAAGGAAGAGGAAAGAACAGAGTGACAGGTGGAGAGAAAATAGGAAGAGGAAAGAACAGAGTGAGGTGGGGAGAAGAAAGGAAGAGGAAAGAGCAGAGTGAGGTAGAAAGAAGAGGAAAGAGTAGAGTGAGGTAGAAAGAAGAAAATAAGAGGAAAGAGTAGAGTGAGGTAGAGAGAAGAAAGGAAGAGGAAAGAGCAGAGTGAGGTGGAGAGAAGAAAAGAAGAGGAAAAAGCAGAATGAGGTGGAGAGAAGAAAAGAAGAGGAAAGAGCAGAGTGAGAGGTAGAGAGAAGAAAGGAAGAGGAAAGAGCAGAGTGAGAGGTGGAGAGAAGAAAGGAAAAGGAAAGAGCAGAGTGAGGTGGAGAGAAGAAAAGAAGAGGAAAGAGCTTAGTGAGGTGGAGAGAAGAAAAGAAGAGGAAAGAGCAGAGTGAGAGGTGGAGAGAAGAAAGGAAAAGGAAAGAGCAGAGTGAGGTAGAAAGAAGAAAAGAGGAAAGAGTAGAGTGAAGTGGAGAGAAGAAAGGAAGAAGAAAGAGCAGAGCGAGGTGGAGAGAAGAAAAAAAGAGGAAAGAGCAGAGTGAGGTGGAGAGAAGAAAGGAAGAGGAAAGAGCAGAGTGAGAAAACTGTAAGAGGAAAGAGCAGAATGAGATGAAAGATGGAGATGGGAGAAGAGATTATGGAGAGCCCAGAGTGAGAATAGAGATGAAAAGAGCAGAGTGAGAGATTATCGGACAAAAGAAAGGAGAGATGGAAAGGAGACAATGAGAGCAGAAATGGAGAGTAGAGAGGGAAAAGAAATGGAAAGTAGAGAGAGAAAAGTTGAAGTGTGCAGAGTGTTCCATGGTGGAAAGAAATGAGACGGGAGAAGAAAAGTGTATTGAGAGAATCTAGAACAGTACCAGAGGGGAGATAAAATATCATGAAAGTCGGAGGATAGAACAGAGTGACAGAAGAGAGTAAAAAAAGAATTTAAAATGAAAGATGAATAGTCGAGTGAGAGGAAAGAGGAGTGTGAAAGAACAGCTGGAGACAACAGTCTGAAACCAGAGCAGAGAAGAGATGGAAATGGCAAAGTGAGAGGAGAGATGGAGAGCAGTGTTAGAAAAGAGATGGCAGTAATAATGCGAGTGGAGAGTTGGAGAGACGAGTGTGTGATGAAGCATGGAGTAGCTGAGTACAAGGTGAGATAGAAATGTAATTATACTATTGGACCTTGAAAAATGACTGAGCATTAATTGTTTAAACATTTTCTTATGATCCCCTTGTCCAGGGACCGCAGGATAATGCAGTGTAGTGCAGCAAGGCATGTATACATGATACGTGTGCTCATGCCTACATGTCTGCATTCACATTAATAGCAGGCTCAGTGAATTATCTGCTCCAAACTGCACATAGTAACCTAAGGGATAGGTTTACACCACCGATTTCTCTACATCCGAGAAAGACGGTCCAATTATTCTGACCAGAGTTTGATCAAAGAGGCATCAGTTTTTCTCAGACGTGGAGATAAAAAAAACATTTCTCCATTCTGTCAGTCCATGAAAATCAGAACGCACTCAGATGTCGGTCAGATTTTTTTCATGGACTCATAGACTTGCATTGTCGATTTTGATTTTGATCTGACTTTCGGATCACAATCGAACATGTCACCATTTTTTCCCCCAGACCACTCAGTCTTGATCCAAGGAAAAAATTGTACGTGTGCAGACCCCCATAGAGTATCATAGGTGCGAGTGCTGTCTATGAAAACAACGGATAGCTCTCATTCGAGAAAACTGATCGTGTGCACGAGCCCTAGTGCTGAATATATCCTCTGCAGAATCCTACATGATCTTTACCAACATGTTACTTCGCAAAGCTACAACAGTATCTCAATAAGAGAGCCGGCCACAGTGCCTCTATAACAGTGCTGACCACACTGCCTCCACAGGAGTGCTGGCCATAGTGCCTCTATAACAGTGCCGACCACACTGCCTCCACAGGAGTGCCGGCCACATTGCCTCTATAACAGTGCTGACCACACAGCCTCCATAGGAATGCCGGCCACAGTGCCTCTATAACAGTGCCGGCCACAGTGCCTCCATAGGAGTGCCGGCCACAGTGCCTCTATAACAGTGCTGGCCACAGTGCCTCTATAAAAGTGCCGGCCACAGTGCCTTTATAACAGTGCCAGCCACAGTGCCTATATAACAGTGCTGACCACACTACCTCCATAGAAGTGCTGGCCACAGTGTAAGGTGCCCCAGCGAGGTAGTCATGGGCGAGCTGTGGCCCCTGCTCGCTCTGGCACCCTACCGACAATATGTGTCCTCCCTCTGATGTGCTGCAGTGTATGTGGTGCTTTCCACTTACTTCAGACCAGCCGATCACATCTGTCTCCAGGCATTTCTCTTCGGGAACTAGGGCAGCAATAAACTCAGAGGACGCGAGGTTCATAACAATAATTGGGACTTTACTTGGGGAATAGGAATATGCACCCACTGGTACTTGACACAACTTCAGCCTTGGTTCCTTCTTTAAGTGGAGCATCTCAGTTGCTCTATTCTCTAGCCATAGAGAATATTCCTCACCAATGACAGTATATCCGGATCCTAGTTCTCCCCACATCTTAGGTTTGAGTCCTGACTTCTTCTGCAGCCTGAAGACAGAATGTGTCTACAGGTTCTCAATGACTCTCTTGTGTTTCCCCGGCCAGCTAAGGGGACTCTTGTGGAGGGATTCTTCTTTTTGTGGATCCACTGTCTTGGGTAGGGGGCTCACATCTGCCCTAGCAGCCACTATATTGAGGCTGCCCGTACTGTCCCAAGTACTATCTCTCACTGAACTGTCACTTCCTGCTTCTGGAAACTAACCAGAGATTACCTAAAGTGCACACCTTCTATGGGCTGTCCTCACACACAGGTAACTCCCTCATTGCCATAAATGCCTGCAATGCTATTGGCAAACTTAAACTGTCATCCTCATTCGGGACAGTGGCATATTGTAACTGGTTACCAATACTACAGCCCACAAGGAAACATATTAGAAACAAAGCCTTATTCACATTCTATGCTCAACCATAGCACTGGGTTCCTGTTTCCTCTACTGGCCTGGATTATCCAGTTAACCCCTTAACTGGACCTAACTGCAGCCCAGAGAGATCTACAGTAACTGTCGGGAACATTCTCTTTAACCGTTTTAGTGCCAGAGGGAGGCTACTTCCTTCCCCACTACTACTCTATAACAGTGCAGGCCACAGTTCCTCTATAACAGTGCCGGACACAGTTCCTCTATAACAGAGCTGGCCACCATGCCTTTATAGCAGAGCCGGCCACAGTTTATT
Organism: Phyllobates terribilis; assembly: GCF_046119375.1. NCBI lineage: Eukaryota > Metazoa > Chordata > Amphibia > Anura > Dendrobatidae > Phyllobates > Phyllobates terribilis. The sequence continues at coordinate 25,838,576 of NW_027362773.1, forward strand.
ATTATTATCATTATTTATTATTATAGCGCCATTTATTCCATGGCGCTTTACATGTGATAGGGATATACATAACAAAAGCATTTACATAATCTTAACAAAACGAGTCAGCGACTGGTACAGGAGGAGCGAGGACCCTGCCCGCGAGGGCTCACAGTCTACAAGGGATGGGTGAGGATACAGTAGGTGAGGGTAGAGCTGGTCGTGCAGTGGTGTTTATTGCAGGTTGTAGGCTTGTCGGAAGAGACAGTTCCTCTATAACAGTGCCGACCACACTGCTTCCATAGGAGTGCCGGCCACAGTGCCTGTATAACAGTGCCGGCCACACTGCCTTCATAGGAGTGCCAGCCACAGTGCCACTATAACAGTACCGGCCACGCTGCCTCCATAGGAGTGCCGGCCACAGTTCCTCTATAACAGTGCTGGCCACAGTGCCTCTATAATAGTGCTGGCCACAGTGCTTCTATAACAGTGCCGGCCACAGTGCCTTTATAACAGTGCCAGCCACAGTGCCTGTATAACAGTGCTGACCACACTGCCTTCATAGAAGTTCCGGCCACAGTGCCTCTATAGGAGTGCCAGCCACAGTGCCTCTATAACAGTGCTGGGCACAGTGCCTCTATAACAGTGCTGGCCACAGTGCCTGTATAACAGTGCCGGCCACAGTGCCTCTATAACAGTGCCAACCACGCTGGAGTAGTAGTCTGCGCTGCTGTGCCAGATTCAAGAAATCCGAAGGATGTGATGAAGGGATTAAACCATGTGGTTCATTCTCAACGCGTTTCGAAGTTGAACCCACTTCTTCATTAGGAGAACCACAATATTAACGTAGCATGGACAAACTTAAATAGTTTACAATTTCAAAAAAAAGCACCAAAACAAGCAGAACAAGCCTCTGAATGGTACATGAGACTGAACACTTGTATGTATCAATAAAGTTTGGGAAACAGAAAAAAAGCTTAACATTTTGGGCGCGAGGATCTGACATTTTGCAGTCATATTATATTTGTTATTATACAGTTCAGCCAAAAGTTTTGTAGAAATCATGGGAAATAGTGATGGTCAGGAGGATGAGAAGTAAGGAGAGCAATATGTGAGAGGAGCAGGAAGACAAATGAGAGATGCAACATTAGAAAGAGAGGAAGATACTCAGAGGGGGGCTGTAGTGTCGGAGGGGGGCTGTAGTGTCGCACGCCTCTTGCTTACTAACAGGCCTCCAGCTGGCTACTGTGTTACTCGGCCATATGTCTGCCCTGTTCCTTGTCTAATAAATATTCAGAAAGCAGAGGGGGTACAGGGTGTTACAAATGGATTGTTAACCTGTTCATGGGCTCAGTTTTTCGCCTGCTTGATATTTTGTCTTTCGTTAATCATTGGCCAGTAGCAGCATCAGCCATCGAATACTTGTTCTTTCATGGCAGTAATATAGACGGGCAATGCAGACTAAGGATTCATGCCGAATGATCAGGTACCATCACAATCCCGGGAATCATGTCAAGGTTAAATAGTTTGTTTTTCCAATTGCATCCTGCATTATCTGCTTTTCGTTCATTTGCCTTAATACAAGATGTTACAATTCCTGACATTCTCTCCGGCTTTTTTTCGGTCCCCATTTACCATCTTGTCTCTTATACTTTCTGTATATTTCAACTCAATTCCTTCATTATCCCTTTCTTTTCTCTCTCAGGAGCTCCAACCAGCGAGATAATTATAGTCTCCGGTGTCCTCGCCCTCAGCCTGAGCATCACTATTGTAATGTGTGGGCTCTGCCAGTGGTGCCAGCGAAAACTGGTAAGTAAGCAGTATCCGTCTTTATCCTTTTTCTTATTACTTTATGTTTGCAAATTATTTGATGAGTATGCATTCATAAAAGATGATCAGAGATGACAGGAGGAGAAACCACATCATGTACATATTCCCCCATCACGTCTCTGATTATTTTTGTATTTTCAAGCAGGACCGGTGATTAGATAACAAATTAATCACTTATGTTACAATCTACATGGTCAGTTAGGTGTGTGTCTATAGGGTGCAGTGATGGAAGTTGTCCTTAGCCCCTGGTGCCTAAGGGGGTCCCTGTAGTACATAAAAACACCAGTACTTTAAGTTAAACAAGGCACTGGAGGTCCTATTACATTGGGGTCCAAGAGTGTCAAGTCGTTTAATCTATAGAGAGGACCCAAATGAAAACTACCTAGAAATTTCAAAGCCATATTATCCTGGTATGAGTTTGTAACCAGAAGATTTTCATCAAAACCTTCCTCAATGGTATCCTGGACCGGGCAGTGTTTGGGAATGGAGAGATTTCACGTACCTGACGCTGTACCACCGGTGCGGCTTCAGGCTACAGGGACCGCCAGGTGCTGTTTCACGTTCAAACCATGGCCACATAAGGGCCAGAGGTTCAGGTTCAGGCTCACTACACAGGATAATAGAACGAGGGACCTGGCATCCTTCAGTTGCACACACACTACTATTACAGGATGCCTGAGGGTGCCTTTTATACTAGATGCCTCCCAGCTATTGGCTGGGGGCTTTTACAGTGTCCGCATGCTGCCTCTATAAGAGCAGGGGAGCACGCGCACTAGGTGCACCACTGGAAGTTAGTGCGCAGGAAGTAGGGAGATGTGCCAGAGACAGGGAGATGACCGTGCGGCCATGGCAGCGAGTATGTCAGCGTCCCTGCATGGAGGCGGAAGGGGACCCATGCAGAGGTGCCGGCATTAGCATTACAGGCACTTTCCCCATTAGAGAGGTGCCTGAGCAACCTGAGTCTGTACTGTCTGACCCTGTTTCAGTATTCAAATCCAGACTTGTCTGTGACTGTCAGTATCCATTCTGTTAGAGCACTCAGAACTTGAGTAGTCTGAACAGAGCCTGAATCCGGTCTGTCAGTGACTCTAAGTCCTTATCCGTGTCGGCGAACCTGACCCCGGGTGTCAGCAGCTGCAGTTTCGGGGACTGCCTAGGAGTGGTACCTGGCGGCCACCTGCAGCTCAAATCTGACTCCACTATCAGGAGCTCCAGTGAAAAGCAGGTAGCTCCTTAGCCACACCCCTCCTGGATAAGCCCTACCCCATGGCACAGTGGGTCCACGAACCATGTGCCCCACCTTCAGGCATGACAACTGGTAAACCTGCTGCCAGGCAGTCCTCCATATTCATGAGCTCTATATAATTCGTTTCTTCAGAGTCTTCTCTGGGATCATGCGCTTTCACCCCTCCATCCCAGACTCCGGTCAATTAAAGCTAGGCAGCTGATATTGCAGTCACATATCCTACCAGATTGCGATTGACAGAGTCTGGGAGAGAGGGGTGAAAGCACATACCCCAGAGAAGACTGTGAAGAATTGCTCAGTTGGACTTTAAGCAGAGATTTCACATACTGCACTCCCAAATAAACAAATGTGAATATCTCTGCAATGGAGCGACGTAGCACAAAAAGGAAAAAGGTGGCAGAATTAGGGAAGCGCAGGTATTCATACAGGATATGTTACTCAATTTTTTGAACATATGACAGGTCATCTTTAAGGATTTTTTAGAAAAACAAGACTTCTTTCTAAGAAAAAGCACAACATATGTACATTCTTTTCATTAAAGTAAATGGGGCTGACTTGAAATGCAACATACAGCCTGTGGATAATTGTAGAACTGTGTTTGGAAGAAAGTGATTATGGTTTTGTAATCATGGATAGCCTCTTTATGGGAATTTCTAGTGAAAATGAGAAAATGGGCCATTTCTCTATATGCATCTCTCCATCCTCAAATGTTACAGTGCAGATAATTGATAACTGTAGTAGTGTATGGATCCGTATAGGACTCCATGTGCCCTCTGCAATGCCTTGTCTAATGGACAGAGTTATTGTTTCTAGAAGCAATGCTCCATATCCCATCAAATAGGGACCACCTTATATAATCCTAAATGGAGGGATGGCTTGTAAGACCAGCTGAAGTCATCCTTGGATTACATGGAGGGTGGGTTTTCATCTGAATGTTCCTCTGTAGCTGCCACTGCAGGTAAATATCTGGTTGGCTGTCAGCTGTCCCTGGCAATATGGACTGTTTGCCCGGGGTTCCAGGAGATGGACTGGTCGGGTTCTCTTTCATAATAAACTGTTTTGATTGATAAAATTCATTCTACATGTTGGGGGTCTCCAAGGTGGTGCTTGTCCTATTTGCCCTCTTTGTAAATAATTCCTAAGGCCGACCTGTTTGCGAGAATAGAAGGTAGCCCAAGATCCTGCAGGAGAGTCCATTCCTCCTGGACTTAATGAAGCATAGCTGTGCATGTGCCTTCTTGCAAAGAAGTAAACTGAGCTTAATGGCTTCACATCTGTTCCAAGGAACTTAGGTAGATACCTTTGCAGTTTAATGCAAAATACTCCAGGGATGGGATGCAAAGAATCAGAGGAGGATTTAATATTAGACATAAATGGAACAAATATACAGCTATGTTTTAATGACTGTCCTTCAACTTTCAATGTGCATTTTATTATGTGCCAGATTCTTTCTTAATGACTGAACTTTATCCTCAATATATCGGCTTATATTTATGCTCAAAATGTGAAAGTAATTGGAACGTGATTTGGATTTTTTTTCTGAGAATCACCATGGAAACCACATTTGGTCGCATAGCTTTGTATTACTTGGTGCCATAGTGAGAAGATCCCAGGTCCTGGTGCAAACTGAAACATACTGTGCTCCATACAGATATAGATGTAAGTGCAACGCAATAAAGACCATATAAGTTCTGGAATGGGCATTTCCTTCTACTTTACTGGAAAGTAAATGTAGCTTCTAGTGCCAGACTGCACAAATTGGGCCTTTTAAAGTTTGCTGAGTAGAGTCTTATGAAGAATAGTAATGCTGTCACTGCATCGGTGGCGGTGATGGTGGCTGTGGACCTTTAGAAGCGGGATATCTCTGAAGTTCCCATGAATCCACCATAGCAAATGACACTTAGATCCCATAATCCATCTATACAGACGGCCATTGTGGTCTTTGTTGTTATTAATGCATTTAATCAATAACATATGAGAGATTCTATGTGAATTATGCCATCAGATATTGACCCTAGTGGCAAGTGATTGACTCCAAGGTCACCTCAAAATGATTGTCTTCATCTAGACTTTTAGGGCCATGTTATATGAAAATCTCATATTTGGGTCAGTGGCCGGGTTCATTGATGGATCCTCTGATACATTGGTCCAGTCAACTATTCTCTGCTATACTAGCCTCAAATCCTAATTGACCAAGTTCTACATTTTCTCATTTCCTAACTGCCTTTGTGGTTTTCACAGATAGACTTTGCCTTCAGTTCAAACTTGTAATGTGTCTAAATTAACAGAATTTTTTTATATTAAAACCTACAATTCAATATCCGTTTTGTGTGTGATAACTAATTTTAGAGATGAGCGAATTGATTAAATGCAAATTGAATTTGTGTTGAATTTTAGGAAATTCGCTGGACCCAGTGAATTCAAACAACTTTCAATCTGATATGAATCTGCAAAAAATGCCTGCGTCTATTTTACATAAATGGAGAAGGCCATAGCATCTGCCTCCCTTTCCATTGTGTTCTGTACTGTTCTGCTGCTGCCAGTGCCGAACCCCTAACAGAACCAGGCATCGCCTGCCTGTCCATCACGTTATAAATATACTGTGCAGCTGCCAGGGATACCAATGCTGGCCCTATACAGCTGGACATCTCCTTGCCTTTCCCATCATATTCCATACTGTGTGGCTGCTGTTGCTGCCACTGCCCCTGCCTGTAGACAGTCACGTATCTCCTGCCAGCCCATTGTGTTTTATAGCTATACTGCCCTGGCCCTGCTGCTGCCAGGGATGCCAATGCTGGCCCTATACAGATGGGCATCTCCTTGCCTTTCCCATCATATTCCATACTGTGTGGCTGCAGTCGCTGCCACTGCCCCTGCCTGTAGACAGTCACGTATCTCCTGCCAGCCCATTGTGTTTTATAGCTATACTGCCCTGCCGCTGCTGCTGCCAGGGATGCCAATGCTGGCCCTATACAGATGGGCATCTCCTTGCCTTTCCCATCATATTCCATACTGTGTGGCTGCTGTCACTGCCACTGGCCCTGTCTGTAGACAGTCGCACATCTCCTGCCAGACCATTGTGTATTATAGCTATATTGCTTCTGCCAGGGATGAGAAGAAGAGATCTGATCTGATAGAAGGGTTTGTAATGTGACCACTAAAATCAGCTGTGCTGCCCCTCCCTCCACATCAACTTTAACTGAAAGGTGTTGGTCATTTGTGCTCTAATCTCCCAGCACTTTCTAATCATACAGGAGGTTAGACCAGGAGATGAGAGCTATATCCTTACATCTCATACACTAAAAGAACTAAGCTATGGTCGAGGGTGTTCTTTTTCTGTGTTGCTGCCTGCTTATGATTGGGCAACTCATACAGGGAAAAGAAGTACACACCCCAAGTAAAAATATCTAATAATACCTACTCGGACTTAAAAAAGTTAACTCATTAGATGTCAAATACTTTGATTGCTAATATCTCTATAACAGAGAGGCAAATTAAAAAAAAAAGTATTATTCCGCTCTGCTGCCACTATTACATTGTGTGTCAAGTTCAACATGAAAAATTTGGTGAAGGTTCTGTTTAAGAAACACAAACCTTTATGTATATCATATATAATGCTAACACAACAGGCAATTTCCTCACCCACTCCCACCCAAAAGGGATAATTTTTTAACCATTGTTACATTTTAAAAGCATAAAAAGGCTGTTAATGTAATGTGTTAATAAACAGACTGATGGATTCTATCATTTTGTTTGTGCACCTTCACCCCATTTTTTCACTAGGTAATATACTGTTTTGATTGGGGGTGGGTGCGTGTAATGTTTTGGTAACTGCAAAATGTGGGATCCTTTGAATTCTATATATATTTGTGATTATGTTTGGTGCAACTTAGACATTGTTTTATGTTATTTATTACTTGTATTGTTTATTTACTATTCATACTATCCAGTTTTTTTACTTTACGTTACAGTGTCTATTCCTTTTTATACTTTATAGTTATTATTATTTTATACAGTTTTTATGGTGGAATGTAGGTTTGCCTGTGTGTTATTAAGCAGCCTGTTAATTTCTATCCTTTTACCCATATTCATATATGTAGAGGTCACTTTGACATTACTAAGCATGTGTTTGTGCAAAAAAGCTTGAAAGGGGCTGTCTACAGCCCTAGGAGACCTCAGAGTGCTACACATGTCTTTTCTGGGCAATATAGGCTTTAAAATATTTGCGATTTACAACGAATCGATTCACTGTGAATCAAATTTTTTGCAAAGCTGACGAATCTTACACTAATGGCTCTGTTCATTTTATGTCACTTGAACCGATGTGTCAATCATCTCCTGTGCTTAAAAAAGCTATTTCATACCTGTTTTACCTATCTTGTTGATTTTCCAAAGAGGAAGAAAAAAACAAAACTGAAATCCTATACACAGTATAATGAATTGGCTATTTCATTTTTCATTTGTCTGGCCGGCACACTGTTTAATCGCAACACAAGTAGAAGTTGTATAATAGATCAGTGTTTTGCAGACTATCACAAGTGCACAGAGCTCTCCTACTGGTGCACGAAATTCCCATCACGCACATATAAAATGGAGTTTGTGCTGTGAATTCTTTATTGGAAAATGCTGCTCAAGATATTTAAATTGCCTGAAACAAAATCTTTTGCTTGAGATGAAACCAATAAAACTTTCACATGGTTAAAACTGCAGATTAGGGTGTTGATGATCAAAATGTATATTGTAGAAATTAATTTTCAAAATTGATATTCTGTGCGGAGACACGCTGGGTCTTTAATACTTACAACATTCTTATGTGCACTATCCCTAACACATGTCTATTAGTTATCAGGTGGGACTTTCCATTCATTATGTGAATGCATCCACCGATGTTTCCAGACGTTCTGTTTTCAGATGCTCCCAAAAATTGGGCTTATTTAAAATAGTTTGCATGTGGACAATTAAAACTAAAAACATTCATTTTTATATTTCAGAAAAGTTTCCATTCTGCACCTATGAATATCCCACCTACCATCTGCCATTCATAATTCTGGTGTCCGCTTCCAATATGTGACCACAGGTTCTTTAAAGGGAATATGTCAGCATGTTTTGCTATGTAATCTGAGAGCAGTTTGGTGTATTGGAAAAGAACCTCATTCCATCGATGTGTCACTTTCTCAACAGTTTGCTATAATTTCAATATAATCAGTGTTTTATCAGCAAGAGATTATCACTGCCTGACTAGATCTCTCATGCAGGGTAGTCCAGCTAATCTGTGTAACCCCGCCCTCCACCACTGATTGGTAGCTTGCTGACTATGTCCAGTGTACACAGGAAGCTGCCAATCAGTGGTGTGGGTGGGGTTATACACAGCTTAGCATTCTGACCACTGCTACATTCTATCTAAACTATACCAAGCAGCCCAGTGACACATTGCTGGAATCAGGGTCTCTGCCCCTACATCATGCAGCTCTCAAATTACATAGCAAAATCCTTCTGATAGATTCCTTTTAAGCATCCTCAGTCATCCGGACCAGGGTGCTATCTTTGCACCCTCCTAGAGCTACACGCTCTGGATGAAGTATACTTAAATAATAACCATTTTTTAAATTTTTCTTTTGTAAAACAGCAGTACACGTGAAAATAACAAACTTTATCATATATCTTATTAGAGATATGTTCTTCTTTTTTTCTTCTGGACTGATCATTCATTCTCAAAATTTTCAATTCACAGGTAAAATCTATCTTTAGTGAACACAGACTTTCCCATTACTGAGATAGATGACAGTTGGTGCTCATAAAGTTCTATGGAGAACTGTAACTGTCATTGCAGTAGAATGTCTGTGTCTGCCTCTAGCTCCTCCATAGAATGTCTGTGTCTGCCTCTAGCTCCTCCATAGAATGTCTGTGTCTGCCTCTAGCTCCTCTCTAGAATGTCTGTCTGCCTCTAGCTCCTCCATAGAATGTCTGTGTCTGCCTCTAGCTCCTCCATAGAATGTCTGTGTCTGCCTCTAGCTCCTCCATAGAATGTCTGTGTCTGCCTCTAGCTCCTCCATAGAATGTCTGTGTCTGCCTCTAGCTCCTCCCTAGAATGTCTGTGTCTGCCTCTAGCTCCTCCATAGAATGTCTGTGTCTGCCTCTAGCTCCTCTCTAGAATGTCTGTGTCTGCCTCTGGCTCCTCCCTAGAATGTCTGTGTCTGCCTCTAGCTCCTCCCTAGAATGTCTGTGTCTGCCTCTAGCTCCTCCCTAGAATGTCTGTGTCTGCCTCCGGCTCCTCCATAGAATGTCTGTGTCTGACTGTAGCTCCTCCCTAGAATGTCTGTGTCTGCCTCTGGCTCCTCCCTAGAATGTCTATGTCTGCCTCTAGCTCCTCCATAGAATGTCTGTGTTTGCCTCTAGCTCCTCCATAGAATGTTTGTGTCTGCCTCTAGCTCCTCCCTAGAATGTCTGTGTCTGCCTCTAGCTCCTCCATAGAATGTCTGTGTCTGCCTCTAGCTCCTCCATAGAATGTCTGTGTCTGCCTCTAGCTCCTCCATAGAATGTCTGTGTCTGCCTCCGGCTCCTCCATAGAATGTCTGTGTCTGACTCTGGCTCCTCCCTAGAATGTCTGTGTCTGACTCTGGCTCCTCCCTAGAATGTCTGTGTCTGCCTCTAGCTCCTCCATAGAATGTCTGTGTTTACCTCTAGCTCCTCCATAGAATGTCTGTGTCTGCCTCTAGCTCCTCCCTAGAATGTCTGTGTCTGCCTCTAGCTCCTCCATAGAATGTCTGTGTCTTCCTCTAGCTCCTCCCCAGAATGTCTGTCTGCCTCTAGCTCCTCCATAGAATGTCTGTGTCTGCCTCTAGCTCCTCCATAGAATGTCTGTGTCTGCTTCTAGCTCCTCCATAGAATGTCTGTGTCTGCCTCTAGCTCCTCCCTAGAATGTCTGTGTCTGCCTCTAGCTCTTCCCTAGAATGTCTGTGTCTGCCTCTAGCTCCTCCATAAAATGTCTGTGTCTGCCTCTAGCTCCTCTCTAGAATGTCTGTGTCTGCCTCTAGCTCCTCCCTAGAATGTCTGTGTCTGCCTCTAGCTCCTCCATAGAATGTCTGTGTCTGCCTCTAGCTCCTCCCTAGAATGTCTGTCTGCCTCTAGCTCCTCCATAGAATGTCTGTGTCTGCCTCTAGCTCCTCCCTAGAATGTCTGTGTCTGCCTCTAGCTCCTCCCTAGAATGTCTGTGTCTGACTCTAGCTCCTCCATAGAATGTCTGTGTCTGCCTCTAGCTCCTCTCTAGAATGTCTGTGTCTGCCTCTTGCTCCTCCATAGAATGTCTGTGTCTGCCTCTTGCTCCTCCATAGAATGTCTGTGTCTGCCTCTAGCTCCTCCCTAGAATGTCTGTGTCTGCCTCTAGCTCCTCCCTAGAATGTCTGTGTCTGCCTCTAGCTCCTCCCTAGAATGTCTGTGTCTGCCTCTAGCTCCTCCCTAGAATGTCTGTGTCTGCCTCCGGCTCCTCCATAGAATGTCTGTGTCTGCTTCTAGCTCCTCCATAGAATGTCTGCGTCTGCCTCTAGCTCCTCCATAGAATGTCTGTGTGTGCCTCTAGCTCCTCCCTAGAATGTCTGTGTCTGCCTCTGGCTCCTCCCTAGAATGTCTGTGTCTGCCTCTAGCTCCTCCATAGAATGTTTGTGTCTGCCTCTAGCTCCTCCCTAGAATGTCTGTGTCTGCCTCTAGCTCCTCCATAGAATGTCTGTCTGCCTCTAGCTCCTCCATAGAATGTCTGTGTCTGCCTCTAGCTCCTCCATAGAATGTCTGTGTCTGCCTCTAGCTCCTCCATAGAATATCTGTGTCTGCCTCTTGCTCCTCCATAGAATGTCTGTGTCTGCCTCTAGCTCCTCCATAGAATGTCTGTGTCTGCCTCTAGCTCCTCCCTAGAATGTCTGTGTCTGCCTCTAGCTCCTCCCTAGAATGTCTGTGTCTGCCTCTAGCTCCTCCCTAGAATGTCTGTGTCTGCCTCTAGCTCCTCCCTAGAATGTCTGTGTCTGCCTCTAGCTCCTCCCTAGAATGTCTGTGTCTGCCTCTAGCTCCTCCCTAGAATGTCTGTGTCTGCCTCTAGCTCCTCCATAGAATGTCTGTGTCTGCCTCTAGCTCCTCCATAGAATGTCTGTGTCTGCCTCTAGCTCCTCCCCCTCCACATAGAATTTTAAAAGCACCAACTGCCATCTCCTATCTGACATCTCCTATCTCAGTAATGGGAAAAATTAAATGAATGATCAGTCCAGAAGGTTGAAAGCAGATTTCTCTGATAAGATTTATTACAAAGTTGCTCATTTTTATGTCGTCTTTTGAATTCTGAAATAAAAATTTAAATGACAATCACTCTTTAAGTCATTTTGAAAAAATTGTGTTAAGTTTTGGATGTCATTGAGGATTACACCGTGTGAAAATAGTTAAGAAATATCTGTTATTGCAGAAAGTGCCTGTTACAAAAATGTTTACCCTTAGAAGAAATATCGTTGTCTGGAGGCCCCTGGAGCATTATCTTTGACAACGAATATTTCAGTCTGATTTCCATCTCATGTCTATGGCCAACTTAATTCTAAGGAACTGCTTAGTATTTAATCGATAAACTATATATACTTCACAGAGTATTACGTAATAGCAAATATGAGATCAATAGAAATCCTGAATGCAAAAGAACTGTTCTGCAAATCTGATTTGGTCCAGTAAGTGCTGATTTACAGATTATGAGATAATAAAGTGGAGCATAGTCTAAGATATCCGCACTCTGAAAAAGCTTATTGGATATCAATAAGTCCGAACCCAGCGGGAGGTAAAGTGAGAACTACATCCTTGATTTCATTATATGCAGCACAGACTGGAAGACAAATATGTATATGTATCACCGTGGTGCATCAGTACTTCATTCATCATGCAGGAGATTGGAAGAATATTTAGAATTGTGCAGGTTATTTTGTCAACTGAAGGATACAAGCTTGTCTCAAGAAATAAACAGGGCAGCGATGAGTTTTCCTTGTCTCATAAATTTCATAAACTGCTGAGTCGAGCATTGACGTGCATGAGTGGTTTTTACGAGCGTGCATGTTTGTTTTACTGGTAAGAATGGAATAAAATTGGCCATACACTTCAATTTTGACCATTTCGCTGACCTTCATTGGAAATTATACACGATTATTTTCGGCAGAGGCGAACATAAAAATCAAGGTGCCCCATATCTGAAATTGTAATACCACCCCACCCCCCAAAAAAACCCCACCAAAACAATAATTAATATTCGGCCGGATCACAGAAGATCATATCTGACAACTTTGCAGCCTTTACAAAGTAATTCTCCTCCTACTGAAACCCTAGATTCCTCTTTCATTGTCCCATAAAGTATGATGCTAAAAGTGCCCCACAAATGCTGTCTGATACCCCCACAAAAAAATGGCCTCCATGGTCACCACCCATCTGGAAAAGTTTTCCCCCTCCCATATACTAATGTGCCACAAACAGGAAGATGATATCACCAACCATTCCCATTTAATTTAGGTGTATCCATATAAATGGCCCACCCTGTATAATGACCCCCACACAGCCCTCCATGCAGTATAGTGGCTCCCACACCTCTACACACTATATAATGAACCCCACACAGCACGCCATCCAGTATAGTGGCCCCCACACCTCTCCACACTGTATAATAGCCCCCACATAGCCTCCTAAGGATGCTAATAGCATTGAACGTGCTATGACGGGCGGGGGGTGCTGGCACCAGGCTCCCCGACTCACGGGCCCCATAGCAGGCCTGCGCCACTGGCAGTACACCACTGATTGTCAACCAAAATTGTGAGGGTTTGCTGTTTTTTTTAGCCATTTTCTTTTGAAAATGTAAGTGTGTGGTGAGGTTTGGCTGATCATATGCCACTTTGCTAAAGCCCACTGTGTTTTGGTCTCTCAAATCTGACAGTCTTCAAATCTTTTGTATGAACAATATGGCAGATTGATCACCTGCAATCAGGAAAATCATAAGATTATGTGTATGGTCAGGTAAAGTCTTGGTCCAGGCCTCTTTGACTGTGGCTTCCCTTCCTTAAAAACAAAGGGATCCGTCATGTTAAAATCTAATATGCCCAATCTTTCTTTTTTTCAAACTATTCCATCTGGGTACTGTTCTTCCATGCAAATTTAAATCAGAAAGTTTGGCTACCTATGATCCAATGTTTGTAGCTAGCTTTAGATTGAACTACAATTTTCTGACAGATATTGGTCTTCATAATTACATAAGAGTAAACAACTTTATGTGACTCGCTGCATGAGTCATCATTAGAGCTACAATTCTGCATCACTGAAAAGTCCCTGGCTGCCGAGCTCCACCTCCTCTTCACCTCCTGACAAAGCTGCCCCCTCCTCCTCCCTGCCAATGGCTTTTGCAGTGACTCATGAGTAGTGTTGAGCGAATTTGTTTGGCATTTCAAATTCGTGTTTGAGGTTCTGGCTTTTTTGCGCCAAAAAATCAGCTCCGCCCATGAACATCCCTGATTTGCCACACTGTCACGCTGTCGAATCGGCCTGTTTACCTGCTCTGTTTGACTTCTCCATCCCTGACTCCGGCTTTGTATTTCAAAGCCGTGCTTCCTGTCCCAATCTCGTAACACCTGACTACGCCTCTACCTCGCCCTCTTGTACCACGTACCTGCAGCTCTGACCATCCAGCAGCTGCTGCAGTTCCGGGGACTGCCCTTGAATGGTAGATGGTGTCTACCGGTAACCTATCCTATCCTCACCATCACCGGCCCTAGTGAAGACCCAGTTGACACTTAGCCATGCCCCTCCAGGATAAGCCTGGCCCATGGTGCAGGGGGTCACACACACCAGCATTACAACCATACACTTAAAACAAAATCTAAAATGGCCAAGTTTGGACAATTTGTCTCATAATCATTTGGAAATTATGCACTAACTATTATGCACTCACCTCTATTTCTCAATGGTCAATGGGAGACTATTGTTTGCCAAAATTGTGATGCACTAGATAGATTTTCTTTTTGTCCATTGTTGGCTGAAAATACAGTTTGCAAACTAATCAAGTGAACCATGCCACAAACTCACTGTTCATCCCAGTTAACAGGATGAAGAACAATATGGCAGCAGGGAGAATTTCCACTCAAGTGGGAAAATAGTGTAAGCACCAACATTCCCCCTGCCAGAATATGTCAATGTATTGCTAAACAGAGGTTGATTCAGGTGGCGGCATTGTATTTTTTAATTCACTCAACATGTTTTCTGCTTATTGATTAGCGCCCATTAATCATGATCAAGTCATTAATTTAGAGAATCCAAACAATTACTATAGAAGTGCGCTATGAATCGGTAAACACAAGAGTTTGTGTTTGCAAAATAAGAAAGAAGTGAATTTGCTGCGCTACTGCTTAAGAAATCTAAGGGGTAAGTTTTCTCCTTATGGAGTGTGACATGCCAGGTCTGGCACGCCAGTATGAGGAGACTTAAACACCTTGCATGCTCCTCTGGGAAATTAAATATGCAAATTGTCTCTTCAGAGAGGAAGAGGACTTGAACTCTAGCATCACCTATTGGAAGTAGCAATCCTAAAAGTCAATATCAACCCTTTATCGAGCCTTGTAATATGACTTAGGATAAAAGCCAGATCAGAATCTCAATTTACAGACACGGTGTTTCAGGGTATTGCCCCTCGTCAGTGCAAAGTATGAGATCTTATTTGGCTGGGTGAGAGGAAGGCCTCTTAAGAAATAAATGCGAAGATCCAAGAAGTCTATCTGACTTCTTCATCAGAGAAACCACAACATTTTGTGTTGAGAAAATAACAGAATAAAATCTAGAAGACAGGAACAATTTGGATAAATGATAATCAATGCTTGCCATCATAGAGATAGCTAAGTAAAAGCCCCAGGTGTCTAATTGCTTCATTAGAAAAACAAATTTTCTTTCTAAATAATCTGCAAAAAGTCAATTTGACACACAGCACAAAAATGTAATATGCTAAGATGGTTTAAATGTGGGAAACCAGATCCCATATAACCAATTCTTTACTAGAAATTCTAATAAAGATATTTTAAATCAGTTAAAGCTCACAAATCAGTAAGTCCTATGCTTGACATGGCATCTGCAAAGGTCAAGACTATAAAATGATAGCTACTTTTTTGTTTATCATAAAACAAGTCATGTACAAATTTTTCATTGAAAACTGGCTAAACATGGTCCAGTGACAAGTCATGATTTTGTTGGTTATTTTTTAGAAATCTATTCTTGAAGTGCTATAGTCAAGTGCAGTGGGGCAGGCGCTTCACTCCTCGGCTCTGCTGTACTTCACCACCCACCGCTGGCCTCTGGTCGTTGATTGACAGGTCACTCTTCCCTCAGTCACCTGTTTCCCATGTGCAGACGCTGTCATTGCCCAGGTTTTTTCCATCACATGGGGCGGCATCTGCAAAATGAGCTCCCGATGAAGAGACCAGATTAGGTTACTGGCTCCTGCAACATCATTAGGTGCTCTCTGCACAAACTCCATCATTGCAACAAACCCAGGCAATGATATTGCGGGAGCTGTTACATTGGTCTTCCAGGGTTTTCAGGATCTCACTGTGCAGACATCGCCCCTTCTAATTAAATGAACCCAGGCAATGACAGCACCTGAAAAGGGAGACAAGTCCTTCAGAGAAGTGTGACCTGTCAATCAATGACCAGAGATGGTGGCCGATGAAGTACAGCACAGCTGAGGAGTGAAGTGCCAACCCTGCTGCACTTCTAAAAAAAACTTCAAGAATAGATTTCTAAAGAAGGCCCCAATGACATTAATGAGCATTAAAGGGGTTTTACACTGATGCCTTTAGTTATGGTGTCAAATATCCTGCTGACAGGTCCTTTATAAGAACATATTTAAGCTCAAGGGTCAGAAGAAATACTTGCTTGTTCACCCAGTATTTAAGGTACATGACCACCTTTATTGTTTGTGATGGTCTTGATGAGTCTCCTTATAGAGCTCATCGTCTAGTGAAGTTCCATTAATTGCTTTCTCATCCCCATAATTGTGTTATCTCTTTACACAGACTGCATGCAAATCTAATCAAAGTTTGATAATCCCCTTACGATACATTATATTTGTGAAGTGTAGGTGTAATATCATTAAAGTGGACCGTGATATTTCATGAGGTGTTGTCAAGTTGGAAGTGTTAGAAAATATTTCCAAGCTAGACGTGAGAACACTTATTGTGTACTTGATCCACCCATGCGTGCTTCTTCATTTGGAGCCACTGTATTCCACCATATTACGTGTGCCATATCATATGTACAGGGTGATTCACTCTCTACTCTACCCAGAAAAATTGCTGTAACTTCTAAAAGACGATCTTTCATACTGACATTTGGACTCTACATACCTTGGTTCATGCGAAACTAATGTTTTAAAGTTGGTGTTGAAAATGTCCACAAGCATGCTAAGCAGGCGCAATTTCATATTGTTTGTATTCCGCAGGACGTCTGGGGTCGTAGCCTAAATTTCTCGCTGTATGTTCTGAGTGCCTGTAATGTTCGTGGCTTGTTACTGTACACCCATCCTTTGTAATGGCCCCATAGGAAGAAATCCGGCAGTGTTAAGTCAAGAGATCTTGGTGGCCACAGTCCCTTGGAGGTTACTCTGTCATCAAAGATGGCTTCAATATACGATTTGGACTGTGAATTTTGATCTCCAAACGTCTTTAGAAACTCACTTTGGCGTCTCTTTAAGGACTGAGTTTTCCAATAAGTTTTCACAATGAAAACACGTTCTTCCAACCTGTATCTGTACATTATTAGCAAATGAAGAAGGAATTCGGCAGGAGTGAAATGCAAGCACCACACAAACTACTAGCATGCAGAAAGGCGTGCAGCAAGGCTATCTCATAGTGAAGACCGGTGGGGCGACAAGTCGTCGCGAGGATGTTTCTCCACACTGAGGTTCATTGCACGCTCAATTCTCATGAACCAAAATAAGTACAGTCCAAAATTCAGTACGATAGATCATCTCTTTCAGAAGTTACAGCAATTTTTCAGGGTAAAGTAGAGAGTTAATGACCCTGTAGTAAGGGTAAGGATTGATCCATGAAGAATAGAACAGTTACATTTCTGCATTTGCACGAGTGTGCTAGAACTACAGTATTTTTCCTTATTGAGTTGTTTATAGACTGCTCAAAAAAATAATGGGAACACTTAAACAACAGAATATAACTCCAAGTAAATCAAACTTCTGTGAAATCAAACTGTCCACTTAGGAAGCAACACTGATTGACAATCAATTTCACGTGCTGTTGTGCAAATCGCATAGACAATAGATGGAAATTATTGGCAATTATCAAGACACCCTCAATAAAGGAGTGGTACTGCAGGTGGGGACCACAGACCACATCTCAGTACCAATGCTTTCTGGCTGATGTTTTGGTCACTTTTGAATGATGGTTGTGCTTTCACACTCGTGGTAGCATGAGACGGACTCTACAACCCACAGAAGTTGTTCAGGTAGTGCAGCTTATCCAGGATGGCACATCAATACGAGCTGTGGCAAGAAGGTTTGCTTGTGTCTGTCAGCGTAGTGTCCAGAGGCTGGAGGCGCTACCAGGAGACGGGCCAGTACGCCAGGAGACGTGGAGGGGGCCGTAGGTGGGCAACAACCCAGCAGCAGGACCACTACCTCCACCTTTGTGCAAGGAGGTACAGGAGGAGCACTGCCAGAGCCCTGCAAAATGACCTCCAGCAGGCCACAAATGTGTATGTGTCTGCACAAACGGTTAGAAACCGACTCCATGAGGGTGGTATGAGGGCCCGACGTCCACAGATGGGGGTTGTGCTCACAGCCCAACACCGTGCCGGACGCTTGGCATTTGCCACAGAACACCAGGATTGGCAAAGTCGCCACTGGCGCCCTGTGCTCTTCACAAATGAAAGCAGGCTCACACTGAGCACATGTGACAGACGTGACAGAGTCTGGAGACGCCGTGGAGAGCGATCTGCTGCCTGCAACATCCTTCAGCATGACCGGTTTGGCAGTGGGTCAGTAATGGTGTGGGGTGGCATTTCTTTGGAGGGCCACACAGCCCTCCATGGGCTCGCCAGAGGTAGCTTGACTGCCATTAGGTACTGAGATGAGATCCTCAGACCCCTTGTGAGACCATATTCTGGTGCGTTTGGCCCTGGGTTCCTCCTAATGCAGGACAATGCCAGACCTCATGTGGCTGGAGTGTGTCAGCAGTTCCTGCAAGATGAAGGCATTGAAGCTCTGGACTGGCCCGCGCCGTTCCCCAGACCTGAATCCGATTGAGCACTTCTGGGACATCATGTCTCGCTCCATCCACCAATGTCACGTTGCACCACAGACTGTCCAGGAGTTGGCGGATACTTTAGTCCAGGTCTGGGAGGAGATCCCACAGGAGAGCATGTGCAACCTAATCAGGAGCATGCCCAGGCGTTGTAGGGAGGTCATACAGGCACGTGGAGGCCACACACAATACTGAGCCTCATTTTGACTTGCTTTAAGGACATTACATCAAAGTTGGATCAGCCTGTAGTGTGTTTTTCCACTTTAATTTTGGGGGTGACTCCAAATCCAGGCCTCAATTGGTTAATAAATTTGATTTCCATTGATGATTTTTGTGTGATTTTGTTGTCAGCACATTCAACTTTGTACAGAACAAAGTATTCAATGAGAATATTTCATTCATTCAGATCTAGGATGTGTTATTTGAGTGTTCCCTTTATTTTTTTGAGCAGTGTATATACCGTAAGTGCAGTCTGAGTTCCCTTTAAGCTGTGCTCTTGACAGAGGTCATACCAATGAGTCTAATAACAGTGCTACCTAGTGTCAAGGTGAGGAATTCCTAACTATGTCTTTTGTGGAGAGTACAGTATTTAAAACAACATTAGATGTAGTTATCATTAAAAGAAATTCTTAAAGAGTTTGTCCACTACTATAGAACATGCCCCCATCTATGTGACGTCACTGCTTTCTGGGTCTTCTATCCTTGGATTACGATATCGGAGAGAATGAGACACAGGACAGGATGTATGTGTCAAACAAGCTCTAACTTTATTACAAAGCATAGGGTTTATATATGACGCGCCCCTGGGCCTGTGTCGCGCTGCGGTGCGCACGCGGGAGCTTACCCGGAGCCGGATCCGTGGAGGGTTGTAATCTCGTGGCGGTGACCCGGTCCGTGCCCAGGGAGTCAAACTAGACGGCAGTCTATTAGTAGTAAATAGTTGATGACTACGCCACCCGTTGAGTGCAGCCAGGAAGCTGCTGCTGCAGGGCAGACCGCTGAGGCCGGTGGTAGGATTGTGCAGCGTGATAGTATAACCCCCAACGGGAGGGGTATGGCCTCAGGGCAGCCGACGTGGATGATGGGGGGTAGCAGGAACCACTCAGAGACGGTACGGTGTAGTTCAGGGTCTTTACTGGTAACAACGACAGACCCTCCCGGAGTACTTGCTAGCAAACGAGGCCTGGTCAGTCTTTGAGCAGATGGGATCTCCCCTGGCCAGGCGTAGTTGTAGGCCTCCCAAACTGACTGTACTCTTCTGGCTACCTTGCTAGAAGCTGATGTAAGTAGCCCACGTCCCTGAGTGTACCGTGTGGTGCTCACCCGTATGGCCGGTGACTCGGGGCCTTCTAATGGCTTCCGCTCCACGATGGCGGTGCTGGTCCCACGCGTGTGACCGTGCCTTCGGGCTTCTGGGCCAGAGGACCTGAAATCCCCTGCCCGACGGATTCTGCTGCTGGGTAGGAGTTAGTCCCCACAGCCTCGGACTCCGGGTCCGGTAAAGAATCTTCTTAGTCAGGGCGAGCTCTGTAGCTGCCAGCCCCTGACTCCTTGTAACTCTGCTGTTTCCTATGCTGCTTCTCTTCTCCACTCTCCTTGTCTGACTCACCCTGCCTCAGCCCCGGGTTTATACAGGGGAAGTTCTTCCCCTCCCAAGACTGGGCAGGAGGTGTGGCATGCACAGGATCCCTGACCAAAGGACCTCCCACCTGCTCTCAGACATAATATCTCTATCACTGTGGCAACCAGACCCCTGGGGTGTCACATTCCCCCCTAGTGAAATTTAGTACTCCGGGACTAAACACATTTAGAAAAACATAACAAAGTATAACAATAACAATACTATAAGAAAAACACATAAGATGGTTACGGCGTGTCCGCAACCGGATGCAGTCTTTGAAGAAAAGCAAAGGTGTCCATTTCACCAACACAGGGAGACGTAACCAGGTAGGGGTCTGTCCTACCCCGAGTCCTTAACAGTCTCTAGTCCATCCTGGGTTACGCTCCAACTATATACAAGGATTCCCGGTAAATCCACCAAGGTTTCCTAAAAATAACTAGAAACACAAAATTATACACAAGCAACAAGACACAGAAAAACATAAATAAAACTATTTTTACACTTCAAATTCTCCAGCGTGCGGGTAACTGGCCTCTAGTGGCCCTAGTGGACCTACGGAGCTGACTGTCTGGCCCTGAACTACAGGGTGTAGGAGCTGTCAAGGGTAAACTGGGCAGCTGTCTACCGGCTCTTTGTCTCACTAGGGGTACGGCAGGCTCACTATAAGCAGAGGGTTGATTCTCCTGTTCTACTCGTGTGGAGTCTTCTGCCTCCTGGACCGGCTGTTCTTCCAGCTCTACCCGTTGCTCCGTAGGTTCTTGGGATGATGGTTGGAGGAACGTGAGTACGGGTACCACAACTGCACCATTGACTTGAGTCCAAGACCGAGGGAAGTCCCCGAGCACGGTACTAACCATATCTTCCCTTTCTCCCACGGGTCGATGGTCTTCTTGTTCCTCTTCAGGGTTCCTCAGTTGTTCGGGACACTTCTTCAGGTGGTCCCGGGATACAATGGCTGTGGTTTCCCCTCCGTCTTTACTGATGGTACAGACCTTCGGGTTCTCGTGGCTTGAGGGCAGTACGGTGTACGGGTCCTTCTCCCACTGGTCATCCAACTTGTGGAGCCGTCTTTTCCTCTTCAAGACCTGCTCTCCGGGTACCAGGGGAACAGCGGGAGCATACTGGTTGTAAGTCTTCTCTTGTCTTTCCCTAGCCTGACAGAGACTTCGCTCCACGCTCTCTTGTACTCTCCGGTACTGCTGCTGCCTCTCTGTGTCCCAGTCTGTTTCTGGTGAAGTGTCCTCAGGGGTCAGGACTCCCATTTCCAGGTCAACAGGTAACTTACCAGGTCTTGCCCTCATTAGGTAAGCCGGGGTACAGTTGGTGGAACCTACCGGGATGTGGTTGTATAGGTCCACCAGATCGGGCAACTTTTCAGGCCACAGACTGCGTTCTTCCAGGGGCAACGTTTTTAGAAGATCCATTACCACCTGGTTCATTTTTTCACAAAGTCCATTAGTCTGCGGATGGTAGGGTGTCGTCCTTATCTTCCGGCAGCCATACAGATTGCAGAATTCCTGAAAGACCTCCGCTTCAAAGGCAGGTCCCTGGTCCGTCAGCACTTGGTCCGGGTACCCGTGTGGACGGCAGAAGTGCTGCTGGAAGGCTCTAGCTGCTGTTTGAGCCGTTAAGTCCTTGACGGGGACGACAACCAAGAACCGGGAGTAATGATCCACGATGGTTAACGCGTAGACGTAGCCACTTCTGCTTGGGGTCAGTTTTACATGATCCAAGGCTACCAGTTCCAACGGTTGCCGGGTGACGATGGACTGCAGGGGAGTCTTCTGGCTGGCCCGGTCCTTCCTTCTCAGATTGCACGGGCCACAGTCTCTGCACCACTTCTCGATGGTTCCCCTCATGCCTACCCAGTGGAACCGCTCGCGCAGCAGGAACTCCAGCTTTTTCCACCCGAAGTGTCCAGCTCCGTCGTGGTATGCCTCCATCACCATGGCTGCGTCTCTTCGTGGCACCACTACTTGCCAGAGTAGTTCATGCGTCCGGGAGTTGACCATTCTGCGGCACAACTTCCCCTTGTAAAGGAATAGTCGACTCTTCTCCGCCCATAGTTGTTTGGCTTCCTCCGGAGCGTCTGGTTCAAGGCGAGCCTCCGGCCGAGTCAGCATCTCCTTCACTAGTCGGACGGCAGGGTCGCTGTCTTGCGTTTCCGCCCAGTTGTAGTGGGGTAAGGGGTTCAACGTAGCAGCCTGCTTACCCCTTACCCGGTGGGAATACTGGATAGTCCCATGACGGTGGAACGCAGGGAGTTCAACTTCTTCCAGTCTCTCCGGATCTTCTCCTTCGTCCGGCAGGTTGGGCATCCTGGACAGGGCATCCGCGTTAGTATTGGAGCGTCCTGCCCGGTATTTGATTGTGAACTCGTAGTTGGACAGACGGGCCATCCACCTCTGCTCCAGGGCACCGAGTCTTGCCGTGTCCAGGTGTATCAACGGGTTGTTATCTGTGTATACGGTGAACCGGGAAGAAGCGAGGTAATGCCTAAAGCGCTCGGTGACTGCCCATACCACGGCCAGGAACTCTAGCTTAAATGAGCTGTAATTCTCGGGGTTCCTTTCGGTGGGTCGCAGTTTTCGGCTGGCATAGGAGATTACTCGTTCTCTCCCCTGCTGAATCTGGGACAGTACGGCTCCTAGCCCGATGTTACTGGCGTCGGTGTAGAGGATGAAGGGCTGGCTATAGTCCGGGTACGCCAAGATTTCATCCCCCGTGAGGGCCATCTTCAGCTGGCGGAAGGACTCTTCTTCTAGCTCTTCCCATTTGAAGGGCGGCTTCTGGTTCTTGGCCTTCCGGGACTGGCCTATCAGGAGGTCCTGCATAGGCGCTGCCTTTTTGGTGAAACCGGGAATAAACCTTCGGTAGTAGCCTACCAACCCTAGGAACTGCCGCACTTCTTTTACGCTGGAGGGGCTTGGCCATCCCTTAATTGCGGTGATCTTATCGGGGTCGGGAGCCACTCCGTCAGCGCTCACCACGTGTCCCAGGTATTGCACCTTTGGTTTCAGGAGGTGACACTTGGAGGGTTTCACCTTTAGGCCGTAACTCGCCAGAGCTTCGAACACCTCCGCCAGGTGTTTCAGGTGGTCCTCATAAGTTTTGGAGTATACGATGACATCGTCCAGGTACAACAGGACCGTCTCGAAGTTTCTGTGGCCCAGACAGCACTCCATTAATCGTTGGAAGGTTCCTGGGGCGTTGCAGAGTCCGAACGGCATGCAGGTGAACTCGCTAAGTCCCATCGGGGTGGTGAATGCGGTCTTCTCCCGGTCCGCCTCTGCTACAGGAACCTGCCAGTACCCGCTAGTGAGATCCAAGGTAGAGAAGAAGTTAGCAGATCTTAAAGCAGCCAATGACTCCTCTATCCTTGGTAAGGGGTACGCATCCTTGTGTGTGATACGGTTGATTTTCCGGTAATCTACACACATCCTCATGGTGTTGTCTTTCTTTTTGACTAAAACTAGTGGGGCTGCCCAGGGGCTACAGCTATCCCGGATTACCCCAGCCTCCTTCATGTCTCGAAGCATCCCCTTGGCGTGTTGGTAGTGTGCAGGGGGTACGGGTCGATACCTCTCTTTTATGGGAGGATGATCTCCCGTGGGGATGCGGTGTTCTACCCCCTTGACCCGCCCAAAGTCTAACGGGTGTTTACTAAACACTCTCTCGTACTCTTGAACCACCCGATAGACTCCTTGTTTCTGATGTGAGGGAGTGGAATCAGTACCCAAATGTAGTTGCTGACACCAGTCCTCCATGTCTTTCTTAGAGCCGTTACCTTCCTCCGGGTGAGATGGAGGCAAGGGTTCCACAGATTGTATAGAATTTTGATTAGTGGTATATAATTTGGCTAGCGTGGCATACCGGGGCAGGTACACTTCCCTCTCCCCGATATTTATTATGCGAATGGGCACCCTCCCATGGCGTACATTGACCACCCCCCGTGCTGTCAAAATGGTGGGCCTACTGTCTGAGTAAATTGGTTCTACCATTGCCTGGTAATCTCTTCCTCTCAGACCAATAGCTGCCCGGCACCAAATCATCATTTCACTTTTTGGGGGCATGGCAATAGGAAAAGGGTCACACATTCTTACGCTACCAATCTCACCGCCGGAGAGTTCCACTTGTTGCCGTTGCATCAGTGCCCGGATCTCTTTCTGGAGCACCCGCTGCTCGCCGGAGCTGGCGTTCTTGGCAACCTGCTGTAAAAGGAAAATCACCTCTGCAAGACAATTTTCAATTACGTTAGTTCCTAGAGTTATTTTTGGGTGACTCTCATGTTTATCAATATCTACAATGATCAGTCCCTGTGCGGCCAGTTCGACTCTACCGATTTTGAGGGCCACCTCTTTAAATCCGATCTGTGGCACGGGCTGGCCATTGCTGGCGATGATACTCAAGTCGTCGTCAGGGTAGTGGGTAATATCCGAGTCATTCCAGTACTGCTTGAAGAGCACGTACGGGATGGTGGTGACCTGTGACCCGGTATCCAGTAGGGCACTCATGGGAATGCCATCCAGTACCACAGGCAAGACTGGACGTCCTCCCACATATCTGTCGCGCCAGTTCGATGGGCCTGGTGATCTTTTTCCTGGGGGTTGGCCCTCTACCCCAGGTTGTGCCCGTTTAAAGAACAGTACCTTTCCATATGTCCGGATTGATTGCAGCGGCGGCAGATGGGTCGTCCGTCCTCGCTGTATCGGTCACTGGGTCTTCCTCTGGCCGGTGGGGTCCTCCTTGGTCGACGCCACGGGATGTCCTCCGGTCCGGATGCCAGCTGGATCTTCCCTGGGGTGGAAACCTGTAAAGACTGCACAGTTCGGGTTAGCGCAGCAACGCTCTTAGCTAGCTCTTGGACCTGATGGTGTAGGTCTGGAGCCGGGTCATTGTCCAAAGCCTGCGCATCAGCTCCCACAGGCCCTGCTGACAAGGGTGCCGCCTCCTGGTAGTAAGTGGTAGTGGGGCGTCTGTGGGTCACAACGCCACCTGGTGTCGGTTCTCGGAGCACCCGGATGGCTCTGTCCTTGAACTGTGCAAAGTCCAGATGGGGATCCTGTAAGGCCATTGCCCGCAACTGGGTTCGGTGGGCATTGCAATATAAACCCTCTATAAATTGTTCAGTCAACAGCCTGTCCTCGTTTCCCACCCCATCAGGGTCGGTCTGCTTTATGGCCCTCAGGGCCTCTTGTAGGTTTAGTGCATAGTCCCTTATACTCTCATGCGCTCGCTGCTTGCACCCGTAGAATCTAAGCTTAATCTCGGCTGAGGTGCGGGTATCAAAGGTGTCCTTCAGCCGGGTTAATATCCCTGCGACAGTCTTCCTCCCAGGTGGCCAGGATTTTACTTCCCTTTTGGCTGCCCCGGTTAGTTGGGCCACCAGGATGCTCACTTTTTGCTCTTCTGTGAGGGGGTACACCTGGAAGAGGCTATCCAGCTTTTCTCTAAAGTCATGCAGGGTATGTGACTCCCCTGAGTACTGGGGTAGCCAAGCTGCTCCCGGGATATAGAGCATGGTGAAGGGCATAACTGCAGCAGCGGTAGCGCTGGCGGGGGTTGGGGCAGTGAAGCTCTCCTCCGTATCCGACATCTTCCTCCCCCCTAGTGGACCGTGGCCTACCTTGCGATGATCCTCTTCCGTAGGCCGCGGCTCCGCAGTGGATCGTCAGGGTTGAGGACCTTCCGTCGCGCTCCTGTGACGTCGGCGTCTGCTGGGCTCCTTCCAGGACCTTACGCAACGTCCGGACGTGAGGCGGGGCTTCAGTTCTCGCGCGCTTTCAGAGTCCACGCCCCTCTTCTTCCCGCGCGGCGTCCCCAAGATGGCGTCCAACGGCGGGAAAACTCCACGGATGGCGGGAAGAAGGCCGAAGATGGCGCCGGATGGCGGGAAACTTCACCGATGGCGGAAAGAAGGTAGAAGATGGCGCCGGATGGCGGGAAACCTCCACGGATAGCGGGAATCTTCACCACTGGTAAGTTTGAACAGTCTTTGCTTTTCAGACACGCAGTACCCGGTGGTTGCGGGCACGAGATCCTGCCGACTACGCCAATTTTGACGCGCCCCTGGGCCTGTGTCGCGCTGCGGTGCGCACGCGGGAGCTTACCCGGAGCCGGATCCGTGGAGGGTTGTAATCTCGTGGCGGTGACCCGGTCCGTGCCCAGGGAGTCAAACTAGACGGCAGTCTATTAGTAGTAAATAGTTGATGACTACGCCACCCGTTGAGTGCAGCCAGGAAGCTGCTGCTGCAGGGCAGACCGCTGAGGCCGGTGGTAGGATTGTGCAGCGTGATAGTATAACCCCCAACGGGAGGGGTATGGCCTCAGGGCAGCCGACGTGGATGATGGGGGGTAGCAGGAACCACTCAGAGACGGTACGGTGTAGTTCAGGGTCTTTACTGGTAACAACGACAGACCCTCCCGGAGTACTTGCTAGCAAACGAGGCCTGGTCAGTCTTTGAGCAGATGGGATCTCCCCTGGCCAGGCGTAGTTGTAGGCCTCCCAAACTGACTGTACTCTTCTGGCTACCTTGCTAGAAGCTGATGTAAGTAGCCCACGTCCCTGAGTGTACCGTGTGGTGCTCACCCGTATGGCCGGTGACTCGGGGCCTTCTAATGGCTTCCGCTCCACGATGGCGGTGCTGGTCCCACGCGTGTGACCGTGCCTTCGGGCTTCTGGGCCAGAGGACCTGAAATCCCCTGCCCGACGGATTCTGCTGCTGGGTAGGAGTTAGTCCCCACAGCCTCGGACTCCGGGTCCGGTAAAGAATCTTCTTAGTCAGGGCGAGCTCTGTAGCTGCCAGCCCCTGACTCCTTGTAACTCTGCTGTTTCCTATGCTGCTTCTCTTCTCCACTCTCCTTGTCTGACTCACCCTGCCTCAGCCCCGGGTTTATACAGGGGAAGTTCTTCCCCTCCCAAGACTGGGCAGGAGGTGTGGCATGCACAGGATCCCTGACCAAAGGACCTCCCACCTGCTCTCAGACATAATATCTCTATCACTGTGGCAACCAGACCCCTGGGGTGTCACATATACACCCTGAAGGCCGGAAACGGATTTACCATATATGGTCCGATTATACAATTTAGCAAAACAAGACTGATTTCTATTCTCGTGCTTGTGTTGAAACATTTAATCGGACACATTTGATTAGACACATTTAATCAGATACATTCTGATGGCTAGCAAGGACACGTTAGTCTCTATTCATACAAGGAAGGAACATTTAGCTGGTGTTGTTTTGACCTAAAGTAACTGTCAGACTTATATAGCATAGATGAGGCCTTTTAACTTGAGGGACCTCATCTTCTGCTATAACATGCCGTCCTTTTGTTCCTTCATTTATCAATATGAATTTCTATATTTTCTTTTAGTACAACGCTGAATACACATTAGAAAAAACTTAAAAACCAAATAAACCGCAAGACACATTAGCAAAACCTGAAAAATAGCTTGCATTATACCAGCCAACCACTCACCGATACCTCTAAACCAATTAACGGGATATAAAAAGGAAAAGGTGTTTGCCCACCAGGAATCCTGATTCTTGAGGTTGGCCTCATCATAAAGTCTCCTTAATTTTACCACGTCTTCTAACTTATGTTTCAGCGTCAATACACTAGAATTGTCTATATCATGGCAGCATGCGGGCCCTATTATCTGACACATTCCTCCTTGTGCCGCTGTTAAATAATCTAGTACAAGGGTATGTTGGTTCGTGACAATAATCAATTGATTCTGTACTGCAAGAGATCGGTTAACTATTTCTAAAATATCCTAAATCTGGTCATCAAGATTGTCCGTAGCTTCTACTAATTTATCCCACATTTGTGTCAACATAGGGTATATAAACCATGCACTGAAAAATTTGTTTACCCCTCCCATTTGAACTATATGGGGTCTCCCACTTGGTCTTTCTTTATTATCTGCTGATCTCTTATGCAGTGTATGTTTTGGGATAGACAAAGGATCTAGCTGGTCTGGAGTAACAATATAAGTTGCGGGTGTCAATCTGGCTAAAGTACAAGTTCCTGTTACTCCTACTGGGAGCCACTTGAAAGCCTTGTCTCCAGTACCCAATACATGGATGAGGGGAGATTCCATAGTGCTGAATGTTGCAGTATTAAACGGTGAACTAAATCAACAAACTTAGAAACATTTGACATCATACACCACCCAGGCACTTGACCTATAGGGGAACAATAGCCAGCATCAGGATTGCCACACGTAGGTGCACCTTTCTGATAACTTGAGCTTTCGTTACACTGTAGATTGCCAGGTACGTTGGCACAGGTATCTTTTGTCCCGTTTTTAAAATAGACATTATTCACCCAATTAGAAGTGTGTAAATATCTTTCCAACAGGGAAGGTTTAAAGGCATCACTGCTGCCTGAAGTGGCATTAAAACTTATTTTTAATCCTTGTTCAGGTATTTTCCCTAGATCAGTAATTTTTGTTTTGTTACGAGGTACCCACTCCCCTCCTTTAAATGCTATATACAACCTGGGAATTATTTGACCCGTCAGGTTCCCTTGCCACCAGGGAAATTCTGTCCACCCTACCACAGGAATCCCAGCGGTGGTATTCCATAGTCTCTGGGTGGCATTATTGGCCCAAGTATCTGAACAGTTCACCCAAAAGTTTATCTCTTCCCATGAGACTGGGACAGCGAGAAAGGGTATGCTAGTGGATGTCACAGGGACATGTGTACATATCCAACAATTAGCAATAGTGTACATATCCAACAATTAGCAATAGTCTGGTTTTGCTCCTTTAGTCCATCGATTAGAGCAAGATGGTGTTTAATGAATCTATTGTCGCCTCCATCTGTAGTGCCCAACGTAGTCCATGCACCTGTGGTCGCAAGGATGCAGGTAAGTATAAACAATGTCTTCATTCTTTGTCCGCTGGTTCTCCTAGTATCTTTTTGCAATGGGATGCGTGAATCCAGGTCTCTTTTCCCTCTAGCTTAACGGCTGTGCTTGTGGTCAGCAGAACTTGAAAGGGTCCGTCAAACCGTGGATCTAGGCTTTTCCTCACGTGTCTTTTTATAACCACCCAGTCACCAGGTTGCAGCGTATGGCTGCTAGAGTCTTGATCTGGATCTGGAAGAGAACTGAAGACATTATCATGTATTTGCGTAATCTTTTTGTGTAAAGCCCTCACGTAGGAACTTAGCACATGGTTGTTCATTTCTAATGCTTGCGGATAGAAACACCCTAGGCTGGGTACGTTGCCAAACAATATCTCATATGGAGAGAGTCCATTCTTTTTATTAGGCATGTATCTTACTGAAAACAGAGCAAGCGGTAAACAGTCCGGCCATGGTTTTCCTGTCTCAGCCATGGCTTTCTGAATTTTTAATTTCAATGTCCCATTCAGTCTTTCCACTTTACCACTACTTTGTGGGTGATATGGGGTGTGGAATGCTTGTTGAATTCCTGGAGCTGACATGACTTCATTCATTATTTCACCTGTGAAGTGTGTACCTCTGTCACTCTCAATTACCACTGGTACCCCATACCTGCAGACCACCTCCGCAAGCAGTTTCTTTGCGGTTGCCGCAGCCGTGGCTTTGGCAATCGGGAAAGCCTCTGGCCATCCTGAGAAAAAATCAATACAGACCAACACATGTTCCCACGATCCTGACTTTGGCAGCTGAATATAATCAATTTGCAGTCTCTGGAATGGATAGAGGGGCCGGGGGGGGGGGGGGGTGTTTGAGTGGTGTTTTAACTACTCTACCCTGATTATGTGTAGCACATATCATGCACCCTTGTATCAGGCTTTCTATACAGGTGGAGAATCCTGGTGCCACCCAATGTTTCTGCATCACACTCATCACAGCCGTTTTAGATTGGTGTACCGGTCTATGTAGCATCTGGGCAGCTGCTGGGTACAGTGCCCTTGGAAGGCATCGTCGTGTCCCTTTCCCCCATACCCCATTTGCTTCATTCAGGCATGCACCTTCCTTTAACCACTTATCAACCTCCTCCTTTTGAACCTGAGCCTGCATTTGGGATAAGATGTCCTCCGACACAAAGGGGTTTTTAGGGGCACTTAACTGACGTACTGTTGACCTTTGTTGCGGCTTACAGGCTGCTGTTTTTGCCGCTGCATCTACCATCGCGTTACCTCTGCTTACCTGGTCGGTGCATCTGGTATGTGCTCTTACCTTTATGACAGCTACCTTTTTGGGTAGTTGTAGTGCATCAATTAACTGCTGGACCGCATCAGCATTCTTTATGGGGTGTCCTGCTGCAGTCAGGAAACCTCTTGACTTCCATATGGGACCAAAATCATGTGATACACCGAATGCGTACCTAGAATCCGTGTAAATGTTAACAATACTACCTTCTGCTAGTTTACAGGCCTCGGTTAGGGCCCTAAGTTCGGCCTCTTGAGCCGACTGGTGTGGGAGCATTGGTTCTGCCTTGATTTCTGCATTGAGGGAGACAACTGCATATCCAGTATGGAAAGTACCTGTATCGTCCTGATGACGGGATCCATCTACAAAAAATTCTAAATCTGCATTTTCTAATTCATGTTCAAATACAGTAGGTAAACCTGCCGTTTCTTGTGCCATCATTTGTACACAGTCATGAGGAACTTCCTCTCTTGGATCTTCCTTTAGATCCGAGAGAGGTAACAAAGTTGCTGGATTCAGGGTAGTACACCTCTGTAAAGAAACATTGGGAGGCATTAACAGTGCACATTGTAACCTAAGATGACGTGCTGCTGAGAGGTGAGCGGGTTGCACTTGATTCAATATAGTGTAGACATCATGAGGTGTTAGAATGGTGAGCGGGTGGTCAAGAACAATGTCTGTGGATTTATGGAGTAATAGTCCAACAGCATGCAGAGCACGTACGCAGGATGGTGCACCTCTGGCTACCGCATCTAATCTGCCACTAAAGTAGGCAACAGGTCTCTGATTGTCACCATGTAATTGAGTTTAAACTCCTGCTGCATGTCCAGCTTGTTCATGAAGGTACAGAGTAAATGGGAGCTCATAATTAGGGGTACCCAAAGCTGGAGCGGCCAAAATACGGTTTTTGAGAGAATAAAAACAGTCTATTGCCTCTGGTGTTAGTACAAAAGGTATTGGGGTAAGACAGTCATAGAGGGGCTGCATTAAAACAGAGACGGCATGAATCCACTGTCTGCAATAGGAGACCAGTCCAAGAAAAGTTCTGAGGGCTGCAACATTAATGGGGACGGTGAATGCCTGTACTGCTTGTTTGCGTGCATTTGTTAAATGACGAGCTCCTGGTGTAATGCAATGTCCCAAAAAGGTGACTGAAGATTTACAAAACTGAAGCTTATCTTTCGATGCCTTGCAGCCAGCGTGATAGAGAAACAACATAAGCGATATAGTTGCACTATGACATTGTTTCCTAGAAGGGGCACAAATGAGCAGGTCATCGACATATTGCAAAACAACGATATGTGGTTCAGACCATCCCTCCAGTATTTCCTGCAGACTTGCAGTGTAGATTGTGGGTGAATTCTGGGCACCCCGTGGCAACACTGTCCATGTATATTGACTGCCCTGGAACGTGAAAGCAAACAGGTACTGGCAGTCAGGATGTAATGGTACACTGAAAAATGCATTTGCCAAATCGACCACTGAAAAGCAAAGAGAGTTAGAAGGTATCTGTGAAAGAAGAGTATGCGGGTTGGGCACAACTGGTGTTAGAAGTTCTGTGACTTTGTTAACCAACCGGAGGTCATGGACCATTCTATATGCGGCTGGTTGTCCTGGCACACTCTTTTTCTTTACTGGGAACAGGGGAGTGTTGCAAGGGGACTGGGTTTTTACTAGGACTCCCCTGTGTAGTAATTTTTGGACTCGTTGGGCTATGGCATTCTCCTGAGCCGAGCTAAGGGGATACTGCCTCTGTCGAGGTAAGATTGCTCCTGGTTTTAATTTTACCATTACTGGTTGAACTCTTAACCTACCAACATCTGTTTTGTCTGAGTCCCAAAAATCATGTGGCACAGCATGCTCCAATATCGGGGGAAACTCATTTGTCTTTTCTATGCTGGCAATATCTAGTGACATAATTTTGCAAAGGGTACTTGGTTTTAAACCTGGGGTCATGGTGACAGTGCCATCGGGATGATATTCAATATGTGCTTGTAATTGGGACAACACATCATTTCCCAAAAGATTACATTGGCCTCGGGGCGATACCATGAGCTGGCTATGTACAGTAGCTCCTTGAATTTGCAGGGGAATTCTCTTGGTGACAGGGAGCAGGACAGACGGGGAATTGAAGGGGGTGGCAATGACATGATGTGAAAAATCAGTGTCAGTGTATGGCCAATCACCTTGTGTAATTACTGAATTGTCGGCCCCCGTATCTACTTGGAAATCGATTTCATGTCCCCCTGGTAGGTTCACCTGCACTATACAACTGGGAGTTGGGGGTAAGGAGATGAGGGGGTTCATGTGCAAGCTATCCTCATCCTATGGGGGTGTTGTTTGGTCGGCTGGAGGACCCGTACTCTGAGCATTTGGATACGGGTTGGTCCTACAGTCTTTTCTAAAATGTCCTGGCTTTTTACACCCGTAACATAGTCTCTGTCCCCCTCCTGCAGTCCGTCCTTTGTCTCTGTTGTTTCTAGGGGTAGTCTCTACTATGTGTACTCTGGCAGCTCTCTTTGCCTGCGCTATGTCATGCTGTGCCCCCTGGGCTATTCTAGCCAAATCCTCTGCTTTCACTGATCTCCAGTCTGGTCTACTTGCTTTTACCTTCTCTGCAATCTCCTTCTTTAGTCCATTCATGAAAGCACTTGCTAATACCCTCTCACTAGTTTTATTTTCGGGAATAAATCCCATTTCTGACCAAGTTCTCCTTAATGCCCAAAAGTAGTCTTTGGGATCTTCTTCCTTACCTTGAACCCGGTCTTCTAGTGTAACCTGCCTCTCTGCCTGTCTGTCTTTACATGCCTTTTCCAACGCTGCTGCGAATAGGACTCCAGCTGCTGCATCATTAGGTTCTGCATCTACGAGTCCGGTCCTATTGGCATACTGTTTTTTTGTCTCATCTATCAACCTATCATAGCGGGCTTCATCTGCCAATTTTCCCTTAATTACCCCTTGTAAATCCAACCTAGTTGCATTGTACGTATCCTGTATGGTTCTTATCATTCTGGCAAAACCCATCGGGGACTGGGACGGATCTGGCAACTGGGAAAATCAACGCCAACTGCTCTGAAGGACTCCATGGTCTATACATTAACATTGTGCGAGCTTCCTGACCTGGAACCCCTGCACCCCCCCCTGCTGCTGCTGCTGCTACTCCTGCTGCTCCTGGTGCTTCTGGCACAACTACTGTTCTCATTGGGAATAGACTAGCTGGGTGGGGTCTCGGTCCTCCACATGCCACACAGATGTCTACTGTCAAGGGGTTCTGCTGTCCACATCTGGGGCAAACCCAGCAATTGGGTTCCTGAGAATTCTGGTACTGGGGTGGGAGTGACGTCGGGAGCGGACAGGGAGGAAAATCTGTCATTCCGGTTTTTGTCAGTCTGTAACATCCGTCTCCTAGTTTTTCAATCTTTCCTTCAAAATGAGCGCATGCATTCATCCATACATTCACTGTCTTCAACAGACCCTTATCTTTCAGCCATCCATGGTAGGAGTTAAAGAAGGATTTCCATTTCTCTCCGTTCATCTCTCCATTTTCATTCATTCCCGCTTTACACAATATTTTGTTAATTCCAATCAGTGCCTGTTTCCCTTCTCTGCGTACTACTAAGTCTTTGGCAGTAATGCCTTCCTTGGCATTTTGGTTCCCCATTCTTTCGGTTCTCCTCACTTAGAGTAGACTCTTCAGTCACTTAGACAATGGGCCACAAAGGTTTCTGAACCATTCCACTACTTGCCCTCCAGGACTTATACGCCAACCAGAAAAACAGACCAAAAACACCGATCCCGATACACACCCACAACACAATCATTGGATCCATACTTTCATTCTTAAATTTTTCCAAAGGATAGAAGGCAGGACTGACAATTTATCTGAGGGGATTCTACTGGTTCAAAGGGACCTGAGGCAGACAACAATCTGTGAATTACCTGGGGAGCCGACCGCTCGGGGGTGAGGGAGTCTCTTCTATGTAGTGATATAATTAGGTAGAATATAACAGTTAGTCTTACCTCAGCGCTGTATATATCACCAACAGAGAGCTTCACTCGTCCCACGTCTCGGACCGGTCGAGCACCCCTGGGTAGATTAACTCAAGGTCCCTGTTCGGGCGCCAGCTGACGTCACTGCTTTCTGGGTCTTCTATCCTTGGATTACGATATCGGAGAGAATGAGACACAGGACAGGATGTATGTGTCAAGCAAGCTCTAACTTTATTACAAAGCATAGGGTTTATATACACCCTGAATGCAGGAAACGGATTTACCATATATGGTCCGATTATACAATTTAGCCAACAAAGACTGATTTCTATTCTCGTGCTTGTGTTGAAACATTTAATCAGACACATTTGATTAGACACATTTAATCAGATACATTCTGATGGCTAGCAAGGACACGTTAGTCTCTATTCATACAAGGAAGGAACATTTAGCTGGTGTTGTTTTGACCTAAAGTAACTGTCAGACTTATATAGCATAGATGGGGCCTTTAAACTTGAGGGACCTCATCTTCTGCTATAACATATGTAATCAGTGGAAATAAGATTTTTAGCAAATACCTTGCAGTGTCAATCTTGCCTGTTAGTGGCGCTATCGCTGACCACTCACTAGGCATCACATGACCCGGGCTGCCGGCTCTAGCATCCGCTGATGTCACGTCAAGTTCTGGCTGCAGCCGGGCATGACCCAGTGACGCGCTCCCCCTGATTGATGGTCGTGAGCGGGGTTTCAGCGCACGTCACACCCAGCATCCACTGCGTGTTTTCCCAATGAAAGCAGAAGAGGGAGAGCGCACAATGGATGCTGGGCTGTGACGTGTGCTGAAATCCCGCTCACGGCCATCAATCAGGGGGGAGCACGTCACTGGGTCATGGCCGGGTGCAGCAGAAACTTGACGTGACATCAGTGGATGTTGGAGCTGGCTGCAGCTGGGGGTCTCGTGATGTTTGGTGAGCGGTCAGCAATAGCGCCGCTCACAGGCAAAATTGACAGTGCAAGGTATTTGCTAAAATTCTTATTTCCACCATTTACATCGATGGGGGGCATTATGTATAGTAGTGGACAACTTCTTTAAAGGGATTGTCCGAGATTAGAAAAACATGGCTGCATTTTTCCATAAACAGTGTCAAATCTGTCTCTGCTATTTTAGCTCTGCACAATACCAGGCATAACATATAGACATGTGGGGATCAGATTCCTAAAGGGAATGTGTCAGCAGGTTTTTGCTATGTAATCTGAGGACAGCAGGAGGTAGGGATTAAAACACTGAATTCACTGATGTGTAATTTATTAGGCTGTGTTCTATTGTTTACTTACAATGAAGGTTTTATCATCTGGTGATTATCATTGCTGGGACTAGATCTCACGTGACTGCTAGTCTGACCACACACCCTCCTTTGATTAGAAGCTCACTGACAACAGACTATGTACATAGAAAGCTGTCATGTGGGTGGGGGCAGCTTTCTGAGCTCTGCTTAATACTCCATCTAAGAACTGATTGTGTCACAACTAGTGTTGAGCGATACCTTCCGATATCGGGAAATATCGGATCGGATTGGATCGGACCGATACCGAAAAAGTATCGGATATCGCCGATTCCGATACCGGAAACCAATGCAAGTCAATGGGACATAAATATCGGAATTAAAATAAACCCTTTCTTTCCTTGTAGGTTATTTCTACATGAAGGAAAACAACTAAGAATAATGTAGAATGTATTGGGGGAGGTGGGGGAGACAATAAAGGCATAGAGGTTTAGCCCAGTCAAATGGAATAGCAGGAATTAATATTTTTTTATTATGTTCTGAGTTACGGAAATATTAACTATGTTAAGTATTTTTATATTTTGTCAGATATTTATGTTTCACTACTTCCATGCTCTTCACCTTCTTTTTTACTTCTCCCACACTTTCTCCTTCATCATCCTCAGCATCTTTTTCATCCACTTCTTCTTCACCTTCTTCTTCTTCACCTTCTTCGTATTATTCTTTTTTTTACATTCTTCATATTCTACTTCTTCATCTTCTTCATATTCTTCTTCTTCATCATATTCTTATTTGTGACAGGCATTCCTGTAGTTGTTATCTATAAAAGGTTGGACATTACACCTTTCGTTCTGCCCGTCACAAAAGATTTACAACAGGATTTGTCCGCGTTCAGTTTGGCCTGCAGCAGCAGGTCTTTTCCAGGGGCACCACGAGGAGGAACGGACTCACCCCCATACACTGCTTAGTCATCTTCTGCTTATAATTTAGATATTATCTTTTGCTCTGATTTTTAGTCTTATGCTTAATGTTCTTCCGCTTTTTGTTCTGCAGCTTCTTGTATTTCTGCTTCTTGGTTTTCTGTCTCTTGTTTTTCTGTATCTTGGTGCTTGTCTTCTCTTCTTTGTCTTCTTGGTCAACTTCTTCAGGGTCATCTTCTTGGTCTTCTTCGGGGTGGTCTTCAGGGTCGTCGTCTTCGGGGGTCCTCGTCTTCGGGGTCCTCGTCTTCTTCGGGTTGGTCTTCTGGGTCCTCGTCTTCGGGGTCCTCGTCTTCTTCGGGGTGGTCTTCAGGGTCCTCGTCTTCTTCGGGGTGGTCTTCAGGGTCCTCGTCTTCTTCGGGGTGGTCTTCAGGGTCCTCGTCTTCAGGGTCATTGTCTTCGGGGTCCTCGTCTTCTTAGGGTTGGTCTTCAGGGTCCTCGTCTTCAGGGTCCTCGTCAGGGAGATCCAGAGTGATTACCAAGAACCATTTCAAAAAGCTTGAACTTGGAAATGTAGCAGAAGGTACAAGAAAGCTGAGGAACTACCGAGGACCAGCTGACGGTACTGGAACCCGGATGGATAGCAGAAGGTACAAGAGCCAATGGAACTACCGAGGACCAGCTGATGTTACTGGAACTCGGTTACTAAGCAGGAGGTACCTGTGCCAGAAAGCACTACCAAGGACCAGCAGACGTTGGTGGAACTTGGATACCGAGAAGGAGGCACCTAATCCAAAGGCACTGCCGAGAACCAGCTGACGGTACTGGAACCCGGATGGGTAGCAGAAGGTACAAGAGCCAATGGAACTACCGAGGACCAGCTGATGTTACTGGAACCCGGATGGGTAGCAGAAGGTACAAGAGCCAATGGAACTACCGAGGACCAGCTGATGTTACTGGAACTCGGTTACTAAGCAGGAGGTACCTGTGCCAGAAAGCACTACCAAGGACCAGCAGACGTTGGTGGAACTTGGATACCGAGAAGGAGGCACCTAATCCAAAGGCACTGCCGAGAACCAGCTGACGGTACTGGAACCCGGATGGGTAGCAGAAGATACAAGAGCAAATGGAACTACCGAGGACCAGCTGACGGTACTGGAACCCGGATGGGTAGCAGAAGGTACAAGAGCCAATGGAACTACCGAGGACCAGCTGATGTTACTGGAACTCGGTTACTAAGCAGGAGGTACCTGTGCCAGAAAGCACTACCAAGGACCAGCAGACGTTGGTGGAACTTGGATACCGAGAAGGAGGCACCTAATCCAAAGGCACTGCCGAGAACCAGCTGACGGTACTGGAACCCGGATGGGTAGCAGAAGATACAAGAGCAAATGGAACTACCGAGGACCAGCTGACGGTACTGGAACCCGGATGGGTAGCAGAAGATACAAGAGCAAATGGAACTACCGAGGACCAGCTGACGGTACTGGAACCCGGATGGGTAGCAGAAGGTACAAGAGCCAATGGAACTACCGAGGACCAGCTGATGTTACTGGAACTCGGTTACTAAGCAGGAGGTACCTGTGCCAGAAAGCACTACCAAGGACCAGCAGACGTTGGTGGAACTTGGATACCGAGAAGGAGGCACCTAATCCAAAGGCACTGCCGAGAACCAGCTGACGGTACTGGAACCCGGATGGGTAGCAGAAGGTACCCATGTAAAAAAAAAGTTCAAGGCCGCGAGCCGGCCGCAGTTACCAAAACCCACAGTCCTACAGAGGGTGCTTGTCCTATTGGCACTATGGAACCAGCCTTCATTGCCAGATCCCGCAGCCCACATAGGAGTCACCTAAACTGCAGGCACCATAGAGTCGGCTAACCCGACCGCAACACGACAGGACAACGCATTGGAGGCAAAGTGACGTTGACACTACCCGGAAACAGCTGGCGTGCTGGAACCAGGCTGGGCAGGAGGGAGTACCCGTGCCAAAGACACTGCCGAGAACCAGCTGACGGTACTGGAACCCGGATGGGTAGCAGAAGGTACAAGAGCCAATGGAACTGCCGAGAACCAGCTGGCGGTGCTGGAGCCCAGGGTAAATACTAAAAACAGAAGAGCCAGAGGTGTATTTGGAGGAGGTTTTAAATCCGTACTACAGTGGATGTGGACAAAGCAGGAGAATTTGCCGGACACACAGCTGGGGATCAGCTGACGTTACTGAATCCCAATAACACTGGAGCAAGCGTTGACTGTGCAGACGGCACTTCTGAGCAGCAACTAGCGGTATTGGAGCCCAGGGTAAATACTAAAAACGGAGGAGCCAGAGGTGTAATTGGAGCAAGTTTTAAATAAGTAGCACAGTGAATATGGACAGAGCAGGAGAAATTGCCGTGAACACAGCAGGGGAACAGCTGACGTTACCGAACCCCAATAACACCGCAGCAAGTGTTGACTGTGCAGACGGCACTTCCGAGCGCCAACTGGCGGTGCTGGAGCCCAGGGATAAGAATGAAAACAGAGGAGCCAGAGGTGTAATTCGAGCAACTTTAAAATGTGTAGTACAGTGGATGTGGACAAAGCAGGAGAAATTGCCGTCCGCACAGCAGGAGAACAGCTGACGTTACTGAACCCCAATAACACGGCAGCAAGTGTTGACTGTGCAGACAGCACTTCCGAGCGCCAACTGACGGTGTTGGAGCCCAGGGTAAATACTAAAAACGGAGGAGCCAGAGGTGTAATTGGAGCAAGTTTTAAATAAGTAGCACAGTGAATATGGACAGAGCAGGAGAAATTGCCGTGAACACAGCAGGGGAACAGCTGACGTTACCGAACCCCAATAACACCGCAGCAAGTGTTGACTGTGCAGACGGCACTTCCGAGCGCCAACTGGCGGTGCTGGAGCCCAGGGATAAGAATGAAAACAGAGGAGCCAGAGGTGTAATTGGAGCAACTTTAAAATCTGTAGTAGTGAGAATGTGGACAGAGCAGGAGAAATTGCCGTCCGCACAGCAGGGGAACAGCTGACGTTACTGAACCCCAATAACATGGTAGCAAGTGTTGACTGTGCAGACAGCACTTCCGAGCGCCAACTGGCGGTGCTGGAGCCCAGGGATAAGAATGAAAACAGAGGAGCCAGAGGTGTAATTGGAGCAACTTTAAAATCTGTAGTAGTGAGAATGTGGACAGAGCAGGAGAAATTGCCGTCCGCACAGCAGGGGAACAGCTGACGTTACTGAACCCCAATAACACGGCAGCAAGTGTTGACTGTGCAGACAGCACTTCCGAGCGCCAACTGGCGGTGTTGGAGCCCAGGGTAAATACTAAAAACGGAGGAGCCAGAGGTGTAATTGGAGCAAGTTTTAAATAAGTAGCACAGTGAATATGGACAGAGCAGGAGAAATTGCCGTGAACACAGCAGGGGAACAGCTGACGTTACTGAACCCCAATAACATGGTAGCAAGTGTTGACTGTGCAGACGGCACTTCCGAGCGCCAACTGGCGGTGCTGGAGCCCAGGGATAAGAATGAAAACAGAGGAGCCAGAGGTGTAATTCGAGCAACTTTAAAATGTGTAGTACAGTGGATGTGGACAAAGCAGGAGAAATTGCCGTCCGCACAGCAGGAGAACAGCTGACGTTACTGAACCCCAATAACACGGCAGCAAGTGTTGACTGTGCAGACGGCACTTCCGAGCGCCAACTGGCGGTGCTGGAGCCCAGGGATAAGAATGAAAACAGAGGAGCCAGAGGTGTAATTCGAGCAACTTTAAAATGTGTAGTACAGTGGATGTGGACAAAGCAGGAGAAATTGCCGTCCGCACAGCAGGAGAACAGCTGACGTTACTGAACCCCAATAACACGGCAGCAAGTGTTGACTGTGCAGACAGCACTTCCGAGCGCCAACTGGCGGTGTTGGAGCCCAGGGTAAATACTAAAAACGGAGGAGCCAGAGGTGTAATTGGAGCAAGTTTTAAATAAGTAGCACAGTGAATATGGACAGAGCAGGAGAAATTGCCGTGAACACAGCAGGGGAACAGCTGACGTTACCGAACCCCAATAACACCGCAGCAAGTGTTGACTGTGCAGACGGCACTTCCGAGCGCCAAGTGGCGGTGCTGGAGCCCAGGGATAAGAATGAAAACAGAGGAGCCAGAGGTGTAATTGGAGCAACTTTAAAATCTGTAGTAGTGAGAATGTGGACAGAGCAGGAGAAATTGCCGTCCGCACAGCAGGGGAACAGCTGACGTTACTGAACCCCAATAACATGGTAGCAAGTGTTGACTGTGCAGACAGCACTTCCGAGCGCCAACTGGCGGTGCTGGAGCCCAGGGATAAGAATGAAAACAGAGGAGCCAGAGGAGTAATTGGAGCAACT
Source organism: Phyllobates terribilis (assembly GCF_046119375.1). Lineage (NCBI taxonomy): Eukaryota > Metazoa > Chordata > Amphibia > Anura > Dendrobatidae > Phyllobates > Phyllobates terribilis. The sequence continues at coordinate 25,879,264 of NW_027362773.1, forward strand.
TTAAAATGTGTAGTACAGTGGATGTGGACAAATCAGGAGAAATTGCCGTCCGCACAGCAGGAGAACAGCTGACGTTACTGAACCCCAATAACACGGCAGCAAGTGTTGACTGTGCAGACGGCACTTCCGAGCGCCAACTGGCGGTGTTGGAGCTCAGGGATTACAGTTCAGGTGGTAGAAACATGAACAGAACAGGAGACCTGGATACTGTTGCCAACCAATTATTTATTCTGGAAGAGGACTGGCAAATTCATGAGAGATCCAGGCCTTGTTCATTTTGAGAAAAGTAAGCCGGTCAACGTTATCGGAGGATAGTCGCATGCGACGGTCTGTTAGTACACCACCTGCGGCACTAAAGACGCGTTCCGATAATACACTAGCAGCAGGGCAAGCTAGCACCTCCAGTGCATACTGACTAAGCTCTGGCCATGTATCCAGCTTACAGACCCAAAACTTGAAGGGAGAAGAGCCGTCTGGGAGTACACTAAGAGGGCAAGACATGTAGTCTGTCACCATCTGACGGAAACGTTGCCTCCTGCTGACTGGAGCTGTCTGTGATGGTGTAGACATTTGTGGCGGCGGGGACACAAAACTTTGCCACATTTCGGCCATACTGGTCTTGCCTTGTGCTGAGGCGCTGCTTCTGCTCCCTCTTTGTGCAGAGCTTCCTCCACTGCCTCGACGCACTGAGCTGCTTTGTAAAGCACTAGCAGCACTGCTCTCGGTTGGAATGGAGAACATGATGGAATGCACCAGTGCGTCTTGGTACTCCCGCATTTTACGCTCCCGGTTCAATGGTGTTATGAGGCTTTGTAAGTTGTCCCGGTAGCGAGGATCTAGGAGGGTGGACACCCAATAATCAGCCGTGTTGAGAATGTGGGCGATGCGGCGGTCGTTTCTGAGGCACTGCAGCATGAAATCAACCATGTGCTGCAGACTGCCAACTGGCCAAGAAACGCTGTCCCCTGCTTGAGGCGTGATCTCTGCCTGCTCTGCATCACCCCACCCTCGCTCTAGATACTGACTACTAGAGCATTGTGTACCTCCCTCCTCTGGACAGATGTCTTCCTCATCCATTGACTCCTCCTCATCCTCCTCACAAAGTGTCCCCTGCCTAGGCCTTTGTGAGGAACCACGTTGCGCAGACTGTAGAGAAGCAGATGGCATTTGTGACTCCTCATCCTCCACCTCTTCCAAAACCTCGTCCCTTAGTGCTTGCAGTGTTTTTTCAAGCAGGCAGATAAGGGGGATAGTCATGCTGACTAGTGCATCATCTGCACTCGCCATCCGCGTGGAATAATCGAAGGCACGCAAAACGTGGCAAATGTCCTTCATAGAGGCCCACTCAGTGGTGGTGAAGTGTGAATGGCGCGCACTGCGACTTGTTTGCGCCTGCTGCAGCTGGTACTCCATTACTGCTGCGTGCTGCTCACACAACCTCTCCAACATATGTAACGTTGAATTCCACCTGGTGGGTAGGTCACATATGATGCGATGTTCCGGAAGACATAATCGGCGCTGCAGAGCTGCAATGCGTGATCTTGCATTGCTGGAACGCCGCAAGTGAGCGCACTCTATGCGGACCTTGTGAAGCAGTGCATCAAGATCCGGATAGTCCCTCAAAAAACTCTGCACGACCAAGTTGAGCACATGTGCCAGACATGGGATGTGAGTGAGGTTGCCTAGGCCCAGAGCTGCCACCAGATTTCGGCCATTGTCACACACTACCATGCCTGGCTGGAGATTCGCTGGCACAAACCACACGTCACTCTGCTGCTTGATGGCATTCCAGAGCTCCTGCGCTGTGTGGCTTCGATTCCCCAAAGAAATTAATTTTAATACGGCCTGTTGACGTTTGGCCACGGCTGTGCTCATATCGGTCATCATAACAGGTAACCGTTCACGGGTCGATGTGGAGGTAGACCGTGACGGCTCCTGCAGCGCTGATTCAGAGGAACTGGAGTATGAGGAGGAGTCAATGTGTACAGACTGGATTCCTGCAATCCTTGGAGTTGGCAGAACACGTACAGCGCCACTCTCAAGATCTGTACCCGGCTCCACAACATTTACCCAATGGGCAGTGAGGGAAAGGTATCGTCCCTGTCCATGCTTACTGGTCCACGCATCAGTGGTCAGGTGGACCTTGCTACTGACGTCGTTTTGTAGCGCATGTTTAATTTTTCCCTCCACATGATGTTGCAGGGCAGGGACGGCTTGCCTGCTGAAATAAAAGCGGCTGGGCACGTTGTATTGTGGGACTGCCAATGCCATAAAGTTACGGAATGTGTCAGTCTCCACCAGCCTGAATGATAGCATTTCAAGGGCCAGTAGTTTAGCAATGCCAGCATTCAGAGCCTGTGCTCGGGGGTGGTTTGCCGAGTATGGGCGCCTTTTCTCCCATGCCTGTGCTAACGATGGCTGTAGACTGGCCTGGGAGTGTGAGGATGACTGGGAAAGTGGTCCTGTGGGTGGAATTACACTGTGTCTCTGTACAACAGTGCCAGAGATTCTTCCATGGCGATCCTGTGAGGAAGCCGAACCAGCTGTGTGTGAGCTGGAGGAAGAGGCTACAACACGAGCTGAAGAGGTGGTAGGTGGCGCTGTAGGTTGGCCTAGGTCTTCAGTGTGTTTGTGTAACTCCACCACGTGCTTGGTCCGCACATGTTTCCACATATTTGTGGTATTGAGGTTGCTGACACTTTTCCCTCTTTTCACCTTCTGATTACACAGCTTGCATTTGACAAAGCAAATGTCATCTGCAACTGTGTCAAAAAAGGACCAGGCACTGCAAGTCTTGGGAGCGCCCGCTTTGGATTTTGGAAGAGCCATGCTCCTAATGGGTGCCGAAGTGGAGGCTACAGGCAACCAAGTCTGCCCCCTCCCTCTCCCTCCTTTTTGGGCCGTTCGGGGAATCTCTTCCTCAGAGCTGCTCCCACCACCTTCCTGTCCCTCACGCCATGATGGGTCAAGGACCTCATCATCTACACCACCCTCTTCAAACAACTGCTTCTCCTGGGTAGTCTCGACAGCACAGTACGCACCAGAAAGTGGCACCTGAGTCTCATCATCAGATGCGTACTGAGGTGTGCTGCTGACCATAGGCACTGGCCCACCCGCCTCTTCAGATTCAGAGAGACAAAACGGTTGCGCATCACTGCATACTACCTCTTCTTCAAATTCTCGAATTCTGCTTGGCTGGCCCCCTCTTTCCAAGCCAAGAGATTCAGAGAACAGAAGTAGAGATGGCTCCTGTCCAGGGCTCTCTGACTGCCTGGGCAATTTGGCAGGTGGTGAAGAGACAGATGGGTGCTCTTCAGTGCTCAGGACCTGAGAGGATCTGGAACTAATTGAAGTCGATGCGTTAGCTGCCATCCATCCGACAACGGCTTCAATTTGGTCCTCGCGCAGCAGTGGGGTACGGCTAGCTCCTACAAAGCTGCGCATAAAGGACTGTTCCCTGGTAAAACTGGGGGATGCTGAGTCACTGGTGCCCGCAGCAGGCACAGAATCCCCACGTCCTCTCCCTGCAGGCACAGAATCCTCACGTCCTCTCCCTGCAGAAACTCCACGCCCACGCCCACGACCACGACCACATGCCTTACTCCCTGCCTTCTTCATCTTGGTAGACTGATAAAGATAGGCAGAAAAGTACTAAGGGCTTAGTGTGCTTATTCCTGAACAGCTGCTAACAGGTATAAGAAACACTAATTTTATAAAGTGTGGACTAGACTTTAATATGAGCTAATGTGGCCTACACAACTGTAAAGTGGAGTGTTTGGTGAACTTTATTTAGGTTTTTTTTGTCACAAAAAGACACTGGATGTGCCTAAAGATGTAATAACGATAGTATCACAAACTTTTTGTAGCTATTACAATGTAGGAAGGTAACCTACAATGCAATAGATGAGGCTGCAAAAAATAGGCTAATACTAATCTGGCTGGGGCTGCAGGGCCCAATGCTGCAGAAAGGCTCCTCTATCTACTCCTATATAGTGTGTTTGGAATCAATTTAGCTGAATATGGATGGAACCACCACACTAATAGGAGATATCAGGAAAAATTATGAATTGGCAATAAAGGACAATGTATGAGGCAGTGACACACACTGAGTGCACTACAACCAGACGGGGTTGAAGCACACACTACAGGGTGAGCTGCACTCACACACCAGACCTTGCAGACAGCGGTGAACAGTACAGATGCAGAGCACTGTGCACTAGTGCTGCAAGACGGAAAAAAATTCTCTATCTACTCCTATATAGTGTGTTTGGAACCAATTTAGCTGAATACAGATGGAACCACCACACTAATAGGAGATATCAGGAAAAATTATGAATTGGCAATAAAGGACAATGTATGAGGCAGTGACACACACTGAGTGCACTACAACCAGACGGGGTTGAAGCACACACTACAGGGTGAGCTGCACTCACACACCAGACCTTGCAGACAGCGGTGAACAGTACAGATGCAGAGCACTGTGCACTAGTGCTGCAAGACGGAAAAAAATTTCTCTATCTACTCCTATATAGTGTGTTTGGAACCAATTTAGCTGAATACAGATGGAACCACCACACTAATAGGAGATATCAGGAAAAATTATGAATTGGCAAAAAAGGACAATGTATGAGGCAGTGACACACACTGAGTGCACTACAACCAGACTTGGCTGAAGCACACACTACAGGGTGAGCTGCACTCACACACACAGACCTTGCAGATAGCGGTGAACAGCACAGGGAACTGTGCACTAGCACTGCAAGGCACAGTGATTTAGAAAGTAGCTTGGGTAAAGCAGTATAGAGCAAATAGGTAGCTAAAACTGTCCCTCAGAACAACAGCGTCCTATCCCTAACTGAATTCACAGCAGAGTGAGCTCAAAATGGCGGCGGTGGCTTTTATAGTGCATCATGACATCATTTCAGCAGCCAATCACAGCCATGCCATTAGTTAAGATGCCTACATGCCTAACAGGATGTGCCCACACTTCTTAGGATCCTCATTGGCTGAATAAAATGAAAATGTCTCATTGCATTATGGGAACTTCCGATTCCGGTATACGATATTGCAATAGTATCGGAATTAAGTATCGGAATTCCGATACCGCGAATATCGGCCGATACCCGATATTTCAGTATCGGAATGCTCAACACTAGTCACAACTAGTGTTGAGCGATACCTTCCGATATCGGGAAATATCGGATCGGATTGGATCGGACCGATACCGAAAAAGTATCGGATATCGCCGATTCCGATACCGGAAACCAATGCAAGTCAATGGGACATAAATATCGGAATTAAAATAAACCCTTTCTTTCCTTGTAGGTTATTTCTACATGAAGGAAAACAACTAAGAATAATGTAGAATGTATTGGGGGAGGTGGGGGAGACAATAAAGGCATAGAGGTTTAGCCCAGTCAAATGGAATAGCAGGAATTAATATTTTTTTATTATGTTCTGAGTTACGGAAATATTAACTATGTTAAGTATTTTTATATTTTGTCAGATATTTATGTTTCACTACTTCCATGCTCTTCACCTTCTTTTTTACTTCTCCCACACTTTCTCCTTCATCATCCTCAGCATCTTTTTCATCCACTTCTTCTTCACCTTCTTCTTCTTCACCTTCTTCGTATTATTCTTTTTTTTACATTCTTCATATTCTACTTCTTCATCTTCTTCATATTCTTCTTCTTCATCATATTCTTATTTGTGACAGGCATTCCTGTAGTTGTTATCTATAAAAGGTTGGACATTACACCTTTCGTTCTGCCCGTCACAAAAGATTTACAACAGGATTTGTCCGCGTTCAGTTTGGCCTGCAGCAGCAGGTCTTTTCCAGGGGCACCACGAGGAGGAACGGACTCACCCCCATACACTGCTTAGTCATCTTCTGCTTATAATTTAGATATTATCTTTTGCTCTGATTTTTAGTCTTATGCTTAATGTTCTTCCGCTTTTTGTTCTGCAGCTTCTTGTATTTCTGCTTCTTGGTTTTCTGTCTCTTGTTTTTCTGTATCTTGGTGCTTGTCTTCTCTTCTTTGTCTTCTTGGTCAACTTCTTCAGGGTCATCTTCTTGGTCTTCTTCGGGGTGGTCTTCAGGGTCGTCGTCTTCGGGGGTCCTCGTCTTCGGGGTCCTCGTCTTCTTCGGGTTGGTCTTCTGGGTCCTCGTCTTCGGGGTCCTCGTCTTCTTCGGGGTGGTCTTCAGGGTCCTCGTCTTCTTCGGGGTGGTCTTCAGGGTCCTCGTCTTCTTCGGGGTGGTCTTCAGGGTCCTCGTCTTCAGGGTCATTGTCTTCGGGGTCCTCGTCTTCTTAGGGTTGGTCTTCAGGGTCCTCGTCTTCAGGGTCCTCGTCAGGGAGATCCAGAGTGATTACCAAGAACCATTTCAAAAAGCTTGAACTTGGAAATGTAGCAGAAGGTACAAGAAAGCTGAGGAACTACCGAGGACCAGCTGACGGTACTGGAACCCGGATGGATAGCAGAAGGTACAAGAGCCAATGGAACTACCGAGGACCAGCTGATGTTACTGGAACTCGGTTACTAAGCAGGAGGTACCTGTGCCAGAAAGCACTACCAAGGACCAGCAGACGTTGGTGGAACTTGGATACCGAGAAGGAGGCACCTAATCCAAAGGCACTGCCGAGAACCAGCTGACGGTACTGGAACCCGGATGGGTAGCAGAAGGTACAAGAGCAAATGGAACTACCGAGGACCAGCTGATGTTACTGGAACCCGGATGGGTAGCAGAAGGTACAAGAGCCAATGGAACTACCGAGGACCAGCTGATGTTACTGGAACTCGGTTACTAAGCAGGAGGTACCTGTGCCAGAAAGCACTACCAAGGACCAGCAGACGTTGGTGGAACTTGGATACCGAGAAGGAGGCACCTAATCCAAAGGCACTGCCGAGAACCAGCTGACGGTACTGGAACCCGGATGGGTAGCAGAAGATACAAGAGCAAATGGAACTACCGAGGACCAGCTGACGGTACTGGAACCCGGATGGGTAGCAGAAGGTACAAGAGCCAATGGAACTACCGAGGACCAGCTGATGTTACTGGAACTCGGTTACTAAGCAGGAGGTACCTGTGCCAGAAAGCACTACCAAGGACCAGCAGACGTTGGTGGAACTTGGATACCGAGAAGGAGGCACCTAATCCAAAGGCACTGCCGAGAACCAGCTGACGGTACTGGAACCCGGATGGGTAGCAGAAGGTACCCATGTAAAAAAAAAGTTCAAGGCCGCGAGCCGGCCGCAGTTACCAAAACCCACAGTCCTACAGAGGGTGCTTGTCCTATTGGCACTATGGAACCAGCCTTCATTGCCAGATCCCGCAGCCCACATAGGAGTCACCTAAACTGCAGGCACCATAGAGTCGGCTAACCCGACCGCAACACGACAGGACAACGCATTGGAGGCAAAGTGACGTTGACACTACCCGGAAACAGCTGGCGTGCTGGAACCAGGCTGGGCAGGAGGGAGTACCCGTGCCAAAGACACTGCCGAGAACCAGCTGACGGTACTGGAACCCGGATGGGTAGCAGAAGATACAAGAGCAAATGGAACTACCGAGGACCAGCTGACGGTACTGGAACCCGGATGGGTAGCAGAAGGTACAAGAGCCAATGGAACTACCGAGGACCAGCTGATGTTACTGGAACTCGGTTACTAAGCAGGAGGTACCTGTGCCAGAAAGCACTACCAAGGACCAGCAGACGTTGGTGGAACTTGGATACCGAGAAGGAGGCACCTAATCCAAAGGCACTGCCGAGAACCAGCTGACGGTACTGGAACCCGGATGGGTAGCAGAAGGTACCCATGTAAAAAAAAAGTTCAAGGCCGCGAGCCGGCCGCAGTTACCAAAACCCACAGTCCTACAGAGGGTGCTTGTCCTATTGGCACTATGGAACCAGCCTTCATTGCCAGATCCCGCAGCCCACATAGGAGTCACCTAAACTGCAGGCACCATAGAGTCGGCTAACCCGACCGCAACACGACAGGACAACGCATTGGAGGCAAAGTGACGTTGACACTACCCGGAAACAGCTGGCGTGCTGGAACCAGGCTGGGCAGGAGGGAGTACCCGTGCCAAAGACACTGCCGAGAACCAGCTGACGGTACTGGAACCCGGATGGGTAGCAGAAGGTACAAGAGCCAATGGAACTGCCGAGAACCAGCTGGCGGTGCTGGAGCCCAGGGTAAATACTAAAAACAGAAGAGCCAGAGGTGTATTTGGAGGAGGTTTTAAATCCGTACTACAGTGGATGTGGACAAAGCAGGAGAATTTGCCGGACACACAGCTGGGGATCAGCTGACGTTACTGAATCCCAATAACACTGGAGCAAGCATTGACTGTGCAGACGGCACTTCTGAGCAGCAACTAGCGGTATTGGAGCCCAGGGTAAATACTAAAAACGGAGGAGCCAGAGGTGTAATTGGAGCAAGTTTTAAATAAGTAGCACAGTGAATATGGACAGAGCAGGAGAAATTGCCGTGAACACAGCAGGGGAACAGCTGACGTTACCGAACCCCAATAACACCGCAGCAAGTGTTGACTGTGCAGACGGCACTTCCGAGCGCCAACTGGCGGTGCTGGAGCCCAGGGATAAGAATGAAAACAGAGGAGCCAGAGGTGTAATTGGAGCAACTTTAAAATCTGTAGTAGTGAGAATGTGGACAGAGCAGGAGAAATTGCCGTCCGCACAGCAGGGGAACAGCTGACGTTACTGAACCCCAATAACATGGTAGCAAGTGTTGACTGTGCAGACAGCACTTCCGAGCGCCAACTGGCGGTGCTGGAGCCCAGGGATAAGAATGAAAACAGAGGAGCCAGAGGTGTAATTCGAGCAACTTTAAAATCTGTAGTAGTGAGAATGTGGACAGAGCAGGAGAAATTGCCGTCCGCACAGCAGGGGAACAGCTGACGTTACTGAACCCCAATAACACGGCAGCAAGTGTTGACTGTGCAGACAGCACTTCCGAGCGCCAACTGGCGGTGTTGGAGCCCAGGGTAAATACTAAAAACGGAGGAGCCAGAGGTGTAATTGGAGCAAGTTTTAAATAAGTAGCACAGTGAATATGGACAGAGCAGGAGAAATTGCCGTGAACACAGCAGGGGAACAGCTGACGTTACTGAACCCCAATAACATGGTAGCAAGTGTTGACTGTGCAGACGGCACTTCCGAGCGCCAACTGGCGGTGCTGGAGCCCAGGGATAAGAATGAAAACAGAGGAGCCAGAGGTGTAATTCGAGCAACTTTAAAATGTGTAGTACAGTGGATTTGGACAAAGCAGGAGAAATTGCCGTCCGCACAGCAGGAGAACAGCTGACGTTACTGAACCCCAATAACACGGCAGCAAGTGTTGACTGTGCAGACGGCACTTCCGTGCGCCAACTGGCGGTGTTGGAGCTCAGGGATAATACTGAAAACAGAGGAGCCAGAGGTGTAATTGGAGCAACTTTAAAATCTGTAGTAGTGAGAATGTGGACAGAGCAGGAGAAATTGCCGTCCGCACAGCAGGGGAACAGCTGACGTTACTGAACCCCAATAACATGGTAGCAAGTGTTGACTGTGCAGACAGCACTTCCGAGCGCCAACTGGCGGTGCTGGAGCCCAGGGATAAGAATGAAAACAGAGGAGCCAGAGGAGTAATTGGAGCAACTTTAAAATGTGTAGTACAGTGGATGTGGACAAATCAGGAGAAATTGCCGTCCGCACAGCAGGAGAACAGCTGACGTTACTGAACCCCAATAACACGGCAGCAAGTGTTGACTGTGCAGACGGCACTTCCGAGCGCCAACTGGCGGTGCTGGAGCCCAGGGATAAGAATGAAAACAGAGGAGCCAGAGGTGTAATTGGAGCAACTTTAAAATCTGTAGTAGTGAGAATGTGGACAGAGCAGGAGAAATTGCCGTCCGCACAGCAGGGGAACAGCTGACGTTACTGAACCCCAATAACATGGTAGCAAGTGTTGACTGTGCAGACAGCACTTCCGAGCGCCAACTGGCGGTGCTGGAGCCCAGGGATAAGAATGAAAACAGAGGAGCCAGAGGAGTAATTGGAGCAACTTTAAAATGTGTAGTACAGTGGATGTGGACAAATCAGGAGAAATTGCCGTCCGCACAGCAGGAGAACAGCTGACGTTACTGAACCCCAATAACACGGCAGCAAGTGTTGACTGTGCAGACGGCACTTCCGAGCGCCAACTGGCGGTGTTGGAGCTCAGGGATTACAGTTCAGGTGGTAGAAACATGAACAGAACAGGAGACCTGGATACTGTTGCCAACCAATTATTTATTCTGGAAGAGGACTGGCAAATTCATGAGAGATCCAGGCCTTGTTCATTTTGAGAAAAGTAAGCCGGTCAACGTTATCGGAGGATAGTCGCATGCGACGGTCTGTTAGTACACCACCTGCGGCACTAAAGACGCGTTCCGATAATACACTAGCAGCAGGGCAAGCTAGCACCTCCAGTGCATACTGACTAAGCTCTGGCCATGTATCCAGCTTACAGACCCAAAACTTGAAGGGAGAAGAGCCGTCTGGGAGTACACTAAGAGGGCAAGACATGTAGTCTGTCACCATCTGACGGAAACGTTGCCTCCTGCTGACTGGAGCTGTCTGTGATGGTGTAGACATTTGTGGCGGCGGGGACACAAAACTTTGCCACATTTCGGCCATACTGGTCTTGCCTTGTGCTGAGGCGCTGCTTCTGCTCCCTCTTTGTGCAGAGCTTCCTCCACTGCCTCGACGCACTGAGCTGCTTTGTAAAGCACTAGCAGCACTGCTCTCGGTTGGAATGGAGAACATGATGGAATGCACCAGTGCGTCTTGGTACTCCCGCATTTTACGCTCCCGGTTCAATGGTGTTATGAGGCTTTGTAAGTTGTCCCGGTAGCGAGGATCTAGGAGGGTGGACACCCAATAATCAGCCGTGTTGAGAATGTGGGCGATGCGGCGGTCGTTTCTGAGGCACTGCAGCATGAAATCAACCATGTGCTGCAGACTGCCAACTGGCCAAGAAACGCTGTCCCCTGCTTGAGGCATGATCTCTGCCTGCTCTGCATCACCCCACCCTCGCTCTAGATACTGACTACTAGAGCATTGTGTACCTCCCTCCTCTGGACAGATGTCTTCCTCATCCATTGACTCCTCCTCATCCTCCTCACAAAGTGTCCCCTGCCTAGGCCTTTGTGAGGAACCACGTTGCGCAGACTGTAGAGAAGCAGATGGCATTTGTGACTCCTCATCCTCCACCTCTTCCAAAACCTCGTCCCTTAGTGCTTGCAGTGTTTTTTCAAGCAGGCAGATAAGGGGGATAGTCATGCTGACTAGTGCATCATCTGCACTCGCCATCCGCGTGGAATAATCGAAGGCACGCAAAACGTGGCAAATGTCCTTCATAGAGGCCCACTCAGTGGTGGTGAAGTGTGAACGGCGCGCACTGCGACTTGTTTGCGCCTGCTGCAGCTGGTACTCCATTACTGCTGCCTGCTGCTCACACAACCTCTCCAACATATGTAACGTTGAATTCCACCTGGTGGGTAGGTCACATATGATGCGATGTTCCGGAAGACATAATCGGCGCTGCAGAGCTGCAATGCGTGATCTTGCATTGCTGGAACGCCGCAAGTGAGCGCACTCTATGCGGACCTTGTGAAGCAGTGCATCAAGATCCGGATAGTCCCTCAAAAAACTCTGCACGACCAAGTTGAGCACATGTGCCAGACATGGGATGTGAGTGAGGTTGCCTAGGCCCAGAGCTGCCACCAGATTTCGGCCATTGTCACACACTACCATGCCTGGCTGGAGATTCGCTGGCACAAACCACACGTCACTCTGCTGCTTGATGGCATTCCAGAGCTCCTGCGCTGTGTGGCTTCGATTCCCCAAAGAAATTAATTTTAATACGGCCTGTTGACGTTTGGCCACGGCTGTGCTCATATCGGTCATCATAACAGGTAACCGTTCACGGGTCGATGTGGAGGTAGACCGTGACGGCTCCTGCAGCGCTGATTCAGAGGAACTGGAGTATGAGGAGGAGTCAATGTGTACAGACTGGATTCCTGCAATCCTTGGAGTTGGCAGAACACGTACAGCGCCACTCTCAAGATCTGTACCCGGCTCCACAACATTTACCCAATGGGCAGTGAGGGAAAGGTATCGTCCCTGTCCATGCTTACTGGTCCACGCATCAGTGGTCAGGTGGACCTTGCTACTGACGGCGTTTTGTAGCGCATGTTTAATTTTTCCCTCCACATGATGTTGCAGGGCAGGGACGGCTTGCCTGCTGAAATAAAAGCGGCTGGGCACGTTGTATTGTGGGACTGCCAATGCCATAAAGTTACGGAATGTGTCAGTCTCCACCAGCCTGAATGATAGCATTTCAAGGGCCAGTAGTTTAGCAATGCCAGCATTCAGAGCCTGTGCTCGGGGGTGGTTTGCCGAGTATGGGCGCCTTTTCTCCCATGCCTGTGCTAACGATGGCTGTAGACTGGCCTGGGAGTGTGAGGATGACTGGGAAAGTGGTGCTGTGGGTGGAATTACACTGTGTCTCTGTACAACAGTGCCAGAGATTCTTCCATGGCGATCCTGTGAGGAAGCCGAACCAGCTGTGTGTGAGCTGGAGGAAGAGGCTACAACACGAGCTGAAGAGGTGGTAGGTGGCGCTGTAGGTTGGCCTAGGTCTTCAGTGTGTTTGTGTAACTCCACCACGTGCTTGGTCCGCACATGTTTCCACATATTTGTGGTATTGAGGTTGCTGACACTTTTCCCTCTTTTCACCTTCTGATTACACAGCTTGCATTTGACAAAGCAAATGTCATCTGCAACTGTGTCAAAAAAGGACCAGGCACTGCAAGTCTTGGGAGCGCCCGCTTTGGATTTTGGAAGAGCCATGCTCCTAATGGGTGCCGAAGTGGAGGCTACAGGCAACCAAGTCTGCCCCCTCCCTCTCCCTCCTTTTTGGGCCGTTCGGGGAATCTCTTCCTCAGAGCTGCTCCCACCACCTTCCTGTCCCTCACGCCATGATGGGTCAAGGACCTCATCATCTACACCACCCTCTTCAAACAACTGCTTCTCCTGGGTAGTCTCGACAGCACAGTACGCACCAGAAAGTGGCACCTGAGTCTCATCATCAGATGCGTACTGAGGTGTGCTGCTGACCATAGGCACTGGCCCACCCGCCTCTTCAGATTCAGAGAGACAAAACGGTTGCGCATCACTGCATACTACCTCTTCTTCAAATTCTCGAATTCTGCTTGGCTGGCCCCCTCTTTCCAAGCCAAGAGATTCAGAGAACAGAAGTAGAGATGGCTCCTGTCCAGGGCTCTCTGACTGCCTGGGCAATTTGGCAGGTGGTGAAGAGACAGATGGGTGCTCTTCAGTGCTCAGGACCTGAGAGGATCTGGAACTAATTGAAGTCGATGCGTTAGCTGCCATCCATCCGACAACGGCTTCAATTTGGTCCTCGCGCAGCAGTGGGGTACGGCTAGCTCCTACAAAGCTGCGCATAAAGGACTGTTCCCTGGTAAAACTGGGGGATGCTGAGTCACTGGTGCCCGCAGCAGGCACAGAATCCCCACGTCCTCTCCCTGCAGGCACAGAATCCTCACGTCCTCTCCCTGCAGAAACTCCACGCCCACGCCCACGACCACGACCACATGCCTTACTCCCTGCCTTCTTCATCTTGGTAGACTGATAAAGATAGGCAGAAAAGTACTAAGGGCTTAGTGTGCTTATTCCTGAACAGCTGCTAACAGGTATAAGAAACACTAATTTTATAAAGTGTGGACTAGACTTTAATATGAGCTAATGTGGCCTACACAACTGTAAAGTGGAGTGTTTGGTGAACTTTATTTAGGTTTTTTTTGTCACAAAAAGACACTGGATGTGCCTAAAGATGTAATAACGATAGTATCACAAACTTTTTGTAGCTATTACAATGTAGGAAGGTAACCTACAATGCAATAGATGAGGCTGCAAAAAATAGGCTAATACTAATCTGGCTGGGGCTGCAGGGCCCAATGCTGCAGAAAGGCTCCTCTATCTACTCCTATATAGTGTGTTTGGAATCAATTTAGCTGAATATGGATGGAACCACCACACTAATAGGAGATATCAGGAAAAATTATGAATTGGCAATAAAGGACAATGTATGAGGCAGTGACACACACTGAGTGCACTACAACCAGACGGGGTTGAAGCACACACTACAGGGTGAGCTGCACTCACACACCAGACCTTGCAGACAGCGGTGAACAGTACAGATGCAGAGCACTGTGCACTAGTGCTGCAAGACGGAAAAAAAATTCTCTATCTACTCCTATATAGTGTGTTTGGAACCAATTTAGCTGAATACAGATGGAACCACCACACTAATAGGAGATATCAGGAAAAATTATGAATTGGCAATAAAGGACAATGTATGAGGCAGTGACACACACTGAGTGCACTACAACCAGACGGGGTTGAAGCACACACTACAGGGTGAGCTGCACTCACACACCAGACCTTGCAGACAGCGGTGAACAGTACAGATGCAGAGCACTGTGCACTAGTGCTGCAAGACGGAAAAAAATTTCTCTATCTACTCCTATATAGTGTGTTTGGAACCAATTTAGCTGAATACAGATGGAACCACCACACTAATAGGAGATATCAGGAAAAATTATGAATTGGCAAAAAAGGACAATGTATGAGGCAGTGACACACACTGAGTGCACTACAACCAGACTTGGCTGAAGCACACACTACAGGGTGAGCTGCACTCACACACACAGACCTTGCAGATAGCGGTGAACAGCACAGGGAACTGTGCACTAGCACTGCAAGGCACAGTGATTTAGAAAGTAGCTTGGGTAAAGCAGTATAGAGCAAATAGGTAGCTAAAACTGTCCCTCAGAACAACAGCGTCCTATCCCTAACTGAATTCACAGCAGAGTGAGCTCAAAATGGCGGCGGTGGCTTTTATAGTGCATCATGACATCATTTCAGCAGCCAATCACAGCCATGCCATTAGTTAAGATGCCTACATGCCTAACAGGATGTGCCCACACTTCTTAGGATCCTCATTGGCTGAATAAAATGAAAATGTCTCATTGCATTATGGGAACTTCCGATTCCGGTATACGATATTGCAATAGTATCGGAATTAAGTATCGGAATTCCGATACCGCGAATATCGGCCGATACCCGATATTTCAGTATCGGAATGCTCAACACTAGTCACAACTGCTGCTTCCAGTAAACTAAGTGATACATTGTTGGAATCTAGGTCTCTTTTTTACATCATGCTGCTCTCAGATGAGGTAGCAAAAACCTGCTGACAGATTCCCTTTAAAGAAAGCAGCTATAATTATTTTTATTCTGGACAACTCCTTTAAATGAAGCAGCCTTTATACATGACTGATCCAGTTAGGCTAGATGGACCCAGTTTCTCCTTACTGCCAGTGTTGGGCTTGGACCTCTTGGACCCACCAGCAGAGATGATTGTCAAGCCCACCTTCATCTATTTGAGACATTTGCAAGGTGGATCCTCAGTAAGGTCTAATCATTTATAGTATTTGTGAATCCCATTAGAAATAGTCCCAAGAGATAAGTGTTTGGCTGCAAATAGTTCAGTCTTCAACTGCACCCTTGTGGCCCAATATTACATCAGATCTTTGGTCCACCAGAAGACCCTGACGTTGCACAGTGTAGAGAATGCATAAATGGGTGGGCAGCGTGCATTATGTTAGTGTGGATGATGGCAGAACTTTAATGATCATACCTTGATTTTTTTTATCATTTGCTTTATTCCATGTTATTTATTACATATTTGGAATCCAACTTTTCTTTGACATATTAAAGAAGCTAGATTTACAGGTTATAGTAAACTGAGCAATCTCGATATCCACTGGAAACCAAGAAAGATCAAAATCCAAAAATGAGTTTTTGTTATTCTACTTTGTCAGTTTCCTATGAAACATCATCTGTCTCAGCCCTCCATAGATCTGTACAATGATGCTGTAAGTTGTCCGCCGTCCTGGTCATTAAGATCCCTATACCTCTCTCCACAACACAAAGGACACATGAGTCAGATTTCTATTGACATATCTGAGCCCCAGTAAGTACAGTATATATTTAAAATGTATCTGATTTTTCCAAAGCTCTTGAGGAGTAAACTCCATTATCGATCTTTGCGTCTTAGTAATCGTTTAGAGATAAGCTTAATCACCACTTTAGTGACTTCAGAGGGAACATACTCTCAAGTCATTTTAAAGCTTCAAATTCTATTCCTTTAAGCTGCGCAGATGGATACTTATGGTTTGCGAAAAAAAATTTGGTATGTTGTCTTTTTGTTTGGTTTTGCCCAAATCCCTTTCCATTTTTTTTTATCAAGTGATGTCATCTGTGACATTTCTTTGTGATATTTGAACTCTGTTAGAATGATTCCTTTGTGCACTGGAATTATTTTTACCCTTTAGAAATATGGAATTAGTACATACAGCGATTCAAAAGAATTTCATTTTGAAAGTAAGTTTGAAATTATATTCCAAGGTATAGAAATGAGATAATAAGTAACTGTACAGGAAGGGTGGAACTGAGCTGTCACCGTCCACTATTGGCTGCTACACATCTCTAGAATTAGAGTAAAGGTTTAATCCTTCATATTATTGCTGACCCTTTCTACAGTGTACAGAGCACAAGCTGGGAAATGGGAAAAGTCAGGAAACAATAAAAAGTTTTCATTTTATTACAAATATTTTATTAAATGGCCACAGTGTGAATGTGCACCTACACATTGCACGTATACCAACATATGTGCCCGTCCATTTCTTTGGTTTTCCTTATATTTTATTAAATATTTGAATATTAATGATTTCAAAATGTTTTTCTTTCAAAATATTAAGGGGATGACCTATCAAACAGGTTTTGATGCTAGCGTAAAACTGATTGAAAGGTCAAAAAAATTTTGCAGAAACCCATAGTTGTGCCAAAATTTTGCAACTGTTGACTTTTTTAGCAAAATTTTTGCACAACCCATATTTGCTCAAAAATGTTGCAACTTGTGGCGTTCTTACATCAGTCTCAGCAACTTTTTGAAAAGTGGGGTAAATAATGACAAAATTGTACTACGGTCCTTGACTGGAGTAATATTTCTTATGTTGGCACACTGCAGCTGAAAGATGTGTCAAATTGATTAAGAGGAAGATGAATTTTAAAGGGCTTGTCCAGGCTTGAGGTTCATATCTGCAATTACTCTGTGTGACTGCAGACTTGTGAATCCTCATAGTGTGCAGTGTGCGTGATGTCAGGATTCTCCAGTGACGGGAGTGGGTGGTCATGTAACCACAAAAATGCAATTTGCATACATGCTGCCACGTGCTGACTAACCGTGGGCGGCCTCACTCAACACAAGTGAATTGAGCCAAGGCCGGAGACCACAAGTTGGAATGTGACTGGAATTATGCAAATTGCATACTTGTGGTCACAATACTGCCTGCTTTCAACACCAGAGAATCCTGACAGTGTGCACTGTGAGCGCTGTGAGGATCCACAAATCTGCAGTCGCGGAGAGTGACTCTAGACTTGAGCCCAAAGCATGGACAACTCATTAAATGAATTTGGCTCATCTTACTCCAGTGCACTCTCCATTTAGACTGGCGTATAAAAAACTCTTCCAAGTTTAGACATCGAAAGTTGTGTAGCAAGTGCACTTTTACAAAACGTTTGATATGTCATAGACGTATGTCAGAATTCTTGATTGGTAGAGGCCCGTGTGCTTAGATCACCACTATAGTTGAGCAAAAAGTCGCAGGACCCTGGTTCAGTAGCCAAATTGGTAGTCCATGGCTGCAGGACTAGAGCACTGTGAACCTCCTCCTACCTGATGGTGTCCCTGGTGCATCTTATGATTAGTAAGCCACTGTGGCTACATGTGTGTGTATTGCTCCACAACATAATCATGTCGCGGCAGCCTACTAATCAGAAGAGGCGCCAGGGATGTCGTCAGATAGTAGGAGGTTCACAGCGCTCTGGTCCGGCAGACTACCACTGTGGCCACTGATCAGAGTCATGCAAATCCACTTATACAACTGTAAACGCCAATGATCACTTGAATAAAAGAGGCGACTCACTCAGCCCATGTTCAGTTTTGGAGGAGAGCAGAACTTGGCTGAGCACTTTATTGATCAAATCTTCTGACAAATATCTATGACATGTCAAAAATATTGCAAAAGTACAGTTGTACCTTAATGCTGGCAAAACAATATCTAAAGATTCCCTTTATTGGCCTGGACTTTCATTTTTTTTCTGCGGGAAAATATTGAAAGCAGTCACACTACCTATAACAGGACAAATAGAAATAAGGATGTAATGTCTCTATACCGCCATCTGAATAGGGGTAAGGGACATGTTTCGGCATAAAAACTCTTTGTACTGTGTGGAGTTAATTGGCTTAGAGACTAATTCACCTTAATCTATATATCATGGCCCATGTATAAAGGTCCAGTGACGTATGCTCACATTTCCATCTGTAACTGACATTGAATAAACTGAATATCTAACATAATCCTCCTCTGAACAAAGAAACAGGTTCTTCCGCACAATTTAGGTGACTACATTGTAATCTAAATAAATGAACTTGTATATATTGAGAAAACCCAAAGCTATATTTTTTCTAACTTCAGTAGTAAATCAGGAGGGACGGAAAATAGACATGATTTATGTAAAAGCCTTAGATACATATAAAAGATCATGTCCCCCTAAAATCATAAATGACCAGTTTTACTCTTGTTTCAGAATTTTTTTATAGCATTCTCCTATTTTTGGAGGTGTCCTTCAACAGTAACAGATCCGTGGTGACAACCACGTTCATGGTGTCCACTTCATTGTTACATATCTCATGGCTCCCTCTCACCTAGTGCATTGAGAAAGTGTGAGTTCTCATTCAATTTCAGGCATGGAAGCCCAGAATGAGTGGTGTTTTAGGTCCAGTCAGATAGATACATTCGGCAATCCATTGAGTTGTGAATGGCAGGATCATAATGGCCCACCAAAGTATCATGGTTCCAATTCATACACAACAATTGGCACCTAGGACAACTAAGGTCAGAAGACAACTCCGTTGAGTTTGGAGCCTACCCTGTGAGACTGTGGTCTAACTCTTATAATGTGGATTTCAAATAACATTTGACCTTATCGATGATCCATCGAGTTTATGCAGTGGATTTCAGTTTAAGATATTGTGGTCCATAGAGGGATTAGCCTCAATCAATGGAGATAATCCACGTGCGACTAGCTGACACTGTTTTTTAAAACATTCCACCTGGAAACTGCTTCAGTATATGACATTTATTGAAGTGGTTTTAAAAACCGCGTTGGAAAAATCAACGGTCGCATAAGCAGAAAAATTGAGTTTTTTGGTGTGAAATATAAAATTTTTGCAAATAATTCCATCTGAATAACTTTCATGTTATCCTGATTTCTTGCGTAGTATCCCTCCATAAGGCTTGTTCACATGTTGAATTTTTTCCAAATGTTTCTGCAGCGAACAAATGCAGCATTTTACAGTATTAGCGATGTGAATAAGATTTCTGAAATCTCATGCACATGATGCTTATTTCTTCCTTGCAGATTTGGGCCATCAAGGCGTTTTTTCAGACGTGCAACATGTCAATTTTTTCAGCATTTTTGCAGCAAAAACACACCAAAGCAAGTTTTTCCTGCCAACACTCTGGATTTTCCTGTAGGAAAATTTGTTGCAAATACTCAACTTGTGCACATAGCCTTAGGACAGATATAGAGAGCTATTTTCCATGGAGAACTGCCTAGACGACTCCCTACAGTTTGGGTCATTTCAATGCAAACCAGTATTCATCAAAAGCTACAGTATGTCAAAGGTCTCCCACCCCACCAGCAGCTAGCTGGGTACTGATTAGGGAAAATAATTCCATTACAGCTGTCCACAGATAAGTATTTTTTTCCCTTTAAGGGGCAATGTCTCTTCTTGTGGAGAGTGACATGCCTGACATGCCAGTGTAAGGAGACTTGTAGGCAATGCAATTCTCCTCTTGGTTGCATGCTAGCTGCTCTTATTGGGAGTAACTATTATGTAAGTCAATGTCCAACCCCTATAGAGCATTGAAACATAACTACATTTTTTAACTAAGCCACAGTCTCCTTTAAAAGGAACATAAATATGTAAATGCCTCTTCAGAGAAGAAGAGGATGTGAACTTAGTAGAATCCTAAAAGTCACTATCAACCCTTTAACAAGCTTTGCCACATGACTTAGGATAAAAGCCAAACCAAAATCTCTATTTGCAGACACATGTTTCGGCGTTTTGCCCCTCCTCAGTGCAAAACAAGGGATCTGATTTGGCTAGTTAAGAGGCCTCTGACTGGTCGTATAAGGGGTAACATATCTCCTTGTGGAGAGTGACATGCATGACATGCCAATAGGTGGCACTAGAGTTCAGTTGTACATCAGTACATCAATAGTAAAAAAACTGAACTTTTTATATAAAAATACATTTTATATTGAATGCCTCAAATTTCAAATGTGTATATACAGTTCGGCTAAAATAAATCTGTTTTCTCTACTATGAGGCTTCTTGTCCTTGAGGCTTCATAGTGTTTCTTACAAAATACAAGAAATCGCACAAATGTGGATTTCACATTTCTAATCTGTGATAGTTTTCTATCATGACTCGCTGCACATGTGACTTGGATGTGACTGTAAAGAGAGACTCCACTTGTTACACTTAATGCAGTAGACTGACTATGAGCTACGTGCACTCCACAGCCAGTTCACGCAACCAAACCACACTTTTTGTTATCACCACTTGTCATTTCATAGTACAATGAGAAGCCTACCCTGGTTAACACACTAGCACACACGCCACCCAGCTTTCCCAAGTGCCTGATAGGTATTGTTTTTGCGCTCTGGCATATACCAGGTAACACAACCAGGCTATACTTTCCCTCTTTGAGATGGTGGGTACATTTAGAGTATCAAGGAACAAAAAAGAGTACATCACTTAAAAATGTTACAATAAAAAGAAGAAATAACAAAAGCACAGTCAAAAAAAGAAAAAACTGTATAAATAAAGCTAAATACAGAAACATTTTATGGATTGGATTTGTGAGAGCTACTGGCGGAAGAGATCACAATGGAAAATATGGACAGATCTGCAATACACATTGATTCTCTAGGATGTGACCATGAGATTCTCTAGATGAAATGTTATAAAGGGTCTACCAGACCCCCATCCCTGCCTCTAGTTAAGTAAGGGGAGGACGGCTAATTATATGCAAGGACAACCACAGTTTTGGACATAATTCTAATTTAGGTCATATTTTCCAAGAGGAACTTCGTAGTGAAAAAATATGATTGTCATCCTCCTGAGCAGACTTTAAGCATCGTAGACACATTACACATAACTGTGATATATATATAATTTGGGGTGATATTTCTGTTGGTCGCCAGCACTGAACAACATTGTACTTACAATCACAGAACCCAAACCCAGAGCTATCCCCAAATGATTTCACAATTGGATTATTATAGATATAACCTAGAAATATTGCATTTCACTGTGTCATGTGAGGTCCCTGGTAAGAATTTGAGACTTTCCATCTGCATTATTTTCCTCTACATATATTAGCACTTTGTTGCTAATGAGGAAATACATCTAGAATGTTTAATCTACCTGCTTACCAAGTGGTGGGTACATGGTGCCCAGAAGTGGCCACCTGTTTAATTCACACTCAATCGATCACCCCACAACTTTTTTTGGAAATTGCATGGGAGATTTATTCACAGATCATATCTCTGGCCCATCTCATCAGTTTCTACCGGGCGAGATAAGCAATCAGTACCCAAAACATAACCTGTTTTTTGGGGGTTTCTAAAATGGGCATGTCAGCAATTACCGTGCATGGAACTTCCCAGACTCTGGCTTCAGAGTTCCTCCTAATTGTCCAACTATCTGTCTATCTAATCTATACTCAATGTATCACAACTACTTTCTTGATACTTTTACTATATGACAAAGAACAAAAAAGACTTGCAGATTTGCATGGGAATTTACCTCTAAGGCCACGTTCACACGTTCAGTATTCGGTCAGTATTTTACATCAGTATTTGTAAGTTAAAACCAGGAGTGGGTGATAAATACAGAATTGGTGACGTGTTTCTATTATACTTTTCCTCTGGTTGTTCCTCACCTAGTTTTGGCTTACAAATACTGATGTAAAATCCTGACCAAATACTGAACGTGTGAACGTGGCCTAAATGTGTTCTTATATGCTGTGGAGATTTCTTTTCAGTTTTTGCTCATTTAAAGTAGCGGTCTCTAACCTTTTGTATGTTACCAAGCACATATTATGTGTTGTAATAAAACAGAAAAAGTATATTAAAGGTATGAACAAGTGGTAGGGATCCTACCCTAGTGGTAAACGTCATTAATTTAGTTTGGACTTTGACACCAAGTTGTGGCGGTGCTATAACCCAATGATGCCAAAAGTGTACAGCTTTTGAGCCACATGGAAGGGGAACAAGAGCCACATGTGGCCATTTAGCCACTGGTTTTGGGAACATATATCTAATGGGCAGGTGCAGATGACCGTATTCTCTCTCATCTGAGAGAAACGGGTCAATTATGCAAATGACACTTTTTTCAGAGTTTGATCACCGTGTGCTCCGATTCTCTTGGATGAGATGATGAAGAACAAAAATGTCTCCATTCTGTCAGTTTGTGGAAATCAACTGCACTCAGATGCCTTCCAAGTGCAGTCTAATGTTTGCCACGCACTCACTTACTTGCATGGCTGAGTGCGCTCCGAATATCGGATCCAACTCATGCATACTGCAATTTTTTCCCCCGGACTGGCTCTTTCCGAGAAAAAAATCAGACATATGGACAGCCCCATAGAATAACATTGGTCCAAGGGCAATGTGACGTTTTATCACATCCCATTTGGACCAAAAATGTGCTGGTTTGCATCTGCCCTAAGACTAACTAATCCACCAGTGAAGCCTACTGTAGAACTGACTATAAGATATTCATCTGGTGTGGTGACCAGCAGTCATAAACCCAACTCTTCATTAACACTCACTTTAGGATTGGCCAATTTTACACATTATTTTAGTAGAGCTAAGATTGAGAAGTCCTCAAATCGGAAAGAGTTTGTCTAAAGGAAAAACAAAGGATCAGGTGAAAGTATTTCTGCAGGACCTTTGTCGGATTGATGTCTACCAGCCTATAAAGACTAGAGATGGTTGACAGATTCTGTTACACTATGTGGGATTCACTATAGCCAGCTGGCAGCTACATTTCTACCTTAAATATGTCGGACTTTAACCCCAAACTAAAACAGACTTGAAGGATGGTGACTATATAAAAACAGAAGTGGCTACCAACTATGGTTGAATCTGAAACAAAGCAAACATATAGATAAGGGAAAAAACTCAAGAGAAATGGCACAGTAAGTTAATGGATGGGTGCACTCTTCCGATGGGTTAACTTTAGAACCTAAAATGAACAAAAGAAGGCAAAAATAAAAGCAGCACTCCAAATAAATCCAGTATATAGAAGGTTTATATCGTGAGACAGAAGAAACAATTCATCTCTTCTTTTCAAGCTCGATATGGGCAAAATGGGACTTCATGTAGACACCTAGTTCTCGCGAGACCCAATGGATTAAACACAATCGCCCCATCTTTCCAATGACTGCAATCCAAACTGAGGTGCACAGCTTTGTTGCCATATCTTGACTCTTTTTAACTCCATTTAGTGCAGTTGAAAGCAAAATATAAGTGTTTACCTTGGAGGAAGAGTTTCTCGGAGCCATGATGCTAAAAGTTAAATGGATTGCCCCATGTGGGAAGTACATGCCACTAATGTCACTGGGCTGTCACTTGTGCTGTCAGGAATGGAAAAGTGTCCGCAAGTGCACAGCACTCACTATTGATTTCAATGGGTGATCTGAAAATTGCAGAGCGTGCTAAATTATAGCATTGCTTTGCATGATAGATCTTAAAGGGGTTGTCCACTACTTTTACATTGATGACCTGTCCTCAGGATAGGTCATCAATGTCTGATATGCCGGGGTCTGACACCCGGCACCCAGGCCGATCAGATATTATCTGTGGCAGGAAGTACTCACTTGCAGAGCTGCTCCGTCTTCTGGTAGTGGCCGGGGCTGGGTACTGCAAGTCCACCTTCTATTCAAATCAATAGGAGGCTGATGTGTAGTACCAAGCCCCGGCCACTACCAGATGACGGAGCAGCCAATCAGCCGGGGTCCCCGGCCGATCAGACATTGATAAGTCATGAATGTAAAAGCCGTTGTAGCACCCTGAGGATTCGGCTGCTACAGGAGTATTGCACCTCAACCCAGAGGTGTGATATTCCACTCCCGGGTAAGGAAGGAGTGTGGAACTGAGCTCAGATAGACTGCATGCACTACACACATCCCATTCCAGAGGAGCAGGCCGACGGCACTCCCACTTAGAAATGTGCAGGTGCGACCGAGCCTGTTCCTGGCTGGAGTGGGAGGGGGGAGGAACATCCCAAGTAGTGTAGGGGCAGATAGGGGGAGCAGTCTGGGTAGTGGTAGGAGCTCATTGGGTGCTGGTCACCTGAGCTCACACATAGAGGGATATATAAGGAGGGCACCAACTAGGATCAGGGTCAGACGCAGAGAGTAAGTCTGCTGCAGAGGAAGTCAGCCTGCAGCAAGGGAGCAGAACAGACCTGAGCCTGAAGAGTGAGAGAGTGGAGTACAGAAAGACCCAGAGGGGGGACAAAGAAGGGACCCAAGAACCCAAATAAGAACACCGGGTGAGGAGTCAGCAGAAGGGTACCGGAACCCAAGCTGGTGGGGGTAAAGACATTCCCCAGCCAGAGACCGGAGACCGTGGGCAGAGTCTGTCACGGTCACCCACTACATTCACCCTGAAGGCACACCACATGGAGGGTCAGGGAACCTGAGGCCAAAGGTTGCCCAACAGAAGGCCCGAGGGAGCTGGATTTAGGTGAATCACTGGTGGGGACGGCTGAAGGAAGGACAGAGGGAGAGCTCAGGGCCACGCTCCGGACTTGTTTGGGGGTTGGCCGGATCCAGGACCTGGTGGACGCAGCACGGCTCGGGAGGTCACTTGGAGCTAGAGTGACCAGGAACATCTGCAGTAAGTAAAGACCCTTAACTGCACTACCCGAGTCTGTCATCATTACCGGCTGCACCGCACCACCACAACCCCCATCCTCTGCGCCTGTCCCCTCTGAGGCTATACCCCTCCCGTTGGGGGTTATCCCACCAAGCTGCACATCCACCATCAGCCTCAGCGGACCCTGCTGCAGCGGCGGCCACAGTGACCGCATTACAACGGGTGGCGTAGTCGACACAAAAGAACTCTTATAACATCAGTAAGGACTGCCACATAACCCTGAGCTTGACGCCCTGGGCACGGGACCGGGTCACAGCCGCTCGGAGACTACAACCCCCCCATCTGATCCGGTGCCGGGTATTCCCCTCAAAAAGGAATATGTCCCAGGGGGCGCGTCAACTTTGGCGTAGTCGGCAGGATTACGTGCCCGCAACACCCGGGTACTGCGTGCCTGAAGAAAAGTGCAAGTTTACCTCAGAAAGAAGACTCCTGCCGGTTCCGGAGGGTCCACGCCATCGGACTCCATCACCAGTCGTTTCCCGCCGATTGTCCGCCATTTCCAGCTTGTTCCCGCCATCTGCAGAGTTTCCCGCCACTGGGCGACGATTCCCGCCAAAACCGCAGATTTCCCGCCTTGGAAGAGCAGCGGACGCCATTATGGGCGTGCCAAAGGAGGGCAAGAGGCCACCTCCCATCGTGGGCCGGGACAGAAAATGGCGCCAAAAGTGGAAACCGCCCCCACCAACAGAGACTGTGATGCTGGAGGTGTCTGTCAGCGTGAAAGAACTACCCCTGGAGCTGACAGTCACCGAGTTGCCCCGGGACCGCCCTCGAAGTGGGAGGA
The DNA here is from genome assembly GCF_046119375.1 of Phyllobates terribilis. Lineage (NCBI taxonomy): Eukaryota > Metazoa > Chordata > Amphibia > Anura > Dendrobatidae > Phyllobates > Phyllobates terribilis. Next base: position 25,905,265 of record NW_027362773.1, read on the forward strand.
GACGAAAGAAAAGAGCAAAGATGGGTGTCGCTTGGAGCAGTGTAGAACGAGCGCACCCGGAGGCAAGAGGTCTAATGAGGAGTAGCGGAGAAGCTCACCCGGAGTCGAGGAGAGAAAGAGTAGACCCGGGAATGGAGCGGCAGCAGAGCAGCACCGGCCCGCTGGCCAGGAGCCTGCCGGAAGCCGAGCAGAGCAGCACCGACCCGATGGTCAGGAGCCTGCTAGAGTCCACAACCCCGCTAGGCTTAGCGGAGATCCTGGCGCAGCTTCCCCGAGATCGGGAGTGCGCGCGGAGTGCCCTGGAGGGCCTCGCGGGAAGGATGGCCCGAGTGCAGAGGGAGATCCTGGCGGAGTGGGGCCGGGAGATGGCCCAGCAAGCTGGAACCCGTCCACTTAACCCGCTCCCTTGGAAGAAGACATCGACTGCCTCTGCGGATGACGCGGGAGGACCCAAGGCCGGAGACGGCGCAGAAGAGGGAGCGAGACGCATGGCAGCAGGTAAGGGGGATGCCTATACCCCATACCGGAAGACCGCTTACCTGCCCCAGCTCCCCGTCGCAGAGCCCGAAGGTCCCCCGGCCATACCCGAGACCGCCATGACATCGCCACCGACTAGGCCCCGACCGGAAGCCGCCGTCGCGACCCCGATGACGTCACGCATCGTGACCCGGAGCGTGGCGCCGGAAGAGGAGCCTCCGGCCTGGTCACAGGGCCTAGCATTTCCGGGCGCCGCATCCAAAGCAGAGCCATCTACCTCCGCGGAGCCTCCGGCCTGGTCGCAAGGCCAGGTAACCCAGGGCGCCGCCGTCCTAACGGTGCCCTTCACCTTCCAGGTGCCCCAGGCCTGGCCGCAAGGCCTGGGCAACCCGGGCGCCACCACCACCGCGCCCGCGCCCGTAATACCTAGGGTGCCACATCTGGGAGAGGACCCCTTCAGCCAGCTAACGTGGCCGGACGGTCGGCCTTTCATCTGGCCCGAAGGATTCTTGGAGCTGGAGCGGCAGAAGCAACTAGGTCCCCTGTGTGAGCCCCTGATCCCGGCTCCAAAGCCCGTGACTCGGGTCTCGCCTCCCCTAGAAGAGGCTCAATTTGCGTGGGACCCCAAGGGAGAAGATCTGATGGGGTTCACCGGAGAGACTCGGGCAGCTGCAGCAGCGCGCACAGAGTGTTGCCGTCAACAGCTGGCAGAGTTCAAGAGAGAGCGGGAGGAGAGGCAGGCCAAAGAGCAATGGGCCCAGACCCGCAGCGCGGAGCAAAAGAGTCGGACCAGAAGGGACCCCCGTGCAGCAGATCGTCCCCGTACCATCGGGACGGTAATAAAGTTTAATGCGCAGCATGGGTGGGGCTTCATAAGGGACCGGAACACCATGGGTGACGTCTTCGTTACACGACGGGACGTCGAGTCCCACCTGCCAGAGGGTCACAAAGGCCGTGACCTCTACGTCGGTGATGAGGTAACGTTCACCCGGCACAAGTGTGCCAAGGGACCTTACGCCCTCCACGTGCATCGCTTGACGGAGGAGGAGTTGCGGTGCGAGGAGGAGGAGCAAGAGGACCCGGACGGGTCTGAAGAAACCACCAGCCGTAAGATAAGAGCAGGAGGCAGACGCCGTTGAGTGCGGCAGAGCAGGAGACTGTATATAGTTGCCTGTCGGGGCACAGTGAATCGGAACTGAAACTGAAACTGGAACTGTTGTTGCTGCTAAAATAGTCCCCGTTGGGACCAGCGAACTGTTACCTGTAACCCTTTCCATACCAGGCTGAGGACTGTGAGCAGCCATCCCTTTCCCTTTACCTGGCCGGGGACTGAGAACGGCCAAAATTCCCTGTACATAGTTGCGCTTGCTAAAGCGCCCCCTACCGGTTTTATAGGAAAAACCATTTTTCTAAAAGACTGTCGCACTCTACCTGGTCACGAGTTGCACGGTGACCAGAGGAACAGAGGAGAGAAAGAGACGACGAGAATGTTGTTTACCTGAAAAAGTTTATATATATATTTATATAGTATTTCGTATAATATTTAATATGTTTTACATGTTTATAAAATGTTGTATGTTTTGGTGTTTTTTGTCTTTGCAGCCCGAGGACGTGCTGTGATTTACCAGGGGGGAATGTAGCACCCTGAGGATTCGGCTGCTACAGGAGTATTGCACCTCAACCCAGAGGTGTGATATTCCACTCCCGGGTAAGGAAGGAGTGTGGAACTGAGCTCAGATAGACTGCATGCACTACACACATCCCATTCCAGAGGAGCAGGCCGACGGCACTCCCACTTAGAAATGTGCAGGTGCGACCGAGCCTGTTCCTGGCTGGAGTGGGAGGGGGGAGGAACATCCCAAGTAGTGTAGGGGCAGATAGGGGGAGCAGTCTGGGTAGTGGTAGGAGCTCATTGGGTGCTGGTCACCTGAGCTCACACATAGAGGGATATATAAGGAGGGCACCAACTAGGATCAGGGTCAGACGCAGAGAGTAAGTCTGCTGCAGAGGAAGTCAGCCTGCAGCAAGGGAGCAGAACAGACCTGAGCCTGAAGAGTGAGAGAGTGGAGTACAGAAAGACCCAGAGGGGGGACAAAGAAGGGACCCAAGAACCCAAATAAGAACACCGGGTGAGGAGTCAGCAGAAGGGTACCGGAACCCAAGCTGGTGGGGGTAAAGACATTCCCCAGCCAGAGACCGGAGACCGTGGGCAGAGTCTGTCACGGTCACCCACTACATTCACCCTGAAGGCACACCACATGGAGGGTCAGGGAACCTGAGGCCAAAGGTTGCCCAACAGAAGGCCCGAGGGAGCTGGATTTAGGTGAATCACTGGTGGGGGGGACGGCTGAAGGAAGGACAGAGGGAGAGCTCAGGGCCACGCTCCGGACTTGTTTGGGGGTTGGCCGGATCCAGGACCTGGTGGACGCAGCACGGCTCGGGAGGTCACTTGGAGCTAGAGTGACCAGGAACATCTGCAGTAAGTAAAGACCCTTAACTGCACTACCCGAGTCTGTCATCATTACCGGCTGCACCGCACCACCACAACCCCCATCCTCTGCGCCTGTCCCCTCTGAGGCTATACCCCTCCCGTTGGGGGTTATCCCACCAAGCTGCACATCCACCATCAGCCTCAGCGGACCCTGCTGCAGCGGCGGCCACAGTGACCGCATTACAACGGGTGGCGTAGTCGACACAAAAGAACTCTTATAACATCAGTAAGGACTGCCACATAACCCTGAGCTTGACGCCCTGGGCACGGGACCGGGTCACAGCCGCTCGGAGACTACAACCCCCCCATCTGATCCGGTGCCGGGTATTCCCCTCAAAAAGGAATATGTCCCAGGGGGCGCGTCACCGTGGACAACCTCTTTAATTATAAATACCTTGTACTTTAGATATCTAAAATTTTTCAAACTAGATTCGGCATAACCCCTTTTAGGCCTTGTCGGGCCAGTTTCCCTATGAAGCCATCATAGAAGGGCAGTTGATAAACTTTTCTATATTTTTTACATCTGATGTAGGTGAGCTTTGTTGGAGCCCCCCATTACCACGTGCGTGGCTAATGTCTTACCTACGACCTTCTGACGGTGAATCTACCCTTACACATTAGGAAACCTCGGCTGTAAATCTCCCTCTATTGCTTGGCACGGCTAAGGTTCCTGATAACTACTGTACTAATGATCTCGGGGAATGGAATAAATACCTGTGAATGTAAATCTTGAATCGGAATATCACGGCCAACATCAGGGGTCGCCATTATAATTAGCTAATTACTAATTTATCCTGAATGATAATTTGATGACAGCTAATGTGTAGTAATAACCAACAAATCCGATAAAATACCCGAGCCGGAGACCGATCTATGCTATCGCATCCACAGCTGTTACTATAGCAATTTGACACTGCATATTTTATAGTGTATAGAAGCTGTTCCTTATTTTTTTTCTTTTTTTTTTTTTTTTCTTCTTTTTTTCTTCCAAAACCTCAACAAAAGGTTTTCAGAGGCGAGAATGGAGCCAGATTTCTGTATTAGCCCAGCGCATTGATGGAACAGTTACATCCGCACATGTGTCTGTACTTAAGAGTCCACAAATAGATCTCATTCCCATTTTCGGTGTAAGCTGTTGTTTTGATATTCCGTGGCTGTCAGGGCTCTCGGAGTAACAGGGCTTATTGTGTCAGGGTCGACAGCGCTGTGATTGAAGCTTTTTTTTGACAGGAGTCTTTTTTCTGAACACATTGACGACTGGCATCAGCTACTTTTAAAGTAACAGCAGTAGATTCCTGGGCAAGGTGTGCATCCAATCTCATTGTTCCCTAGTAATCCAGCACAGAGCTCTGGTGGTCTCGCTAGTCTTTGTTTACAATTGGTCGGCACTGCAACCAATCAGCGGACCTAGCAATCACGTTAGTCACATGGTGTATCACTACTTAGCGATAGACACAATGTCAGTAGTTCGGCCACTGATTGGCTGCAGTGGTCACTGGAATCACCAGGATTCTGCACTGGGTTACCGGGGAAAAGAAAAAAAGGAGTTTTATTCTGCTGCTCTTTCTCTTCTTTTTTGTATCCCTTTAATCATTTTTTTCCTATATGTTAGCATCCCTGGTGGGGTAGGGTAGTAGATAAGTTATGTCTACTTTCCTAGTGTAATAAGATTCCTAAGTAATTACCAGCACAAAAAAAACAAAAGGTTTGCCAGCATCCTGTAAAAAGATATACAAAAAAGCCGTTAATGTTAGCGTCCCTGGTGGTCTAGTGGAATGAAGAGGTTATTGGTCTTTTTTCTGGTTTGCATTGGTTTGCCCATCTCCTCAGGCTTTAGCGATAACTTTTGTCTTATTCTTTTTCTCCTGCAGTGATCACACAGGGTTGGAATATAGAGTACCCGGCAGAACGCTTTTGTATCACTATCGGGGGCATTGGGCTTTTGTTTAGACCCTCCAGCCATTGCAACTCTGGCCACCCTGAGGTGGAGTTAGGGGTCTCCTCAGTCACCCTGAGGTGGAGGTAGGGGTCTCCTCTGGCCACCCTGAGGTGGAGGTAGGGGTCTCCTCTGGCCACCCTGAGGTGGAGGTAGGGGTCTCCACTGGCCACCCTGAGGTGGAGGTAGGGGTCTCCTCTGACCACCCTGAGGTGGAGGTCAGGGTCTCCTCTGGCCACCCTGAGGTGGAGGTCAGGGTCTCCTCTGGCCACCCTGAGGTGGAGGTCGGCGTCTCCTCTGGCCACCCTGAGGTGGAGGTAGGGGTCTCCTCTGGCTTCCCTGAGGTGGAGGTAAGGGTCTCCTCTGGCCACCCTGAGGTGGAGGTAGGGGTCTCCTCTGGCCACCCTGAGGTGGAGGTAGAGGTCTCCTCTGGCCACCCTGAGGTGGAGGTAGGGGTCTCCTCTTGCCACCCTGAGGTGGAGGTAGGGGGTCTCCTCTGACCACTCTGAGGTGGAGGTAGGTGTTTCCTCTGGCCACCCTGAGGTAGAGGTAGGTATCTCCTCTGGCCACTCTGAGGTGGAGGTAGGGGTCTCCTCTGGCCACCCTGAGGTGGAGGTAAGGGTCTCCTCTGGCCACCCTGAGGTAGAGGCAGGGGTCTCCTCTGGCCACCCTGAGGTGGAGGTAAGGGTCTCCTCTGGCCACCCTGAGGTGGAAGGTAGGGGTCTCCTCTGGCGACCCTGAGGTGGAGGTAGGGGTCTCCTCTGGCCAACCTGAGGTGGAGGTAGGAGTCTCCTCTGGCCACCCTGAGGTGGAGGTAGGGGTCTCCTATGACCACCCTGAGGTGGAGGTAGGTGTCTCCTCTGGCCACCCTGAGGTGGAGGTAGGGGTCTCCTCTGACCACCCTGAGGTGGAGGTAAGGGTCTCCTCTGGCCACTCTTAGGTAGAGGTAGGGGTCTTCTTTGGCCACCCTGAGTGCAGAGATCATTATTTGCATTTTGCTCTGGTTGTTAAGAGGCCCGGCCAATAGATTGTTCCGTGTTAAAGTCAAATTGTAGGACCACTTCTGGTTACACCATTTATTTTGGTTTGGTTGAAAAATGACTAAGTTCACATATCACCAAAGATCATCTCTGGGTGCGTGTTCCAGCAGATCACTTGGATTAGATAATTTATGAAAAGATCCACTGCAAAAATCTTCACCGTGCGTAGTTTATGTAGGATTAAATATCTTTGCAGAATCTATTTTTTGCCTCTTATGGCTCACCACTATTTTATTTTGCAGAGCTTCCTCTTAGGTTCAGGTTTTCTATCATCGACTTCACATTTTCTCCCATTCCAGCAACAGAAAACATGAGATTACATGAGAAACGTTACCACCCCAGGTTTTAATACAGATCAAGGGGGAAAATGCAAGAACAACAATTACTTAAAGAGAATCTGTCAGTAGGTTTTTATTATATAATCTGATAGCAGCATAATATAGGGCAAAAGAGCCTAACTCCAGCGATGTATCACTTACTGGGCTGCTTGGTGCAATTTTGATAGAATCCCTGTTTTATCTGTTGAACATGTGGCAGTGCTCAGAATGCTGAGCTATATATAACCCCGTCCATAGTACTGAGCTGCGTATAACCCGGGCCAAACCACTGATTGTCAGCATCCTGTGTATATTATCAGCAAGTTACCAGTCAGTGGTGGGGGCGGGGATACACAGATTAGCCTGACTAGTCTGCATGTCAGACCTAGTCAGGCAGTGATAATCTCCTGCTGATAAAACACTGATTGTATTGAAACTACAACACACAGTCCAGCAAGTGGCACATCATTGGCATCAGGGTCTCTGCCCCTACATTATGCTGCTCTCAGGTTAAATAGCCAAAGTCCGCTGACAGATTCCCTTTAAATGAAATGCTATGTGAAGGAGCCTGGAGAACACATTGGGGTCAGTCAGTCAGTCATGAAAAATACAAGCAGAACCAGGATGTTATGAAGATTGGTGTGGGCCACTGGGAAAAAAAATTGTGAAGGACCTATCTGACGTAGCAGAGCTTTATATTTCTAAGAAAACAGGACATAAACTTTACATAAACAAGTTAAACTGATGTAAATGAGATCTAAAGTAAATTCTCTGTGTATTGGGTCTACAGTTCTGATTTACCTACGTGTCCCCATAGTTATACACTGATGCAAACCAATATGGTCTTGGGTTGAGGGTTGTCCTTCAGCCTTTGCCTCCTCTTTTACTGTTTGCAGATTACGATAAAATGGACAGATAAAGGAGAGAAAGTTTACATAGGGGCTATACATGATTTAGAAACATTGGAGTAATACAAATGGTTATAAAAGTGTTCATATACCTAATTGATTATTAGGATAATCTACAACCATGTTTTAGCAAAACATTTCTTATTCTAACCTTCATAATCCAATACAAATTCATTGCTTTTCCTTTAACTGCAAAAAAAAAAAGAAAACTCCCTGCAGTTTACAACAAAAGTTTTGGGGGTTAATATAAACATCATAGCCAGTATATCTCCATTCAATACCTTTTTTTTTGCCCGGTGCCCATAGATATGATGCCCGAGTTCTTCAGAAAATAATTGTATCTTGTTCTTGTGCTGTGATCAATATAAACATATTAATAATGTAGACTTCAGCCGAGCAAACACAGGATGAACCGACAACAGTAAACTGCTTTCATGTTCTGGCATTTGCTAAAATTACTAGTGACTCTTGTCGCTGTGTTTATCCTGGTCCTCTCCATTACTATGTCTACATGCTGGGCTTCACAAAGGGCAAAATATTATTCTACTATTAACAAAAGTGGTTCCAGTAACTAACTATGTCCTAAAGGCACAGTAACCCTTTTTTTTTTGTAATGATTTTGATTTCTTTGATTTTGATTTACAGCACTTAATGTGTATAGAGCTGAGAGGAGGGAGGAGGCATAGGTCTGAGATTTAAGAAGACATTCAGTAGACGTGCATACAGTCAATTACTTCCACTGTGTGTGAATTTTAGAAAATCTTAAAAACACATAGAAACAAATTTTAGTGTGACACAAGAAGAGGATGAAAAGTAAGGAAGAAGTGACTCAAGCAAAGTGTCGGTGGTTGGTCTGGGATTTGACTTGACATTGGAGGCAAGGTAAAGGTCACATTACGTAGTGAAGAGTAGAATGCATATTGTAGGGGTTTCCGCTCTCTGATAGCCGCTTGGGTAGACACAGGATTTTTATATCAAAACAGAATAAAGTTTATTGTCCTTCATAAACCTTATAGCTCCAAAGTGAAAACAGCCTTTCTTCAGCCCAAATGCATTACATAAACCGCCCTTTCCGCAGCACAAAACAACAAAGTAAATGTAGCAGTCTCGCCAAACTTGGTATCCCAGGCTGTAGCCGCTCAGGTAGTTTTAAACGCTTTGACCAACAAACACATCTCTGATCACTCTGCTGAGCTAACTCAGCTGACTGTTATGAGACTTATAAGACCCAGATGGGAATGTGAGAGCGACCTCTCCCACCCAGGCTCTTTTGGTTGTTCCTAAATCCGGGACCAAAAATATGGTCAAAATACATCCATCTCAGTAACCCTACCTCCTAATTTTTTACAATAGTTACATAGTTAATATGGTTAAAAAAATACATATCTATCAAGTTCCTCCAAATGATGGAACTGATAAAGGGAATGTGGTATGTGTACAACCATAATGCATGATCTACTCGGCCACAAAAGAGCCAATCTTTCTCTACTGATACCAATAATCGATCCACCGGACCAATCATTCAGAAAAGAACTTTACACAATTACATAATTATGTTATTTTCTTCAAAAAAAAGCATCTAAAACCTTTTTGAAATCATCAACCACTACACAACTCTCTAATTCTCTTGAAGGAGTCATCGAATCAAAGCCGGTCCATTTTCTGGATATAATTTTATTTGTTTCCTTATAAATACACTTTCACGCAATGGGAGAATTCAGCAATTTCTGTCTTGTATTTCTGCAATGAATTAAAAATATTCAATTTTTACCTAATTTGAGTTGAGAAAAAATATTCACAGGTCCCTGGTCCTGCAGCCATATTGGTAGTAGAGATGAGCGAACCCGAACTTAAAAGTTCGGGTTTCGCACCGGACAGTTAGTGTCCCATTCTAAACGTCGAACATGGACTTCTCCCAGAAGTCCGTTGCAATGTTTGGAGTTCCGGGGGAAGTCCATTGCAGAGAGAGAATATTTTCCAGCTTAAAAGTTCAGGTCCCCATTGTTTTCTATGGGGTTTGTATATTGGTTCAAGTTTGGGTCGGGTACCAGAACCCGAACTTCCACGGGTCCACTCATCCCTAATTGGTAGTCCATGGCCACTGGACCAGAACCTCACAATCCTCTTTCTACTTGCCAGCAACACTGGCACTTCTTCTTAGTTTTAGACCAAGTGCGACTTCATGCGTTTGTTACACTGCAATAATGATGACATGCTTGGTCTAGCAATCAGAAAAAGTGCTGGAGATGCTGGAAGATAGGAAGAAGTTCTGGTCCAGCGTTCACGATCTACTAGTATGGCTGTTGGACCAGGGTCTGGCAAATCTTTTTGCTCAGCTCTGCATCTAATGTCAAAGTTCACCCACTGCTATAAGCATAAATCCTTGTCTATTGTAGTGAAATGGCAATGCCATACCCTAAGGCATACCTGTCATTTCAGTTAATTTTTCAGAATTAGCAGTCATGTGTGTGTACATGAGGAATAACACTGTTTCTGGACTTTATATGACTTGTATACTTTATTTTTCACAAGTTTTCCGCTCTGCGAGCTATGTCTCATGTTTTCAGTTGTCTCTAAGCTAGTGGGGGGGGGAATAGCTGCTATGATGTCCCCTCTGTCTACACAGTACACGGAGACATGAGGGATTCCTGCTTTTCAGTCTTTACGTAGTACATGTTCAGAATCACCAGCAACATGACACGGCAGTACTGAGCCGGAGACAGATTTATACAAAGTTTGTTGAAACAACATTCAACCTAGTTGACCATAAAGTGCTGTCATGAGACTTTAGGATTTTGAGTAGGTTAAAAGGATTGTCCACACCTCAGACCACACATTCTCAATCCTCATGTTTACCCCTTGTAAAATAAAACTTATACTCCCCTCCGGTGATGGCGCTATTCCAGCGGTGTCGGGACATAATGTTACACGATTCCCTGGAGAACCAGCGCCAACACCGCTGGAACGGCGCCGGCATCGGTGGAGAGTATAAGTGTTATTTTACTAGGGGGAAACAAGGGGATTGAGGAGGGGTTGTCCTAGTAGCAGACCACCCCTTTAAAGGCTGGCATTGACCGGACCAGGCCATCATTTAGTATATTAGTAACAAATAAAAAGAGAAGTTAGGGACAGTTTTTCACAGTTTTATGACATGGATTAACACCCCAAGAAACCTTATGAAATCAGTCAGAAACTATATGACTTTCCATGCCATCCTACGGTCATTTGACAGCTTGAGTGCAGAAGAGCTTACTTCATCTTATTATTACAGCTTACCATTTAGAAAAATATTACTTTTTATTAAAATCAATCCAACAATAACATCAGAAAATCATATTTGCCAATATTACCACTACAATCTAAAGTCAGAATTTTTGTACAGAGAAACTGTGCAGTTTTATTTTTTTTGCTTGTTTTTTTTTGAAAAGTAATGAAAAATGAACATAAAAACATAAAGCATCAATTTTCCAAAAAAAAACAATGTTCGTGTTTATAGTGCTAAATGAAAATGGTGATAGGCAAATGGATTTATTGCACGCCGGGGAATGATCTGAAGCTTTGAGCTTTGAACACAACAAACTAATAATTGTTTTTTACTTATTCATGAATGCTGTAAATTGTAAGTACCTTTTAGTATAAAATTCCCCTTGTGTACAAAAATGATGATATTCTTTTTTTTATACGGCTGCTAAAATTGCAAAAAGCTATAAACATGATTTCTTTTTATCAAATAATTGTAAAAGGGAAATCTACTAAAATGTTCAGGTAGCTGCTGAGAGAACTTCCTCTACCACTGTAATTTTCGCATAGAGCTACTGACAATAAGTTTTCTTTTATGATTACTTGATTAAACAAACTTTGACTTTTTGCATTTTTAGTAGTTAAATAATTATAGAATGAAAATGTGCCAAAATTACATTAATTGTGACACATATACTATCATATTACTGCATCATCCTACCTCAGTTACACACAGCCCTAGTGCAGTACCTATAGAAGTTTGAGGCCCTACTCTATCTCCATCCTAATGCTTCTGATTTATCAATATCATGCAGATCAAGGGTGGACATATCACATGTGCAGCCACTTCCGCTGTACAAGGGCTCAATAGGGTGGGTGAACCTAGTCGCACCGCATGTTTCTCACTCAGGACACTACAAATGTGATAATTCTTTTTTCTCCCATTGTAAGGATTCCTGTTGTCTTTCTATGGTTTGACCACTTGTGGCTGCTATTGTTCACCTTAATAATTGTGCTGCAATTCCACTCCTTACCACTGGAGGCTGCTGCTCTGTTATGCAGTTGCCCTTTACTAGGATGTCAGATTCTGAACCTGTGGAATCTTGTTTCCTGTTTGAGCCTGTTTAAAGCCGCATGAATCTTTCACTCATTGCTTGAGTATTGTGTATAGCTGTTTAGTCTAGTTCCAGACTCTAGCTCCTGGACTGTCTTACCCTGACTGTTCTCACGTATCTACGGATTGTTTCCTACCACTCCTTTGATAGCTCCAAGAACTTCTCCAACCATTTGCTGTTCCTGCTCGTGCTCCTTCGGCCACTGGATTCCAGCAGTGCTATTCCAGTATCGTAAGGCTATGTGCCCACGTTGCGGACCTGAAGCATATTTTTTACGCTTCTCCCTGGCGGAAAAATCGCATGCGGATATTACATGCGGTTTTCCCGCCAGGTAGAAGCGTTTGTGAGGCGTCTTTGCATGCATTTCCGCATGCGGGTTATCAAGCACTTCTCCAAGCATCACTTGGAAAAGTGCTTGACAACTTGTTCAGAATGGTAAAAAATAAAAAAATAAACTTTATACTCACCTTCTGATGCATCCTCTGCCCCGTCCGGAGTCTTGAGCGGCTCACGCTGTTGTGTGCAGGACCTGCGGTGACGTCATTGAGTCATGTGGTGGGTCACATGACTCAATGACGTGGCAGGTCCTTCAGACAACAGCGCGACGGAGGGAAAACATCGGAAGATAAGTATAAACTTTATTTTTTCTTTTTTTTACAGGTTCTTTGGTACCCAGGTCAGGATGAGAGTCTCCTCTCATCCAGACTTGGGTACCATCCGCACATTGATTCCGCTGCGCTTCCGCAAAATTAATGAACATGCTGCGGATTTTTGACCGCAGCATATATGCTGCGGAAAAATCCGCAGCATGGGCATTGACATTGCGGAATGCCATTGGGGACCATGGGGTGCGGATATACATGCGTTTTTCAAGCGTTTACGCTGCGGAAATTCCGCAGCATATACGCTTGAAAAACGCTACGTGGGCACACAGCCTAAAACCCAGCATAGATTCTCCACCAGAGCATTGAGGAAGTTGTCCTTTGTCATCTTTCTGTATGTCTTTAAACATATAGTTAATTATTTACTTTTCTTGAAAAGTGGTCTTTCTCAAACTCACAACTTCTAGCATAGCAGGCAGAAAATGTTACTGTGAGCCATATACTACATATTGGACTGGTATAGAAAGACGTGTCTTTATATACTAATATATCTCTATGTACCTTTATATTAGGTGTAAAATAAAAGTCAGACATAATGAAAAACAATTATAATAATGATATCTTTAAGTCACATCACAAATCAGTAAATAACATAGACATATTTGGTATCCCGGTAATTGTAACAACCCATAATTCAATGAACTGATTGTTTAGAGTGATCCGTAAATGACATAAAATAATGGGTGATTGTTTTGTTTCTCTATTAAACTCATAAAATAGTTAAATCAAATTAAACATTTACATACATGTTTGGGAAAAATGGAACTTGAAAAACGAAAGCTTATGATTAGTGATGAGCGAGCATACTTGCAAGTACTCGGTACTCGCCTGAGCATCTCAGTACTCGAGATGCTCGGAGCTCACCGAGTACTTGTGAGATGCTCGGGCGGATGCTCGGGTCCCCTCCCTGCATGTTTGGCTCTCTTTGGAGCACTAATCAACATGCAGAAATTGCCTGCCACTCATTGTAATGCCACAGCCATGGTGGTTGTGGCACTACATTGATTGGCTGGCCGCACAGCGTCATCAGGTGTATATAAGACTGGGCGCCGCCATGCTCGTCACAGTCTACACCGGAATCAGGCAGAGTAGGGAGAGGTGCTGCTGAGCTAGGGAGAGATTTGCTAGGGAGAGATTTGCTTGTTTATAGTTAGTATAGGTATTCCACAACATATATATATGTCCATCTGAACTAACAGTCCTTCTGAGGACTAATCCATCTGCAGAGATATCAGGCAGGCGGTGTATATAGGCAGGCAGGCAGTGTATATAGCAGACTGCAGTGCATATAGCACAAGGGGCTCCATTCCATTCTGCCTTCTGCTGCTGTTAGATATTTCTAGACAAAGGCCCAGGTCTCAGGGGCCAGGAATAATTTTTTTGGATCTTAATCCTCATTATTTGCTTAAAAAACAATCCAGAGAACACCGTTTTTCTGCGCCATTTGCTTGTTGGCACTGCAGAATACAGCCAGGTCCTATCCATATTACAGCGCTAAAAATCCAGCTATTTAAAACTGTGGTTTGTCCGTCACACAGATCACATATAATTACTCTGAAAATACTGCCATTTTTGACCTCCATTCAAATTTTTTTTCACTGTGTCAGCGAAATTTTTGACACCGGTTTGCTGTTCAAAATAGTTACCTACAAGCCAGGTATTTAAAACTGTGGTTTCTCCATCACACGGATAACATATAACTTTGCTCCAAATTCAGCCATTTGTAGTGAGCGTGGAACATATTGTCCTCCATTTAAAATGGGCAAGGCGCGTGTCAAGGGATGGGGAAATGGACGTGATGGTGATGGTGCATGCAGAGGCCGAGGCCAAGGCCGTGGGCAAGCTGAAATTGTGCCACAACAAACACCTACATCTTCTCGCCCGAACTTCCTGCCCCAATTCCTAGGGGACTGCAGCACGCCACTATTGAACCCAGAGCAGTGTCAAAAGGTTGTTGGTTGGATAGCGGATAATGCTTCCAGTCACTTAGCCACCACCACCACCTTGTCTTCCACACGGTCAAGTCTCAGTAGCCGTGAGTCTGGACCGCATATTCCTCACCCTGATCCTCCTTCCTCCCACCATGCCGAGTGCCTGGAGACAAATGATCCCACACTTAGACACTCTGAAGAGATGGTCATTTTTCCATTTATAGATTCGGGCCTCTCGCCCGGTCCACTTGAAGCAGAGCAAGAGGAGATTGCATGTAACGATGCCCAAATATTTGAGCAGACACGGTCACACGAAGGCAACTGTGGGAAAGTGTCACAAGAGGTGGACGATGATGAGACATAATTGCCAGAAAGTCAGGAGGAGGACCAGGGTGCGGAAGTGGAAGACGAGGTGGTGGATGATATAGTAACTGACCCAACCTGGCAGGAGGACATGCAGAGCACCCCAACAGGCAGGAAGAAGCAGTGTGGTGGCCGCAGACAGAAGGCAGGCTACCATTCCCATAACACCAACACGAAGGAAGTTGCCAGTGCAACTGTTAGGTCTTCCCTAGTCTGGTTGTTTTTTAAAGACTCTGCCGATAACCCTAGAAAGGCCATTTGCACCACCTGCCAGGCCAGCATCAGCAGGGGTGGCATAACTAGCAGCCTGACCACCACCAGCATGATCAGGCACATGGCAGCAAAGCACCCGACTTTGTGGGCCGAACCCCAGGGTCCAGGAACAGTGTCTGCGGGTGGCACCATTGCTTCTTCCATTGTTGTGCATGCAAGCCAATCCCCTGTCCATGGTGCATGCGAAGATGCCTCCTGCCCTGCACCTGTTGTTGCACACTCTCAAGTAGCAGCATCAGCAAGCACGTCCACATCCTTGTCCCAGTGCAGCGTTCAGTTGTCCATACCCCAGTCCTTGGAACACAAGCACAAATACGCAGCCAACACCCCACAGGCCACACTACTAAATTCTCACATTTCACAACTGCTTGCGCTCGAAATGTTGCCTTTTAGGCTCGTGGAGACGGATACATTCTGCAACCTGATGGCGACGACCGTCCCTCGGTACTCGGTCCCCAGCTGCCACTATTTCTCCTGGTGTGTCTTCCCCGCATTTCACAAGCACGTGTCCCAAAACATTAGCTATGCCCTCAACAACGCAGTTACCGGGAAAGTTCACCTAACTACGGACACGTGGACAAGTGCTTGTGGGCAGGGACGGTACATCTCGCTGACGGCACACTGGGTTAACATAGTGGAAGCCGGGCCCAGTCGGACCTTGGGACGGAACACGTCCTCCCGACGCCAAGGATTGCGGGCCCTAGGTCAATCAGGGTTGCCCCCATGGTCTATAGCTCCTGCACCTCATTCTCCTCAGCCTCCCCCTCCTCTTCAGCCTCCATCTCCGAAATGACCACATCAGTCACAAGCTGGAAACACTGCTTACTGCCTGGGCCAAGCGGCAACAGGCTGTGCTGAAGCTAATATGCTTAGGTGACAAACCACACAATGCTAAAGAGTTGTGGACAGCTCTGAAAGAGCAGGCAGATCTGTGGCTCACACCGCTGAACGTACAGCCAGGCATAGTTGTGTGTGACAAATGGCAGAACCTGGTGGTGGCTCTGAGGCGAGGCGAGCTCACACACGTACCATGCCTGGCCCATGTGTGGCACCCCAAGGGTCCGGTTGCCACAGTGGCAATGCTTCCCTCAAAAGAGGTAATGCCATACCTGGAAGCAAGCAGGAGTTCTTTAAGCCAGGTACACAATACATGCAACACTTCCTGGCTCTAGACCAGCAAGGGGAGGACCCTCCCCTTGGCAACTGGATCTGGAGGCGGGGTTAGTTTAGCTTAGTGCTAGGAGTTGAGTTTAGGACATTGAAGAGAGAGGAGCTAGGGACTGGAGCTGGAGATAGCTCGTCCTAGCTGGAGTACACAAAGAACCGGACACCGGAGTCCGAGGCTGTGGGGCATTGCAGGCCCAGCAGAAGATACCGTAGGGCAGGAGATTGCAGGTCTCCTGGCCCCCATCAGACACCCGGAGGCTCAGCAGCATAGAGGGACCAGCACCGCCACGGAGGAGCGAAGCATCCACAAGGCCCGAGCTGCCAGCCATACGGGTAAGCACAGCACGTTACACTCAGGGACGTGGGCTACAACACAGCTACGAGCAGTAAAGCCAAAGAGTATAGTGAGAAGGGCAGGCCTACAACTCCACCTGGCTAGGAGGACTCTATGCTTGCTTCCAGGCTGACCGGACTCTTACTTCTAGCCAGTACTCTAGTCCATGCTTGCCTAATTGACAACTGTGAGTAAAGACCCTGGTACTGCACTATACTGACTCTGTGGTTATTACTGATACCCTGCACAACCACCATCATCCACACACTGCCCTGAAGCTAGCTCTTCCTGTGGGGAGTTATACCACCTTTGCTGCCAAACCATCAGCTTCAGAGGACTGTTCCGCAGCGGCGGCCTCCATTAGCCGCACTCCACAGGTGACATAGTCGGACATTATAAAACCCATATATACAAATTACCCTTGGATTGACTGCCCTGGGTCATGGATCGGGTCACCGCCACAGTGACTACAACCCCCAGCATCTACCGGCCCTGCACCGGGTACCCCACGGCCCAGGGGGCGCGTCACATGTGCTTAACCTCGTGGTTCAGCGGTTTCTCAAATCCTACCCGGAGCTGCCGGATCTGCTTGTTAAAGTACGCCGCCTGTGTGCCCATTTTAGAAAGTCACCTACAGCTTCCGCCGCCCATGCCGCGTTTCAGCAGCGTTTGCAGCTTCCAGCTCACAGACTGATGTGTGATGTCCCCACACGTTGGAACTCTACACTGCAGATGTTGGGAAGGATTTGTGAGCAGAAGAGGGCAGTTGTTGAGCACCAGCATCAACAAGGCCGTCGGTATTCAGTTCAGACTCCACACATAAGACCTCAGGAGTGGACATGGATGTCAGACATATGTACTATCCTCCAAAACTTTGAGGGCTCCACCAAGATGGTGAGCGGCGATGACGCCATAATTAGCGTCACCATCCCACTTCTCTGTCTTCTGAAATACTCTCTGCTCACAATCAAAGAGGATGCATTGCAGGCGGAGCACGATGAGATGGAGAAAGGAGCCATACAGGGAGATTACACACAGCCCAGCCTCATCTCATCCCAACGTGGATTGGGTGACAATGAGGAAGAGGAGGAAAAACAGGAGCTAATTTCATGCACTATAGACGGTACTACCTGCACAGCTGTCATACCGTCTGTTCAGCGTTGTTGGCCAGAGGACAGAGAGGAGGAGGAGTGCATGGTCAGTCATCCTCTTGGTGAGGACACGGAAGTCTTGCCTGTTAGTAGTCTGGCACGCATGGCTGAGTTTATGTTAAGCTGCCTTTCCCATGACCCTCGCGTTCTCAAAATTTTGGGTGACAGTCACTACTGGTAGGTGACAATTCTAGACCCACGCTACAAGGAGAACTTTATATCTCTTATTCCTGAGGCGCACAGGTCTACAAAAAGGGGGCTGTACCAGAAGGCCCTTGTTGTGGAACTATTAAAAAAATTCCCATCTGAAAATGCTGGCGGCAGAGGTCAAAGTTCGTTGGACAACCAAGGAGTACAGGCGAGAGAGACCCAACTTCAATCCAGCTGAGGCAGGGGAACACTGTCAAAGTTCTGGGAGAATTTTCTCAGCCCCTCCCATCGCACAGGCCCTGAGGCCCGGGGTACTCTCACAAGGAGTGCAAAGTTTGGGAAGATGCTGCGGGAGTACCTTGCTGGCCGTACCAACGTCCTCCGTGATTCCTCTGTGTCTTATAATTATTGGGTATCCAAGCTGGATACGTGGAATGAACTGGCTCTCTATGCCTTGGAGGTCCTGGCCTGCCCTGCCGCCAGCGTTTTATCAGAGCGGGTTTTTAGTGCCGCTGGTGGAATTATAACTGATAAGCGCATCCGCCTGTCAACTGAAAATGCTGACAGGCTGACTCTTATAAAAATGAACAAGGGCTGGATTGGGCCAGACTTCTCAACACCACCGAATGATAGCAGCATAACATAAACTCAAATCCAGTGTCTTTTTTTGGGAGGTGTATTCCCATGCACCTCCTCACACCCACACATGAGTATACGCTCCCTGATTTTGGCTATTTGCTCTTGTCCTCCTCCTTCTCCTCATCCTCATCCTCCACCACCATATCACCAGGGTGAACGTGGCCCGTGATGCAACACCCACATAATTTTTTTAAAGGGTGTTTATGATGCCCGTAAAAAAAATTTTTTATACAGTATGTTCATGTATACCCCCCAGGGGTAAATGTTTGTCAGCACATACACTTAGCGCATGGGCATTACAAGTATAGGAGGCCCGCCCCTTTCTAATGGGAACATTTTTTATGAGGCACTCCTACACGTCTCTTCCAAGGGGCATTGGAGTGCCTCCCAATTTTTGGCAGCCCTTGCATACACTGCATAGGCAAACACAATGGGAGACCCACTTCCTAATAATAGGAACATTTTTTTTCAGGAGGCCCTCCTCTACTTCACTTCCAACCCTTGCATTCACTGCATAGGCAAACACAATGGGAGACCCACTTCCTAATAATGGGAACATTGTTTTCAGGAGACCCTCTGACCTCTACGTCTCTTCCAAGGGGCATTGGAGTGCCTCCAAATTTTTGGCAACCCCTGCATTCACTGCATAGGCAAAAATAATGGGAGACCCACTTCCTAATAATGGGAACATTGTTTTCAGGAGGCCCTCTGAACTCCACGTCTCTTCCAAGGGGTATTGGAGTGCCTCCAAATTTTTGGCAACCCTTGCATTCAATGCATAGGCAAACACAATGGGAGACCTACTTGCTAATAATGGGAACATTGTTTTCAGGAAGCCTTCTGACCTCCACGTCTCTTCCAATGGGCATTGGAGTGCCTCCAAATTTTTGGCAACCCTTGCATTCACTGCATAGGCAAACACAATGGGAGACCCACTTCCTAATAATGGGAACATTGTTTTCAGGAGACCCTCTGACCTCCACGTCTCTTCCAAGGGGCATTGGAGTGCCTCCAAATTTTTGGCAACCCCTGCATTCACTGCATAGGCAAACGTAATGGGAGACCCACTTCCTAATAATGAGAACATTGTTTTCCGGAGGCCCTGTGACCTCCACGTCTCTTCCAAGGGGCATTGGAGTGCCTCCAAATTTTTGGCAACCCTTGCATTCAATGCATAGGCAAACACAATGGGAGACCTACTTCCTAATAATGGGAACATTGTTTTCAGAAGGCCCTCCTCTAAGTGTCTTCAAAGTGGTATTGGGGTGCGTCCAAATTTTGGGCAGTCCTGCCACTTACTGCATACGCAATAACAGTATAGGAGACCCACTCTTTAGTAATGGGAACAATAAAACATAGCCGGCTGATGACTCTTTAAGAATAGTAAAGGCTTTGTGACTTTCAGAGTCCCTCCTTCATAAATGAAACACAATGTGTCTGATGATATCTCACACAGCACATGGCCAGATAACGTTGTAAAATGTTAAAATGACAATTCCTGGTGAATGCATTTGTCTTGGTTGAAAACAATGCAAAGGTGAAAAAACGCATCAAAAACACTATGTGTGAACATAGCCCAAGGTGTGGAGGAGCATTTTTTGTTTTTGATTATTTATTTTGCTTTATATACAAGTCATTACCCTGGAAAGGATGTTCCTTAACATATTTCCCAGGAAAATCCATTTTGGTTTCTTTTTGGATTGTTTTATTGTGAGTCCGTAAAAGTGGCGTAATACATCTGACAGCGTTGTTGACAGCAGTGACCAGGGAGTCAGAATTGCTTCCAGGGGTCTTCCCCATGCTGTTCCCATGTCATTTTAGAACTGTTCCCATCGATTTGGGCAATTTTTAGGCCCTCTGGAGACCAACGGGGGAGCCGCCTGAAAAATGCTCGTGTTTCCCATAGACTTACATTGGGCTTGTTGCTCGGGTCGAGCACCCGAGTATTCCAATTTGCTCGACCCGAGTATAGAGCACCCGAGCATTTTAGTGCTCGCTCATCACTACTTATGATGAAAATCAAGATCTTACAGTTATATGAAAAAGTTTGGGCACTCCTATTAATCTTAAGCTTATTGTTTTATAAAAATTGGTGTTTTGCAACAGCTATTTCAGTTTGATATATGTAATAACTGTTGGACACAGTAATGTTTCTGCCTTGAAATGAGGTTTATTGTACTAACAGAAAATGTGCAATCTGCATTCAAACAAAATTTGACAGGTGCATAAGTATGGGCACCTCACCAGAAAAGTGACATTAATATTTAGTAGATCCTCCTTTTGCAAAAATAACAGCCTCTAGTCACTTCCTGTAGCTTTTAATGAGTTCCTGGATCCTGGATGAAGGTATTTTTGACCATTCCTCTTTACAAAACAATTCCAGTTCAGTTAAGTTTGATGGTCGCCGAGCATGGACAGCCCTCTTCAAATGATCCCACAGATGTTCAATGATATTCAGGTCTGGGGACTGGGATGGCCATTCCAGAACATTGTAATTGTTCCTCTGCATGAATGCCTGAGTAGATTTGGAGCAGTGTTTTGGATCATTGTCTTGCTGAAAGATCCATCCCCTGCGTAACTTCAACTTTAACACTGATTCTTGAACATTATTGTCAAGAATCTGCTGATACTGAGTGGAATCCATGCGTCCCTCAACTTTAACAAGATTCCCGGTGCCGGCATTGGCCACACAGCCCCAAAGCATGATGGAATCTCCACCAAATTTTACTGTGGGTAGCAAGTGTTTTTCTTGGAATGCTGTGTTTTTTTGCCGCCATGCATAACGCCTTTTTGTATGACCAAACAACTCAATCTTGCTTTCATCAGTCCACAGGACCTTCTTCCAAAAATAAATTGGCTTCTCCAATTGTGCTTTTGCATACCTCAGCCGACTCTGTTTGTGGCGTGCTTGCAGAAACGGCTTCTTTTGCATCACTCTCCCATACAGCTTCTCCTTGTGCAAAGTGCGTTGTATAGTTGACCGATGCACAGTGACACCATCTGCAGAAAGTTGATGCTGCAGCTCTCTGGAGGTGGTCTGAGGATTGTCCTTGACTGATCTCACCATTCTTCTTCTCTGCCTTTCTGATGTTTTTCTTGGCCTGCCACTTCTAGCCTTAACAAGAACTGTCCCTGTGTTCTTCCATTTCCTTACTATGTTCCTCACAGTGGAAACTGACAGGTTAAATCTCTGAGACAGCTTTTTGTATCCTTCCCCTGAACAACTATGTTGAATAATCTTTGTTTTCAGATCATTTGACAGTTGTTTTGAGGAGCCCATGATGCCATTCTTCAGAGGAGATTCAAACAGGAGAACAACTTGCAAGTGACCACTTTAAGTAGCTTTTCTCATGATTGCATACACCTGGCTATGAAGTTCAAAGCTCAATGAGGTTAAAAAACCCAAAAAAGTGCTTTAGTAAGTGAGTAAAAAGTAGGTAGGAGTATTTAAAACAAGAAAATGAAAAGGGTGCCCATACTTATGCACCTGTCAAATATTGTTTGAATGCAGATTGCACATTTTCTGCTAGTACAATAAACCTCATTTCAAGGCAGAAACATTACTGTGTCCAACAGTTATTACATATATCAAACTGAAATAGCTGTTGCAAAAACACCAATTTTTATAAAACATTAAGCTTAAGATTAATAGGGGTGCCCAAACTTTTTCATATAACTGTATATAGTGAAGCTTACATAAAAAAAAAGTTATGGCTGTCACATCAATGGCATCACATCAAAATAAATTGGTTGCATGAACAAAAGCATCTCAAAATTGTCATTGTATATTTATATATGCTTGTCTGCATGTACTTACTATGTGTATAGTAACATAGTGAGGCTATGTGCCCACGATGCAGAAATGCTCAGGATTTTTTCCTGAGCGTTTCTGCATCTCCCTGGCAGAAAAAACGCATGCGGATTGTACATGCGGATTGTACATGCGGATTGTACATGCGTTTTCCTGCCAGGGACAAGCGAAAGTGAAGCGTTTTTCACTTGCATTTCCGCAAACAGCATGGATTTATATAGTGTGACCCGAGAGAATGGTAAAAAATAAAAAAATAAATCTATACTTACCCTCTGATGGCCCCCGCAGTCTTGCTTCACCGTCCCGGCTGCCGGCAGCGGTATACTGAAGGACCTGCCGACGTCAGCGTCGCGTGACCCGTCACATGACTATGACGTCAGCGCAGGTATTTCAGTCCATCTTGAACTGCCGGCATGCGAGGAGGAGTGCAGTGGGGGCCGCCAGAAGGTAAGTATATATTTATATTTTATTTTATTCTTTTTTTTTACAGTTTTCTATGGTACCCAGGTCCGGAGGAGAGTCTCCTCTTCTCCAAACCCAGGTACCATCCACACATTGGAACGCATGGAATGGGCATCTACATATACAGTGATGCGTAATCCATGCGATCTAATGCAAGTCAATGGTGGCGAAAACGCAGCTCTTCCGCAAAATAATTGGTAGTGCTGCGTTTTTTTCCGCAATGATAATCCGCAGCGGAAATTTCCGCAGCATGTGCACAGCACATGCGGATTATCATTGGGGAACATGGCAGACCTTCTACCATGCGTTTTTAAGCGTTTCTGCAGCATTTTTGCCGCTGCGGAAATGCTTAAAAAAACGCATCGTGGGCACACAGCCTAACATAGTTTTTAAGGTTGATGGAAGATTAAGTCCATCTAATTCAACCCATAGCCTAACATGTTGATCTAGAGAAAGGCAAAAAAAAAACGTGGCAAACACTAAGCTCCACATTGGGGAAAAAAATTCCTTTCTGACTCCATACGACAATCAGACTAGTTCCCTGGAGCAACGTTCTATCAAGGAATCTAGTATTTATAACCTGTAATATTATACTTTTCAAGAAAGGCATCCATACCCTTCTTAAATTTTAGTAGTGAATCACTCATTACAACATCATGCAGCAAAGAGTTCCATAGTCTCACTGCTCTTACAGTAAAGAATCCGCGCCTGTGATTATGATTAAACCTTCTTTCCTCCAGACGTAGAAGATGCCCCCTTGTCTCCGTCTCAGGCCTCAGAGTAAAAAGATCAGTAGAAAGGTCTTTGTACTGTCCCCTCATATATTTGTACATAGTAATAAGATCACCCTTAAGCCTTCGTTTTTCCAAACTAAATAACCCCAAGTGTAATAACCTGTCTTGGTATTGCAGACCCCCCAGTCCTCTAATAACCTTGGTCGCTCTTCTCTGCACCCTCTCTAGTTCAGCTGTGTCTTTCTTATACAGCCGAGACCAGAACTGTACACAGTATTCTAAGTGTGGTCGCGCTAATGACTTGTATAGAGGTAAAATTATGTTCTCCTCATGAGCATCTATGCTTCTTTTAATGCATCCCATTATTTTATTTGCCTTTGCAGCAGCTGCCTGACACTGGCCACCAATTGTGAGCTTGTCGTCCACCAATACACCCAGCCCAAGCTTCTAGTTTACATAGATCCTCCTGTAATATAAAATTGTCCTCCTCTGTATTGATTACCCTGCAGAGTTTAGTGTCATCTGCAAATATTGAAATACTACTCTGTATGCCCTCTACAAGGTCATTAATAAATATGTTAAAAAGTGGGCCCAGTACTGATCCCTGTGGTACCCCACTGTTAACTGTGACCCCGTCTGAGTGTGTTCCATTAATAACCACCCTTTGTTTCCTATCACTGAGCCAATTCTTAACCCACATACATATATTTTCCCCTATCCCCATTGTTCTCATTTTATGTATCAACCTTTTGTGTGGAACCGTATCAAAAGCTTTTGAAAAGTCCATATACACAACATCCACTGCATTTCCTTGGTCCAGTCCGGAACTTACATCCTCATAAAAGCTGATCAGATTAGTTTGACATGAACGGTCCCTCGTAAACCCATGTTGATATTGGGTCATGAGGTTATTCTTCTTCAGATACTTTAGTATAGCATCTCTTAGGAAACCCTCCAGGATGTTATCCACAGTAGAGGTTAAGCTTACCGGCCTATAATTTCCAAGTTCAGTTTTTGTCCCCTTTTTGAATATTGGCACCACATTTGCTATATGCCAGTCCTGTGGTACAGACCCTGTTATTAGGGAATCTTTAAAAATTAAAAATAATGGTCTATCTATGACGTTACTTAATTCCTGCAGTACTCGCGGGTGTATCCCATCCGGGCCTGGGGATTTGTCAACTTTAGTGATTTTTAGACGCCGCCGTACTTCCTGCTCGGTTACGCAAGTGACATTTAATGGAGAATTTTTGTCATCACTGATCATGTTTTCTGTCATGCGATTTTCTTGTATAAATACTGTTGGAAAAAAATCTTTTAGTATATTGGCTTTTTCCTCATCCTCATCCACCATTTCACAAAGACTATTTTTAAGGGGGCCAACACTGTCATTTTTTAGTTTCTTACTATTTATGTAGTTAAAGAATATTTTGGGATTATTTTTACTTTCTCTGGCAATCAGTCTCTATGTCTCAATCTTTGCTGCTTTGATTTGGTTTTTACAGAATTTATTTAATTTTCTGTATTTATTTGATGCCTCATCACTACATACTGTAACATACCTGGCGGGTCCTTGCATAGTGGTCCATCTCCCACTGTGCAAGAGCGCGCACTTGATCTACAGTCCAGTCTGATAACCTGGCTTCCCTCCATGCTGTCTGCTTGCCTCTGTTTCTGCTGCTTAAGGGCGGCGCCCGATCACTTCCTGCTTCTTGTAGCTGCTGCAGGCACACCCCTTGTGCGTCCTCAGCCTATTGCTGTCTGTCACCTGGTATTTAACCCAGGTCCTCCCTGGAATCCATGCCTGAGCATTGTGTTCTGTCAGTTGGCGTCTAGTCACTGATGTGCCAGGTCCTGTCTATGTTTCCTGCCTTGCGGTATCAGTTCCCGTGTCTGAACTGTGTCCTGTCTGAACTATCTTCTAGCCTGTTGTCTTCTGCCTATCCTGGAGGCTGTATTTCCAGGCCAGTGTGAACACGCTCCTAGCCTGTTCTTTCCGGCTTCTAGGGGCCGCATACCTAGACCCGTTCCTTTATCTTGCCTGTTCCCGTCTGAACACGCTCCTAGCCTGTTCGTTCCGCCTTCTAGGGGCCGCATACCTTGAACCGCTCCTGTATCTTGCTGCTGTGTCTGTTCTTGTCTGAATACTCTCCTAGCCTGTTACCTGTTTTTCTCTGTGTCCGTACCTTCCCTTTTCCTGCAGAATCTGATCCCGTACCTAACTCCTACTCGTTGTCCCTGTACTCCCGTTTGTGAGTTTAGAGTCCACTCGCTACTTCATTGCAAGTATCTTGTGTGTACCTGGTTCTGCCTCTCCCTTCCAGTCTGTTCCGTGTGAACAGAGCCCTGTCCCCTCTGCTCTGCCTTGCTCACCGCTCCGGCGGTTCTTGCCTGCTCTGCCTTGCTCACCGCTCCGGCAGTCTCGCTCTGCTCTGACCCTTTGCTCGTTGCTCCAGCAGTCTCGCTCTGCTCTGACCCTTTGCTCGCTGCTCCGGCAGTCTCGCTCTGCTCTGACCCTTTGCTCGCTGCTCCGGCAGTCTCGCTCTGCTCTGACCCTTTGCTCGCTGCTCCGGCAGTCTCGCTCTGCTCTGACCCTTTGCTCGCTGCTCCGGCAGTCTCGCTCTGCTCTGACCCTTTGCTCGCTGCTCCGGCAGTCTCGCTCTGCTCTGACCCTCTGCTCGCTGCTCCGGCAGTCTCGCTCTGCTCTGACCCTTTGCTCGCTGCTCCGGCAGTCTCGCTCTGCTCTGACCCTCTGCTCGCTGCTCCGGCAGTCTCGCTCTGCTCTGACCCTTTGCTCGCTGCTCCGGCAGTCTCGTCCTGCTTCACTCGCTCACCGCTCCAGGCGGCCTTGTCCTGCTCTTCTCTCGCTCACCGCTCCAGGCGGTCTCGTCTTGTTCTGCTCTTGCTCGCCGCTCTGGGCGGCCTCACTCTGCTGTGTTTGTCCACCACATCTGCGGTTCTGTTCCTGAGTCCCAGTCTGTACTGGGTCCTATCCACTCAGTGCTCCAACCTGTCGTACCTGCCAGTACCTCCCTGCCTGCATACCAGTCGTGCTTACCAGCATCCGCCAGTCTGCATACCAGCCGTGTCTGCCTATACCCAGCAGTCTGTGTGCCAGCCTAACCTGCCTGTTCCTGTATTCCCCTGTGTGGGTCAACAGCCGTGTCCGGGGTCTGTCCTGGAGTAGCACCTGGTCCCTCTGCTCGGTTCCTCCTTGGTGCACTGGCGTCGTATGCCGTTGTGCGACCCTGGTCGGATCGGGTGGATACTTAGTTACGCCCCTCCAGGCATTCACTCTCCGGCACGGTCCAGTGGAATCACTACATATACACGCACACGCCACTCAGCCCGGGCGTGTGCATTACACATACTTGCTTTAGATTTCTAAATGTTTCTTTTTGTCACTTATTGCGCCCCTTACAGCTCTATTTAGCCATAGTGGTTTCCTCCTATTTCTAGCATGTTTATTCCCATAGGGTATATATTGTGCACAGGTCCTATTCAGGATGCTAATAAATGTCTCCCATTTGCTTTGTGTAGTTTTATGTCTCAGGATATCGTCCCAGTTTATTGCACTAAGATCATCTCTCAACCATTGGAAATTTGCCTTCCTGAAGTTTAGTGTCCTTGTAACCCCTCTACTACACATGAAAACTTATTATTTTGTGATCACTATTACCCAAGTGACCCCCAACTCGTATATTTGATAATGCATTCTGGTCTGTTGATTAATATTAGGTCTAGCAGTGCCCACCTTCTTGTTGGGTCCTGAACCAGTTGTGAAAGGTAATTGTCTCTCATAGTTGTCAAAAACCTATTACCTTTGCTGGAACTACAGGTTTCTGTTCCCCAATGTATTTCAGGGTAGTTGAAGTCCCCCATAATAATGACTTCTTCTTGAGTCGCTGCTTCATCTATTTGGTTTACGAGGATATTCTCCGCTGCTTCCATTATTTTTGGAGACTTATAACAAACCCCTATCAGTAATTTATTATTTTTTCCCCTCCCCTTATCTCCACCCACAGGGACTCTACATTTTCATTAGATTCACATATATTCTCACGCAAGATGGGTTTTAAGGATGATTTTACATATAAATACACACCCCCCCTCGCTTGTTTGTACGGTCATTTCTGAACAGACTATAGCCCTGTAAATTAACTGCCCAGTCATGGCTCTCGTCCAGCCATGTCTCAGATATCCCCACCATGTCATAATTATTTTCCAACAAAATTAATTCTAATTCCTCCATTTTGTTGGTGAGGCTTCTGGCATTAGTGTACATGCATTTTATGTATCTCTCTGTGCCTCTATTCCTTCTTACTATATTGACTTTTCTAACCCTACCCCCAATTTCTTTATTTGTACCAAGGTCACTATCCGCACTATCTTCCCCACCTATAAAATGAATACCGTCCCCCCAATCCCTAGTTTAAACACTCCTCCAATCTTCTAGCCATTTTCTCCCCCAGCACAGCTGCCCCCTCCCTATTGATGTGCGGCCCATCCCTAGCGTAGAACCTGTAGCCAAATGAGAAGTCGGCCCAGTTCTCCAGGAACCCAAACCCCTCCTTCCTACACCAATTCCTGAGCCACTTTTTTATCTCCCTAATGTCCCGTTGCTTCTCTGGCGTGGCACATGGTACAGGCAGTATTTCAGAGAATACCACCTTGGAGGTCCTTGCTTTAAGCTTGCAGCCTAATTCCCTGAAATCATCTTTAAGGACCTTCCACCTACCTCTAACTTTGTCATTTGTGCCAATGTGCACCATAACCCCTGGGTCCTCACCAGCCCCTTCCAGTAATCTGTCAACCCGATCAGCGATGTGCCGGACTCGAGCGCCAGGTAGGCCGCACACTGTTCGACGATCCCTGTCTTTGTGACAGATTACCCTATCTGTTCCCCTAATAATTGAGTCCCCCACTACCAGCACCAGCCTGGCCTGTCCTGCTCTCCTATTTCCCCCCTTAATTGAGCTGACACTCCTCCGCCTTTCAGAGGACATGCTTTGCTGCAGCAGTGCTACCCCTGTACTGACATCCCCCTCATCTGCCAACTTTGCAAACTTATTGGTGTGTGCCAGATCAGGACTAGCCTCCCTGGCACTCTTCCCTCTACTTCCCTTTCTAACTGTCACCCAGCTAGCTGCCTCACTGTCCTACAGCTCCCTACTACCACCCTCCCCCACATCTACCTCAGTGAGCAGCAGACTTCTTTCCATATTGTCAATGGATCTCAGTGTTGCCAGCTGCTCATTTTGTTCCAGTACCTGGGCTTCCAAACGCACAACGTGCACACATCTCGCACAGCAGTATGCACCAACGACCGGCTGTTCAAGGATTGCATACATGTGGCAAGATGTACACTGGATAGCATTGTCAATAATGGACCTCATTTCCTAATGGGGATTTCACTAGACAGAATTGTTAAGTAAAAAGAAATGTAAAGAATTAGTAAAATACAGACAGTAATTCAGTCCAAATTCCTCCCTTCCAAACTCACTGAATCCAAAGTCACTGAATCACAAGTCACACACTTACTTCCGTTTGCACTCGCGCTCCGGTCACACTCAGCTCATTTAAACTCGCTAAGGAAGAAAATTTAAAGGTTTTTTTTTTTCCCCTTTAGCAGCAATTCAACCTACAGCTCAATGCACTTCCAAAGGACTGGAAGCCCCAGCCAGCTGCCCCTTATAAATCCTTAATTATGACCCCTCACCCTTAATTAACCCCTTGTGAGTATAACTACACCTCTGGATTTAAGTGCAATGTAGTTAACCCTTAAATACACAGGTAGTAAAATAAGAGACTGTAAAACTGTAGAGAGAAAATAGGTTTTAAAAAGCCCAATA
This sequence comes from Phyllobates terribilis, assembly GCF_046119375.1. Lineage (NCBI taxonomy): Eukaryota > Metazoa > Chordata > Amphibia > Anura > Dendrobatidae > Phyllobates > Phyllobates terribilis. The sequence goes on from NW_027362773.1 coordinate 25,934,318, forward strand.
AAACTAAACAGGTAGAAAAGCACTCAGCAGTTCACAATTCAGCAACTCACAGCAATTCACACAGGTATTTTCTGCAGGAATCTCAAATACATCTTCACTGAATCACAAGTTGCACACTTACTTCCGTTTGCACTTACGCTCCAGTCACACTCAGCTCGTTCACACTCGCTAAGGAAGAAGATTTAAAGAGTTTTTTTTTTCACCTTTAGCAGAAATCCAACCTACAGCTCAATGCACTTCCAAAGTGTATACATGCATAATGTATAAATGCACGTGTTATGTATTAGTATGTACATATTTTATATATAGTGTGTATGCTGTTATGCACACGCCCGGGCTAGAGCGGCGTGTGCATGTGATTGGTAGTGATTCCACTGGACCGTGCCGGAGAGTGTATGCCTGGAGGGGCGTAACTAAGTATCTACCCGATCCGACCAAGGTGGCACGACGGCATACGACGCCAGTGCACCAAGGAGGAACCGAGCAGAGGAACCAGGTGCTACTCCAGGACAGACCCCGGACACGGCTGTTGACCCACACAGGGAAATACAGGAACAGACTGGTATGCAGGCAGGCGGGTATGCAGGCAGGCGGGTATGCAGGCAGGCGGGTATAGGCAAGCACAGCAAGAGTGCAGACAGGGAGGCACTAGCAGGTAGGAACACAGGCGGGATAGGACCCAGTACACACCGGGACTCAGGAACAATACAGGCAGAAGGGTACAGGCAGGGCAGGACGGGACTGCCGGAGCAGCGGGCAGAAGCAGGGCAGGACAGGACTGCCGGAGCAGCGGGCAGAAGCAGGGCAGGACAGGACTGCCGGAGCAGCGGGCAGAAGCAGGGCAGGACAGGACTGCCGGAGCAGCGGGCAGAAGCAGGGCAGGACAGGACTGCCGGAGCAGCAGGCAGAAGCAGGGCAGGACAGGACTGCCGGAGCAGCGGGCAGAAGCAGGGCAGGACAGGACTGCCGGAGCAGCGGGCAGAAGCAGGGCAGGACAGGACTGCCGGAGCAGCGGGCAGAAGCAGGGCAGGACAGGACTGCCGGAGCAGCGGGCAGAAGCAGGGCAGGACAGGACTGCCAGAGCAGCGGGCAGAAGCAGGGCAGGACAGGACTCTGTTCACACGGAACAGACAGGAAGGGAAAGACAGAGCCAGACACCCACAGGGTACTTGCAGTGAAGTAGCGAGTGGACCACAAACTCACAAACGGGAGTACAGAGACAACAGGCAGGAGTTAGGTACGAGTTCAGACTCTGCAGAAAAAGGAAGGGAACGGACATAGAGGAAAAACAGGTAAAGGATAGGAGAGAGTTCAGACTGGAACTGAGTGTACGGAGGAGACCGACACTGCAGCGGGATACAGGAGCGGGTCTGGGAATACTGCCCCCAGAGAGGCGGGACGAACAGGCAAGGAGCGTGTTCAGACAGGACAGACAAGATACAGGACACAGTTCAGACACGGGAGCTGACACCGCAAGGCAGGAGACATACAGGACTTAGTTCAGACACGGGAACTAATACCGTAAAGCAGGAGACATACAGGACACAGTTCAGACACGGGAGCTGACACCGCCAGGCAGGAGACATACAGGACTTAGTTCAGACACGGGAACTAATACCGAAAAGCAGGAGACATACAGGACACAGTTCAGACACGGGAGCTGACACCGCAAGGCAGGAAACATACAGGACTTAGTTCAGACAGGCCTGGAAACAAGCCTCCAGGAAAGGCGGACAGGGAAACAAAGACGGGACCTGGCACCTTCAGAGTGCAAGCACACACTGAAAGAAACACATATGCTCAGGCAGGGATAGAAGGGAGCTGCTGAGCTATATACCAAGAGACAGACAGCGATAGGCTGAGGACGCACAAGGGGTGTGACCCACAGCAGGTACAAAAGGCAGGAAGTGATCGGGCGCCGCCCTTAAGCAGCAGAAACAGACACAGACACAAACAAGACAGCATGGAGGGAAGCCAGAGAGACATTCTGGACAGGAGATCAAGTGCGCGCTCCTGCACAGTGGGAGATGGACCACTATGCAAGGACGCCGCCAGGTATGTTACATATGCTTAATGTGGATAAACATGTAAATGTGTGTGTGTGTATTAAGGTAGGCGTGATTGAGGTGGGATCCCAGACACAAGTCCTGCAAAGGGGCCATTTACTGCACCCGATGCAGTTTTTTTTCCTGCCAGATACCGTAATAATCCAAATAGCAAAAATAATTGGGATTTACCGTATCTTATGGGTGCTGTATAGAGATATCATACAGCATCATACAGAGTGCCTTTCGACTTGGAACCAGTAATAGACCAAGGGCATAATAATCATGGACGCAGAGAGTGTGGCCTGTGCGTGAGGGGGGCCCACCAATGCCAGTGCTTATTTCAGCTGGATTTCAGAAAAAGTACATTGCATTGCAGAAACCCGCCGGCCCCCTGCACTGCAATACATGTTGCCAGTCAATCAGAGGCTAGCAGCTGACATAGACGTGCCAATCAAGAGCAGTGCATGGCAGTGACCTCATGCATTACCCATGGCTAGTACGCCGAAGTCAGATGCAGGCGCTAGAAGAGAACGCCACATGTCGTGGGAGTGGAGGAAGGTAAAGAAGAATATTTTTTGTTTCTTAAATGTGTTAGAAAAGAGTGGCGTAAAGGACATTATACCAGGAAGATGCCCAGGATGGAGGATATTATACAAGGAAGGGGCCCAGAAGGGAGGAAATTATGCCAGGAACGGGACCAGGATGGGGTATATTATGCAAGGAAGGGGCCCAGAAGGGAGGAAATTATGCCAGGAACGGGACCAGGATGGGGGATATTATGCAAGGAAGGGGCCCAGAAGGGAGGAAATTACATCAGGAACATGTCTAGGATGGGTGACATTATACAAGGAAGGGGCCCAGAAGGGAGGAATTTACACCAGGAAGGGGATCCAGGATGGGGGTCTTGATACCAGGAAATATATGTCTTTATAGGATCTATAATGCTACAAGGACCCATACATCTGATCAACATGCAGGTGGAGGCCCAGGTCCAAATTTTGCACTGGGGCCCATCAGACTTTAGTTACACAACTGAAGGGCACAGAAAACATTGAATAGGGTCCTATTGGAGGATATGTACAAGGTATAGGATGTGGGCAGTGGTTTTAAGAAAGCATAACATGGAAATTGATGTCTGCTGGACGTAGAATAGGCCCAGGCTGCAAGCGGACGCAGAAAATGAAGCTAAGTGATAAGGGGCTGCACTTAACAGCAGGGGCAAAATAGCAGAGTCTACGTGTTGTCCCGATCACACCCAAATTTATTCTTGTTGGACCCAGAGCTGAAAACCTCATGAATCAAGTACTCAAGGTAGGAGTGTGCAAAACAGCTACAATCCTCTACAGTATCTACAAAGAACCAAGTCAGAAGCAGGAGGCACCTGGTGTACTGATGTCATAATTAGCCAAAAAAGAAAGAGAGACTATATTACTCCATTTAAATATCAGAGACTGTATAAAGATATCTGGAATTGGCACTCACGTGGGCACATAGAAAGACACAAATTTAGAGATTTGTGATACAATCCTGGTTGAAGTTCAGTTGATTGACGCTGTTGTAACTAATGCAGTGTTCATCAAAGTTAGGATTTCTCAGCCAATAAGGTGTCATGTATCCCAAATTATAATTACATAGTATGGAGGTGAAGGGACTCCATATGCCTCACGAGACCCTACATCGACTATGTAGTTTTCTATGCGACGATGACCTTTGCTTGGTATTGGTTCAGAAGCTCAGTAATCAGCACATCGTTATAAATAAACAATAAAGTTAAATTATGGGTATTTTAGTTTTTGCATTTTGACACAGCAATGAAAATGTGTCTGTCGAAAAATTTAAGCTGTGAACCCTAAGGCCTGCAAATTACTCTTTCAATTTTTCCACTTAAACGCTAAGGATAAAAATTGAAGCTTTGACATTTTCAGGTCATACTCCGTATTATTCACGAAATGATTTCTAATTTAAAAAAAGTAACTCATAGTTGACATTATAGTATATTCTGATCTTATTACTGTGTTATGCTTCAGGAAGAGATCACGTCTCTATGACAAGGAGTCTTATCTACTGTATAAATAGTTTTCAGCAATGTCATGGAAAATAGACATTTCTGTGTTATGTCCCTCAAAATGCTTAATTCCAGAAATAGCATTAAAACTATAGCAAAAGGCTTTCAAAAAGAAAAGTCCAACTTATAAAAAAAGATCTGCTAATATCATTCATATTAACGTTTTGGAGGCTATAGGAGGACGAAACACTAAAAGGAGAAACTGTACCTGTGTCATGCACTCAGCACAGCCCAACACAAGGCATAATACAATGTATCAGTTTTGCCTGGTGTGTTTATTTAAAGGGGTTGTCCAGGCTTGGGATTAAAGTCTGTAGTCACTCTATGTGACCTCAGACTTGTGAATCCTCACAGCGCACGCTGTCAGGATTCTCTGGTGCTAGCGATTTATATACTTCCAGTCACATTCCGACTAGACTTATCTGACCTTGCTCAATTCATTTGTATTGAGCGAGACAGTGCATGCACGTCTAGTTGGCATGTGACCATGTGACACCCCAGGGGTCTGGTTGCCACAGTGATAGAGATATTATGTCTGAGAGCAGGTGGGAGGTCCTTTGGTCAGGGATCCTGTGCATGCCACACCTCCTGCCCAGTCTTGGGAGGGGAAGAACTTCCCCTGTATAAACCCGGGGCTGAGGCAGGGTGAGTGAGACAAGGAGAGTGGAGAAGAGAAGCAGCATAGGAAACAGCAGAGTTACAAGGAGTCAGGGGCTGGCAGCTACAGAGCTCGCCCTGACTAAGAAGATTCTTTACCGGACCCGGAGTCCGAGGCTGTGGGGACTAACTCCTACCCAGCAGCAGAATCCGTCGGGCAGGGGATTTCAGGTCCTCTGGCCCAGAAGCCCGAAGGCACGGTCACACGCGTGGGACCAGCACCGCCATCGTGGAGCGGAAGCCATTAGAAGGCCCCGAGTCACCGGCCATACGGGTGAGCACCACACGGTACACTCAGGGACGTGGGCTACTTACATCAGCTTCTAGCAAGGTAGCCAGAAGAGTACAGTCAGTTTGGGAGGCCTACAACTACGCCTGGCCAGGGGAGATCCCATCTGCTCAAAGACTGACCAGGCCCCGTTTGCTAGCAAGTACTCCGGGAGGGTCTGTCGTTGTTACCAGTAAAGACCCTGAACTACACCGTACCGTCTCTGAGTGGTTCCTGCTACCCCCATCATCCACGTCGGCTGCCCTGAGGCCATACCCCTCCCGTTGGGGGTTATACTATCACGCTGCACAATCCTACCACCGGCCTCAGCGGTCTGCCCTGCAGCAGCAGCTTCCTGGCTGCACTCAACGGGTGGCGTAGTCATCAACTATTTACTACTAATAGACTGCCGTCTAGTTTGACTCCCTGGGCACGGACCGGGTCACCGCCACGAGATTACAACCCTCCACGGATCCGGCTCCGGGTAAGCTCCCGCGTGCGCACCGCAGCGCGACACAGGCCCAGGGGCGCGTCAACTTTGGCGTAGTCGGCAGGATTTCGTGCCCGCAACCACCGGGTACTGCGTGCCTGAAAAGCAAAGACTGTTCAAACTTACCAGTGGTGAAGGTTTCCCGCCATCCTGCGCCATCTTCGACCTTCTTCCCGCCATCCGTGGAGTTTTCCCGCCATTGGACGCCATCTTGAGGACGCCGCGCGGGAAGAAGAGGGGCGTGGACTCCGAAAGCGCGCGAGAACTGAAGCCCCGCCTCACGTCCGGACATTGCGTAAGGTCCTGGAAGGAGCCCAGCAGACGCCGACGTCACAGGAGCGCGACGGAAGGTCCTCAACCCTGACGATCCACTGCGGAGCCGCGGCCTACGGAAGAGGATCATCGCAAGGTAGGCCACGGTCCACTAGGGGGGAGGAAGATGTCGGATACGGAGGAGAGCTTCACTGCCTCAACCCCCGCCAGCGCTACCGCTGCTGCAGTTATGCCCTTCACCATGCCCTATATCCCGGGAGCAGCTTGGCTACCCCAGTACTCAGGGGAGTCACATACCCTGCATGACTTTAGAGAAAAGCTGGATAGCCTCTTCCAGGTGTACCCCCTCACAGAAGAGCAAAAAGTGAGCATCCTGGTGGCCCAACTAACCGGGGCAGCCAAAAGGGAAGTAAAATCCTGGCCACCTGGGAGGAAGACTGTCGCAGGGATACTAACCCGGCTGAAGGACACCTTTGATACCCGCACCTCAGCCGAGATTAAGCTTAGATTCTACGGGTGCAAGCAGCGAGCGCATGAGAGTATAAGGGACTATGCACTAAACCTACAAGAGGCCCTGAGGGCCATAAAGCAGACCGACCCTGATGGGGTGGGAAACGAGGACAGGCTGTTGACTGAACAATTTATAGAGGGTTTATATTGCAATGCCCACCGAACCCAGTTGCGGGCAATGGCCTTACAGGATCCCCATCTGGACTTTGCACAGTTCAAGGACAGAGCCATCCGGGTGCTCCGAGAACCGGCACCAGGTGGCGTTGTGACCCACAGACGCCCCACTACCACTTACTACCAGGAGGCGGCGCCCTTGTCAGCAGGGCCTGTGGGAGCTGATGCGCAGGCTTTGGACAATGACCCGGCTCCAGACCTAAACCATCAGGTCCAAGAGCTAGCTAAGAGCGTTGCTGCGCTAACCCGAACTGTGCAGTCTTTACAGGTTTCCACCCCAGGGAAGATCCAGCTGGCATCCGGACCGGAGGACATCCCGTGGCGTCGACCAAGGAGGACCCCACCGGCCAGAGGAAGACCCAGTGACCGATACAGTGAGGACGGACGACCCATCTGCCGCCGCTGCAATCAACCCGGACATATGGCAAGGTACTGTTCTTTAAACGGGCACAACCTGGGGTAGAGGGCCAACCCCCAGGAAAAAGATCACCAGGCCCATCGAACTGGCGCGACAGATATGTGGGAGGACGTCCAGTCTTGCCTGTGGTACTGGATGGCATTCCCATGAGTGCCCTACTGGACACCGGGTCACAGGTCACCACCATCCCATACGTGCTCTTCAAGCAGTACTGGAATGACTCGGATATTACCCGCTACCCCGACGACGACTTGAGTATCATCGCCAGCAATGGTCAGCCCGTGCCACAGATCGGATTTAAAGAGGTGACCATCAAAATTGGTAGAGTCGAACTGGCCGCACAGGGACTGATCATTGTAGATATCGATAAACATGAGAGTCACCCAAAAATAACTCTAGGAACTAATGTAATTGAAAATTGTCTTGCAGAGGTGATTTTCCTTTTACAGCAGGTTGCCAAGAATGCCAGCTCCGGCGAGCAGCGGGTGCTCCAGAAAGAGATCCGGGCACTGATGCAACGGCAACAAGTGGAACTCTCCGGCGGTGAGATTGGTAGCGTAAGGATGTGTGACCCTTTTCCTATTGCCATGCCCCCAAAAAGTGAAATGATGATTTGGTGCCGGGCAGCTATTGGTCTGAGAGGTAGAGATTACCAGGCAATGGTAGAACCAGTTTACTCAGACAGTAGGCCCACCATTTTGACAGCACGGGGGGTGGTCAATGTACGCCATGGGAGGGTGCCCATTCGCATAATAAATATCGGGGAGAGGGAAGTGTACCTGCCCCGGTATGCCACGCTAGCCAAATTATATACCACTAATCAAAGTTCTATACAATCTGTGGAACCCTTGCCTCCATCTCACCCGGAGGAAGGTAACGGCTCTAAGAAAGACATGGAGGACTGGTGTCAGCAACTACATTTGGGTACTGACTCCACTCCCTCACATCAGAAACAAGGAGTCTATCGGGTGGTTCAAGAGTATGAGAGAGTGTTTAGTAAACACCCGTTAGACTTCGGGCGAGTCAAGGGGGTAGAACATCGCATCCCCACGGGAGATCATCCTCCCATAAAAGAGAGGTATCGACCCGTACCCCCTGCACATTACCAACACGCCAAGGGGATGCTTAGAGATATGAAGGAGGCTGGGGTAATCCGGGATAGTTGTAGCCCCTGGGCAGCCCCATTAGTTTTAGTCAAAAAGAAAGACAACACCATGAGGATGTGTGTAGATTACCGGAAAATCAACCGTATCACACACAAGGATGCGTACCCCTTACCAAGGATAGAGGAGTCATTGGCTGCTTTAAGATCTGCTAACTTCTTCTCTACCTTGGATCTCACTAGCGGGTACTGGCAGGTTCCTGTAGCAGAGGCGGACCGGGAGAAGACCGCATTCACCACCCCGATGGGACTTAGCGAGTTCACCTGCATGCCGTTCGGACTCTGCAACGCACCAGGAACCTTCCAACGCCTAATGGAGTGTTGTCTGGGCCACAGAAACTTCGAGACGGTCCTGTTGTACCTGGACGATGTCATCGTATATTCCAAGACGTATGAGGACCACCTGAAACACCTGGCGGAAGTGTTCGAGGCTCTGGCGAGTTACGGCCTAAAGGTGAAACCCTCCAAGTGTCACCTCCTGAAACCAAAGGTGCAGTACCTGGGACACGTGGTGAGCGCTGACGGAGTGGCTCCCGACCCCGATAAGATCACCGCAATTAAGGGATGGCCAAGCCCCTCCAGCGTAAAAGAAGTGCGGCAGTTCCTCGGGTTGGTAGGCTACTACCGAAGGTTTATTCCCGGTTTCACCAAAAAGGCAGCACCTATGCAGGACCTCCTGATAGGCCAGTCCCGGAAGGCCAAGAACCAGAAGCCGCCCTTCAAATGGGAAGAGCTGGAAGAAGAGTCCTTCCGCCAGCTGAAGATGGCCCTCACGGGGGACGAAATCCTGGCGTACCCGGATTATAGCCAGCCCTTTATCCTCTACACCGACGCCAGTAACATCGGGCTAGGAGCCGTACTGTCCCAGATCCAGCAGGGGAAGGAACGAGTAATCGCCTACGCCAGCCGAAAGCTGCGACCCACCGAAAGGAACCCCGAGAATTACAGCTCATTTAAGTTAGAGTTCCTGGCCGTAGTATGGGCAATCACTGAGCGCTTTAAGCATTACCTCGCTTCTTCCCGGTTCACCGTGTACACGGATAACAACCCGCTGACACACCGGGACACGGCAAGACTCGGTGCCCTGGAGCAGAGGTGGATGGCCCGTCTGTCCAACTACGAGTTCACAATTAAATACCGGGCAGGACGCTCCAATACCAACGCGGACGCCCTGTCCAGGATGCCCAACCTGCCGGACGGAGGAGAAGATCCGGAGGGACTGGAAGAAGTTGAACTCCCTGCGTTCCACCGTCATGGGACTATTCAGTATTCCCACCGGGTAAGGAGTAAGCAGGCTGCTACGTTGAACCCCTTACCCCACTACAACTGGGCGGAAACGCAAGACAGCGACCCTGCCGTCCGACTGGTGAAGGAGATGCTGACTCGGCCGGAGGCTCGCCTTGAACCAGACGCTCCGGAGGAAGCCAAACAACTATGGGCAGAGAAGAGTCGACTGTTCCTTTACAAAGGGAAGTTGTGCCGCAGAATGGTTAACTCCCGGACGCATGAATTACTCTGGCAAGTAGTGGTGCCACGAAGAGACGCAGCCATGGTGATGGAGGCATACCACGACGGAGCTGGACACTTTGGGTGGAAAAAGCTGGAGTTCCTGCTGCGCGAGCGGTTCCACTGGGTAGGCATGAGGGGAACCATCGAGAAGTGGTGCAGAGATTGTGGCCCGTGCAACCTGAGAAGGAAGGACCGAGCCAGCCAGAAGACTCCCCTGCAGTCCATCGTCACCCGGCAACCGTTGGAACTGGTAGCCTTGGATCATGTAAAACTGACCCCAAGCAGAAGTGGCTACGTCTACGCGTTAACCATCGTGGATCATTACTCCCGGTTCTTGGTTGTCGTCCCCGTCAAGGACTTAACGGCTCAAACAGCAGCTAGAGCCTTCCAGCAGCACTTCTGCCGTCCACACGGGTACCCGGACCAAGTGCTGACGGACCAGGGACCTGCCTTTGAAGCGGAGGTCTTTCAGGAATTCTGCAATCTGTATGGCTGCCGGAAGATAAGGACGACACCCTACCATCCGCAGACTAATGGACTTTGTGAAAAAATGAACCAGGTGGTAATGGATCTTCTAAAAACGTTGCCCCTGGAAGAACGCAGTCTGTGGCCTGAAAAGTTGCCCGATCTGGTGGACCTATACAACCACATCCCGGTAGGTTCCACCAACTGTACCCCGGCTTACCTAATAAGGGCAAGACCTGGTAAGTTACCTGTTGACCTGGAGATGGGAGTCCTGACCCCCGAGGACACTTCACCAGAAACAGACTGGGACACAGAGAGGCAGCAGCAGTACCGGAGAGTACAGGAGAGCGTGGAGCGAAGTCTCTGTCAGGCTAGGGAAAGACAAGAGAAAACTTACAACCAGTATGCTCCCGCTGTTCCCCTGGTACCCGGAGAGCAGGTCTTGAAGAGGAAGAGACGGCTCCACAAGTTGGACGACCAGTGGGAGAAGGACCCGTACACCGTACTGCCCTCAAGCCACGAGAACCCGAAGGTCTGTACCATCAGTAAAGACGGAGGGGAAACCACAGCCATTGTATCCCGGGACCACCTGAAGAAGTGTCCCGAACAACTGAGGAACCCTGAAGAGGAACAAGAAGACCATCGACCCGTGGAAGAAAGGGAAGATATGGTTAGTACCGTGCTCGGGGACTTTCCTCAGTCTTGGACTCAAGTCAATGGTGCAGTTGTGGTACCCGTACTCACCTTCCTCCAACCATCATCCCAAGAACCTACGGAGCAACGGGTAGAGCTGGAAGAACAGCCAGTCCAGGAGGCAGAAGACTCCACACAAGCAGAACAGGAGAATCAACCCTCTGCTTATAGTGAGCCTGCCGTACCCCTAGTGAGACAAAGAGCCGGTAGACAGCTGCCCAGTTTACCCTTGACAGCTCCTACACCCTGTAGTTCAGGGCCAGACAGTCAGCTCCGTAGGTCCACTCGGGCCACTAGAGGCCAGTTACCCGCACGCTGGAGAATTTAAAGTGTATAAATTGTTTTATTTATGTTTTTCTGTGTCTTGTTGCTTGTGTATAATTTTGTGTTTCTAGTTATTTTTAGGAAACCTTGGTGGATTTACCGGGAATCCTTGTATATAGTTGGAGCGTAACCCAGGATGGACTAGAGACTGTTAAGGACTCGGGGTAGGACAGACCCCTACCTGGTTACGTCTCCCTGTGTTGGTGAAATGGACACCTTTGCTTTTCTTCAAAGACTGCATCCGGTTGCGGACACGCCGTAACCATCTTATGTGTTTTTCTTATAGTATTGTTATTGTTATACTTTGTTATGTTTTTCTAAATGTGTTTAGTCCCGGAGTACTAAATTTCACTAGGGGGGAATGTGACACCCCAGGGGTCTGGTTGCCACAGTGATAGAGATATTATGTCTGAGAGCAGGTGGGAGGTCCTTTGGTCAGGGATCCTGTGCATGCCACACCTCCTGCCCAGTCTTGGGAGGGGAAGAACTTCCCCTGTATAAACCCGGGGCTGAGGCAGGGTGAGTGAGACAAGGAGAGTGGAGAAGAGAAGCGGCATAGGAAACAGCAGAGTTACAAGGAGTCAGGGGCTGGCAGCTACAGAGCTCGCCCTGACTAAGAAGATTCTTTACCGGACCCGGAGTCCGAGGCTGTGGGGACTAACTCCTACCCAGCAGCAGAATCCGTCGGGCAGGGGATTTCAGGTCCTCTGGCCCAGAAGCCCGAAGGCACGGTCACACGCGTGGGACCAGCACCGCCATCGTGGAGCGGAAGCCATTAGAAGGCCCCGAGTCACCGGCCATACGGGTGAGCACCACACGGTACACTCAGGGACGTGGGCTACTTACATCAGCTTCTAGCAAGGTAGCCAGAAGAGTACAGTCAGTTTGGGAGGCCTACAACTACGCCTGGCCAGGGGAGATCCCATCTGCTCAAAGACTGACCAGGCCCCGTTTGCTAGCAAGTACTCCGGGAGGGTCTGTCGTTGTTACCAGTAAAGACCCTGAACTACACCGTACCGTCTCTGAGTGGTTCCTGCTACCCCCATCATCCACGTCGGCTGCCCTGAGGCCATACCCCTCCCGTTGGGGGTTATACTATCACGCTGCACAATCCTACCACCGGCCTCAGCGGTCTGCCCTGCAGCAGCAGCTTCCTGGCTGCACTCAACGGGTGGCGTAGTCATCAACTATTTACTACTAATAGACTGCCGTCTAGTTTGACTCCCTGGGCACGGACCGGGTCACCGCCACGAGATTACAACCCTCCACGGATCCGGCTCCAGGTAAGCTCCCGCGTGCGCACCGCAGCGCGACACAGGCCCAGGGGCGCGTCAACCACATATATGCAAAGCACATACTTGCGGTCACGCGTCCGCCAACTCCCAGCACCGGAGAATCCTGACAGCGCGCACTGTGCCCACTGTGAGGATTCACAAGTCCGCAGGCACATAGAGTGACTGCAGTCTTGAATTCTAAGCCTGGACTACCCCTTTAAAGAACAGAATTTGCTACAGCAGCTTGTATGTATTGTCAATAGGATTGCTCCCTATGCATACTGAAGATACTATCTCTTGACCTGTTACGGCCAATACGGTTTCTTAACTGATACCTTTTTTCTCAATCCAATATAACCAGAGATCCCCCTGATCCCTTCCCTGAAATAAAAAACTCCACCACAAATTATCTGTTGGAAATATTTTGGCCACAGCGGCCCGTTTATTAACAAACAACAAATAACAATAACATAAATATATATATATGAATAAATGGAGGGAGGGTTCTTGGAGCTAATAGATCTGGCATTAAATAACTCAAAAATAAAACCGCCATTTTACCCTTAGCCGTTCAGCACCAGCTCGAGGGCACCAAAACTTCCACATTCCGTGGAAGCCCAACCAACAAATTGCTCCCGAGGTAAAACCCCGTCCAGAGCCCATAACCGACTGCCTGATCACCCCCACTCAATTTAAACCAACTCCAAGAACCCCCCCCCCCCCGCCACCACGAACAGCCCTGAAACCTTAGGCTCGTGAGTGCCCCAAAGCCACCAGCGCCCTTTCAATTCCTTCCTGTATTGAAAGGGCCCAAATATCCATACCTATATCATTGAGATGCACCCCGTCCTTCCTCCACAAATTTCCAACCCCTGCTTCCAACTCCAAATGCCTAATACTTATGCCCCTATTCCTTACCACGAAGCCAGACACTGCCCTATTCAATTTTATTCGTACCCTGTTTATGCCTTTTTCCGATGGAACCGCCCGCCATTTTTTCCTGGGCACTATATCCGACCAGACCGTCAAAATCCCCGGAAACGAGGTCCACAATCTCAATAGATCAAAACGAATATCCCTAATCAACTCCCTCACTGGACGTGCCCCCAAATCATTTCCTCCCAAATGCACCACTAAAATATCCGGTGTTCGATCTAACCTCGCCGCATTATGAAATTCCGACAAAAAACGCCCCCATACCATGCCCCTAAAACCGAGCCACCTTATGACTGCTTGTGCCCTTGGAAAACCTAATTGCCTACCATCCCTCCTTACGTCGGCGCGCAGCACCCCCCAATGCACATATGAGTGTCCAATGATCCAGACTAACGAGGGAACATCACCTAAAAGAATAATAAACAAGCAGGTTAGCAACTATTCCACATCTAGCAAAGTTTTTGCGGCAATTAACTGCGAACATATGACAAATAACGGTCCGAACTCCATCTTCTGATCCGTTTTATCGTCTCAGCCCCTAAACCGCGTCTATTAGCCTCCGACGCTGCACCGATCCTAAAGGAATGTGAACCGTAAATCTCGGGACTGAGACCCAATTCCTGCACCCCCTTTTTTAAGACCGCTGTAAACTGAAAACGGGAAAGAAATGACCCGTCGCGATGCCGTAATAATGGGCCCGTTCTATTTGACCACAATTGCCAGTAGGCCTTTAAGCACCTTCTAGGGCACATCAAAGCCCCTTCCACTCTACCTAACACGACATGCTTCCCTTTCCCAAACTGATCCGTTTTAGACTGTCTGATCCAAAAATCGATCCCCCAGGCCCAGCAGCTCACGTCTTCGGCTAATAGACCTCCCTCACTATTCCTACTAGGGGCTACCAACTCACCCACTCTCATAGCCCCAAAAAAAGCTAGAGCAAATGCCAACTTAAACAATGCCGCCTCGAAATTGGAACAACAAATGGTTTCCAAAACCAGACCCAACTTTTCCAATATGCTAAACGTGACTGGCCTACGCTTATCCAAACTCTTGTTTTCTCTTTGAAAACCCCTGAGAGCCTGCCTGACCAAGAAGGATTTTGTAACGTCAGTCAAACCCTGTAACTTAAAACCAAAAGCAAGCCCGGCTATAAATTTACTCACTCTGGATGCTGACCACCCTGAATCCGCTGCTTTACCAACAAAAAACAATATCGCCAACGTCCTATCCCTGTCACTCTCTAGTGCCCCCCACTGTGACACCCAACTTTGCCATATGTTCCACGATGCCTCATAAGCAGCCCAGGTTGAACTCGCCACCGACTCTTGGATCAATCTTCTGGCTCGTCCAAAACCAGCTGCCACAACGGCGAAGGGCATTCCACTCCTGCGACTTCTGCCTCTGGTGCCAATGAACGGAAAAGCTCCCACTGGAAACGAGACAAAGCATCCGCTATAGAGTTTTTGACACCTGGCACATGTACAGCCGAAATCCATGCATTAAGCTCCAAGCAGCGGAGCACCAATTCCCTGACCAACTTGATGACTGGAGGAGACGAGGCCCATAGGCTATTAATCACTTCCACCACGCCCATATTGTCGCAATGGAACCTTACTCTCCGATTCGAAAAAGACTCTCCCCAAATCCAGACCGCGACTACAATTGGGAACAGTTCCAAAAGAACCAGATTTTTTGTGAAACCCCTCTCTTTCCAGGAATTGGGCCATTTGCCTACGCTCCACTTTCCCTTACAGAAAACTCCATATCCTGCTCCGCCAGCCGCGTCGGTATAAATCTCGCAATCAAAGCTGTTCAGGAAATCCTGCTGAATCAACGACCTGCCATTGTACATGTCCAAAAATTGCTTCCACACCAACAAGTCCTCTCTATGCTCTCTATTCAAACGAATAAAGTGATGCGATGCCTGCACTCCCGCCGTTGCCCTTGACAACCTACGACAAAATATTCTACCCATAGGCATGATCCTACCGGCAAAGTTCAGTCTCCCCAGCAGTGATTGAAGCTCCTTCAAAGTCGTCTTACGCAATTTTACCATTCTCACAACCTCCTGTCTAAGTAACAGCAACTTTTCTTCGGGCAGTCAACACTCCATAAGTTCTGAATCAATCAAAATGCCTAAAAAAGTCAATACCGTACAAGGACCTTCGGTCTTTTCTTTTGCCAGAGTAACCCCGAAACGTTCCGCAACCCACACCATGGCTGCTAACAAATTATTACAAACCAACGAATCAGGTGGGCCTATGAACAAAAAATCGTCCAGGTAGTGGATAACAGACTGGACACCTGCAACATCCCTGACGGCCCATTCGAGAAAAGTACTGAATGTTTCAAATAATGAACAAGAAATACAGCAGCCCATGGGCAAGCACCTATCCAAGTAGTAACCATGGTTCCAAAAACAACCCAACATTGAAATGCTGTCCGGGTGAACCGGAAGGAGCCGAAAAGCTGACTCAACATCCGTTATTGCCAGCAGTGACCCATGCCCGTACCTGCGAACCCAAGCCACAGCGCATCAAATGAAGTATATTCCACAGAACATAATTCTGGGGCTATACCATCGTTGACTGAACAACCTTTTGGGTACGACAGATGCTGAATCAGACGAAATTTGTTCGGCTCCTTCTTAGGCACAACCCCCAACGGAGAAATGATCACGCCTTCCACTGGTAAACTATCAAAAGGCCCTGCCATGCGACACAAGTCAACTTCTTTTGCCAACTTAACACTAACAACCTCTGGATGCAACAAAGCAGACCTAAGATTCTTAACCGAAAAGGGGACTGTATGCTCAGGAGGCGGGATCCTGAAACCTTCTAAAAACCCATCCCTAATAATTCCGGCCTTCGCTTGATCAGGGTATCTATTTAGAAAGGGGGCCATCCTTGGAAGATTCACCGGAGTCGCCCCCTTGACCAGAACCCACCGACATTCGTCCCTTTCCTTTTTTGAAACATTTTGCTGCCCCATGGGAGCTCCCGTTACAATGGGAGCAAACGTGCTTGAACTTACAGCCATTCCCAAATTTACACTGGCCGTCATTAAACTGCCAGCACGTTCCTGACTTATCTTTTCCTCCCTGTGCTCCCTGGCTGCCTCCGCCCGTTCCTGATGAGTAACTCCCGCTCCCATGAAAGGACTGCCCGTATCTAGCGGGAGCAATTACTTTTAACCAAAGCCCTATGTCTTTTTGGTCCCACCTGATTTCCGGCCGTACCGCCTTCCTCTGTCTGAATTGCTCATCATACCTAAGCCATGTTTGTCCCCCATAAGTACGATGCGCTTCCCCAATCGCATCTAAATAGCAGAATAAACCCGAGCAATTCTCAGGAAACTTCTCCCCAATGACCCCGGCCAATATAGCAAAGCTTGAAGCCAATTCGCAAAAGTCTGAGGAATCAAGCACCACCTCCGCTTCTCCTCCTCCTCCTTCTTGCTATCATCCTTCTTCCCCTTGTCTAAATTAAACTTCTCCAGGGGAAGAAGGGAGAAAATTTCCACGTATTCATCACGCCAAATTTTCTCCTTCACTTCTTTCTTTAAGTGTGCCCCCAGCGGCCCCTCGAAGCACACATACACGTCCCCTTTTGCCCTGTCATCAAGCTTCACGGTATCACCCTTATCCTTTTCCGTCTGTACCGAGACTGAAACCCCAGTCGCTACTCCCTCGGCGCCCGCCGCTGATCCTACCTCTACCCCAGTAGGTTGTGGTGACAACCCTTGCCCTGGTAACCAGGCATCCACGGAGGATCCTCTTGACCCGCCCGCTGCCGCGCTCTCCATTCTCATCAAAACCTGTGACATGCTATATAATATATCTCTAATTCCGGATACCCCTGCCCCATCCGGACCAGCTAAACCCCTCCCCCTCGATGCTACCTCCCGATCACTACCTTCATCACGCAAAACTGCCCCCGCGGGCCCCAAACATGCTGTACGATCATACTCACGCCGCTGCGCAGGTGCTGTATCCCCACCAGCCGGAAATCCTGAATCCAGATGCTCGCTCCTTCCATCACGGTCGCTACTGTAGTCAGATTCATTGGTGTCCATTCGCTCCTCCAGGCCCGCGCCCCTGGCCTCCTCATCACCAGGGGGGACCTGAACGGATACAGCTGGCCGTTGTCGTCTCGGCGACCGTATTCCACCATCCCACCTTGGAATCAGGGATGTCGCTCCGATCCTCCTCCGACTCCCGGACCCAGACCCATGGGCCTGGTCCGTGCTCCCCGAACCGGCGCTGCCAGGCAGCTCGATGCTGCCCGCCGCTCCTTCCCTTCCACGTCGTCCATTTGAGCCACGCGGCAGTGGGTCCTATGACTGCTGCCTGCCCGTGGGTGCTTGCCTCCCCGTCTTCCTCGTGTTTGTCCCAGCAGGCACCCCGACAGGAGCATCGCCAGTGGTGCCTGCCGTCCTCCGCACTGTTCCCTCGATGGTTCCGGTTCTTCTCCAGTGCTGCTGGGCCCTGCCGCTGCCGGCAGGCGCGATGCGCGTCGCAGGTGCGCAGCGCGGCGCAGGTGCGCTACGCGCCGCAAACGCGTCGCGCGACGCTGATGCGCCGCGCGTTGCAGATGCGTCACGCTCCGCAGCCGCGCCACACGTCGCAGATGCGCCGCGCACGCGCCCCCCAGCTACTGCCCGAACTCCCGTGTCTCGTGATGCTTGTTCCGTCTGCTGTGTATCTGGTGCATCCCTCGCCTCTTGTGTAGGCCGCACTCCGCGCTGAACGGCGGCAACAGACCGGCTGGGTGGATTCCTGCCGGGGCGAGAGCGTCGGGCAGGAACCACCCTATCTTATTCTCCTCCCGCAGGGTCCCCGGAGGGGCTCCGAAGCCTGCGCCTGTTCCGCGTGGGTACCTCGGGTGACAGTCTCTCCGGGGCCGTGGCCTCCTCCTCCTGCTCCTTCTTACAGATACAGCCTGCGCTTCTGCGTCCGTGGCTGTTCCCAGCAAGGCAGATAGCTGGGCCTCCAGCCATCCCTCTCTCCATGATCGTGCTGCAACTTGAAGCTGGCCCACCAGGGATTGAATGGACGCCATTGCAGGTAACTCTCTCCATTGTTCCTAAGGGAATGGCGGTTTTCCCGCACTTTTCCTTATATATAGCCCCCCCTTCTTCACTACCCGCCCCCCTGCTTCACCATTACCCAATCCCCAACCTGCTCCATTCAAACTGTCAGACCTGGGAGGGGAATGAAATCTCCAGGCCAACCCCGGTCATGGGTGGCTTCCCCCTAGCTCTGCTGTCTCCAGCCCCCTCCTTTACTACAGGTTCCAAATCCCATGATCACCAATCCCTTTGGTCTTTTAAACTGACACTGTCATTCATGTACAGCACAGCTCATGAATGACAAGGCTGCATTTATTTATGGAGAGATGTTACCCACCATTCTCTTCAGGCAGGGTCACTTGTGATCTTAGTGATTTCTAAATTGGGTTAGCTTTTTCACAGCGCTTTTTAGTGTGCCATGGAAAACAATCGATAAAATCCAATAAACGATCATCCACTTTTATTTTTCCCATAAGACTAATTGCTTTACCTCAGCAGCCTCCTAACCAGATTACAGCCTCCTTCTCTTAATGCCATTATTTATTTATTTATTATTCATGACATATATTTATATGATAAATAATGGATAGGAACTATTTCTGCCTTATATTTACGTTAGTCTCTCCCTCGGTGAAGCTTACAATCTATTTTACGAAGGTCGGTTTCTGTATCCCTAATGGTTAACAACCATGGCTTGATTCAACCAGAGAGAAGTGCCATCCGGACTGCAATCACCATACAACAGAGCATCACAGGTCACTTCTTAAAGGGAATCTGTCAGTAGGATCAACCCTCCTAAGCCATCTATATGGGCATGTAGGTCATAGGAAGTTGAATAAAATGATACCTTGATACCTGCGATCCGATGTTTTATTCCAGAGAAATCCATGTCTTTCCTAATATGTAAATGAGCTGTTCAGATCTATGGGCCGGACATAGATCTCCCCAGGAATCAGCCTCCAGAGACTATTTTAAATGAAAGGGGGCATTACTATGTTGAGACACGTAATTACTGTCAGTCTGCTCTCCTGATCTACATGTCTCACTGGTAACACGCCCTTTCATTTATAATAAGCTCTAGAGGCAGATTCTCGGGGAGATCTATGTCTGGCCCATAGATCTTAACCACTCATTTACATATTAAGAAAAATGTAGATTTCTGTGAAATAAGGCTTCAGATCACAGATATCAAGGTATCATTTTATTCAGCTTCCTATGATGTATGTATCCATATAGATGGCTTAGGAAGGTTGATTCTAGTGACAGATTCCCTTTTAAGGAAGCTCTCCTCAAAAATTGTATTAAAAAACATACTGAAACTGTTTCTTCATTTATTACTTCTGGCCTGAGGCTGCACTAGTGTCAGATTTTAATTACAACATTTTGTTCTGATTCTGTGTACAATGTTGTCAGGGAAACAATGTGTGGATTTAAAGGGAATCTGTCAGCACCTTTTTCATGTAAACTACAGTAATCATCATAAAAAACTAAGCAAGGAAAAAGTATTTTTTATCTTTATTCTGCAATCCAGCTAACATAGCACACACTGAAGCCCTAAATAGTCCACTCAGTGTTGTGCCTGTGCCGCCTAGTCCTACACATGCAAATTCCCCACTCGGATCCCGCCCAGCCTCCTTTAATCGAACATGCCCTGTCATCAACGACATCGTCAAGCCTGAGACAGAGTAGAAGAAATATGAATTTTCATTAGGAGGCGCAGAGAGGAGGAGTGTGAGTGATTTGCAAATGACTCATATGTGCCATTAACGGGCAAATTTCAGGGAGTATACACAAATTAATAATATCACTATGCTCAGCATCAGGTGGGTGTAACATAGTTAGGGCAGTTTCTGTTGCTAATAGGTGCTGATAGATTCCCTTTAAATCACCAAATACAGCAAAATTTACCATACATAAGAAAGCTGTCTAAGATATTTATGTGATTGGTGACTATACTTTAAACTTGGTCTCCACCTATAATTAAAGGAAATCTGTCAGCAGGATTTCACCCTCCAAACTATTTATATGTGCATGTAGCTCTTTCAAAGACAAGTCCAGCAATATCTTTACATGGCCAGTCTGTTCCTCCTTTACTGAGAAATCAGCATTTGCATTGATATGCAAATTAGGTTGTAGATCTGATACCTCTGTCACTCCAGCTCTATTCCCCGCTCAGTGCCACGTCCTTCTGCTTGACTGATAGCCTCTATGCTCTGTAACTGCAGGCAAAGGAGCTGTCAGTAAAGCAGGAGAAGGTGATTCTTGGTGGAGAATAGAGCTGGAGTGACGGAGGCTTCAGATCTACAAATAGTTCTTCAGTCTCATTTGCATATGAATTCAAACACTAATTTCTCAGTAAGGTGAGTCTTTTATTTATTTATTTTTATACATGGAATGGAATCACTCGAAGAGGGATGTTACTATTATATGGAGACACAAAGGGGGCATTATTAATATATGGAGGAACAGAGGAGGCATTATTAATATATAGAATCATAGAATCATAGAATGGTAGAGTTGGAAGGGACCTCCTGGGTCATCTGGTCCAACCCCCTGCTCAAAGCAGGATTCACTAGATCATCTCAGACAGATGTCTGTCCAGCCTCTGTTTGAAGACGTCCATTGAAGGGGAACTCACCACCTCTCGTGGCAGCCTGTTCCACTCATTAATCACCCTAACTGTCAAAAAGTTTTTTCTAATATCTAATCTGTGTCTCCTCCCATTTAGTTTCATCCCATTGCTTCTAGTCTTTCCTTGTGCAAATGAGAATAAAGATGATCCTTCTACAATGTGACAGCCCTTGACATATTTGTAGCCAGCTATTAAGTCTCCTCTCAGTCTTCTTTTTTGCAAGCTAAACATTCCCAAATCCTGCAACCGTTCCTCATAGGACATGGTTTGCAGACCAGTCACCATTCTGGTCGCTCTTCTCTGAACTTGCTCCAGTTTGTCTATGTCTTTTTTAAAATGTGGTGCCCAAAACTGTACACAGTATTCCAGATGAGGTCTGACCAAAGAGGAGTAAAGACCGATAATGACTTCACGTGATCTAGACTGTATGCTTCTGTTAATACATCCCAGAATTGTATTTGCCTTTTTTGCTGCTGCATCACACTGTTGACTCATGTTCAGTCTATGATCTATTAGTATACCTAAGTCTTTTTCACATGTACTGTTGCTTAGCTCTATTCCTCCCATTCTGTATATGCTTTTTTCATTTTTATTGCCCAGATGTAGTACTTTGCATTTTTCCCTGTTAAAAACCATTCTGTTGGTTGCTGCCCACTGCTCCAGTTTATTTAGGTCTTTTTGAATCCTCTCTCTCTCTTCTCTAGTATTAGCTATCCCTCCTAGCTTTGTGTCATCAGCAAATTTAATCAGTTTACCCTCAATTCCTTCATCTAAATCATTGATAAAGATGTTGAACAATACAGGTCCCAGGACGGAGCCCTGTGGTACCCCACTTGAGACATTCATCCAGCTGGATGTGAAGCCATTTACAACCACCCTTTGAGTCCGATCACTAAGCCAGTTATGAATCCACCTAACAGTTGCCTGGTCCATTGCATACTTGGTCATTTTTTCAATAAGGATGGTGGCATTATTACCATATGGAGACAAAAAGGAGTGCATTTATAACTATATGGAGACACAAAGAGGGCATTATTAATATATGGAGACAAAAGGGAGTGCATTTATAACTATATGGAGACACAAAGAGGGCATTATTAATATATGGAGACACAGAGGAGTGCATTTATGAATATATGGAGACACAAAAGGGGCATTATTAACATATGGAAACACAAAGTGGTACATTATTAATATATAAAGACACAAAGAAGACATTATTAATATACGGAGACACAGAGGAGTACATTTATAAAGATATAGAGCAGGGGTCTCAAACTCGGCTGGGTATATGGGCCGCACATGGAAAAAATTTGAATTTGGGGGGCCGCATTCTTTGTTCAATGTGACATTTTTAGTGATACCATTTTTTTTGTATACACCTTTTGAACATTTTTGCCGTGTTTATTTTTTTATGGCTTGGGTCGTTATGGATGTGGCGATAATAAACGTGCACTTTTTTGTGTTTACTTTAGTTTACATATAAAACAGCATTTTTAGTGCCCAATATTTTTTCATGCTTTATTTTATTTTTTATTTTTTTTACAATTTTATTTCCCCCAATTGGCCACATACAGTAATATTGTCTTACAATTAGCATCATATAGTAATAATGGAAAACATCTTGTAGTAATGTTCCCCATCCAAGTCCCCATCTTGTACTAATGTGCCCCATCCAGGTCCCCATCCTGTGGCTATGTGCCCCATCCAGGTCCCCATCCTGTGGCAACGTTCCCCATCCTGGCGCCCATCTTGTACTAATGTGCCTCATCCAGGTCCCCATCCTGTGGCTCTGTGCCCCATCCAGGTCCCCATCCTGTGGCTCTGTGCCCCATCCAGGTCCCCATCCTGTGGCAACGTTCCCCATCCTGGCGCCCATCTTGTACTAATGTGCCTCATCCAGGTCCCCATCCTGTGGCTCTGTGCCCCATCCAGGTCCCCATCCTGTGGCTCTGTGCCCCATCCAGGTCCCCATCTTGTGGCTCTGTGCCCCATCCAGGTCCCCATCCTGTGGCTCTGTGCCCCATCCAGGTCCCCATCCTGTGGCTATGTGCCCCATCCAGGTCCCCATCCTGTGGCAACGTTCCCCATCCTGGCGCCCATCTTGTACTAATGTGCCTCATCCAGGTCCCCATCTTGTGGCTATGTGCCCCATCCAGGTCCCCATCTTGTGGCTATGTGCCCCATCCAGGTCCCCATCTTGTGGCTATGTGCCCCATCCAGGTCCCCATCTTGTGGCTATGTGCCCCATCTTGTGGCTCTGTGCCCCATCCAGGTCCCCATCTTGTGGCTATGTGCCCCATCCAGGTCCACATCTTGAGGCTATGTGCCCCATCCAGGTCCCCATCTTGTGGCTATGTGCCCCATCCAGGTCCCCATCTTGTGGCTATGTGCCCCATCCAGGTCCCCATCTTGTGGCTATGTGCCCCATCTTGTGGCTCTGTGCCCCATCCAGGTCCCCATCTTGTGGCTATGTGCCCCATCCAGGTCCACATCTTGTGGCTATGTGCCCCATCCAGGTCCCCATCTTGTGGCTATGTGCCCCATCTTGTGGCTCTGTGCCCCATCCAGGTCCACATCTTGAGGCTATGTGCCCCATCCAGGTCCCCATCTTTTGGCTATGTGCCCCATCTTGTGGCTCTGTGCCCCATCCAGGTCCACATCTTGTGGCTATGTGCCCCATCCAGGTCCCCTCTTGTGGCTATGTGCCCCATCCAGGTCCCCATCCTGTGGCTATGTGCCCCATCCAGGTCCCCATCCTGTGGCTCTGTGCCCCATCCAGGTCCCCATCCTGTGGCTATGTGCCCCATCCAGGTCCCCATCCTGTGGCAACGTTCCCCATCCTGGCGCCCATCTTGTACTAATGTGCCTCATCCAGGTCCCCATCTTGTGGCTATGTGCCCCATCCAGGTCCCCATCTTGTGGCTATGTGCCCCATCCAGGTCCCCATCTTGTGGCTATGTGCCCCATCCAGGTCCCCATCTTGTGGCTATGTGCCCCATCTTGTGGCTCTGTGCCCCATCCAGGTCCCCATCTTGTGGCTATGTGCCCCATCCAGGTCCACATCTTGAGGCTATGTGCCCCATCCAGGTCCCCATCTTGTGGCTATGTGCCCCATCCAGGTCCCCATCTTGTGGCTATGTGCCCCATCCAGGTCCCCATCTTGTGGCTATGTGCCCCATCTTGTGGCTCTGTGCCCCATCCAGGTCCCCATCTTGTGGCTATGTGCCCCATCCAGGTCCACATCTTGTGGCTATGTGCCCCATCCAGGTCCCCATCTTGTGGCTATGTGCCCCATCTTGTGGCTCTGTGCCCCATCCAGGTCCACATCTTGAGGCTATGTGCCCCATCCAGGTCCCCATCTTGTGGCTATGTGCCCCATCTTGTGGCTCTGTGCCCCATCCAGGTCCACATCTTGTGGCTATGTGCCCCATCCAGGTCCCCTCTTGTGGCTATGTGCCCCATCCAGGTCCCCATCCTGTGGCTATGTGCCCCATCCAGGTCCCCATCCTGTGGCTATGTGCCCCATCCAGGTCCCCATCCTGTGGCTATGTGCCCCATCCAGGTCCCCTCTTGTGGCTCTGTGCACCATCCCGGTCCCCATGTTGTGGCTCTGTGCCCCATCCAGGTCCCCTCTTGTGGCTCTGTGCCCCATCCAGGTCCCCATCTTGTGGCTCTGTGCCCCATCCAGGTCCCCTCTTGTGGCTCTGTGCCCCATCCAGGTCCCCATCTTGTGGCTATGTGCCCCATCCAGGTCCCCATCTTGTGGCTCTGTGCCCCATCCAGGTCCCCTCTTGTGGCTATGTGCCCCCTGTGCTGTTCTTCACACACATAAAATAGAAAAAAAAAAAGATGATTCTCACCTGTCCTCCGTTCCCTCGGCGGCCTTCCTGCAGATGTGGCCCGCAGGCACCACAGAGTCAGACCCCTTGACGATCCCGACCTGGTCCAGGAGGAGCCGCCGACAGCAGCGCTGCATTGCCGCACAGAGACTGTCTCCCAGCACAGTATTTTCAATGTCAGCCGCCGGCCAATCAGAGGCCAGCAGCTGACATCTGCATATGGCAATGACGTCATACTCGCTGCGCCGACACGCAGATATCAGCTGCTGGCCTCTGATTGGCCGGCGGCTGGCATTGGAAATGCAGTGCTGGGAAACAGTCTCTGTGCGGCAATTCAGCGCTGCTGTCAGCGGCTCCTCCTGGACCAGGTCGGGATCGTCAAGGGGTCTGTGCCTGCGGGCCACATAAAGCAGCCTCAGGGGCCGCATGCGGCCCGCGGGCCGCGTGTTTGAGACCCCTGATATAGAGACACAAAAGAGGCATTATTAATATATAGAAGCAGTAGGGGGCATTATTAATATATGGAGGCACAAAGGAGGCATTATTAATATATAGAAGCAGTGGGGGGTATTATTAATATATGGAGGCACAAAGGAGGCATTATTACTATATAGAAGCAGTACATGGAAGTACATGGAAGCACAAAGACATCCATTATTAATATGTTGAGGCACTAAGAGGGTATTTTTAATTTGAATAGTATATTGAGAAATATTCAGTATATTTGTGGAAGTTTATAGGGAAAGTGAATATATATAGACCCTATTAGTGTCACAGCTACATCTGAGCAACAAGCTGGTTGTGGGGATTCCAGTCCAAAACTTTCCCGGAGCCCCTAGTGACTCGCCCCCTGGGCCGTGGGGCACTTGAGACCGGACTTCAGGGCAATGCTGGGAGTAGTAGTGGCGACCCGGTCCCGTGGCTCAGGGTGGTCAGACCAGTGGTAGTCAATGATGTGTTTTAGGTAATGTCCGACTACGCCACCCGTGGATTGCGGTCAGGGAGGACCGCCGCTGCAAGGCAGACCGCTGAGGCTGGTGTTGGGGATGCAGCAGGGAATAGTACAACTCCCCACGGGAGGAGTGTAGCCTCAGGGCAGTGTGATAGGATGCTGGGGGTGATGGTGCAGGCGCAGCAGTAACCACACAGAGTCCAATAATGCAGTCCAGGGTCTTTTACTGATCTTATCATAGACCCAACAGGAGTACAGGGTAGGAATGGACCTGGGTGTCTGAGGGCATTCGGGCGAGCTCCGCTGGTCAGGGTGAGTGGGTAGGCCTACCGTTCTCTCTCTGCCTTTGCTGACTATCTCCCCCTTTAGTGGTATGATAGCCCACGTCCCTGAGCTTGCCGTGTACTACGCCTGTATGGCTTGCGACTCGGGCCTTAGGTACCTGTAGCTTCTCCGTGCTGTACCGGTCCCTCTGTGTGGCGGAACCTCCAGGCTTCTTGGCCAAGGGACCTAAAATCCCTCGCAGGTAGATGATCTGCTGCAGAACCTGCAACCCTGACAGCCTCGGACCCCAGTGTCCGGTATGTAGTTTCTCTCTGCCAGGACCGGCTCTCGTCGCCTCTGTCCCTGGCTTTCTGTTCCTCCTTTGCCTCCCGGACTCCTCAGCTGCGGCTGACCTGTCCCTCTGCTTCTGGGAACCCTTCTGGATACTTCAGAAGTGGGTCCTGGTCTCTCTAACCCTGCCCTCAGTACCAGTTTTTATAGGGGCAGCCTGCTCCCTCTACTGGCCTGGGACAGGAGGTGCGGCATGCAAATGGTCCATGACCAGAGAACCTCCCTCCTGCTCTCAGACACAGCCTTACAAATTTGTGTCATCCAGGCCTAGGGTGACACATTAGGACTCTAGTTATGTTCCTATCTGCTCTAAAGCAACCTTCAGAAGGTGATATTCTCATTTAGGGCTAGTCCTGCCAGGCCATTCCCATTCTATATCCTATGTGGTTTACTACCAGCATAATTGTAAAGAATACTTTCAGTGGTCCAGAGCTCGTCAGACTATCAGCATTTCATTGTATTTGCGATGTAGTGCTTTTGTGGATGTATTCTTTCTCCTAGCACCCAATCACATCTTTTTGTGTATGACACCTTTGGTATTGTATAGTGTTAAGCAAACTGTGTATAATGGAAAAGTTGTCCAGTGGATTTTTTTTAGTTTTTCTCACTTGTTTAGATTTTTTTTTGTCAATTACCCTTTTTGTGCACTATAATTATTTCCTCCATGATGTTGCCAGTGGCACAGTATGGTAATTAAGAACAGATTTAAAACTCATCTTCCAGAATTAATTCCAAATTTGAGTAAACAGTCTGGCAGGATTTTATATATTCAAGGTCATTTTTGATATTATTATGTTCTACGTAATATTATTTTGGTGCGGCATGCAAATGGTCCATGACCAGAGAACCTCCCTCCTGCTCTCAGACACAGCCTTACAAATTTGTGGCATCCAGGCCTGGGGTGACACATTCCCCCCTAGGAAAGCTTAGTACTCCGGGACTAAACAAGAAACACGATACAGGGTATAAATTATAACATAAACATAACAGAGAAGGAAACAACAAACAACACCACATATTGAGTTCTTTAGGTCACAGTATGGCCTGTCACCGGGTGTCCATATCACCAACACAAGAAGAGGGTCACAGTATGATCCGTGACCGGGTGTCCATTTCACCAACACAATGGGAGCCTTAACCAGGTGGGGGTCTGTCCTTGCCCCGAGTCCTTGACAGCCTTTATTCTTTCAATTTGGTTAGGCTCAGAACATATTTACAAGGAAGTCCCGGTTACTCAAAGTTCATAACCTTTCAGTCCATTTGTCACTATGAAAAACTGGAAAACAGTATTAATAACCAGGGTACAAACATAACACATTAAATATATACATTTTACATTTAGATCTTCCAGCGAGCTGGCATCTGACCCCTAGTGCTCCTGGTTGACCTCCTTAACCCACTGTCTGGTGGTGGACCAACCTGGCTTTCCCCACTATCATTGAGGGTACAGCTACTAGCTGGGTGTACAGGTAGGGCAAGTAGCTGTCTGCGGGTCCTTTGGCTTACCGCAGGCATGGCAGGCTCACTGTCAGCAGAGGGTTGACTTTCCTGGGCTGCTGGCGTGGGTTCTTCCGCCTCTGGGGCCGCTTGCTCTTCTTGTTCTTCCTGTCCTCCTGTAGGCTCATGCTGGGTAGGCTGAAGGAAGTGTAGGACGGGTACCACTATTGCGCCATTTATCTGAGTCCAGGTCCGGGGGAACTCTCCGAGAACTGTGCTGATCATCTCTTCCTTGTCCTCTGCGGGTTCAAGGTCATCTTGATCTTCATTTGGACTCTGTAGTTGCTTGGGGCACCGTTTTAGGTGGTCCCTGGAGACGGTGCTAGTGGTTTCTCCTCCATCCTTGGTAATCACACATACCTTCAGGTTGTCATGGTCGGACTGCAGAACTGTGTACGGGTCTCTCTCCCACTGGTTATCCAGCTTGTGAAGCCTTCTCTTCCGCTTCAGGACCTGCTCACCAGGTTCCAGGGGACCAGCAGGGGCGTGTTGGTTGAAGAGCCTCTCTTGCTTTTCTCTCGCTTGAGCCAGACGCCTCTCCACACTCTCCTGTACCTTCTTGTACTGTAGCCGCCGTTCCGTATCCCAGTCCGCGTCTGGGGAGGTGTCATCAGGTGTCAGGACTCCCATTTCCAGGTCGATCGGCAGCTTACCTGGTCTTGCTCGCATCAGGTAAGCCGGGGTGCAATTTGTAGCGTTCACCGGGATATGGTTGTACAAGTCAATCAGGTCTGGCAGCTTCTCCGGCCACAGGCTGCGTTCTTCCAGGGGTAACGTCTTGAGATCAATGACGATATTGTTCATTTTCTCACACAGCCCGTTGGTCTGCGGGTGGTAAGGTGTTGTCCGAATCTTCCTACAGCCGTAGAGGTTGCAGAACTCCTGGAATACTTCAGCCTCAAACGCTGGACCTTGATCTGTCAAGACCTGTTCCGGATACCCATGTGGACGGCAGAAGTGTTGCTGGAAGGTTCTGGCCGCTGTTTGGGCTGTCAGGTCTTTAACAGGAACCATTACCAGGAACCGGGAGTAATGGTCCACAATTGTCAGGGCATAGACGTAGCCTGACCGGCTTGGAGCCAATTTCACATGGTCCAGAGCTATCAGCTCAAGAGGCTGCCTGGTGACGATGGGCCTCAAGGGTGTCTTCTGGCTGGTACGGTCCTTCCTTCTGAGGTGACATGGGCCGCAGTCCCTGATCCACTTCTCCATGGCCCTTCTCATGCAGACCCAGTAGAACCGCTCTCTCAGTAGGAACTCCAGTTTCTTCCACCCGAAGTGTCCCGCTCTGTCATGGTAGGCCTCCAGGACCATTGCTGCATCTCGCCTTGGGACCACTATCTGCCAGGTTAGCTTGTGCGTCCGGTGATTGACAAGCCTTCTGCACAGCTTACCCTCGTAGAGGAATAGCCTGCTCTTCTCCTTCCATATCTGCATGGCTTCCTCTGGAGCGTCCGGGCCAGGGCTAGCGTCTTCCTGGGTTAACATGTCTTTCACCAGGCGTATTGCAGGGTCGCTATCTTGCGTTTCAGCCCAGCCGTGGTGGGGTAAGGGATTGAACATGACAGTGGTTAAGTCCTTGTCTCTTACCCAGTGAGAAAGCTGAGTGGCCCCATACCGGTGGAGAGCAGGGAGCTCTATTTCCTCCAGCTCTTCCGAGTCGTCTTCTCCTTCGGGTAGGTTGGGCATTCTTGATAGGGCGTCTGCGTTGGCGCTGGTTCTGCCTGCCCGGTATTTGATTGTGAAGTCGTAATTGGATAGCCGGGCCATCCACCGCTGTTCTAGGGCACCTAATCTTGCGTTGTCCAGATGTGTCAACGGGTTGTTGTCCGTGTACACGGTGAACTTTGCGGAGGCCAGGTAATGCTTAAACCGTTCTGTGACGGCCCACACCACTGCCAAGAATTCTAGCTTGAAGGAGCTGTAGTTCTCCGGGTTTCTTTCAGTGGGCCTCAGCTTCCGGCTGGCATACGCGATCACCCTTTCTCTGCCCTGTTGGTTCTGTGACAGTACGGCTCCCAGCCCCACATTACTGGCATCTGTGTGGAGGATAAAAGGCTGACCATAATCGGGGTAGGCCAGGATCTCATCCCCCGTGAGTGCCATCTTCAACTGGCGGAAGGACTCCTCTTCCGGCTTGTCCCACTTGAAGGGTGGCTTGTGACTTCTGGACTTAGACTGTCCTATCAGGAGGTCCTGCATAGGAGCTGCCATCTTAGTAAACCCGGGGATGAACCTTCGGTAGTAGCCTACCAACCCGAGGAACTGCCTCACTTCTTTGATGTTCGAGGGGCTTGGCCAGCTCTTGATGGCCGTGACCTTGTCAGGGTCGGGGGCAACTCCTTCCGCACTTACCACATGTCCTAGGTATTGGACCTTCGGTTTTAACAGGTGGCACTTTGAAGGCTTCACTTTCAGGCCGTAGCCTGCCAGGGCTTCGAACACCTCGGCCAGGTGCTTTAGATGGTCCTCGTAAGTCTTCGAATAGACGATCACGTCGTCCATGTAAAGGAGGACCGTCTCGAAGTTTCGGTGCCCTAGACAGCATTCCATCAGCCTCTGGAAGGTCCCTGGTGCGTTGCAGAGCCCGAAGGGCATACAGTTGAACTCTCTCAGTCCCATCGGGGTGGTGAAGGCGGTCTTCTCCTTGTCAGCCTCTGCCACAGGAACATGCCAGTACCCGCTAGTAAGGTCCAAAGTGGAGAAGAAATTAGCTGATTTTAGAGCTGCTAAAGACTCCTCTATCCTAGGTAGCGGATACGCATCTTTATGGGTGATACGATTGATTTGTCTATAGTCCACACACATTCTCATGGTACCGTCTTGCTTTTTTACCAAAACTAAGGGAGCTGCCCAGGGGCTACAGCTCTCTCTAATGACCCCAGCCTCTTTCATTTCCCTCAGCATACCCTTGGCGTTCTGATAATGTGCAGGGGGTACAGGCCTGTGTCTCTCTTTTATTGGTGGGTGTCTCCCCGTGGGGATATGGTGTTCTATCCCTTTTACTCTGCCGAATTCTAGCGGGTACTTACTAAAAATTCTCTCGTACTCTTGAACCACCCGGTAGACTCCTTGTTTTTGGTGCAGGGGAGTGGAGTCAGCACCCACATGGAGTTTCTGGCACCAGTCCTCCTTTTGTTTCTGGGAGCCATTACCCTCCACCTGTGGAGATGGAGGCAACGGTTCCACGGCCCTGATAGCTTTGTGCGCAACAGCAAACAGTTTGGCAAGTGAAGCATACCTGGGTAGGTGTACCTCCCTCTCCCCAATGTTGAGAATGTGAACGGGCACCCTCCCATGACGGACATCAACCACCCCCCGGGCTGTCAAAATGGTGGGCCTGCTGTCTGAGTACACGGGTTCTACCATGGCTTGGTAGTCTCTGCCTCTCAACCCGATTGCAGTCCGACACCAGATCATCATTTCACTTTTGGGAGGCATGGAAATGGGGAATGGGTCACTCATTCTTACACTACCGATCTCACCACCAGACAGTTCTACCTGCTGCCGTCTCATCAGGGCTCTTATCTCTTTCTGGAGAACCCTCTTTTGGCTAGAGCTCGCATTCATCGCCACCTGCTGTAAAATCACAATTACTTCTGAAAGACAGTTTTCAATTACATTAGTACCCACAGTTATTTTAGGGTGACTTTCACGACGGTCAATGTCCACAATGATCACTCCCTGTGCCGGCAGTTCCACCCTACCAATCTTGATGGTCATCTCCCTGAACCCCACCTGCGGCACGGGTTGGCTATTGCTGGCAATGATGCTTAAGTCATCGTCTGGGTAGCGGGTTATGTCAGCGTCACTCCAGTACCGCTTGAAAAGTACGTAGGGGATGGTAGTCACTTGAGACCCGGTGTCCAGCAGTGCACTCATGGGGATACCGTCCAGCACTACGGGTAAGACCGGGCATCCTCCCACGTACTTATCACGCCAATTAGACGGGCCTGATGACCTTATGCCTGGGGGTTGGCCCTCTGCCCCAGGTCGGACCCATTTAAAGTACAGTACCTTGCTATGTGTCCCGGCTGACTGCAACGGCGGCAAATCGGCTGTCCATCCTCAGTGTAGCGGTCGGCGGGCCTCCCTCTGAATGGCAGGATCCTCCTCTGTCGACGCCACAGGACACCCTCCGGACTGGAAGCCAGCTCGATTGGTCTTGACGGTTCCACCTGCAACGACTGTACGGTCCTGGTTAATGCAGCCACACTCTTTGTTAGCTCCTGGACCTGTTGGTGCAGGTCTGCAGGCTGAGATGGATTTAGGGCCTGTGCATCAGCCCCCACAAGGTCTGCGGGGTAGGGCGCTGTCCCCTGGTGGTAAGTGATGGCAGGGCGCTGGGAAGCTACAGCGCCACCTGCTGCGGGTTCTCTGAGCACTCGGATGGCCCGATCCTTGAACTGCGCAAAAGTCAAATCAGGGTTCTGTAGGGCCATGAGGCGCAGCTGGGTTCTGTGGGAGCTGGACAGCAGACCTTCTATGAACTGGTCAGTCAACAGTTTATCAGAGTCCTGCACGCTACCAGGGTCAGCTTGTTTGATAGCTCTCAGGGCTTCTTGCAGGTTCAAGGCATAGTCTCTGATACTATCCTGGGCCCGCTGCTTACAGCCATAGAACCGCATTTTTATTTCTGCTGAGGTACGGGTATCAAAGGTACTCCGCAGCCGGGTCAGAATGTCCTTTACTGTCTTTTTCTCTTCATCTGACCATGATTTCACTTCCCGCTGGGCTGCACCGGTTAGCTTCCCCGTCAGAATGCTCACTTTCTGTTCTTCCGTCAGGGGATAAACTTTGAACAAACTGTGCAGTCTTTCCCTAAAGTCAGTTAAGGTATGGGATTCCCCTGAGTATTGGGGCAGCCAGGCTGCTCCGGGGATGTAGGGCATAGAGAACGGCATCACCGCTGCTGCAGCCCCGCTGGTTGTAGAAGGCCCCTCCGTGTCCGTCATCTTCCTCCCCCCTAGTTAAGCGTGGCCTACCTTCTGACGATCCTCTTCTGTAGGCCGCGGCTCCGCTGGTGCTGCTCCGGACGAGGACTTGGGTCGCGTCCTGGTGACGTCGGCGTCACTCTCTCTCCCTTCCAGGACCTTGCGCAGCGTCGGTGCGTAGGGCGGGGCTTCAAGTCTCGCGCGCTTTGGACGTCCACGCCCCTCTTCTTCCCGCGCGGCGTCCTGAAGATGGCGTCCGATGGCGGGAAAACGGCTGAAGATGGCAGGAAAACGGCTGAAGATGGCGGGAGACGGCTGAAAATGGCGGGAAACGGCTCCGGATGGCGGGAAACTTCTTTTTAAGGTACGTGTACAGTCTTTTTCAGGCACGCAATACCCGTTTGTGGCGGATTGGTTACAATCCTGCCGACTACGCCAAAGCTGACTCGCCTCTTGGGCCGTGGGGCACTCGAGACCGGACTTCAGGGCAATGCTGGGAGTAGTAGTGGCGACCCGGTCCCGTGGCTCAGGGTGGTCAGACCAGTGGTAGTCAATGATGTGTTTTAGGTAATGTCCGACTACGCCACCAGTGGATTGCGGTCAGGGAGGACCGCCGCTGCAAGGCAGACCGCTGAGGCTGGTGTTGGGGATGCAGCAGGGAATAGTACAACTCCCCACGAGAGGAGTGTAGCCTCAGGGCAGTGTGATAGGATGCTGGGGGTGATGGTGCAGGCGCAGCAGTAACCACACAGAGTCCAATAATGCAGTCCAGGGTCTTTTACTGATCTTATCACAGACCCAACAGGAGTACAGGGTAGGAATGGACCTGGGTGTCTGAGGGCATTCGGGCGAGCTCCGCTGGTCAGGGTGAGTGGGTAGGCCTACCGTTCTCTCTCTGCCCTTGCTGACTATCTCCCCCTTTAGTGGTATGATAGCCCACGTCCCTGAGCTTGCCGTGTACTACGCCTGTATGGCTTGCGACTCGGGCCTTAGGTACCTGTAGCTTCTCCGTGTTGTACCGGTCCCTCTGTGTGGCGGAACCTCCAGGCTTCTTGGCCAAGGGACCTAAAATCCCTCGCAGGTAGATGATCTGCTGCAGAACCTGCAACCCTGACAGCCTCGGACCCCAGTGTCCGGTATGTAGTTTCTCTCTGCCAGGACCGGCTCTCGTCGCCTCTGTCCCTGGCTTTCTGTTCCTCCTTTGCCTCCCGGACTCCTCAGCTGCGGCTGACCTGTCCCTCTGCTTCTGGGAACCCTTCTGGATACTTCAGAAGTGGGTCCTGGTCTCTCTAACCCTGCCCTCAGTACCAGCTTTTATAGGGGCAGCCTGCTCCCCCTACTGGCCTGGGACAGGAGGTGCGGCATGCAAATGGTCCATGACCAGAGAACCTCCCTCCTGCTCTCAGACACAGCCTTACAAATTTGTGGCATCCAGGCCTGGGGTGACACATTAGGACTCTAGTTATGTTCCTATCTGCTCTAAAGCAACCTTCAGAAGGTGATATTCTCATTTAGGGCTAGTCCTGCCAGGCCATTCCCATTCTATATCCTATGTGGTTTACTACCAGCATAATTGTAAAGAATACTTTCAGTGGTCCAGAGCTCGTCAGACTATCAGCATTTCATTGTATTTGCGATGTAGTGCTTTTGTGGATGTATTCTTTCTCCTAGCACCCAATCACATCTTTTTGTGTATGACACCTTTGGTATTGTATAGTGTTAAGCAAACTGTGTATAATGGAAAAGTTGTCCAGTGGATTTTTTTTAGTTTTTCTCACTTGTTTAGATTTATTTTGTCAATTTCCCTTTTTTTTGCACTATAATTATTTCCTCCATGATGTTGCCAGTGGCACAGTATGGTAATTAAGAACAGATTTAAAACTCATCTTCCAGAATTGATTCCAAATTTGAGTAAACAGACTGGCAGGATTTTATATATTCAAGGTCATTTTTGATATTATTATGTTCTACGTAATATTATTTTGCAAAACGAAACATTTTTTTAATAGATTGACACGGTAATGCAGTCACCTGATAGAGTTCTAAACTGTACATAAAATTACACTAATAGGCTTCATGTACATCAGACCCATGTGCACAGAGGCAAAGGCGCACAAAGAGGGACCCTGTGGCTGAGGGAACTCGATGTGTATGATCCCTCCATATGGTGCCATATTCTCAGTTATTTATAGATGAACGTCTCTGTAATAGCCTGTGATGGGACATGGTACATATTTCTTCTTTCAGACTCTATGTCCTATATGCTTTATAATAATATCAGAGACATATGAAGGCAAAGTATACACTGCCTACATACAGAGATGTATGGGAGAGATACACCTAGCAAAGTATTATTGGCATTTATAGTCACAGAAGGCCAAAAAATCAAGATCCTCTCATTATTCATTCCAGACTAAAAAATAAATTCAATTTTTACCCTAAAAATAACAATAAGGAATATGATGGAACTTGAAAAGAGCAATATTTAAAGATTAAGAAAGTCTGAATGCAAAAAAAGCAACAAACAAACCTTATGATTAGAGGGAGGCAAGCTTAAAGGGAATCTTTCAACAGGTTTTTGCTACCTCATCTGAGAGCAGCGTTATGTAGGCAATGAGAAGCTGAATCCAATGATGTATCACTTAGTTTACAGGATACCGCTGTTCTGACACAATCAGAGCTTTTAGATTTAGAATGAAGCAGAGATGAGAAAGATAACCCCGCCCACGCCGGGCTCTCCATGTACAAAGTCCATAGACAGTGAGCAGCTTAATCTCCTAGTGATAAAACCTTCACAGTTAGGAAATAACAGCACGCACTTTGACAAGTGACACATCCCTGAATTCTGTGTTTCAGCCTCTATCTCCTGCTGTCTTCAGATTTCATAGCAAAAACCTGCTGACAGATTCCCTTTAAGAGAATTTACAATGGAACCCAGAAATCTTAGTAAAACCCCACACACAAGGGAGGGAGGCGTATTGGTTTTAGATCCTGCTGACTATGACCAAGAGATGATGAGACTCATGTCAGATCATGACACCTATAAAGTACTTAAAAGGGATCAGATGATAGAGTTATAAAAGAAAGCTGAAAACGTATTTAATAACAAGATATTTTCCATGCTTTTTTTTTTTAGTAAAACTGTTTTTTAATACCTAAATACAAAAAATACAATCATGCCAACAATATATTGTTACCGGACAAAAATACTTTAAGAAACCACTTAAAAATGCACAATCTCAAGGATTTCATCTTCAATTCATTCCCACACTAGGACGTCCTGGGAAGAGGGGGGTCCTCATAGCTGGAGGGAGCTCAGGAGATGAGTTTACGCCACACGCGGGAGATACCGGCTACATTACATAACCGACATCTGTCTCCTACTTCCATTGGCCTCATTACACAAGATAGCTGGGGACCAAAAGGTTACTATGACAGCTGAAGGTCCCTCTTTGTTGTCATTTTGGTTCTCCTATAAAGCTTAGCCACAAGTTGATGTTCATAGGAGACTGAGATTTTCACTATATATAATAATATTGTAGAAGTGATCAAACGAACACAAGTGTAAGTCGCCCAGGACTAAAAAATAATCTAAAAATATAAATAATAAAAAAAAAACATATTTGGTATTGCCGCGTTTGTACAAGTCCAATCAAGTAAAAAAGAAATTAACCTGTACAGTAAAAGCTGTAAAGAGAAGTAAAGTCCAAATGCCAAAATTGCATTTTTGGTGTCATCTCACCTCCCTAAAAAAATGTAATAATAAGCAGTAAAAGCATCTCATGTATAGGAAATTGATATAAATAAAAACGTCAGCTCACCGCACGAAAAAAAGCCCTCAATCAGCCCCATCTAAGTAAAATTAAAAATGTTATAGATCTTGGAAAATGGCAACACCAAGCTAATTTTTTTTTTTTTACAATATTCAGAATTTTTTTAATCATGGAAATGGAAAAAAAAATCTATGCATGTTTGGTATCGCCGTAATCATACTGACCTGGACAATCATGCTCCCAGATCATTTTTACTGCACAATGAATGCTATAATAACAAAACTCAAAAAGCAATAGCGGAATTGCAATTTTTTTACCACTTCACCACACTTGGATTTTTTTTCCAATTTTTCAGTTCATTCTATGAAAAAATTAATGGTATCATTCAAAACTACAACTCTCCCCACAAAAAAACAAAGCTCTCTGTAAGGTAGCGCTATTCATCATGTTGAGGGGCACTCACTTCATCGGGACAATTAAAGCACACATGCAACGTTTTCCGGTAATATGAAGTCCAGCAGTTTATTACACATCATAAACTGCTTATAA
Organism: Phyllobates terribilis; assembly: GCF_046119375.1. Lineage (NCBI taxonomy): Eukaryota > Metazoa > Chordata > Amphibia > Anura > Dendrobatidae > Phyllobates > Phyllobates terribilis. The sequence continues at coordinate 25,971,451 of NW_027362773.1, forward strand.
CATAGTCCATCTCAGTGGCTCGCAGGAATGTTACACATGTAATATCCTAGAGCCTTTTCAGTCCCAGACACAGGGACCAGGCCTCTTGCCTCTCCACTGTTTCAAAACCACCAGGATTTATATATCCTTCTGTGTGCACAGGACCTGTGATGATGTCACAGTCATGTTATCAATCACCTGAAGGGGAGGTACGTGGTCAGCCAGAACACACCCCCTGGACAGTTTAGTAATGCAGCAAGCCGCTGCATCACATCTCATACAGCTATGTCAACTAAAAAATGAAAATGCAAAAACAAAAAATTCCCTGGTCCTTAAAGCCTTTGTATCCAGACTACTCAAATGCAATGATCTTTATTTGCACAAATGCTTTGTCTTACACATAATTACTTTGATATAATGAAAAGTTTTACCTTTAGAAGTCATGTAAATATTAAGTTAATAATATGATCCCGGCACTCATGTTGTGATTTTTCAATGCTTCTTTATTGGATCAACTTTCGATATACCGTGCATATATTACCTTTAAAATATTCCAATCATCTCAGTAAGTCTGCAATCTGACAAGGGCAGGCACATTCAACTTAGAAAGACCTCCTATTTAAGAGAATAGAAGATGTTTTGCAGTACCCGGCAGTGGCTGCTACACAATGAATGGAGCTGTGCAGTACATCTCTGTTTAGTGTGTTTACATCCGGCCGCTGCCAAAGTTTATAATAGCTGATGGTAGGAGTGTTGCATGTTGGAAAGACCCTGATTGAGCCTCTACCCTACCGGGCAAATTCCTGGTGGGCCGTGCAGCTCATCCCACAGTGGACTCCGATTCCACCAAAATGGACACTGACCGACTCCACGACTGTGACCCCAACTCCACAGCCCTGAGCTTTTATGTGGAATGTATGTGATATTTGGAGATATTATTTATCTTTGTGGTTGCGTAATATGCACATCTATGGAGTTATATAACTCTTGGTTTGTTTTAATAGTGTTTTTATGTATATTGGATGGATGTTCTTGAATAAGTCGTGAGTTGTGTAAACTAATATTTTTTACATTGTTGTTAAGTAAATGTCTTTCATTTTACTTGTTCATTATTAAGTTGTACTAAAAGCCTGGCATGTGAAGCTGTTCTGACATATATCTGTTTTTATTAGTGGGTATTGTGTTAATGTGACATGATGATAACTGAGGGCGCAGTACACAAGCTTATAGTACTGCAAATGTCATCTATTAGGAAGACAGTTCTATATTAGGATCTTATTGTAACCATGTGGTGCTGGCGACGTTATATAACCATGTAGTGCATGCAAGTCAGGCCGGATTCACACATCTGCACGGACCATGATGCATGGACTGACCACAGGTCTCCTGACCCAAACTCAACAGCCTCACGGGCATATATTTATTTTACTCATTTATATAGTACCATTAATTCCACAGCGCTTTACAGTCATTATCATCGCTGTCCCCATTTGGGCTCACATTCTAGATTCCCTATCTGTATGTCTTTGGCGTATGGAGAACCTGGAGGAAACCCACACAAACATGGGGAGAACATACAATGCTATTTTGTCAAGGCAAATGACCAGCGTCTGTTCCATGTTTCATGATCCGTGTCTCCCTGCTTCACGGCTTGTTCATGAGAAATGACTCAAAGTCACACCCCTTCTATTAGACAGCAGTGAAGATCTGATAAGACGTAGAAATGTTACCTGGGAGAGCACCTGCTTGTGATGAGGTGTCATCAAACCACTCTGTCTAGGCCTGAACCTTTGCCCTAAGTGAAGTTATGGCTACCTTTGACTCTGAAGAAAAATCACTTATTTCTGCAGACTTGTAACAACCTTACTCAACATCTTGGTCATCCATTCTATAAGATTGTCTTGCCACAGGGCCTGTCACTTAGGTCCAGCACCCCACAACTGTCTCTTTGCAGTCACTTTGCATCATATCTGTGTATGGTTGATGCAAACCAACGTTTGGCCAATGGTTAGCACCCTTATATAATATTATCATGAGGAAGTCACATATAACTTCCTTGGAAATCTTAAATGTCCCTCACATGCTGTTTTTAGACCACATATAATATACAGTACATAGATGATGCTTGTTCACAAGGGTCCCAGTCTTCACTTTGCCTGTAAGGTTTAGTTATAGCCAACATGTAGGCACCAGTCAAGGTCCTAACTGTAGGAGGCACAGAGGTCATCCTGGTGTCCAGATAACATGAGGGCTCATAAGTCTCCTCCGCAAATAAATGACTAGTGATAGTTCAGGGGTCTCTTGCTCTGGTCCACTTCTCAAAAAAAGATATAAGATAATTTTGTGAGAAGCACCTGTACTGTATATACTCTTGAGTTTTGTAAGCGTACAGGCCCTTAGGTTTCGCACCATGTGATTATAAGAAAATGTTCCGTAAACCAGTAATACCACGTTCACTAATTCCTAATTATTGAACAGCGTGAACAGTCAGAATATTCCCTAAAGTCAGCACAAAACAAGTCATGCTTTGTGTTGGAATCAGCCACCAATCCCATTCACATCCAGCGCTCCCTCACAGATCCTCGGGGTGCTCGAATTCTGCTAAACATTCAGTCATCTAACACAGAATCAAATCCTCTGTTCTCTTTCCCAGGCCCCATTAAAACCTGTCCTCTCCTGCCAGGCGCATTCGGAGGGGGATTTAATAATTCATGAGTAAAACTATATATAAAGCAAGTTAGTCAGAGAGACGTCATGGCTGCCTGGTGGATCCGAGTTACATCTGTTTGATAATTTGTGTGAAATGCTCTGTAGCCTGTTCCCCGGTGATATGTTGGTTTCTGACAATGATGATTATAACATGGAAATTTCTGCACAAATCTGTGTCGTAATTCCACTGTGTGCGCTAATCTGATTATGTCAAAAGTCACAGATATATTGTCTAACACTTATTTCAAATTCCGTGCTGTCCACAATAATGACATTGGCTACGCCAATCGTTCACCATAACATCTCCTTTTTGCCTCCTCTCTTGGTTCAGTGTAAAATAGCATTGTATGGCATAGTGTCTACGTATAGAATAGTGAGGCGTAGTACAATACAGTACAGAACAATATATAGGATGGTATGGCATAGTGTTGTGTAGTATGTTGCCTTCTGTGTGGTCAGTAGTTTGTGGTGTGTAAAGTGCATTGGGAAAAAAGTTTTTACTGTAGCCAATAGAGGTAAAGTTTCTCTTTGTGGTGAGCGCCAAGTCATTGTAAGGAGACTTATAGGCCATGCAATGCTCCTCTGGGAATTTAAATGGAGTTTCTGGTTTAGCTTCTTATTATAAGTCATGTGGCTATGCTCAATATTGACTTTTAGGATTCATACATCAAATAAATGGCACTGGAGTTCCAGTCTTCTTCCTCTCTGAAGGATACTGCAGCCATGCACTTTTAGATGCCAAACTCCCTTGTCACCAATTCTCTACCTCTCTACACCCCATTCTCAGCCTCCCCACAAGTGCAGACAGTGCCAAAGGCCCACCAGCAACCAATTCCAGGGCCAAGGGCTCAACAGTACCCAACTCCAGGGCCAAGGGTCCACCAGTAACCAACTCCAGGGCCAAGGGTCCACCAGTAACCAACTCCAGCGACAAGGGCCCACCAGTAACCAACTCCACGTCCAAGGGCCCAACAGTAACCAACTCCACGGCCAAGGGCCCAACAGTAACCAATTCCACGGCCAAGGGCCCAACAGTAACCAACTCCACGGCCAAGGGCCCAACAGTAACCAACTCCAGGGCCAAGGGCCCACCAGTAACCAACTCCAGGGCCAAGGGCCCAACAGTAACCAACTCCAGGGCCCCAATTTTTAGCTACATGCAAATGTGACATTATCCTCAATTACAAATGTATATAACAATGAACTGGGGAGATTGTGAAATGAATAAGATGCTGCCTCTGTCTGTACATAGTGATTCAAGTATATAGTGCCAAGTACTGCTCATATGAGAGGGTGGTGACCAGGGCCGGCGTCAGCACCCGGGCAAATGCCGGGGCCCTGAGCAGGCAGAGGGGCCCACTGGCGGTCGCGCACCCCGCTGGGCTATGGGCGGAGGAGAGCGGTGTCAGCGCCCGCCCTTCTCCGCCGCTAGCTCAGGGCCCCGGCAGCTGGATACTTACCTCTCCCCGTGCCTCCGTAGATCAGCTGTCTTCCTGCTCTGCGCTCCCTGTGACGTCTCAGGTCAGAGGGCGCGGTGACGCCTTTACACCGCGCCCTCCCCTGAGCCGTCACACGGAGCGCTGAGCGGGAAGACGCCGACAACGCTGGAGTTCGGACCCGAGCAGCAGGCAGCGGGCAGCAGGTAGCAGGTGAGGAGAAGGGAGGTGAGTATTTGATTTTTTTTTTTTTAATGTATGGAGGCATGGGGCAGTATAAAGAGAAGGGCGGGGGGCATCCTGCATGGGGCATTATAAAGAGAGGGGGGACATCCTGCATAGGGCATTATAAAGAGAGGGGGGGACATCCTGCATGGGGCATTATAAAGAGGAGGGGTGACAGCATGCATGGGGCATTATAAGGTGGGGAACAGCCTGCATGGGGCATTATAAAGAGGGGGGAGGACATCCTGCATGGGGCATTATAAAGAGGAGGGGTGACAGCCTGCATGGGGCATTATAAGGTGGGGAACAGCCTGCATGGGGCATTATAAAGAGGGGGGGGACATCCTGCATGGGGCATTATAAAGAGAAGGGGTGACAGCATGCATGGGGCATTATAAGGTGGGGAACAGCCTGCATGGGGCATTATAAAGAGGAGGGGTGACAGCCTGCATGGGGCATTATAAAGAGGAGGGGTGACATCCTGCATGGGGCATTATAAAGAGGAGGGGTGACAGCCTGCATGGGGCATTATAAGGTGGGGAACAGCCTGCATGGGGCATTATAAAGGGGGGGGCAGCCTGTATGGGGCATTATGTGGGGGGTAACAGCCTGCATGGAGCATTATAAGGGGGGGACAGCCTGTATGGGGCATTATGTGGGGGGTAACTGCCTGCATGCAGCATTATATGGGGGCCAGTATCCTGTATGGAGCGTTATAAGGGGACCGGTATCCTGTATGGAGCGTTATATGGGGGCCAGTATCCTGTATGGAGTTTTATAAGGGGACCAGTATCCTGTATGGAGCGTTATATGGGGGCCAGTATTCCGTATGGAGCCTTATATGGGGGCCAGTATTCCGTATGGAGCCTTATATGGGGGCCAGTATTCCGTATGGAGCCTTATATGGGGGCCAGTATTCCGCATGAAGCCTTATATGGGGGCCAGTATTCCGCATGGAGCCTTATATGGGGGTCAGTATTCCGCATGGAGCCTTATATGGGGGCCAGTATTCCATATGGGGCCTTATATGGGGGCCAGTATTCCTTATGGGGCCTTATATGGGGGCCAGTATTCCGTATGGAGCCTTATATGGGGGCCACTATTCTGTGTGGAGCGATTCACCGGTTTCTGAGCTATTGTGGAATTTACAATAGATATCACTCATGTAATGTAAGAAGTGAAATCTTTGCATTGTACTATATATATATATATATTTCTCCGCCGTATCTCTGCATCATGAATCGTGGTATGTGTTAAAGGGGCCCACTGAGACTCTTTCGCCCGGGGCCCAGAAAAACCTGGAGCCGGCCCTGTTGGTAGCCCCCTGGCTTTTCCAAAGTAATAGGATGGTATGATTATAGTGGTTTATATATTTCTGTACAGCATAGTAAGATACATAATAGAATATTATACTAATAATGTAGTATGATTAAGTATAGTACAATATAGTATTACTCAGGGGCGGACACAGACTGTAGTGGGCCCCTGTGCAAGAAATTTTGGGGGGCCCCCCCTGCCCTTCATAAGGCAACAAAGTTATGTAAACATAACCCCCCATGTGCATCTCTCACCCCCCCATGTGCAGCTCTCATCCCACCCATGTGCAGCTCTCACCCCCCGTGCATCTCTCATCCCCCCCATGTGCATCTCTCATCCCCCCATGTGCATCTCTCATCCCCCCCATGTGCATCTCTCACCCCCCCATGTGCATCTCTCACCCCCCCATGTGCATCTCTCACCCCCCCATGTGCATCTCTCACCCCCCCATGTGCATCTCTCACCCCCCCATGTGCATCTCTCACCCCCCCATGTGCATCTCTCACCCCCCCATGTGCATCTCTCACCCCCCCATGTGCATCTCTCACCCCCCTCATGTGCATCTCTCATCCCCCCGTGCATCTCTGATTCCCCCCACTCATAGTTAATTAATTGTATTTAAAAAAAAATAAAACTTGTTATACTTACCCCCATGCAATCCCTGCAGAATCCTGGCGCTCGTCCACGTCGCTGCCACCAGGTTCTCCTGACGTTCGGCCATGTGACAGCGCCACATACATAGCCATCAGCTTTTGTTTTGGCCAAAAGATTTTTAAAGCTGCCACCACGATAAGGTAGACTCTTCTGGGCGGGCCCTACTCTAACCTATTATAATTTTCTTAAAATATCCAATACTCTTTTTAGATATATTTTTATTTAGTTTTCTTTAAGGGAATGTGTCATATACATTTTTTTTTTAAATGACCAATAATACCACATACAGGGAATACCGCCACACCATGACCAGACCACATATTACCACAACATAGTGACCGAATAATACCACACAGAAGGGAGAAAAACTGCCACACCATGACCAGACCACATATTACCACTACATTACTAATATTACCACCACATTACTAATATTACCATAAGTGTCATTATACACGGGAGCTCTATACATGGTATGTATAACGTAAGTGTCCAGGTAATCTAGTGATCACCAGTGAAATTATACACAGGAGCTCTGTATATAGTGTCAGTGTACAGGTAATACAGTGATCACCAGTGACATTATACACAGGAGCTCTGTATATAGTGTACAGGTAATACAGTGATCATCAGTGACATTATACACAGGAGCTCTGTATATAGTGTCAGTGTACAGGTAATACAGGGATCACCAGTGACATTATACACAGGAGCTCTGTATATAGTGTCAGTGTACAGGTAATACAGTGATCACCAGTGAAATTATACACAGGAGCTCTGTATATAGTGTCAGTGTACAGGTAATACAGTGATCATCAGTGACATTATACACAGGAGCTCTGTATATAGTGTCAGTGTACAGGTAATACAGTGATCACCAGTGACATTATACACAGTGTACATGTAATAGACTGACTCACCGGTGACGTCTCTAGGTGAAGTCCTTCATCTTCGCTTTTCTCCTTCATCCAGCACAGACCGCCATCACGTCTTCCAGCCAGGACTCGTCTCTGCATAAAATAACACAGTTATCTAGAGCACATTCCCCAACTTCTACATTACGCAGCTGAATACAGACGTGCATCCACCATCAATATATGGTTAGTTATTATGCAACCTACCATTCCAAATATAAATTGTAATCCACCACTGTGCCCCCATTAACTGTAAATAGGCACTTAATATATAATTTAATTAGAACCTCTACTCTTTCCGCCAATTTGTTACCAGTCACACTCCTGCATTCAATATTTACATGCACCCCCTGCCCCAATTCATTATATCATGTCCGTGCTCTCCCCACCCCATCATCATTTATCATTTACTCTCCCCCACCCCACATTCGTTATGTGCAGCTCATTATCCCCCTACTCCCAATTCCCCCATGTGCAGCTCTCAAACCCCCCCATGTGCAGCTCTCATCCCCCCCCATGTGCACATCTCTCACCCCCTCCCCCACATGTGCCCCTCTCTCATCCCCCTCCCCCACATGTGCCCCTCTCTCATCCCCCTCCACCACATGTGCACCTCTCTCACCCCCCCCCACATGTGCATCTCCCATCTCCCCCCCCCACACATGTGCATCTCCCATCTCCCCCCCACACATGTGCATCTCCCATCTCCCCCCCCCACACATGTGCATCTCCCATCTCCCCCCCACACACATGTGCATCTCCCATCTCCCCCCCCACACACATGTGCATCTCCCATCTCCCCCCCCCACACACATGTGCATCTCCCATCCCCCCCACACACATGTGCATCTCCCATCTCCCCCCCCCCACACACATGTGCATCTCCCATCTCCCCCCCCACACACACACACATGTGCATCTCCCATCTCCCCCCCCCACACACACACACATGTGCATCTCCCATCTCTCCACTCCTAGTTAATTGTATTTTAAAAAAAATAAAACTTGTTATACTTACCCCCATGCGATCCCTGCAGAATCCTGGCGCTCGTCCAAATCGCTGACACCAGGTTCTCCTGACTTCCGGCCATGTGACGTCACCGTCACATGACCGGAAGTCAGGGGAATCATGAAGGCGCTGCTGCAACAGCGCAGCTCAGCGCTGAAAAGTCCCGGACCCGGCGCATAGCATGGGGCCGGGGGCCCCATGAGGAGAGAGACGCACAAGAGGGGGGCCCCCGAGGGGGCCCCTACCGGCCGGGCCCCATACTGGAGTCAGGGCAGTCATGCCCTGATGGCGGCCCTGCTGGAGGCTGGAGGGGCCCCCTCTCCCTCGGGGCCCCCGTTCAATGAACCGGCTGCACGGGCGGTAGTTCCGCCCCTGGTATTACTTATAATGTATATAAACCGCATAATATTCTGTAAGGTAGTATAATATAATATATTTTTTTGCAGTAGAGTACAGTATATTTTTAAGCATAGTTTAGTTAAGTATGTACTATGTCACTATAATAGTTACCCTCCCGCATCAGCATCATTATGGCACTTTGAGAGGTCTGTCAGGGAGGTATATAGGCCCCGAATCAACACTCCAAATTGGCTCCACTCTAGGGGCTTTAGCTTTTTTCGGTATGCGCTTTACACCACTTTTTAAGTTGTCTTTCATTTTTAAGTATTTTTTTAATTTTTGCTCTGACTTTGCTTATCCCGACGTTTTAGACAGATTAATGAAATTCAAGTTTTACCAAACGTCACATTTTTTGGGTGGGGGGCACATCTCACTCCAGTAAAGTTTTTGGAAAAGTTTTAAATTTGACTTTTTAAACATTTTGAGAATTTTCGTGCTAAAAATTCACAAAAACTAGTTGAAGGCAAAAACAAAGAGCATTTTCAATTTTGCACCAAATGCATGAACCGTGTGCGCCATTTTAAAGAATTTGCCAAAAAATAAAATCCTGAGCAAATATTGTAAGACAAAAAAAGAAAAGTGACTTCAATAAATCGCAAATGATAAAGTCTTTTGCTTTTTCCTCCTTCCTTCACTGGACTGCTTTGCCTATTACTTGTATATTAAAAATGAATTTCCAGGGAATCCACCCTCTGGAAGTGCCACCAACCATTCTCTTGACTAGTGCATGATTTAGCTAGATCTACACATGACAATGGAGCCATGGTGGAGTCATCTGTAGCCAGTGGCACACATGGCTCGCAACATGGCTCATCAAACCCGCTATTCCTCCCCACTTATAAATCACATACCTCTTAGATTCCGATGTACTCGGAAGCCCAGAGTAATGCTTTCTGGGTTAATTTGAAGACAATATAAGCAGAGAGGTGAGATCCTGATAGCACTAAGGTCTGATGGTCGGAGAATGGAGACATTAAGCATTTATCACCTTACACTTACATGCTCAATTTACTTTATATCACTTTGGAATGCTATAGCTAACGTTTGCTTTTTATTATTTTCTCCTGATGGGTTGGTTATTAGCTGAGACTTAGTAAACATTTCATGATGTGCACTTATGGACTGGCTACAATAATAAACTATTGATAGAATTACCGTGGCTGATATATATTTAAATCAGATTTAAGAGCAGCAAATTGACATTGGATGCATCTTGTCATACGCTGTATATCACTGCCCTTTATTATTCCTTTAGTGTGTTAACAATGTTTGTGCGGACAAGTATATACTGTATGTACAAGCCACAGACTCGGAGTGTCCAGCAAATATCACCTCTGGAAAAGTTTTATTCATTGGTTTCCATAAATGAATATGACGCGCCCCTGGGCCTGTGTCGCGCTGCGTTGCGCACGCGGGAGCTTACCCGGAGCCGGATCTCTTGAGGGTTGTAGTCTCGTAGCGGTGACCCGGTCCGTGCCCAGGGAGTCAAACTGAGCGGCGATGTATCAGCGGTAGATGTTGTACGACTACGCCACCCGTTGAATGCAGCTATAGAGCTGCCGCTGCAGGACAGTCCGCTGAGGCCAGTGGATGGATGGTGCAGCGTAGATGGTATAACCCCCAACGGGAGGGGTATGGCCTCAGGGCAGCAGATGTGGATGGGGGTAGCAGGAACCACTCGGAGACGGTACGGTGTAGTTCAGGGTCTTTACTGGTAACAACGAAAGACCCTCCCGGAGTACTTGCTAGCGAACGGGGCCTGGTCAGTCCTTGAGCAGATGGGATCTCCCCTGGCCAGGCGGAGTTGTAGGCCTCCCAAACTGACTGTACTCTTCTGGCTACCTTGCTAGAAGCGGATATAAGTAGCCCACGTCCCTGAGTGTACCGTGTGGTGCTCACCCGTATGGCCGGTGACTCGGGGCCTTCTAATGGCTTCTGCTCCACGATGGCGGTGCTGGTCCCACGCGTGTGACCGTGCCTTCGGGTTTCTGGGCCTGAGGACCTGAAATCCCCTGCCGGTCGGCTTCTGCTGCTGGGTAAGAGTTAGTCCCCACAGCCTCGGACGCCGGGTCCGGTAAGAAAGCTTCTCAGTCAGGGCGAGCTCTGCAGCTGCCAGCCCCTGACTCGTAGTAGTATTGCTCCCACTGAGCTTCTGCTGTTTCTTCCTGTGACTGTTTCTTGTCTCTACTCTCCTTGACTGACTAACCCTGCCTCAGCCCAGGGTTTATACAGGGGAAGTTCTTCCCCTCCCAAGACTGGGCAGGAGGTGTGGCATGCACAGGATCCCTGACCAAAGGACCTCCCACCTGCTCTCAGACATAACATTACATTACTGTGGAAAACCAGACCCCTGGGGTGCCACATTCCCCCCTAGTGAAATTTAGTACTCCGGGACTAAACATATTTTAGAAAAAAACATAACAAGATATAACAACAATAATAGTACAATAAGAAGAAACACATAAAGGTGGTCACGGCATGTCCGTAACCGGGTGTAGTCTTTGAAGAAAGCAAGGTGTCTATTTCACCAAAACAGGGAGACGTAACCAGGTAGGGGTCTGTCCTACCCCGAGTCCTTAACAGTCTCTAGTCCATCCTGGGTTACGCTCCAACTATGTACAAGGATTCCCGGTAAATCCACCAAGGATTCCTAAAAATAACTGGAAACACAAAATTATACACAAGCAACAATACACAGATAAACATAAATAAAACAATTTATACACTTCAAATCCTCCAGCGTGCGGGTAACTGGCCTCTAGTGGACCTAGTGGACCTACGGAGCTGACTGTCTGGCCCTGAACTACAGGGTGTAGGAGCTGTCAAGGGTAAACTGGGCAGCTGTCTACCGGCTCTTTGTCTCACTAGGGGTACGGCAGGCTCACTATAAGCAGAGGGTTGATCCTCCTGTTCTGCTTGTGTGGAGTCTTCTGCCTCCTGGACCGGCTGTTCTTCCAGCTCTACCTGTTGCTCCGTAGGTGCTTGGGATGCTGGTTGGAGGAAGGTGAGTTCGGGTACCACAACTGCACCATTGACTTGAGTCCAAGACCGAGGGAAGTCCCCGAGCACAGTACTAACCATATCTTCCCTTTCCTCTACGGGTCGATGGTCTTCTTGTTCCTCTTCAGGGTTCCTCAGTTGTTCGGGACACTTCTTCAGGTGGTCCCGGGATACAATGGCTGTGGTTTCCCCTCCGTCTTTACTGATGGTACAAACCTTCGGGTTCTCGTGGCTTGAGGGCAGTACGGTGTACGGGTCCTTCTCCCACTGGTCATCCAACTTGTGGAGCCGTCTCTTCCTCTTCAAGACCTGCTCTCCGGGTACCAGGGGAACAGCGGGAGCATACTGGTTGTAAGTTTTCTCTTGTCTTTCCCTAGCCTGACAGAGACTTCGCTCCACGCTCTCCTGTACTCTCCGGTACTGCTGCTGCCTCTCTGTGTCCCAGTCTGTTTCTGGTGAAGTGTCCTCGGGTGTCAGGACTCCCATTTCCAGGTCAACAGGTAACTTACCAGGTCTTGCCCTCATTAGGTAAGCCGGGGTACAGTTGGTGGAACCTACCGGGATGTGGTTGTATAGGTCCACCAGATCGGGCAACTTCTCAGGCCACAGACTGCGTTCTTCCAGGGGCAACGTTTTTAGAAGATCCATTACCACCTGGTTCATTTTCTCACAAAGTCCATTAGTTTGCGGATGGTAGGGTGTCGTCCTTATCTTCCGGCAGCCATACAGATTGCAGAATTCCTGGAAGACCTCCGCTTCAAAGGCAGGTCCCTGGTCCGTCAGCACTTGGTCCGGGTACCCGTGTGGACGGCAAAAGTGCTGCTGGAAGGCTCTAGCTGCTGTTTGAGCCGTTAAGTCCTTGACGGGGACGACAACCAGAAACCGGGAGTAATGATCCACGATGGTTAACGCGTAGACGTAGCCACTTCTGCTTGGGGTCAGTTTTACATGATCCAAGGCTACCAGTTCCAACGGTTGCCGGGTGACGATGAACTGCAGGGGAGTCTTCTGGCTGGCACGGTCCTTCCTTCTCAGGTTGCACGGGCCACAGTCTCTGCACCACTTCTCGATTGTTCCCCTCATGCCTACCCAGTGGAACCGCTCGCGCAGCAGGAACTCCAGCTTCTTCCACCCGAAGTGTCCAGCTCCGTCGTGGTATGCCTCCATCACCATGGCTGCGTCTCTTCGTGGCACCACTACTTGCCAGAGTAATTCATGCGTCCGGGAGTTAACCATTCTGCGGCACAACTTCCCTTTGTAAAGGAACAGTCGACTCTTCTCTGCCCATAGTTGTTTGGCTTCCTCCGGAGCGTCTGGTTCAAGGCGAGCCTCCGGCCGAGTCAGCATCTCCTTCACCAGTCGGACGGCAGGGTCGCTGTCTTGCGTTTCCGCCCAGTTGTAGTGGGGTAAGGGGTTCAACGTAGCAGCCTGCTTACTCCTTACCCGGTGGGAATACTGGATAGTCCCATGACGGTGGAACGCAGGGAGTTCAACTTCTTCCAGTCCCTCCGGATCTTCTCCTCCGTCCGGCAGGTTGGGCATCCTGGACAGGGCATCCGCGTTGGTATTGGAGCGTCCTGCCCGGTATTTGATTGTGAACTCGTAGTTGGACAGACGGGCCATCCACCTCTGCTCCAGGGCACCGAGTCTTGCCGTGTCCAGGTGTGTCAACGGGTTGTTATCCGTGTACACGGTGAACCGGGAAGAAGCGAGGTAATGCTTAAAGCGCTCGGTGACTGCCCATACTACGGCCAGGAACTCTAACTTAAATGAGCTGTAATTCTCGGGGTTCCTTTCGGTGGGTCGCAGTTTTCGGCTGGCGTAGGCGATTACTCGTTCCTTCCCCTGCTGGATCTGGGACAGTACGGCTCCTAGCCCGATGTTACTGGCGTCGGTGTAGAGGATAAAGGGCTGGCTATAATCCGGGTACGCCAGGATTTCGTCCCCCGTGAGGGCCATCTTCAGCTGGCGGAAGGACTCTTCTTCCAGCTCCTCCCATTTGAAGGGCGGCTTCTGGTTCTTGGCCTTCCGGGACTGGCCTATCAGGAGGTCCTGCATAGGTGCTGCCTTTTTGGTGAAACCGGGAATAAACCTTCGGTAGTAGCCTACCAACCCGAGGAACTGCCGCACTTCTTTTACGCTGGAGGGGCTTGGCCATTCCTTAATTGCGGTGATCTTATCAGGGTCGGGAGCCACTCCGTCAGCGCTCACCACGTGTCCCAGGTACTGCACCTTTGGTTTCAGGAGGTGACACTTGGAGGGTTTCACCTTTAGGCCGTAACTTGCCAGAGCTTCGAACACTTCCGCCAGGTGTTTCAGGTGGTCCTCATACGTCTTGGAATATACGATGACATCGTCCAGGTACAACAGGACCGTCTCGAAGTTTCTGTGGCCCAGACAACACTCCATTAGTCGTTGGAAGGTTCCCGGTGCGTTGCAGAGTCCGAACGGCATGCAGGTGAACTCGCTAAGTCCCATCGGGGTGGTGAATGCGGTCTTCTCCCGGTCCGCCTCTGCTACAGGAACCTGCCAGTACCCGCTAGTGAGATCCAAGGTAGAGAAGAAGTTAGCAGATCTTAAAGCAGCCAATGACTCCTCTATCCTTGGTAAGGGGTACGCATCCTTGTGTGTGATACGATTGATTTTCCGGTAATCTACACACATCCTCATGGTGTTGTCTTTCTTTCGGACTAAGACTAGTGGAGCTGCCCAGGGGCTACAGCTATCCCTGATCACCCCAGCCTCCTTCATGTCTCTAAGCATCCCCTTGGCGTGTTGGTAGTGGGCAGGGGGTACGGGTCGATACCTCTCTTTTATAGGAGGATGGTCTCCCGTGGGGATGTGGTGTTCTACCCCCTTGACTCGCCCGAAGTCTAACGGGTGTTTACTGAACACTCTCTCGTACTCCTGAACCACCCGATAGACTCCTTGTTTCTGGTGTGCGGGAGTGGAGTCAGTTCCCAGATGTAGTTGCTGACACCAGTCCTCCATGTTTTTCTTAGAGCCGTTACCTTCCTCCGGGTGAGATGGAGGCAAGGGTTCCACAGATTGTATAGAATTTTGGTTAATGGTATATAATTTGGCTAGCGTGGCATACCGGGGCAGGTACACTTCCCTCTCCCCGATATTTATTATGCGAACGGGCACCCTCCCATGGCGTACATCAACCACCCCCCGTGCTGTCAAAATGCTGGGCCTACTGTCCGAGTAAACTGGTTCTACCATTGCCTGGTAATCTCTACCTCTCAGACCAATAGCTGCCCGGCACCAAATCATCATTTCACTTTTTGGGGGCATGGCAATAGGAAAAGGGTCACACATTCTTACGCTACCAATCTCACCACCGGAGAGTTCCACCTGTTGCCGTCGCATCAGTGCCCGGATCTCTTTCTGGAGCACCCGCTGCTCGCCGGAGCTGGCGTTCTTGGCAACCTGCTGTAAAAGGAAAATTACCTCTGCAAGACAATTTTCAATTACATTAGTTCCTAGAGTTATTTTTGGGTGACTCTCATGTTTGTCAATATCTACAATGATCAGTCCCTGTGCTGCCAGTTCGACTCTACCGATTTTGATGGTCACCTCTTTAAATCCGATCTGTGGCACGGGCTGGCCATTGCTGGCGATGATACTCAAGTCGTCGTCAGGGTAGCGGGTAATATCCGAGTCATTCCAGTACTGCTTAAAGAGCACGTACGGGATGGTGGTGACCTGTGACCCGGTGTCCAGTAGGGCACTCATGGGAATGCCATCCAGTACCACAGGCAAGACTGGACGTCCTCCCACATATCTGTCGCGCCAGTTCGATGGGCCTGGTGATCTTTTTCCTGGGGGTTGGCCCTCTACCCCAGGTTGTGCCCGTTTAAAGAACAGTACCTTGCCATATGTCCAGGTTGATTGCAGCGGCGGCAGATGGGTCGTCCGTCCTCGCTGTATCGGTCACTGGGTCTTCCTCTGGCCGGTGGGGTCCTCCTTGGTCGACGCCACGGGATGTCCTCCGGTCCGGATGCCAGCTGGATCTTCCCTGGGGTGGAAGCCTGTAAAGACTGCACAGTTCGGGTTAGCGCAGCAACGCTCTTAGCTAGCTCTTGGACCTGATGGTGTAGGTCTGGAGCCGGGTCATTGTCCAAAGCCTGCGCATCAGCTCCCACAGGCCCTGCCGACAAGGGCGCCGCCTCCTGGTGGTAAGTGGTAGTGGGGCGCCTGTGGGTCACAACGCCACCTGGTGCCGGTTCTCGGAGCACCCGGATGGCTCTGTCCTTGAACTGTGCAAAGCCCAGATGGGGATCCTGTAAGGCCATCGCCCGCAACTGGGTTCGGTGGGCATTACAATATAGTCCCTCTATAAATTGTTCGGTCAACAGCCTGTCCTCGTTTCCCACTCCATCAGGGTCGGTCTGCTTAATGGCCCTCAGGGCCTCTTGTAGGTTTAGTGCATAGTCCCTTATACTCTCATGCGCTCGCTGCTTGCACCCGTAGAATCTAAGCTTAATCTCGGCTGAGGTGCGGGTATCAAAGGTATCCTTCAGCCGGGTTAGTATCCCTGCGACAGTCTTCCTCCCAGGTGGCCAGGATTTTACTTCCCTTTTGGCTGCCCCGGTTAGTTGGGCCACCAGGATGCTCACTTTTTGCTCTTCCGTGAGGGGGTACACCTGGAAGAGGCTATCCAGCTTTTCTCTAAAGTCATGCAGGGTATGTGACTCCCCTGAGTACTGGGGTAGCCAAGCTGCTCCCGGGATATAGGGCATGGTGAAGGGCATAACTGCAGCAGCGGTAGCGCTGGCGGGGGTTGAGGCAGTGAAGCTCTCCTCCGTATCCGACATCTTCCTCCCCCCTAGTGGACCGTGGCCTACCTTGCGATGATCCTCTTCCGTAGGCCGCGGCTCCGCAGTGGATCGTCAGGGTTGAGGACCTTCCGTCGCGCTCCTGTGACGTCGGCGTCTGCTGGGCTCCTTCCAGGACCTTACGCAACGTCCGGACGTGAGGCGGGACTTCAGTTCTCGCGCGCTTTCGGAGTCCACGCCCCTCTTCTTCCCGCGCGGCGTCCTCAAGATGGCGTCCAATGGCGGGAAAACTCCACGGATGGCGGGAAGAAGGCTGAAGATGGCGCCGGATGGCGGGAATCTTCACAGATGGCGGGAAGAAGGCTGAAAATGGCGCCGGATGGCGGGAATCTTCACCGATGGCGGGAAAACTTCACGGATGGTAAGTTTTAAAAGTCTCTTTTTCAGGCACGCAGTACCCGGTGGTTGCGGGCACGAAATCCTGCCGACTACGCCAAAGTTGACGCGCCCCTGGGCCTGTGTCGCGCTGCGTTGCGCACGCAGGAGCTTACCCGGAGCCGGATCTCTTGAGGGTTGTAGTCTCGTGGCGGTGACCCGGTCCGTGCCCAGGGAGTCAAACCGAGCGGCGATGTATCAGCGGTAGATGTTGTACGACTACGCCACCCGTTGAATGCAGCTATAGAGCTGCTGCTGCAGGACAGTCCGCTGAGGCCAGTGGATGGATGGTGCAGCGTAGATGGTATAACCCCCAACGGGAGGGGTATGGCCTCAGGGCAGCAGATGTGGATGATGGGGGTAGCAGGAACCACTCGGAGACGGTACGGTGTAGTTCAGGGTCTTTACTGGTAACAACGATAGACCCTCCCGGAGTACTTGCTAGCGAACGGGGCCTGGTCAGTCCTTGAGCAGATGGGATCTCCCCTGGCCAGGCGGAGTTGTAGGCCTCCCAAACTGACTGTACTCTTCTGGCTACCTTGCTAGAAGCGGATATAAGTAGCCCACGTCCCTGAGTGTACCGTGTGGTGCTCACCCGTATGGCCGGTGACTCGGGGCCTTCTAATGGCTTCCGCTCCACGATGGCGGTGCTGGTCCCACGCGTTTGACCGTGCCTTCGGGTTTCTGGGCCTGAGGACCTGAAATCCCCTGCCGGTCGGCTTCTGCTGCTGGGTAAGAGTTAGTCCCCACAGCCTCGGACGCCGGGTCCGGTAAGAAAGCTTCTCAGTCAGGGCGAGCTCTGCAGCTGCCAGCCCCTGACTCGTAGTAGTATTGCTCCCACTGAGCTTCTGCTGTTTCTTCCTGTGACTGTTTCTTGTCTCTACTCTCCTTGACTGACTAACCCTGCCTCAGCCCAGGGTTTATACAGGGGAAGTTCTTCCCCTCCCAAGACTGGGCAGGAGGTGTGGCATGCACAGGATCCCTGACCAAAGGACCTCCCACCTGCTCTCAGACATAACATTACATTACTGTGGAAAACCAGACCCCTGGGGTGCCACAAATACATATGTGACATGCAGAAGTAGTGCTGTCGCAGAGTGTGACATGCAGAAGTAGTCCTGTTGCTTTAAAAGCATCCAGCAACTATTAGAAGTAACACAAGCACATGAGACAGGAAGTGTTGTGCTCCTGAAGCATCCAGCAACTAGAGGGGTTAACACAGTCACAGGAGAAGGGTAGTGTTTTAGCAGAGCCCCAGGGGGATTGTGGGGAAGTTGTGTACTGTCTGGCTGGAGCCAAAGAGAAAGGTGGTGTGTGTGTTCTGTATCTCACAGAAGTGCCCCTGCAAGTGAAAAGGATTCAAGTCAGGAGTGAAGCTAAGCACTGGTCAGGTAGAGTTCCTGAACTAGCAGTGTAGGTTATTGTCAGGCAGAAAGATAAGAACTGGAAGAAATGGTGTCACAGGGATCATCTCCCTCAGCAAACCCTCCCCCCCTCCTCCATCTCACTCTGCTGTAAAGAATGCTGTGTTCATTAATGAGCCTTTGCATTAGAACTGTGCTGTCCTGTACTACTGGGAAGACTGTGAACTGCTGTGCTGCTAAGGAAACTGTACTGTTTGTCACTGGAGTCTGTTGCTCATAAGACTTAACTTGCACTGGCTGTGGGGCTTCTTATTAAATGCTACTGTTCTACCGTTTATGAGGACTCTTGTCAAGTGTGTCTGGTCAGCAAGTGAAACAACCTACGTGTCTGTGCCTGAGGGTCAATACCCCTGTGTGCCTGAGAGAAGCTGTTGCACATGGTCTGTGGTCGCCCTGAGTAATGGTTCCCCCAGGATTCCAAAGAATTCATGTAACGTGTCTAGAATCCTATGTGGGGGCTGTAAAAGTGACTACTCCTAGGGGGTCATGAGTTTGGACAGAAGGGGTATATTTGCTTTGACTTAAAATGTGTTTGAGTATAGTATAAAGATATGCAATATAGGGAAACTACATAATTCAGCCACCGATTCATCAACTCTATTCTTCTGAGGTTATCTCTATCATATACTATTATCAAATTAGTTTGTTTCATATCATTAATTTTGTGGAAATGTTAAAGGGGTTTTCCGGGACTTTGGGATTTCTGGCTATTGGGATAAGAACTTACCAGCAGGTAATTGCTAACTACCTGCCTGTTCTGCTCTGCGATGATCTGTTTTCGGCTCAGAGTGGTCACGGATAGCTCCTGGCTGTGATTTTCCTGCTTATGGTGATGTCACGTTGACAGAACGTCTTCTTCCCATCCTGCTCTGTCAATGGGGCGTCACTGCCAACTGTGACTGAGTCATTACTCACGTTCAAGCCATGAGACACGGTAGTCAGGAGGTCCGATGTCAGATACCAGGAGGGCTCATAGTACAGAGGAGTAAGTCAAAGGCCTAGTCAGGAAACAGTTCAGGGTCAGATGCCAGGAGGGTGCGTCAAAACCAGAGAGTACAACAATCGGATAGTCAGAGGCCAAATCCGGGGTCAGATACCTGAAGTCAGAGAGTGTCAAAGCAGAAGGGAAAATCTAGGAGAATAGTCACAACTTATCCAAGGTCATTCACAAGATCGGAAGTCAGACACAGGGCTAAGCACACATGACTCGCCCCCTGGGCCGAGGGGCACCCGGAACCGGGCTTCTGGGTCTTGTAGTATCCGTGGCGGTGACCCGGTCCCGTGGCTCAGGGTGGTCAGGCCAATGGCGGTATTTTAGGGGTTTTAAGTTAATTGTCTGACTACGCCACCCGTGGATTGCGGTCAGGGTGTACCGCCGCTGCGAGGCAGTCCGCTGAGGCTGGTGTGGTGTGCGCAGCAAAAGATGGGATAACTCCCCAGAGGAAGAGTATGGCCTCAGGGCAGGGAATGTGGATGATGGGAGTGATGGTGCGCGGACGTCCCAGCACTAGTAGTGCTGGTGCGGCGATGAGCAGGAACGACTCAGAGTCTTTGCAGTGCAGTTCAGGGTCTTTATTGGTGATATTAAGGCAGACCCTCCCGGCAGTACTGGCTAGCATAAGGGGCCTGGTCAGTCTGCGAGCAAACAGGAGTTCCCCTGGCCAGGTGGAGTTGTAGGCCTCCCCGTCTATCTGCACTCTTTCTGGCTACCTTGCTGTTAGCGGGTAGAAGTAGCCCACGTCCCTGAGTATACCGTGTGGTGCTCACCCTTATGGCTGGTGACTTGGGACCTTCTGTTAGCCTCCGCTCCTGGATGGCGGTGCTGGTCCCTTCCTTGTGACTGAGCCTCCGGGCTTCTATGGCCAGAGGACCTGGAATCCCCTGCCGGCTGGTTTCTGCTGCTGGGTGGATATCAGTCCCCACAGCCTCGGACTCCGGTGTCCTCTTATCAGATTCTTCTGCCAGGGCGAGCTATATCTCTGCTTAGCTTCCAGCCCCTGGTCTTCTGCTCCTAGCTCCTACAGAGCTCCTGCTGTAACTTTCCCTCTCCAGGCTCTGACTCCCAGACTCTGACTCGCCTAATCCCGCCCCAGACCCAGTTTATAAGGGCAGATTCCTCCCCTCCCAGGTCTGGGCGGGAGGTGTTGCATGCTTAGGGCTCCTGACCAGAGAAACCTCCCACTTGCTCTCAGACGTAATATTTCTATTACTGTGGCAACCAGACCCCTGGGGTGCCACACACACACCTACTGAGAGCAAAGCTACAACTGACACTGAGTACTAACAGCTAGCTAAATACCCTGCAAATGATTAGGGATGTGAGTCACCTGGGGAACCTTCCACAGAAAAGTCCAGATTGAGCAGTAGGGCTGTCAATCAAAACACTGACAGCCCAGCCCACCCCAGTATCAGATTGGATGACTGGACTGTCACTCACAAAACCAACAGTCCAGCACACTCCAGATCACATAGGGCAGCTGAGCTGTCACTCACAGTGTCCCTAGGCCACCATCAGTGATAAAACCATGACACCAACATCATGTCAGCATAACATCGGCAATGATGCCCTGTCAGCAGAGCAGAGCGGAATAAGAAGAGATGCTCTGTTGAAGTGAGGTCAAATAAAGACAGAGGGAAGAACAGACAGGAAGTTAGCAACTACTTGCCTGTAACTTCTTAGCCCAGTAACCAAAAAAAACCAATGTCCTGGATAACCCCTTTAAGTATGATGGCCACACTAGTTTCAGCACGGCATTATATGTATTTTTTTTCCAAGTTCTAAGTGTTTTATATCCCAGAAGCCTGATAGGTAGTTAGACCATCAAAGTCCTAAAGGGCTTATATGATGGAGAAATTTTAAAGAGTTATAGTCATTTTATTTGTTTATTTTTAAAAAATCAATATTACATGTGAAAATAACTAAACGTTGTAACAAAAAATTAAAGTGAATTCCTCTGCTTTCTCCTCCTGCACTGATCATTCATTCTCAAGATTCTCAACTTGTTGGCAAAATCTGTCTTAAGTGAATACCGACTTTCCCATAAATGAATACAATATGGCAGTTGGTGCTCATAATGTTCTATGGAGAGCTGTAACTGTTATTGCAGGAGAACTTGCAGCAGAATCTTACTGCAAAGTTCCTGGCAGCCCAGCTCCACCTCCTGTTCAACTTCTGACCCAGCTTCTCCTCTCCTCCCCCCTGCCAGGGACTTTGCAGTGATGTACAATTGTAGTTCTAATGATGACTCATGCAGTGAGAAAATACTTCCTGTTTCTATATAGAGCTTAGAAGGATTCAGCTAGTCAGTTTTTAATCACATGATGTCATAGACCTAATGGAAAAGAGAATAATTAGCTGGGTAGAAAGGCAAAACGAGCAATTGTAAGTACACAGTGCTATATAATATGATGACTGCAATATATTAAGAGGATAAACACTTTGATGGGAGGAGGAGGAGTGCTTCTTTAAGGTTGTTTACATTTAGCGTAAAAGTGAGTGGCATGTCTTTGGATAGGGTTTTATTAGGGTTTTATTAGGATTATTTCTAGATCAACCTATTTTGGTGTTTGTAGCTATACATTGCAGTTACATAGGTACAATAATGCTGCACTTTATATTTTACAGAAACCTCATATTTTTAGTTAATCTGATGCAAAAGATTAGTTAAAATGCTGTAGGTAAATGTTGAGTTCTGAATAATGGAGAATGATGTCTTAAAGGTATAAAACTAGACTGCTAATTCTTCGGGTAAAGGTACAGCACCTCAAATAGTAGAATTAACTATTTAATACCTTTTAGGTATTTGCACCATTCAGTTACTCCACATTTTGCCTATAGCTTGTTCTGGTAGGCGTTTATTAGCTCAATAATGATTCCTTTGAATGATATAGAATCAAAAGGCAAACAGGGCTTTTGAATGTCAAAAATTCATATCTCTGAAAAGACAAGAAGTTGGAGAAAATGTTTATTAACGCATATTCTGTTAATATTTCTAGGGGAAACGCTACAAAAATTCTTTGGAAACAGTCGGGACCCCGGACTCCAGTCGCGGAATCCGCAATGAAAAGAAAGCTTTAAAGTAAGTATACTTCTGTCTGGAATATTTTTGTTACAATAGTGCCTTAAAAGTCTGTGAAAGAACTTAAAAAAAGAGCCAGTCTTCCTGAATGACCTTAAGCATGCCCAGTCATAGGTTGTGGAACAAACCTACATGTCTTTCCCTATTGTGGTAAAACAACCCCTTCCCCCACCCTGAGAGCGAACATTTACCAATATGACAACCCCAATAATCCCAGATAAAGCTTCCCAGACATACACCCTCCCGGACAACAAATGTGCTGCATTTACAGACAACTTCATTCCATTCTGACCACAGGAGAGGTGTGAAATTCCCAATTTTCATCCAATATTTTTGGAAATCTTCTGGCTCCAACTACTAAATCCTCCATATCCCAGCAGGTATTCAGAGTCATTTTCATGTAGGTACACGCATTACTCTGCTCTGAAATTTCCACATTTCACCATGGGTCATGAAACCATAATTTTTCACATGACAGGTATAATAAAAGTGGTTGTGCGTCTCTTTCATTGATCCAAGAGTCCCTAGAATTCCCCGACCAATTTTATTTAAACTTTAGTCAAACTTTCAGAAAACAAAAATAAGCCTGGAACCATTTTTTTTATTCTACTCCATTTCTTAGTATTCTCATTCCTTTCCTCGCGCACTGATATTTTTCTCCTCCAGGTTTTTCTTTCTCTCGCCAATGAAGTGGAAATTAGAAAAAAAAAATCAATCGCAAATAAGATTTTTTTTTTCTCGACACTTTCCATTGAGAGCTTTTGTTTCTCCCCTGCGAACATAACAAAAATATTCTTGTTATCTTTCCCGGCACGGAGTACAGTATAAAGTATTTAATGGGCTTTTGTCTAATCTTGGCTGATACCACTTTTCTTTTCTATACACATATGGATGTTTATATTTGCACATAATAGGTTTTGCTGTGTATTGAAAACCGCTATAATATTATTCTGGGAGAAATGTAAATATTCTTCCATCTGCTTCATCATTCTTAGGAGTCTGGACCTTTTGTTTCTCTGCTTTCAAGAGTCTGCTTTGTTATTAAAACTTGGATTATGAATTAGTAGAGAGTCCGTTAAATATGGTTCCATCCCCCGGCTTCATCATATATCTGACGGTACCGCTCTGTGCTCTTTACAGCATAAGAAAGTGGATTGTTATGAATGAAAACAGGGGAGATATTTATCTCACTGTTCTTTTCCTCATAAAAACGTGTTGTTGAGTTTTCACGGTTCCTGTGAAATATTCTCTAGCTCAGTACTGAGCAGCGTTAGAAGATAAATCACATGGAGAAGAATTTCGGTACTCAACGTTGTCATAAGTATGAAGGGATAATCCGTTCTGATTTTCAATTGCTTGCTGGTCTCAGTGTCTACAGTTTTTCTTAGTGGTTAGGCAGTCCTTGTAGCCATCGCTGTAGACCCATGTATCAAGGCTCCCAACGGCTTTGCTCTTCAAGTAACTCCAACTATTCCAATGTTATATTGTAATAAGGAATTCATGCCTATTTGTGCCTTGGTATTTAATTTATGAAGGTTACAAGTATTTTAGAAATTGAGGGCTGTTGCCATTTTTCTACTCTCATATTAACCACACCCTGATGGGACCCCTATAGGAAGGACTACACTTTTACATTCCGATGACTAATTTTTTCTGCATCAATATTACGGATGAGCGGATAAGGCAAAATGTAATGTTCCTTATTGTGCTATGACCCCAGAGCATAATAAGCATAATATGAAAAAAAAAAATCTTTATACTCACCACTCACCTCTCTGGCTTCTCTGCTCCTCACCATCCCCAGTCTGGTCCTCACCATATCTTCAGATCTTTGCCGCTCATTCTAAAATCCCTCAGTTCTCTGTCATTGAGCCAAGACTTCTGGCTTTGATGGGACCCGAGAGGGCTCTGCGCATGCGCAAACAAGTTCATGGTGTATGCCGTGACATCATAACGGTGTGACCACTGGCACAAAATCTTCTCGAGGCCTCATCAAACCCGGAAGTCCCAGGCCAGTAGGAGAGGCCCGGGATGCAATCTGAAAATGTGCTGAGGACCAGATGGGTGATGCGGAGGGGCCAGAGAGGTGAGTAAAAGGATTTTTTAAAATGTTTTTATGACCTTATACAATTTGTTTAAGAGATTTACCTAACAATAGTCATCTGTATATAGCAAGTGTCAATCATAAAATATCTTTTTGGCTTCTATGCGGTTGTTATGAGCATGGTCCGTGCAGAGGTCACTGTGCAGGGAGGGGGGAGGAGGAAGAAGGAGCTGAGATGTCCTCTCCGTTTGTTGTCAATGGGATAATCCTGTGTTGTTTGCTCCAGTTTCATAATACAAATATTACCTTTTATTGCTGTACAATCCTTTGATAAAAATAAGGTGCCTGCAGGTCCTGCCTCTAGTGTACACAGGCGACAATGTCCAACCCAGGATTAACGGGCCAGTGTGAAATTTTGGAATAGGTCACTTTTTTTAATCTAAGTAGTAAGACAAAGCAGTATAAAGGCAATAGTCTCATAGATTTGTATGGCATTCAGTATTCAGACCAGTCCTTCCAGGAGGTTGGAGTGTGTGTCGCTCCAGGGTTTTCCTGTAGCCTACCCCCTTTTCAGAACCCACCCCTTCACACTTCTTCCATTTTCCCGAAACATTATTTACAGAAATATTTTGGAAGTATTCGGCAGCACCCTGAATATTTGCCAACTCTTTCAGGCATCCTTTTTCCTTGGGCATTTTGGACATTAGGGAACAATTGTAAAGTGCAAGTCTAAAGAAAGTCTTTCATCTTCTTACATAATAAAGCCTTTACTTTACCATGGACAAGGCCGCTAACCAATAATCTAAATGGCCAGCTGATTTCTCAGCTATGGAAGATGCCATAATCAGAATTCTTACTAAACATTGGCATTCATTGCTTTTAATTGCCCAACGCTGCATCTGCTTCTACAGCTTGCAATGCTGAAAACAAACTTGCTCATGCTAAATATGCCCCGAGTACAGGAAACCATATGCAACTGAGACATTAGAGACCAAAAATGAATCCTCAGATATGAATCAGTATAAAACAGAGTTTCAGACAGCAGTGGGGGTTTTATCATGTAAATCCCTTTTACTGTACATTAATATATAGATTCATTTTTTCACCATTCAGCAGAATCCTCATATATGGATTCATTACCTAATTGAATATGATATGTATTTTATAAATCCAGGGATTTTTACCTCTCTCCTCTGCTTCTGCTGTTTATGAAAGCTGCTTATCTAATTTAAAGAGGAAACTTATCTTCTAAAATGTCATGGACCCCAACCAATCATCAAAACCAAGAAACCAAAGTACTCTACAGAAGGTACAGCAGTAAGAATTGGTCCAGAGCCCCTAAAATTTCTAGCTTTCCAGCTTGACTACAAGACTGGATATCTCCTTGCTCACTTCCCTATCCATGCACTGGATGGCCATATACACTGAACAAAAATATAAACACAACACTTTGGTTTTTTCTCCCATTTTTCATGAGCTGAACTCAAAGATCTAAGACTTTTTCGATGTACACAAAAGGCCTTTTTCTCTCATATATTGTTCACAAATGTGTCTAAATCTGATGCTGATTAGACACATGATTATTGCCAGGTCTTAAGGCCCCGTCACACTAAGCGACGCTGCAACGATCCCGACAACGATACGACCTGTCAGGGATCGTTGCTGCGTCGCTATGTGGTCGCTGGTGAGCTGTCAAACAGGCAGGCTCACCAACGATCAGGGGAGCAGCGACATCGTGGAAAGAATCTTTCCACAATGTCCTGCTCCTGGTTACCAGCCTGCGGAAGCAGGAGCTGGCTGGTAACCATGGTAAACATCGGGTTACTAGGGGCACACGCGCACCTAGTAACCTGTTGTTTATCATGGTTACCACTCTGCTACAGTGAGCGGGAGGTTACCGCTCACTTTAGCAGGCTCGTAACCATGATAAACAACGGGTTACTAGGTGCGCGTGTGCCCCTAGTAACCCGCTGTTTATCATGGTTACCAGCCTGATCGCTGCTCCCGCTGGTCACACACAGTGATGTGTGCTGACCAGCGGGAGGGCAACGACCAAAAAGTGGTCCAGGACACTTTGCAGCGATCAGCGACCTCACAGCAGGGGCCTGATCGCTGCAAAGTGTCACACATAGCAACATCGCTGGTGAGGTCGCTGTTGCGTCACCAAAACCGCGACACAGCAGCGATCTCGCTAGTGATCTCGCTATGTGAGATGGGGGCTTTAGGCTGCCACAATAAAAGGCCGCTCTAAAATGCGCAGTGTATCGCACAGCACAATGTCAAAAACATTACACATTTTGAGGGAGCGTGTAACTGGCATGCTGACTGCAGGAATGGCCACCAGAGCTGCTGCCCGTGAACTGAATGTTCATTGCTCTACCATACGCCATCTCCAAAAGTGTTTCAGAGAATTTGGCAGTACATCCAACCGGCCTCACAACTGCAGACCACGTGTACGGTAAATACATCAACCCAGGACCTCAACATCCAGAATCTTCACCTCCAAGATTGTCTGAGACCGGCCACCCGGACAGCTGTGGGAACAATCGGTATGGATAACCACAGAATTTCTACACAAACGGTCAGAAACTATCTCAGGCAAGCTCCTCTGCAGCTCATCATCCTCATGGGGGGCTCCACCTGACTGCAGCTAACCATCCTCATGGGGGTCTCCAACTGACTGCAGCTAATTGTCCTCATCGGTGTCTCCACCTGACTACAGCTAATCATCCTCATGCGAGTCTCCACCTGACTGCAGCTCATCATCCTCATCGGGGTCTCCACTTGACTGCAGCTAATCATCCATATCGGGGTCTCCTCCTGACTACAGCTAATCATCCTCATCAGGGACTCCACCTGACTGCAGTTAATCATCCTCATGAGTGGTCTCCACCTGACTTCAGCTCGTTGTCCTCATCGGGGTCTCCACCTGACTGAAGCTCAACATCCTCATCGGGATCTCCTCCTGACTGCAGCTAATCTTCATCATCGGGGTCTCCACCTGACTGCAGCTCGTCGTCCTCATCGGGGACTCCACATGACTGCAGTTCGTCGTCCTCATTGGGGTCTCCACCTGACTGAAGCTCAACATCCTCATCGGGGTCTCCACCTGACTGCAGCTCATTGTCCTCATCGGCATCTCCACCTGACTGCAGCTAATCATCCTCATCGGGGTCTCCACCTGACTGCAACCCATCGTCATTATCGGTGTCTCCACATGACTGCAGCTCATCCAGCTCACCGGGGTCTCCACATGACTGCAGCTCGTTGTTCTCATCGGGGTCTCCACATGACTGCAGTTCGCTGTCGTGACTTGAGTGGGCAAATGCTCACATTCGATGGCATCTGGCACGTTGGAAAGGTGTTCTCTTCATGGATGAATCCCAATTTTCACTGTACAGGGCAGATGGTTGACTGTGTGTATGGCGTCATGTGGGTGAGCGGTTTACTGATGTCAACATTGTGAATTGAGTGGCCCATGGTGGCAGTGAGGTTGTGGTATGGGCAGCTGTATGTTATGGACAATAAACACAGGTGCATTTTATTGATGCCATTCTGAGTGCACAGAAGATACCATGACGAGATTCTGAGCCCCATTGTTGTGCTATTCATCCACGACCATCACCTCATGTTGCAGCAGGATAATGCACGGCTCCATATTGCAACATGATAATACACCGCCCCATGTTGCAAACATCTGTACACAAGTCCTGGAAGCTGAATTCATCCCAGTTCTTGCATAGCAGCATACTCACTGGACATGTCACCCATTGAGCATGTTTGGGATACTCTGGAGCGGTGTATACGACAGTGTTCAAGTTCCTGCCAATATCCATCAATTTCGCAGCCATTGAAGAGGAGTGGAGCAACATCCCACAGGCCACAATCACCAACCTGATCAACTATATGCGAAGGAGAAGTGCTGCACTGCGTGAGGCGAGTCGTGGTCACACCCGATACTGACTAGTTTTCTGGCCCACCTTGACATTTTAGAGGGGTTTTTTATTGTGGCCAGCCTAAGCCACTGTGCAATAATCATGTGTCTAATCAGCATCTGGATATGCCACACCTGTGAGGTGGATGGATGATCTCGGCAGGTGCCCAGCCAAGATCTAGACGTGCTGAAGGTGTCTCAGGAGCCATCAACAGTGGTGTAACTTGAAGCTTGTGGGCCCCAATGCAAAATCTCCAACAGGGCCCTTAACTATCATGGGCCTGTAATAGTATTGGTCTTCTAATATAGGCCAAAGGAACCTTTTGGGCCCCTTAGGCTCCAGGGCCCAGGTGCGACTGCCACCCCTGCGTCCGCTGGCCATCAGTAAATGATCTATCACATCTGTGGAACCTGTGATATTACTAAATCAAATCAAAGGACAGGTGAAAAATTCATTTCCGACTCCACATACGACAATCAGACTAGTTGCTAAAATCTTCTATAATCCTCAAAAAAGACCTGCTTAAAGAGAACCTTTTATTAATGATTTTTTGGGCCTGGTGTTAATCCCACTGTTCTCCTGATTTGGGGGTTGTTTATTTTTTGTTTCTGCGCCTCTCTTTTCCTGAGATATGCCCCTTTCTTCTATGTAAGTAAATGTGGTATTTTTAGCCAACTGGGTGTGGGCCTCAAGACGTTCCCTACAGAAAAAAAGTTCACGATCACGCCCACTTGTCTAAAAAGACTTGATTTACCTATAGAGAAAAGAAAGTCATATCTCAGGAATGGAGAGGAGCAGGAACATAAGGAAAACAACGTTGGATTTTGGAGACCAGCGGCATTTACACCAGGTAAATAAAATACATATTTATGGCCAGTGACAGGTCTCCTTTAATACATTGTCTTTTCCTGTCGGATACTTCAAGAAAAGACTTCTGTGGGATAGCTATCCATTTAAGACATTTGTGGTCGGTGTCAGACTGAAGAACATAGGGCCCACCAGAGGATATGATTCTATAGGCCCACCTTTCTCCCCCACTCAACAGCCCCATAGCAGCTGCAAGGTTTGCATTATGAACACTCCTGAAGGAGAAGTCAGGGCCCACCGGATGATGCTCTGGTTCTCTGGTGGGCCAGTCCAACTCTGTTTGTGATCTGTCTCCCAATATGACATTTTCGGTTTAATCAGTGAGTATCCCACTACTAAGAGCCCAATGATCACAAGTTCTGTACAGCTGGATGTTTTTGAATCTCCCATAGAGTTTAATGGAAAATTCCATGGCAAATATATTTGGCCGGCTCTCCCAACGTCCCCTCACTTTTGCCACAGAACCCCCATTTTTTTATAATCAGTGGTAGCTTACACTATAATTGTTAGAATACCCCTTTAATATTTTACATCCAAACGTGTGGGTTTTATGTATAATTAATAGACGAATAATTCCAAAACCAGGCCCCGCTTCACCCTTGACAGTTCAATCTCTTGTCATGGATTTAGAAAACAAAGATTTTCAAGGTCTGTTCATTGAAGTCTAAAATATGAAGGAAAGGGAAATCGCTTCAAGGATGAAATTCTGTTGTATTATTTGCGCTGGGAGGGAAATGTGATGATGTGCGGTCTTTGTGTAGTGGCAGAGTCAATTATGCATTGTAGGAAGACAGCTGTGTATAATAATGACAGTGTACAAACTCATAAATTAATATTCACCGGATAGACGTGCTGAGGCTGCCACTGAATACACAAGGTTCTTCATCCAGGAGCATTTTGACCTAATAGATTCCTTTAAAATCACTTCTATGGTTTTGTAACCTTTGGAATCATAATGTTTTAAATTGATTTTGACTTATAAACTTTATCCAAGTAAAGGTATAAGTGCCTAGATGTTGGGAAGGATATCCCGGTTCATGGAAGCCTTGCAGCTGTTAAAAGAGCTTCCATAGACAGGCTGAGCGCCATCTACCAGATCATGGGCTTTGCCTTGGCCTTCACATTTTAACCCCTGTACAGTGATCTGGACTTACACAGGAACCTTTGGGCTGGGGCAAAAGAGTCAGCCTGACTGGCGGAGCAAGCTGGCAGCAAGAAAGGTCATCAGGCCTAAAGAGTAATCGGTAAAGAGTAACCATCGTTTTAATGTTATTTTTTTTTAAATAAATCAAAGGTACAGGTGATAATAAAAAACTTTGTAATATATCTTACTAGAGAAATCTGCTTCTTCCTCCTCCTGTAATTGAAGAGAGCGACCACTGCATCCACGGTAGTAAAAAGTAACTTTTTCTTTATTAATACGACACATAATACAGGGTGATAGCAGCAACATGTCAACCTTTTTTTTTTTTGCACACTTGCAACCTACATATTAAATTATTTGTCGTGAGGTCCTGTCTTACAGTTGCTCTGTCTCCTCTTAAAGGGGTTTTCCACTACTTGGACAACCCCGTCTTAATCTAAATGTTTGGCCCCGATAAAATAAAAAAGCCTACACTGCCCTCCTGTACCGACGCCGTTCCAGCAGTGTCAGCACTCGCGGTCTCTGGGCTCTCGTGCGGTTGTTGTGACACATGACCCCAGTGCCCAATCAGGGCTGGTGTCACTGTCCTCACGTTCGGACAAATTGAACATGAAGAGGAAGTCCAGGCTGCTGCTGATCCCTGGCTTCCTCTTCATGCTCCATTCGACAGGAGGCGGAGGCACGTGACTCCAGGGCTGATTGGACGCCGGCATCACATGTCACAACAACCGCCCGGGAGGCCCGGGAGAGCGAGTGCCGACACCGCAGAAACGGGAGGAGAGTATAAACTTTATTATTTTATCGGGGCCAAGAGAGGGATACGAGAAGGAGGTGTCCAAGTAGTTGACAACTTCTTTAAACTGATTATTCATTCTTAAAATATTCAGTTCTCGGGTAAAATTTAAATACAGACTTTCCCATTACTGAGATACATAGGAGATGACCATTTGTGCTTATACTGGTATGTGGAGAACTGTAACTGTAGTTTCAGGAGAACTTTGCAGTAGAATATCTGTGTCTTTCTCCAGTTCCTCCTTTCTCCATAGAAATTTAAAGACACCAATTGCCATCTCTTATCTCAGTAATAGGGAAAATTGTGTACACCGAATATAGATTTTAACCATGAATTGAGAGTGAAAAATCAGTCCAGGAGGAGAAAGAAGCAGAAGCAGATTTCTCTGATAAGATCTATTACAAAGTTGCTTATTTTCATGTGTACTATTGATTTATGAAATAATAGTTAAAAAGAGAGAAACTCTTTAAAGAAGCACTCCTCCTCCCATCAAAATTTGTATCCTCTTAATATATTGCAATCATCATATATAGCACTGTGTACTTACAATTGCTCATTTTGCCTTTCTACCCAGCTAATTCTTTTCATTTCCATTAGGTCTTTGACATCATGTAATTAAACACTGACTAGCTGAATCCTTCTAAGCTCTATGTAGAAACAGGAGGTCAATTTTCCCTGCATGAGTCATCATCACTGCAAAACTCCCTGGCAGGAGGAGGAGGGAGCAGCTGGGTCATGAGATGAAGAGGGGACTGGTAAATGCAGGGAAAAGAGACTTCCTGTGTCTACATAGAGCAGAGACAAGAGAAGAATTAACTGGGTAGAAAGGTAAAATGAGCAATTGTAAGTGCACAGTGCTGTATAATATGATGATTGCAATATATTAAGAGGATTAAAACTTTGATGGCAGGAGGAAGAGAAAGAGGAGAAGGAAGAGGAAGAGGAGTGCTTCTTTAAATATTTCATAAGGCAAGTATGGAATTATAGAAGACACTTTGAAGAGGGCATAGACTCAACACATACTATAATCTCTGCCGGGCCTAAGACACTCGGCTAATATGAATTCTACTCACTATAGGCTGCATGCCACATTATCCTGTACATCACCTTTCCAATATGACAGACGTAGCTGGAATATATTAGTATTAAGTGGATCTTGTATGTCCCCGCCTGTGATTTCTGTTCAGGAGAGATGATTTGACCTTGAAATGCATATATCACTGCATTGACCCACTAACTGCATGTTCTTAGATAGCGCAGTGGGAGTGCAACATCTCATCTTGGAAGATGTGAGCGCTGGGACACGGAGATAATATTTTGTACACTCACATTCCTTATTTCCCTACGGACATGCTCTGCCTTTTTTTCTAAAGCACTTGCTCTTATCACTTTGCTCTTCTCCACCTTCTCAGTAGAGGCTTCTTTTGTTCCACCATGTCAAAGCAAGAGTTGGGATCAGATATGGAGAGGTGAGAGTGTTCCTGGGTGGGAATTCGAGTGTGTGTGGGGGGGGGGGTTATTAATTAGGCCATGATTTCTTGAGGCATGTGGATAAAGGACATGCAGCTGCCTTAAAGCACATCGATCCTTTTTTTTCTTTGTGTACCCTGTGAAGGTCAAGCTGTCACTTTGTTCTGAATGTCTGCGTGTCATCCAGGGTCTCATGCTAAGAGCTCTCCACAATAAGCAATCCCAGCACCTAATTTAGAATAGCAACCAAGGGTAGTGCACCCAGGGACATCAGTAAGCCTTAACCACCTCGCCTCCAGAGGGCCATCAAGAAGATGGCATGGTTGACCACCTATAGGACTTAGACGTAGGAAGTATAAGAAGACCACACGTTGTGCTTCAAGGCTTGAGCCACACACTGTTTGCTTTTGCTTGGTTCCATCTGCTACGTAATTAATTTGCAAAACAAGATGACTATCCGTTAGTAGGCAGTGTTTAGAAAGAGTCTATTGTATTATTTCCAAAGAAATCCTATTTCTTCAAAGAAAACTGCTTATAGACTGAACAGAATGACATATCGGCATGTGTACAAATAGAAGACTAAGCAGATGAGTAACCATGTTGAAACTGGCACAGTGCTTAGCGTGATGGCATTTCGAAAGGAAGCATTGACAGCGAAATTGATTTTTTTTTACTACAATAAAACCCGAAAAACTCCAAGAATAAACTAAGGGATTATAATGCCTAGGTGATGCCAGAGGGCAGGCACAGAACTAGCAATGTCTACCCTGCTGTATGACACAATGGTATTAGTAATTGGCACTTCCTTGTTCCAAATGAGGTTGTTAGCTGAATTACTAGGAATGCTGAGTTCCTAAAACATATTCATTATGGTACAATGATTTGAAATGTAGTTACAGGATAGGTTCCCCTTTTTTAAATAATCTTAATAGCTAGTGAACTCAAATTTAAACAAACGTTTAATATACTTTCATTAGCTTTTCTACTTTTCTTTGTCTTCTATACTTCCTCCTGACCCTACTTCATATGAAAAATCACTTAATTTCTGCCCAGAAGTTTGCGCAGTCAGCTCTACCCCCTGTCTTCTGATGTAATGTGGTGATCCAGAGGAAGTAAAAAAAAACATGAAGTAGACGCTAATTATCCCATATTATTGGAAAGATTCCCTCCCAACTCCACATACAGCAATCAGACTAGTTCCCTGAATCAACTTCCCATCTTTCCTCTAGACGTAGTCAATGCTTCTTTATCATCATTGTGGGCCAAAAATTAGAAAGATCTTTGCACTCTTCTCTCATATATTTGAATATTGTAATAAAATCTCCTTTAAGACTTTTTCCAAACTGAATAACCCGAAGTTTGATAACCTGTTTTTGTCATGAGCATCCATGCCAATTTTAATGCACCCCATAAATGTATTTGCCTTGGCAGCAGTTGACTGACACTGTTTACTAAAGTGTCCAATACATCCAAGTCTTTTTTTAGTGATAGTCTTTTAAACAGGGTTGTATAATTTAGTACACAATTGTACATTTTCATTTACTCTGCCCAATTTCATGTCCTTACAATTATCTACTTATAGTTCACTAGCCATTTCTCAGTCTAAGCCTCCAGCTTCCCCAAATCCCCCTGTAATATTATATTATCCTCTTCTGTGTTTAGTATATATTGACATTTTTCTCTGTATGTCCTCTACAAGGTCATTAATACATATGTTAAAAAGAAGAAAGCCCAAAACTGACCCCTGTGGTACTCCACTATTAACAGTGGCCAAATCTGAATGTGTTCCTTTAATAACCACCCTATTTTTTTATAACTGAGACAGTTGTTAAACCCGATAATATATTTTCCTCTACTTCCATTGTTCTCATTCTATGTACCAAACTTTTATGTGGCACTGTATTGAATACCTTTGAAAAGTCCAAATAGACAATATTCATGTTGTCACCTTGGTCCAGTGTCACCTCCCCATAAACTCATGCTGATGCTGGGTTTGGAAGTTATTTTATTTCAATAATTACCAGAAGCTTAAAAGGGTTGTCCAAGTTTGGGACTCTGTGTGACTGCAGACTAGTGAATCCTCACAGCATGCGTGCTGTGCTGTGCTAGTCACACACAGCTCTACAGGGAGATCAGAACTATGGGAGCAGACTGTCAGACTTTACATGTCTCACACTGGTAACGCCCCCTTTCATTTATAATAAGCTCTGGAGGCAGATTCTCATGGAGATCTATGTCCAGCCCATAGATCTTAACAGCTCTTTTACATTTATTAATAAAAAATGTGAGTTTCTCTGAAATAAGACATTGGATCGCAGATATCAAGATATCCTTTTATTTAGCTTCCTATGACCCACATGCCCATATAGACTACTTCGTAGGGTTGATACTACCGATAGATTCTCTTTACAAGATCAGTATTATTCCTTTTTTTATTTTACACCACTAGCTGTTTTTCAAAAATTTCATGAGATTGGATAACCTCTTATTCATACTTACACTACCCATGGTTGGTGCCATCAGCCTTTTCCTCCCTACTGTCAGAGAAACAATACCAGAGATTATCTCACAAACCAAGGCTAATGCCTTCGATACTCTGATGGGTAAAATTAACCAGCTTGTGGAGCCCATGTATATTTTACTATTACACCCTCTCTGCTTTACTCTCTTTTTTTCATACTGTTTATTTTACTATTATGCCCTCTCTGCTTTCCATATACTCTCTTTTATTCACACTGTTTATTTTACTATTACATCCTCTCTGCTTTACTCTTTCTTTCAAACTGTTTATTTTACTATTGCGCTCTCTCTGCTTTCCATACACTCTCTTTTTTCATACTTTCTTTTACTATTATGTCCTCTCTGCTTTCCATACACTCTCTTTTTTCATATTTTCTTTTACTATTACACCCTCTCTGCTTTCTATACACTCTCTTTTTTCATACTTTGTTTTACTATTATGTCCTCTCTGCTTTCCATACACTCTCTTTTTTCATATTTTCTTTTACTATTACACCCTCTCTGCTTTCTATACACTCTTTTTTTCATACTGTTTATTTTACTATTACGCGCTCTCTGCTTTCCATACACTCTCTTTTTTTCATACTTTCTTTTACTATTATGTCCTCTCTGCTTTCCATACACTCTCTTTTTTCATATTTTCTTTTACTATTACACCCTCTCTGCTTTCTATACACTCTTTTTTTCATACTGTTTATTTTACTATTACGCGCTCTCTGCTTTCCATACACTCTCTTTTTTTCATACTTTCTTTTACTATTATGTCCTCTCTGCTTTCCATACACTCTCTTTTTTCATATTTTCTTTTACTATTACACCCTCTCTGCTTTCTATACACTCTTTTTTTCATACTTTCTTTAACTATTATGTCCTCTCTGCTTTCCATACACTCTTTTATTCATACTGTTTATTTTACTATTATGTCCTCTCTGCTTTCCATACACTCTCTTTTTTTCATACTGTTTATTTTACTATTATGTCCTCTCTGCTTTCCATACACTTTTTTTCATACTGTTACATAGAGACACAGCAATGAACAGTGGAAGAACAGTTCATTCAGTCCTAATTACTCTATCATATTTAGTGTCTTCATTACTGTGAGACTGTATTACATAGACTTCATACACTTGCTGTAAAACCAGCTCTGGGTTATGGGATACAGAGACTTCTGAGTTAATTTGTATAACATGATTATTTTTTTATTCGCACAACAGATAGAGTGCGATGTTATCGCTGACACAAGACATTTTATTTATTCTCCTGTGCAGTGACGCATTTGTTTTGCCACGAGCATCATTAAATACGGCTATTTTGGGTACAAATGGCTGCCCTCAGACACAGCAGATCAGCACTGTTTAATATCAATATTAATTGCTCCTGAGATTCCTGACCAGCTGCATGCGAGAGCTTTCCATCTGCAGCTGGCGGAGAACTATGGGCACTCACTGGTTAATATGTTTGCTCTAATTTAGTCATGCATCCTAGGGTACCAGTGCCATCCACACAATGCTACATAGAGGAGTTAAACATGGTGATTATGGGGTAATGACTTCATGGGTGATGTGCAAGCCTCTCCTCGCAAATCTGAGGGGATAGTTTGCGACACAAGCATTATAGAGTCACAACAGCTCAGGGCCGCTGAGAGAATCATTCTGCCCAGTAATGGCTCTCAGCACCAGTATATCAAGGTAATAGCGAACCTACTTTCTTCTGTCTGCGAGGATTGATTGCCTGGCTGGGTAATTAAGTGATTGGTTGGATGATTTATCATTTGTTTATTTATTTGTTTGTATTTTATCATAATATTTCTTATTTATTTAATTTATTTAATTAGGTAAACACGTAATATTACGAAAGTATATGTTCCTTATATGCATTTTTTTCCCCTCGACAGTAATGCTTGTCTTACAGACTAAAAAATAAGGTGCTACTTCGTCTTCCTTCTTTTCTTACTATACTTCCAGTTGCGTAGATTGTGTGCAATCTTGTTTCTTGCAACCGATCTGTCATTGATGGTACGGGATTGTGACTGCAGGACCCGTAATTTGCTCATTATAGATTTTGTGACACTATTCTCTCCCCGTTTGAGTAGATCTCTATAGAAGAGAAGAGCATCGCTCTTTATAGCTGTAGAAAACCCAGTGCACTGTGCCCACCTACAATAGGGAATATTGTGTTAAAATGAATTTATCCTTATAGGTCCTAAACACCTTTTGTGTCCACTTTAGGATCCTAAATCACTATTTTCAGCTGTGACTACGAAACGAGTCCTGAAAGCCATAATTTCCTTATGATTTTGAAAATAATGCATTTTTCGGCCACGGATTGGGGGCTACCCTTCTTGGTGTTTTTCAGCCACAGATTAGGGGCTACACTTCCTAGCGGAACAGGAGTCAATATACCTCTGTTGTCTCAATAAGGAACCCCACCTTAGATGGGAATACCCTTTAAATCTTTTTAATTTGATGATTGATGAAAGATAATTTACTGCGAGGAACAATAAACAAACTAGTCGTGAACTTTCAGTTACGATCAAACATGTATATAATTGTAATTAGTTAAATAGATGCTGGGTTGATGTGATCATATCGTGCTTTGATGAAATAACAAAGTAACACATCTTTTCTTGTTTTACAAAAACTGTATATTGTAAGGACACGGCTGGTAGTCCTTCACTCAGAAGGTTTTGAAAGCGACATTTCTCGACATTTTTCAACACTTCCTCTGGGCTATGGATGGGTAAAAAGATACAGCTTTCTGGGGAATAGGGCGAATTCTGGCACCATGCCCTGCCAGATGTATCTGTGAAATCACAGCATCCATACACAGAGCTTGCTTTAAATCTAATTGAAAGTTATCAGCTTTTACAAAGGCGGCAATGCTTCTCTGCCTGATGTTTAATTCTTGGATATTATCAAGTAATTTAATCAAACACTCACATACATAGCTATCTAAATGCAATTGATGATAGAATACGTAGTGCGTGAGCCTGCACAGAAATGTGGCAGCCTAAAATGATAGCAAAGACTCCTAGCACACACAGAATCTCATTCTAAACTTGTTTGATCTCTTAAAAAGGCACAAGCATTATGAACAATGTGCCAAATTGATATAGTTGTTAATTTGCTTCCTATATGCAAAGTTAAGCAATTTTAGAACCAGTTATCATTAATATCTATTTAGTGCTTTTTTCAAAAATGTCACAAATCTGCCAGAGCTTCCGCTCATGGTTCTGACAGCTCTCTCTGTTCTCCCTTCTCTCAGTGTTAGAGATAGCAGCAGTGAGGAGATTGTACACAGAACTGCACAGTGTGAGACCAGAGAAAGTATCTCAAGGAGGGCAGAGAAAACAAGCTGCAGAAAAGGAGAATTGCACATGGAGAGGAATTAAGTGAGAGATATGAGCTAATTAAGATACACCTAGAGCTCACATCCAGACTATATTACTAGGAGAGGCATTCCCATAGGAGAAAAATCAAAAACTTGGATTAGGCTACAAACTGCAATTCAGGGGGCAAATGATAAAGATATGAAAACTGAAACTCACTAACTCACATGATCATGCACATCTCACAGTTACATGATTATGATTAATGATCTCACTGGAAGCAGGATTGTAGAGCTATCAGGACGGTAACCATCGTGGATAGAATAAAGAAAGCGTCTTTAGTGAAAGATCAGTGATTCCAAAAAGTGTCCTGGATTCCTTATAAATGTACAAAATGATGGAAGTGGGTCATTTTTTCCGAGATTTATTCTGATGAGTTGAAGTCACCTATTTATGATACCAAGGAAGTAGGCAGGAATCGTGGTCAAATGGAGCAAGGGGTCAAGGCAAGTAGAGTTTGGTTGTAAGTGATGATCAGGCACAGGTAGTAGACAAGTTAACAGGGTCAAGAACATAGGCTAGATCTATACCAAAATGGAGCAAGAGCAAACACACCTATGTCTACTCAGGAATGCTGATGACCCTATTGATTAGGCACAGAGTGACGGAGACAGGTCGTTAAAAGCTTGGGGTACTTGGGCATTGGCTGGAGTCAGGGGTGATGGGCTCACCTTGGCTTGCATTAGGCGTTGGCACAAGTGCATATCCCACAGCCAAAGAGGAGCAATAGATAAACAGCGGCAACCAGAAGTACGCTGGTCACCTGGAGAGTGGAGCTGGCATACCTTGACACTCTACTCTACGCTAAAGTCAAAAGAAGATGAATGGATATGTTATTTTTAATTTTTCTATGTATGTAATTTTTGAAAGAGGAAGATCCTTGGGCATCTCACTGCTTAGGTATGAGGTTGGCTCTAACTAAATAGTATAAGCACATTGTGAAGAATAGGTTAGTTGGTCAGCTTTAGGGCATTACATGATATCCATCACCACTACGATTTCCACATTACCTAATTACTTTATTATACCAATACATTATTATTGTTACAGTCCAAGGACACTAGGCACTACCTTCACAGTTGAGATTAATGAGGTTCTCATAGGGCTTTTAATCAGTTCATATGATTGCTTCATAGATGTCTATGGTAATAAAAACTAGTTAATGCAAGGCACGTGGGTTATCTGCTTATAGGAACAGACACCAGATTGATGCAAAAAGAAATATCCTTGTATTAGCCATAGAAGAGATCTGTCAGTGTCAAACACGCTACAGAACATTAATAGAATGATTGAATCCTGGGAACATGGACGTATTTCTATAGCCGTAATAGTTAAAAGAGGTTGCAATGACTGCAAGGTTCCAGGCATTCATCCTGACCAGACAAAGATGGCATTGCAGAAATCACGGTGTGTCCTATTTTTTTTTTGTGAAATATCCATGTAACCGTGTAATGCTGTCAGCTGGACTGCAAAGATATTTTATAAAAGGGTTGGGTAAATACTGATCTCTCCTTTCTACTAATGGAATTGGCAGGGAATTGATGGGTTTATGTGAGTTACATTAACAAATATCCCTACAGAATTTTCAGTAATAGTTGTTTAGGACAGGGTG
Source organism: Phyllobates terribilis (assembly GCF_046119375.1). Classification (NCBI taxonomy): domain Eukaryota; kingdom Metazoa; phylum Chordata; class Amphibia; order Anura; family Dendrobatidae; genus Phyllobates; species Phyllobates terribilis. The sequence continues at coordinate 26,011,585 of NW_027362773.1, forward strand.
AAATAAAATAGAAAAGCTTTCTAATGCAATCGCTCCTGAAGTGCCTCTTTGACTTGGTAATGAAATGGGCGCACAGCTTTTTCGATGTTGAGCTGGCTTTTCATCTGCCTTTGGAAGACCCTTAGAGAGTGGGACCCACAAGAGAAATTGGCAGATTAATTATGGTACAGAACAGGAAAATGTCCAAAGGGAGCCTTTGAACTTCTGGTTGAATTTTCTGCAGTACCAATTGACTTAAAAGCCTCGGCAAAGTGTAATCCTGACAGGTCTGAGAAGAAGGATCAGAGCTGGTCCGTAGTCCTATCTAATCATCTCCAGAGCCAGATACTAAATGTGCGGCACACTCTGGTTCCTCAGAGTAAAGGTCCGTCTAACAACGACTGCTTATATCCTGGCAGAAGAAGGGATGAAGATCTAATATCTGAGCTCAATATTGTAGCGAGCACACCTTTGGCCTCACATGTGGGTGACTACTGACAGTCCGGTGTCAATATTACTGAAATTTGTAGAACAGGAAAGCTCGCACTACTCGTACCGAGAGTATATTGCTTTATCGAAATGTTCTGGTATGTCTTACAGGAGGCATGGCACGCACCAAAATTCTTGTCTTTTCTACACCAGAAAACTTTCATATAACTTTTATTAAATTTACATGCCTTGCCCGTCCTCCGTGTCCTTCTGTAATCTAAGTAATGGAGAAAAAAATATTACGACAATACTGTTTTTTTGTCACTGAGCATGGCTTTTCGAAAAGCCTAAATGAATATAAATTACCCTACCTGAAGCAGAAGCTTGTTTTTTTCAGAGCAATTTAGTCTATGAGTATATTTACGAAGAATCGGAAGAGAATATAGGACATGGGTTATACCGAGCCAGATACAAACCCAGGACCTTAAAACTCGAAATCAACCATTCCACGTCCTGAGCTGCCCAAATTGTGCAAAAGGTGTCACAAAAAGGTGACGTTTTCTACCTCCTGATGGATCCTGTATGGGATAAAATCCGTATTATATATATAGTGAGCCAGTGGAAGAAGGGAAATCAACAGCCACATATCTCTGCTGTACAAATGCCACACATTAATCATAACTTTTCTAATTTTGTTAAGTACAAGCAAAGCAGGAGCAATTACATTTTTCTTTACTTAGATTCTCACAATTTCAGCTCTTCTGCATGGATTCCATGGTCATTCATTGTTTCCCAATATCCACACTATAAAATTCAATGATGACGGATAAGGATTAAGGGCTTTCATATGAGGGACACTAATCTTTAAAGTAAAGTTTTACATGGGGTAGGGTTGACCATCTCCTTCTCAGTACGCACTAAGGATCCTGTAATGTAAAGAGTTGGAGATTTTCTTTTCTAGTCTTGAACATACTAAAAAATTGCACAAAGCAGAACTATAAACTGGTCTGGTTATTATATTGAAGTATTGAAATATATACCAGAGGAGTTGTGCACATGGCTGAACCATAGCACTGATCCTGTATGGCAGTGCGTGTAGGCTGTAGGATCCGATTCTGGCTCCATAAGTAGGCTGCAAGTGTGGGCTTCTTTAGACAGCATTTCTATGGATGTCTGTATGAACCAGTACTCACACAAAGTGATTTAATCAGATAGCTTAACTCTACTGCAGAGGCATGTATGAAGATTCTAGAAGTTTTATTTTCTAGCTGAATTCTTGTATTGTGCACAATCGTAGTAGGTAAAAAGACAATTCTGAACCAGAGCTGTGTCTAGAGATGAACCTTAGATGAATATGGCTGACGAACATTGACACAGGAGGAAGAAGGGCGGGGTTACTTACATCAGAGCTGGGCTACAGGAAGAGAGAAGGGACAAACTTCTAAAAGGCAAATTTTATTGCATAGCAGTATAACAATAACACATTGACAATACACTACTATATGATTCCCAAGTTGTGGGACATGAGAGATCCTTTAGTTCAGAGCCATACTGCCTTCTCGGGTGACCAGAGTTATACATACCCCCGGTCAGAGCCTGTTTAGTGATGCATCCGCCCAGTAGACATGGCCGATTAGAGGGCGCAGCCTCGCTCCTTACACGTGTATGGAAGCGAGGCTGCGCCCACTGGCCGGATGTATGTATAACTGATACATACCCTCCCGGCTCAGAAACCGGCGAATCCCCGCAGTCCACAGTGCATGTGCTTTGAACATTCACAAGTCTGCAGTCACACAGAGTAACTGCAGACTTATCGATTTGGACCGGACAACCCCTTTAATAACCGAGTCTAATCTGTAAAATCGATGAGAATAGAACAGAAGGCACTGATCCACTTTTAAAACTGATGGATCAATGAAACCCTATGGGTCAATGCGTTGTCCAAGAAAAGCAGACAGGACACAGACGTGTGTGCATGCAGCCTTACTAAAAGAACACAAATATATTTTGGTATAGGATCTACCCCAGCCACTTTACCCCTAACTGCAGCAAATTAATGTTAGTACTTTCCTTGCTTATGCACAGCCTTCATTGAGATTCCATGTCATGGTAGCTCAGCTAACACTAAAACCAATGTAAGTCTAATACTGTAGACTGTCACAACCAAATCTATAAATGCAATTTCCACAACTCTGGCCATTCATGTCCTATGGCTGGACAATTCCATAAAAATGGGTCCCATAAGGATATGAGCTGATTTGAGATACTAAGCACACACCTCCCAGTCAAAAAGCAAGCGGTAGTAAATATTTCTCTGATAGGGTGTTATCTGCCGACGCGCGCTCCTGTTTTCCTAAGGTTGATTAATCATGCGCTCGCTGTGTAATAACAGAGACATCATTGTTTCCTCATCAATGAAACATAAGTATCCAACCGCAAACAAGCAATCGCTGAGGAGCAACCGATTAAGAAATGACACAAAAATATGAGCGGGCCGGCGGAGTTTGATTCTATCGCACCTAAATCATCTTGGAGCCCATTATTGTGGGGTAAATCACTGCGTAACGCTCGTCTTTTCTATTAAGCCCTCTGGGTTAGGGGATTTCTAATGACAATCCTTGAGATTACAGGATTTAGCATTGTATTTAAGCAGGCAATTTGATGCGGAACGCCGGCTGAATCACTAGCCGCTTCTGAAATACTTTTTTTTTCTGATTTACCGTAATTAAAGTAGCTTCTATTTATAGCGACTGAGAAAATCCATTGAAAGGTTAGGAGAAGCGAGCATCTTGCAAGTTTATAATGAACAGGAGGGTCAGTCACTGATCATCTTTGATCTACAATGGCGCCTTGTTTATACGGAGGAGTTGTGACCCGCGGGTGCACTACGCCCCCTATTGTTGGCATTAATGAAAGAGGCTATTAACTGCTTCTTAATTTAAAGCGCCGCTCTTTCCAGATTCTGAGTGCAGAGATTGATGCACAGAGGAGGGGAATTAATTTGGGTTCATGACAAGTAAAACGGGGGGGGGAACCAAAAGGGTTGGGAAGGAGTGACGCTTCTGGGTGACATAATCAATGCATACTTTTTCCCTCCCTCTCTTTCAGCTTTCTGGATCCGCTCAACCTTCCGATTTTAAACTCTTGCCTCCCTCCTCTCCTCCAGAGAACCAGGATCCCGTTAATTAACAAACAAACGTCTTTCTCCTTTCCATGTCTCTCCCGACACTTCCAGGCCACTATGTGACATTAACTCCCTTCCTCCTCGTTCGCTCCATACCGGGGAATCAGGCTTTTTTCTAGTATTTCTTTTTTTTGTTTTTCTCTTTTTCTGCCAATTTAGTGATCTAGACAAAGACTTTTGGAATAACAATGACAGCACAGCCCACCAGAAATGGAGCTCTTACCCTCCAAAGGAGTTTATCCTAAACATTTCACCTTACGCCCCCTATGGTGACCCAAGGCTGGCCCTCAAGTGAGTCTTTCTATTGCCTGGTATGGTCGTATGTAGTGAGTATGTACAACTCCCCGACTCCTCTCACACGCCTCCTCCCACCTGCTCCTCTAACCCTCGCTCCACTTCACCCCCATGGGCGGATAAGCCATGGAGACGAGCAACCCATCCTAGCTTCCTCTAACAGACGCACCCCCTATCTAGTCTCCCTTCGACCTCTACTCCCTTTCCACTCAATGCCAGGAAGGGTTGCCCGTTAAAGCAGAGTGTGCTCTACATCCGCACTGTGTGGTCTGATTCACTAACACGCCTCTTTCTTCCTGTGGCTGGCTAGCTGTCTGGTGCCTCTCCCGACAGATTTTCTCCATGTTAACCCTATGTTGTTTCTTGAGATGTGGAACTTTTTACCGTCATCATACCCAGGCTGCCGTCTTCCTCCCTCTTCTAACGAAAGATGCTTTGGGTTATTTTTGTATATGTTGTATGATGCTATTGGTTTACAGAGCTGACCTATCTCTCTTTCTCTCTTTTTTTTATCTGGTGTCTTTGTTTTGTGTGTATATGTTTTTTTCCGCCACTGTTTGTTTCTGTCTTCACATTTGCGTGTCCTTTCTTTGCACGTGGGCGTTTTTTCAGTGGCACAGTATTGTCTGGTAGTAAATCAGCTGCATGTGGCACCTCTGGTTTATTGGATAAAGATGGTCGGATGGGGGACAAGCAGTTTCGAAACGAAAGCATGAAGATCAGTATGTCTTCCCAAAGCCATCACAGCGAACCAGGCCTGGGAAAACCAGGAAGAGGTCGTTGGCACACCGTACAGAGTCACTTGGCATCCGGGAATCTCAGAACCAAGTGAGTGTTCGAGAAGTTCAACAACCAAAATTTCATAAAAGCCACTTCAACAAGTGGACATCCCAGCTTTCTTTTCCAAAAACAATTTACACTGTTATGATTCTATAAAGAGGCTGGACAGACATCTGTCTGAGATGGTTTAGTAAATCTTGTATTGAGCAGGGGGTTGGACACGATGACCTTGAAGGTCCCCTCCAACTCTAACATTTTATGATTCTATAAAGAGGCTGGACATACATCTTTCTGAGATGGTTTAGTGAATCCTGCATTGAGCAGGGGGATGGACACAATGACCTTGAAGGTCCCTTCCTACTCTAACATTCTATGATTCTTTAGGAGACATTTTACTGAAACAGAGCCCTTAGGTCATTCATACAATACAATGGGTCTATCTTTTGTTATTCTCGTGACACACACCAATTGCAGCAGTAGGACCTACAAAGTAGAAGAGCATAAGTCCATAGAAATAGAAGATGGATTTTTAAAAAGTAGGAAAACTTAATAGTAAAAAACAAATTTTATGCAAAGGATCCTGAGCTCCAGACCAGTCCTGGAGCAAATATATATAATATAATGGTACTTTGTCTCCATATCCTTATTTTTCTGAGATTTGTATGCAGAGAACATTTGTTTTGTACAGAAAACATTTATCATGGTGTCCACTTCTGTTTACTATTAATATGGGCTTGCGGATTGGATTAACTTTTAATATTATTCTGTTTTGGCATGAAAATTTTATATTCAGAACATGGTTAAAGAGGCTTCTCCACCAAAACTATATTTGTATAAAATTCCAATTTACAATGCAGGCTGAGATGAGGAATGGCATGACCCGATTACTGTCAAAGTGATTGTTATCTGTACATGCTTATCTTCTTAAAGGGCATCTGTTAGCAGGTTATGCTATTTAATTTGAGAGCAGCATAATGTAGGGGCAGAGACCCTGATTCCAGGGATGTGTCACTTGTTTAACAGCTTCAATAGTAATTTCAATACGATCAGTGTTTTATCATCATAAGATTATAACTTCAGGATTAGGTGTCACGGGCAAGCCAGTCCAGTTAAACTGTGTAACCCCGCCCCCACCACTGATTGCACAGTGTACACAGGAAGCTGCCAATCAGTGGTGTGGGTGGGGTTATACAGAGCTCAGCATTCCGAGCACTGCTAGATCTGCAGTAGTGAAAACTGGGATTCTACCAAAACTGCTCCAAGCAGCCCAATAAGTGACACATCAGTGGAATCAGGCTCTCTTCCTCATTATCATGCTGTACAAAAAAAAAACAGCTTTTTTTCCCAGAAACAACATTTTTCTTGTCCGTGGGCCATGTTTGGTATTGCAGCTAAACCAGATTCACTTAAGCTGCAATACTTTACACAGCCCATGGACAGAAATTGTGCTGTTTTTAGGAAAAAAAGCTGATTTTTTTTCTTGAAGGAAGTTGTAAGGCAGCACAATGTTGCAACCAGCGTGTCGTGGTTAACATGTGTTTGCAGCTCAAGACTGAATTAACACTAAGCTAAGATCAGAGAAGGGAAATGGCCAAATCAAACATCACACTAATCGGATTTTTGGAAAAGGTAAATATGGGTGGAGAACCACTTTCAATGAAGTTGCAGGACAGATTTTATAGATCAAGGCAAGGAGAAACAATGCATAGAGAATATAATCGTTTAAAGCATTTTTCCAGATAAGAAAAATCTCTGCTTTTTTTTTTTTTGCAAAAATAGTGCCACTTTTGTCCATAGGCCGTACCTGGTACTGCAGTTCGTTCCATTCCAGTAAATGTGGCTTAGCTTCAATACCAGACATAGATCATGGACAAAAGTGGTGCAAACATTTTTTTCTAATCCTTTTAACCCATACATGTTCAAAATTTGCATGTTTACATATAACATGCTGTTCATTTGCTTCGATGTGGATAAAATCTCTGACTAGTCTGCAGCATTAGAAGAAAGCGAAGGCTGAAAGGAGAGGTCAGATGACAATTGAATTTAGCCAATAAAGGCCAAATAATTCTGGCACCAACGTGTATAAATTCCATCAGACTGTGCAGCCTCTGATCAGGTTGCCAATATATCTAACACCTTGTTGTCAGCATACAAAGGCGGAAATCAATGAAATTTGTACATTCTGGTTCCAAACCTCTCAAGGCTAATGGTTCTCATCAATGCAGCTCTGCTGTGTTTTTACTGCCACAGGGCGATCATACTGACTCCATACCGGGGAGACATACATTTCTGAGGACTGACAAGTATGCATATTAACAAGATCATTCAAACTCATTAACTAAAATGCGAAAATGATAATGACTAATCCTCAGCAGGTAATTGTTTGTGACTGTTCAAAATGAGTTGGACTTGACTAAGGAAAGGCTGACCCTTTCGGACTCTCGTACCCCACCTCAATCACTCTCCCCCTCCTCCTAATCATCCCCATTAGCAATAACGACAGACAGCTGTGGATTTGGATAAATGGCCTTTATTTATAACATTAACCATCTTAACCTTATTAACATATTATTGACATGATATAAGGAAAGAGGTCATTGGAAGCCACTCAATAAAACCCTGGCGCCATCAGCTGCTCCTCTTCGTCCTCAATCGCAACGTGCCGATTCGGAGGCCTTCCTGCTGGATGGTGCCCCATAAAATTTTCCCTCTAAGACCTTGGCCAAGTTGCGTCCCGTGGGTATTCTTTACCATTTACCAAAACAAACCAAACGGGTCCCTCCCCTCCTTCATCATACTGCCATTAGCTTTCCAAAGACCTAATCCCGCCAGCTGCCATGACATACTGCTTAACCGAGCTGCCACAAAATAGCCCCCCAAAGGTCAAAACCATCAATCAAATTTATGTTGAAGGGCGGTAGGGTGGGAGTGGGACGCTGCTCCACCTACGGACTGCCCCTAACCGTCCCTGATCAACTTATATACCCCACCTCTCTCACCAATCAGGTATGTCCATGTTTTTTCCGCACCCCCTCTATGTCCTCCTCTCCTGCCTTTAACCCTGCCCCCCTTTTCCATACCAAATGCCATTTTAATAAATCTCATGCCATGCCCCCCATAACCTGGACTTCCAATATTAAAAAACCCACCGTTGGCCTGGGCATGCGGCCTCCTAGTCATGGGGCCCTATCTTCTAGCCCCTTTGGGTCACAGTCCTGGCCTTACTATCTCTCCTCAAGGTTTACTTTTCATGTACCAATGGTGGGAACCATGTTTCTTTAAATTATGACCAGTTAAAAGGATTTGCCAAGGTTAAGAAACAGTTTTCTTTCTCCAGATGCAGGATTCACTTAAAGGGATCATCTCACCATATAGAGAAACCATATAGCAGCATATGGAGTGGCTGTACATCAATAGTACCCAGCCCCATGAGCAGTGGCATAACTTAAAGGGGTTATTTTGAACTTTTTAACATTTTCCCTATTGGGCTAAGCACATATTGGCAGGTAGTTGCTAACTACCTGCCTGTTCTGCCATATAATGATCTATCCTGGTTCAAAGCGGTCACAGACCGCTCCTGCTGGCGATTCTCCTGCTTCCTGTGATGTCATGTCGACAGAGCAGCTCCTTCTCTTCCATTCCGCTCTGTCACGGGGCGTCACTGCCGATGTCATGTTGATTGGCAGCTGGCTCCCTGTTGCGTTAAAATGAGTTGGCTTTCAATTAACATAACGTTGGCAGTGATGCCCAGTCTACAGAGCAGAGCAGAAGAGAAGGAACTGCTCTGTCGATGTGACGTCACAGGATGCAGGAGAATGACTGGCAGTAGTGGTCTGTGAACACTTTGAGCCAGGAGAGATCAATGCAGGGCAGCATCGGCAGGTAGTTAGCAACTATCTGCCAATAAGTGCTTATCCCCATACGAAAAATATAAAAAGTCCCGAATAACCGCTTTAAAACTCATTGGCCCCAATGTACAATCTCCAACAGGGCTCCGAACTATCACAGGTCTTTAATAGTATTGGTCTTTTCATATAGACCAAAAGGACTAGAGATAGGAGAAAGACTTCTGTCCACTGGCCATGTCAGTACTTCGTGTCCACTGGACGGAAGGCGGGAATGGCAGGAGTTAAGGAGTTTCGTTGATCTCCCGTCCAGCGGTCATGGAGTGCTGACCTGGCCAATGGACCACAGTCATGAAAAACATTTTTCCTATCTCTAAATGGGACCTTTTGGGCCACCCGAGGCTCCAGGTCCAGGTGCAACTGTAACCCCTGAAACACAATTGTTTTGCCCCTGTTCTGGAGCTCCGCCATATAGGCTCTGTACACATGGCTATGCCATGTCTTTATAATTCTTTAGACAAAAGAAATACAGAGTTCTTAGGATTACTTAAGGTGATGAAAAAAAAACAGACAGTAATGAGTAACTGATGATCTAGAAGATACATTGTATAATTAACTCTTGGACAATTTCAGTATTATTGTACGATCCATTTTCTGTGCCGAATTAGAGTGTCACCGGGTGAAAAAGCGGTGTCCTCTTTTGCCCTGGCGCTGTCATGACTTCAGGGTAAAGCCGACATCTGGTAACCAAGTCCCAGGATATGGACATGATGCATCTGGAGTGAATAACTTCTTTTTCCAATCAGCTCCTGCATCTTCCCGCTTTCGAGCCTGTCTGCTCAGGTTGATTTGCAGTGTGTCACTGATTTGGATCCAATCTCACTGACTCTTTTTAACCTCGAATTCTTGTAGACACGTCCTCAGCACCGCTGATTGAAATGAGCACTTCTACCAAATTGGCATTTTGATGTAGACTCCCATTGCAGAGAGTTTAGTTCAGACGTGTTGACATTTCTGGTCAAGAGCCGTTTAATGTAATATTTCTTTATTGAAACCTGTTGATGTTAGGTACAATAGGAGACGTTACTGGATGGATTTACATTACATTAGAATTTACTAGCATATCTAATTCCTGCTAGAAAAAAATATAAGCCCTTAAAGAAGACTTGTCTCCAGGTCAAAAGTGGACAGTTAGTTTTTGCATTTATTCTTTTCCTGCTGCTGCCCTGAGTATTCCAGTTTTTGTTTCTTTAGAATCCGCCAAACAATTCTAGAGATATGGGCCTTTTTATTTAGTGCTACTTTTGATGGTCTTTACCAAGGGGGTGTGGCTCGCAGGGTTATTATGCAGAGCAGCCTAAAAACACGCCCTCTAGAGACTGCTGCACACATCTGAACCCAGCACTTTATTTATGTGGCTGGCGTTCTATTTATTTAACCACCCGATTAGTGGGAATCCCACATTGATCTAACAGTTGAAGGGAATCCGTTAGAACATTTTGAGCATGGTGTAGGGGCAGAGAGCCTGATTCTAGCAATATGTCACTCTGCTGTGTTTTGCTGTTTCAATACAATCAGTGTTTTATCAGCAGGAGACTATCACTACAGGACAAGCTGTCTCCTGCCTCCTAGTCCTCCTGCTGTGTATGACTCCGCCCCACCACTGATTAGTAGCTTTCTGTCACTATACAGTGAACACAAAAAGCAGCCAATCAGTAGTGTGGGCGGGGTTATACAGGGCACAGCATTCCGAGATCTGCAGCAGAGAGAACTGTGATCCTATCACAACTGCTGCACCCAGTAAACTAAGAGATACATCTCTGGAATCAGGGTCTCTGCCCTTACATCATGCTGCTATCAGATTACATAACAAAAAACTGCATACAGTGGATATGTAATACTTTATTTACATGGCTGTAGGATACTTCATTATATTGGGTATTTGATTTATGGTCTTCAGAAAGTTATGAGTGCTTGATGTCTGAGCTGTGCCTTAGGATGATCTATTAAATACCATGTGTTTTGCAATAGCTGTTTTTGCCCAGGGTGGACCCATCATTGAAATGAATGGAAATAGTACTATGTGCATATATATGGGCTGTTATTGAAGATTCCTAGCTCAGTGTCTTGATGTTACCCCCCTCACATACGACAATTACTAAAGACACAAGGCCATGACTATGGGATGAGCATATGAAAGATTGACAGGCAGAGGAGAAGAAATGCAAGGAATAAGTGAATATACTCCTATAATGGTTGATTACTAGGACAGCGAAGCCTACAAAAAGACTGACTAAAGTAACAAGTTAGGAAACAAGGTCAATTTCAATTTATTGGATTTTTCGTGTAACTTGACAAAAGCTGTAAGGTTAAGTTCCCACAATGAATATTTGCTGCATTTTTTATGCTGCAGATTTTCTGCATCATTTCTGCACCCACTGGCTAAATTAGATTACATTTTTTTTTGCTTTTTTAGTGTCTTTTTTTTATTGTTTTATTTCAGCTGAGGTGTTTGTTTCCTTATTGGTATATCATGTTTTAAATAAGAAACCCTCAGTTTTGGAAACTTCTTGTTATTTAACTTTCAGAAAACGTTATTCATAAAGTCACGTGTGGATTATATGCGTAATTACTGCGTTCCGGCTGAAGGAACGCAATATAAACACATATGCATTTTTTATCTGCAAGTTTTCAACATTTAATTTAAGTCTATGGGGAAAATCTGCCAATAAAACGCATCTTTACCGCAAGAGAATGTCATGGGGCTCACTAGGTGAGGTGGCTCCTCTAAGCCAAAGGTCCGGGTGGGCTCATGGGCCACGTGTATCAGTGCAACAGATGGGTGAACCATGCAGGACACAGCAGACAGGAGACTGTTAGCAGAGGTACTGAAGGCCGCAGGCAGACAGCAGACGTCCTGAAGACCATAGACAGCTTGGAAAAGTACTGAAGGTCACAGGCAGAAAAATAACTGAGGGACTGGAAGCCAGAGGGAGCCAGGAGACGTCCTAGAGACTGCAGACAGGTTGCTCAGATACTGAAGGCCGCAGACAGAAAGGTAACTGAGAATCTGAAAGCTGCAGGCGGACAGGAGACGTCCTGAATACCATACATAGGTTGCAGAGATACTGAATGCTGCAGGCAGACAGGTAACTGAGGAACTGGAAGCAGGCGGACAGGAGACATCCTGAATACCGTAGACAGGTCGCAGAGATACTGAATGCCGCAGGCAGACAGGTAACTGAGTGACTGAAAGCTGCAAGCAGCCAAGAGATGTACTGGAGACCACAGACAGGGAACTGTGCACAGACAAACTAAAAGTCTTAATACCAAGACACAGGTGTGTTCCTCGGTAGGCCTTATAAAGGCCTAGGCAGCTCAACACATGGGAGCACGTCAGGCCACTTGCATAGCCTGATGTGGAGCACAAGAAAGTTTGGTGGACCGGGAGGTAGGGGGCAAAGCCCAGACCTGGGACAGGTGTGTAGCAGAGAAATTGACATATTGCAGATTTAAACAACGCACCGTGGGTCAGTGTTTGTAGCATAAAAAAAAGCGCAACGGCATGAGATTGGTATAAATCCCATCCACTTTGCTGGAACGGTAAGACGCTGTGATTTTTGTGTATGAAAATTCACAGCGGAAAAAACTCACCAACTATGTGGGACTTGAGCCTAAACCTTTTTTTCCACTTCAGTCATTTACTGCATATTCTGGAGCTCCCATCATCTGCTCAGTGTCCTCCTGGATTTTTCCAAAAGCTTTGGTCTTCAAAATAATGGTCAGGGAACCTCTATTCTTTTAATTGGTGGAGCTTTCAATGATGGGTGCCCCAACTTCTGAAGCATTTATGCCATGAATTGTGGACATTGCCAAAGTGGGAAAACTCTCACAAAAACGTAAAAAAAATGGGGATCACGTTAACCATTGTATTTAAACAATGTACAGCACAATGAGACAGAAACCATTCACACATTTCCATGACTCCATCGATATCGCTCATCATATCTATTATACTTTTCCCTAAAGTTACAGCACATTTGGTTCATTCTGTATAGCATATGTGTTTGGCATGTTATCTGTAATATCTGAACCCATGCCATATTACAGAATTTCCGTACATATGGTGCAGATAATTGTTTTATTCCCTTTCTGCCTACCCAGAAAACAGAGCAGCTTCCTACTTTAATGTTAGATTTTTTTTTTATTCCTATCCCAGAAGACTTTTGGTGTGAGATGAGTTTACAGGGATGCTATAAAAAGCTTTCCCTGACATCCCACTCACCACCTGCCAACGTGGCACACGTGCCTCAAATTGCAGAGTGCACATTGAGAACCAACATTTAACCTTCTGGCTGCCTGTGACTGTATATTCTTTTAAAAGGAAGGGATGATCGTCCTGTTTTAAATCCTGAACTTCCAGTCAATTACATAGATCTGATAATGTCAATTGGCTTCGAGCTTTTTAAGAAAATGTCAAATCTGGCATTGTGTTTAGCCAAAGGCAAAGTTATCAGAAGGTCACGCACTCAGCTGAAGTATCTGACGCATGCTGCACTGGAGGACACTGGCGCATGGCTGGCATGCTCTCCCTTCCGCCTTGATAACATATTGATAGGACACCATGATTGGTGGGTGTCTGACCATCTAGAGACCTATCAGTTCTCCAAAGAATAAGGATACATGTCATTTGTAAATGAGATCTAAAATTTTAATTTTTTAGTTATTTATTTCCTCATGCAGTAATTTGGATGGGGATTATCTATGAGACTGACGTACAATTCTCAGCATGAACGAGTACAGCCCCTATGAAAAGTAAGATTTAAATCAATATCTCACTGAACACAAGAAGAATTTACCAAATTTTGACAGACTGAGTTTCATTGAACAATTTTTAACCAATAACATGAAAGTAAGGTGAATAATATGAATTCCAATACAAAATCTTCAGTTGTAATCAAATTAGTTGGTGAAAAATGAGTATACCCCACATCAAAAATGTCTACATCTAGTATATTGTATGGCCTCCACGATTTTTAAGTACAGCACCAAGTCTTCTAGGTATGAAATGAACAAGTTCACGACATATTGCAACATCTATCTTTTTCCATTCTTCAAGAACGAGCTCTTTTAGAGCCTGTATGCTGGATGGAGAGTGATGACAACTTGTCTCTTCAGAATTCCCAAAAAATGTTTGGTAGGGTTCAGATCAGGAGACACTTGGCCACTGAATCACTTTCACCCTGTTCTTCAGAAATGCAACAGATATTTGTTTTGGATCATTTTCATGTTGGAAAAGTGCACGTCTACCAAGGGCACAGAGTGATGGCAGCATCTTCTCTTTCATTATAGAGTAGTACATCTGTGAATTCATGATACCATCAATGAATTGTAGCTCCTGATCCCAGCAGCTCATGCAGCCCAACATAAGGACACTGCCACCACAACCTTTCACTGTAGGCATCATTCATTTAGAAGAATGAATTTAGAAAAATGCATGGTGCCTATAGTGAGACATGGTGGTGGCAGTGTCCTTATGTGGAGCTGCATGGGTGCTTCTGGTGTCAGGGAGCTACATTTCATTGATGGTATCAACAATTCACAGATGTACTGCTCTATATTGAAAGAGAAGATGCTGCCATCACTCCGTGCCCCTGATAGACGTGCACTTTTCCAACAGGACAATGATCCAAAACACACATCTGTTGCATTTCTGAAGAAGAATAGGGTGAAAGTGATTCAGTGGCCAAGTGTCTCCTGATTTGAACCCAACGAAACAACTGTGGGGAATTCTGAAGAGACAAGTTGTCATCACTCTCCATCCAGCCTCTAAAAGATCTCGTTCTTGAAGAATGGAAAAAGATAGATGCTCCAATATGCCACAAACTTGCTTATTCCATATATGGCGCCCTGTTACGCACAGGTGCCACACAACCCAGTAGGGTGCATGGATGGACTTCTCCACAAGAGGCCCTCATTACATTCACACACCTCCACCCTACAACCTCAGACCAGCAGAGGGAGCCCGCAAGGGATATATATAGGGAGGGTGGAGTCAGGCAGCTCAGTCAGAAGTTAGTTTAGTGTTTAGTCTGAGAGCGTGCTGACGCTGAGCGCAGCGAAGACGCCGCTCATCTGCTGCTGCCGTAGTGAGGGCCCTGAGTGCGGCCGACGGCAAGGAGGAAAGGAGAGAGGAGTTGAAGGGGCAGAGGAGCGTACCAGGCTCACCCCGAAATATACACCGGACACCGGGTCGGCGCCTACAGGGACCCTTTATACCCAGTAGGGACCACCAGATACCTGGAGGACTATAAGTCCCAGGCCGACCAACGCTGACTACTGTACCAGGGCTAGGAGTCACGGAGGTCCCAGCGTCCAGGGAGAGTGATCTGCAAGAGAAGGCCCTACCACCAGGTCAGCAGGTGCAAGAGAGAGAGACAGTAATTAAGCGAGGCCTAGCTCCAGGCAGGTCAGAAGCTTAGCAAGTGGAAGCAACGGATCAGGAGGCCCTATACCCGCTCACTGGGGAGAGTCCAGAAGTGCACCCTTCGTACCGAGTACCGTGGACCATACCTGCATCTACACCAGTAAAGGTACCGAAGCGAACCCCCGTGTGAGAGTCTGTCATTGCCCCTGAACCGCCCTGGCCGTCTCTCACCCGTACCACCATCCATTACTCCACGCTGCCCTAAGGCCCGCTCCACCTGTGGGGAGCCGTTCCATCACAAGCTGCCCTACCATCTGCCTCAGAGGACTGCTCCGCAGCGGCGGCCCCCTTTGGCCGCATTCCACAGGTGGCATCACGAACACTATTCCAAATCCCCTATAAATAATTCCCCTTTTGGGTGACCGCCCTGGGCCACGGACCGGGCCAGCCACCGTGATATACCCCACCGGTATCCATAGAGGCCCGGCTGCCAAGTACCCCACGGCCCTGGGGGCGCGTCACATACCTAGAAGACTTGCTGCTGTCCTTAAAAATCATGGTCTCATACCGAATACTAGATTTTGGCAGTTTTTGATGTGGGGTGTATTCATTTTTGCATCAAATAAATAATTTGAGAAAAACTAAAGATTTTGTAATGAAAGTTATATTATTAGCTTTATTTTCATGTTATGGGTTCAAATATGTTCTATGAAAGTCAGTCTTGTCAAATTTTTCTAAATTGATCTTATGACAAGTGACATATTGATTAAAATCTTTTCAAAGTGGGCATACTCACTTATGCTAAGCAATGCATATAATTAAGTACAGGGCATGGCTGAGCATCCCTGCAGGATGCCGAATCTTGTGATCGATGGGGGTCTTAGCAGTTGGACCTCCAGCGATCTTACACTTGTCATCTACCCTGTGCTTAGCTAGTAAAAGTTTTCATGTGTCAACTCCATTAAGATATCTGCACAGGACGATGAGATGGAGGTGTACTAAGCAAAAATAAGCAAAGTAATACAACAAATTGGAGTTTGTGGTATACAGTGAAAGTTTTGTGTGACATTTTTACACCAACATCAGCATTTTTCATGAATTAATAGGGCACTCCTATCTCGTACATTTATGGCAGCTCCATAAATATGCCATAAATGTATAGCAGAGATGGGTCCTACCAATCTATCTTGAAAATGGGACCCTATCATGCTCTGTTGTCAATGGAGAAGACTTCTGACCATTCTCAATATAGACTAGGAGGACCCACCCCTGCTATATGTTTATGGCATATTTTGTAGATATGCCATAAATATATAAGATGGGAATACCCCTTGAAGACAAAGGGGTATGGCAAAAAGGAGATGTAAAATATGATAAATTGTTACAAACTATGTGTACAATTGCATCATGAAAATGATTTGTGTGTATGTATGCCAGCTAGTAAGTGATACAAGAAAGAAAAAAGTTTGCCAAATTGATCAAAATAGAGGGTGTAGTGTGACGCAAGTCATGAATCCTGGCACACTACGGGCTACTAGCTTTGGGTGGTCTTTGTAAAGTGAATGAAAACTTTCTTCTTCTTCGAGAGTGTGTAATATTCGGGATATTTCTAACTGTATTAATCAGTTAAAAAGAACAATAAAGCTAACGCAAAGGTTCAGCTTCCAGCCATCACATAAGTAACATGAACTTCAGTATGTTCATTGGCTCAACCAAGCAAATCCTGCCCACAAGGAAAGGTAGCCGACATCTCCAATTAAAAAAATCCAGTTTATTTAAATATCCATTACAAAATCCGCCCGGCAAAGAACACTCACCGGACAACAATTATGTTTTGCTATTTTGCCAGGCTGATTTTTTTAATGGATATTTAAATAAACCGGATTTTTTATTGGAAGCTTCTTTGGATGTCTTTTCTTTGTGGATATTAATCCTTGTCGTCCCGATTGTTCCTCCTGATTCTTACATATGCTCTGATCTGACTTCTGTCTGGTATGTACTTTCCACCCTGCGTTGCCTATCCTTCACCTTTTTCCTTTCTTTCTTCTTTTCCACTTTGTCTAAGTTATGAAGACCCTACTCTGCCAGCAGCCACTACTCTTGATCATATTCCCATCTCTGGGGGAGACTTAAAGTGTCAACGTCCTCGCACACTGCTTCGCCAGCAGAGCCTCCAGCAACCACTCAGCCTCCACCAAAAGCACAATCACTGCCAACCAACCACCAGCCAGAGTCTGGGACAGCTCCAGATGCAACAACAGCCTCCATCATCCAGCAGCAGCAACACCAGCAATCCCCGCTCCCAACGCACAGGCCAGAACCGGCCACCAACCTCAGCTGGATCCAAGCACAGGACAGCTGGCATCAGGAACCGATCCAACCCAGGCAGCTGGGACCATGTGGTTGGTCAGATTCGCAATCGTGGTCTGGACATGAAATCTTTCCTGTAAGTCACTGTCCATTTCTTCCAAACTGTTGTATTCTTTTCTTGCTTCCTCCGTCTCCTCCATTGCTAGGACCTAGATAGGGAATAATACTGGAAATACTAACCATGAATATATTTCCTTGACCTGCATGGAACAGATGTCACAGATGATGTCTTGAAATTATAGATGTCTTGAAAGGAGAAAGTGAGTGATTCATGGAGCAGAAACCATATGTGACACCTATCTCTGAGAACACTGCTCACTAATGGCTGTTATCTAAGGGTGCACCATCCATGAGACAAGATGGGAATTTCATCTCCTTTCGTGTCTTAAAGGGGCAGCATTTGGCACAAGTAGATTTGTGTAGAGATCTTTAGCCAAAACTAATTGTTTTATCTGTTGCTATAGACTGACCTTTTCGAAATACAAGCTCTACTAGAACTAATACCCTAAATGGGATTTTTGCCATATTGACTATTTGCTAATCTACAACAAAAGAATCTTGTGGACTTTGGTTTCATTCGGCATGTTACTCCAGACTTCAAATCTTAAAGGGATTGTGTCACCTCAACTGACATGCAGGGGAATAAAGTGCCCTATAAAAATCGAAATGCTACTCTGTTCTGCAGAAATTAAGGTTGAATCTAATAGGCTAATTGTGGTGCTCGGGGCACCCTTGTTGTGGCCAAGAGGATTATTTCATTGTTCCGCCCTCTGGTTATGTCCCCTTTTCCTTCCCTGGTGATTGACAGCTCTAGCCGGCCTGAGCTATTTCTGTAGACACTCCAGGGAAGCCAGCGGTGTCGATCACCACTGAGTGACGCAGGGAGATGCAAAAACGGTGGGTGGAACGGTTCACTGAATCTCTTGGCCACACCAAGGGTGCACTGAGCACCTCAATTAGCATATTAGAATGAACTTCAGTTTCTACAGAATGGAAAAGCAATTAACATTTTTAGATGGAGGCAGCGATTAGAAGACTGAGGGCTCGCTCATCACCGTATTTATCAGGCGAACGCTATCTGAATTTTTATCGGATAGCACTCGGACCAATGTTATTTAATAGGTCAGTGCTGATTACCGATTTCGTTCACTGACCAAATCTGTCTGTGAAATAATAGTGGCATGCTGCGATTTCACTCCAAAATCAGAAGCCACTCGCCCATTAAAGTCTATGGGTGCATAGAAAACATCGGACTGCACTCGGGTGACATCTGAGTGCAATTCGATTTCCGCACTCACACAGTGGAGAAGATGGAGACCTTTTGTTCTCCATCTTCTCCTCATCTATGATTCTCTCATCTGAGCGAATCAGATCACACTAAGTGGACACTTGGATTAAACTCGAATTAGAGTTTGATCCGAATGTCATTACCATAATCTATCTGATTTTCTCGGAAGAGAGAATCTACGCTCATGTGACCCTGGCCAAAAGGGGCAGTTTTTATCGGCTCAGTATACCTTACAAGACTATTCATTGATTCATCAAAGTGTTTTTACCAGAAAAGTGGTATAAAACACTTTGAAAAACTGAAAAATTTTTGTGCAACGTGGAGTTGTGCAAACATTTTTTGACTTAACGTTTTCAAAATAGTTTGAAGCTTGTAAAATTCCGCAAAAGTTTCTAGCTAGGCTCGGGGTGGCACACACTCCTGCAAACCTACCCACAGCCGCACCAGCATCGGCTTTCCATTGTTGATATAAATGCAGTGGTGAAGTCAAGTCTACATCATGTGACTGATGCAGCCAATCACTAGACTCAGAAGAGATGTTGATGTGGATGGCACCAGACCTCTGAGCCCAGTGATTGGCTGCAGCGGTCAAGTGATGTTGAAGTGATATCTCTGCAGCAGTAATATAAAAAAAAGACCAGTGGAGAGCAAGCCTGGGGGCAGATTTATCATTGGTGCAACCTGTGCAGCCTCACAGGGGCCAAAAAGGTAAGGGGGCCCCATTACCACCTTCAAAACATGTAGAATTGTGCATTATGAGGAGATATTGGACTGCAAAGGATACATATATTGTTCTTGCACAGTGGCCTTTTTCTGTCTGTGTCCAACAGTGGAGACAACTTAGGAGAGGTATTGGGTAAGTACTGCTGTATTTCTTATTTTATGAGAAAGAAGCTCATGGAATAAAAATAAGTTTAAACTGGACAACCCCTTTAACGAGATCAGAGAGTTCATCACTTTATTAGATGGTATTACCGCACTAATGAGCATATAAATGTCCATATAGGCTAACAATATTTAGATTTGAGAGCCCTCAGTGGTTGATACCTTTAATGGCTAACTGAGAAGATGGTAACAAATTGCAAGCTTTCCAGACTACTCAGGTCTCTTCATCAGGCATCGAGTAGTCTCACAGCTTGCAATTTGTTATCATCTTCTCAGTTAGCCATTAAAAGGTATCAACCACTGAGAACGCTCAAATCTAAATATTTTTCTATCTACTGGCTAACACGGTACAAAGATATATATTTTTCCTGTATCATATAGGCTAATACAGTTGCCAGGGAGAGATGGAGTAAAGACCACTTCACATAAAGGCCAGGAAGTGATCGGATACATACTTTGGGGTCAATTTCATCAAAATTCGAAAAGTCAAAAAAAGTTTGCACAACTCCATGTTGCACAAAAATGTTGCAACTTTTTGAAGTGTTTTGTGCCAGTTTTCTAACACTTGAAAATTGGTGTAAAAACTTTGAAAAGTTGCAACATTTTTGCGCAGTGCAAAAATTTTTTACATTTAGTGTTTTCACACTAGTTTGAATCAGCTCCACCAAAATTGACGGGGCGGAGCAACGCTCGTCCATCAATTTCATACAGACTTCTGGTGTTTTGTACAGCAGAAATGCTACCCGTCATTGACTGGAGTAGCAGTTCTGGCACGGTGCATGGAGGTGCACATCATTCCAAAGGGGAATTGAATTCATTAAGTGGTGTGCCCCTTTAAATGAATTCGGAGTCTTCTACTCCAGCAAGACTGGCTTAGCGTGAGCATGAACTACACCAGTCTTAATGAATCAGCGCCATACAGCCTTATCTGTATGCCTTGGACTGGCCAACAGGAGAACAGGAGAATCCTCCGGTGGGCCCCTCTTATATGAACATCCTGCAGAAAACAGGATATGTCAACTTATAGAGTATACTTCAGTGACCAGTGAAAAAAGTTAAATAATTCAGGATTTAATTAAATGGATAGTCAAAAAAAAAAAAGAAACGAAAAAGACCACCTAAATAGAGTAAAAAATAGATGTTTCTAATAAAAACCTGTTAAAATATTTAGTGATTTTCCAATGGTATCTTTAAAACCTTGTTCTGCCCTGCGAATGTGACTGTCAGCCAGTGGGTAGAATTGCGCTTTACGTCTCCCTGATAGAATAGGGAATACAGACCGACCTGCAACCAGCTATCATGTAAAACAAAAATTTGTTTTGGAAAAACAAATTACTCAAATTGATTTAGTTGTCAGATTGTTGACTGATACACGTGTGTATTATCTATAATTACATATCTCGCATCATTTGTTATCTTACAGAGAAAGTGGCCTTGAAAGCTGGCTGTGATTACCAGTGCAGCGTACTTATCTACTAAGGGAGCATTTTTAAAGGGAGCAATGTTTTACATTGGGTGAAGAGGGAATCCGCCAGCTATTCATCGAAATTGAAGTAGCGCTCTACTCATCCTTTACATAAGCTGCAATTATCATTATAAACATTGTGCTTTTAGGTATAATCAAATCTGGACACAATTATAATTATTACATGGTAGGTAAGGAGCCTGTTACCAGATCTGCATCAGTCACAGGAACTTACACCTCTGGGCTCCACTGACAAAGATGCAATTTAATTTTGTTTATGGGCTACAGTATTGATGATTTTTTTTGGGGGGGCACAGTATACAGCAAAATGGCATATCATCTCATAATCTGAGCCTTAGCTGGTCGTAAACATAAGTTGGACCACAGTCCTGCTCTGCCCCATCTATACTGAGATCAGATGACACAAGGTAATACCAGAGAAAAGGACCATCCAGATTGAGGTCACCTTGTCGCGGTGGGATGACTTTTACACTTTTTTGATCAAAAACAGTGCCTACGAAGTACCCTATGTTATTTACTAGTACTATTACTATTTACTTACTTACAGCAGGGTATAAGCTCATTTTATTTCTATCTTAGGTTTTGTAAGGTTAAATTTGGCAGAAACTGCTGATTTCAGTAGGACAATAAAGGATTGTGTATAATGACAGCCTAGTAGATCTCCAATGGTAAATATAATGAAAAAGAAGGATCAGACACGCTAGAGTTGATCATGTGTGATCCTTTGTTTCCTCAAGAGACAGGTGCATAACTATAAAAGGTGCAGTGGTTGCAGTTGCGCCCTAGCCCTGAAACCTAGGTGGGCCCAAAAGGTCTTTTTGGCCCATATAAGAAGATTTAATGCTAAATAAAAATCTATAATATTTTGTGGCCGTGTTGGTGGATTTTGCAGGAACATGAACATCAAGTTACACCACTATGGAGAGATAAACAGAGATGTCCGAGAAACACCAGTAGGTCTCAGTGGACCATCTGATCCATGTCTTATGTAGCACCATTGCATGCACCAAAATACCTGCAGTATCTGCTGAAGATGAAATGTACAATCACATATTGGCCCTTTAAACAAATGCCCACCCATGTTCTTCATGGATGAGCTGGGCTTCTTAGAATGCATAATAAGGAAGGCCAATTAAGATTTGTCTCTAGTTGTAGACCCCCTTCTAGGATGTAAAACAAAAATTTGTTTTGGAAAAACAAATTACTCAAATTGATTTAGTTGTCAGATTGTTGACTGATACACGTGTGTATTATCTATAATTACATATCTCGCATCATTTGTTATCTTACAGAGAAAGTGGCCTTGAAAGCTGGCTGTGATTACCAGTGCAGCGTACTTATCTACTAAGGGAGCAATGTTTTACATTGGGTGAAGAGGGAATCCGCCAGCTATTCATCGAAATTGAAGTAGCGCTCTACTCATCCTTTACATAAGCTGCAATTATCATTATAAACATTGTGCTTTTAGGTATAATCAAATCTACCAAACGGGTAACTATCATCATTTCAGAGTGTGCAGCTATAAAATAATCATTTTTTTATTAAATGTATCATGTTGAAGAAAAAATATATCTGTATGTCTGTGGCGCGGGGCGGCAGCCGCAGGCGAGCTGCGGCAGCCGCAGGCGAGCCACTTGTCTTCTCCTGTCATGCCGCTGCACGCTACATGAAAGAGGGTCCTGGCTGGGTGTTGGTGTTAGTGTTGTGTGGGCCTTACACCCGTGCAGGTCGCCTTTAGCCGATGGTGTTGGCAGGCCAGGACCACGAATTCAACAGATTAATAAAGGAGACTTCCGTTCAAACATGGGGACTTCTCTGAACTTGATAAGGGTTATGTACAAGGGATAACGGGCACACAGTCTCAAGCACGTTTCCTTCACAATAAGAAGCCTTTCCAGTCCCACTGTATCCTTCCTCTGTAGTCTACTCCAGGGCTCTGGAGACTATCTGTTTTGTCTCTACACTGCTATAACCCAACTTCTAGGCCACAGTCTTGATCAGCGAGCTTCTCTCTACTCACTGAGTGGTTCCGCATCCTATCACTATGGACGCCCTGGATCTACCGCTCGGGACACCCACTAGTCCCACGCTCCCAGTCCTCTTTAGGTCCGTCACCTTCGGCACTAGCAAACTCTTGAGTTTCTCTTATCTGATAATGCCTTCTGGAAGGTCTCTCAGTCTCCTCAGTAACTCTCTTTAGGATCTCGCTATTGCTCGCTCCAGTCTCTTCTAGCTGTTTATCACCCCTTGGCAGCACTGCACACTTGTTACTCTCCAAACTCTATTCCACAAAGCACAGTCCTGTCCCTATCACTAATCCCTCCACCTGTGGGCTAGTCCAAAACACTTAACTATTTCTGACCCTGCTGTCTGTTGCTGGGCAGAACTTCCTTATACTATGCACTACATTACTTCTCTTACGCTATAGATTCCCAATAACACTGCTACACACTATGCATATTATACAAACAATACTTAGTACACAGGCAAACTCCACAATGCAATACAATTAACATGACACAATATATACAAAGATACATAACATAATACACATGACGTGATGGGTGTCTTCAGGGGCAGGAACATGACAGTTCAGTACACACCCCTTCATGACACTGCACAGAATTATCAAACTAGGTGCATGAAATTAATTCACAACAGAACTTTTGGGCTCGGACTGTACTCAAGTCACTTGATGCAACTTTTTTATTCAACTCATTCATATTTTTTTTAAATTTTATTTTAAAAAGGAACATGCCTGTTTGGGACGCAAGGGTAGCAATGGCATCTGGACACAATTATAATTATTACATGGTAGGTAAGGAGCCTGTTACCAGATCTGCATCAGTCACAGGAACTTACACCTCTGGGCTCCACTGACAAAGATGCAATTTAATTTTGTTTATGGGCTACAGTATTGATGATTTTTTTTGGGGGGGCACAGTATACAGCAAAATGGCATATCATCTCATAATCTGAGCCTTAGCTGGTCGTAAACATAAGTTGGACCACAGTCCTGCTCTGCCCCATCTATACTGAGATCAGATGACACAAGGTAATACCAGAGAAAAGGACCATCCAGATTGAGGTCACCTTGTCGCGGTGGGATGACTTTTACACTTTTTTGATCAAAAACAGTGCCTACGAAGTACCCTATGTTATTTACTAGTACTATTACTATTTACTTACTTACAGCAGGGTATAAGCTCATTTTATTTCTATCTTAGGTTTTGTAAGGTTAAATTTGGCAGAAACTGCTGATTTCAGTAGGACAATAAAGGATTGTGTATAATGACAGCCTAGTAGATCTCCAATGGTAAATATAATGAAAAAGAAGGATCAGACACGCTAGAGTTGATCATGTGTGATCCTTTGTTTCCTCAAGAGACAGGTGCATAACTATAAAAGGTGCAGTGGTTGCAGTTGCGCCCTAGCCCTGAAACCTAGGTGGGCCCAAAAGGTCTTTTTGGCCCATATAAGAAGATTTAATGCTAAATAAAAATCTATAATATTTTGTGGCCGTGTTGGTGGATTTTGCAGGAACATGAACATCAAGTTACACCACTATGGAGAGATAAACAGAGATGTCCGAGAAACACCAGTAGGTCTCAGTGGACCATCTGATCCATGTCTTATGTAGCACCATTGCATGCACCAAAATACCTGCAGTATCTGCTGAAGATGAAATGTACAATCACATATTGGCCCTTTAAACAAATGCCCACCCATGTTCTTCATGGATGAGCTGGGCTTCTTAGAATGCATAATAAGGAAGGCCAATTAAGATTTGTCTCTAGTTGTAGACCCCCTTCTAGGATGTCCATAGGCTCCAATTGAGTATATTAATAGAGGTTATCCAGGGGCTACATAAATTCAACAAAACAAAATATTAAAGGGATATTCTCAAGATTGGAAGTTATCCCCTATTCTTATCATAGGGAGTAACTTCCTGATCGCTGAGGGTGCAACCACTGGGACTGCCGCTGATCCCGAGAGCCAGGGCTCTTGTGGTCGATCGTGTGCCCTGATGCTCCACTCAATCTTAAGTAGGTGCTGAAGATCAGCCGAGCGCAGTGCTCAGCAATCTCTGGGGGTCCCATTAAGAATGAATAGAGCAGCTGTGCACATGATTGACGATCGTTGCAATCAGAAGAGCCCCAGTTATGGAGAACACAACTTGTGAACTTGAGAATATCCCTTAAAATAAGTCAAAATAAAACCTAAATAAATGTACTGGAGGTTTCTATCTCTCCTCTTCCACCGTTCAGTGGGCATTTAATGATTCATATTTCTATTCTTCGAAGACCAGATGACCTTTTAAGTTACATTTAAGATGAGACCGGTGACAGTAAAGGACCTCTTGCTTCTTTCTGAATATTACGCCTCTCTTCATATTTGGGCCCATTTTCTCTTTTTATTGTTATTGCAAAGAACAATCACCCCAGCTTCCCAGCCTGGAAATTAATAATTGTGTTTCCAGTCTGCTCTGTTACCAGACAGGGCTTGCCGCCTGCACTTAGGGTTACAAAAAGAAGCCGAAAACACGTGTTTTATACTTTAATCTCATCAATTAACAGAGACTTCTACATGAAAGAGAACAATTAGTGTGTTGGCCAGACGAGAAAGTATCAGGAACAGAGAGATCTGTTGTTCCTCCGAGCACGGCTTCCTTTATCCATTCTATTCTGTCTACATTAAAGGTGCACAGTCACTTTTAACGGGAAAACATACGCTTCATTTATCTGCCATCTGTATCCTTTCCTTTTAACATTCTACTTTGTGGCATGTTGCTAAAAGTGGCGACTAAATCAGGGCTGTTATCAGAAAAGCGATGACCAAAATATCATCTCTTTAAGCAGAAGGATCTACAGTTCTTCAGAATTTCATGCCATTCACTGAGAATTAATTAATAATTATCTAGGAGAACCTCCGAGTGTCATAGAATTATGTCCAATGTTACTTCTCATTTCCATGGTTGGCACTCTGGATTTGGTGATACTTCATGGTTTCATGTTCTTGTAATTGCTTTAACCAGCAGAACTTATTGATAGACGCATGATGGAGATGTACAGTAACTGATACGTCTCTTTAAAGCTCCATGAGATACTACTGTGAACATGGATAACACTGTATCTACTGGATTTATTGGTGATGGCTTATGAATACATGGAACTTAATGGCTTACTAAAGACATACTCAATCACTGCAGCCTATGTAATGGGTTTACACGATATACATTCATAAAGTGTTAGGACCCCCATATTTCTGATATTGATGGATTCGGCCGGCGGTCTAATGTGTATGGCCGAATCCAACTGATTGCTGTAAGAAATATAGAGCACGCATGTCCAATTTCAGACTGCCAATCGCTTTGTTCTCTTTTGAGATAAGACACTTAGACAGGCGGCTTTCTCATAGAGAACACAGGATCATTTGGTCAAGCGTTCTTGTGTATGGTAGAGTCGGCTGAGTTGGCTGTCGGCCGAAGCATCGTTCGACCAACATCTATCTAATATGTATGGCCGGCCTTAAGCCTTCTCGTACACATTAGATAGCTGTCAGTTGAATGAACGTTCAGCCGTCAGCTATCTGTTTGGAACTCTTCAAAAAGAGTCTGGACAGACATCTGTCTGAGATTGTTTAGTGAATCCTGCATTGAGCAGGGGGTTGGACACAATGACCTTGAAGGTCCCCTCCAGCTCTAACATTCTATGATTCTATAAAGAGGCTGGACAGACATCTGTCTAAGATGGTTTAGTGAATCCTGCATTGAGCAGGGGGTTGGACACGATGACCCCAGAGGTCCCCTCCAACGCGAACATTCTATGATTCTATAATTCTATCTTGCCCGACTCTCACATAGACAGGAGCACTTACTCTGACCAGCGATCCTGTGTTCTCTGTAAGAAAGTCTCTTCTGGTGTCGACTAATCTCAAAAAAGTAAAAGAATCAACAGTCTGAGATCAGAGATGCCAGATCCTTAACTTCCCCGACAATCATCTGTAGGGCCCCATACATATTAGACTGTCGACTGAACTCGTCGATATTGGTGGGTTCAGATGACATTAGTCTACTCTGTATGGGGACCTTTAAGGCACTCGCAATAATGAAAAATTTGAGGGGCAAACTTCTGTCCAGAATGAGTAATCTCACGAAACACAAGGCAAAGATATGGTGAATGGTACAATCTTCTCATCCATGTGCATGATCACCATGCCGTGCCAACCAGCATGCATTCAATTGAATCCAATACACATCATCCATCTCATTCAGCCAAAGCAAAATCACAAATCCACACCAGTACATCTTCCGCTTTGGCTCTCTCTACTCTGAAAAGAGAGATGGCTTCATGAAACGGCTCTCAGTCTACATAAATACAGCAAACCTTTACCATTTTGTGGAGAAATAGATCCAGTTAAATGCATGTTGATTTATACACCGTGGTACTTATGCACATGGAACGGAAGCAGAAGTAAAGGATATGTCCAAAGTCCAGGGAAAGTGCTGAAGATGAGTCATTTTGGGGGTTAACTTGTTACCGCTTTGTGCATTTAATACTGTCACTGGACCCCAATGACTTATAAGGAAGAATGCAAAAGTGATGGAGGTATGAATGCAGATGTGAACAAAGTCTTTAAGTCCATGTATACTCTACGATCATCATAAACAAGCATTCTTAGGAACTCTCGTTTCATGATATTCTTGCAGTCTAAACAGGATGCCTTTCACCTGACGAACAAGCAAAACGATTGTTCATCAAGTGAAGTGATCTTTTGGTTTGCACATAGATCATCGTTCTTGGCGGTGCATTGACCTGTGTATACAGGACTTGCTCTATCAAGAACAGTGACAGCTTATAGCCATTGAGATCGTTCAGTGTAGCTAGGAGCAGTCTACCTATGTAAAGAGGTTATTAAATAACCACCGATCAGCAAACAAGCAGCTGATCCTCAGTCATTTAGTGCCACAGGTCAGCCCATATAAACAGACCCTTACACTCCCAAAAAACAGAAATTCTTGATAAGAAGTGTTTAATGAAGCACCAATTTGGGCAAAACGAAGAATGACATAGTTCATAGGGGTTTTTTTTATTGCAGCATTGGAGTGGTGCTACTAATTTAGGTTCACTGCCCCCAATCTTATAATTACCAGTTGCCGTCTTCTTCTCTTCCCGTCGCTGCTCCGGTTGGTTTCCAATAATTTGAATCCCTGAATGATTCCAGTATTTACTAGGAGATTCAGAAGTCACTACTCAGTGTAAGTCTATGAGAGCCAGAACGAGGCCAGAACGAGGGTCTCATAGACTTACACTGAGAGCTTGTGACCGTTACCTCTGACTTCCAGTCAATCAGAACTTGGCGGCCTGGGACCGGAGCAGCACTGGGAAGAGCTGAAGACGGCTCTAGTATAATACTAGAGGCAGAGAACTTAGAATAGTTGCACCACTCCAGCGCTGGAGTGGTGATTGGATTGAAATAAAAAAGCTGTCCACATAATGCATAGATGTGACCAGACCTCCTTCAACCTAATTGGTAAGGCGCTGAGAAGTAGATTCCACCCCCAACCACTATCAGGAACTTTTCCACCCTGAAAAAAAAATTATGTTTTATAAACCAGAAAATTCCTTTTAAAAGGAGAATTGTCTTATAAATACGTTGGTGGAATGATCCCTTTGAATAAAAAAAAAATCCTTTGATTTTTTAAATGGGTGGAGACAGATTTACTTGGGCCTGCTAAACTCTTCTAATCATTAAGACGAGAGTCTAACCAATAAAAAGGCAACTCCTTTTAAAGCGAGCTCGTCTTGTACCCTTCTTTCCAATCCCTTCTGCACATTACGATGGAAATGTTCCCCGTCTTGAAAGGGTTAAAGTGTCAAACCGCTTCCATGCCATCAGCGATACATATTCATGAAAACATAACAGCCGGATTTACACCCAGGACGAGCCATAGAAACGTTTTCCCAGTCCCAGCTCTTGTGCACATGCATAAATCAGGCTGTGGCCTCCTGTGTGGAGAGCTGAAAATAAAACATCCAGATGCCCCCACAACACACCAGAGACATGTTGCCAGGAGAGTGTGGCATGTCCTTGGATTAGCAAATGCAGTAGCGTGGATCCATAAATAAGCACAATGCTGACTACATAATGGACAGAATGGAAGAAAATTAAAACTTAGCAAATGCAACTTAATTGTAACAACTTGATTGATGCTCATATGAATACCTGAATGGCTGTAGTGGCTTAAAGGGAATCTGTCAGCAGGTTTTTCCTATATTATCTGAGAGCTGCTTAATGTAGGGGCAGAGACCCTGATTCCAGAGATATATCACTTACTGGGCTACTTGATGAAGTTTTGATAAAATCACTGTTTTATCTGCTACAGATCTAGCAGTTCACTGAATGAGCTCTGTAAAACCCCACCCATACACCACTGATTGGCTGTGTACACTGTGCTTGGGCAGAAAGCAGCCAATCAGTAGTGGGGGGCATGTTTGGGCTACATAGCAGCAGGTTTACTAGTCCTCTACTGATAATCTCCTGCTGATAAAACACTGATTTTTCCAAGACTACAGCAAGTGACACTTCACTGGATTCAGTTTCTCTGCCCCTACATCAGGCTTCTCTCTCGGCAAGAACCTAGTAATAGATTCCCTCCTGTGCTCATATGTTAGGTCTGTACAGTCTTGAAACACAGTATCTATTGAAGTCAATGGGTCCCTGTTGTATTTCTGGTTTTATACATGTCCATCGGACACCTAATCATTACTTTCAGGGAAAATAACATTGGCAGATGCCGTGTATGAGGCACCATACAGCCACAGGGACTACGTGTGCCTCCATACAGCATTCATGTACCGCTTGGTCATATGCATAAGGCCTAATTTTGGAGGTCATAAAATAGGATGTACTTACAGCGCTAGTTTACGTCGCTAATTGTATTTTATTTAATCAATTGATTGAAAAAATACAACCAGTTTCAGTCTAATCTAAATCCAAGCAGGTTGCGGGCTGCCTGTGAACTCAATCAATTTTTAGTACCAGCCTTGGTTTTTCATTAAAGTGATTTTGGACGCAAACATTTCCTCTTGTTTGGAAAATTGCTTGTATATAAAAATCAGTTTCACATGGCCAAATTCAATAATGAAAGGGCTGTAAAACTATCAGAAAGTCACTAATTAACATTTCCACGCCTGGTAGTTGCCATAACAGAGCCGATGAAGACCAGAGAGATGGGGACACTTGGGACACATAGCGTTCAATCACCATAAAACGTCATGATTTTTTTACCTTTACCTTCGGAAATTGCAGGTTTCAGCCTGTTTATCTGTGGCTAACTTACTAATTAGCCACCTTACGTTCATTGTAGCCACCTATCTTGTCCTGGAAAAGTCTAGCCGTCAACTAGGCCTGGCAGCACGGATTTTATACATGTGATATCTCATGTGGAAAACGTGTGCATTCGACTGAATCAACCAGATGTTGTTATATGAATCACAGGACAAACAAAGAAAGCAACAAATATTCTGTTAGTCTTTGATATAATCACCTGGCAGTGACATTTATAATTTGCAAATATATTAAGAACTTGGTTAGTTTTAGGCTCTGTTCACATCTACCTTGTAGATTTGAAGAAAGTCAAGGGAAAAGCTAATGCTGTGGTCTTCAACCAAGGTTGGGATCTCGACTTCCACAGGCGTTCATGCCATGTCAGGTTGTGCCAAGGTGGAGTCTGTCCTGCCGTGCCGATGTGGGTCTCGGAGGGCCACCATCTGCCATAGCCTGTCCCACTTTTTATGTCACCAGCAGGTCTTAGTCACTTTGAAAGAAAAATCACTTTACCCAATTTGGATGTCCTCTGCCATTATGACTCTACCTTTCCCAACTCGGCCATTGTATGATTTCTTTTGCTGCAACCTGAGAGTGGCCCTCACAATTTATTGTACCATTTATTTAAGGATGGCTCAGCTGTAACATGGCACAGGGCAGTAGCCGTGGGCGAGTTACTTGTCTCTTACGCCCGATAGTGGGTACATAACTTAATGAACGCTTCCTTCAACACATGGAGCATTTTCACACACAGTCTCAGTTCCTTTCACTTAACTCGTCTCCACTAGATCACCTGCCTTCATGACAACCCAACACTGTAG
Source organism: Phyllobates terribilis (assembly GCF_046119375.1). NCBI lineage: Eukaryota > Metazoa > Chordata > Amphibia > Anura > Dendrobatidae > Phyllobates > Phyllobates terribilis. The sequence continues at coordinate 26,042,703 of NW_027362773.1, forward strand.
TACAGTCCAGTAAGGGAGAGTCCTGTATTTCAGCCAGCGGTTCTGCGTCCTTTCTTCCTCTTAGGGGAACTAGTTTGCCAGTATAGCCTGTACTTAGCTTCTCTGCTTGCTGACGCCTAAAAACTCCCACTCGGAGCACTCTCTTCGTCATACGTTCCCTGTTCCATCCCGGCCTGTTACCTCTTTGAGTTATAAACTCAGGGCCGTACTGCTAGGTGTCCTGTCCCAGGACCCATCGCTGGTGCATCACTTTTGTCTTTCTGTCACTTCTCCTTTCTCTACTCTGGATCTCGGTCTCCACTCACCTTGGGGACACCCAACTCATGCGACTCTTCTGAGTACTCAGACCAAAGGTCTATTCTAGCTGCAAGCTAGGCCCCATCTGATTCACTACCAGGAATTCCTCTCTGATCTTGCTAAATAGCCCCTCCCACTCTGGGCTAGTCCCAACTCTTAACTCTATCGACTCCTTCTCACTACCTGTTGCTGGGCAGAGCACAGCTTCATCACATGACAATGCAAAACATTAAACAGGCAAACATTATAACGCATCACATCACAACAACACATGTGTCTTCAATGGGAAACGTGAGCAGCATGTCCATCTCCTTACACAGCCACTCACATAATTTATAGCATATTATGCATTTCATAATATTAATTTGTGCATGCAGAAACATTGCCAAGTTATCAATGGATTATCCAATGTACCTCATGAGTCCATACACTCTTCACGTCTACATAGTAGGGTGACTTTCTGTCATTTACCAGGCTGGAAGTCCTTTTTGACCATTTCCAAGAGTCTTCATGCAGTTTTGCAGATAGATGTCCTTTATGTTGATGGCCTCTAAGCAGGAGTGTATCTTTGAGTTTGCTACTGTAACTGCAAGTAGCGATTCCTTCTGGCTGCACATGTAGCCACACTTCTGGCCACCACCTCCTAGCATAGCCTCCTTGTGACTCCTGCCAATGGCAGAACCATGTTGTAACACTTAACACTAACTATTAGTCAACGTAAGGATCTACCATGACTCACACTGACGCTGGGCTGCAATTCTTCCTAGCTGTTGGCCATTAAACTCAGTTTTCTGACAACCAAGAACATTGCAAGTGTCTATCTGGTTTTATTTGACAGTCACAGTATAGATGTGAATAGAGTCTTACTTTTTTATTTCTACACTCCGCATGGAAAACCAGAATGGAAAATTATTCAAGTAGTGAACATGGCATAATATTGTATTGCATGGCATGAAATCTTAGATAAAAAGTAAATAAATTGTTGCATTTACATGGGCAAAAATTTTTTCTAGAGGGAACTCATAATAGCCATCTTGGAGCCTAAATTTATAAGTCAGTTCTTTAGCCTAAACTAGCGTTAGTTTGCCACTGTAAAAAAAAATGTCCAAAATCCATGACACTTATAAGTTAACTGATTTATGTTGGATCCAGTTGGATGAACACGTGAGGTGGGCTGCGCTGCTGGAGTAAATCTATTCTTCAGAAATGATGAGAATAAGGTTTTTTATTCACAACACGTTTCAACGCCGTATCGCGTTTTCTCTAACTTTAATCCTCTTGAAATTGCCAGTTGAACTTCCATATCCTTCCCTATTTCCCTACTGGTTTAAGTGTTCCTGTGGGTATGTACTTGGCATCCATTTTGGGTCTTTAAAACATTTGTTTTTTTCTCTTGATAAAGATGCCAGTATGGTATTGAAACGTGTTGTGAATAAAAAACCTTATTCCCATCATCATTTCTGAAGAATCAATTTACTCCAGCAGCACAGCTCACCTTACATGTTCATCCAACTGGATCCAGTATCTCCTGGAGGATTTATCCACCAGCCACGGGGCCGCAGAAGCTGTTTTTTTTTCATGCCTACATAGGAGTTGTGTCGAAACTCCACCAGGTGAGGGTAGCGAGCACTCTCCTACTCTCCCTCCTTAGGGTAACACCCATTGTGTGCTCTGTTTCCTACTTCTAGATTTATTCAGCTGGTCTATGTTGGCGCTTTTTCTCCCATAATTTTGCCTATCTCAGCCCAACTTCTATCAAAAGGTTTTGAAATTTTGTAACTGAGCAGTAAACTTGTCTGTGTCACCTACATTCACAATAATCTTTGAATTCCTCCATCCGTGAAAAATGGACCTTTTCACACACTGTATGCAGAATTATTAGGCAATTTGTATTTTCAATGATTTGTTTTATTATCGAACAACTACAGTCGTTCAATCCAAAAGGTTAATAAACCTGAACCCTGAATATTTAGGAAAGTAAAAATGAGGTTTTGTCTTTCTTAGGAGAATATCTATGTGTGCAGAATTATTATGCAACTAAATGAAAACTGTAACATTTTCAATCTCAATTGTATATTTTCCTCTATAACCAACGAACTCAAAATGTACAAAAATACATTTCTGACATTTCAAAAACAATATCCGTTACCAATATTCCCCCCTTCTTTTCAATATGAACCATGAGCCACCCATCCATGAAGTGTTGGCTTCATAATCTGTTGACGATCAACTTTTTGGGCAGCACCAACCACAGCCTCCATGACACTGCTCAGAGAGGTGACTGTTTTCCTTCATCAGAAATTTCCCCTTTAAGAGCCCAAAAGTTTTCAATTGGGTTTAGGTCAGTTGAGAAGGGGTCATGTCATTATTCCTTCACCGGGCAGCCGAGCGATGGAGTCTTCAATGCTGCATAAAAATCATGGTTTTCTTTTGGGCCTCCAGGGAGGTTGTAGTTCTGGAATATGATAATGGCTTCCTGGTCGCTTCACGTTTGATTCTTTTCAAATCTTTCACAGTTAATGTTGTCTTTTTTTTTTTTCCTACACGTTTTTTTCGACCCTGTTGACTATTTGCACGAAACCATTTGCTGGTTCTGTGATCACGTCCCAATATCTTGGCAGTATTAATAAGGCTGCATCCCTCTGTAAGACTTGTAACAATTTTCGACTTTTCAGATAAATCTGTTTTTGGCCCATTTTGCCTGAGGAAATCTTTGCAACTCACAGCAACCAACCATAACACAGCTTTCATACTACAGGGATAGAATATAGAATTATAACTGTGCTGATTGGTTGCTAGAGTCAAAAAGTCAGTTTTTGTTTTAGGCAGTTGACGCGCCCCTGGGCCTGTGTCGCGCTGCGTTGCGCACGCGGGAGCTTACCCGGAGCCGGATCTCTTGAGGGTTGTAGTCTCGTGGCGGTGATCCGGTCCGTGCCCAGGGAGTCAGACTAAGTGGCGCTGTATTAGCAGAAGATGTTGGACGACTACGCCACCCGTTGAGTACAGCTAAGGAGCTGCTGCTGCAGGGCAGACCGCTGAGGCCGGTGGTAGGATTGTGCAGCGTGATAGTATAACCCCCAACGGGAGGGGTATGGCCTCAGGGCAGCCGACGTGGATGATGGGGGTAGCAGGAACCACTCGGAGACGGTACGGTGTAGTTCAGGGTCTTTACTGGTGACAACGATAGACCCTCCCGGAGTACTGGCTAGCGATTGGGGCCTGGTCAGTCCTTGAGCAGATGGGATCTCCCCTGGCCAGGCGGAGTTGTAGGCCTCCCAAACTAACGATACTCTTCTGGCTACCTTGCTAGAAGCGGGTATAAGTAGCCCACGTCCCTGAGTGTACCGTGTGGTGCTCACCCGTATGGCCGGTGACTCGGGGCCTTCTAGTAGCTTCCGCTCCACGACGGCGGTGCTGGTCCCACGCGTGTGACCGTGCCTTCGGGTTTCTGGGCCAGAGGACCTGCAATCCCCTGCCGGTCGGTTTCTGCTGCTGGAAGGAGTTAGTCCCCACAGCCTCGGACTCCGGGTCCGGTGATAACTTCTCAGTCAGGGCGAGCTCTGCAGCTGCCAGCCCCTGACTCCTTGTAGCACTGCTCCCACAGAGCTCCTGATGTTCTTTTCCTATATCTGCTTCTCTTCTCTGTCTCTACTTCTTCTCTACTCACTAACCCTGCCTCAGCCCTAGGTTTATATAGGGGAAGTTCTTCCCCTCCCAGGACTGGGCAGGAGGTGTGGCATGCACAGGATCCCTGACCAAGAGACCTCCCACCTGCTCTCAGACATAACATTGCCGTTACTGTGGAAACCAGACCCCTGGGGTGCCACATTCCCCCCTAGTGAAATTTAGTACTCCGGGACTAAACATATTTTTAGAAAAACATAACAAGATAATAATAATAATAATACAATAAGAAAAACACATAAAGATGGTTACGGCGTGTCCGCAACCGGGCGCAGTCTTTGAAGAAAAGCAAGGTGTCCATTTCACCAAAACAGGGAGACGTAACCAGGTAGGGGTCTGTCCTGCCCCGAGTCCTTAACAGTCTTTAGTCCGTCCTGGGTTACGCTCCAACTATACACAAAGGATTCCCGGTAAATCCACCAAGGACTCCTATAAATAACTAGAAACACATAATTATACACAAGCAACAAGAAAAACAGGTAACCACAAATAAAACAATTTATACACTTCAAATCCTCCAACGTGCGGGTAACTGGCCTCTAGTGGCCCTAGTGGACCTACGGAGCTGACTGTCTAGCCCTGAACTACAGGGTGTAGGAGCTGTCAAGGGTAAACTGGGCAGCTGTCTACCGGCTCTTTGACTCACTAGGGGTACGGCAGGCTCACTATAAGCAGAGGGTTGATCCTCCTGTTCTGCTTGTATGGAGTCTTCTGCCTCCTGGACCGGCTGCTCTTCCAGCTCTACCTGTTGCTCCGTAGGCACTTGGGATGCTGGTTGGAGGAACGTGAGGACGGGTACCACAACTGCACCATTGACTTGAGTCCAGGACCGAGGGAAGTCTCCGAGCACAGTACTAACCATATCTTCCCTTTCCTCTACGGGTTGATGGTCTTCCTGTTCCTCTTCAGGGTTCCGTAGCTGTTCAGGACACTTCTTCAGGTGATCCCGGGATACAATGGCTATGGTCTCCCCTCCATCTTTACTGATGGTACAGACTTTCGGGTTCTCGTGGCTTGAGGGCAGTACGGTGTACGGGTCCTTCTCCCACTGGTCGTCCAACTTGTTGAGCCGTCTTTTCCTCTTCAAGACCTGCTCTCCGGGTACCAGGGGAACAGCGGGAGCATACTGGTTGTAAGTTTTCTCTTGTCTTTCCCTAGCCTGACAGAGACTTCGCTCCACGCTCTCCTGTACTTTCCGGTACTGCTGCTGCCTCTCTGTGTCCCAGTCTGCTTCTGGTGAAGTGTCCTCGGGTGTCAGGACTCCCATTTCCAGGTCAACAGGTAACTTACCAGGTCTCGCCCTCATTAGGTAAGCCGGGGTACAGTTGGTGGAACCTACCGGGATGTGGTTGTATAGGTCCACTAGATCGGGCAGCTTCTCAGGCCACAGACTGCGTTCTTCCAGGGGCAACGTTTTCAGGAGATCCATTACCACCTGGTTCATTTTCTCACAAAGTCCATTAGTTTGCGGATGATAGGGTGTCGTCCTTATCTTCCGGCAGCCATACAGATTGCAGAATTCCTGGAAGACCTCCGCTTCAAAGGCAGGTCCCTGGTCCGTCAGCACTTGGTCCGGGTACCCGTGTGGACGGCAGAAGTGCTGCTGGAAGGCTCTAGCTGCTGTTTGAGCCGTTAAGTCCTTAACGGGGACGACAACCAAGAACCGGGAGTAATGATCCACAATGGTTAACGCGTAGACGTAGCCACTTCTGCTTGGGGTCAGTTTTACATGATCCAAGGCTACCAGTTCCAACGGCTGCCGGGTGACGATGGACTGCAGGGGAGTCTTCTGGCTGGCACGGTCCTTCCTTCTTAGGTTGCACGGGCCACAGTCTCTGCACCACCTCTCGATGGTTCCCCTCATGCCTACCCAGTGGAACCGCCCACGCAGCAGGAACTCCAGCTTCTTCCATCCGAAGTGTCCAGCCCCGTCGTGGTATGCTTCCATCACCATGGCTGCGTCTCTCCGTGGCACCACTACTTGCCAGATTAGTTCATGCGTCCGGGAGTTAACCATTCTGCGGCACAACTTTCCCTTGTAAAGGAACAGTCGACTCTTCTCAGCCCACAGTTGCTTGGCTTCCTCCGGAGCGTCTGGGTCAAGGCAAGCCTCTGGCCGAGTCAGCATCTCCTTCACCAGCCGGACGGCAGGGTCACTGTCTTGCGTTTCCTCCCAGTTGTAGTGAGGCAAGGGGTTAAACGTAGCGGCTTGCTTACTCCTTACCCGATGGGAATACTGGATAGTCCCATGACGGTGGAACGCGGGGAGTTCGACTTCTTCCAGTCCCTCTGGATCTTCTCCTACGTCCGGTAGGTTTGGCATCCTGGACAGGGCGTCCGCGTTGGTATTGGAGCGTCCTGCCCGGTATTTGATTGTGAACTCGTAGTTGGACAGACGGGCCATCCATCTCTGCTCTAGGGCACCGAGTCTTGCCGTGTCCAGGTGTGTCAACGGGTTGCTATCCGTGTACACGGTGAACCGGGAAGAAGCGAGGTAGTGCTTAAAGCGTTCGGTGACTGCCCACACCACTGCCAGGAACTCTAGCTTAAATGAGCTGTAATTCTCAGGGTTTCTTTCGGTGGGTCGCAGTTTTCGGCTGGCGTAAGCGATTACTCGTTCTTTCCCCTGCTGGATCTGGGACAGCACGGCTCCTAGCCCGATGTTACTTGCATCGGTGTAGAGGATAAAGGGCTGGCTGTAATCAGGGTACGCCAGGATTTCATCCCCCGTGAGGGCCATCTTCAGCTGGCGGAAGGACTCTTCTTCTAACTTCTCCCATCTGAAGGGTGGCTTCTGGTTCTTGGCCTTCCGGGACTGGCCTATCAGGAGGTCCTGCATAGGAGCTGCCTTCTTGGTGAAACCGGGGATGAATCTGCGGTAATAGCCTACCAACCCGAGGAACTGCCGCACTTCCTTTACACTGGAGGGACTTGGCCATTCCTTAATTGCGGTGATCTTATCAGGGTCGGGAGCCACTCCATCAGCGCTCACCACGTGTCCCAGGTACTGCACCTTTGGTTTCAGGAGGTGACACTTGGAGGGTTTCACCTTTAGGCCGTAGCTTGCCAGAGCTTCGAACACTTCCGCCAGGTGTTTCAGGTGGTCCTCATACGTCTTGGAATATACGATGACATCGTCCAGGTACAACAGGACCGTCTCAAAGTTTCTGTGGCCCAGACAACACTCCATTAATCGTTGGAAGGTTCCTGGTGCATTGCAGAGTCCGAACGGCATGCAGGTAAACTCGCTAAGTCCCATCGGGGTGGTGAATGCGGTCTTCTCCCGGTCCGCCTCTGCTACAGGAACCTGCCAGTACCCACTAGTGAGATCCAAGGTAGAGAAGAAGTTAGCAGATCTTAAAGCAGCCAAAGACTCCTCTATCCTTGGTAAGGGGTACGCATCCTTGTGTGTGATACGGTTGATTTTCCGGTAATCTACACACATCCTCATGGTGTTGTCTTTCTTTTTGACTAAGACTAGTGGAGCTGCCCAGGGGCTACAGCTATCCCTGATCACCCCAGCCTCCTTCATGTCTCTAAGCATCCCCTTGGCGTGTTGGTAGTGTGCAGGGGGTACGGGTCGATACCTCTCTTTTATGGGAGGATGGTCTCCCTTGGGGATGTGGTGTTCTACCCCCTTGACTCGCCCGAAGTCTAACGGGTGTTTACTAAACACTCTCTCGTACTCTTGAACCACCCGATAGACTCCCTGTTTCTGGTGTGAGGGAGTGGAGTCAGTACCCAAATGTAGTTGCTGACACCAGTCCTCCATTGTTTTCTGAGAGCCGTTACCTTCCTCCGGGGAAGATGGAGGCAAGGGTTCTACGGACTGTATGGAATCTTGATTGATGGTATACAATTTGGCTAGCGTGGCATACCGGGGCAGGTACACTTCCCTCTTCCCGATATTTATTATGCGAACGGGCACCCTCCCATGGCGTACATTGACCACCCCCCGTGCTGTCAAAATGGTGGGCCTACTGTCTGAGTAAACTGGTTCTACCATTGCCTGGTAATCTCTACCTCTCAGACCAATAGCTGCCCGGCACCAAATCATCATTTCACTTTTCGGGGGCATGGCAATAGGGAAAGGGTCACACATTCGCACGCTACCAATCTCACCACCGGAGAGTTTTAGCTGTTGCCGTCGCATCAGTGCCCGGATCTCTTTCTGGAGCACTCGCTGCTGGCCGGAGCTGGCGTTCTTGGCAACCTGCTGTAAAAGGAAAATCACCTCTGCAAGACAATTTTCAATTACATTAGTTCCTAGAGTTATCTTTGGGTGACTCTCGTGTTTGTCAATGTCTATGTTATGCACACGCCCGGACTGACTGGCGTGTGCGGGTGTTGTGGTTCCACTGGACCATGGACCGGAGAGTGCCTGGAGGGGCGTGACTAAGTATCTGGCCGATCCGACCAAGGTGGCACGACGGCATACGACGCCAGTGCACCAGGGAGAAACCGGGCAGAGGGACCAGGTGCTACTCCAGGTCAAACTCCGGACACGGGGGTTGACCCACACTGGGATTACTGGAACAGGCAGGTTAGGCTGGCACAGACTGGTGGATGTAAGCAAACACGGCAGGTATGCAGATGGGTGGATACAGGCGAGTATGCAGGCAGGGAGGTACTGGCCGAAAGGACGGGCTGGAGCACAGAAAGGTTAAGACCCAGTACAGACTGGGTCACAGAACCGCAGATGCGGTAGACAACCACAGCAGAAAGGGAACGCCCGAAGCGGTGGGCAAGAACAGAGCAGGACGGGGCTGCAGGAGCAGCGAGCACAAGCAGGGCAGGACAGGACTGCCGGAGCAGCGGGCAGAAGCAGGGCAGGACAGGACTGCCGGAGCAGCGGGCAGAAGCAGGGCAGGACAGGACTGCCGGAGCAGCGGGCAGAAGCAGGGCAGGACAGGACTGCCGGAGCAGCGGGCAGAAGCAGGGCAGGACAGGACTGCCGGAGCAGCGGGCAGAAGCAGGGCAGGACAGGACTGCCGGAGCAGCGGGCAGAAGCAGGGCAGGACAGGACTGCCGGAGCAGCGGGCAGAAGCAGGGCAGGACAGGACTGCCGGAGCAGCGGGCAGAAGCAGGGCAGGACAGGACTGCCGGAGCAGCGGGCAGAAGCAGGGCAGGACAGGACTGCCGGAGCAGCGAGCAGAAGCAGGGCAGGACAGGACTGCCGGAGCAGCGAGCAGAAGCAGGGCAGGACAGGACTGCCGGAGCAGCGAGCAGAAGCAGGGCAGGACAGGACTGCCGGAGCAGCGAGCAGAAGCAGGGCAGGACAGGACTGCCGGAGCAGAGAGCAAAAGGGTCAGAGCGGAGCAAGGCTGCCGGAGCAGTGAGCAAGGAGTCAGAGCAGGACGGACAGGGCTCTGTTCACACGGAACAGACAGGAAGGGAAAGGCAGAGCCAGATACCCACAGGGTACTTGCAGTGAAGTAGCACGTGGACCACAAACTCACAAACGGGAGTACAGAGACAACAAGCAGGAGTTAGGTACGAGTTCAGACTCTGCAGAAAAAGGAAAGGAACGGACATAGAGGCAAAACAGGTAAAGGATAGGAGAGAGTTCAGATTGGAACTGAGTGTACGGAAGAGACCGACACTGCAGCGGGATACAGGAGCGGGTCTGGGAATACGGCCCCCAGAGAGGCGGAACGAACAGGCAAGGAGCGTGTTCAGACAGGACAGACAAGATACAGGAACGGATCTAGGTAATCGGCCCCTAGAAGGCGGGAGGAACAGGCTAGGAGCGTGTTCAGACAGGCCTGGAAATACAGCCTCCAGGAAAGGCAGCAGGCAAGAGTACACAGACAGGACTCAGTTCAGACACGGGAACTGATACCGCAAGGCAGGAGACATAGACAGGACTCAGTTCAGACAGGAACAGATACCGCAAGGCAGGGACACAAACAGGACTCTGTTCAGACGGGAACAGATACCGAAAGGCAGAGACACAAACAGGACTCTGTTCAGACGGGAACAGATACCGCAAGGCACAGACAGGCAGATCTAGGAATACAGCCCCTAGAAGGCGAAAGAACAGGCAAGAAGCGTGTTCACAAGAACAGACCACAGTTCAGACACAGAACTGGAAAACAGGCAGGAAAACAGGATAGGACCTGGCATGTCAGAGACAAAAAGCCGACTGACAGGACACAATGCTCAGGCGCCATCTTGAGGAAGAAGGTGGTATAAATACCCAAAGATGGACAGCAATAGGCTGAAGGTGCAACAGGGGCGTGTCCGCAGCAGGTACAAGAAACAGGAAGTTCAGCGGGCGTCGCCCTATGCAGCCAAAACAGACAAACAGACAGCAAGGAGGGAAGCCAGAGAGACATTCTGGACTGGAGATCAAGTGCGCGCTCTTGCACAGTGGGAGATGGACCACCATGCAAGGACGCCGCCAGGTATGTTACAGTCTACAATGATCAGTCCCTGTGCTGCCAGTTCGACTCTACCGATTTTAATGGTCACCTCTTTAAATCCAATCTGTGGCACGGGCTGACCATTGCTGGCGATGATACTCAAGTCGTCGTCAGGGTAGCGGGTGATATCCGAGTCATTCCAGTACTGCTTGAAGAGCACGTACGGGATGGTGGTGACCTGTGACCCGGTGTCCAGTAGGGCACTCATAGGAATGCCATCCAGTACCACGGGTAAGACTGGACGTCCTCCCACATATTTGTCGCGCCAGTTCGATGGGCCTGGTGATCTTTTTCCTGGGGGTTGGCCCTCTACCCCAGGTTGTGCCAGTTTAAAGGACAGTACCTTGCCATATGTCCGGGTTTATTGCAGCGGCGGCAGATGGGTCGTCCGTCCTCGTTGTATCGGTCGCTGGGTCTTCCTCTGGCCGGTGGGGTCCTCCTTGGTCGACGCCACGGGATGTCCTCCGGTCTGGATGCCAGCTGGATCTTCCCTGGAGTGGAAACCTGTAAAGACTGCACAGTTCGGGTTAGCGCAGCAACGCTTTTAGCTAGCTCTTGGACCTGATGGTGCAGGTCTGGAGCCGGGTCATTGTTCAAAGCCTGCGCATCAGCTCCCACAGGCCCTGCCGACAAGGGCGCCGCCTCCTGGTGGTAAGTGGTAGTGGGGCGTCTGGGGGTCACAACACCACCTGGTGCCGGTTCTCGAAGCACCCGGATGGCTCTGTCCTTGAACTGTGCAAATCCCAGATGAGGGTCCTGTAAGGCCATTGCCCGCAACTGGGTTCGGTGGGCATTGCAATATACACCCTCTATAAATTGTTCAGTCAACAGCCTGTCCTCGTCTCCCACGCCGTCAGGGTCGGTCTGCTTAATGGCTCTCAGGGCCTCTTGTAGGTTCAGGGCATAGTCCCTTATACTCTCATGTGCCCGCTGTTTGCACCCGTAGAATCTAAGCTTGATCTCGGCTGAGGTGCGGGTATCAAAGGTGTCCCTCAGCCGGGTTAGTATCCCTGCGACAGTCCTCCCCCCAGGTGGCCAGGACTTTACCTCCCTTTGGGCTGCCCCGGTTAATTGGGCCACCAGGATGCTCACTTTTTGCTCCTCTGTGAGGGGGTACACCTGGAAGAGGCTATCCAGCTTTTCTCTAAAGTCATGCAGGGTATGTGACTCCCCTGAGTACTGGGGTAGCCAGGCTGCCCCCGGGATATAGGGCATGGTGAAAGGCATGACCGCAACAGCGGTGGCGCTGGCGGGGGTTGAAGCGGTGAAGCTCTCCTCCGTATCCGGCATCCTTCTCCCCCCTAGTGGACCGTGGCCTACCTTGCGATGATCCTCTTCCGTAGGCCGCGGCTCCGCAGTGAATCGTCAGGGTTGAGGACCTTCCGTCGCGCTCCTGTGACGTCGGCGTCTGCTGGGCTCCTTCCAGGACCTTACGCAACGTCCGGACGTGAGGCGGGGCTTCAGTTCTCGCGCGCTTTCGGAGTCCACGCCCCTCTACTTCCCGCGCGGCGTCCTCAAGATGGCGTCCAATGGCGGGAAAACTCCACGTATGGCGGAAAGAAGGCTGAAGATGGCGCCGGATGGCGGGAAAACTCCACCGATGGCGGGAAGGAAGCGGAAGATGGCGCCGGATGGCGGGAATCTTCACCACAGGTAAGTTTGAACAGTCTTTTTAAGGCACGCAGTACCCGGTGGTTGCGGGCACGAGATCCTGCCGACTACGCCAAAAGTTGACGTGCCCCTGGGCCTGTGTCGCGCTGCGTTGCGCACGCGGGAGCTTACCCGGAGCCGGATCTCTTGAGGGTTGTAGTCTCGTGGCGGTGATCCGGTCCGTGCCCAGGGTGTCAGACTAAGTGGCGCTGTATTAGCGGAAGATGTTGGACGACTACGCCACCCGTTGAGTACAGCTAAGGAGCTGCTGCTGCAGGGCAGACCGCTGAGGCCGGTGGTAGGATTGTGCAGCGTGATAGTATAACCCCCAACGGGAGGGGTATGGCCTCAGGGCAGCCGACGTGGATGATGGGGGTAGCAGGAACCACTCGGAGACGGTACGGTGTAGTTCAGGGTCTTTACTGGTGACAACGATAGACCCTCCCGGAGTACTGGCTAGCGATTGGGGCCTGGTCAGTCCTTGAGCAGATGGGATCTCCCCTGGCCAGGCGGAGTTGTAGGCCTCCCAAACTAACGATACTCTTCTGGCTACCTTGCTAGAAGCGGGTATAAGTAGCCCACGTCCCTGAGTGTACCGTGTGGTGCTCACCCGTATGGCCGGTGACTCGGGGCCTTCTAGTAGCTTCCGCTCCACGACGGCGGTGCTGGTCCCACGCGTGTGACCGTGCCTTCGGGTTTCTGGGCCAGAGGACCTGCAATCCCCTGCCGGTCGGTTTCTGCTGCTGGAAGGAGTTAGTCCCCACAGCCTCGGACTCCGGGTCCGGTGATAACTTCTCAGTCAGGGCGAGCTCTGCAGCTGCCAGCCCCTGACTCCTTGTAGCACTGCTCCCACAGAGCTCCTGATGTTCTTTTCCTATATCTGCTTCTCTTCTCTGTCTCTACTTCTTCTCTACTCACTAACCCTGCCTCAGCCTTAGGTTTATATAGGGGAAGTTCTTCCCCTCCCAGGACTGGGCAGGAGGTGTGGCATGCACAGGATCCCTGACCAAAAGACCTCCCACCTGCTCTCAGACATAACATTGCCGTTACTGTGGAAACCAGACCCCTGGGGTGCCACACAGTTTCATAAATCTCCCCCATAATGATAATCAACCTTTTACCTATCACCTGTACACTAGAGTTGGGGCAGATTGATTAGCAAGATCTGGTCCATTGGCCAGGTCAGTATTCTGTGGTCTTTGGACGGGATCCCTGAGAACCACCTCCTACCTGATGTCATCGCAGCTCTTCTTTTGATTAACCAGCCTGGCGAGACATTATCCTTGCGGCATGACGTGCATGTGATGTTGCACCAGGCCGGCTAATCAAAGGAAGAGCTGCGATGACATCAGGTAGGAGGCGGTTCTCAGGGATCCCATCCAGCGGTCACAGATTACTGCCATGGCTGATGGACCCTGTGAATCTAATCCCACCAGCCCTACTGTATATGTATGACTATCTTTACCTGGCATCGTTGGATGGCTCATGCTATGCCATCACTTTATTATAATGTGGTAGTGAAATAGTCAACATTTTCTGCATTTAACAGCTTGACTATTTCCAACTGCATTGTTCTCTTCCTTGTGAGACTGCACATTGCTAAAAATACACATTATTTCATACAAGTGTCTTAAAATAGCTCCATATGCTCTTGTACAATGGCAGGCTTATCCTGGGGTCCGCTGACTACTGCTGCCTCTTCCGGCAGGAGAACAATAACCACGGCAAGCTATTGTGCCATTCCCGTCACCTGTAACATCTTCTGCCTCATTATTCAAAATCCTAAAGGGGTTAATGCAGGAGTGGCTCCACCACGTCTCACTCGCTCCGCAGCAAGCGAGCAGCAACCTCATGTCTGACTACTCGCAGGAATCATATTTCAAGCTCTGCGCTTTTCGATCACGAGGTTAATTAATCCTTTCTTGTAGTAGATTAAAATAACGGCGCCTCGTACCATGTCAATAGGAGGAACCGAACATAAACCCGTGCCCTATGACCGTCACAATCCATTTATACGCTCAGTGTGTGCCAGGGTGGGAGCTCCTCACTCCCAGTTTGTTGCTGCTGTTTACTACGTTCATGCTGCGGGTTAATAGCCGAAATTAGAAGGTTCGGAGCCCGTCTCTGATTTATTGTTTATACTGACCATCTCCATAATCACAATATGGACCACCAGTCTGTTCATTCATGAGGCCAAGCAATTGTTCAGAACTCATCATTATGGAATATGCAATTATTTACACCATAACCGCTTTCCAAGCTGCCACCTGGGATTAATTCACTTATAGAACCGGAGAAAAAAGTACTGACATTGCATTCTACTAATTATATCTCATAAATCCTAAGATGGCAACAAAAGGAGTAAGTAAATAGTAATCATACATATAAATAACATAAGGTACTTAGTAAACACTATTTTTGATCAAAAAAGTGTAAAAGCCATCCTACTGTGACAAGGCAACCCCAATCGGGGCAGTCCTAAGCTCTAGTATTAAAACCTTACCTTGTGTCAGATGACCTCAATGTAGATGGGGGCAGAACAGGACCGAGGTCCGACTAGTTCAGACACCTGTCCATAGGAAGCTATAGAAATAAAATACCTAGCCCAAAAAAGGGAGCGCCATGTCCCTGTTTGTACAAAGTACAAGAAACTACAGCAAAACCAAACAAATGACCCGGAGCATAAGTTGGTTTACATGCAAAAGGTAGGAGCATGTTCACACTGTTCAGCAAAATGAGTAAGTAAATAGTAATCATACATATAAATAACATAAGGTACTTAGTACACACTATTTTTGATTAAAAAGTGTAAAAGCCATCCTACTGCGACAAGGTGACCGCAATTGGGGCAGTCCTATCCTCTAGTATTAAAACCTCACCTAGTGTCAGATGACCTCAATGTAGGTGGGGTAGAGCAGGACCGACGTCCGACTAGTTCAGACACCTGTCCATAGGAAGCTATAGAAATGAAATGCCTCGCCCAAAAAAGGGGGCACAATGTCCCTGTTTGTACAAAGTACAAGAAACTACAGAAAAACCAAAGAAATGAGCCAGAGCATAAGTTCGTTTACATGCAAAAGGTGGGAGCATGTTCACACTGTGGCCATTTAACAGACAAAACCTAAGATAGAAACAAAATGAGCAGATATCCATATGCATTTAGGGTACTTAGTAAACATTGTTTTTGACCAAAAAAGCATAAAAGCCATCCCACCGTGACAAGGTGTACCCTCTTAGGTTGTGTCTGTTAAATGACCACAGTGTGAACATGCTCCTACACTTTGCATGTATACCAACCTATGCTGCGGCTCATTTCTTTGTTTTGTTTTTAATTATAACCCATCTACAGTCATAAAGTCAGTATGATATTGATCATTGGGGCTTTGTTTAAGGAACTGTTGACCAAAACTGAGACTGATGTTCTTTCAGTTCGTATGTTATATACCAGCCCCCTCAGCTTCTGTACTAGGCTGAGTGACACACTCTTATAAAGGAGCATACGTGCCAACAATCCCTAGTTTATTGGCAAGTCCCATAAATCGTCCCACAAAAGGGTCAGTGCTTATAAAACTGTCTCTCAAGATAGGAGCGTTTCTGACCTATCCTGAGGGATGTTCAGAATTTTGCAGCCTAAATATTGGAGTTATCTCCAATCATGTATAACCCCTTAGATGCTGCTTTCAATCCTGACAATAATAAATATCTAAAAGTCCAAAATAGGCTGCGCTAATTAAGGTAATCTGTCAGAAAGATTTTGTCATTTAATCTGAGAGCAGTATATTGTAGGGTCAGAGAGTCAGATTCCAGGGATGGGTCTCTTGCTTAGCAGCTTGCTGTAGTTTTAGTACAATCAGTGTTTTATCAGCAGGAGGTTATCACTTGCTGATAATGTACAGTGGTCACAGTAAACGGCCAATCAGTGGTGTGGGCGGAGTTATACCCAGTTCAGCATTCAGAGAACTGCTAGATCTGCAGCGGAGAACACAGAGATTATATCAAAACTGCACCAAGCATTGCGGTAAGTGACACATCGCTGGAATCAGGGTCTCAGTCCCTTAATCATGCTGCTCTCAGATTCCATAGCAAAAACCTGCTGACATATTTCCTTTAAGGTGTGATTCCAGCCATATAAACAAAAAAGTAATCATTTCAAACTTAAGTTGCAATAGATGTAAAGATTTTCCTCAATACAATAGCTAGACCAGTTTTCACTTTCTTCAATCCATTACCTTATTCTGATGTTCCTTTTTCAATATTTTAAATATAACTTTAATGCCTTAAAGGGGATGTCCAGTTTATTTTTTATATTTTTATTCCATTAGCTTCCTGTACTGAAAAAAAAACACAGACAGCTGTACTCGCGGACCGACCCTGCTGCATTGGCTTTAATCAACTTATCAACTTTCTTGATATGGCTGCAGCAGTGACATCATGTGACTTCTGCAGACAATCACTGGACTAAGTGGTCTGGTGCCATCTAGATTAGAATCACTGCTGAACCCAGTGATTGACTGCAGTGGTCATGTAATGAATAGGATCCATCAACATCCATTATATTCTATTTTACTTTTTTAATACAAAAAACATATAGAAGTATATAAAGAAAAAAAATGATTTTTTTTGTAGCTTCAGGATATATAAAAAGCAAAATGACAAGAAAACATTCCGAATATTGCAGCTTTTAATTATTTTCTGACTACCAAGAGGAGGTCTTCAGGGAGACATAATGGAACATATGGAGATACAATAGGCTTTAATTGTGCATACAGTGCATTGTGAAAGTATTTGGCCCCCTTGAATTTTTCTACCTTTTGCCACATTTCTGGCTTCAAACATAAAGATATAAAATTCAAATTTTTGGGGGAAGAATCAACAACAAGTGGGACACAATCGTGAAGTGGAACGAAATTTATTGGATATTTTAAACTTTTTTAACAAATTAAAAACTGAAAAGTGGGGCGTGCAATATTATTCGGCCCCCTTGAGTTAATACTTTGTAGCGCCACCTTTTGCTGAGATTACTGCTGCAAGTCGCTTGGGGTATGTCTCTATCAGTTTTGCACATCGAGAGGCTGAAATTCTTGCCCATTCTTCCCTGCAAAACAGCTTGAGCTCATTGAGGTTGGATGGAGGGCGTTTGTGAACAGCCGTTTTCAGCTCTTTCCACAGATTCTCGATTGGATTCAGGTCTGGACTTTGACTTGGCCATTCTAACACCTGGATACGTTTATTTTTGAACCATTCCATTGTAGATTTTGCTTTATGTTTGGGATTATTGTCTTGTTGGAAGAAAAATCTCTGTCTCAGTCTCAGGTCTTTTGCAGACTCCAACAGGTTTTCTTCCAGAATGGTCCTGTATTTGGCTCCGTCTCATCAATTTTAACCATCTTCCCTGTCCCTGCTGAAGAAAAGCAGTCCCAAACCATGATGCTGCCACCACCATTTTTGACAGTGGGGATGGTGTTTTGAGGGTGATGAGCTGTGTTGCTTTTACGCCAAACATATCGTTTTGCATTGTGGCCAAAAAGTTCGATTTTGGTTTCATCTGACCAGACCACCTTATTCCACATGTTTGGTGTGTCTCCCAGGTGGCTTGTGGCAAACGTCAAACGAGACTTTTTATGGATACCTTTGAGAAATGGCTTTCTTCTTGCCACTCTTCCATAAAGGCCAGATTTGTGCAGTGTACGACTGATTGTTGTGCTATGGACAGACTCTCCCACCTCAGCTGTAGATCTCTGCAGTTCATTCAGAGTGATCATGGGCCTTTTGGCTCCATCTCTGATCAGTCTTCTTGTTTGTGATGAAAGTTTAGAGGGACGGCCAGGTCTTGGTAGATTTGCAGTGGTCTGACACTCCTTCCATTTCAATATGGTCGCTTGCACAGTGCTCCTTGAGATGTTTAAAACTTGGGAAATCTTTTTGTATCCAAATCCGGCTTTAAACTTCGCCACAACAGTATCTTGGACCTGCCTGGTGTGTTCCTTGGTCTTCATGATGCTCTCTGCACTTGAAACAGAACCCTGAGACTATCACAGAGCAGGTGCATTTATACGGAGACTGGATTACACACAGGTGGATTCTATTTATCATTACCAGTCATTTAGGACAACATTGGATCCTTCAGAGATCCTCACTGAACTTCTGGAGTGAGTTTGCTGCACTGAAAGTAAAGGGGCCAAATAATATTGCACGCCCCACTTTTCAGTTTTTAATTTGTTAAAAAAGTTTAAAATATCCAATAAATTTCGTTCCACGTCACGATTGTGTCCCACTTGTTGTTGATTCTTCCCCAAAAAATTGAATTTTATATCTTTATGTTTGAAGCCAGAAATGTGGCAAAAGGTAGAAAAGTTCAAGGGGGCCAAATACTTTCACAATGCACTGTATATTATTACAGATCACGGGAATAAAAAGATTATGTTTTAATTACATTTGGTAGTCACAGGCTTGAAATGAAAAAAGATGATAATTTTTACCATAAAATATGGATTAGACTACAATGTATTTTTAATGGATTTAGTATATATTTTAGGGATATATTCACATTACGTCTTTTTCTGGCTGTCAAAACATCCATTTTTCACACAGAAGATGATTTGAAAAATTCTACTTTTTCTCTGGAATTTTGTAAATTTGAAGTGTTTTTTGCTAGCGTTTGTTTTTTTCTGCTTTTTTCTTGAGCTGTTTTCTTCTGAGTTTTCCATACTTTTTTGAACTCTATTAAGCAATGAAGAAAATGCAAGCGTTTTTAGTCTTTGTAGCCTTCTCATTGACTTGTATTAAAAGTATTCAGTGTCGTCCCAGCTGAAAACACCAGAAGAATGAACACTTTTTTTTTTTTAATATTTGGCGTTTAAAACTTTATCACCCTTCGTTTGAGCAGTGGAAAAAGACTCAGTGTGAACATATCCTTTTCCTCCTGCCAACAATACCTGGTCAGTAGAGGTCTGATCAGTGACAGCAGCATAATTATTCTGCTCTTGCGGGTTGTGGTATTGCCAACATAGCTCTTACCCACAAAAGATAGCGTTAGGTTCTGTTTATTCTGGCTATGTACATGTATTGTTTCCTGAAACAAGAGTCTATAAAAGCCTCAGAGGCCAACGTGAAAATGGCAAGATTTCTATTTTGGATATTTTAATACAGATTGTGATTTGGTGAAAAAATTTATTGCCAAAAATTGGCAAAATTAATTTTTTGAAATACTTTTAATAAAAACACCTGATTTAAACTACAGGTTATTTTGTAATTATAGCTTTCCATTAAAAAAAAGAGCCAAGTCAAGATGAGCTGAAGGGGCATAGCACTTTCATCTAGTATTGCCAATCCAAGCAGTTAGCTGTGGTCACAATGGTCAGACTTCCACCAGAATGACATTGTTGGATTGTTTTAGCAATATCTTTTCAATATCTTAAAGGAGTTGTCCAGTAGCTTAATCAATTCAAGACCCCATTTAAAATAAAAAATAATGAATACACACTTCCCACAGCAGTGCCATTAGGTTATGTACCCACAATGCAGAAATGCTTCGGATTTTTCCTGAGCGTTTCTGCATCTCCCTGGCAGAAAAGAACGCATGCGGATTGTACATGCGGATTGTACATGCGGATTGTACATGCGGATTGTACATGCGTTTTCCTGCCAGGGACATGCGGATGTGAAGTGTTCTTCACATGCATTTCCGCATGCAGGTTGTCAAGCGCTTTCCAAGCGATTTTAGCATCACTTGGAAAGTGCTTGACAATTTGGTCACACTATGTAAATCCATGCAAGCAGCATGGATTTATATAGTGTGACCAAGTTAATAGGTGAAAAAAAAGATTAAAAATGGTAAAAAATAAAAAAAAATACATTATACTCACCTTCTGATGGCCCCCAGTCTTTTCTCTGCTGCGTCCGGTCTCTTGTACGGCTCGCGGTGGTGTGAAAGGATCTTCCATGACGTCATTTAGTCATGTGACAGGTCACGCGACCGCCGACGTCAGCGGTCGCGTGACCCGTCACATGACTAAATGACGTTTTGGCAGGTCCTTTTAGACCATCGCCGTACAAGAGACCGGACGCAGCGGAGAAAAGACCGGGGGCCATCAAAAGGTGAGTATAATGTATTTTTTTATTTTAATTCTTTTTTTTACAGGTACCATGGTACCCGGTTCTGGAAGAGAGTCTCCTCTTCTCCAGACCCGGGTACCATCCGCACATTGAATCGCTTAATATCTGCATATACACATGTAGTCATGCGGATATTAAGCGATTCAATGCAAGTCAATGGCAACGAAAACGCCGCGATTCCGCAAAATAATTGCTAGTGCTGCGGATTTTTCCACAATGATAATCCGCAGCGGAAATTCCCACAGCATGTGCACAGCACATGCGGATTATCATTGGGGAACATTGCCGATCTTCTAACAAACGTTTTTTAAGCGTTTCTGCAGTGGAATTGCTGCTGTGGAAACGGTTAAAAAACGCATAGTGGGCACACAGCCTTAATGCGATGTTGGCAACATTATTCACAGTGGGTGACGTAACATTGATTAGTAATTAGCTCTCTACTGTCAGCTTTGGGCAGTACCACGCCTTATTTAAACTCCCAGGAGATGCTAGTTATAAGTATTTACAGAACGTGGTGTTCCAGTTCCATGGAAAATGAATAAAAGAAAAGAAATCACAGAAAAAAGTTTCATGTGATGCTGTATTTTCCCTATAGTGCTGTTGGGGTACTGAACACTTGTTGCCTAGATCCTACACCGACAATATCAGATCGTTGAGGGTGTCCGTAATGCATTCTTTTTTTATTCTGATTGGATTATTTTTCAGGGGACCCTCCTTATAATATTGAATTGTCTAAAGTAGACTCCCTCTTGAAATGAAGGCCAGTACTGATACTGAGCTGAGGGAAGGGACAAGGAACCTGTCAGCTGATTCATGGTGCCCAGGCCACGACCAGCATGAATCAGACCCGGGCTGCTCTAATGCAGCCAGGAATATTTTTCTCTGAAATGCGCCACTTTAGGTGGTGGAGCGGTGCATAGAGAAGCTGACCGGAGGCACTGCCGGACTAGTCTCCTCTCCGGCCTATAATCCTCGGCCAGATCTTTAAAGTATATAAAATATACCTGACTGTAAACTTGGAGCCAGGATATGATTGATGCTGCCTGTGATTTGGGCAGCATGACTCAGGTGATGGCTTCCCTTTTACTACTAAGAGGTGACATCATAGTTAGGCTGCTGGCATTACCCTGTGGATGATATTTGCAGACATCCTAGTTATTCCCCACCCTGATACTGTAGTAAATGGGAAAGTTGGTGAGTTAGGCTGAAGAGCCGCCAAGACTAATGTGCCGTTATATATTGGGCTCCTGCATGCAACCTTGGAAATGATATGTTTTACCCTTATATCAGAACTTTCTTATATGTCCTCATTGCAATCTGAAGAAATGTAACTGGGTCAAATATCACCTGATGCATTACCATTCAATGTTAATGGGAACCCCTGCAGTGATATGTGATTGTCGTATGCTGTACACTCGGAAAGTGTTTCATTTCTGGCCTGGAAATAATTCATGGTTAGTATTATGATTAGGTACAAGGACCGAGAAACAACAAAGAATAAAAGCTACGGAACATGGAGAATGATAGGTTAGAGGAAGCAAAGAAAATGGACCGGACAAAAGAAAGAAAGATGAAATGAAACAGAATCGGGAAGGACTTTACAGTAGAGGAATGTATGAGGCAGGAGATGAGTGAGTAATGTAATGGAAAAAATATCACAACCATTAGCCCATATACAGATAGCCACAAAATGATTGGCCTTGGAAAATGTAAAAAATAATGGATGTGAAAGGACGTAGATTTTTCATGTTTGAGCTCGCAAAATCAATGATGGCTTAAATTCATGTCCCCCCCATTATTTGGATGGAGTCTATCGAGTCACACTTTGATCATGAAGCAAAAATCTAGTCTAAATATACACAAAAAATACCAACTTAAATACATTCAATTTTATTTGATTTTGCCTCATCTAGGGGCACATCAGAGCTGGCCAATAATTAAGGATGAGGTCATCTTAAAGGGAATCTCTCAGCAGGTTTTTGCTATGTAATCTGACAGTAGCATGATGTGGGGACAGAGACCCTGATTCCAGCGATGTGTCACTTAGTTTACTTTGTGTCGCAGTTGTGATATAATCACAGTTTTCTCTGTTGCAGATTTAGCAGAGCTCTGAGTGCTGAGCCCTGTGTAACCCCACCCACACCACTGATTGGCAGCTCCCTCTGTACATTGTATAGTGACAGAAAGCTGCTAATCACTGCTGGGGGTGTGATTGGACTAGGAGGCACAAGACACCTAGTCCTGTAGTGGTAATCTCCTGCTGATAAGACACTGATTGTATTGAAACAAAAATTCACAACCTAATAAAGTGACACATCACTGGAATGAGGCTCTCAGCACCCACATCATGGTGCTCTCAGATTACATAGCAAAAATCTACAGACAGATTACCTTTAAAAAATATAGTTTTTGGCAGCACATTGTCCTGTATAAACAGAACACTTTCTGCCAAGAACTTGATGTTCTAAGTGCACAGAACGATCTTATGAACGATCATTCTGTGCACATTCAAGGGCGGTCAGCCAGTCTAAACAGACCATTAAATGACAGCCAATTGTCTTTCATGCAGCAGATCGGTGATCATTTAACGGCCATGGTCAGCCTGTCTTAACTGGGCCCTAACTATGTTCACACATCATGGTTTTTTCAGCGTTTTTTGATGCATTTTTTATGCAAATTTTCAGCTGCGTTTTGCAATACCAGAAAAGTCTGAGATTCCAGAAATCTCATCCACACATCATGGTTTTTGTTTTGTTCAGGATTTTGTTCTTTGCTTTTTTTTTTTGCAGAGACAAAAGAACAGTGAAAAAAACGCTGAAAAAACGCACCAAAAAAAGTAAGGAAACAGCAACAAAAATCCTGAGCAACCTCTTGGCAAAAGATCAGGTTTTGCTGCTGAAAGCCTAAGGCTTATTTTATTCTTCTCAAGTATCAATATAATGTAAGTTCTGGGGCATTTTTACATTTAATATACTTTTACATCTAGCTCTCCTAAGGAAAAGGAAGATTGAGAAAACAAAACTGTCTTGCCCTCAACATTCTTAAATAAATATGATATTGGGAAGAGGGTTAGAAATACAGGAAGATGCAAAAAATAGCGATGTGAAATTAGAATTAGAAAATCTAGAGAATTTTATTTGAGGAGT
Organism: Phyllobates terribilis; assembly: GCF_046119375.1. Classification (NCBI taxonomy): domain Eukaryota; kingdom Metazoa; phylum Chordata; class Amphibia; order Anura; family Dendrobatidae; genus Phyllobates; species Phyllobates terribilis. The sequence goes on from NW_027362773.1 coordinate 26,066,020, forward strand.
AAGATAGAAACGGAAACCCTTAGAGAGGTGTTATTTCACCCAAGTGTTCTCCAAACCGTCATGCGAGATAATGATTCATCTGTTCAAGAATTGCTCAAATATAATATGTAATGAGAACTGTATTCTGCTCCGTGTTTTTCATTAAATCTCCCTCCTGCATGACTTGTGTAACCACTTTTTTATATTCCCCTTTACTAAACCTATCGCACATTCAGGAATGAAGGCTGACGGTCCTTCATCTTCACAATTGACTGTGTTCTTACTTTGCTGATGCCTCTATGTTGTGTCTCTCTTCTTCCTTCTTTTCTCTCCCCTTTGACCTGTGGGCAGGGAAGGCCGCATGGTGGTGCTGTCCTTGGTGCTGGGTCTCTCCGAGCAGGATGACTTTGCCAATATCCCAGACCTGCAAACCAATGGCTCTCAACAGAACCAGAACACTCAGGGCGAAAAGAGGTAGGAGGGGGGAGCGCAAATGTGCCCTCCCTGTGTGGGGTTGCAATGTGAGATTTTGTATGTTATGTGTGGAAATATGTTATCCTAGTGGTCACTGTTGTCAACAGTCCTTGCCTCCCATCCCTTATCACAAATATTGTGTCCATGTTTGCACGTGTGCAGATGTGTGCGTCTTCTAGACTGTGATATACGTTAGTTTGGATCTCAAGGTATCGACTGGTCGATCCACTGAGAATTAAGAAATTATGGCTAAAGTGTTTTTTATGCAAAATTGAAGTATAATCGTTGGATTTTATACATAAGATTTACATTTTTGAGGCAAAATGAAGAATGGGGAAGACTCGTAAATTACTCAATGTATATAGAGGGCAACAAAAGCCTTCTATTATCAATCAGCCCTGTATATTGTGGTCCATGTCATATATTGTCTCTTTCTAGGCATATATATTACTTTAGGTCAGGGGTCCCCAACCTGTGGCTCACGGACTCATGATGTGTGGCTCACGGACCCATGATGTGTGGCTCACGGACCCATGATGTGTGGCTCATGAACTCATAACGTGTGGCTCGTTGGCCCATGATATGTGGCTCACGGACCCATGATGTGTGGCTCTTGAGCTGATGACGTGTAGCTCGTGGGCCCATGGTGTGTTGCTCATGTGCTCATGATGTATGGCTCATAAGCCCCTTGATGTGTGGATCTTGGACCCATGAAGTGCAACTAGTAGGCACATGACGTGTGGCTCGTGAAATGTGACTCATGATGTGTGGCTCATGAGCTCATGACGTGTGGCTCATGAGCCCATGATGTGTGTCTCCTGGGCCCTTGATGTGTGGCTTGTGGGCCCATGATGTATGGCTCGTGAGCCCCTTGATGTGTGGATTTTTGACCCATGAAGTGCAACGAGTAGACCCATGATGTGTGGCTCCTGGGCCCATGACATGTGACTCATGAGCTCATAATATGTGGCTCGTGAGCCCATGATGTCTGGCTCATGGGCCCGTGATATGTGGCTCCTGGACCCATGATGTGTGGCTTGTGGGCCCATGATATGTGGCTCCTGGACCCATGATGTGTGGCTTGTGGGCCCATGATGTGTAGCTTGTGGGCCCATGATGTGTGGCTCACGGCTGTCTGCCAGGTTGGTGCATTAGTACCAGGTCAAGCCAACAACTATGAAAAGCAAGTATCCACATGATGACTTTTGTGACTATCCTTGTTCAGAAGCAGCAGATCTGAATGCGCATGTACTGGCCGTGGGAGTAATAGGGTAATATTTGAGGCTGACAAAAGATGATACTTCCAGTTAGTTAAAGAGGTTCTTGAAGCCGGATGCAAAATAGTGGAAGGAATGCTTGGTACAAGAATACCGAATAGGGCAATGTGGGAACCCCAGGTGTATGTATACTGCCTATAAGGGAGGGGGCCACAAGGTCTCGATGTGATTCTTTGGCTGAATTATACCAGTAAATGGAGACTCTGGATGTGGCTTGCGGACATTTTCCAGAGCTGAATGTGACTCTTAAGGCAAGAGAGGTTGGAGATCGCTGCTTTAGGGAAACATATAAGCACTATGATTCCAATGCATGCTATTACCCATAAAACAATCACAACATGTTAATATGTTTTTACCTTGTGAGTAAAACTGGACAATCATTATATGTAGCGCTGTCCTTGAGCTGCAGAATATAGAGTCTACGACACCAGGGGGCTTGTCCGTGACATGAACTCCAGGCTTATTTCTTTGTCGGTGCTTCTATTCAATCTTTCCCTTTGTTGTAAGTTGAAAGGGAATTTATTTCATATATGAAGAAATATAGCATTTTTTTTCTCCATTGGATTTGACACTTATGAAGGAAACATTTTCCTTACTATCATGCACCTCAGCATTACTGCCAAAGCGTCCAAGACCAAGAGGTCATCATCGCTTTCAGTCCGTGCCTAGAAAAATAGGATCACAGGCACAAAGACCCCATAAATGGGAACTCTCTAGTTAAATATTCCCCGACTGAGAAGTGTGAAAAGAAATTCAGACATTTGGGCTGGAATCGCTTCACAAAGTTAGCACAGTGTTAATTAAGTGGTCCAATTTTCACTCCGGGGTTATTTTTATTCTTCCTATACCGCGCTACATATATTAACACGTTAATGCTGTCATTGAACCACAGTCTGTCACGCAGATCTTCCAAATATAAAACCATGAAAAGAAAGCAAGGGCTCCATCTAGAAGTCCGTCGGAGTGAGGAACATGACGTATTTCGGTCTTGATTCCCCATCGAAATGTGGGTGGTAATTTTCACAGTTTTTCAATATCTGCTGATGATGTTGTGACAGTCAATTTAATGAAGATTCATACAACTAGGTATATTTACCAAGGTATAAAAATACTTGAGACCTCCTCATAAATGTGTTGCCTTGTAAATGAAGGCCCCAACATGAATGAAGAGAGATGACACCCAGAAACCCTGGTGTATTACAATCTGCTGCTTTCTAAATTATGATTTTCCAGTAGTGAGAGAAACATAATCCCCTGTGAGAAAATGGAAAATTAAACGTCAATGTAAAAAAAACTGCTTGTTTACCCCTTAAATAGCAATGAATTCTCTTGATCCGTCACCTCAATTACTCCATCTTTTAATTGTAGCTTAAGATACCATCACTTGTTAACATCATCTCATCTATATTTAAATCTAGTTAATGACTTTACTGTTCTGTGCCGTTTGTAGAGAAATCCGCAGCTAGAACTTGTCAATGACAACAATATCATTTCTTGACTTATGTTGTCTCACCCTTCGGTCACTTGGTTTGCGTCATCTGTCTACTTTGTAATGAATTATCTATGACATTATCTATACAGTTCTTGGAAATGGTCACTAAATAGTACTCTGTACAGTTTTACATCCGGTTGATAACATCTGATCGGTGGGAGTGTTGGGCAGTGCCTGTGAAGGTCCTTAGGCAGTCGAAATCTTGTCCACCAACAACCAACAAATTATTTCCTAATTATGTTTTTACATTTAATAACAATTTTAATGCACCAATGAAATGTTATCAAACAGAACAAAAAAACCTTCATTATAACCAAGAAAATGTAATTGATCTCCGGTGAAGACCTACCTATATATACTCATCCATGTTCCCAAAGCTTCTACTCATGAATTTTCTATTATGATCTAGAGTCGGCGAGAACTCACAGGAACTTCCCTCTCCTCCACTCCCACTCTTCGTCCTGTACAATCACCCATTTGCCAAACTTGATCGCATAGATGCCCCTCCTCTACTTCGCATGAATTCTTGAATATACACGTCAACAGCCAAAAGATCATTTCACTACAACTAGTTGTAATGTTAAGGTCGGACCTTCGGTGGTCTGGCTAGCCTCCAATTTCATCCAGCTTGGTTGACACACTAATTATATATTTTATTCAGTATCAAATCAATATTATTTTTTAGTTGTTGCACGGGACCCCTAAAAGACGTGGTACTTATAGGTTGGAGCCTATTGTGCCTAATTTGTAATCTGGCACTGGTGTGGGACCCCACTGATCTGATATTAATGACCTATCCTAAAACTGTCCGTTTCCCAAACAATAGTTGTTGACCACCGATAGTTTGGTCAACAGTTATCTCTCCCAATTCCCCTATACACAAGAATGCTTAGTTCAACCAATCCTTCTTTTACTCTCCATGAGATTCCCCCTGTCACACTCTTCTGGCAGTATCTTATCTAAAGAAAGTACAAAAGGATTATCCATTGAAAATCCAACGAATGGATCATTCTCTCCTCCTAATCTGGAGGACCTCATACACATTAGATAGTCAGCCTATCCCAACGAATTCAGCAAACTCCGATGATGTATCTAATGTGTATGGTGCCTTTCGAATAGGTCACCAGTATCGAAATAGTAGACAACCCTTTTACTTGTAAAAATAGTTGGCCAGCTAGAAAAAAAATATCTTTTAGATGTGTTTAAAACAGAAATATATACCTCACTAATTAAATTGCATTAAGAACAGTGCCCCAATTGCAATATATCACCAATGATTCAAGGTTATGTCAGCTCAACTTATGGCATGGGATCAACACAGGGTAAAGCTTTCTGTGTCATAACGTGACCGTTAATGTGCACAGAGAGCTGGCTGACTGGCTCATTTCATCAGCTAAGCCAGCCCTCTTCCTTGTCACGGTGAGGGTGCAAAGAAAAGGGCTGGTTTAGCTATTGAAGTGAACAGTCCGCCAGTCTGCTTCACACACCTCACTGGCTCAGGAAGGAAACTCTCTCCTGTTTCGACCCAAGCCAGAAATAAGCTTCTGGGACCAACTCTGATATCTTGAGATAGGTCCGACTTTCTTAAATTAAGCATCTTAGCGAGTTGTAAATATTTCTAGTATCTGTACATCTAAAGACTTTTCTAAAGGCTATTTGCTGGCTAAAGATTTCCTTTAAGTTATTGATGACTGCTACCTCATTTGGGAAAGACAAATTTTGGTTAATGACTGTGGAAGGTCCTAATACTCCATAAATCCATACCTAAGCAGTTTCCAGAGTTTCATAGATCGATAGTACAAAGATCATCAGGTCACTACTTAATCAATTAAAGGGGTCAACTCTGAACAAACATTCATGGCATTCCATCAATGTGAGATGTCTAACAAGGTGACCCCTGCTGATCTCGAGAACGAAAGGCAACCATACTGGAGAAGTGTCATGCCACTGCATCTCCTGTTGGCACCACTTGACTTTCTTCAAAGGCCACCTGGTAGGCTCCTTATTGTAGCCAATCATGCCCTACCTTAAAATGTTCTAAGACAGCCTTGCCTTCAATCTGCTGTCAGAAACACCCTCAATGAAGTGTGAACACAGCTATATATGCCTATAAGAACAGAAATTATTGAGAGAATGTTTTCCCGTTGTAAACTATTGAACTTTCTGTAAAAGACAGACCAAATCATGCTCCCGTAGCTAAGAAACAGTGCAATCTACATGGCAAGCGGCACGGCAGGTGTCCATCAGTTCTCCTGCCCTAGCCGAGAGTCTTTCATCATCTGTTCTTTTTAGGTTTCTGCACAGTAAAAGTAACCAGCAGACAAGGCATTAAATTCTCACACGGACACATACAGAATATATATATTTTCCATGCACCCTGCCTTGATTGATTTGATAAATGTAAAGCAGTACGGAATATCTCCCTCATTAGAATTTTTGAAGTAAACTCTTGAACAATAACACTTATACATCAGTACATTAGTTACATTAGATACATTTATAGACAGGGTAATCACACAGCACAACCTAGGGGAGATTAAAGAGGACCTGTCACTTACCATAAATATGTCATTTTTTGGCTGGTGTAAATGCCGCTGTTCTCCTGAATCTGACTTTTACTTTTTGTTTCTGCTCCTCAACATTCCTGAGATATTGCCTCTACTTCTCTTGTATGTAAATCTAGTCTTTTAGCCAACTGGGCGTGGTCCTAAAAAAAGACTCTCATAGAGAAGACTTGATGACCATGCCTACTTGTCTAAAAAGACTAATATCATGCAGCGGCCATATCTCCGGAACGGAGAGGCACGGGAGCAAAAGAAAAACAACAGCAGGAGAACAGCGGCATTTACAACAGTTAAAAAAACATTACTTATTTATGACAATTGACAGGTCTTAAAACATTAAAGAGTTTTTATTCTCTCAATATATTGCAATCATCATATTATATAGCACTGTGTACTTACAATTGCTCATTTGACTTTCTACCCAGCTAATTCTTCTCTTTTCTCTGCTCTCTGTAGAAACAGGAAGGCTCTTGTCCCTGCATTTATCATCCCCCTCTTCAACTCCTGACCTAGCTGCTCTACTCCTCCCCCATGCCAGGGACTTTTGCAGTGACTGATGACTCATGCAGCGACTTTCTGTTTCTACATAGAGCTTAGAAGGATTCAGCTAGTCAGTTATTAATCACATGATATCATAGAGCTAATGTAAAAGAGAAGAATTAGCTGGGTAGAAAGGCAAAATGAGCAACAGTTAGTACACAGTGCTATATAATATGATGACTGCAATATATTAAAATGATAAAAATCCTGATAGGAGAAATGCTTTAAAATATTCCCATTTGAAAGTATTTTCTGGGAATACATTTTGATTTTAAAAATGCGTTTGCATGTAATCCTAAGCAACTTTTTACAATAATTTAGATCCCATTTAGATTGCTTTCCACTGCCTGTCATTTAAGTTCCATTACTGCAACTTGGATATACAGACAATGAGGACTTGTGGTGCCCACTTATGTAATGACAGATAACAGGCTGGGCCTGATGACGTTCTTGATGAGCTCCCTGTTTATGAGGGTCCCAGACATTTTTTTCTGACACTTTTTCTGACTGGTATGAAAGTTTTCCAAACATGTCGGTGAAGAAAGGCAGGTACAAGTTATTTTTCTCCTCTGTCTGACTTGTTACCTGGCCACAGTATATTTACTGCACGTAATCATGTATTACTAGTTCCATCATAATTACCTTCATAATGTCAGTAGATTTTCTATTTCCTCGCAAATTACAATTCATATTTACATTAAACCTTGGAGTTTCTGTTCTCAAGGATAAGAGTTAAATTTTATTTGCAGCTCCAGTGCTAATTGCTTATTAATGTGCATGGTTGACCAAACCTGCTTGTAATCCTGGGAGATTTTCTGCATGAAGCGTCAAAGGATTATGCTAAAGCTGTAACCCCTTTACTCCAATCCTTTATGTGATTGAGGAATTTGATGCAGAACATTATGGAATCCATGCACATTCCTGCAGCTCCTTTCTAATTATCCATATAAAGATCATATTGACATCGATGACCTGCAGAGTGCTCAGGATGTCGGAGCCTGTACACGATGAAATCATAAAGGCAGAGCCCAGTGCTTTCGGAAACATTGCTTCATCAGAGGATACACAGTGTATGTTTATATAGATTAATTATTATTACACTGTGAGACAAAACAGAAGATTGGGACAATGAGTCCATTTATGAAAATCATAGACACTAGAAGAGAAATGTATGAAATTCCTGGTCAATTTTTTGCAGCATTTGGGGTTGAGCGAAACGCAGAGACCGGATGAGTTTAAATGTAACGGTTCTATTCACATATTGCATTTGTTGAGTGTTTCATGTGGTTTCATCCTAGGTGGTGTGACAATTTTAGCTTGTCTTTCTGTAGCATGTTAATAAATAATGTGTGGGGTAGAACAGTTCTTTATAAATGTGTCTTATTACAGGGGTATAGCTATAGTGGAGGTCTTGGTGCTTGAAGGGAGCAGCTCAAAGACCTTACAGCCCCATAGTAAGATATAAATATTATTGGTATAACTGGCACATGGTCAGTAGCGGTCCTGTTACAGTTTGCATTATACCTGGATCCCCAAGTTGCATTTCTTCTCTATTATATGAAAGGAAGTTTGAATTCTTATATTTACAAACATGGAGCACTTGGTTGTTACATTTGTATTATGTACACAGAACTATGTTACTGCAGATTGTATGGCAGCCCATAGAGTCTGTACAGATTTGTATGCTAGGTGCCTCATGTACTATACTTTCCTAAGCATCTGAAAAAGCATACCACCCTTTTTCTTTTCAATCCAAAATGTAACAGAAAAAAATCAGTATGCTTCCATAGGAATTCCGAAATAGCTTTGATGGATGGATGGAGGGGATGAATGGATGAGATGGAGGGGATGGATGGATGAGATGGAGGGGATGGTTGGATGGGATGGAGGGGATGGATGGGATGGAGGGAATGAATGGATGGGATGGAGGGGATGGATGATGGGATGGAGGGGATGGATGGATGGGATGGGATGAATGGGATGGATGGATGGATGATGGGATGAAGGAGATGCATGGATGGGATGGAGTGGATGGATGGATGGGATGAAGGGGATGGATGGATGATGGGATGGGGGAGATCCATGGATGGGATGGGATGGAGTAGATGGATGGGATGAAGGGAATGGATGGTGGGATGGAGTGGACGGATGGATGGGATGAAGGGGATGGATGATGGGATGGAGGAGATGCATGGATGGGATGGCATGGATGGATGGATGGGATGAAGGGAATGGATAGATGGATGATGGGATGGAGTGGACGGATGGATGGAATGAAGGGGATGGATGGATGGATGATGGGATGGAGGAGATGCATGGATGGGATGGGATGGAGTGGATGGATGGATGGATGGATGGAAAAAAGATAAAGCAACACGAGCTCCAAATAATAGTTTGTGGTGCCAGCCTACAGGTTGCAGTCCAACAATCACACCACACAAAAATTAAAAAAGGTATGTGGCACACAGGATTAAAGTTATCAAAAGTGCAGGTAAACTTTTAATGAAGACATGTGTGTGATGGAAATGTTTCAGCTCCACAGCTTGACAAAGGCTCTGTGGAGCCGGAATGTTGCCATCACACACATGGCTTGATTAAAAGTTTACCTGCACTTCGATAACTTTAATCTTGTGTGCCACCTACCTTTTTTGATTGTTTTAGATAGATAAATCCCACTCCAACGAGCACTTCATCGCATTCAAACAGTCTCTTACTACCTTCAAGTCCACACTCACTACAGCAAAACAAACATCCTTCTCATCTCTCATATCCACCCTGTCTCACAACCCTAAACAGGTATTCAACACTTTCAATTCTCTCCTCCATCCCCCAGCGCCTCCTCCCTCACCTCTCATCTCAGCCGAAGACTTTGCCTCGTTCTTCAAGCAGAAGATTGACTCCATCAGACAAAGCCTTTTCCTAAAGTCCCCACAACCCCTCCTCATAACTACTCAACCATCCTCCTCCAAAACCAGCTTCTCCTCCATTACGGACGATCACCTCTCGTCTTTACTCTCCAAATCACACCTCACCACCTGCGAACTTGACCCAATTCCTTCCCACCTCATCCCTAACCTCACCACAGTCTTCATCCCAACCCTAACCCACCTTTTCAACCTGTCACTAACAACTGGTGTCTTCCCCTCATGCTTCAAACATGCCTCGATCACACCCATCCTCAAAAAGCCATTCCTTTACCCATCCTCTCTGTCTAGCTATCGCCCCATATCACATCTCCCTTATGCCTCAAAACTACTGGAACAACACGTCCATTCTGAACTATCCTCCGACCTCTCCTCCTGCTCCCTCTTTGACTCCCTCCAATCTGGCTTCCTACCGCATCACTCCACTGAAACTGCCCTGACTAAAGTCAACAATGACCTACTAACTGCCAAATCCAAGCGACACAACTCTGTCCTTCTCCTCCTGGACATATCATCTGCCTTTGACACAGTCGACCATTCCCTCTTACTGAAGACTCTCTCTTCTCTTGGCATCAGAAACTTGGCCCTATCTTGGATCTTCTCATACTTAACTGACAGGACATTCAGTGTCTCCCACTCACACACCACCTCCTCATCTCGCCCCTATCTGTCGGTGTCCCCCAAGATTCAGTTCTAGAACCCCTGCTCTTCTCCATCTACACCTTCGGCCTGGGACAGCTCATAGAGTCCCATGGCTTTCAGTATCACCTCTATGCTGATGACACACAGATCTACCTCTCTGGACCCAATATCTCCTCCCTACTAACCAAAATCCCACAATGTCTCTCCGCTATGTCATCCTTCTTCTCTGACAGATTTCTAAAACTTAACATGGACAAAACTGAATTCATCATCTTTCCACCGTCTCGCTCAACCCCACCAACTGACCTATCCATCAAAGTGAATAGCTGCCCATTCTCCCCAGTCCTGCAAGCCTGCTGCCTCGGGGTAATCCTGGACTCTAATCTCTCCTTTAAACCACATATCCAAGCCCTTTCCACTTCCTGCCGACTCCAAATCAATAACATCTCCTAGATCCGCACATTCCTCAACCAAGAAGCTGCAAAAACACTGGTGCATGCCCTCATCATCTCCCGCCTTGACTACTGCAACCTCTTGCTCTGTGGCCTCCCTTCTACCACTCTTGCACCCCTCCAATCTATCCTAAACTCTGCTGCCCAACTAATCCACTTGTCCCCACGCTATTCCCCGGCTTCTCCCCTCTGTCAATCCCTTCATTGGCTCCCCATTGCCCAGAGAATCCAGTTCAAAACCCTAACCATGGCATCAAAAGCCATCCACAACCTGTCTCTCCCATACATCTGTGACCTAGTCTCCCGGTACTTACCTGCACGCAACCTCCGATCCTCACAAGATCTCCTTCTCTACTCCCCTCTTATCTCCTCTTCCCACAATCGTATACAAGATTTCTCCCGTGCATCCCCCCTATTCTGGAACTCTCTACCCCAACACATCAGACTCTCGCCTACCGTGGAAACCTTCAAAAGGAACCTGAAGACCCACCTCTTCAGACAAGCCTACATCCTGCAGTAACCCTCACTCCACCATACCGCTGCACGACCAGCTCTACCCTCACCTACTGTATCCTCACCCATCCCTGTAGATAGTAAGCCCTCGTGGGCAGGGTCCTCGCTCCTCCTGTACCAATCGTCGAGTTGTATTGTTCAAAATTTATTGTAATTGTTTGTGCTATGTATATCCCTTTCACATGTAAGTAAAGTGCCATGTAATGAATGGCGCTATAATAATAAATAATAATAATAATAATAATAAATAGATAGATAGATAGACAGAAAATTAGATAGTACAGCCATAACAAAAAATGGCAAATGGTGTCAGTCCACAGGTTGTAACGCAACAGCAAGCTTACATAGGAAAATAAAAAAAAATGTTCAGCGCACTCTATAGACCATTCAATGTAAAGAGTACAGACTTTTATAGGCCGATGTGGAAAAAGGCAAAATTTTGGCTCAAGTACACCGAGCCTTTGTCAAGCTTGACAAAGGCTTTGTGTAATTTGGTGGAAATGTTGCTTTTTTCCACATGGGCCAGAAGCTTCTGTACTTTTTGCATAGATAGATAGAATATTATTAGAGGGATGACTGTTGTACTTCAAGATGTCAAGATAAGTTGCGCCTGCCGAGTGAAGTTGAATCTGTCACTGAAAGCCATTTAAAGAGCTGCCTGACATTATATCGATGATAATCACATATGTGACTAAACTGTAAGGCTAAGTCACATTGAACATTACACAGTAGATTAGACTGCATGATCGTATTTGACAAGTTACGCATCATACATGAATATATGCTGCCTTTAACAGTCTTTAAGTCATTCTTTGTATATCGGCTCCAAATTCACATTTCATTATTGCAACCTTCTGTCAACATCTTCAATTTTTCCAGTTTGCTCTGTAGTCGCATGATTTGCCAATGAGCTAAACAGCGAGGAATTACTAAACGTGAGGAACAAAAAGCGGCCATACACACTGGATGGAAGGAGGTTGATGGTTGAACCAACAATTGTTCACTGAATGATGGGAGCACATTTACTCGGATTCTGGTCCATGCTGACTACTACTGTCGTTTAAACAAGTTATACATTATACATTCTTTTTGGGAATGTTCTTTCACGTAAAGATTGTGTTTGGGTCTAGAGATTATCAGAGAAATTTTAAACGTATAGAATGATAAAATGTTAGAGTTGGAAGAGACCTCCAGGGTCATCGTGTCCATCCCTTGCTCAACGCAGGATTCTTAGCCAACTTCTTTCAAGATGATGGTCATCGTTCATTGGTAAATTTCATCCAACTAATGGCCATTTTGGTTTAAATTGTCCTTTGCGCTAAACTTTTGGCTAATATGACTGCTCACCTTTAGGCCTTTGTAGATGACCATGTGCATTTTGTTGTGTAGGTCACAAAGCTCTATGTGGGTTTCAGATATAGTTTTCTTCAATATTCTATCCCCTGCAGCTTTTTTTTTTTTTTTGCAAAGCACATTTTTGGATTGTTTTATAGCATTTTTGGCTTATTAATAAAACAGCAGGAAAGCAGAAAACAGCAAGTTTGTAAAGGGAAACATAAATAAGAAAATGACCCTTTTCACTGGAGTATAAAACCTAAATGATGGCTTTATGCTAAATTACGGTTTCAGCCTTGAAATTTGCATTATCAGCAATTTCTTAATGCACTTCTACTACCTAAATTGCTCCCTTCACAAACTGCTTTACCTGGTAAAATAAGCAGAATTTAGGGACGGTACATGCAGAAAGCAAAGAAGAGGCTGTGATAGCCTTAAGCACATAACACAGCCTCTCTGCCCTATGTTTGCTGCTGATAGCAGAGGACGGAATATAAATTCCGCATTACTGCACTTCTCCAATGATGGAGTTCCACTGTAAGTAATAGCAGAAGATGAGTCTACTGATTTTGTATGAAGAAATTACCTTTCCATTTCTTTCTTTTTATTATTGTGTATTATATAGCATCAACATATTTCTCAGTACAGTACAGTACAAAGATTGCTATTCATTTAAAGGGATTTTGTCAGTAGGAACAACCCTCCCAAGCCATCTGTATGTGACTCGCCCCCTGGGCCGTGGGGCACCCGGAACCGGGCTTCTGTGTGATGCTGGGGGTAGTAGTGGCAACCCGATCCCGTGGCTCAGGGTGGTCAGACCAATGTTGTGGCAGTCTATTTATAGATTTGGGAATGTCCGACTACGCCACCCGTGGATTGTGGTCAGAGATTATCGCCGCTGCGAGGCAGACCGCTGAGGCTGGTGTTCGTGTGCAGCACAAGGGTAGGATAACTCCCCACGGGAAGAGTGTAGCCTCAGGACAGTGTAGGTGAATGCTGGGGGTGATAGTGCCGGCTGCGATAGTAAGAGTTCAGAGTCCGCTTCAAACAGTCCAGGGTCTTTATTGCAGATGTTATTACTGACCCAACAGGAGTACCGGTTAGGAGTGGACCTGGGTATCTGAGAGCATTCGGGCGAGCCCCACTGGTCAGGGTGAGTGTGTAGGCCTACCGTTCTCTCTCTGCCCTTGCTGACTATCCCCCTCTTCGTGGTGTAATAGCCCACGTCCCTGAGCTGGCCATGTACTTTGCCTGTATGGCTTGCGACTCGGGCCTTGGGTACCTTTTGCTTCTCCTTGCTGTACTGGTCCCTCTGTGTGGCGGAGCCTCCAGGCTTCTTAGGCCAAGAGACCTGAAATCCCTCGCGGGTTGGTTCTCTGCTGCTGGGCTTGCAACCCTGACAGCCTCGGACCCCAATGTCCGGTTGTGTGCTTCTCTCAGCCAGGACCGGCTCTCGTCGCCTCTGTCCCTGGCTTGCAGTTTCTCCTCTGCATCACGGACTCCTCAGCTGCTGCTGACCTGTCCCTCTTCTCTGAGAACTCTTCTGGACACTTCAGAAGTGGGTTCTGGTCTCCCTAACCCTGCCCCAGTTCCAGCTTTTATAGGGGCAGCCAGCTCCCCCTACTGGCCTGGGACAGGAGGTGCTGCATGCTAATGGTCCCTGACCAGGGAACCTCCCTCCTGCTCTCAGACACAGCCTTTAATATTTGTGGCATCCAGGCCTGGGGTGACACATATGTACATACAGGTCATAGAAAGTTGAACAAAATGATACCTTTATATCTGTAATCCAATAAATGGTTCCTGAGAAATCCACGTTTTTCAAATATGTAAATGAGCTGAGAAGATCTCTAGGGAAGATCCCATTCTGGAACAGAGATCTTTTCATCTCATTTACATATTTGAAAAACATGGATTTCTCAGGAACCATTCATCGTATCGCAGATATCAAGGTATCATTTTATTCAGCTTCCTATGACCTACATGCCCATATGCACAGCTTATGATGGTTGATCCTACTGACAAATGCCCTTTAAGACACTGTCAGGCAAAAGGTATTTTTGCCCGAGTTTTAAAAATGAGAGATGTTTTAAAAAGGAAAACCCCCACCCCCTACCTGTTTGTAAGAGAAGACATAGAACTCACTTTTGCTTTTCTCCAAACCAGGAATCTTTATGACCCGCAATAAAACCTCAGTCCAGGGCAAGCACTGGTACAAACCGGAAAATCCCTCCAAAAAATCCCATTGTTTAATTGTACAAACGTTTTATGCCAATTTTAATCACGCACAGGTCTGACAGAAACATCGGAACCACGTTTTTTGAATGCTTACCTTTTCCCATTACAATAGTATAACTTGCATAACTGAGGAATGACCGGGAACTGAGATAATGGATTCTGAGCTTCTGAGCGTCATAGAGGTTTCATATTTAATATCTATCTTCATGAATATTGGTGACGGTCAAGATGATGTCTCCCTCTTGGATGTGGGACCCCCCCACACCAAGATATGGAATCTGAAGGATTTTTTAGGTCTTCTGCAGCTGGGTGGGCTCGCAAAGCCGAGCCCCTTTGTAAGGTAAATAAGGGGTGTTCCCCAGAGTTTTGGCTGCTTGCTAAAAACCAGATCGGCCATTTTTCAAGCCATTCCAACCAGGGACGCCAGACGCATGCACTACACGCTGCGTGAAGGAATCAAGTCTAATTTCCGGGGAGTCGCCCCCCCCACAGAATCTGAGACCATCACCTTGTGAAGCAGGTTTTGCTATTACTTATTCCTTTTATTTTAATAACTGTTTATGCATACATGTAAATTGTCTCCTTTATAATATCTTGTATATATTTTGTAAACACTGCCCCCCTTTGGGAGTAAATCATTAATTATTTACCAGTTTCTTTCTTCTTGTCCTATGTCGAGCAAACACGTTCCTCACCCGCTAATTCACGTTACCTACCAGGTACCCGATCCACCTGTTAAGCGATCGGTGGTGGCAGTATACCAGTGTTTATGTGATATTGTGGTTTGAGGGTGGCTGGTCGGTGGTATATATACGTTCCTGGAAGGAACTGGTGGTATATATACGTCCTGTCACATCACGTGCCGCAATAGTCGACATAAATTAGAGCAGCTGCACCCGTGCGTATCCTCGGTCAATACCGTGTTTGACCAGCAGGATAAGGGGGCGCCAGAGAGCTGCAAGGTCTGACCCAAGTGGGTGTCGTTTTCATGACAAATTGGAGGCAAGCGGTGGGATCATAGGACATTAGTGATCTGGTTTGAGCAATCATTCCTCTCACTAAAAAACTTGCACAAAAGTTTTGAAGATCGAACTCAGTGTTTGTTAGATCTGAGACAATACTGTATGTGTAGCAGCTATCCCTACCCTTCTTCGTTTTTTCTTTTCTATTTTTATTTTGGTGATCATGGTTGTAGTTGGGGAGTCCTGGTATCACCAGCAGAAAAAGGACACTCTTATTGGAATATGTATAATCAAAGGCATTGACCCCCACGGCAAAAGCAAAGAACAAATGGTTTCTGAACTGTTACAAGATGCTGCAGAGCCCGTCCGACAGCAGAGCCCTGATGAGGGGGCGGCCAGCCAAGGCCCGGATGGCGCTGCTGCCGGGGTCCAACCGGTGATTGCTAGCCATACCCGCAACCAGGGTAGTGTGGACCCCCACCTGCAGATGGCCTTGGAGGAGCTCGCCACAGACGATCATGATGGACGACTGCAGCTGATCCTGAAATTCCAGGAGCGGGCTGAGCGACAAGCTGACCGAGAGGCTGCTGAGCGACAAGCCCAAGCTGACCGAGAGGCTGCTGAGCGACAAGCTGACCGACAACACCAGCTGGAGCTAGCCCGGATTCAGAAGGAATTGCCCTCTACGCAGACCCGTGAGTCCAACAGTGCCAGCTGCTTTAAACCTCGTCCTGAGCACTTCCCTGTGATGGAAAAGGATGGGGACTTGGACACATTTCTGCGAGGCTTTGAAAAGGCCTGCAGGCAGTATCAGCTGCCCATCGACCAATGGGCAAGATATTTGACTCCAGGGCTCCGAGGAAAAGCTTTAGAGGTGTTTGCTTCCCTCCCTCGAGAGCAGGATGGAGACTATGAGGCCGTCAAGCAGGCCCTGATAAAAAAGTACCAGCTGACTCCGGAGGTTTACCGGAAAAAATTCAGAACCCTCCAACGTGGACCACATGACACCTGCAGCGATGTGGTAGACGGGCTCAGAACCAACTTTGAGCATTGGATCCAAGGACTGTCAGCGACCACCTTTGAGCAGCTAAAGGATCTGATGGTGAAAGACCAGTTCCTGCATCTGTGTCCGACTGAGGTACGGCAGTTCGTGATGGATCGGGAGCCACCTGATGCCAGTAAAGCAGCGCAGATCGCAGACACCTACGAGGCCAACCGGAGACCAGAGGTGCGGAAGCCGGTCGTCACCAGCTGGAAAGGGGGTAAGCCATCAACCACTATCCCTGCCCCTGCCAGCCGACCTTCCGGAGGCCTTTTTCCCGTTACCAAGGCCCTGCCTGCATCTGATGCCCGCAGGTGTTATTCCTGCAACCAGACTGGTCATCTCAGAGCCACTTGCCCAGAGAAGCAGAGGAAGAACCCCCCATCCAAGGCTCCAGGGCCTAATGCCTCAGTTCTTTTGGTGGGTGGGCCGGTTGGGAGGGCCTGTGAAAACTTTCAGTCTGTCAGGGTGGGGGACACTCTCACTGTAGGCCTCAAGGACACTGGGGCCGAACGAACCCTCATCCGACCCGAACTGGTGTCCCCTGAAGCGCTTATTCCAGGAAAGACCCTGACTGTCACCGGGATTGGGGGCGTCCGATGCCCCTTGCCCATGGCCCGGGTTTTTATTGATTGGGGTGCGGGGAGTGGGGTGAAGGAAGTGGGAGTATCCAAAAACCTACCTGCAAATGTTTTGTTGGGAACTGATTTGGGGAGGATGCTTGCTTATTATGTCCCTAACACCTCTCCCCGATCTGATACGGTTGGTAAGGTTAATACTGATACGGTGAATGTCAATGCTTTACCTGATCATGATGATGAGGATGATGGTGATGATGATGATGATCATGATGATGATGATCATGATGATGATGTTGTTGTCTTGGAAGGTGCCGGAGAACTCAGCCATGTCACTCTGCGGGGTGATGTTGCTGAGGATCCCCTAGCCGGAGCAAAGGTCAGTGCTAAGGGTAATGGGAAGAGGCACGGGGACCATGAAGCAGGTGGTGCTGTGCCAGTGACCAGTGTCACAACAAATGGTGACCTGGCTGATAGTCGCTGCCCCATACGTAGCACTGTGCCTGAGGTAATGGAGGATGATGGAGAAGTAGTTCTCATGGCCTCGCAGGCTAATGAGACGGTGTTATTCCCCGGGGAGACGGCCTATATAGCCGCTGTTACCCGCAGTCAGAGTGCCCAGAACGCAAGTAACGCCCTGCCTTCTGGACCCTCCTCGGACAGAGGAATAACAGAATCAGTTATGGACCCAGAGCCGGTCCCAGAGGGCCCCAGTGAGGACGTGGCCTTAACCTCACTTCTGGCTTCCTCCAGCCAGGAGTTTCAGGCAGCTCTGCACTCAGATGCTAGCCTGGAGACGTTAAGGAGCCTCGCTGAGATACCCATCTCCGAGTCAGATAAGGAGAGGGTATTGTGGGACCAAGGGAGGTTGTACCGGGAGACAGTTCCCTGTACACCCCAACAGGAGTGGCTGAGGGAAAGACAGCTGGTTGTCCCCTATCAATTCAGGGACGAGTTGCTGCGGATCGCCCATGAAATTCCACTCGCTGGACACTTGGGGGTCAGCAAAACCAAGGCCCGGCTGTCTCATCACTTTTATTGGCCCAAAATGAGGACAGATGTGGTGAACTACTGTCGCTCCTGTACCACGTGTCAAAGAGTGGGAAAGTCAGGGCCGGCCCCCAAAGCCCCCCTGATCTCTTTGCCAGTGATAGAGGAGCCTTTCCAGAGGATTGCTGTGGACATTGTGGGACCTCTGGCCATACCCAGCAGCTCTGGAAAACGATTCATCCTTACCGTGGTAGACTATGCTACCCGGTATCCGGAGGCAGTAGCCCTGTCCTCAATTAGGGCGGATAAGGTGGCGGACGCCCTCTTGGCCATCTTTTCGCGAGTAGGATTTCCCAGGGAGATGCTTACCGACCAGGGGACCCAGTTCATGTCACGCTTAATGGAGGCCCTATGTAAGAAAATGCAGGTGCAGCATTTGGTATCGAGCGCATATCACCCACAGACCAATGGTTTGTGTGAGCGATTCAACGGTACCCTTAAACAGATGTTAAAAATGCTGGTTGAGACCCAGGGTCTCGACTGGGAGCGTTACCTCCCACACCTGTATTTGCTTACAGAGAGGTTCCACAGGCCTCAACGGGGTTCTCTCCCTTTGAGCTCCTGTATGGCAGGCGTGTCCGAGGACCCCTTGGTTTGATAAGGGAATTCTGGGAAGAAGAGCCGAGCTCCCCAGGAGTGTCCATCGTGGAGTATGTCATGCGCTTCCGTGACAAGATGCAGACCTTGACGCAGTTGGTGCATGACAACATGGCGCAAGCCCAGGCTGACCAGAAGCATTGGTACGACCAGAACGCCTGAGAACGGACCTACCAGGTGGGTCAGAAGGTGTGGGTGCTGGTCCCCGTACCAAAGGACAAGCTTCAGGCGGCCTGGGAAGGCCCGTATGTCATTCACCAACAGCTCAACCCGGTCACCTACGTGATCACCCTTGACCACGAGCGGGGTAGGCGGAAGGCGTTTCACGTTAATATGATGAAGGCTCATCAAGAACGTGGAACCTGCGTCCTACCGGTCTGCAACTTGCCCGAGGATGGGGAGGATGACCCCCTCTTGGACATGCTCGCCCAAGCGAAGGCCAGCGGGTCCCTAGAGGATGTAGAGCTAAGCGACTTGCTATCCGCAGACCAGAGGTCTCAGATGCAAGCAGTGCTGAAACCCTTCCAAGCAGTGTTCACCAACCTGCCTGGCAGGACTGAAGGGGCGGTCCATGAAGTGGACACCGGGAATCATGCCCCACTCCGGCGGACAGCCTATCGAATCTCCGACGAGGTGCAGCATGTCATGCGCCAGGAGGTCGAGGAGATGCTGCAGTTGGGGGTGATTAAGCGGTCCAAGAGCGCGTGGGCCTCACCTGTAGTCCTGGTGCCTAAGAAGGACCGGACCACTCGGTTCTGTGTGGACTACAGGGGGCTCAACGCTATCACCGCCTCTGACGCACAACCAATGCCACGCATTGAGGAGCTGCTGGAGCGGTTAGCCAGCGCGAGCTATCTCTCCATTATGGATTTGAGTCGGGGATATTGGCAGATTCCCTTGAGCCCCGGGGCCCAGGAGAAGTCCGCCTTTATCACCCCCTTCGGATTGTATGAATCCACGGTCATGCCCTTCGGCATGAAAAATGCCCCTGCCACGTTCCAGCGAATGGTCAACCACCTGCTCCAGGGACTGGAGAGGTACGCAGTGGCGTACCTGGATGACATTGCCATCTTCAGTCCCACCTGGGAGGATCACCTCGAGCATCTGCAGCAGGTGCTCGGGCGCATTCACCAGGCGGGCTTGACCATCAAGCCGGGAAAGTGCCAGATGGGCATGAACGAGGTCCACTACCTGGGGCACCGGGTAGGTGGGGGTACTCTGAAGCCAGAGCCTGGGAAGGTGGACGCTATCGTGTCCTGGCCCACCCCCAGGACCAAGAAGCAGGTGCAGTCCTTCTTGGGCACCGCAGGGTACTATAGACGCTTTGTGCAGGACTATAGTAGCCTTGCGAAGCCCTTGACAGACCTCACCAGGAAGAGCCTACCCCATTCCGTCAAATGGACGGATGAATGCGAGGTGGCCTTTAGGGCTTTGAAGACTGCCCTGAGCAGCTCTCCTGTACTAAAGACGGTCGACGGCACACGGCCACTCTTAGTACAGACCGACGCCAGTGAGTTTGGCCTCGGTGCTGTACTCAGCCAGGTCGACTCGGGGAACCAAGAACACCCCGTGTTGTACCTAAGCCGGAAACTGCTGCCGAGGGAAGTGGCCTATTCCACCATAGAGAAGGAGTGCCTGGCCATTGTATGGGCCCTCAACCGCTTACAGCCTTACTTGTACGGGCGCCCCTTCACTGTCGTGACTGACCACAACCCCCTGAGTTGGCTGCACACCATGTCAGGTGCCAACGGAAGGTTGTTACGCTGGAGCCTCACCCTCCAGCAGTACGACTTTACCGTTCAACACTGCAAGGGCAGCGAGCATGGCAATGCCGATGGGTTGTCCCGGTGAGGGGAGCCTCCAGACATACGCTTGGAGGAGTACCAGAAGGTCCTACCTCCATAGCGCAGTCTAAAAGGGGGAGGTGTCAGGCAAAAGGTATTTTTGCCCGAGTTTTAAAAATGAGAGATGTTTTAAAAAGGAAAACCCCCACCCCCTACCTGTTTGTAAGAGAAGACATAGAACTCACTTTTGCTTTTCCCCAAACCAGGAATCTTTATGACCCGCCATAAAACCTCAGTCAAGGGCAAGCACTGGTACAAACCGGAAAATCCCTCCAAAAAATCCCATTGTTTAATTGTACAAACGTTTTATGCCAATTTTAATCACGCACAGGTCTGACAGAAACATCGGAACCACGTTTTTTGAATGCTTACCTTTTTCCCATTACAATAGTATAACTTGCATAACTGAGGAATGACCGGGAACTGAGATAATGGATTCTGAGCTTCTGAGCGTCATAGAGGTTTCATATTTAATATCTATCTTCATGAATATTGGTGACAGTCAAGATGATGTCTCCCTCTTGGATGTGGGACCCCCCCACACCAAGATATGGAATCTGAAGGATTTTTTAGGTCTTCTGCAGCTGGGTGGGCTCGCAAAGCCGAGCCCCTTTGTAAGGTAAATAAGGGGTGTTCCCCAGAGTTTTGGCTGCTTGCTAAAAACCAGATCGGCCATTTTTCAAGCCATTCCAACCAGGGACGCCAGACGCATGCACTACACGCTGCGTGAAGGAATCAAGTCTAATTTCCGGGGAGCCGTCCCCCCCACAGAATCTGAGACCATCACCTTGTGAAGCAGGTTTTGCTATTACTTATTCCTTTTATTTTAATAACTGTTTATGCATACATGTAAATTGTCTCCTTTATAATATCTTGTATATATTTTGTAAACACTGCCCCCCTTTGGGAGTAAATCATTAATTATTTACC
This sequence comes from Phyllobates terribilis, assembly GCF_046119375.1. NCBI lineage: Eukaryota > Metazoa > Chordata > Amphibia > Anura > Dendrobatidae > Phyllobates > Phyllobates terribilis. The sequence goes on from NW_027362773.1 coordinate 26,087,453, forward strand.
AGTTTCTTTCTTCTTGTCCTATGTCGAGCAAACACGTTCCTCACCCGCTAATTCACGTTACCTACCAGGTACCCGATCCACCTGTTAAGCGATCGGTGGTGGCAGTATACCAGTGTTTATGTGATATTGTGGTTTGAGGGTGGCTGGTCGGTGGTATATATACGTTCCTGGAAGGAACTGGTGGTATATATACGTCCTGTCACATCACGTGCCGCAATAGTCGACATAAATTAGAGCAGCTGCACCCGTGCGTATCCTCGGTCAATACCGTGTTTGACCAGCAGGATAAGGGGGCGCCAGAGAGCTGCAAGGTCTGACCCAAGTGGGTGTCGTTTTCATGACAGACACAAACACTTAAGTTTAAAGACAGTCGAACCCAATGATACCTTTACGATGGGGCCGACTGTTTAATGTAGGGGTAGATAAAGATTGGGCAGTATGAATTCAAATGCCCCATCCTTCTAGTTCTTCCGAGACAAACTACTGACAACTACTCTGCTGTCTACAAAACACGTGGAAGCTCGGCCAAGCGTTCATGTTTGTGGAAGAGTAGAGAGTGATAGCCGTCAGCTCACAGTCTAATTTCCTTTCGTTTTTGATTTAACACGTATACCAACTGGAGCAGGTAGGAAGCCAGTACAGTATTAAACATGGTTTTGAAGTATTAATTGAAATCCATGTATCCAGTAAATATTTGTCCAAACAAAGCAAGACATTACCCTGCTTGGATAATGGTTAGAGCGCTTAGCCACTTTTAATGTATATAGTCCAAGTAGGCCCTTTTTAGTTTTTCGATTTCCCGTTTTTCCAAGACCTATAACTTTTTGATTTTTCCGTGGACATATCTATCTGAGGACATGCTTAACGTTGTCCTGTGTGTCACTATAGCTGTGGTGATACCAAATTGATATTGTTTTTTATGGTTTACTAATTATTAACCGTATGGGCTAAATATTCAGATATTTTATTAATTTGCACAGTTACGCATTCAACAATACCAAAAATTTTGATTTTTTTTCTATTGTTTAGATTTCATTTATGTTACGGGAAAAGGTGGTGATGAGAATTTGTACAGTATATATTTATTTTTTACAAATATTATTAATTGTTTATTACATTTTTCTTACTCCCTGTAGGGAATTTGAACCTGTAATCACTTGATTGCTAGTACAATACGCTGTAAATACTGTAATATTATGCTGTGTAGTATATCGTCAATCTCCTACGTTGCCCGTATGCAGACACGGCACCTTCAAGAGGCCCTCGGCTGCCATGACCATGCCATTGACATCCTACAAAAGTGTTGTGGGGGGGTGATAGATGTCAGACTGGACATTGACATAATTTTTAAAGCAGCTAGACTCAAGTGTTGGCTGTATAACACAGCTGGTCCCCACGCTGTATGGCATGGGCTCATATCCTGATGCCAGTCCAGACATGCAGCATGCATATTCACTATACGTGTATGGCAGATGTCACCAGTGTAAATCTTAGCTGAGCGGGCTCCTTCCCCAGGCTGTCGTCGTCCATATAGATAGATAGATACAGTAGATATGTTTATGGAAATGACTGCATGGGACATAGTGAGATGAAGAGTAATAGGAGGGCATTGGCATTTTCATTAGGCTACACTGGTAAAACGCCTTGTAAATGATGGGGACCTGTGGCCTCTGGCACTAGCACTGGACTCTTAAGCTGGTCTCACAATATCCTTGGCTCCATGAGTTGTATAGATGCCTATAGTTTGGAGCTCAGAACCGGTTGTTTAGCCAATCAAGACTGAGTCCTGGGGTAGGGGTGGACATTGCTGCAACCGCACAAGGTCTCAAGAGGTAAGGTGGCCACTTCCACCTTCAAGGCAGCTTCCACATCAAGGAGTGCATCATGTTAAACTATTGGACTACAAAGGACCCATATACTATTCTTCCACAGGGGCCCTCTTCTGCCTATATTTGTCCCTGCCTTTGGGGTACTACATTTTAGGCTTCAATATGGAGTTCATGGGAAATTGACAGGGGAGTGGGGTAGTTAGTATCTGGTAGCATATACCATGGAGTTACAGAAAACATACTTTGTTTTTTTCTTATTATTCTAGCCCTGCATCTAACATTCACTTCCTTCATCTGGGTTAATTTCGTGTTTCCAAGGTGGGAATGTTTAGGCTGTATAGCAGGGGGGTTGTTTATTTGATATGATGTCCATTCTAATAGAACTATAGCCTTGAGATCTACAGTACAACACCATACTATTTTCTAACGGTTTTGATCTCGAGCCATGGCAACTTGATGGATGAACGATCTGTAGGAATATCGAGCTTGTGGAAGCTTAGATAGGTTCACCAGGGTCTTTTCTGCCGTAATCTTGATGGTATCTAGTCATTTGGTTGCTGGTCTGACTCTTCACCATGTTGCATCAATTCTTCCGACCATGATGTCCTTCTCCAGTGATTGCTCTTTTCGTATGATGTGTCCAAAGTAGGCAAGTCATAGCTTGGTGATCCTTGCTTCCAGTGACATGTCTGGCTTGATTTGTTCCAAAATTGATTAGTTTGTTCTTCTTGCCATCCATGACATTGTTAACTATGTATAAATAATTTGAGATTGCACCAGCAATTCTGATGCTTGACCCAGTACCATATCCAGGAGTTTCCTCCGCATTTTACCTTCTAAGAATCCCTTTTGACCTTGAATGCATGACCTTGAGATGAAACCTCTTCTTCCCTTCTGCAATCAACCCCTCTAGTGCCGGCAGTCTTTATTCAGATGTTTGTAACCAGTGCATCTCCAGCTGCTGTGAACTATAGTACGTCCCGTCTGCCCACAGGGGCTTGCAGTTTAGCAACAGCTGGGTAGCCACAGGTTGCCTACGCTTATTTTAATTACTGATATTAGCCATGTACTTTTCTATGCGTGAGTGAGCCTGTAGCTTTGCTATATCATATCGCTCCGCTACGAACCTGAGTAATATATTTCCTAGTCCTCTTTGTACCAGACTATCGCTGTTCTTCAGACAATAAGAGTATGGTAAAAAGGCCCACTGGCTATGCTGAGACGACTGTAAGCTGCTTTTTTTGTGCAAAGAGCCTGATAGCATTCAGCATCTGCCGTTCAAGGCCCGGGAGACAATGTGAACATGTTCGTCAGCAGAAATCCACAGAGGTAGCCTAGAATTTTTTTTATATCTATTTCTAGTTGGGAAAAGATACATGTGCACAGCCCAAGGGGGTTGTCTGGGATGGCGGGATGTGGTCTGCTGTCCAATCCACGGAGAACCACATTCGAGATAACAGGAGTTGGCTCCTAGAAATGACAGTGTCATTGGGCCACATTGTGCTCTGCTATTTCGTGCCTTAGCCCTGTCCAGTAATTACCATGTCCTTAATGTGATCTGTGATTGAACGTAGCCATGTAAAGCATTATGTTTACAGCCATGTGCGGCAAAATCTACTTTTGGCATCTCGTTCAATGTACACATGCACACTGGATAGAAAGGCTGAAAATGTCCCCATAGATTTGCACAGGTATAATCCACAGATTTGCACAGGTATAATCCACAGATTTGCACAGGTATAATTCATAGATTTGCACAGGTATAATCCACAGATTTGTACAGGTGTAATCCACAGATTTGCGCAGGTATGATCCACAGATTTGCACAAGTGTAATCCACAGATTTGTACAGGTGTAATCCACAGATTTGCACATGTGTAATCCACAGATTTGCACAGGTGTAATCCATAGATTTGCACAGGTATAATCCATAGATTTGCACAGGTATAATCCACAGATTTGCACAGGTATAATTCATAGATTTGCACAGGTATAATCCACAGATTTGTACAGGTGTAATCCACAGATTTGCGCAGGTATGATCCACAGATTTGCACAAGTGTAATCCACAGATTTGTACAGGTGTAATCCACAGATTTGCACATGTGTAATCCACAGATTTGCACAGGTGTAATCCATAGATTTGCACAGGTATAATCCATAGATTTGCACAGGTATAATCCACAGATTTGCACAGGTATAATTCATAGATTTGCACAGGTATAATCCACAGATTTGTACAGGTGTAATCCACAGATTTGCGCAGGTATGATCCACAGATTTGCACAAGTGTAATCCACAGATTTGTACAGGTGTAATCCACAGATTTGCACATGTGTAATCCACAGATTTGCACAGGTGTAATCCATAGATTTGCACAGGTATAATCCATAGATTTGCACAGGTATAATCCACAGATTTGCACAGGTATAATTCATAGATTTGCACAGGTATAATCCACAGATTTGTACAGGTGTAATCCACAGATTTGCGCAGGTATGATCCACAGATTTGCACAAGTGTAATCCACAGATTTGTACAGGTGTAATCCACAGATTTGCACATGTGTAATCCACAGATTTGCACAGGTGTAATCCATAGATTTGCACAGGTATAATTCATAGAATTGCACAGGTATAATCCACAGATTTGCACAGGTATAATCCACAGATTTGCACAGGTATAATTCATAGATTTGTACAGGTATAATCCACAGATTTGTACAGGTGTAATCCACAGATTTGCACAGGTATGATCCACAGATTTGCACAAGTGTAATCCACAGATTTGCACAGGCATGATCCACAGATTTGCACAGGTATGATCCATAGATTTGCACAGGTATAATCCACAGATTTGCACAGGTATAATCCACAGATTTGCACAGGTATAATTCATAGATTTGCACAAGTATAATCCACAGATTTGTACAGGTGTAATCCACAGATTTGCACAGGTATGATCCACAGATTTGCACAAGTGTAATCCACAGATTTGCACAGGTATGATCCACAGATTTGCACAGGTATGATCCACAGATTTGCACAGGTATGATCCATAGATTTGCACAGGTATAATTCACAGATTTGCACAGGTATAATCCATAGATTTGCACAGGTATAATCCACAGATTTGCACAGGTATAATCCACAGATTTGCACAGGTATAATTCATAGATTTGCACAGGTATAATCCACAGATTTGTACAGGTGTAATCCACAGATTTGCACAGGTATGATCCACAGATTTGCACAAGTGTAATCCACAGATTTGCACAGGTATGATCCACAGATTTGCACAGGTATGATCCACAGATTTGCACAGGTATGATCCACAGATTTGCACAGGTATGATCCATAGATTTGCACAGGTATAATTCACAGATTTGCACAGGAGTAATCCACAGATTTGCACAGGTATAATCCACAGATTTGCACAGGTATAATCCACAGATTCACACAGGTATGATCCACAGATTTGAACAGGTATGATCCATAGATTTGCAGAGGTATGATCCACAGATTGCACAGGTATGATCCACAGATTTGCACAGGTATGATCCACAGATAAACACAGTAGCTGACGTGTAGATGAGATTTTTACCAGTCTCAGCTACATGCTATTTTTTTTCATTGCAGATTTCACCCCTCTCAATGTATCAGGTGTAACATCTGCGGTGAAACCACAACAAAATTTGCAGCGAAACACAGTGGTGCTTGGCTGCAGTACCTCGCACAACCTGTAGAAAGGTCTGGTGCTGTTTTTGGAGTAAAGACAGCAAGTTTTTTCTTTTTCTGGGCAGCCTTTCTAATGAAGAATGGTGCCTAATTTAGGATTTTCTTCTATCAGCCAGAGGTAAGAGCACTGAAGACTCATCATTTAGCAAAAACACTCACAGACATATTGCATTGATGCATTGAAACACAAACACTTATCTTCTATTCATGTATAAATGTACACACCCATACTATATGGGCAAAAGTATTAGGGAGCACTTATTAAAGGGTTGTTCTCATAAATGGACTGCATGAGCTCTCTCCCAGAGAAGTGCGCTCCTGATGATTGACACCTGGGATCAGCGTCTGAGCCGTTGGCCTGGACTGAGCTCTCTACTGTGCTGCAAACTTAGGCAGCTTTGCCTCTGCAACATCAGAGAAAAGGCAATCTGGCTGCTGAGCAGCAGTTACAAGCTCTATAGCAAACAGCCTGTAAGCGCTGTGCTCCTTGTGTAGGTCACCTCTTACTGCCCAGTTGACCGGCAACCTAGGCAAAGAGCAGTAGACTATAAAAAAAATGTTTGCAATTTTTGCCATTTATGATTATGAAAAATCCCTTTAATCATTGAATTTAGATTTTTCATTCAACCCCATTGCCATAAGTGCAAAAAATCCAGCCCCTCGCCATGCCATCTGCCATTATAAACATTTGTAAAATAATAGCTCATTCTTAATAGCTGACTGATGCCAGTGCGGTCCTTTAATAGGATGTCACCAATGTAAGTGGTGAAATTTCTTCCATCCTAAATATTCCACCATCACCGGTGAGTGATATTGTTGAAAAGTGGAAGTAACTCAGCTCCGGTGTAGAGACCACGTAAAGTTAGAGCGGGGTCACCGAGTGCTGAGGAGCAGAGAGCAGAAAAGTCACCAATGCTCTGCTGACTCCATAACTTCAGAGTCCAGACCTCCTCTGGTATTAACATCAGCACAAACACTGCGCCAGGAGCCTCATGGCCAAGCAGCTGCATACAGCACAGCCTTACATCACCAAGCACAGAGCCAAGTGTTGGATGCAGTGGTGTAAAGCCGCCACCACTGGAGTCTGCAGCAGTGGAAATGTGTTCTGTGCAGTGATGGATAATACTCCTCTAGCTGGCATCTGATGGATGAGTCTAGGTTTGGCAAATAACAGTATAATGTAGTCAGGCAGGTAACATTCTCCTGACTATAGAGTTTGGTGGAGGTAGGATGGATGAAGCTGTTTTTCAGAGGTTGGCCTCTGTCTCTTAGTTCCAGTAAAGGTAAATATTAATTTGTCAGCATAAATATATTTTGGACAATTTTATGCTTAGAACTTTGTGGAAACAGTTTGGGGAAGACCCTTTTCTGTTCCCCATGACTGAAGGTCCATACACACATGGTCGGGGACGTTTGGTGAGGAAGAACATGATGAACAAAATTTGGGATGAACTAGACTGGAGATTGTGAACCCAGCCTCTCCTCCAACATCATTGTTTGACCTTACAAATGTTCTTCTACCTGAATGGGCAAAAATTCGAACAGTCACAAAAATCTTGTCGACATCCTTCTAAGAAGGGTGGATAGCTGCAAGGGGAGGAAGGGGAGCAACTTCATATTAATGGTTATGGATCAGACCCGGGTAAAGTGCAGCCCGCGAGCCACATCTGGCCCTCTGGCTGTTCCAGTTAGGCCAGCAGAATGAGATAGCTGAAAGGCTGAAACAGTGGCCCAAAGGCCGCACCGTGGGGCACATCCTGTACATCAGAGGCTATAGGGGCACATGCAGTATATCAGAGGCTATATGGGGCACATGCTGTATATTAGAGGCTAAGTGGAGCAAATGCTGTATATCAGAGGCTATTTGGGGTACATGCTGTATATCAGAGGCTACAGTATGTGTGACACATGCTGAAGATATCAGAGGCTATGTGGGGCACATGCTGTATATCAGAGGTTATGTGGCGCACATCCTTACATGGGTGGCTATGTGGGGGCTCATACTGTATATAGGAGGCTATGTGGGGGCTTATACTGTATATAAGAGGCTATGTTGGGGCTCTTATGGTATATAGGGGCTATATGTGGGCTCATACAGTATATAGGGGGCTGTGTGCAGGCTCATACGTTATATAGGGTGGCTGTGTGCGGGCTCATACGATAAATAGTGGGATGTCAATGACGCGCCCCCTGGGTCGTGGGGTACTCGGTGCCGGGCCGGTCATTGCTAGGGGAGATATCACAGTGGCAGTGACCCGGTCTGTGACCCAGGGCGGTCATTCAAAAGGGGAATTTTATAGGGGATTTATGTACAAAGTTCGTGACTCCACCTGTGGTATGCGGCTAAAGGGAGCCGCTGCTGCAGAGCAGATCCTCTGGAGCTGATGTTAGTGCAGCAAAGCTGGTGTGGCTCTCCACAGGTAGAGCTTAGCTCCAGGGCAGTGTAGATGTTATAGAAGGGATAGGTGATGCTGGGCGTTGTAGTGCAGGGGTGATGGCGCAGATAATAATCACGGAGACAGTGGGGTGCAGTCTTCCGAGTTTACTCACAGTTGTTAAGTTCATCAGGTTACAGGTTCCGGACTACCACCTCCCACGTCGTTCTGCGTTCACCAGGCAGGGGTTCAGCAATCCCTCAGGTAATTCAAGAATGCCTGACAGGACCCCTTTCTATGTGCCTTCCTCAGTCGTCTTCCTGCGCTGGCTCTCGCCCTCCTGCCCTGCGCCTCACAATCCGGTAGCCTCGGGTCTTGTTGGGCGACCTGCAGTCCCCTGGACCCTCTGTGACCACCTTTTCGGCAATGTACACTGTGTTCCAAATTATTATGCAAATAATATTTTCTCAGATTTTCCCAAATTACCTATATTAATTGCAGTCATTGTAATTTTCCAGTCAAATAACTATTAGAGTACAATTGAAAGGTTTTTGTACAAACTGCCTATGATAACAGTATATTTTTAAAAAAATAAAAAACTCAAACTGCACTCAAAATGCATGTTCCAAATTATTATGCACAGCAGAGTTTTCAACCTTTTCATTTTAATAAAGAACAAAAAAATGGTCATTTTTGAAATTATAAGCATTAGCAGGTTATTACAAACTGAAATCAAACAGTTTTCAACTCAAAACTTTATTCTAGGGTGTGATGAACCTGTAGCCGCCATCTTGGTAATGATAAATCATATCCAGGGATGGCCACACTTCAGCAGCCCCCACCCTTGGGACCGTCTGTTAAAACGTCAACTAGATAGTTTCCCCCCATCCAGGCTCCTGTAAGATAAGAAGCCCCGGGGCCTACTTAACACTTGAATGCTAGGAGCTTCAAAGACTTCGAGAGGAAACACAGCCAGCAGGGGGGGGGTGCTTCGTCTATCTGTACCTGACCATTTGTCCCATAGGACTAGTTTCTTTGTCTGTCACAAGCATGGAGGCATAAGATATAGAAACATGAAAAGTACACGCATGTTGCGTGGGATGGGCCAATAAAAAAATATCACGGCGTCCCGGAGCCATTGCGCACACAAGCCTCCGCGGTAGACGTTTGTACGTGCTCTGGAAGCCAAGATATAGCGCTGAGCCATTCCTGAGGACCGTATGGTATCATAATTGATATCTAAAGGTCGGTTACGGCGGCCCGAATCCATGGGAACCCCTGGGGGTATCCTGAGACCATCCCAGAAGAAGTTATTGGGTTCCTTAGAATTTGGGCTTCTGATCGAAGTTAGACCTGAGGGTGGAGACTGAGCCAGCTGACCTCACCAGCAGTGGGCGGGACGGGGCAGGTAAGATAGCAGGACAGACAAGAGACAAGTCAGTCTTGACCCAAGAGTGGTGTGCTGAACATCTGAGCACCAGCTGAGGCCACCAAGGGGAGGAGCAGTTTGACCATGCGGTGGTAGGCCTCAGCCTGTAACAAAGAACCGTGCCTGCGACCGCAGAATCCTCTCCCTGCGTCACAAGAGAATCAAGAAACCGGTAACTGATATGCTGTGGTGATTCTGTGTGTTGTATTCCATTGTTGTATAGTTTAGCCTGACCTTATACCTGTGTATATTTAGTTGTATATCGTGTATCTAGTGTATTATTATAATCAATTACCTCAAGTAATTGTGGGCCTGCCTTTTATTCTGCATAACGAACGCACGTCCGTGTGAGCTCGGCTCAAGCCAAAAACGCTACCCAGGGTTGGTTCCTGACCCGATATAGGCCCATTCACGGACTGGGCGTATATCTAAAATAGGGACTGGTGGCAGCATACCAACTGGGGATTGGGGAAGGCTGGTAGTGACGGTCGGAGGTTCAGATATATATATTCCTGGCGCGGCCAAGGAAGATATATATACCGCCCTCACTACAGAGGGCCCCGATACCCAGTAGGTTACAGGACAGTCTCTCTGGCGACCGCTTATCCTAGGTGCAGTTCCTTGACTGACCTGAGGCTAAGAGGGCGCTAGCGAGTTGTGCTGTGTAGTGACGTTACGGTTTAGTGACGTTGAAGGGATAACACACTACCGTGTTCCCTGCGCTGGTTGCAGCTACCTGGCACTACTTTCTCTAGGTGCAGTACCTTGACTGACCTGAGAGGTAAGGGGGCGCCAGAGAGCTGCACCCACCGGCCGGCTTTCATCACATAGGGGATGTTACATTTGCACATAGGACCCCTTGTTCGAAAGGAGCTTCTGAACTCTCTCGTCCATTGAATTTGTCAGGTTTTGGATGGTTTCTGCTTCAATTGTTTTGCATGAGGACAGAATACCCTCCCAGAGCTGTTGCTTAGATGTGAACTGCCTCCCGCCATCATAGACACTCCTTTTGATGATGCTCCAGAGGTTCTCAATGGGGTTGAGGTCAGGGGAGCATGGGTGCCACACCATAAGTTTGTCCCCTTTTATGCCCATAGCAGCCAGAGATGCAGATGTGTTATGTGCAGCATGAGACGGGGCATTATCATGCATGAAATGATCTCGATGGTCCAGATGGATGTGTGGCACCCCAGGGGTCTGGTTTCCACAGTAATAGCAATATTACGTCTGGGAGCAGGTGGGAGGTCTCCTGGTCAGGAATCCTATGCATGCCACACCTCCTGCCCAGTCCTGGGAGGGGAAGAACTTCCCCTATATAAAACTGGGGCTGAGGCAGGGTTAGAGAGAAGGAGAGAGGAGAAGAGGAGTCCCAGACAGAGACATAGTCTGGTCTGGAGAGGAGCAGCTATAGGAAAGAAAGATCAGGAGCTCAGTGGGAGCAGTGCTAAAAGGAGTTAGGGGCTGGAAGCTGTAGAGCTCGCCCTGATTGAAGAGTTCTCACCGGACCCGGAGTCCGAGGCTGTGGGGACTAATCCTTACCCAGCAGCAGAAACCGACCGGCAGGGGATTTCAGGTCCTCTGACCAAGAAACCCGAAGGCACGGTCACACGCAAGGGACCAGCACCGCCGTCGTGAAGCGGAAGCTACCAGAAGGCCCCGAGTCACCGGCCATACGGGTGAGCACTACACGGTACACTCAGGGACGTGGGCTACTTTTACCCGCCTCTAGCAAGGTAGCCAGAAGAGTACAATTAGTTGGGGAGGCCTACAACTCCGCCTGGCCAGGGGAGATCCCATCTGCTCACGGACTGACCAGGCCCCGATCGCTAGCCAGTACTCCGGGAGGGTCTACCTTTGTCATCAGTAAAGACCCTGAACTACACCGCACCGTCTCTGAGTGGTTCCTGCTACCTGCATGCTATACTGCTACCCCCTTCAAACACGTCGGCTGCCCTGAGGCCATACCCCTCCCGTTGGGGGTTATACCATCTACGCTGCACAATCGTACCACCGGCCTCAGCGGTCTGCCCTGCAGCGGCGGCCTCATAGCCGCATTCAACGGGTGGCGTAGTCGAACACCGTACCATCTTCTGCTAAACTCTGCCACTCAGCTTGACTCCCTGGGCACGGACCGGGTCACCGCCACGAGACTACTACCACTATCAGATCCGGCTCCGGGTAGGCTCCCGCGTGCGCAACGCTGCGCGACTCAGGCCCAGGGGCGCGTCAACTTTGGCGTAGTCGGCAGGATTCCGTGCCCGCAACCACCGGGTACTGCGTGCCTGAAAAAGAGACTTATACTTACCTGTGGTGAAGATTCCCGCCATCCGACGCCATCTTCTACCTTCTTCCCGCCATCCGTGGAGTTTTCCCGCCATTGGACGCCATCTTCTGCCTTCTTCCCGCCATCCGTGGAGTTTTCCCGCCGTTGGACGCCATCTTGAAGACGCCGCGCGGGAAGAAGAGGGGCGTGGACTCTGAAAGCGCGCGAGAACTGAAGCCCCGCCTCACGTCCGGACGTTGCGTAAGGTCCTGGAAGGAGCCCAGCAGACGCCGACGTCACAGGAGCGCGACGGAAGGTCCTCAACCCTGACGATCCACTGCGGAACCGCGGCCTACGGAAGAGGATCATTGCAAGGTAGGCCACGGTCCACTAGGGGGGAAGAGGATGTCGGATACGGAGGAGAGCTTCACTGCTACAGCCACCGCCAGCGCCGCCGCTGCTGCGGTCATGCCTTTCACCATGCCCTATATCCCGGGGGTAGCCTGGCTACCCCAGTACTCAGGGGAGTCACATACCCTGAATGACTTTAGAGAAAAGCTGGATAGCCTCTTCCAGGTGTACCCCCTCACAGAAGAGCAAAAAGTGAGCATCCTGGTGGCCCAACTAACCGGGGCAGCCCAAAGGGAGGTAAAGTCCTGGCCACCTGGGAGGAGGACTGTCGCAGGGATATTAACCCGGCTGAAGGACACCTTTGATACCCGCACCTCAGCTGAGATTAAGCTTAGATTCTACGGGTGCAAACAGCGAGCACATGAGAATATAAGGGACTATGCACTAAACCTACAAGAGGCCCTGAGAGCCATTAAGCAGACCGACCCTGACGGCGTGGGAAACGAGGACAGGCTGTTGACCGAACAATTTATAGAGGGACTATATTGCAATGCCCACCGAACCCAGTTGCGGGCAATGGCCTTACAGGATCCTCATCTGGACTTTGCACAGTTCAAGGACAGAGCCATCCGGGTGCTCCGAGAACCGGCACCGGGTGGCGTTGTGACCCACAGGCGCCCTACTACCGCTTACCACCAGGAGACGGCGCCCTTGTCGGCAGGGCCTGTGGGAGCTGACGCGCAGGCTTTGAACAATGACCCGGCTCCAGACCTGCACCATCAGGTCCAAGAGCTAGCTAAAAGCGTTGCTGCGCTAACCCGAACTGTGCAGTCTTTACAGGTTTCTACTCCAGGGAAGATCCAGCTGGCATCCGGACCGGAGGACATCCCGTGGCGTCGACCAAGGAGGACCCCACCGGCCAGAGGAAGACCCAGCGACCGATACAACGAGGACGGACAACCCATCTGCCGCCGCTGCAATCAACCCGGACATATGGCAAGGTACTGTCCTTTAAACTGGCACAACCTGGGGTAGAGGGCCAACCCCTAGGAATAAGATCACCAGGCCCATCGAACTGGCGTGACAAATACGTGGGAGGACGTCCAGTCTTGCCTGTGGTACTGGATGGCATTCCTATGAGTGCCCTACTTGACACCGGGTCACAGGTCACCACCATCCCGTACGTGCTCTTCAAGCAGTACTGGAATGACTCGGACATAACCCGCTACCCTGACGACGACTTGAGTATCATTGCCAGCAATGGTCAGCCCGTGCCACAGATCGGATTTAAAGAGATGACCATTAAAATCGGTAGAGTCGAACTGGCAACACAGGGACTGATCATTGTAGACATTGACAAGCGCGAGAGTCACCCAAAGATAACTCTAGGAACTAATGTGATTGAAAATTGTCTTGCAGAGGTGATTTTCATTTTACAACAGGTTGCCAAGAACGCCAGCTCCGGCCAGCAGCGAGTGCTCCAAAAAGAGATCCGGGCACTGATGCGACGGCAACAGGTGGAACTCTCCGGTGGTGAGATAGGAAGCGTGAGAATGTGTGACCCTTTCCCTATTGCCATGCCCCCGAAAAGTGAAATGATGATTTGGTGCTGGGCAGCTATTGGTCTGAGAGGTAGAGATTACCAGGCAATGGTGGAACCAGTCTACTCAGACAGTAGGCCCACCATTTTGACGGCACGGGGGGTGGTTGATGTACGCCATGGGAGGGTGCCCGTTCGCATAATAAATATCGGGAAGAGGGAAGTATACCTGCCCCGGTATGCCACGCTAGCCAAATTGTATACCATCGACCAAAATTCTGTACAGTCCGTGGAACCCTTGCCTCCATCTCACCCAGAGGAAGGTAACGGCTCTAAGAAACCAATGGAGGACTGGTGTCAGCAACTACATTTGGGAACTGACTCCACTCCCTCACACCAGAAACAGGGAGTCTATCGGGTGGTTCAGGAGTACGAGAGAGTGTTTAGTAAACACCCGTTAGACTTCGGGCGAGTAAAGGGGGTAGAACACCACATCCCCACGGGAGACCATCCTCCCATAAAGGAGAGATACCGACCCGTACCCCCTGCACACTACCAACACGCCAAGGGGATGCTTAGAGACATGAAGGAGGCTGGAGTAATCAGGGATAGCTGTAGCCCCTGGGCAGCTCCACTAGTCTTGGTTAAAAAGAAGGACAACACCATGAGAATGTGTGTAGATTACCGGAAAATCAACCGTATCACACACAAAGATGCGTACCCTTTACCAAGGATAGAGGAGTCTTTGGCTGCTTTAAAATCTGCTAACTTCTTCTCCACTTTGGATCTCACTAGCGGGTACTGGCAGGTTCCTGTAGCAGAGGCGGACCGGGAGAAGACCGCATTCACCACCCCGATGGGACTTAGCGAGTTTACCTGCATGCCGTTCGGACTCTGCAACGCACCAGGAACCTTCCAACGATTGATGGAATGCTGTCTGGGACACCGAAACTTCAAGACGGTCCTGTTATACCTGGACGATGTCATCGTCTACTCCAAGACCTACGAGGACCACCTGAAACACCTGGCAGAAGTGTTCGAAGCCCTGGCAAACTACGGCCTAAAGGTGAAACCCTCCAAGTGTCACCTCCTGAAACCAAAGGTGCAGTACCTGGGACACGTGGTGAGTGCTGACGGAGTGGCTCCCGACCCTGATAAGATCACCGCAATTAAGGAATGGCCAAGCCCCTCCAGCGTAAAGGAAGTGCGGCAGTTCCTCGGGTTGGTAGGCTACTACCGAAGATTCATTCCCGGTTTCACCAAAAAGGCAGCTCCTATGCAGGACCTCCTGATAGGCCAGTCCAGGAAGGCCAAGAACCAAAAGCCACCCTTCAGATGGGAGAAGCTGGAAGAAGAGTCCTTCCGCCAGCTGAAGATGGCCCTCACGGGGGATGAAATCCTGGCGTACCCTGATTACAGCCAGCCCTTTATCCTCTACACCGACGCAAGTAACATCGGGCTAGGAGCCGTACTGTCCCAGATCCAGCAGGGGAAAGAACGAGTAATTGCTTACGCCAGCCGAAAACTGCGACCCACCGAAAGAAACCCTGAGAATTACAGCTCATTCAAGCTAGAGTTCCTGGCAGTGGTGTGGGCAGTCACCGAACGCTTTAGGCACTACCTCGCCTCTTCCCGGTTCACCGTGTACACGGATAACAACCCGTTGACACACCTGGATACGGCAAGACTCGGTGCCCTGGAGCAGAGATGGATGGCCCGCCTGTCCAACTATGAGTTCACGATCAAATACCGGGCAGGACGCTCCAATACCAACGCGGATGCCTTGTCCAGAATGCCAAACCTACCGGACGTAGGGGAAGATCCAGAGGAACTGGAAGAAGTTGAACTCCCCGCGTTCCACCGTCATGGGACTATCCAGTATTCCCACCGTGTAAGGGGTAAGCAATCTGCTACGTTCAACCCCTTACCTCATTACAACTGGGCGGAAACGCAAGACAGTGACCCCGCCGTCCGACTGGTGAAGGAGATGCTGACTCAGCCAGATGCCCGCCTTGACCCAGACGCTCCGGAGGAGGCCAAGCAACTGTGGGTTGAGAAGAGTCGACTGTTCCTTTACAAGGGGAAGTTGTGCCGCAGAATGGTTAACTCCCGGACGCATGAACTGATCTGGCAAGTAGTGGTGCCAAGAAGAGACGCGGCTATGGTATTGGAGGCATACCACAACGGAGCTGGGCACTTCGGATGGAAGAAGCTGGAGTTCCTGCTGCGCGGGCGGTTCCACTGGGTAGGCATGAGAGGAACCATCGAGAGGTGGTGCAGAGACTGTGGCCCATGCAACCTAAGAAGGAAGGACCGTGCCAGCCAGAAGACTCCCCTGCAGTCCATCGTCACCAGGCAGCCGTTGGAACTGGTAGCCTTGGATCATGTAAAACTGACCCCCAGCAGAAGTGGCTACGTCTATGCGTTAACCATCGTGGATCACTACTCCCGGTTCTTGGTTGTAGTCCCCGTCAAGGACTTAACGGCTCAAACAGCAGCTAGAGCCTTCCAGCAGCACTTCTGCCGTCCACACGGATACCCAGAGCAGGTGCTGACGGACCAGGGACCTGCCTTTGAAGCGGAGGTCTTCCAGGAGTTCTGCACTCTGTATGGCTGCCGGAAGATAAGAACAACACCCTATCATCCACAAACCAATGGACTCTGCGAGAAAATGAACCAGGTGGTGATAGATCTTCTGAAAACATTGTCCCTGGAAGAACGCAGTCTGTGGCCTGAGAAACTGCCTGATCTGGTGGACCTATACAACCACATCCCTGTAGGTTCTACCAACTGTACCCCGGCTTACCTAATGAGAGCAAGACCTGGTAAGCTGCCTGTTGACCTGGATATGGGAGTCCTGACACCCGAGGACACTTCACCAGAAGCAGACTGGGACACAGAGAGGCAGCAGCAGTACCGGAAAGTACAGGAGAGCGTGGAGCGAAGTCTCTGTCAAGCTAGAGAAAGACAGGAGAAGACTTACAACTAGTATGCTCCCGCTGTTCCCCTGGTACCTGGAGAGCAGGTCTTGAAGAGGAAGAGATGACTCCACAAGTTGGACGACCAGTGGGAGAAGGACCCGTACACTGTACTGCCCTCAAGCCATGAGAACCCGAAAGTCTGCACATTCAGTAAGGATGGAGGAGAAACCACAGCCATTGTATCCCGAGATCACCTGAAGAAGTGTCCCGAACAGCTACGGAACCCTGAAGAACAAGAAGACCCTCGACCCGCAGAGGAAAGGGAAGATATGGTCAGTACTGTGCTCGGAGACTTCCCTCGGTCTTGGACTCAGGTCAATGGCGCTGTTGTGGTACCCGTCCTCACCTTCCTCCAACCAGCATCTCAAGTACCTACGGAGAAACAGGTAGAGCTGGAAGAGCAGCCGGTCCAGGAGGCAGAAGACCCCACACAAGCAGACCAGGAGGATCAACCCTCTGCTTATAGTGAGCCTGCCGTGCCCCTAGTGAGCCAAAGAGCCCGTAGACAGCTGCCCAGTTTACCTTTGACAGCCCCTACACCCTGTAACTCAGGACCAGTCAGTCAGCTCCGTAGGTCTACTAGGATCACTAGAGGCCAGTTGCCCGTACGTTGGAGGATTTAAAGTGCTCAAACTGTTTTATTTGTATTTACCTGTTTATTGTTGCTTGTGAATAATTGTGTATTTCTAGTTATTTTATAGGTGTCGTTTATGGATTATCCGGAATCCTTTGTACATATGTTTGGAGCGTAACCCAGGAACGGACTAAAGACTGTTAAAGACTCGGGGCAGGACAGACCCCTACCTGGTTACGGCTCCCTGTTCTTTGGTGGAATGGACACCCTTGTTTTCTTCAAAAACTGCACCCGGTTGCGGACACTCCGTGACCATCCTAATGTGTTTTTCTTTATTGTACTGTTTCTGTTTATAACTTGTTATGTTTACAAAAGTATGTTTAGTCCCGGAGTACTAAATTTCACTAGGGGGGAATGTGGCACCCCAGGGGTCTGGTTTCCACAGTAATAGCAATATTACGTCTGGGAGCAGGTGGGAGGTCTCCTGGTCAGGAATCCTATGCATGCCACACCTCCTGCCCAGTCCTGGGAGGGGAAGAACTTCCCCTATATAAAACTGGGGCTGAGGCAGGGTTAGAGAGAAGGAGAGAGGAGAAGAGGAGTCCCAGACAGAGACATAGTCTGGTCTGGAGAGGAGCAGCTATAGGAAAGAAAGATCAGGAGCTCAGTGGGAGCAGTGCTAAAAGGAGTCAGGGGCTGGAAGCTGTAGAGCTCGCCCTGATTGAAGAGTTCTCACCGGACCCGGAGTCCGAGGCTGTGGGGACTAATCCTTACCCAGCAGCAGAAACCGACCGGCAGGGGATTTCAGGTCCTCTGGCCAAGAAACCCGAAGGCACGGTCACACGCAAGGGACCAGCACCGCCGTCGTGAAGCGGAAGCTACCAGAAGGCCCCGAGTCACCGGCCATACGGGTGAGCACCACACGGTACACTCAGGGACGTGGGCTACTTTTACCCGCCTCTAGCAAGGTAGCCAGAAGAGTACAATTAGTTGGGGAGGCCTACAACTCCGCCTGGCCAGGGGAGATCCCATCTGCTCACGGACTGACCAGGCCCCGATCGCTAGCCAGTACTCCGGGAGGGTCTACCTTTGTCATCAGTAAAGACCCTGAACTACACCGCACCGTCTCTGAGTGGTTCTTGCTACCTGCATGCTATACTGCTACCCCCTTCAAACACGTCGGCTGCCCTGAGGCCATACCCCTCCCGTTGGGGGTTATACCATCTACGCTGCACAATCGTACCACCGGCCTCAGCGGTCTGCCCTGCAGCGGCGGCCTCATAGCCGCATTCAACGGGTGGCGTAGTCGAACACCGTACCATCTTCTGCTAAACTCTGCCACTCAGCTTGACTCCCTGGGCACGGACCGGGTCACCGCCACGAGACTACTACCCCTATCAGATCCGGCTCCGGGTAGGCTCCCGCGTGTGCAACGCTGCGCGACTCAGGCCCAGGGGCGCGTCAGATGCAGTGGAGGATGGCTGGTTGATGGACACCCCATGCAAACACGGCTACGGCGCTAACAAGGAGGAGGTGGAGTAATGTTTTGGGCTGGAATCATGGGGAGAGAGATTGTCGGCCCTTTTAGGATCCCTGAAGGGGTAAAGATGAACTCCATAATGTATGTTGAGTTTCTCAAACAGCACTTCCTTCCATGGTTCAAGAAGAAGAACCGTGCATTCCGCAGCAAGATCATTTTCATGCATGATAATGCCCCGTCTCATGCTGCACATAACACATCTGCATCTCTGGCTGCTATGGACATAAAAGGGGACAAACTTATGGTGTGGCACCCATGCTCCCCTGACCTCAACCCCATTGAGAAGCTCTGGAGCATCATCGAAAGGAGTGTCTATGATGGTGGGAGGCAGTTCACATCTAAGCAACAGCTCTGGGAGGGTATTCTGTCCTCATGCAAAACAATTGAAGCAGAAACCATCCAAAACCTGACAAATTCAATGGACGAGAGAGTTCAGAGGCTCCTTTCGAACAAGTGGTCCTATGTGCAAATGTAACATCACCTAGAATAAAGTTTTGAGTTGAAAACTGTCTGATTTCAGTTTGTAATAACCTGCTAATGCTTATAATTTCAAAAATGACAATTTTTTTGTTGTTTATTAAAATGAAAATGTTGAAAACTCTGCTGTGCATAATAATTTGGAACATGCATTTTGAGTGCAGTTTGAGTTTTTTATTTTTCTTTTTTAAATATACTGTTATCATAGGCAGTTTGTACAAAAACCTTTCAATTGTACTCTAATAGTTATTTGACTGGAAAATTACAATGACTGCAATTCATATAGGTAATTTGGGAAAATCTGAGAAAATATTATTTGCATAATAATTTGGAACACAGTGTAATTGTGGCTGTGGCAACTGCACCTTGCAAGTACAGCAGCCTCCGGTTTCTAACTGAGCCTTGTAGTTCTCCACTAGTTTAGGGGCCGGTCCCCTGTGCGGCTTGATCCCTCCACCACCTGGCAGATTCAGGCGTACGGGCGGCCTCCAGCACTTCCCGTACCCCTGGGATCCCTTCTGTTCCTGGAGCCTTTCTCCTGCTCCCTCTCCTCTCTCAGTCCTGGGCCTCTCCTCAGGCCCGCTCCGGAGCAGAGCTCGTGCAGAGCCCCTGCTCCCCTCACTTTCCTCCTCCAACTGAACACTCTGACTGGACTGAACTCACTTTCTCAAGATGGCTCCCTCTTTTATACACCTCCTTCACAAGTGCTCCCCTGAACTACGTTCTCCACCCACACCCACTACATGGTTCCCCCTCACTTTGTTCCCCTCCACTCCAGCCAGGGACCAGGGACTGTGCTCTCCCTTAGGAGCAATCTCGCCCTGCCCTGCCCTGCTGAAGTGGATGTGTTGGATGCAGGTGTTAGGGTCCCGGGCAGCACTCTATCCTTACCTGAGAGTGGGATACCACACCCCTGGGTGAGATGCAGTACCTCTGTGGCGACCGAACCCTCAGGGGCGCCACATCAACGTACTTAATTCTGCTCATAATACAGTTAATATTGTTGTGGAAACCTACCGTATATCTAATGTTTTAGGGGAAACTCAAAAGGTTTCACAGGTTTGCCTCTTTTGATCAAATCAGGGAGTCGATCGATCGGAGACAAGAGCACACAGCCATTGTCTCTGTCCCAGGCTTGTCTGCTCTCTGATACGCAGTCATAAGTCTTTATTACAAGAGGGGGTGGCTTTACAAGCTTTACATTACCTTACAAAGAAGCTATGATTGGAATAACAAGGACATAAATCATGTACTCTGCTGAATTCCTTTGAAACTGGCTATATCTAGTTTACTATACTTTCAGAAACAAAAGGAACGTTTTAACACAAAGACATGTCTATATCAGCTACTACGCCCTGTGTTATTGCTTTTATGAATAACACTTATAAAGCTAATATTAAAATACAAAATTATCAAAGATATATAGGTATATTTAATTGTCTAAATAATAATCAAAGCAAAGTATAAAATATTAACCATAACAATATTAATATAATTATAATTACTGTGTTAATATTAGTATTGAGCAGAATTAATTTCAGCCTATTGGTTCGGCCTCCACAACAGTCACGGTCTCTCATGTGGCCCCTCGGGAAAATTAATTGCCTACCCCTGCCCCTGCGATGGATGATTTAGAGTGAGGTGTCATAAAAGCTCCTGTAGGTGTAATTTTGAGGGGGCACAATACTTTTTTCCATATGGTGTATATTGTATTGATGTATAGATGCACATTCCCCGCTGCCCTCAGCATTGTCTCCGATACCGAGTTGACCCTAAGCTGCTCCTATGTATGAACAGCAGCATTGATCGTATAGGAGGAATTACAAATCTTCTTACTGGTAAATAATAATAATACCAGAATGTTTCACCCGGTTCTGCTCACATGTTTATATATATTTGGAAAGAATGAAGACAAAGACTGTTTTGTATGCGGGGACAAGCCATCACTGGGATCTGCGGGGTGCTAATTAAGGCTTTGGCATTTATTAGGCAATATATTAGTGTCTCATCCCTGCCTTATTATAGAGGTTCCTACGGCGTGCTCGGTAATACAGCTCTGCTGAGCGTTACACGTACTATATAGCCCATACTTCTGATCGATCACCATGTCCAGGATACCGGAATCCAGTTATGTAATCCTGTATGCTTATATAAATTATTAGGGCATGCATGGCTGACTACGTCTAGTAATCATGTCTGTATGATGGTACGATGCAACGACCGTAGCGTTGTATTTATAATAGACTTCATCTTTTTCTACGTTGTCGGACCGTGTGATGCACAGTTATGCTGATTTATTATGAAGCCTTCATAGTCACATATGCAATGTAACATTCATATCTACCGGCTCATTGGGGCATGCACAGCATTATTAGCTCACAAACTCTGCATCTGTTGCAAATCTAGTACAATGTACAAATTTGCTGCTAAAATCCCCCAGCATTCCTTGCTTTCTCTATAGTCAGAGTGAGGGATTTGCATTTGGGAAATTTTTCTAACATCCAGTGTAGATAATTCTGAAGAGACACTAACGTTCAGGCTACAAATGCTGGATATTTTTTGTACTAATTCTGCATTACAAAGGGTTAAAGGGAATCTCTCAGCAGAATTTCACCCCCCAATACTGTTCATATGCACATGTAGCTCTTGCAAAGACAAGTCCAGCAATAACCTTAGCTAGTTATAAAACTATAAATAATGGCGCTATTACCTGTCCGTTTCACAAGCCCCAAATAAATAGCAAAAATTAACTATTTGCACATACTGTATATACGTGGACCATATGTCCATGTTTGCACTATGCATTGTTTGCACTTTACAATCATGGCTGAAAGTGTTGGCAGCCTTAAAATTTTTCCGGAAGATGAAGTATTTCTCCAAGAAAATAATTGCAATTACATGATTTGTTATACACGTTCATTTCCTTTCTGTGTATTGGAACAACACAAAAAAAACAGAGGAAAAAAGGGCAAATTGGACATAATTTCACACAACACCCCAAAAAAGGACCGGAGAAAATTGTTGGCACCCTCAACTTAATATTTGGTTGCACCCTTTGGAATAAATAACTGCAATCAGTTGCTTCCTATAACCATCAACAAGCTTCTTACACCTCTCAGCTGGAATTTTGGACCTCTCTTCTTTTGCAAACTGAAAACTTTTTAAGGCACCTTCATATTTTAAGGCACCTTCCCCCAACAGCAATTTTAAGATCTCTCCACAGGTGTTCAATGGGATTTGGATCCGGGCTCTTCTTGAAGTATGTTTGGGGTCTTTTTCCCTACTGGACAAGGCTATCTGGTAGACCTAACAAAGTCGAGCCCTTTAATGAGCGGGCACAGGAGATAGTCAGCAGCAGCAGGAGCCGCAGCGCGGCTACACTGTATACCGCTATTAAGGAACATGAGTATTCAGTGCTCCCCACGCTCCATGGGCGTGGGGAGCAGTGAATATTCATTTTTTTTAGCAGCGGGGACAGTGTAGGCTGCAGAAGGCGGCTGCTGCCTCCTGTGCCCCGCTCCTCCACCGATACCGCTCCCCCCACACCACACATACATATACACCCCTCCCCCAACATTCGGACTATAAGACGCACCCCCCATTTTCCTCCAAAATTTTTGAGGAAAAAAGTGTGTCTTATAGTCTGAAAAATACGGTATGTAGAAAATCAATATTGTATACAGTTTTGGAAATGAGTTAAAATAAATAATTTAAATAATAATTAAATAATTAAAAAACAAATAAAAAAGATTTTATAGTAATTTATGTAGTGGTCTCTCTAATCCAACATTTTCAAAATCACTTTCTACTGAATTTCATGAATCTTTCGAAATTCTTTTTTGCCAGATTTGATTATTTTTTTCCCTAAAATTTAATTTGCAACACTGCATAGCTTCCAATTGCCCCGAAAAAGATGTGTGGAACACTTTGAGGTCTACTATTGTAGCACCCTGAGGATTCGGCTGCTACAGGGGTATTGCACCTCAACCCAGAGGTGTGATATTCCACTCCCGGGTAAGGAAGGAGTGTGGAACTGAGCTCGGTAGGCTGCATGCACTACACACATCCCATTTCCGAGGAGCAGACCGACGGTACTCCCACTTAGAAATGTGCAGGTACGACCGAGTCTGTTCCTGGCTGGAGTGGGAGGGGGGTGGTACATCCCAAGTAGTGTAGGGGCAGATAGGGGGAGCAGCCTGGGTAAAGTTAGGAGCTCATTGGGTGCTGGTCACCTGAGCTCACACATAGAGGGTGTATATAAGGTGGGCACCAACTAAGATCAGGGTCAGATGCAGAGGATCAGATGCAGAGAGGATCAGCTGCAGAGAACAAGTCAGGAGAGGAGAGAAGAAAGACCAAGACCCAGAGTGAGAGAGGAGAAAAGAGAGAGACCCAGAGCACAGAAGAGAAGGACTCTGAGATCCCAACTAAAAGCACCGGGTGAAGAGTCGGCATCAGGGTACCGGAACCCAAGCTGGTGGGGGTAAAAACATTCCCCAGCCAGAGACCGGAGACCGTGGGCAGCGTCTGCCACGGTCACCCATCACATCCACCCCGAAGGCACACCACATGAAGGGTCAGGGAACCCAGGGCCAAGGGTGTCCCAACAGAAGGCCCGAGGGAGCTGGACCTAGGTGGATTACTGGTGGGGACGGCCAGAGAACGGGACAGAAAGAGAGCTCAGGGCCACGCTCCGGACTTGTTTGGGGGTTGGCTGGATCCAGGACCTGGTGGACGCAGCACGGCTCGGGTGGTCACTAGCAGCTGGAGTGACCAGTACAACATCTGCAGTAAGTAAACACCCTTAACTGCACAACCCGACTCTGTCTTCACTGCCGTCTGCACTACACCACCACAACCCCCATCCTCTGCGCCTGTCCCCTCTGAGGCTATACCCCTCCCGTTGGGGGTTATCCCACCAAGCTGCGCATCCACCATCAGCCTCAGCGGACCCTGCTGCAGCGGCGGCCACAGTGACCGCATCACAACGGGTGGCGTAGTCGACACAAAAGAACTCTTAATAACATCTGTAGGACTGCCACATAACACTGAGCTTGACGCCCTGGGCACGGGGCCGGGTCACAGCCGCTCGGAGACTACAACCCCCCATCTGATCCGGTGCCGGGTATTCCCCTCAAAAAGGAATATGTCCCAGGGGGCGCGTCAACTCTGGCATAGTCGGCAGGATTACGTGCCCGCAACACCCGGGTACTGCGTGCCTGAAGAAAAGTGCAAGTTTACCTCAGAAAGAAGTCTCCCGCCGGTTCCGGAGGGTCCACGCCATCGGACTCCATCACCAGTCGTTTCCCGCTGATTGTCCGCCATTTCCAGCTTGTTCCCGCCATCTGCAGAGTTTCCCGCCACTGGGCGACGCTTCCCGCCAAAACCGCAGATTTCCCGCCTTGGAAGAGCAGCGGACGCCATTATGGGCGTGCCAAAGGAGGGCAAGAGGCCACCTCCCATCGTGGGCCAGGACAGAAAATGGCGCCAAAAGTGGAAACCGCCCCCACCAACAGAGACTGTGATGCTGGAGGTGTCTGTCAGCGTGAAAGAACTACCCCTGGAGCTGACAGTCACCGAGTTGCCCCGGGACCGCCCTCGAAGTGGGAGGAGACGAAAGAAAAGAGCTAAGATGGGTGCCGCCTGGAGGAGTCTGGAGCGAGCGCACCCGGAGGCAAGAAGCCTGGAGAGGAGCAGCAGAGAAGCTCACCCGGAGATGTCCAGAGAGCAGAGCAGCACCGGCCCGCTGGCCAGGAGCCTGCTGGAAGAAGAGCAGAGCAGCACCGACCCGTTGGTCAGGAGCCTGCTGGACACCACGACCCCACTAGGCCTAGTGGAGGTCCTTGCACAGCTCCCCCGAGACCGGGAGTGTGCGCAGACTGCCCTGGAGGGCCTCGCACGGAGGATGGCCCGGGTACAGCGCGAGATATTGGCGGAATGGAGCCGGGAGATGGCCCAGCAAGCTGAAACCAAGACCCGGAGCACGCCAGCCGAGATGAGGAAGGAGACCGCCTCTGAGTATGGCGCGGGAGGACCCAAGGCCGGAGACGGCACCGAGGAGGGAGCCGAACGCAGGGAGGCAGGTAAAGGGGACGCCTATACCCCAAGCCGAGACACCGCTTACCTGCCCCAGCTCCCCGTCGCAGAGCCCGAAAGTCCCCCTGCTGTGCCCGAAAACGCCATGTCACCGACGCAGACTAGGCCCCAACCGGAAGCCGCCGCCGCGACCCCTGTGACGTCACACGCCTCGACCCCGAGCGTGACCAAGCAGGAAGTACCACCAGCCTGGTCGCAGGGCCTAGAATTCCCGGGCGTCGCATCACCAACAGCGCCCCCTACCTCCGCGGAGCCTCCGGCCTGGCCGCAAGGCCAGGTAGCCCAGGGCGCCGCCGTATTAACGGTGCCCTTCACCTTCCAGGTGCCCCAGGCCTGGCCGCAAGGCCTGGGCAACCCGGGCGCCACCACCACCGCGCCCGCACCCGTGAAACCAAGGGTGCCGCGTCTGGGAGAGGACTTGTTTGCCCAGCACACGTGGCCGGACGGGCAGCCTTTCATCTGGCCCCAGAAGTATTACGAACTGGAGCACCAGAGGAGGGTTGGGGCCATGTGTGCACCCCTGATTCCGGCTCCGAAGCCCGTAATAAGGATCTCGCCCCCGCTAGCGGAAGCACAGTTTGAGTGGGACCCCACCGGAGAAGATCTAATGGGGTTCACTCAGGAAACTAGGGCAGCTGCAGCAGAGCGTGCGGAGTGCTGCCGCCAACAGCTCGAGGAGTTTGCGAGGGAGCGGAGAGAGAGGCGGGTCCGGGAACAGCAAGCTCAAGTGAGGAGCGCGGAGCAGAAGAGCCGGACCAGGAGGGACCCCCGTGCAGCGCATTGTCCCCGCACCATCGGGACAGTGATAAAGTTCAACCAGCAGCACGGGTGGGGCTTCATTAGAGACAACAACACCCCCGGCGACGTCTTTGTCACGCGCAGAGACGTGGAGTCCCATCTGCCGGAGGGGCACAGAGGTCGTGACCTCTACATCGGAGACGAGGTCACCTTCACCCGGCACAAGTGTGCCAAAGGACCTTACGCCCTCCACGTACACCGCCTGACGGAGGAGGAGTTGCGGTGCGAGGAGGAGGAGCAAGAGGACCCGGACGGGTCTGAAGTTACCACCAGCTATAAGCAAAGAGCAGGAGGAAGACGCCGTTGAGTGCGGCAGAGCAGTAGATGTAAATAGTTACCCAATCGGGGTATAAAGAAACTGAAACTGTTGCTACAAATATATAGTCCCCGTTGGGACCAGCTGAGTGAACTGTTTACCCGTTAACCCCTTAATCCCACAGGCTGAGGACTGTGAGCAGCCATTCCCTTTCCCTCCTTACCTGGCCGAGGACTGAGAGCGGCCAACTGTCCCTTGTAAATAGTTGCGCGTCCTAAAGCGCCCCCTACCGGTTTTATAGTAAAACCAGTTTTTCTAAGAGACTGTCGCACTTTTCCCGGACACACGTTGCACAGTGTCCGGAGGAGGAGGAACCTGAAACAAGAGACGACGAGAATGTTTTATAAGAATGTTTTGCTGCTAATGTATGTTATTTTATATGTTTATACGATGTTGTTGATATGAAAAAATTTGTATGTTTTGGTGTTGTTTATGTCTTACAGCCCGAGGACGTGCTGTGATTTACCAGGGGGGAATGTAGCACCCTGAGGATTCGGCTGCTACAGGGGTATTGCACCTCAACCCAGAGGTGTGATATTCCACTCCCGGGTAAGGAAGGAGTGTGGAACTGAGCTCGGTAGGCTGCATGCACTACACACATCCCATTTCCGAGGAGCAGACCGACGGTACTCCCACTTAGAAATGTGCAGGTACGACCGAGTCTGTTCCTGGCTGGAGTGGGAGGGGGGTGGTACATCCCAAGTAGTGTAGGGGCAGATAGGGGGAGCAGCCTGGGTAAAGTTAGGAGCTCATTGGGTGCTGGTCACCTGAGCTCACACATAGAGGGTGTATATAAGGTGGGCACCAACTAAGATCAGGGTCAGATGCAGAGGATCAGATGCAGAGAGGATCAGCTGCAGAGAACAAGTCAGGAGAGGAGAGAAGAAAGACCAAGACCCAGAGTGAGAGAGGAGAAAAGAGAGAGACCCAGAGCACAGAAGAGAAGGACTCTGAGATCCCAACTAAAAGCACCGGGTGAAGAGTCGGCATCAGGGTACCGGAACCCAAGCTGGTGGGGGTAAAAACATTCCCCAGCCAGAGACCGGAGACCGTGGGCAGCGTCTGCCACGGTCACCCATCACATCCACCCCGAAGGCACACCACATGAAGGGTCAGGGAACCCAGGGCCAAGGGTGTCCCAACAGAAGGCCCGAGGGAGCTGGACCTAGGTGGATTACTGGTGGGGACGGCCAGAGAACGGGACAGAAAGAGAGCTCAGGGCCACGCTCCGGACTTGTTTGGGGGTTGGCTGGATCCAGGACCTGGTGGACGCAGCACGGCTCGGGTGGTCACTAGCAGCTGGAGTGACCAGTACAACATCTGCAGTAAGTAAACACCCTTAACTGCACAACCCGACTCTGTCTTCACTGCCGTCTGCACTACACCACCACAACCCCCATCCTCTGCGCCTGTCCCCTCTGAGGCTATACCCCTCCCGTTGGGGGTTATCCCACCAAGCTGCGCATCCACCATCAGCCTCAGCGGACCCTGCTGCAGCGGCGGCCACAGTGACCGCATCACAACGGGTGGCGTAGTCGACACAAAAGAACTCTTAATAACATCTGTAGGACTGCCACATAACACTGAGCTTGACGCCCTGGGCACGGGGCCGGGTCACAGCCGCTCGGAGACTACAACCCCCCATCTGATCCGGTGCCGGGTATTCCCCTCAAAAAGGAATATGTCCCAGGGGGCGCGTCACTATGACTACTTCCAATTCTTTTTACGCTCTTTCATACAAACACAGCTTTGGCAATGTCAAAGTGTCTTTGCCATAGAAATGGATGGTAACCTGGTAATAACCAACAGCCCATTTAATATTACAGTAAACTGACAGACTTTTGATGTTTTGAAATTGAAAAATTATCCAAAAATGATCCCGTTTAGTTATTTGTGATTAGGTAGACCGTTCTGTGCAGAACTCTAACTCAAACTGATGGTGTCACTATCAGAGGTAACATCATCCTGCTGAGACAAGTGATGTGCAATATATTCCATAATGCCTTCTGCTTTCTCCTCACTAATACGCTTGCGGGAAGCCTAGAAGGCCAATTGTAACTTGCATTTGGTAGTACCACTGCCAAAATGAGTGTTACTAGCAGCTCCTGCATTATTAGCCATAGTATGTTTTTTTATTTTTATTTACACTACCTTGTCCCATTATAACTTTGTTATTTTACTATACATTTTGTACAAAGCTATAATAAACTTTTTGTGGCTTGTACAGTTGTCAACTTGGACTAGTAAAACAGGTATGCAAGCAGACATGCACAGTTAAATGTCTCCATTTTATTTTTTATAATTTTTAACAAAATTCAACTCCCTTCCAAAAAATGATGTAATAAGAAATTCTTATTCAAACTTTCCAGCATCTGCTACAGTACATAAAATAAACAGGACAGTGTGGTGATTCCCGGGTGCTACCAAAAAGTACTAATAATGGATATACGTTCATTTGATCTTTATTCTTACAACGCGTTTCAGAATCCTGTTGACTCCTTCAGGTTTTTGGAGGGCGCTGTGTTATTGTTGCATGAGCAGATGTAAAAGTTGACTAGTACAAAAGCTGTGTAAAAAAAAAGTTGTTTGAGATGGACATTTTCCAAGGTAGACCGACACACTTAAATGTCTGCATTTTGGGAAAATTTTCTTTTGTATTAAAAAAAAACAAAACAAAGACAATAATTTGCCCTTTAGAAAAAGGATTTCACAATAAATATAAAAAATATGTACAGTCACTATTGAAAAGCAGGCACACCTTCTCTGACACTGATTTTATTTTATTTTTTTCAGTAAAAAATATTGTGCTGTCCTGCTGCTGCTTTCTTTTGCATTAAGAATGAAATAAAGGAACAAGGAATTGTAATTCAAATGCATAATGGCAATGAAAGCTGCACCATATCTCTCATCAATCATAATGAGTCCAGCACTGCTGCTTGCACCTTCTAATCTCTCTTTCCACCTATTAATTAAATATCTATATTATTAGCAGACTACTACTCTTATCTTCTTCAGTGCTGCAGCTGTACATAACATTACAATCTTGAGTATTTTTTCAATGTTTTAGGGCTTTCTCTTCCTATTTCTATTGCTGAGCTTTGAGCTCGCTATCCTAAATCACCCAAAAATGGCTGCTGTGTTTCCTGTCTTAGGTTTCATACAGGCTATGATAGTCCCTCCTGATTGGCTGCACTAGACCAAGTGATGTGATAGCTGCAGGGCATTATGGAAAGGCTTGCACAGTACCACCTGAGGTCAGATCAACCTCCTGTAGCTGATGCAGTCTTACGCAATGTGTAAAATGTCAGCTGGCATTTATTTGGTAATTTTCATGAATCTAATCACAAATTGTTTGAATTTGCCAGGAAATTTAAAAAAATTGTTCAAATTTGATTTCCATTGAATTGATTCACTCATTTCTAGTTTCTGCAATAACATAGAAGGGATTCTTCACTGTAAGAGCAGTGAAATTGTGGAACTGTCTACGAGAAGTTCCATCATCATGAGTAATTTATTGAGTTCAGAGTTGAAAAGGGGTCTGGGAATGTGATAATATTACAAATTGTGGTTAATAGATTATTGGAGATTGGTTGTTGATCCAGGGATTTATTCTGATAACATGTTTGGAATTGGGAAGGAACACCTACTATTTAATTGTGGAAGGTTTTGCCTTTGTTTGGATTAACATTCTAGGACAATAAATTGAACTAGACTAACTTATGTCTTTTTCTTAACCTTATTATGTTACTATGTAAAGACAAAGCAGGTGAGGCTCCAGACATACTTGATAAAGTCAAATGATGGTTTAAAGTCCAGCACACCATGGTTTAAAAGTCCATTAAAATATAGAAGGTACAGATAAGTCTCTGACGCGTTTCGAGTCAATCTAGGTTGACTCAAAATGCGTTAGAAAACTTCTCTCAATGTGTTCACAGTATTTTGCATCAGCATTTGTAAGTTAGAACAAGAAGTAGATCCAAAACATGGAAGAGGTACAGATCATTCCTTTTATACTTTTTTCCTCTGGCATTTTCACTCCTAGCTTTAGATTACAAATACAGACAACACACATGATTTCTTGCCATCTAATAAGCGAATATACGTGCAGTGCTATGTGTGTAAAATAGTCAATTAAGTAAACCATTGCTTAGTTGTTTAAAGTCATTTTACTGTACACCTTCACACGTAATGTTATTTTTTATTGTTAGTTTACTTCCTAACTAGGAAGTTTTCTAAATATTGTTCGTTTAGAAAGAGAGGAGAAAGTATCTACAATCTTGGGGATTGTAGATAAAGACAAAGAGAAGAAGAGGAAATAATTAAAATAATAGGAAATAAGTCCAGGATAGAAGCTGTCCTGATAAATGAGCTAATGAAAACAGCAGCATCCTGGATAGAGACAGAGCTCACATCCAGCCTGTATTACTGGTAGGGACACTCTCACAAGATAAAAATGTGAAAGTTGGATCAGGCTGCAAGCTGGATATTATCGAGTCTGAAAATTAAAGAGGGAATGAAGATTGCAGATTGAAATTTAGTGCAATGTTATTAACTAAAGGTAACCACTAAATCATGTCAAATGTATCCACAGCCTTTGACTTAGGTGATTACCAGGAGATGGTATGTGTGTGTTGTGAGATGTCTTATCTCCGTGAGGATGAATGCTTCAAGGCTGAAATGTTCTGCGCGTCTGATTGTGCCGACGAGGACTTTATTAGTGAGCGTGTGTCACGTGCTGACTTCTTTGTCCCTGATCCCTCGCTGTTAATTCTGCCACTTCTCTGTAGATCACACGCTCTAATTGGGATATTTCTGCCTTTCTTTTTCTATGTTTTCTTACAATCTTAGCAGCTTTGCAAATGCTAATTTATTATTCATAACGGCTCGAATGCTAATCCCTCCCTAAAAATCTAAATGTGCTTAGGAAACCCCTCTAGACCACTGATAACGCACATACTGGCCTAGTTTGCGCATCTCAAATGTAAATCTACCACCTCCCAGGGAGCAGATCTCATATAACCATCTTTAACTACCCCTCAATAGATATTTCTGTAACATTGGCCTAGATTCGTCAAACCTGGAGAAGGAACATGTCAAAACCCCACTCATGTATGAAGGCAATGTGTAATAACGCAACAAATAGTTCTAGAGCTGTTCGGGATTTGGTTTGGGTTGTGCTTGGCCTAACATACCCTCCATATTTAATCTGTCTCTTATTTTGCAGCCTTGAATGTTGCTTACTCAATGTTAACACGTTTGTCTGCCGCTCTCTCCCTGTCTGCTCTCTACCTCACCGGTGTCATGCCGGTCATACTCACTAACGTTGACCTCTCTCTCATACAGCTGTCTGTGCATCCCCCCTTATTCCTCCCTGCTTTATTCCCCACCCCAACCCTTTCCAACTTTTCTCATTCGCCTGGATTTTTAACAGGGCAGAGATCCTTTTAGCCGCTGGCTTTGTGATACACCAGTGCTGAATCCTAATTTTGTGTAACCCCATGTCTCTTTCTCTTGTTCTGTATTCACTGTATAAGCTGATCTTCTCTCAATGTGCTAGTGCTCTGCATGCAGGGTCTGCTGCTTCTGTCCTTCTACCCTTTAAATGTAATGATGTCTCTGCTGACCTCCTCACCAGTGTCTAACCTCTGCTCCGTCACTTCACTCTTTCCCTTTCAGGGGGACTTTGGAACCCAAGAGACTTTCTCAAATTGTAACCCAATTTAACTGTACAAACAAACAATTGTTTTCACTTATGATGCATATATATGTACGTATACATATATATGCCCTCTGTACTTGATATACCCAAGGGAATGTGCTATAATGTGACCTACATTTTACATGCTTGGAAATTTACCTGGATGGACTATGAATTGCTCAGCTTCAACAGTAGTTTTCCACAATGACGGAATTAATTTATGTTTCGATTTATTCCAATTAAATAGTGCAAATTATCTCATACACAATATATGTGCTACACTTCAGGATTCAGTGGGAGGGGGCACCGCCAACAACATTTAGACAAAGTTAAAGCCAAAAAAATGGCACAAAAAAAACAGGGTTTTCTCTTATTTTCTAAGTAATAAGACAGCCCAAAATGCGTCAAATTTATTAAAACTTTTGGCTTTCAGGAAAAAGATTTGCCACAGGCTAATGTATTACGAAAAGTTAGTTCAAAAGTTTAAATAGTACCCAAACTTTTTTTTATGTATAGTTATTGATCAGCCTTTGCAAAGTTATTGCTTTTTTGTATATTTCATTACTTTATTTTGGCTGACAACTCCCTTAAAAGGCTCCTTTCAACTGCTGCT
Source organism: Phyllobates terribilis (assembly GCF_046119375.1). Classification (NCBI taxonomy): domain Eukaryota; kingdom Metazoa; phylum Chordata; class Amphibia; order Anura; family Dendrobatidae; genus Phyllobates; species Phyllobates terribilis. The sequence continues at coordinate 26,120,070 of NW_027362773.1, forward strand.
TTGGCAAGATCAGTTCACTGCATTCAAATAACTTTATGGATCATTCCCTTTATCAGTTTCTGAGAAAGGGGTTGCAGATAGGCTCAGAGAGGAAAAGTCATGTGCATAAATTAGGTTCAGTATACAGATCTTACTGAGCAGCAGATGGAAGATATTTCTAAAGGGGCATAAGCTAAGCTTTGAAACAGCACTGCACATAGTGTTTTGGCGAGAATTAATATTTTCCAAATCTGTAGATTAGTTACTGATCCATAGATTAGTTACTTTTAAATGCTTTCCTTAAGTACACATTTATAGAAAGTGCAGCTGATTTACTTCAGCTGCTTATTGTTGTCTAAGATTTGCGCTGTGACTGCCTACAAAGAAGAACTTCTTCATAATTAGCGTCTGAGCACAGAGCTATTGATATGGCTACTGTAGAGTCTACAAGTACCAATCTGGACTATAAACCCAACAAATTTGTATGCTGCCATGTGACTTAAGAAAAGAAAATAAGAAATCAGAAATAAAATATCAGAATAAAATAATAATAATAATAAATCAATAATAAATTAATATGAATAATTAATAATAATAAATTAACTAAAGTATCAGAAATAAAATAATATCAGAATAAAATAATGATAAATCAATAATAAATAATAAATTAATATGAATAATAAATGATAATAATAAATTATAATATCAGAAATAAAATAATATCAGAATAAAATAATAACAATAATAAATCAATAATGAATAATAAATTAATATGAATAATTAATAATAATGAATTAATTATAATAGCAGAAATAAAATAATATCAGAATAAAATAATGATAAGTCAATAATAAATAATAAATTAATATGAATAATAAATAATAATAATAAATTATAATATCATAAATAAAATAATATCAGAATAAAATAGTAATAATAATGCTAACAATAAATGAATTTGAAATAATAAACCAATATTAATATACAATAAATTAATATAAATTGAAATTGATTAACATTTATATTGATTAATATGAATAATAAATGAATAATAAAATCAGAAATAAAATAATAAATGTCATAAAGATAAATATATATCTTCTGAAATAAGGAAATCTAGATTGGCCAGCATTTTTAATCTGGATGCAATACATCAGCACAGATATGATGTGGTGTCTGACCTGCTGCATTGAACAGCTGAGCCTTGTGACTCCTAAATGTAACATACAGAAGGGAAACAAAAACCATGTTACACTATATGACTGAATAAACCCAATAGATAGCGCCAGCACGGGGGCCACGGCTTGGAAGCTGCCATGTCCAGAAAAACAACAAAGCCTCTAGGGTTTGTTATATCAGTAAATCCCTGACAGTCAGTCATGTGTGCGTGACTGCCAGGGCAAGGGCTGACATAACAAACCTTGACAGATTAGAAGAAAAAAAGAATAGGAAATACATAAAGCATCAGTGTAAATTATACAGTATGCCTTTATATTAAGATGTTCTACATAGCTAAAATATTCGACACATTCACGTTCCCATTTCGAATGGCTAGAGATAAATTGGCCTTTATAAAATGAAAAGTCCCCGTGTATATACAGTCCATCACTCATTTCATGCCTCCCCAGACCAGGCTTTCAATAAACATCTGCTAAATGTCACAGCATGTATAGCTTACTGACTGGTTTACTGCGGAAGGTCAACTTGGGAGAACTCCAATACCCTCTCAGGATCAATGGCTGATGGCTTCCATTAATTCACTTCCCAGGCCACGGCATGCAAATCCAGTGCAACTTTTAACGGTTCTTTCTTTTTCTTCTTTAAGATTACCAGCAGGTGCCAAAACGTCAAATACATCAGTGGTGCCGGGACAAGCGCAACCAGAAGAAGGTGACAAAAAAGCAGACCAACGTTCTTCAGTGTCAGACCTTGTGAATTCCCTGACCAGCGAGATGCTCATGGTGAGTACATTTGTCCTTCCTTGTTAATTGCCTACATATCCATATTCAGACCCGAAATTATATCCCAGGAGCTCTTGTCCAGCACCTTGGACTCATTTATCATATAGACCCACCTTAAAGGTGTTTTAAAATAATAAAGGAAGTACACTAATACACTAATACTTCTACCCTATTATTCTTGCACTGATCTTGTTGCAACTCTAACCCAATTCCTGCTGGTCTCTACTTCCCGATTCCATCTCGACACACCACAAATGATGAGAAATGTCCACTTAGCCAATCCGTACTTGAGGCGGGTCAACGCAGTAGCCAATAGTTAGAAGAACAGGAGGCTCAGTGGATAGCACTGTTGATTTGCAGCGCTGGGGTCCTGAGGTCAAATCCCATCAACGACAACATCTGCAAGAAGTTTGTATGTTCTCCCCATCTTTGGATGGGTTTCCTCCTTGTTCTCTGGTTTCCTCTCACACTCCAAAAACATACTGATAGGGAATCTACATTGTGAGCCCCCATGGGGACAGTGATGATGGTGTCTGTAAAGTGTGGAGGCATATGTTAGCGCTATATAAGTGAAATAAAATCAAGAAACAAGTGCGTAGAAAAGGCATTAGGAAATATAGACCATCGCAGGTTGTGTACAGTTCAGAACTAGAGGTTTTTGGGGATCGGAGAGTGAGTATTACTTCTTTTATTTGTATTAAGCAATCTGAACCATTTAAAAAAAAAGCATTGATTTATGTATGACTTTAAATTGTTAGTCTGCCCTATCCACCGCTCACAAAATTCAGTACCCGCCACAGCCTTGTCATTTGGTCTTTCTAGGACATACATGTCAAACACTGGCCCCTGGGCCAAATCTGGCCCGCTGGGTGGTTTTATTTGGCCCACGACACCAGAACCAACCCCCTATGTGGAACCATTATTTTGTATGGAGGACTATATGGGGCCATTATTCTGCATGGAGGACTATGTGGGGCCCATTATACTGTATGGAGGACTATGTGTGGCCCATTATTCTGTATGGAGGACTATGTGGGGCCATTATTCTGTATAGAGGACTATGTGGGGTCCATTATACTGTATGGAGGACTATGTGGGGCCATTATTCTGTATAGAGGACTATGTGGGGCCTATTATACTGTATGGAGGACTATGAGGGGCCCATTATTCTGTACGGAGGACTATGTGGGGCCATTATTCTGTATGGAGGACTATGAGGGGCCCCTTATTCTGTACGGAGGACTATGTGGGGCCATTATTCTGTATAGAGGACTATGTGGGTCCTATTATACTGTATAGAGGACTATATGGGGCCCATTATACAGTATGGAGGACTATGTGGGGCCCATTATACGTTATGGAGGATTATGTGGGGCCCATTATTCTGTACGCAGGACTATGTGTGGCCCATTATTCTGTATAGAGGACTATGTGGGGCCATTATACTGTATGGCGGACTATGTGGGGCCCATTATTCTGTATGGAGGACTATGGGGGGCCCATTATACTGTATGGAGGACTATGTGGTGCCAATTATTCTGTATGGAGGACTATGGGGGGCCCATTATACAGTATGGAGGACTATGTGGGGCCCATTATACGTTATGGAGGACTATGTGGGGCCCATTATTCTGTACGGAGGACTATGTGTGGCCCATTATTCTGTATAGAGGACTGTGTGGGGCCATTATACTTTATGGAGGACTATGTGGGGCCCATTATTCTGTATGGAGGACTATGGGGGGCCCATTATTCTGTACGGAGGACTATGTGTGACCCATTATTCTGTATAGAGGACTATGTGGGACCCATTATACTGTATGGAGGACTATGTGGGGCCCATTATTCTGTATGGAGGACTATGTAGGACCCATTATTCTGTATGGAGGACTATGCGGGGCCCATTATACTGTATGGAGGGCAATATGGGGCCCATTATACTGTATGGAGGACTATGCAGGGCCCATTATACTGTATGGAGGACTATGTGGGGCCCATTATTCTGTATAGAGGGCTATATGGGGCCCATTATACTGTATGGAGGACTATGCGGGGCCCACTATTCTGTATAGAGGACAATATGGGGCCCATTATACTGTATACTGGTTGGCCCGCGACTCTGTTCAAGTTTTTCATTTTGGCCTTCTGTGTGTTTGAGTTTGACATCCCTGTCCTAGGGGATACCCATCATTTACATATGATTGCATATATATATATATATATATATATATATATATATATTTGAGCCTTTTTCCCCCAAGAGTTGCCTACAGACAGGCTGTCACTATAGGTAAATGTGGCACTGGTCGCATTAACCCACTCTGTTCCAGCGATACTGACAGTATGGAGGTCACCCTGACGGTCCACAGTGTTCCTAGATTAATGCTGAATCAATAGGCAGCCACTGAAAAAAAAAATGAAGTGGAGGGAACTGACTTGTTCTTGGCATAAATCCAGACTATACGAAGCAGAAATAAAATTCCAAAAAGTAATAAAATAAATAAATAAATTGAAAATATCTATAATAAATCTTTTGAAAAGTTAACAAGACAAACAGGAGGTAGAGAAAATGAACTTAAAGAAGACAGGATAATAGCAGTGGAGGAATTAGTACAGCTCTATACCTCCAGAAAAGCCTGTGAGTGACAGCGAGTATGTGTGGGTGCATGTGCGTGTAAACCTGACTTCCCGGCAGAAAATAACTGATTTGCCCAGAACTTACTGAACTATTAGTGATAAAATTATTAGTGGTAAAAGTATTGGTTATTTGGAATAATTGAAGGACAAGACCTTGTTTCTGATGCCTATTGGTACGGGACAGCAAACATCACATCGCTTTGAAGGCTCGTGCACATGGCCTTATTTTCAGTCCGAGTTCGATCCGACAAAGCATTGAATCACACTCGGACCAATGTTATTCTATGGGGCTCTGCACATGTCCAATTTTTTTTCTAGGGTCGAGTCTGTCCGAGGAAAAAAATCACACCATGCACGATTTGCATCCGATATTCAGAGCACACTCGGCCATGCAAGTCAATGAGTCCTTGGAAAAAATTGGACTGCACTCGGATGAAACAATGATGTAGTGAACAACCCCTTTAAATGTGCTCACTACATCATTGGTAGACTAGAGATGGTGAAATTTCTATTCGCATTTTGAAGAATGAAGGAAAAATGTAATTAGTAAAGGTTGCGTTCATCTGTATTCCTGGCAGGACTCATTCACCAGATTAGAGATTTGCAGTAAATCACAGTGATTTGCATAGAATTTTTAAAGATTTGCTCATCTCTAGTGGTCAGCAAAGAATATACGGAGTAGAGGGGTAATTAGTCCGAGGGGGAATCTGAAACCTGAAAACAATAACAAGCAATTCATCTTTCTCCTGATATGAAGCTATTTCTAGAATAGTGGATGCAGATAGTGTTTCTGCAGCATTAATAAAACAGATTAAATATCTCTGGGATGTGAAATCCAAACCAAGCTGTGGAAAACTAAGTGCATTCATTTTACCAGCAGCCACCGTGAGAAGCAAACTGTACGTGCCAGATCTCCATAAGTAGCATCCTGCAAGGGTTCGAGATGCGGAATATCTTATAAATTCTACATTTCTTATTAGTTATTTGCGGTTAATGAGGCTGGAAAATGTAGAAAATGGTTGAGTTGCATGAGCCCCAAAGCTGATTGTGGACCCGGGCCCTGCGCCCGCCCGCTTGTTAATCTGATGCAGTGGTGTTGTCATGTTTTGTTCCTTCCCCAAGTGCGTGAGTACCTATATGCTGGATGATTTTCCAGTCTGTTTTTATTTCATGAGAGTAGATTTTCTTATTCTATTTTCTGTATGTAATTATGAGCTGCTGTTAAAGGGGTTGTCCGGGCTTTGGCTACAAGTCTGCAGTCACTGTATGTGCACAGTGCACACTGTGAGGATTCTCCAGTGCCGGCGCCGGGAGGGTGACTGCAAGTATTTGATTTCCATAAATGTGGTCACATGCCGAGTAGACGTGCCCAGCCCACTCAATGCAAGTGTATTGAGTGAGATAAGTCTAGTCAGTATGTGGCTGGAAGTGTGCAAATCACATGACTACCCTCTCCTGGCATCAGAAAATCCTCACAACGCGCGTTGTGCATGATGTGAGGATTCACAATACTGCAGTCACATAAAGTGACTGCAGACTTGTAACCAGGCAGGAAAACCCCTTTAAGACATTCAAAGATATGTTTTACAACATAACCATGTTCCATAGGCAAATCAACAAGTGTAGAGAAGACTTGTCCTTGACTTCTGTGAGAGAGAGTAGTGGGCATGCTCTGAGAACCGTGCAGAGGTCCTTGTGTAAGGAGTGTCTAAAAGGATGGAAGGGGTGCTCCCATAGCATAGCAAGTCTGTAACAATGCTTAAGGGATCACAACACCATCTAATATGTATGTTTCTTCTTCACTTTATTAAGTTGTGTTAGGTTAAGTTCCCACAATGAGTTTTTGGTGAGTTTTTTACGATGCATATTTTCACTCTGCAAAAAAACACAGCATCATACAGTTCCAGCAAGTTTGAGTGGGTTGTGAATTGAGTAGTTCAGGAGACCTCATTACATCAGATTGGAGCGGCACATTGACTCCCTTGTCAGAATCTACATCCAAAAAATTTAAAAAAATGAAGATGAAGGCAATAGTTCCAAGAGTCTTCTTATGTCAATTCTCCTTATACTTTCATTAAAAACATATAAAATAAAAAATACATGTTTTGAATGAAAATGTAATGAATTGGTGAAATGGTCAAGACTATTCCTTGAGATGCCCCATCCCTATCCTTTTAAAATATCTTTGTCTAACTTTACTAAAGGGAATCTGCCAGCATGCCTTTGCTATCTAAGCTGAGAACACTAAAAGGTAGGGGCTGAGAGCCTGATTCCAGCTATGTGTCACTTACTAGCATGTGTGTTGTTGTTTCAACAAAATCAGTGTTATATCAACAGGAGATTATCACTACAGGACTAGGTGTCTCATGCCTCCTCGTCAACGGCTGTGTATAACACCCCCACCACCGATAGGCAGCTTTCTGCCTATGCACAGAGTACACAGAAAGCTACCAATCAGTTCTGTGGGCGGCGTTATGCAGAGCTCAGCATTAAGAGAACTGCTAGATCTGCAGCAGATAAAACCGTGATTGTATCAAAATGACATCATGCAGCACAGTAAGTGACACATCGCTGGAATCAGGGTCTCATCTCCTACATCATTCTCAGATAACATAGCAAAAACCTGCTGAAAGATTCCCTTTAAGTTGTATTAGGTTAAGTTTCCACAATGAGTTCTTGATGAGTTTTTAACCTTGTGATGGTTATGACCTGATGAAGGGAGCAGTACACTCTGGAAATACATTAGTAAAATTGACACATCACTATCACTATTCTCATCATCTTCCTTATTTTCAATTCTTTGGATATGGATTGTGCAGGGAGGTGCAGGAGGTAAGCTGTGACATCACATACTGTGACAGGTGTGGTCCTGTGTTCTCGATATACTGTATGTAATGACGTTCTGTCAGTTGTCGCCTGGCAAGTCTAAAATGGCTACCGCGGACAGCCTTCGCGCAAGCCACTGCGATTACCAGATCCGAGGAGTTGCCCTGGCCTTCACCTTTTAACCTCATTACAGGGATCTGAACTTAAACAGGGGCCCCTGGGCTGGGGCCACGGAATAAGCTGCTGTACTGTGTTGCAGGCTGGCAGACATGGTCGGGTAGCCCGGTCAGAACCAAGAGGGGAAGAAATTACAAAATCAGAAGATGTAAGAATAAGAAACACAAGCTGAGGTCTAAACTAGGAACAATAATACTACAAGGATCTAAACAAACAGGACTAATCCAGAGGAGCTCAAGACTACTGTATATCTGGCAGCTTCCAGCAGAAAGCTGGAAGTTTAAGTAGGGTGTGGTGCTCTCCAATTGGCTGGAGCGGGGAGCTGATGACTCCATCTGGACAGTACACACTCATACTGTCAGTCTTGACGACACTGCAGGTTCCAGCCGCCTTAATCTAAATGGCTGGACAGAGTCTGCGCCATCCAGAGCTTTTGGGATCAACTACCTGGACAGCTCCTTCTGAATCCCTATGTTTCCCCCAGTAAAATAATAGCACATATATTCACCTCCATTCCAGTGGTGTTGGCACTGGCTTACCCTTCGGCCAGTCAGCACTTTCTCCACTCTCTTCTCCTACGGATGAACCAAGACATCCAGAAAAAATGACAGAGCAGTCGCAGCTCTCACTTCCCCTGGATGTAAATTATGTCTGTAGGAGAGTGAAGCCAGCGCTGATTGGCTGCAGTGATCGCTTGACATAACAATGTGACATAAGCCCCGGGAGAGCTAGAGATGACACCGCTGGAACAGTGTCTGCACCGGAATATAAGTGTAATTATTTTACCAGGGGGAAAACACATGGATTCAGGAGGGGTTGTCCAAGTAATGAACAACCCCTTTAAGATGACTGCTGAAAAGTGATCTCTACAAAACAGAAGTGCCATCTTATTTTGAGAGTGAAAACTGTCGTTTTTTTAAAAAAAATATATATAGAGAGTAAATTAAAGAATCTTTGAAAAAATCTTTGAAAAATGCGTTTAACATAAAAACCTGATTTATACACTTGGTCATTTTTCTGATGCACATTTTTTTTGACAACAGATAAAATGGTCAAGTCAATCTCTAGTCACTGAAATCGTGACAGTGGGGACCGGCTATAGGTTCTGACTTCTGCTAAGTTTATGTGAAGAATTAGCATTTCTATGGGGTGTGATGGGAAACTGATTCTGACATAATAAATTAATGTTAAAACATCAATTCATATGTATTTGACATCCCATAAGCCAAGAACTTAATCATGGCGCATCTGCATTCTGGTCCTATCAGGCTGTATAAAGTCTGCAATGCCCTGATTATTGATTGACATTGACTCAGTCTATCAAGACAGTGTGAACTGGCACAAATATTCTTACCTGGCGACACCTCACCTTTGTAGACGTGGACAGATGGGGACATGCTACCTCCCATTGTTACTGGATCCCTTCAATTTAATTATTATATTGTTGTCTTTTAATCCTAGCTCCATTATGCCTTTGAGGTTCTCCCCGAATCTCAAGGAACAGGTTCAGTGGAGCAGTGTGGGGGTAGTGAAACGGAAATCCTGAGTGTTATCTCATGTGACAGCCCCCAGCGGGGAGATCCAGTGGTCGTCAGTGAATGAAACATTACTATAAATACAGCGAAAAGTAAGAGTTCAGTGGAAAGGAGAACGTCCTCCTATCCACGGGGGATTTGTGGTCATTCTCTCCTGTTGACCACAAGCAGAAATAAACTAATAGCCGTGAAGACACTTTGCCATTTTGCCGCCAATCATCCAAAGACATGAAAAAGTCAAGTTAACATGAGCCCATTAATTGCAAAAATTGGCAACAAATATTCATTCCAAGTATGGGGATTTTCCGAAATGAAGTCTACCGTTTTCAGATACAGGTCTGTTAGCTTCGTGTAACCTAGAAGACGACTGAAAGAGAGAAAAAAAAGCTAATTTCTGGATAGTTTAACTCATTGACTCTGAGACACTGAAACTGATTATAAAGGAATTGGTCTCATAGGAGTCGACGGAGATAGAAGTCGTCTTCTATTACTTGGCTGGGAAATAAGCGTGATTGCATTGCAAGGTACAGGTGCTCCATGACATTTCACTAACATCAAGTATGAGCACAGTAGTTGGGAAGATCATTAGCTCTCTACGCAGATATTTCGCTTTAATGCACTTTACCATGAAGCACTACTATAATGAAACATCTCATACTGGGTTATGAGGGCTTAGGAATTCAAGCAGAGTCTATTTAAAAATATATGAAACTCAATAATGATCACATAGAAACTGAGATGGATGTTACAAGAATTAAAGACCCAAGCAATGTATGGCTTATTTCCTCAAATGACCTTCCTATAACTATCCCTCACAGACCACCATTACTAGAGCCTGAATATAAGGAGAGCACATGGGCAATTGACCAGGACCTCAACACCAAGGTGACCTAGGAGGCCTCCCTAAGCCATCCTCAACCCCAAACCAGGTCACTCTTACTCATGTATCTCATCTTGCCTATATCCGAGCCTGCCAGTTAATAATAGCATTTCCATTCAGCTTTGTTACCAGACTGGGCCCATGACCTAAGGGCATAACCTGCTGAAGGAAAGCCAGTACTAAAATTTAAGAGGCATTCCAAAAGTTTTTTTTTATAAATATCAACATTTTCTAGTTACTTCCCTCTCAGTCACAATTTATATAGATAGTTTAAAGGAATAACTGGTTTAATGGGAACCCGACAACGGTTGCATACACGCCCCCTGAGGAAGAAAGGGCGAAACGCGCGTTGGGGTGCGGGACAGCTATTCTACATCTCCCTTATCAGTTTGTAAGTACACCGTCTATTGGAGCCTATAGATTGTCCAATATTAGTTACACCCTTTGAATATATAGACTATAATAGGGTTATTTATACTATATTGAAAAGATTCATTACCCAAGTGGGATTTTGTTATATGTGCAATATTATATAATAAAGATATACCTTTTTGCATTTTACTGGCATGCATTTGCACTTTAATCCCAGACATCTAGGATATATAGACTTATATTACCCTTGATATGTAATTAGGAGAAATCTTCAGATTGTCTTAAGTGACTCATTTTTTGCACAATGCACTAGTCACTTTATCTGTATATTATACTCTATAAATTGATAATGGAGACTATTTGTATAATTATGCTCTGAAATTGATTGGTCATTATAATTGAATTTGTGGAGTGTCTTTCCCTCTCTTGCGGTACTTGGGTTGTCTTTTAAAAAAAATGTTCACGTGTGTTCAATAAAAGTACTGTGTTTGATGCAATACTCTGGTCTTTTGGGCATTTCTTTGCACAGACCCATATACAGGTTAATAACGGTTGCATACTGTCTGTCCTTGGCAACATGTGTCAGACTCGGGCAGCCTGATTTCAGGCATGTATGTTTGACTCTGAAACGTTGTGGCGTACTTTAAAAGCCGGCGGGAACCAAGCAGCACAGGAGACTATGCGGACAGGCAGGTCCCCGGCAGCTTCTCTCCATCCTCTGCCAGTAACTGACAGGTTTCTCCCTATATACAGATGCAGGGAGAGATCTGACACTCAAAGGGAGCAGGCGGGGAGAAGACACTGGGGATCCGTCTGTCTGACTAGTCTCCATTACAGCTTGCTGCCCACCAGCTTTTCAGAGTCAAACATAACTGGTTAAAATTGTGTCATTGCTTGATTGGTAGTTCAGGCTTCATTGAGGACTTGTAGTTCAGGCTTCATTGAGGATTGGTAGTTCAGGCTTCATTGAGGATTGGTAGATCAGTCTTCATTGAGGACTGGTAGTTCAGGCTTCATTGAGGATTGGTAGTTTAGGCTTCATTGAGGACTGGTAGATCAGGCTTCATTGAGGATTGGTAGTTCAGGCTTCATTGAGGATTGGTAGATCAGGCTTCATTGAGGATTGGTAGTTTAGCTTCATTGAGGACTGGTAGATCAGGCTTCATTGAGGATTGGTAGATCAGGCTTCATTGAGGATTGGTAGTTCAGGCTTCATTGAGGATTGGTAGTTCAGGCTTCATTGAGGATTGGTAGTTCAGGCTTCATTGAGGATTGGTAGTTCAGGCTTCATTGAGAATTGGTAGTTCAGGCTTCATTGAGGATTGGTAGTTCAGGCTTCATTGAGGATTGGTAGATCAGGCTTCATTGAGGATTGGTAGATCAGGCTTCATTGAGGATTGGTAGTTCAGGCTTCATTGAGGATTGGTAGTTCAGGCTTCATTGAGGATTGGTAGTTCAGGCTTCATTGAGGATTGGTGGTTCAGGCTTCATTGAGGATTGGTAGTTCAGGCTTCATTGAGGATTGGTAGTTCAGGCTTCATTGAGGATTGGTAGTTCAGGCTTTATTGAGGATTGGTAATTCAGGCTTCATTGAGGATTGGTAGCTCAGGTTTCATTGAGGTTTGGTAGTTTAAGCTTCATTGAGGATTGGTAGTTCAGGCTTCATTGAGGATTGGTAGCTCAGGCTTCATTGAGGATTGGTAGTTCAGGCTTCATTGAGGATTGGTAGTTTAGGCTTTATTGAGGATTGGTAATTCAGGCTTCATTGAGGATTGGTAGCTCAGGCTTCATTGAGGTTTGGTAGTTCAGGCTTCATTGAGGATTGGTAGTTTAGGCTTTATTGAGGATTGGTAGTTCAGGCTTCATTGAGGATTGGTAGCTCAGGCTTCATTGAGGATTGGTAGTTCAGGCTTCATTGAGGATTGGTAGTTTAGGCTTTATTGAGGATTGGTAATTCAGGCTTCATTGAGGATTGGTAGCTCAGGCTTCATTGAGGTTTGGTAGTTCAGGCTTCATTGAGGATTGGTAGATCAGGCTTCATTGAGGATTGGTAAATCAGGCTTCACTGAGGATTGGTAGTTCAGGCTTCATTGAGGATTGGTAGATCAGGCTTCATTGAGAATTGGTAGTTCAGGCTTCATTGAGGATTGGTAGATCAGGCTTCATTGAGGATTGGTAGTTCAGGCTTCATTGAGCCACTGGCCTGATCTGTGTGCTTTCCCAGTGTAGTCATATGCTGCCCTGCAGCATTGGAAGAGCAGTGGGGGTAGAGAAAGACAGCCGGGATTAGGGGCTGCACACTTCATCCATCCCGACCGGCCTCAGTGCAGTGCAGTAAGAAAAAGCTTGTAAACACTGTGCATATTTGGCCACTGCTCCTAGACAGCAGGGGTGGTCAGTCCCCCTAGCAATAAATTATAAAAATTAAAAAAAAGAAAATACACGTATCAGCAGAACGTCAACATATGTAGAATTTTGATGTAAATTGCATTAAAAATGGCTACTAGTGATGAGCGAACTTGGTCGCCACTGCTCGGTACTTGCCCGAGCATCTCACTGCTCGACATGCTCAGCGCTTCTCGAGTATTTCCGGGTTTGCTTGGGCTTCCCCTACCTGCATGTTTGGCGTTCCTTGCAATGAACATGCAGCGATTGCCTGCCACACACTGTAATACCGCAGTCATGTTGGTTGTGGCATTACAGTGATTGGCTGGCCGCATAGCATCATCAGGTGTAAATAAGACCTGGCGCCGCTTTGCTTGTCACAATCTACACCGGAATCAGGCAGAGTAGGGAGAGGTGCTGCAGCGCCAGGGAGAGATTTGCTTGTTTATTAGTTAGTGTAGGTATACCATAACATACAGTACAGACCAAAAGTTTGGACACACCTTCTCATTTAAAGATTCTTTTGTATTTTCATGACTATGAAAATTGTACATTCTCACTGAAGGCATCAAAACTATGAATTAACACATGTGGAATTATATACTTAACAAAAAAGTGTGAAACAACTGAAAATATGGCTTATATTCTAGGTTCTTCAAAGTAGCCACCTTTTGCTTTGATGACTGCTTTGCACACTCTTGGCATTCTCTTGATGAGCTTCAAGAGGTAGTCACCGGAAATGGTCTTCCAACAATCTTGAGGGAGTTCCCAGAGATGCTTAGCACTTGTTGGTCCTTTTGCCTTCACTCTGTGGTCCAGCTCACCCCATACCATCTCGATTGGGTTCAGGTCTGGTGACTGTGGAGGCCAGGTCATCTGACGTAGCACCCCGTCACTCTCCTTCTTGGTCAAATAGCCCTTACACAGCCTGGAGGTGTGTTTGGGGTCATTGTCCTGTTGAAAAATAAATGATGGTCCAACTAAACGCAAACCAGATGGAATAGCATGCCGCTGCAAGAAGCTGTGGTAGCCATGCTGGTTCAGTATGCCTTCAATTTTGAATAAATCCCCAACAGTGTCACCAGCAAAGCACCCCCACACCATCACACCTCCTCCTCCATGCTTCACGGTGGAAACCAGGCATGTAGAGTCCATCCGTTCACCTTTTCTGCGTCGCACAAAGACACGGTGGTTGGAACCAAAGATCTCAAAGTTGGACTCATCAGACCAAAGCACAAATTTCCACTGGTCTAATGTCCTTCCTTGTGTTCTTTAGCCCAAACAAGTCTCTTCTGCTTGTTGTCTGTCCTTAGCAGTGGTTTCCTAGCAGCTATTTTACCATGAAGGCCTGCTGCACAAAGTCTCCTCTTAACAGTTGTTGTAGAGATGTGTCTGCTGCTAGAACTCTGTGTGGCATTGACCTGGTCTCTAATCTGAGCTGCTGTTAACCTGAGATTTCTGAGGCTGGTGATTCGGATAAACTTATCCTCAGAAGCAGAGATGACTCTTGGTCTTCCTTTCCTGGGGCGGTCCTCATGTGAGACAGTTTCTTTGTAGCGCTTGATGGTTTTTGCAACTGCACTTGGGGACACTTTCAAAGTTTTCTCAATTTTTCTCACTGACTTACCTTCATTTCTTAAAGTACTGATGGCCACTCGTTTTTCTTTACTTAGCTGCTTTTTTCTTGCCATAATGCAAATTCTAGCAGTCTATTCAGTAGGACTATCAGCTGTGTATCCACCTGACTTCTGCACAACACAACTGATGGTCCCAACCCCATTTATAAGGCAAGAAATCCCACTTATTAAACCTGACATGGCACACCTGTAAAGTGAAAACCATTTCCAGTGACTACCTCTTAAAGCTCATCAAGAGAATGCCAAGAGTGTGCAAAGCAGTCATCAAAGCAAAAGGTGGCTACTTTGAAGAACCTAGAATATAAGACATATTTTCAGTTGTTTCACACTTTTTTTTGTTAAATATACAATTCCACATGTGTTAATTAATAGTTTTGATGCCTTCAGTGTGAATGTACAATTTTCATAGTCATGAAAATACAGAAAAATCTTTAAATGAGAAGGTGTGTCCAAACTTTTGGTCTGTACTGTATATATATATCCATCTGAACTAACAGTCCTTCTGAGGACTAAACCAGCTGCATATATTCAGTGATAAAGGAGATAGCAGGAGTTAGGCAGGGTTTGTGGACAGTGTATACAGCACAATAGCGTCCATTGCATGTTCTGTCTGCTGCTGCTGCTACATATCTACATAGTCTTACATATCAGGGCTATTTTTTTTTCCTCTTAATCCTGATTATTTGCTTAAAAAGTAATACAGTACTCCATTTTACTGCTCCATTTGCTTGGTAGCAGAATACAGGCTGATTTTTTTTATCTTATTCACATTGCTGTATCGTGTAAAATGAGAAACTTTTACATCACATCACACATGATCGCATATTACTGCGGTAATAATTGTGACATTTTTTGGAGCATGACAAATATTCCACACCATTTAAAGTTATCTGTCTGTGTTTTACTGAACCTATTCACACTTGGTCGCTGACCAATACTATACTACAAGGCCACAGCCTAAAACCATGGTCGTCACACGTGATCGCATATTACTGCGGTAATAATTCAGACATTTTGTGGAGCATGACAAATATTTCGCTCCATTTAAAATAGTAAAGGTGCATGGCAATGACCGGGAAAGTGGACATGATGGTGCATGCAGAGACCGAGGCCGTGGGCAAGATGAAACTGTGCCTGCTGAGGGAGCACAATAAACACCCACATCATGTCGAACTACCTTCCTGTCCCAATTGCTAGGGGGCCGTGGAACACCACTCTTGAAGTCAGAGCAGTGTGAAAAGGTTGTTGGTTGGATAGCCGATAATGCTTCCAATCACTTTTTCACCACTACCACCACCCTGTCTTCCTACACGGTCAAGTCTCAGTAGCCGTGAGTTTGAACCACATATTCCTCACCCTGATCCTACTTCCTCCCACAATGCCAAGTCCCCGGAGACAACTGATCCCACTCTTGGATACTCCGAAGAGCTGTTCACTTTTCCATTTATAGATTTGGGCCTCTCGTCTGGCCAGCTTCAAGCGAGTCAAGAGGAGATCGCATGTAGCGATGCCCAAATATTTGAGCAGCCACGGTTACACGAAGGCGGCGGTGGGAAAGTGAAATTACTGTTGCAAGAGGTGGATGATGATGATGAGACACAATTGCCAGAAAGTCAGGAGGAGGACCAGGGTGTGGAAGTAGAAGACGTGGTGGACGATGAAGTCACTGACCCAACCTGGCAAGGTGACATGCAGAGCGAGGACAGCAGCACACAGTGGGAGGGAGGCATAGCATCACAACAGGCAGGAACAAGCAGTGTGGTGGCCACAGACACAAGGCGGGCAACTGTTCCCCGGAACACCAACACGACGGAAGTTGCCAGTACAACTATTAGGTCTTCCAGAGTCTGGTTCTTTTTTAAAGACTGTCCAGATAACCCCAAAAAGGCCATTTGCACCATCTGCCAGGCCAGTATCAGCAGGGGCAGCAAAACTACTAGCCTGATCACCATCAGCATGCTCAGGCACAGGACAGCAAAGCACCCAACTAGGTGGGCCGAACGCCAGGGTCCAGAAACAGTGTCTGCGGGTGACACCACTGCTTGTTCCGCTGTTATGCGTGCACGCCAATTCCCTGTCCATGGTGCATGTGAAGATGCCTTCTGCCGTACACCTCTCATTGCACACTCGCAATTACCACCATCAGCAACCACGCCCACGTCCTTGTCCCAGCGCAGCGTTGAATTGTCGCTAACCCAGTCCTTGGAACGCAAGGCGCAAATACGCAGCCAACGCCCCACAGGCCGCAATACTAAACTCACACATTTCTCGAATGCTTGCGCTCTAAATGTTGGCTTTTAGGCTCGTGGAGACGGAAGCTTTCCGCAAGCTGATGGCAGCAGCCGTCCCTCAGTACTTAGTCCCCAGCCGCCATTATTTCTCTCGGTGTGCCGTCCCTGCTTTACAGAAGCACGTGTCCCTCAATATTAGCCGTTCCCTCAACAACGCAATTACTGGGAAGGTCCACCTAACCACGGACACGTGGGCAAGTGCTTGTGGGCAGGGACGGTACATCTTGCTGACGGCACACTGGGTTAATATAGAGGAAGCTGGGAGCCAGTCGGACCTTGGGACTGAACACGTACTCCCGACGCCGAGGATTGTGGGCCTAGGTCAATCAGGGTTGTCCCCACATTCTATAGCTCCTGCTCCTCCTCCTCTCCAGCCTTCATCTCCAAAATGACCACATCAGTAAGAAGCTGGAAGCACTGCAGCATGCCTCAACCAAGCAGCTACAGGCCCTGCTGAAGCTAATGTGCTTAGGGGACAAAGCGCACACCTCTGAATAGTTTTGACAGCTGTAACAGGGCAGGCAGATCTGTGGCTGTCACCGCTGAACCTACAGCCAGGCATGGTCATGTGTGACAATGGCCAGAACCTGGTGGTGGCTCTGAAGCTAGGCAACCTCATACACTACCATGCCTGGCTCATGTGCTCAACATAACGGTTCAGCGGTTTCTCAAAACCTACCAGGATCTGCCTGATCTGATTGTCAAAGTAAGCCGCGTGTCTCCCGCTTCAGAAAGTCACCTACAGCTTCCGCCGACCTCGCCGTGCTTCAGCAGCGTTTGCAGCTTCCAGCTCACCGAATGGTGTGCGATGTCACCACGCGTTGGAACTCAGTGTTGCAGATGTTGGGAAGGATTTATAAGCAGCAGAGGGCAGTTGTTGAGTACCAGCTTCAACACGACCGTCGGCATTCAGGTCAGCCTCCGCACATATGAACTGAGCATTGGGCATGGATGTCAGACATCTGTGTCGTCCTCCAAAACTTGGAGGACTCCACCAAGATGGTGAGTGGCGATGACGCCATAATTAGTGTCACCATCCCGCTCCCCTGTCTTCTGAAACGCTCGCTGCTCACAATTAAAAAGGAGGCATTGCAAGTGCAGCACGATGAGATGAAGCAAGGTTGATGCCACACAGCCCAGCCTCATCTCATCCCAACGTGGATTGGGTGCTAATGAGGAGGAGGAAGAGGATGAGGAGAAACAGGAGTTGGTTTCCTGCGCTACAGACGGTACTACCCACACCATATTCATAACGTCTGTTCAGCGTGGATGGCCTGAGGAAAGAGAGAATGAGGAGGAGAGCGTGAACAGTTGTCCTCTTGTTCAGGACAGGGAAGACTTGGCTGTTGGCAGTCTGACACACATGACTGACTTTATGTTCCTCTGCCTTTCTTGTGTCCCTCGCTTTGTACGCATTTTGGCCGACAGTAATTACTGGTTGGTCACACTTCTAAATTCACGCTACAAGGAGAACTATCTCTCATTCCAGGGCGGAGAGGTCTAGTAAAATGTTTCAGTACCAGAAGGCCCTTGTTGCGGAATTATTAAAAAAAATTCCCATCTGAAAACGCTGGCGGCAGAGGTCACAGTTCCTTGGACAGCCAAGGAGTACAGACGAGGGAGACACAAATACGATGTAGCAGAGGCAGGGGAACACTGTCAAAGGTATGGGTCAGTTTTCTCAGATCCTCCCAATGCCCAGGCCCTGATGCACGGGTATTCTGACAAGGAGGGAAAAGTTTGTGAAGATGCTGAAGGAGTACCTTGCCGACCATACCAACCTCCTCCATGATTCCTCTGTGCCTTATAATTATTGGGTATCAAAGCTGGATACATGGCAAGAACTGTCTCTCTACGCCTTGGAGGTCTTGGCCTGCCCTGCCTCCAGCGTTTTATCAGAGCGGATTTTTAGTACCAATGGTGGAATTATAACTGATAGGCGCACCCATCTGTCAGCTGAAAATGCTGACAGGCTGACTCTTATAAAAATGAACAAGAGCTGGATTGGGCCTGACTTCTCAACACCACTGGATGATAGCAGTGTGATGATAGCAGTGGAATATAAAGTCAAATCCAGTGACTTTTTTTTGGGCGGTCTATTCCCATGCACCTCCTCATTCTCCAGCACCATATCACCAGGGTGACCGTGATGCAACACCAACATAATATTTTTAATGGAGTTTATGATGCCCATAGGAATTTATTTTAGAAGCCTACCTCTAACATTCAATATGATATACAGTATGTTCATGTATAACTCCCAGGGGTAATTTTTTTTTAGCCCATGCATTTAGTCCATGGGCATTACCAGTATAGGAGACCCATTCCTTAACAATGTTAACAATTTTTTTTAATGCGGACCTCCTCCACATCTCTTCATTGGGGTATTGGAGAGCGTCCAATTTTTCACTAGCCCTTGTAGTCACTGCATGGGCATTACCAGTATAGGAGACACACTCCTTTATAATGGGAACATTTTTTTTACTGAGGCCCCCCTCTAAGTCTCTTCAAAGGAGTATCTTTCAAATTTTAGGCAGCCGTTGCAGTCACTGCATATGCAATAACCATATAGTAAAACCGCTCCTTTATAAAGGGAACATTTTTTAACTGAAGCCCTTCTCTATGTGTCTTCAAATTGGTATTTGGGGTTTTTCCAAAATTTGGGCAGACCTTTCAGTCACTGCATACGCTATAACAGTACAGGAGACCCGCTCCTTAATAATAGGAACAATAAAGCATAGCCAGCTGATGGCCCTCTAACAATAGTGAGGGCCGACTGCTTGCCCTTTAACAATAGTAAGGGACACCTGATGGCCCTATAAAAATAGGCTTTGTGACTTTCAGAGTATCTCCTTCATAAATGAAACAGGATGTGTCTGATCATGTTTCATACACCACATGGGTAGATAAAGTAGTAAAATGTTAAAATAACATTTACTGGTAAATGTATTTTTCACCTTTGAAAGCAATGAAAAAGTGCAAAAACGCATCAAAAACGCTACGTGTGAATATAGCCCAAGGTGTGGAGGAGCATTTTTGTTTTAGTTATTTATTTTGCCTTATATACAATTCATTGCCCTGGAAAGGATGATCCTTAACATTTTTTTCCCAGGAAAATCCATTTTGGTTTCGTTTTTGTATGTTTTATTGTGAGTCCGTAAAAGTGGCGTAATACTCTGACAACGTTGTTGACAGCAGTGACCTGGGAGTCAGAAATGCTTCCAGGGGTCTTCCCCATGCTGTTCCCATCGATTTGGGCAAATTTTAGGCCCTCTGCAGACCGCCGGGGGGGCCGCCAGAAAAATTTTCAAGTTTCCCATAGACTTACATTGGGCTCGTTACTCCGGTCGAGCACCCGAGTATTCCAATTTGCTCGACGCGAGCAACAAGCATTTTAGTGCTAGCTTATTACTAATGGCTACCTAATTATTCACATTCATGTAGATGGGAATAACCCTTTATCTATGTCCCTCACTTCCATAGACTTCAGCAGAATGAACCCTGTGCGTGCGCATCCACCTCTTCTGTTCATATTTGTAATAGGGGGTTGTGTGTGGGGTCTGATCTCCATAATGACCTTAATATGAGGTTCTGCTCTAAGCAATGATTTATGATACACTATCGCCATCAGTCGCATTATTTTTAAGTCAGTCCATAAAGCCTCCAATTATTCGCCTCCTCTAGGTTCTGAGTCAGATTTCATCAAAATTTAATAGGGTTCCTGCCAGGGTTTGGTTATATTAATCATATTATGAGCTGACTTCTTTAAATAAACCTGCAGCTACTTGGTCCTGCACAGCCCTATATAATACATTGTTTTCCTTCATTACCCATCATAGTACATTGAACAGTTAAAGAAATTTCTATATTTTATGACTGATGTGGTTATTATATAGATTTAATGAAACAAATGGGACTTGTGTAGCACAGCCGGGGTCCTACATGCATTGTACTGTTATGAGTGCTTTTATATGTCTTCTATATTTGCTTTGAATGAAATTATAGAAGGACATTGATGCTTTTATTGTCGGATACTTATTAAAGGGAATCTGTCGGCAGGTTTTTGCTACATAATTTGAGAATAGCATGATTTAGGGGCTGAGAGCCTGATTCCAACAATATGTCACTTACTAGGCTGCTTGGTGCAGTTTTGATATAATCCCGGTTTTCTCTGCTGTAGATGTAATCAGAGCTCTAAATGCTGAGCTGTGTGTAACCCCGCCTGTACCACTGATTGGAAGCTTCCTGTGTACATTGTCAGCCAGCTGCCAATAGGTGGTGAGGGCGGGGTTACACAGATTAGCCTGACTGGTGAGCACATGACACCTAGTCAAGCAGTGATAACCTCCTGCTGATAAAGCACTAATTATATTGAAACTACAACACACAGCCTGGTAAGTAACACATCCCTGGAATCAGACTCACTTGATACTATATTATGCTGCTCTCAGATTAAATAGCAAAAATCTGCTGACAGAGTCCCTTTTAGTCAATGTTTGGCGAAGAATGGAAATATAATTTATTGTATTAAATCATTTTTATTTATTTTCGTCCTATTTTTATATGTCCCTGTTTATATCATTAATATTCTGTGGCATGCTTTATAATATCTAGCAGGACCTTATGTTGTTTTTGAGTCGTCATTGCAATCTCCGAGCCGAACCGCTTATCAATATCTTTATTGCCTTACACTCCATCTGACTCTCATTCCACTGGCACAGAATGGTGACTATATGGCGGATATGGCTGATAAAAACAAGTAAACTAAAAATAATCAGTGTAATATAACATAAACTATTACTGTTGGCAGGCTACATTTATGGAAAATAAATATGACTTCTCCTGATAGGACCGCATGGGTTGCTTTCTGCTCAGTTTTTCCACACTTTTTTTTTTAATTGTTAACCACTTCTCCATAATAGAAAGTTAGTGGCTAAAAGGGCTGTATAAAATTTGGGAAACATTACCTCTTTGTTCCAGATACCGTGAGCATTGGAATGGGAAATATGGGACCTCTATTCTGAGGTCTCAAAAATGGGACCCCCCCCCAGCGAACATACATTTGTCATCAATGGTAATGTATGTTGTTTGTAGGCCAACCCCTTTAACAAGTCCCATTAGTTGGACCCCTCCATCGATTAGTAAGTGATGTATCCTAGTGGTAACACTTAAAATGTCCATATTTTGGGCACAAGATCAACCCTTCACTACCTGCCTGTACATTACTGACGTGAATTAGATCACCGTATCACCATAATCTGACTTTGGGTCAATAAACCATGAAAGTACCCAGTGTTATATCCCTAATATTATTATTAACGGCCTTCAGCTCTGTCTCGAGCCATGGCTACTTGATGGATGAACGTTCTGTAGGAAGATCAATCTTGTGCAAGCCTAGATAGGTCCACCAGGGTCTTCTCTGCCATCATCTTGATTGTATCAAGCCATCAGGTTGCTGGTCTCCTCTTTGCCTTGTTCTTTCTACTCTTCTGACCATGATGTCCTTCTACAAAGATTGCTATCTTAATATGATGTGTCCAAAGTCACAGATGCCTAAATGCATGGATTTAAAGGGATTGTCCAGTGAAAACAAGTTATCACCTATCCGGAGAACTGGTGGTGGGTCTCGCACTGCTGGGATTCGCATTAATTGGCAGAACGGGGAATTTTTATTCCCGGTAGGACACTTTTTATTTCCATTTCAAAATGGAGCGCAACTTAGACAAAAAAGTGCCCTGTTCTGCGAATCGGCCCGGCTGCAATCGGTTGGACCCTCAAAGATCAAATCATCACCTATACTGTGGATAGGTGATAATATGTTTTCACCGGACAACCCCTTTAAAGAAGTTGTCCACTACTTGGACACCTCCTTCTCATACCCCTCACTTGGCCCCGATAAAATAAAAAATCTTATACTCACCTCCCGTGCCGGCGCCGTTCAGCAGTGTCAGTGACGCGCCCCCTGGGCCATATTCTTTAGGGGGAATATCCGGAGCCGGACCAGATGGGAGTTGTAGTCTTCCGAGTGGCTGTGACCCGGTCCGTGCCCAGGGTGTCAAACTCAGTTGTATGTGGCAGTCCTACAGATGTTATTAAGTTCTTTATTGTCGACTACGCCACCCGTTGTATTGCGGTCACTATGGCCGCCGCTGCAGCAGGGTCCGCTGAGGCTGATGGTGTAGGTGCAGCTTTTGATGGTATAACCCCCAACGGGTGGGGTATAGCCTCAGGGGGTCAGGTGCAGAGGATGGGGGTTGTGGTGGTGCAGCATAGATGTTAAAGGAAGACAGAGTCGGGTTATGCAGTTAAGGGTATTTACTCACTGCTGATGTTCCGGTCACTCCAGCTTCAAGTGACCTCCCGAGCCGTGCTGCATCCACCAGGTCCTGGATCCAGCCAACCCCCAAGCGAGTCCGGAGCGTGACCCTGAGCTCTCCTTCTGTCCTTTCTCTGGCCGTCCCCACTAGTGATCCACCCAGGTCCAGCTCCCTCGGGCCTTCTGTTGGGAGACCCTTGGCCTTGGGTTCCCTGACCCTCCACGTGGTATGCCTTCGGGGTGGATGTGGTGGGTGGCCGTGGCAGACACTGCCCACGGCCTCCGGTCTCTGGCTGGGGTGTGTTTTTGCCCCCACCAGCTTGGGTTCCGGTACCCTGATGCCGACTCTTCACCCGTGGATTGGATTTGGGGTCTCAGAGTCCTCTCTTCTGTTTCCCCCTCTGGGTCTCTCTTGCTTTCTCCTCTCTCTCTCTCTGGGGCTGCTCTGCTCCTCTGCTTCTTACTCTGACAGACTGACCCTGTTCTTAGTTGGTGCCCACCTTATATACACCCTCTATGTGTGAGCTCAGGTGACCAGCACCCAATGAGCTCCTATCTTTACCCAGGCTGCTCCCCCTATCTGCCCCTACACTACTTGGGATGTACCACCCCCCTCCCACTCCAGCCAGGAACAGACTCGGTCGTACCTGCACATTTCTAAGTGGGAGTACCGTCGGCCTGTTCCTCGGAAATGGGATGTATGTAGTGCATGCAGCCTACCGAGCTCAGTTCCACACTCCATCCTTACCCGGGAGTGGAATATCACACCTCTGGGTTGAGGTGCAATACCCCTGTAGCAGCCGAATCCTCAGGGTGCTACATCAGCACTCGCCGTCCCGGTGTACTTGTGCTGTTGTTGTGACAGATGAGCCTGGCGCCCAATCATCGCTGGCGTCACTGTCTCCACCTCCTGTCGAATTGAACATGAAGAGGAAGTGAGAGAGCAGCTGCAGCCCGGACTTCTTCTTCATGTTCAATTCGACAGAAGGCGGGGACAGTGACCCAGCTCTGATTGGGCGCCAGGCTCATGTGCCACAACAACTGCACGGTATCCCCGGGAAAGCGAGTGCCGACACCCCTGGAACAGAGCCAGCACGGCAGGTGAATATAGGCTTTTTTATTTTATCGGGGCCAAGTGAGGGGGATGAGAAGGAGTTGTCCAAGTAGTGGACAACCCCTTTAATGACCATATGGAAGAGACCTTGTACTCTATACTACTCTTTATAACACACTTTTGTTACAATGTATCCTACATTACTTCTTGTTGTCCGCCTGTGCCCCACCAGCAGCAGTAATATTGTTCTCTGACCATACAACCCTCCGAATATCTGGCATTCGCATTAATACTTGACTTTGCCCCAGATATCAGTGGAAATAGATAGCAGCTGGAGTTTGCGGAGAGGGGAAGCAGTTTTTACCAGTTCCTTCCCTGTGACTGGTAAGAAGCCACATAATCGATGAGGAATATTCCCAGAGCGCTGCCACATTATAAAAATAACATCTGCACAATTCTGACCCCAGATGGAAACAGAGAATAAAACAACTGCTTCCTAATGAGCTTGGCAGGTAAGGGATGTGACGGCACAAGGATGAGTGAGCGGAGAGGCCTCTGCACGGTGCAACAGCACACACCGATGGTGCAAGCAGAGTACAGCACCACATGATCGTCCCCCATACACGTTCCTGCACATGCTGACGTACCTGACAATGGATTGTGAAGGTGGCACAAAAATAGTTGCCATTTATTTATTAAGAGAGCGCAATACTTAAAACAGGAGCATATACACAGATATGGAATTAGGACCCTGTGGAAAGACGTTCTACCATGGATGTCTTTAGCTCTGGAGATCCCGGCTTGTCTATGCATTATACAGACAGCCTACTGATTTCAATGAGAACTGTGCAATGCTTCATTTCCCCTCAGGTGGCGCTACAGCGAAAGCCAATACTTGTGGAGGGAATGTCACTCTCTGTGATCAGCTTATGACAAAAGGCATTGTTCTAAGCAGATACCCCCTCTAATCCTTCTATCAGAATCATGTCGCACAGAGAATATATTAAAACCATCATTTATTTTCAAGGTCATTCCATTGAAGCTTCCTAGAAGGCTGTAAACAATGGATGTCATGACCACTTTATCTCTGTAAAGTACAGATAATACAGCTGTTATAGACCTTCTAAAAGCCCCTTTCATGGGTCAACAGTCGGCTAAATGAACATTGGCAGCCATTGGCCTGTGTAAGCGTGGCAGCCAAGAAACGGCAAACCAGTATTGCCGATCGCTGCTCATTATCAGTAGAAATTTCTCCTTGGAAAAGGACCATAACACAAGCAATAATGTTATCTGACGATGGCGCGGCCCATCATCCAGTCGTCTCTGCCATACATTAGAGTGCTTATTCGGCAGAGTGCTCCTGTATTGTCTATGAGAGAGACGCCGCCAGACGTGACTGATGGGGGCTTATCGCCAAGAGAAAAAAATAGATCTGACATGCCGGATCAATATCTCCCCTGACAATAAATTATATGGGGCTCCCATACACATTACACTCTCGTCCATCATGTATATCGGTGGATTCAGCATATTATGTGTATGGGGGACCCAAGGGTGCTTTTACATGGAAAGATTGCATGGAGACAGATTCTCTATCATCAATAAATGGCCTATTGTTTAAATCAGGTTTTTTGTGTTACATGTATTGTTAAGAATAATTTGACTTATTTATTTTATATCTCGATTAAAAAAAATGATTTATCTTCCAGTTTTCACACTGGTCACTGGATTTCTTTTAGACTCATATTTCCTGTCCTTTTAGGAAGAGTTTGTAGCAGTTTCCTTATCCTCAAAGTCAGAATTACAATGACAGGTAACACCTCTATACACAGCTGATAACACAGGATCCACCAATCACAATAGGTGATGTCACAGCTCCCCTGCTCCCCCTCCCTTCCCAGTGACCTATGCACATGCTCATTAGACACTTCAATAGAAAAGATAGGGTCGTGGTCTAACCATTGGGGCTACATACATGTGTTATTTTCTGAAACAATAGGAAATTAGAGTCTTAAAAAAGCCCCAGTGACCAGTGTGAAAACTACAAGATTTGTATTTTTAATACACATTGTAATACGTCAATAATACTTATAATTACTCACTTATGGGATTTGTAGATTGAACGTCATACAACCAGACGTGAGATAATCCGTCTGTGGGAGCACAGTGCCCAATATTTCATGTTACCTTGTAACCATCGTTATCCAACCATTCCATTCAGGATTCTCGTCCTCTACAAACTCTCTGACATAGTTTGATCGTTCATTGTTGAAACGATTATTTTCTTGTGTAAATGAACCCTTATCCATGGTTGGATCTTGAAAATATACCGATAGTTAACAGAAAAAGACATGCCAAATCTGTAGTATGGTCAGCTTAATTTCACCTTGTCCTTGAAGTCCTAAAGGAACACAAAGCCAAGTTTCAGCAAACCAGGTCCTATGGGATTTCTATTTCTCTTGGTGCTAGTGGAAAATGTATTTAGAGTAGAGGACATATCTGTAAAATGATCCCAACAAAACATCCACCCTGACTTTTTTATACATACAGTATATATAGTACCACCGGGTTTACTGCACATCCTGAAAAATTGACATTGTAAGCTTCATTTCCTCTAACCTGCTTACAAAATGTCCTTTCACAGTACATTACAGAAGCCTGGTGTACAGATTAGTTATGGCGTAGGAGTATCCTCTGAGCCAAAGACAGCACACTATCATTAGCAGCATTGTTTCGATGAATATTCTTGACCTCAGTAAGGCTCACAGATGCAGTCTCATCAACTTCTACTTTTCTATCTTTCTTGATGTCATTATTATAAAAAGCGTTATCTGGCTTATGAAACTGATTTTCAACTACCCCATCATGAAATATGAGAAAATAGAGGACAATACTCGGTTCTGGACACTTATCTATTGGCCCCAGAATCTGAAAACCCTGCCATTATGTCATGAGTCTGGGTTTGAACCCTTGAGCCTGTGCTTTGTGGTATGCTTCTCTGTCCGCCGAGCCACAGCAGATACACCTTTTCTTCGGGTGTTTAGTTTCTGTTATCTTTGATTCAGTCTTTTTAGGGTAACAGGTGTTTTCATTTACTCATTAGTCTGCCCTATCACCTTTCAGGTGCAGCTTTATATACTTTCCCCCTGCTGGTGTTTCCTGCTGGTGATAGTTTCATTTGGATGTCCAGCCATACTGTTGTAGTTTAAGCCAGTCAGTGAAAAACCAGCTAGGGTTTATCTCTTTGCTATTTATGTTCTTTACCCTGCACCTATCTTCTGTTTCTTTTTAGGAAGTAGGCTGCATATTCTCTAACAGTACGTACTTAATCCTTTATTTTGTATTTCGTGGTTTGTTTTACTCACTCTGGCATCTTTTTCTATTTCAGCACACTTTACTTTCCCTTCTGTAGGTAATTTGCACTCTGCTCTGCCCTCCGGTTCTTTAGGAGGATCGCGAAGCGCTCAATGGCCTTTCAGGCAGCATAGGTCTGAGTTGCCATTGTCTAGTCTGTGGTTAGGGCTATCTCAGCTCACACAGGAACCACTAGGGGTCAGGACTAGTGTTGAGCGAACATGCTCGACACTGCTCGGTACTCGCCCCAGCATCACGCTACTCGGGATGTTCGGCGAGCACCGAGCATTTCCGGGTTACTCGGGCGGAAGCTCAGGTCTCCGCCCTGCATGTTTGGCGCTCTTTACAGAGCCAATGAACATGCAGGGATTGCCAGCCAGTCACTGTAATGCTGCAGCCATGTTGGTTGTGGGCATTACAGTGATTGGCTGGCCGCACAGCGTCACCTCGAGTATTTAAAACCAGGCGCCGCCATCTTGGACACAGTCGCTCCGGATTAGACAGTGTAGGTACAGCGCTGCTGATTTAGGGAGAGATATAAACTGCGAAATAGTTAGTGTAGGGTCTGTAAAGGATGCCAGAACAAACAAACAGTCCTTTTCAGGACTAATATCCATCCCAGATACCAGGCAGACAGGCTGTATAGGAGACACAGTGGTTATACCAGCAAACGCTGCATTACAGTCCTGTGTGCTCCTGTTGCTGAAATTGCTGGACTTAGCACCAGGTGTCGGGGGCCAGGAAAAATCCTTTTTTTTCATCTAAATCCTCCTTTTTTTTCCCTCCTTCACACTGTACAAATACTCGTCTTATTAACCTTTTGGTGTCCCCCCCCCCCCCCAAAAAAAAGCGTGTCTCTGATTTTTCAGACACAAATATAACTGTTGAAAATAGTCTGGTGTAGGCTAGAGAAACGGAAGTGTTGTTTTGCACTTCCACGGTTCAAACCTCTGTATTATCCATTTTGGGCCATTTGTATCTAAAAAAAAAAACAGTTTGAGTGTGTCGCTCACTGTTCAGCCGCAAATCTATATATTTAAAAAAGTCTGGTATACCCCAGTAAACAATACCTGTGGTTTTGCCATCCCACGGTAAAAAATCTCTATTATTCAGGTTTTGGTATATTTTCCGTAAAGAAAAACAGTAGTGTCTCCTGACTGTTGTGACACAAAAATATATCTGTTGAAAATAGTCTTGTGTAGGCCCGACATCCCAGTGTGGTTTCGCAGTTCCACGGGTCAAATCGCTGTACTATCCAGTTTTGGGCCTTTGGTATCTAAAAAAAAAAGCAGTCTGAGTGTGTCGCTCACTGTTCAGCCGCAAATATCTCTATTTAAAAAAGTGTGGTATACCCCGGTAAACAATAACTGTGGTTTTGCCATCCCACGGTAAAAAATCTCTATTATTCAGGTTTTGGTATATTTTCCGTAAAGAAAAACAGTAGTGTCTCCTGACTGTTGTGATACAAAAATATATCTGTTGAAAATAGTCTTGTGTAGGCCCGACATCCCAGTGTGGTTTCGCAGTTCCATGGGTCAAATCGCTGTACTATCCAGTTTTGGGCCTTTGGTATCTAAAAAAAAAAGCAGTTTGAGTGTGTCGCTCACTGTTCAGCCACAAATATCTCTATTTAAAAAAGTGTGGTATACCCCAGTAAACAATAACTGTGGTTTTGCCATCCCACGGTAAAAAATCTCTATTATTCAGCTTTTGGTAGTTTTTTCCGTAAAGAAAAACAGTAGTGTCTCCTGACTGTTGTGACACAAAAATATATCTGTTGAAAATAGTCTTGTGTAGGCCCGACATCCCAGTGTGGTTTCGCAGTTCCATGGGTCAAATCGCTGTACTATCCAGTTTTGGGCCTTTGGTATCTAAAAAAAAAAGCAGTTTGAGTGTGTCGCTCACTGTTCAGCCGCAAATATCTCTATTTAAAAAAGTGTGGTATACCCCAGTAAACAATAACTGTGGTTTTGTCATCCCACGGTAAAAAAATCTCTATTATTCAGCTTTTGGTAGTTTTTTCCGTAAAGAAAAACAGTAGTGTCTCCTGACTGTTGTGACACAAAAATATATCTGTTGAAAATAGTCTTGTGTAGGCCCGACATCCCTGCGTGATTTCGCAGTTCCATGGGTCAAATCGCTGTACTATCCAGTTTGGGCCTTTGGTATCTTAAAAAAAAGCAGTTTGAGTGTGTCGCTCACTGTTCAGCCGCAAATATCTCTATTTAAAAAAGTGTGGTATACCCCAGTAAACAATAACTGTGGTTTTGCCATCCCACGGTAAAATATCTCTATTATTCAGCTTTTGGTAATTTTTTCCATAAAGAAAAACAGTAGTGTCTCCTGACTGTTGTGACACAAAAATATATCTGTTGAAAATAGTCTTGTGTAGGCCCGACATCCCAGTGTGGTTTCGCAGTTCCATGGGTCAAATCGCTGTACTATCCAGTTTTGGGCCTTTGGTATAAAAAAAAAAGCAGTTTGAGTGTGTCGCTCACTGTTCAGCCGCAAATATCTCTATTTAAAAAAGTGTGGTATACCCCAGTAAACAATAACTGTGGTTTTCCTCTTCCACGGTTCTAATCTACTCTTTATTACCCTTTTTCCATTGATAGTGCAAGTGTAAGCTATTTTACTTCATTTACAATGGGCAAGGCGCGTGGCAAGGGACGTGGAAGTGGACGTTCTGGTGATGGTTCGTGCAGAGGACGGGGCCGTGGCCAAGGTGAAAATGTGCCACAACCAACAGCCACATCTTCTCGCTCCCACTTCTTGACCGAATTACTAGGGAAGCACAGAACAACACTAGTATTGAGAACTGATCAGTGTGAACAGGTTATTAATTGGATAGCAGATAATACTTCCAGTTACCTGGGCACCACCACCTCCGGTCTGTCTTCCACACGGTCAACTCTTAGTAGCCGTGAGTCTCGACCGCTTACTCCTCCTCACCCTGATGCTCCTTCCTCCCACCATGCCGAGTGTCGTCAGACAGCAAGTGATCCCACACTTGGACACTCTGAAGAGCTGTTCACTGGTCCATTTCCATATTTGGGCCCCTCGCCTGATACGCTTGAAGTGGTGGAAGAGGAGATCCCATGTTGCGATGCCCAAATATTTGAACAGCCACGGCCACAGGAAGTCGACGTTGGCAATCTGTCACAAGAGGTGGACGATGACGAGACACAATTGCCAGGAAGTGAGGAGGAGGAGGATCGTGGTGCGCAAGTGGAAGAGGAGGAGGTGGTGGATGATCTAGTAACTGACCTAACGTGGAAGGAGGACATGCAGAGTGAGGCCAGCAGCACACAGGGGGAGGGAGGCAGAGTACCCCAACAGGCAGGAAGAAGCAGTGTGGTGGCCGCAGACAGAAGGCAGGCAACCGTTCCCCGTAACACCAACACGAGGGACGTTGCCAGTACAAGCGGTAGGTCTTCCAGAGTCTGGAATTTTTTTAAAGACTCTGCTGATAACCCCAAAAGGCCATATGTTCCACCTGCCATGCCAGCATCAGCAGGGGTGACAAAAGTACCAGCCTGACCACCACCAGCATGATCAGGCACATGGCAGCAAAGCATCCGACTTTGTGGGGCGAAACCCAGGGTCCACGACCAGTGTCAGCGGGTGTCACCACTGCTTCTTCCACTGTTGTGCGTGCAATAGAACCCCCTGTTGTGTGTGCAAGGCAATCCCCTGTCCATACTGCATGTAAAGATGCCCCCTCCTCTCAGTCTTCACTTGTTATGGCAGTTTCTCAAGAAACAGCATCAACGTCCACGTCCCACCGCAGCGTTCAATTGTCCATATCCCAGATCTTTGAACGAAAGCGGAAATTCGCAGCTAACGCCCCACAGGCCACAGTCCTAAATTCGCACATTTCACGACTGCTTGCGTTGGAAATGCTGCCTTTTAGGCTGGTGGAGACGGAATCCTTCCGCAATCTTATGGCGGTGGCCGTCCCTCGGTACTGGGTCCCCAGCCGACACTATTTAGCCCGGTGTGCCATTCCCGCACTACACAAGCATGTGTCCCAAAGCATCTGCCGTGCCCTCAACAACGCAGTTACTGGGAGAGTCCACCTGACAACGGACACGTGGACAAGTGCTTGTGGCCAGGGACGGTACATCTCTCTGACGGCACACTGGGTAAACATAGTGGAAGCCGGGACCCAGTCGGACCTTGGGACGGAACACATCCTCCCCACACCGAGGATTGCGGGCCCCCACAGTGTACAGCTCCTGCGCATCCTCCTCCTCCTCATGTTCAGCCTCCATCTCAGATATCACCACATCAGTTACAAGCTGGAAGCATTGCAGTACTGCCTCCGCCAAGCGGCAACAGGCTGTGCTGAAACTCATAAGCTTAGGTGATAAACCTCACACTGCTTGTGAGTTGTGGACAGCTGTGAAAGAGCAGGCAGATCTGTGGCTGAGACCGCTGAACCTACATCCCGGCATGGTCGTGTGTGACAATGAGCGTAACCTGGTGGCGGCTCTGAGGCGAGGTGAGATCACACACGTACCATGCCTGGCTCATGTGCTTAACCTCGTGGTTCAGCGGTTTCTTAAATCGTACCCCGAGTTGCCAGATCTGCTCGTGAAAGTACGCCGCCTGTCAGCTCATTTTCGCAAGTCGGCTACAGCTTCCGCCGCTCTTGCTGTGTTGCAGCAGCGTTTGCAGCTTCCGGCACACCGACTGGTGTGTGATGTCCCCACACGTTGGAACTCTACCCTCCACATGTTGCAAAGGATTTGTGAGCAGAAGAGAG
Source organism: Phyllobates terribilis (assembly GCF_046119375.1). NCBI lineage: Eukaryota > Metazoa > Chordata > Amphibia > Anura > Dendrobatidae > Phyllobates > Phyllobates terribilis. Next base: position 26,152,242 of record NW_027362773.1, read on the forward strand.
CAGTTGTGGAGTACCAGCTGCAACAAGGCCCTCGATATTCAGGTCAGACTCCACACATAAGACCTCAGGAGTGGACCTGGATGTCTGACATATGTACCATCCTGACAAACTTTGAGGAGGCCACCAAGATGGTGAGTGGCGATGACGCCATCATTAGTGTCAGCATCCCACTTGTAAGTCTTTTGCAACGCTCTCTGCAGAGAATTAAAGCGGAGGCATTGCAGCCAGAGTATGATGAGATGGATCAAGAAGCAGTAGCGGGCGATTACACACAGCCCAGCCTCATCTCATCCCAACGTGCATTGGGGGACAATGAGGGAGAGGAGGAGGAGGAGAAGGCGAAGGAAGAACAGGAGCTGCTATCATGCGTTGTAGACGGTAGTACCTGTACAAGTGTCATACCGTCGGCTCAGCGTGGGTGGCCTGAGGACAGGGGGAGGAGGAAAAGGAGGAGGAGGAGAGCATGGTCAGTCGTCATCTTGGTGAGGACACGGAAATCTTGCCCGTTACCAGTCTGGCACGCATGGCTGACTTTGTTACGCTGCCTTAACCGTGACCCTCGCGTTGTCAAAATGTTGGGTGACAGTCATTACTGGTTAGTGACACTTGTAGACCCCCGCTACAAGGAGAACTTTCACTCTCTTATTCCTGAGGTGGAGAGGTCTACAAAAATGGGGCAGTACCAGAAGGCCCTTGCTGCAGAACTCTTAAAAAAATTCCCATCTGAACACGCTAGCGGCAGAGGTCACAGTTCGTTGCCCAACCAAGGCGTACAGGCGAGAGAGATGCAACTCCAATCCAGCAGAGGCAGGGGAACACTGTCAGCGTTCTGGGACTGTTTTCTGACACCCGCCCAGCTTACAGGCCCTGAGGCGCGGGGTACTCTCGCAAGGAGTGGAAAGTTTCAAAAGATGGTGAGGGAGTACCTTGCCGACCGTACCAGCGTCCTCCGTGATTCCTCTGTGCCTTTTAATTATTGGGTATCCAAGCTGGACACTTGGAATGAACTCGCTCTGTACGCCTTGGAGGTCCTGGCCTGCCCTGCTGCTAGCGTGTTATCGGAGCGTGTTTTTAGTGCCGCTGGGGGAATTATAACTGATAAGCGCACTCGCCTGTCAACTGACAATGCTGACAAGCTGACCCTTATCAAAATGAACAAGGGCTGGATTGGGCCAGACTTCTCATCACCTCCAAATGACAGCAGAGTAACATAAAGTCAAATCCACTGTGTTATTTCGGGAGGTGTATTCACATGCACCGCTTCACACCCACACATGGGTATACGCTTCCTCGTTTCGGCTGTTTTATCTTCTTCTCCTTATCCTCAGCCTCCACCACCACTATACCACCAGGGTGCCAGCATTGCAAGTTCCTCCGTCCTTATTTTTGGCAGCTTTTCCTTGCAAGGCATAAGCAAATACTATGGGACACCCACTCCCCAATAATGGGACTTATGTTTGTAATATGCTGTACTGCATGGCTCTTGTAAGGGGCATTGCAAGTTGCTCCATCCTAATTTTTGGCAGCTTTTGCTTGGAAAGCATAAGCAAATACTATGGGAGACCCACTCCCCAATAATGGGACTTATGTTTGTAATATGCTGTACTGCATGGCTCTTGTAAGGGGCATTGCAAGTTGATCCGTCCTAATTTTTGGCAGCTTTTGCTTGCAAGGCATAAGCAAATACTATGGGACACCCACTCCCCAATAATGGGACTTATGTTTGTAATATGCTGTACTGCATGGCTCTTGTAAGGGGCATTGCAAGTTGCTCCGTCCTAATTTTTGGCAGCTTTTGCTTGCAAGGCATAAGCAAATACTATGGGACACCCACTCCCCAATAATGGGACTTATGTTTGTAATATGCTGTACTGCATGGCTCTTGTAAGGGGCATTGCAAGTTGCTCCGTCCTAATTTTTGGCAGCTTTTGCTTGCAAGGCATAAGCAAATACTATGGGTCACCCACTCCCCAATAATGGGACTTATGTTTGTAATATGCTGTACTGCATGGCTCTTGTAAGGGGCATTGCAAGTTCCTCTGTCCTAATTTTTGGCAGCTTTTGCTTGGAAAGCATAAGCAAATACTATGGGAGACCCACTCCCCAATAATGAGACTTATGTTTGTAATATGCTGTACTGCATGGCTCTTGTAAGGGGCATTGCAAGTTGCTCCGTCCTAATTTTTGGCAGCTTTTGCTTGCAAGGCATAAGCAAATACTATGGGACACCCACTCCCCAATAATGGGACTTATGTTTGTAATATGCTGTACTGCATGGCTCTTGTAAGGGGCATTGCAAGTTGCTCCGTCCTAATTTTTGGCAGCTTTTGCTTGCAAGGCATAAGCAAATACTATGGGTCACCCACTCCCCAATAATGGGACTTATGTTTGTAATATGCTGTACTGCATGGCTCTTGTAAGGGGCATTGCAAGTTCCTCCGTCCTAATTTTTGGCAGCTTTTGCTTGGAAAGCATAAGCAAATACTATGGGAGACCCACTCCCCAATAATGGGACTTATGTTTGTAATATGCTGTACTGCATGGCTCTTGTAAGGGGCATTGCAAGTTGCTCCGTCCTAATTTTTGGCAGCTTTTGCTTGCAAGGCATAAGCAAATCCTATGGGAGACCCACTCCCCAATAATGGGACTTATGTTTGTAATATGCTGTACTGCATGGCTCTTGTAAGGGGCATTGCAAGTTGCTCCGTCCTAATTTTTGGCAGCTTTTGCTTGCAAGGCATAAGCAAATACTATGGGAGACCCACTCCCCAATAATGGGACTTATGTTTGTAATATGCTGTACTGCATGGCTCTTGTAAGGGACATTGCAAGTTGCTCCATCCTAATTTTTGGCAGCTTTTGCTTGCAAGGCATAAGCAAATATTATGGGACACCCACTCCCCAATAATGGGACTTATGTTTGTAATATGCTGTACTGCATGTGACGCGCCCCCTGGACCGTGTGTACACATGTGTGGGATACCCGGTGCCGGGTCTCTGGGGTCTGTAGTCTCCGTGGCGGTGACCCGGTCCCGTGGCTCAGGCTGGTCAAACCAGTGGCAGTCTTTCTTAGGTTTTGAGGTTAATTGTCCGACTCCCCACGGGAGGAGTATAGCCTCAGGGCAGTGAGTGTGGATGATGGGGGTGATGGTGCACGAGCGCAGCAGGAACGACTCAGAGTCTTTGCAGTGCAGTTCAGGGTCTTTACTGATGATTATAAGGTAGACCCTCCCGGGAGTACTGGCTAGCATAAGAGGCCTGGTCAGTCTGTGAGCAAGCAGGAGTTCCCCTGGCCTGGTGGAGTTGTAGGCCTCCCCGTCTGTCTGCACTCTTCCTGGCTACCTTGCTGTAAGCGGGTAGAAGTAGCCCACGTCCCTGAGTGTACCGTGTAGTGCTCACCCGTATGGCTGGTGACTTGGGGCCTTCTGTTAGCCTCCGCTCCACGACGGCGGTGCTGATCCCTTGCTTGTGACTGAGCCTCCGGGCTTCTATGGCCAGAGGACCTGAAATCCCCCGCCCGCTGGTTTCTGCTGCTGGATATATAAGTCCTCACAGCCTTGGACTCCTGTGTCCGGTTCCTATTGTCTTCTGCCAGGGCGAGCTCTGCTCTGCTTCCAGCCCCTGGTCTTTAGCTCCTAGCTCCTACAGAGCTTCTTGCTGTTACTTTCCCTTGCTCTCACTCTGACTCTGACTGTTCTCTGTTCTCTGACTCACTCAACCCCCCCCAGATCCAGTTTATAAGGGCAGAATTCTCCCCTCCCAGGACTGGGGCAGGAGGATGTTGCATGTTTAAGGGATCCTGACCAGGAAACCTCCCACTTGCTCTCCGACGTAATATCTCTATTACTGTGGTGACCAGACCCCTGGGGTGCCACACATGGCTCTTGTAAGGGGCATTGCAGTTCCTCATAATTTTTGGAAAGCCTTCCATTCACTGCTTAGGTCAAGAGTGCACAGGAGACCCAGTTGCTATAAATGGAAAAAAAGGTTTAGTTAACGCCCTCTGACCTCCATGTCATTTCCAAGGGGCATTGGAGTGCCTCGAAATTTTTGGTAGGCATTGCACTCACTGTATGCCCTATAACTGTGTAGCCGAACCGCTCCTTTTGTTACAGAAACATATCCTACAAGACATATCTGGTTGACTGGCCTGATATTGATGTGAATGGTTCCTGTTCCTCCTGCTCTTTCTCCTTTGCCACTGCCTCATCCATCATTTATCACCTGAAGCTTTGTTTTAACGGGAGTCATAGAACTTGGATAGTAGCAGGAAAACATCCAGCAATCCTCGGAGGAGATAGGATATGCGCCAAAACGCTGACCACCTCAGGCCTAGCCGCTACTACATACATGCGCTTGCATTACAACAAAACAAAGCAGATGCTAACTTCTATCATCCTCATCATGCTCCTCACCTTGGCACTCTCAACTCCCCTGATGGAGAAGCCAGGGCCCACCGGAGGAGTCTGATAGTCCGGTGGGCTCGGCCAATGCTGCCCTAAAGCAGGCCAGGCTAAGAAAAGTGTGGGAAAGGTTACCGGGACAAATAGGGGTGGCTGGGGACCGAGTATGGACACCTGGCCACCCCCTGGAGGCTGGGGAGCAAGCGGGGACACCCGGCCACCAGGCGGCTGGGGACTGAGTATGGATACCAGGCCGCCGACACAGCCATGGCGTGGTGGCCAGATTCCGCCTCCACATGCCTAAAAGGCCCAATTTAAAGTGCAAGCAAGCAGTATGGTATTGCAGCCTGGCGGTGGGTTGGTGGCAGGCTGCATACTTGCGCTTGCATTGCAAGGAATGGGAGAGGTACAATTGAACACTGCCCTGGGACAAGGACTTGAATGGGGATAGTTGCAAGTCTGCAATGACAGGTGCAAGGTGGGAGGCATCTTCGCATGTACCATGAACAGGGGTTTGACATGCACACACTACAGCGGAATAGGCTCTCCTTCCCACTAAATGCACTGGGGAGGGCACAGGTAATGTTTTGGTATACGCGCTTAATCTTATGTATAAGGCACACCAGGACAAATAGGGGCGGCTGGGGACTGAGTATGGATACCTCGCTGCCGAAGCAGCCATGAGGTAGTGGCCAGCTTCGGCCTCCTCCAAACTAAAAGGCCCCATTTCAAGTGCAAGCTAGTAGTATGGAATTGCAGTCTGGGGGTGGGTGGGTGGCAGGCTGCACACTTACACTTGCATTAAAAGAAAACATAGCAGATGCTAACTTCTGTCATCATCATCATGCTCCTCACCTTGGCACTCTCAACTCCACCGATGGAGAAGTCAGGGCCCACCGGAGGAGTCTGGTTCTCTGGTGGGCTCGTCTAATGCTGCCTAAAGCAGGCCGGGTTAAGAAAAGTGTGTGGGGGGATGTTCCAAGGAGAAATAGGGGCGGCTGGGGACCGTTTATGGACACCCGGCTGCCCCCAGGCGGCTGGAGACCGTGTGTGGACACCCGGCCGCGGGGTGGCTGGGGACCGAGTATGGACACCCGGCCGCCGGGCGGCTGGGGACTGAGTATGGATTCCAGGCCGCCAACACAGCCATGACGTGGTGGCCAGATTCCGGCTCCACATGCCTAAAAGGCCCAATTTCAAGTTCAAGCAAGCAAGCAGTATGGTATTGCAGCCTGGGGGTGGGTGGGTGGCAGGCTGCATACTTGAGCTTGTATTGCAAGGAATGGGGGAGGTACAATTGAACACTGCCCTGGGACTAGAACTTGCATGGGGATAGTTGCAAGTCTGCATCTTCTGATGCGGCAAGGATCACTTATGATGGGCACACTTTTAGACAGTGACCTGGGAGTCAGAGATGCTTCCAGGGGTCTTCCCCATGCTGTTCCCATGTCTTTTCAGCACTGTATGCATGTGTCACACAGCACATGGCCAGATAAGGTTGTAAAATGTTAAAATGACATTTCCCGGTGAATGCATTTGTCATAGTTGAAAGCAATACAAAAGTGCAAAAACGCATAAAAAATGCTACTTGTGAACATAGCCGAAGGTGTGGAGGAGTATTTTTGTTTTTGGTCATTTATTTTAACTTATACACAAGTCTTTTCCCTGGAAAGGATGTTCCTTAACATATTTCACAGGAAAAAAGTTTCACTTTCGTTTTTGAACGTTTCATTGTGAGCCCGTAAAAGTGGCTTAATACCTCTGGCCACGTTGTTGACAGCAGTGACCTGGGGTCAGAAATGCTTCCTGGGGCGATCCCCATGCTGTCCCCATGTCATTTGAGCACTGTCACTATCGTTTTGAGCACTTGTTAGGCTTTTAAAAGACTGCCGGGGGTGCCACCGCAAAAATGCTCGAGTCTCCCATAGACTAACATTGGGCTCGTTGCTCGGGTCGAGTAACCGAGTATCACGGCGAGCTCGGCCCGAGCTTCGAGCACCCGAGCACTTTAGTGCTCGCTCAACACTATTCAGGACCTCTAGTTTGTACAGGAACCGGCAGGGTCAGTTGCAGTTTTTAGTGTGTTACCTATTTTTCCAAGTGAGTTGCTACACTATTATAACACACTAAACTTATTGTTAGGCTCAATACCTTGTGTCTTAAACCTAACTCTCTGCTTTCCCTACTCACTACACATTACTCAAATCTTACAATCATTACAGTACATCACAATAACCGCATCAATTAGTTCTTATAAAGTTCTAGGCATTTTCACCTATAGTGACAGTCATAAAAATACAATAAAATCACAGGTCAGGACCATTTTGAAATGTTGTCTTTCAGGAGGGAAGGCACATGACAGTCCTTGTCACCCTCTTACACGAGTGCGGTCTGATTTTTTTTTTTAGTGGACCCATTGACTTGCATGGCCGAGTGCAATCTGATTTACGTACAGTACAGACCAAAAGTTTGGACACACCTCATTTAAAGATTTTTCTGTATTTTCATGACTATGAAAATTGTGCATTCACACTGAAGGCATCAAAACTATGAATTAACACATGTGGAATTATATACTTAACAAAAAAGTTTGAAACAACTGAAAATATGTCTTATATTCTTGGTTCTTCAAAGTAGCCACCTTTTGCTTTGATGACTGCTTTGCACACTCTTGGCATTCTCTTGATGAGTTTCAAGAGGTAGTCACCGGAAATGGTTTTCACTTCACAGGTGTGCCCTGTCAGGTTTAATAAGTGGGATTTCTTGCCTTATAAATGGGGTTGGGACCATCAGTTGTGTTGTGCAGAAGTGTGGTGGATACACAGCTGATAGTCCTACTGAATAGACTGTTAGAATTTGTATTATGGCAAGAAAAAGCAGCTAAGTAAAGAAAAACGAGTGGCCATCATTACTTTAAGAAATGAAGGTCAGTCAGTCCGAAAAATTGGGAAAAATTTGAAAGTGTCCCCAAGTGCAGTTGCAAAAACCATCAAGCGCTACAAAGAAACTGGCTCACATGAGGACCGCACCAGAAAAGGAAGACCAAGAGTCACCTATGCTTCTGAGGATAAGTTTATCCGAGTCACCAGCCTCAGAAATCGCAGGTTAACAGCAGCTCAGATTCGAGACCAGGTCAATGCCACACAGAGTTCTAGCAGCAGACACATCTCTTCAACAACTGTTAAGAGGAGACTTTGTGCAGCAGGCCTTCATGGTAAAATAGCTGCTAGGAAACCACTGCTAAGGACAGGCAACAAGCAGAAGAGACCTGTTTGGGCTAAAGAACACAATGAATGGACATTAGACCAGTGGAAATCTGTGCTTTGGTCTGATGAGTCCAAATTTGAGATCTTTGGTTCCATCCACCGTGTCTTTGTGCGATGCAGAAAAGGTGAACGGATGGACTCTACATGCCTGGTTCCCACGGTGAAGCATAGAGGAGGAGGTGTGATGGTGTGGGGGTGCTTTGCTGGTGACACTGTTGGGGATTTATTCAAAATTGAAGGCATACTGAACCAGCATGGCTACCACAGCATCTTGCAGCGGCATGCTATTCCATCCGGTTTGCGTTTAGTTGGACCATCATTTATTTTTCAACAGGACAATGACCCCAAACACACCTCCAGGCTGTGTAAGGGCTATTTGACCAAGCAGGAGAGTGATGGGGTGCTACGCCAGATGACCTCGCCTCCACAGTCACCAGACCTGAACCCAATCGAGATGGTTTGGGGCGAGCTGGACCGCAGAGTGAAGGCAAAAGGGCCAACAAGTGCTAAGCATCTCTGAGAACTCCTTCAAGATTGTTGGAAGACCATTTCCGGTGACTACCTCTTAAAGCTCATCAAGAGAATGCCAAGAGTGTGCAAAGCAGTCATCAAAGCAAAAGGTGGCTACTTTGAAGAACCTAGAATATAAGACATATTTTCAGTTGTTTCACACTTTTTTGTTAAGTATATAATTCCACATGTGTTAATTCATAGTTTTGATGCCTTCAGTGTGAATGTACAATTCTCATTGTCATGAAAATACAGAAAAATCTTTAAATGAGAGGGTGTGTCCAAACTTTTGGTCTGTACTGTACATGCTGCACTTGTCCTAGGAAAAAATTGGACAAGTGTACGGCCCCATAGAATAACATTGGTACGAGTGCGATCTGATGTTTTGTCGGATCACACTAGGACCGAAAATACACTCGTCTGCACGAGTCCTTAGAGCGTTCATCAAACAAATTCTTTGAAGTATTGTCTGATGACTGATAATATCTGTTCATCTTTGGTCCTTCTCTTCGTATTGTCACTTCTGGGCATAACTCTATGTACTCAATCTATATTCTGCTACTCGATCTATATTCTGATCAGGTACTTTAAGTGGATGGCCACATTTGATTGTGTCAGGCATCCTCTAATCTCAAAGGATGAGAAAGCGACAATTAACTGCATTGGTTTAGTTGAACTTGTATTGGTAGATGATCTATTTGTTCCTTACATTGTGTTCTCCTGCCCACTGATCTGGCAGTAATTTTTTTTATCATTCTGCAGATTTTTTTCAAAACTGACCTATGTTTTTAATTGTTCCCTTCCATTCACATTCCCTCCCTCTCACCAGGATACATATAACTTAAATATTTTTCTTTCATATAAACAATGATAAGTTCACTCCATGTTTCTTATTCTAATGTACGCAGTTTTTTTTTAAGTTTGTGCAGCCATCCCATTATCATAACAAACATAATAATACTCATAAACTGCATATTGAGGCTCATTAGAGATTCAACAATTCATTTTTGCTTTTATGTAGCTGCTATCATAGGATTACTTATATGTACTGAATAATGTCTTTATCAAGGCCGGTATTATCCAAAGAGAAAAGCCGTGAACTGTAAATTAATGGACTGTGAAATACTCTCAGAATTGAGTAACCTATCTCTTTCCAAAATTTCAGAATAACTGGATGCATCCATTAAAGATTAATCAGTAATCATAAAAATCAAAGAGATTAACATGATCTAAATCACATTTATTTGATAAATCCTGACTTATTTCATTATAATTTGTTAAAGCTTTCTTCTCATCTTGTTAAATGAGTAAAATTGCAAAGTGCTTGTAAAAAGAAGCAACTTTGCAATCCACCTCTTATTAAAAATCTTCTCCGTTCTCAAAAATTCAGAACTTTGTTAATATTAAAGGGTTTGTCCACTACTCGAACAACCCCTTCTGAATCCTTATGTTTCTCCCCAGTAAAATAATAACACTTATAATCACCTCCAGTGCCGGTGTCGTTCCAGCTGTGTCCGCACTGCCTCTCCCGGGGCTCGTGTAACATAAGCTGTCACTTCCTCCGGATGTCTGATTTGTCTGAAGGACGGGCGAGTGAAGCCAGCACTGGTTGGCCACAGGGATCAAATGACATAACGATGTCACATGAGCCCCGGGAGAGCCAGAATCGACACCGTCATTATTTTATTGGGGGAAAAAATAGGAATTCAGATTCAGAAGGGGTTGTGCGATGGTGGGCAACTTGAGGCATGATCAGTATGATCATTCATACTTTATTGCTATAAGGAATATTGTTCTGGTTATCTATAGTTTACCTTATCTGCCTTTCACCTAAATGATCACTTGTCTTCAACCAATGCTGGGGAGAGTTTTTACTTGGGTCTCCCATATCATAGGGATCTATAGAGCTGTATAGGGAGAGCCATCGTTGAGCAGGTGCACCATCTCTCATTTATTAGGCAATATCAGTATACAGGGCATTCCTGTAGGGATTTACAGTGTCTCTGGTGTCACCTGGTGTTATAGTGGACCCGTCTATTCTAGGTACCCATTTTTACTCTATTTTTTAGGTCATTTTTTGGTTGTTTGCTGTTTAGCTTTATCTACAGTATTTGGTTGGTTTTAATGTATATCTAATAAAATATACTTTTTAAGAAGGGGAATTATATGTTCGACAACCCTTTTAATATTAAACTCCTCTAAAAATATTTTATTTAACCAAACATTTTTCCCCTAACCAAGCCTAACAAGCACTACCAATCAAACATTTCATACACAGTGAATGGATTGCTAATTCCACAGAAAATCAGCAGATTTGTCTGACCTAAATCTAATGCGTTCTGCCACTTTTACTTCACTGTTTGTCTTTATTGAATTAAAACATTCTTGACCTTATGCACTGGGATTAGTAATAATTTCAGATGTTTGTCTACAGTCCAAACTTTATTACCTGTTAGTCTTAAAGGGAATGTGACAAAAGGCCCTGTCACATAACTCAAACGACAGCCAATCCCAGTCATATGTTGAGGAGGGCTGCATTTTTAAAAAACACCACTCCCTAGACCTGTGTCTCAATGGACAGAGGAGCTGTAGTGTAAGCACACATACCAATAAACTACCGTAGAAAGTCTGTGACAGGAGAAGAAGTAAATCTTCCCCGCTTATTGAGCACAGAGGACTGACTCTGGAGGAAAAACTCCTTGTGCTTAGTCAGCTAAGAAGATTTATTTCTTCTCCTATTACTGTCCTTCTCCGGTAGCTCACTCGTATGTGTGCTTACGTTATAGCTCTCCTATCAGTTGAGACACAGGTCTCAGAGGCTGAACTTAGTCAGACTGCAGCCCTTCCTGACACATGACTAGGGCAAGCTGCAGTTTGAATTACGTGATAGGGGCCATTTTATTACATTATTGAAGACACCACTTAAGCAATGAGCAAAAGTATATTTGAAGGTTTATAGTTTTCTCTCACTGGATAATACTAAGTTGACGCATGTGCATTGGGCTCTATCTTTTACCTTATAACTTGGGCATTCTGAGCAAATATTTCTCTATACTCTGGGTTCAGCTGATTTCTGAAATATGACTGAAAGAATTTTAATACACTAAATTTCTTGACATTTCTGGGTATATAATACCATAATTACCCTTGTTCTACAATGAGCATCATGTGGATGATGACGTAACCAGGAGCATAAGATGTGTAATTAAGCTAATGACTGATAATTGCTGTCTATAAGGTTTTAGTAATGGGTTATGGACAAGGAATTAGGCCTTAGGATCTTGATGGAGGAAAGCCCTAAACCAGTTACCTTGTTGATTTAGCTTTAGCAAAGCCAAGTGTAGAAGGAAATCTGTCAGTGTTACCTACTACATGGCAAACCCTCCTCTTTAGGGTATGTGCACATTGAGTGGAAACTTAGTTTTTTTTTAAGTTTTTCAGTTTCTCCGGAAGATTTGAGGAGTTTCCGCTCAGTTTATTCTCCAAAAACACCTAAAAAAACCCACTCTGTATGCAAATTATTTTTTAAACAGCCTTTGGCTCGATCTTGAGCGATGACAATTTGATGGATGATCGCTCTGTGCAAGCCTAGATAGGTTCTCTGTCGTTATCTTGATAGTATCAAGCCATCAGGTATCCACCTGAAAATTAACATAATGCACAACAATGTTAAAAAAACATTGCTGTGCACATTTTCGGTCTTTTGTTATCTTCTTTAACTCCTTCAGGGTTCGGAAACCATGAAGTGGTTAAAAGGATTAACAAGTTCATTCTTCGGGCGGCTTCTTCTGGAAGCCACCTGATCTTTATAGGTGGAAGTATGGGGAACAAATTGAAAGTATGGGGCAAAAAAAACAGCAAAGCTGCTTCAGGAAAAAGACTGCCAGCTGTGTCATGAAGTGGCTTCTCTTAGGAAAATCTTTGCGTCTTAAAGGGAATCTGTCACTATGTTCTTGCCACCTTGTCTGAGAGCAGTAGATTGTAGAGACAGAGACCCTGATTTCAGTTATATGTCACTTGCTGGGCTGCTTGCTGTAGTTTTGATCACTGTTTTATCAGCATAAGATTATCCCTAGAGGATTAGTAAACCTGCTGCCATGTAGTCCTCCATATTCATAGACTCTGTGTAACCCCACCCCCACCACTGATTGGCAGCTTTCTGCCTATGCACAGTGTACACAGAAAGCAGCCAATCAGTGGTGTGGGTGGGGTTATACAGAGCACAGTATTCAGAGAACTAGTAGATCTTCTGCCGCAAAACCAATAATTTTATCAAAACGGCAGCAAGTAGCACAGTAAGTGACACACCGCTGGAATTGAGGTTTCTGCCCCTACATTATGCCAGGATAGAAATAATCAAGTCAATATATGAAAATATCAGAATATTAATAAATATAATATTAAGAACAGTGGGAACAGACAATCCCAAAAATACAGAGAAAAATTAAAATTGATGGGTGAGCGAGTGTGGGAAACCGCTACAAAAATTATATATGTATGTATACACAGGGCAGATTCAGTACATAATAAATCATACAGACAAATGAGAAAAACAGATATATGGATTATTATTCCACAATATAAAGGAATGTATATATGTACACCTAAAGGTCACTTTCCATAGTGGATTTACAGGTAAGTATTCTGACCAATAGTTAATGATATTTGGATTAGACATATATGCAGAGACAAATACAGGTAAGTATTTCCCACAAATAATCAAAAAATAAAGGTTAAATGCCATCAGGAATAATGGGCTCACCCACCAAATACCCGACGTGTGTTTCGCCAATGCTTCATCAAGGGTGTTAGCCTTGTTCTCAGATAGGGTAGCCAAAGCCTGGTGACATATTACCTTTAAAGACGTCATGTCTTGTCCCTTCTCTTCTTGGTATTTTGTCATCTACTATTAGATCACGTTTTCCTGAGGTTGTGCAACACTGACTGTTTTATTTATTGATTTTACAAATAGGGTCTTAATTCATTTGATTAAGAAAAGATAACTAATCCTTTGTCAGACCACCTTTATTAATACCAATATCTTGTAGGCAAAATTGAAAACGTTTGGGCCCCGATATTAAATCTGACCCAGGCCCTTGAAGTGTCTCCAGTCATTTATGGTGTTCTCAGATGAAACAGTGGGACTTTTTGGGCTCCAGGGCCCAGGTGTCACTTCTGCACCCCCTGAATGACAGGATTTCCAGGTTAATCTCTTACTTACAGTATCTATTATCCTCCCCTTATATACAGTAATTAAAATAAAATCGATAATATTTGATAGAGATATAATTTTCCCATTTTAGTATTACGGTGACAATGTGTATAATACAGTGCTAGTGTGTATAATACGGTGCTTGAGCATTGGATACTCACTAGTGTTGAGCGAGTATGTTCTATTAACCCTTTTGCCGAGTATGCTCGGGCTGAGCTCCGACTGCTCGGTGATATGGTTGAATCGCTCCCGTGTGCATGATTTGCAACTGTTTGACAGCTTTATTACATGGGAGGAATGTCTATTTCTTACACATTCCTCACATGTAATAAAGCTGTCAAACAGTTGCAAATCATGCACACGGGAGCAATTCAACCATATCACCGAGCAGCTGTAAATACTCGGAGCCCGGCCCGAGCATACTCGGACAGAACATACTCGCTCAACCCTAATTCTCACTAAAAGCCTCAAGACGTTCCATGTTCTTCTCACAAACCCAAAGCATACCGGACTTCATCTATGAAAATGCAATAATTTGCAAGTTTAATTAATTGGCTTTTCCTTCCTCGTTCTCCCCGGCATTATGAAGCTGTAGCTAAGCTCTGACACCTCTGAGCGGCCCCTGAGTACATGTTACAAACTACTTATCCAGTGAAATTTTGATATGTGATATAATCATTTTGCACGACGCAGCATTTTGCTAACTACGTTTCCTGTGCAATGTCTTTTTTTTTCATTGCTGCTCAGAAAATGATTTGGTTGCTCTCCATACATATCTGCCACTGGGCTCCTCCATTATGTCCTGGGTGCCGTATTATATTGTGGGAGAATAGATGAGAGCACGATTTCCGGGAGATCACATCTTCAGGATATGTTACAGATGAGGGGAACGTGGATGGCTCAGTGTTCTCCGGTCTCTTCTGTAAAATTTATTAATAATGTTTCAGTTCTGATATCTATTAACCAAAGTACGTCCAGTATTAAGATGGAATCACTGTCATTTTTTTGCGTTTGATTTAGTGTAAAACTGTGGAAAATTTATGACTAAGCTCCTGTCTCATTACCAGCAAAACTTGTCAGCACTGATCTAATTAAGGCATCATTCAGATGTCCATTTTTTCTGTGTACTTTTATTTTGATCAGAATTTGATCTCGAACATGGAGGAAAAAAAAAAAAAAGTTTCTCCACTTTATCCTTTCTGACAGTCCATGAAAATTGGACCACACTCAAATGTCATCAGATTTTTTTCACAGACCCATAGACTTGCATTGCCGATTTTGATTTGACTCTCGGATCATAATGGGACATTTCTCCGCAATTTTAAGCGCCCCGTAGACTCCATGATTTTTAGCGCCCCATAGACTCCATGATTTTTAGCGCCCCGTAGACTCCGTGATTTTTAGCGCCCTGTAGACTGTGATTTTTAGCGCCATGTAGACTGCGATTTTTAGCGCCCTGTAGACTGCGATTTTTAGCGCCCTGTAGACTGCGATTTTTAGCGCCCCGTAGACTCTGTGATTTTTAGCTCCTCGTAGACTCCATGATTTTTAGTACCCTGTAGACTGCGATTTTTAGCTCCCAGTAGACTGTGATTTTTAGCGCCCCGTAGACTCCGTGATTTTTAGCGCCCCTTAGACTCCGTGATTTTTAGTACCCCGTAGACTGTGATTTTTAGCGCCCCGTAGACTCCGTGATTTTTAGCGCCCCTTAGACTCCGTGATTTTTAGTACCCCGTAGACTGTGATTTTTAGCGCCCCGTAGACTTTGAGATTTTTAGTGCCCCATAGACTCCGTGATTTTTAGCTCCCCGTAGACTCCGTGATTTTTAGCACCTAGTAGACTGTGATTTTTAGCGCCCCGTAGACTCTGTGATTTTTAGCTCCCTGTAGACTCTGTGATTTTTAGCACCCCGTAGACTCCGTGATTTTTAGCGCCCCTTGGACTGTGATTTTTAGCACCCAGTAGACTATGATTTTTAGCACCCAGTAGACTGTGATTTTTAGCGCCCCGTAGACTCTGTGATTTTTAGCTCCCTGTAGACTCTGTGATTTTTAGCACCCTGTAGACTCCGTGATTTTTAGCGCCCCGTAGACTGTGATTTTCAGCGTCCCATAGACTCCGTGATTTTTACCGCCCCGTAGACTGTGATTTTCTAGCGCCCCATAGACTGTGATTTTTAGCGCCCCGTAGACTCCGTGATTTTAGCGCCCCATAAACCTCGTGATTTTTAGCACCCAGTAGACTCTGTGAATTTTAGCGCCACATAAACCTTGTGATTTTTAGTGCCCCGTAGACTCCGTGATTTTTAGTGCCCCATAAACCCTGTGATTTTTAGCACCCCGTAGACTCCATGAGTTTTAGCGCCCCATAAACCCCGTGATTTTTAGCTCCCCGTAGACTCTGTGATTTTTAGCGCCCCGTAGACTCTGTGATTTTTAGCGCCCCATAGACTCCGTGATTTTTAGCGCCCCATAAACACCGTGATTTTTAGCTCCCCGTAGACTGTGATTTTTAGTGCCCCGTAGACTCCGTGATTTTTAGCGCCCCATAAACACCGTGATTTTTAGCTCCCCGTAGACTGTGATTTTTAGTGCCCCGTAGACTCTGTGATTTTTAGCTCCCCGTACACTGTGATTTTTAGCTCCCCTTAGACTCTGTGATTTTTAGTGCCCCATAAACGTCGTGATTTTTAGCACCCCGTAGACTCCATGAGTTTTAGCGCCCCATAAACTCCGTGATTTTTAGCGCCCCGTAGACTCCATGATTTTTAGCGCCCCGCAAACCCCGTGATTATTAGCTCCCCGTAGACCTAGTGATTTTTACCGCCCCGTAGACTCCGTGATTTTTACCGCCCCATAGACTCCTTGAAAAATCAGGCAAAACTCGGATGTCATCCAAGTACGGTCCGATTTTTTTGACAGACCCATTGACTTGCATTGGTGATTTTGATCCAACTCTCGGATCAAAATTCGACATGTCTCCGTGATTTTCCAGGGACCGAGAAAAATCACAGACATGTGAATGTCCCCATAGACTATCACAGGTACAAGTGCTATTGGTGAAAACTACGGATAGCACGCGTACACCAAAGATCAGACGTCTGAAGAGGCCTGAAAGGAAAATCCATTTGTATTATGACTGCAGTAGAATATACTGTATATTGATCTGTACTTAGAACTGCCATATGACCAGAGGGACGGAGCAAGGGAAGCATCCACTCTGAGAATGTAGAGGGTCTTTACCAAGGTGGGTTCTTCCCTGGAAGCTTTTTCTCCTTACACTTCCAGCAGTTACAACATTGGTATTGTACAATGCTCAACTCTTGGAATTCCACCTCCTTACAATATGGGGGTCTCTTGATTGCTTTTTGGCAATCCAGTTCATCAGCGAATAAGTAGAGAAGCAGCCATGCCTGGTTGTCGAAACTATTACTGGGAACTCTGTAATATACCTGGGACAAGTCCTCCACAGTGAGAGCTGCTCTTTCCTTGTGGTTCTTCATTGTGGAGATCCCAAATTTGAATGCTAAATAAGACATATAGACAGGGGTTTTCATCAAGATTATACAGAATATATGATCAATTCTTTAGAACTGATGGCATATCCTAGTTTTAATCCTTACCCTACACTACTTGTAAGGGCTCGCTCACACGGCTGACGATTTTCTCATGCAAGAGAATCTGGCTGATTATGCACATAACACTCGGCTCAAACTCTGTCGGATTTTGATCCGAGTATCAGTGCTCTGTGCTCCGATAATCTCGCATGAGAGAATCGCTACACAGGTGAGGAGGAGACGGAGAAAGTAATTTCTCTATCTCCTCCATTCCAGTAATCGGACTGCACTCAGATGACATCCGAGTGCAGTCTGATGTTTCACACGCACCCATAGACATGTATGGGTGTATGTGATCTATTGTGATTTTTTTCACATACAGATCTGCACTTCCCCATAGTATTACATTGGGCTGAGTGCTATCCGATAAAGCATTGGATAGCACTCGGCCGTGTTATACTCCAGTGTGAGCGAGCCCTGATAGGAATGGTTGTAAATTAATAAATAAAAAAAACCAACTAATTGATCCAAGGCAATTGCATATTTTAAGTGACAGATGTGTCATTCATGCTGTCAAACCGCCTAGGTAAGTGTCAGTGCTACATTGTTTCACACCTAAGAGACAGCAGAGAAGGTGACAATGCGCCAATGTCCCACTGATGTCCCTGACACATTGTGGACTTGCTGTGTGTGTATATATATATATATATATATATATATATATATATACAGTTATATGAAAAAGTTTGGGCACCCCTATTAATCTTAAGCTTAATGTTTTATAAAAATTGGTGTTTTTGCAACAGCTATTTCAGTTTGATATATGTAATAACTGTTGGACACAGTAATGCTTCTGCCATGAAATGAGGTTTATTGTACTAACAGGAAATGTGCAATCTGCATTCAAACAAAATTTGACAGGTGCATAAGTATGGGCACCTCACCAGAAAAATGACATTAATATTTTGTAGATCCTCCTTTTGCAAAAATAACAGCCTCTAGTCGCTTCCTGTAGCTTTTAATGATTTCCTGGATCCTGGATGAAGGTATTTTTGACCATTCCTCTTTACAAAACAATTCCAGTTCAGTTAAGTTTGATGGTCGCCGAGCATGGATAGCCCTCTTCAAATGATCCCACAGATGTTCAATGATATTCAGGTCTGGGGACTGGGATGGCCATTCCAGAACATTGTAATTGTTCCTCTGCATGAATGCCTGAATAGATTTGTAGCGGAGTTTTGGATCATTGTCTTGCTGAAAGATCCATCCCCTGCGTAACTTCAACTTTGTCACTGATTCTTGAACATTATTGTCAAGAATCTGATGATACTGAGTGGAATCCATGCGTCCCTCAACTTTAACAAGATTCCCGGTGCCGACATTGGCCACACAGCCCCAAAGCATGATGGAACCTCCACCAAATTTTACTGTGGGTAGCAAGTGTTTTTCTTGGAATGCTGTGTTTTTTTGCCGCCATGCATATCACCTTTTTGTATGACCAAACAACTCAATCTTGGTTTCATCAGTCCACAGTACCTTCTTCCAAAAAGAAATTGGCTTCTCCAAATGTGCTTTTGCATACCTCAGCCGACTCTGTTTGTGGCGTGCTTGCAGAAACGGCTTCTTTTGCATCACTCTCCCATACAGCTTCTCCTTGTGCAAAGTGCGTTGTATAGTTGACCGATGCACAGTGACACCATCTGCAGCAAGTTGATGCTGCAGCTCTCTGGAGGTGGTCTGAGGATTGTCTTTGATCTCACCATTCTTCTTCTCTGCCTTTCTGATGTTTTTCTTGGCCTGCCACTTCTGGCCTTAACAAGAACTGTCCCTGTGTTCTTCCATTTCCTTACTATGTTCCTCACAGTGGAAACTGACAGGTTAAATCTCTGAGACAGCTTTTTCTATCCATCCCCTGAACAACTATGTTGAATAATCTTTGTTTTCAGATCATTTGACAGTTGTTTTGAGGAGCCCATGATGCCACTCTTCAGAGGAGATTCAAACAGGAGAACAACTTGCAAGTGGCCACTTTAAGTAGCTTTTCTCATGATTGCATACACCTGGCTATGAAGTTCAAAGCTCAATGAGGTTACAAAACCAAAAAAAGTGCTTTAGTAAGTCAGTAAAAAGTAGGTAGGAGTATTTAAAACAAGAAAATGATAAGGGTGCCCACACTTATGCACCTGTCAAATTTTGTTTGAATGCAGATTGCACATTTTCTGTTAGTACAATAAACCTCATTTCAAGGCAGAAACATTTCTGTATCCAACAGTTATTACATATATCAAACTGAAATAGCTGTTGCAAAAACACCAATTTTTATAAAACATTAAGCTTAAGATTAATAAGGGTGCCCAAACTTTTTCATATAACTGTATATATTCATTGTATGTATGGTAATGTCCTGATACTTTATATCAGATACCATTAGAATAGAGGTCACCGCCGCAATCCAACAATAAGATAAATGTGTCAGGATCGGCATCCTCGGCTCTCTAAGTGTCTGCATTCAGCTCCAAAACCGGCACAATTTAAGGTTATATCTCATTCATTCATTCACAGCAGGACGCTATTGAGATTGTCACTGCGTTTTGCTCCCAGCACTTTAATTTTCAGGTTTCTTCTCACTAGGGCATATGTCTATGCTAAATATAGTTCTCTCCAGCTCCAAATACTTCTCGTCATGAATGTGTGTTTCTTTCTTTATGATAAATTATCCTTTATACATATACGCAGGGCTCTGCTACTTCATGTGCAAGGCCATCAATGCACCTTGTACCGTCTGTTCACCTTGTGGGGCCCAAATAATGGCATCATGTAGGATTATCCCACTAACAATACATGATTAGTTTGTGATCAGGGGATCAGTGGTCCATTGCCCCATGTATATGTGACCACCTTTCTATTCACTACCTTCCTGCGCAGTGGTCACACATACACACCGAGGCGTAATGATCGCAGTCACACAGGGTGCGACAGTGACGGTGCCCTTGTGGTAAAGAAGCCTGCCGACGCCAGCGCCTATTTCAGCTGGATGTGAGTCCGCCGGCTCCCTGCACTGCAATACACATCGCTGGCCAATCACAATCAGCGGCCGGCAGCTGTCGGCAGGCCGGTCTCAAGTGGCGCATGGCAGTGACGTAATGCACTGCCCATGGCTGGCACGCCAAAGTCAGCTACAGGCTGCAGAAGAGGACTCGCACATCGTGGGAGCTGGGGTAGGTAAGAAGAATAGTTTATTTTTTTTTAATGTGTTGAAAAAGAGCAGCAGAATGGATATTATGCCAGAAAGAGGCCCAGGTTGGGGGACATTATTACAGACAGGGGCCAGGATGGGGAACATTATTACTGAAAGGGGCCAGGATGGGGGACATTGTTACAGAAAGGGGCCAGTATGGGGGACATTATTACAGACAGGGGCCAGGATGGGGAACATTATTACAGAAAGGAGCCAAGATGGGGAACATTATTAAACAAAGGGGCCAGGTTGGGGGACATTATTACACAAAGGAGCTAGGATGGAGGACATTTTTACAGACCGGCCAGGATGGGGAACATTATTACAGAAAGGGGCCAGGATGGGGAACATTATTACACAAAAGGGGCCAGGATGGGGGACAGTATTACAGAAAGGGGCGAGGTTGGGGAACATTATTACAGAAAGGGGCCAAGATGGGGAACATTATTTAACAAAGGGGCCAGGATGGGGGACAGTATTACAGAAAGGGGCGAGGTTGGGGGACATTATTACGAAAAGGTGCCAGGATGGGGAACATTATTACCAAAAGGGGCCAGGATGGGGGACAGTATTACAGAAAGCGGCCATGATGGGGGACATTATTACAGAAAGGGGCCAGGATGGGGAACATTATTACCAATGGGGGACATTATTGCATGGAGTGTGAATACATATGTATTTATAGGATCTAAAGCCCTACAAAGGCCCATACATCTTACCAACATGGAGGTGGGGGCTCAGGTCCAAATTTTACACTGGGGCCATCAGACTCTAGTTATGCCACAGCACGTGCATTATCCCTCCCATAGACCCTGTGAAATAACAGAACAAGTAGAGGGGGATTGAGATATTTCATCTCACATATATACAAGGCACCAGGAATTATACAGCATATTTCATCCAGGAAAAGTTGGATGAGGTATAAGGATTCTGGAAAGTTGGATGTATAGTCAGGGACGCTAAGGTGTAGTTAGTAGAGATGAGCGGTGTTCGACTAGAACTGTTCGCCAATCTCAAATTCGAGCTGTTTTGGGCGGTGTTCGAGTTGTTCGACGAACCCGAACGATTTGCAAAAAATTCGGCTGTTCGAGGTTATGTTCGATAACTGTTCGTGCACCAAAAGCGTGTCCTGCATGTCTGGCGCTATTTAGAGCACCAATCATGCAGGGATTGTCTGCCACTCACTGTAATGCCACAGCCATGGTGGTTGTGGCATTACAGTGATTGCCCAAATCGATGGGAACAGTGCCAACAGTGAAACATGAAAAGCCGGCAATTCAGCAGCGGCATACACCGGTACCCGACAATTTAGAACCGAAAGAATAGAGCTTCACACATAGATTAGATAGATATAAACATGTCAGCCACATATATACGAAGTACAGTGAACGTGCTGCTTACTGTACTTGTCATTTAGCGTAAAGGATTTATCAAAAAAAATAATAGTGTTTTCATGCACCGTCTCTTTAAAAAAGCCGGCCGGCAATTCAGCATCGGTACCCGACAATTTAGAATAGAAGGAATAGAGAATCACACATAGATTAGATAGATAGAAACATGTCAGTCACATATATATGAAGTACAGTGACAGTGTTGCTTACTGTACTTGTCATTTAGTGTAAAGGATTTATTAAAAAAAATAATAGTGTTTTCATGCACCGTCTCTTTAAGAAAGCCGGCCGGCAATTCAGCATCTGTACCCGACAATTTATAACAGACAGAATAGAGCTTCACACATAGATTAGATAGATAGAAACATGTCAGTCACATATATATGAAGTACAGTGATAGTGTTGGTTACTGTACTTGTCATTTAGTATTAAAATAAAGGATTTATTATTAAAAAAAATTGGCGTGGGGTTCCCCTTAATTTTAGGCTCTAGCGGAGGTTAAGCAGACAGCTGGGGCAGATGTTTGAAGCCTGGGAAGGGGGTAATACCCACGGAGCTTCCCAGGCTACTAATATGAGCCCCCAGCTGAATACATAGCCTTTACTAGCTATTAAAATGGGGACCCCCCCCCAAAAAATAACGTGGGGTCCCCCCTAATTTAATAGCTAGCAAAGGCTAGGCAGACAGCTGGGGGCTGATATTAATAGCCCAGGAAGGGTGCCATGAATATTGGCCCCCTCCCAGGCTAGAAACACCAGCCGTCAGCCGCCCCAGAAATGGCGCATCCATAGGATGCGTCAATTCTGGCACTTAGCCTCGCTCTTCCACGCTGCCCTGGTGCGGTGGCAGGGGGTAATAGGGCTGGGGTTGATGTCAGCTTATAATGCCAGCTGACATCAAGCCCAGGTTAGTAATGGAGAGGCGTCTATAAGACACCCCCATTACTAACCCCATAGTCAAAGTTAAAAAAAACACAAACACCCAGAATAAAGTCCTTTAATTGAAATAAAGACACAATTCTTTATTGTTCTAAATTAAACCATACTTACCGTCACACCCATTCCAGCTGAAGCCAACGATCTCCTGTAATAAAAATAAAATAATAAAGCAACCTCATCCTTACCTTTCCATGGTTCCCACGACAGCTTCAGCTCTGCTACATCGAGATGACAGGCTGGACCGCAGCAGAACGCCGCCATCCAGCCTGTCATCCCGCAGACACTGAGAAGAGCAGGCTTGCTTGCGCTCCACATTGTCTCTCTGTGACGGCATAAAGATGAGCCGAGGTCATGTCCAATGAACTCGGCTCACCTCATGCACGTCACTGACAGCGTGGGAAAATTCTCACGCTGAAGCGCTGAGTGCAGGAGAATTTTCCCACGCTGTCAGTGAGGTGCATGAGGTGAGCTGAGTTCATTGGACATGAGCTCACCTCATGCACGTCACTGACAGCGTGGGAGAATTCTCCTGCACTCAGCACTTCAGCGTGAGAATTTTCCCACGCTGTCAGTGAAGTGCATGAGGTGAGCTGAGTTCATTGGACATGAACTCGGCTCATCTGGATGCCGTCACAGCGAGACACTGAGGAGCGCAAGCAAGCCTGCTCTTCTCAGTGTCTGCGGCATGACAGGCTGGATGGCAGCGTTCTGCTGCGGTCCAGCCTGTCATCTCGATGTAGCAGAGCTGAAGCTGTCGTGGGAACCATGGAAAGGTAAGGATGAGGTTGGTTTATTATTTTTCTTTTATTGCAGGAGATCGTTGGCTTCAGCTGGAATGGGCGTGATGGTAAGTATAGTTTAATTTAGAACAATAAAGAATTGTGTGTTTATTTCAATTAAAGGACTTTTTTCTGGGTGTTGTGTTTTTTTTAAATACTTTACTAGAAATTCATGGCGGTCATGTCTAATACTGGCGTGACCCCATGAATTTTGGGCTTGGGGCCAGCTGATAATACCAAGCTGGCCCTAACCCCTTTATTACCCAGTGAGCCACCGCACCAGGGCCCTGGATGAGTTGGGTACAGCGCCAGAAGATGGCGCTTCTATGAACGCGCCATTTTCCGGGGTGGCTGCGGACTGCAATTTGCAGCGGGGGGGGCCCAAAAAGCTTGGGCCTCCCTGCGCTGCAGATTCCAGCCCCCAGCTGCCGAGTTGTACCTGGCTGGACACAAAAATAGGGCGAAGCCCCACGTTTTTTTTTTTAAATTATTTCATGAAATTCATGAAATAATTAAGAAAAAAAGGCCTTCCCTATATTGTTGTGTCCGGCCAGGTACAAATAGTCAGCTGGTGGTTGGAGGCAGCCCGTTCCTGCCTGCTGTACCTGGCTGGACACAAATATAGTGCGAAGCCCCACTTCAATTTTTTTTAATTATTTCATGAAATTCATGAAATAATTAAGAAAAAATGGCCTTCCCTATATTGTTGTGTCCGGCCAGGTACAAATAGGCAGCTGGTGGTTGGGGGCAGCCCGTTCCTGCCTGCTGTACCTGGCTGGACACAAATATAGTGCGAAGCCCCACTTCAATTTTTTTTAATTATTTCATGAAATTCATGAAATAATTAAGAAAAAAAGGCCTTCCCTATATTGTTGTGTCCGGCCAGGTACAAATAGGCAGCTGGTGGTTGGGGGCAGCCCGTTCCTGCCTGCTGTACCCTGGCTGGACACAAATATAGTGCGAAGCCCCACTTCAATTTTTTTAAATTATTTCAGGAAATTCATGAAATAATTAAAAAAAAATTGACGTGGGGCTTCGCACTATATTTGTGTCCAGCCAGGTACAGCAGGCAGGAACGGGCAGCCCCCAACCACCAGCTGCCTATTTGTACCTGGCCGGACAGAACAATATAGGGAAGCCCTTTTTTTCTTAATTATTTCATGAAATAATTAAAAGAAAATTGACGTGGGGCTTCGCCCTGTTTTGTGTCCAGCCAGGTACAACTAGGCAGCTGGGGGCTGGAATCCGCAGCGCAGGGAGGCCCAAGCTTTCTGGGCCACCCCCGCTGCAAATTGCAGTCCGCAGCCACCCCGGAAAATGGCGCGTTCATAGAAGCGCCATCTTCTGGCGCTGTACCCAACTCATCCAGGGCCCTGATGCGGTGGCTCACTGGGTAATAAAGGGGTTAGGG
This sequence comes from Phyllobates terribilis, assembly GCF_046119375.1. Taxonomy (NCBI): domain Eukaryota; kingdom Metazoa; phylum Chordata; class Amphibia; order Anura; family Dendrobatidae; genus Phyllobates; species Phyllobates terribilis. The sequence continues at coordinate 26,176,947 of NW_027362773.1, forward strand.
CCAGCTTGGCATTATCAGCTGGCCCTAAGCCCAAAATTCATGGGGTCACGCCAATATTAGACATGACCACCATGAATTTCTAGTAAAGTATTTAAAAAAAACACAACACCCAGAAAAAAGTCCTTTAATTGAAATAAACACACAATTCTTTATTGTTCTAAATTAAACCATACTTACCATCACGCCCATTCCAGCTGAAGCCAACGATCTCCTGAAATAAAAGAAAAATAATAAAGCAACATCATCCTTACCTTTCCATGGTTCCCACGACAGCTTCAGCTCTGCTACATCGAGATGACAGGCTGGACCGCAGCAGAACGCTGCCATCCAGCCTGTCATCCCGCGGACACTGAGAAGCGCAGGCTTGCTTGCGCTCTGCAGTGTCTGGCTGTGACGGCATAAAGATGAGCCGAGGTCATGTCCAATGAACTCGGCTCACCTCATGCACGTCACTGACAGCGTGGGAAAATTCTCCTGCACTCAGCGCTTCAGCGTGGGAGAATTCTCACACTGAAGCGCTGAGTGCAGGAGAATTCTCCCACGCTGTCAGTGACGTGCAGGAGGTGAGCTGAGTTCATTGGACATGAGCTCACCTTATGCACGTCACTGACAGCGTGGGAAAATTCTCCTGCACTCAGCGCTTCAGCGTGGGAGAATTCTCACGCTGAAGCGCTGAGTGCAGGAGAATTCTCCCACGCTGTCAGTGACGTGCATGAGGTGCGCCGAGTTCATTGGACATGAACTCGTCTCATCTTTATGCCGTCACAGAGAGACAATGTGGAGCGCAAGCAAGCCTGCTCTTCTCAGTGTCTGCGGGATGACAGGCTGGATGGCGGCGTTCTGCTGCGGTCCAGCCTGTCATCTCGATGTAGCAGAGCTGAAGCTGTCGTGGGAACCATGGAAAGGTAAGGATGATGTTGCTTTATTATTTTTCTTTTATTGCAGGAGATCGTTGGCTTCAGCTGGAATGGGTGTGATGGTAAGTATGGTTTAATTTAGAACAATAAAGGATTGTGTCTTTATTTCAATTAAAGGACTTTATTCTGGGTGTTTGTGTTTTCTTTTAACTTTGACTATGGGGTTAGTAATGGGGGTGTCTTATAGACGCCTCTCCATTACTAACCTGGGCTTGATGTCAGCTGGCATTATAAGCTGACATCAACCCCAGCTCTATTACCCCCTGCCACCGCTACAGGGCAGCGTGGAAGAGCGAGGCTAAGTGCCAGAATTGGCGCATCCTATGAATGCGCCATTTCTGGGGCGGCTGACGGCTGGTGTTTCTAGCCTGGGAGGGGGCCAATATTCATGGCACCCTTCCTGGGCTATTAATATCAGCCCCCAGCTGTCTGCCTAGCCTTTGCTAGCTATTAAATTAGGGGGGACCCCACGTCATTTTTTTGAGGGGGTCCCCCATTTTAATAGCTAGTAAAGGCTATGTATTCAGCTGGGGGCTGATATTAGTAGCCTGGGAAGCTCCGTGGGTATTACCCCCTTCCCAGGCTTCAAACATCTGCCCCAGCTGTCTGCTTAACCTCCGCTAGAGACTAAAATTAAGGGGAACCCCACGCCAATTTTTTTTAATAATAAATCCTTTATTTTAATACTAAATGACAAGTACAGTAACCAACACTATCACTGTACTTCATATATATGTGACTGACATGTTTCTATCTAATCTATGTGTGAAGCTCTATTCTGTCTGTTATAAATTGTCGGGTACAGATGCTGAATTGCCGGCCGGCTTTTTTAAAGAGACGGTGCATGAAAACACTATTATATTTTTTAATAAATCCTTTACACTAAATGACAAGTACAGTAAGCAACACTGTCACTGTACTTCATATATATGTGACTGACATGTTTCTATCTATCTAATCTATGTGTGAAGCTCTATTCTGTCTGTTATAAATTGTCGGGTACAGATGCTGAATTGCCGGCCGGCTTTTTTAAAGAGACGGTGCATGAAAACACTATTATTTTTTTTAATAAATCCTTTACACTAAATGACAAGTACAGTAACCAACACTATCACTGTACTTCATATATATGTGACTGACATGTTTCTATCTATCTAATCTATGTGTGAAGCTCTATTCTGTCTGTTATAAATTGTCGGGTACAGATGCTGAATTGCCGGCCGGCTTTTTTAAAGAGACAGTGCATGAAAACACTATTATTTTTTTTAATAAATCCTTTACACTAAATGACAAGTACAGTAAGCAACATTGTCACTGTACTTCATATATATGTGACTGACATGTTTCTATCTATCTAATCTATGTGTGAAGCTCTATTCTGTCTGTTATAAATTGTCGGGTACAGATGCTGAATTGCCGGCCGGCTTTTTTAAAGAGACAGTGCATGAAAACACTATTATATTTTTTAATAAATCCTTTACACTAAATGACAAGTACAGTAAGCAACACTGTCACTGTACTTCATATATATGTGACTGACATGTTTCTATCTATCTAATCTATGTGTGAGGCTCTATTCCTTCTTGTCTAAATTGTCGGGTACCGGTGTATGCCGCTGCTGAATTGCCGGCCGGCTTTTTTAAAGAAAGCGTCTTCTGAGCAGTTTGTCAGCTTTTGGACACCTTTGAAGGTGTTTTCTATGTGTTTCTATGTGTTTTTGTTTGCCTGCCATTGGTTTTAACGGTGTTCGACGGTGTTCTAAGGTGTTCGACGAACAGTTCGACGAACAGTTCCTCGAACATCCCGGTGTTCGACGAACCGAACCGAACCCGAACACTACGGGGGTGGCTCAACACTAGTAGTTAGTGCTCAGCCAAGAGCTTTGCATTCATTTTTTACATCATCAATGAAGAACAGGGGAAACTTTGTTTGAACAGAACTTCTGTGTCGCTGTCTCTGACTGAATTTGATCAAATTTTGCCTCCATCTACATAACAAAACTCCTCATAGAAAACCATTAGAGTGGTGGTCATGCTGTATATGCCCAACTCTGCTTCATTCTGCGATAAGGATCAATATGATACAGGAGATACTGTGTATTGTGGTTGTCTGAAGGATTTCTTCTAGTTATACTCAACTTTCCCTCATGTCAGGATTTACTGCAGAGACAATTAATTACAAATACTTGTTTTTAAGAGTTTTTCCTCTTCTTCTTGGTTTCTGTAACTTTTATTCATTTCAGAGGGAAAACAATGTTCATGCCCAGCAGAATCTCTCAATTCAAAAGTTTGATGAAATATGAGAGCATCATGATGTAGGAGTTGAGACACTGATTCCAGTGATGTGTCACTTACTAGCCTGTGTGTTGTTGTTTCAATACAAGTATTTTAACAGCAGGATATTGTCACTACAGGACTAGGCGTCTCGTGCCTCCTAGTTAACTGCTCTGTATAACCACCAGTGATTGGCACTTTTCTGCCTATGCAGAGTGTTCACAGAAAGCTGGCAATCAGTGGTATGGGCGGGGTTATACAGGGCTCAGCATTCAAAGCACTGCTGTATTTACAACAGAAAGAACAATGATTGTATCAAAATGAAAGCACGCAGACCATCATGTGTGACATCACTGGAATCAGGGTATCAGCTCCCACATGGTGCTGCTCTTGGATTACATATCAAAAAAACCTGCTAAAAGATTTCCTTTAAGGCAAAAAAAGTAAAATTGTTATACGCGTTGTTTGATCCTTACAGACCTGTGCAGTTTTAATTTTACATTTTTCCAAAATATCATAAAAATCATACAAACTTCCGGTCATCAGAAATACTCAATATCTTAACCCTTTGTAGGCTGATATGTATAATGCTGAAAAATCACACCCTATATAGTCAGTGTAAGACCCTAGTGGAAGGATGGAAGTCCTGATCTTCACACGCCAGGATGATAATATCCTTAGTGACTATAAATAATATTGTTAGTACTGATAACTATCCTTTCAACTGATTAGCAAAAGTCTAGGCTACCTGACAAATAAAAAAAAGCAAATAAAAAATGTTTTGTATGAAATCATTAAGTGAATGATTGTATCAGATCGTAACAAAACTTAAATGGATATTTTGTGTAAGGTATTTTTATATTGTCTGTAGCATTGACCTTGATGTCCCCCTTACCGCTCCACATCTGTACGTTATGCAATGTATACATCAGTAGGTCTGCAGTAATGTGACAATGACCTCTGCTGTTGTCATAACCCACATGGAAATGCCATCACACAATGAAGAAAATGGAGCATTGTTAATTTTAGAATGTCAAATTGTATAATGTGCCAGGCCTTGATGTATGAAGGCTTAAATGGTGGAAAACCTCAGATTGGGGGGTTAGGTAATAGAAGTGTTGGCCCAAGGCACTAGTATGACCTTTGAGTATTCTCATGCTGAAAATAACATGATCTGAAAGCTGCATTTTGTTATTGCCATCTAGTTGACATAGAGAATATTGTAAAGCCTCTTTAACCAATCTTCCTTACTCTTGTATTAGACCAATTTGAGATTCTAGTCTTAAAGTTGAACCTGCTTTCTTTTTCTTATAGCTATCTCCAGGGTCAGATGAAGAAGATGGTCATGACAGCTCAGGACGGGAGACTCTTGGCCGGATTCAGTTCAGTGTGGGCTACAACTTCCAGGAATCTACTCTCACTGTAAAGATTATGAAGGCACAGGAGCTACCAGCCAAGGACTTTAGTGGAACCAGCGATCCATTTGTGAAGATTTATCTACTGCCTGACAAGAAGCACAAGCTGGAGACCAAGGTGAAGAGGAAAAACCTCAACCCACATTGGAACGAGACTTTCCTCTTCGAGGGTGAGATGCACAAGGTGGAGGGGATGAAGGGTTTCTTTGCCCCTGCTTTACTTACCAGATAATAGTACATCAAAGGTCTAACTATGGTTTTGGACCAAAAAAATGGAAATCATAGAGAGGAATTAGATCCTCTCAGATTTTCTGTAGGACTAACAGAAGTATTAAAGTTTCACCTCCATTGAAACGTTGAGATAATATTACATGATTGTCAAAAGGTTATTCCCCACAATAAACATTATCACTTACCCAAAGGGTCTTGAAAAAGGGGCTCTGAAATGTCACAGCAGAATTGAGAGGTGGCTGCTCATGTGCATTCTCCATAGGACTGGCAGAAAAAGCAGAGCTTTCTTCCAGCAGTCCCATAGAAAATAGATGGAGCAGTGGTGCACATGCATCAACATAGCGTCATTCAAAGCCTGTTCTTGGGATTGGTGTGGGTCGTGGCGGTCGGTGCGTCACTGATCTTAAGATATGTGATAACATTCAATGTCGGAGAATGAACATTTAAATAAAAAATGTCCATTATGAGATTTTTGTACTGCTCTTCTTCAAGAGTGAAGAAAAAGCAGAGTTGTGGGTAAATCCAATTCCTGGAAATTATATGAGCGAGAAAGAGAGAATGAATATGAATATTCCAGCTCCAAAGTTAGGGTCCCCATTATTTTCAACGGGGTTCAGGATCAGGTTCACGTTCTAGTACAGTTCCGGTACCAGAACCTGAACTTCCATGGGTCCGCTCATCCCTAATCACTGAATTTTAAAACTCCCGACATAGTAAAGCCCACCCACCACAATTGAAATATTGTCCTCTGATGAGATAACAAATCCACGTACTCCAGACTCTTTCATCTAATGGTCTTCATTCTTGTATAATCCTTTAGAGTTGTATGTTTTCAAATAGTTTAATTAAAGGGGTTAATTAAAATAGGTTACAGACAGACAGCAATACATATAAAGTAAGTTAATAATTTATATTCACCCATTCATCCCTGACAAAATCCATACTTGGTCGTCACTGCTGTCTCGTGTCTACCCTGGAGGAGTAAAACCCTGTATACACCATGTGACCACTGCTGCCAGTCACAGTATGCAGTATGTGGGGGTTTACGAGATGTGACTGCTGCAGAATTGGGGATGTGACACTGGACCTGTAGGGATGAAATGGGTAAGGATATATTACCTTAATTTTAGCTGTGTGGAGCTTTTTTAATTAACTCAGATAACCATTTAATTATGGGGTTGGCTGCTACTTTTTTTATTGATGGCTCATCCTTAGTTTGCACCATCAATATCTAATCAGTGGAGGTGCGATACCAGGCACCCCCGCCAATCAGCTGTTACCCACGCTGGCCAGAAGTTCAGAGATGCGGCCGGAACACACCAGTTCCATCATTTCTATGGTGAACGCGGCCTGGTATTCCAGATCCAACCCCTATTCAAATGATCACACTATATTGTGCTGGTATGGTGAGCCATTATGAGCCACTTTCACATATAACAGATGATGATGCATACAGTTAATATTGGATAGTAAAGGGTAAAATGTCAAGTACATGATTATGACGAAACAGCTTCTAATCTTAATCAGCCAGACATCTAGATTTGTTAAGCCAAGAGAAATACACTGTTGTGTTTGTGTTGGCTTGTGAATGTATGTGTATTTCTGTGGCTGGTCAAGAAGGACATACTATTATGTATATAAACCTGAATGTTGACTTGGCTTGGTTCGGAATTCAATAATGTGTGTTAATATGCTAATTACATATTATACTAAAGCGAGCTAGACGTTGATTTACAAGAGCCCCCTGCTATACCAACTATGTAAATTGATTAAATGCACAAACACAATAGTGTATTTTTCTTGGCTTAACAAATCTAGATGTTTGGCAGATTAAGATAAGATGCTGTTTTGTCACAATGATCAAGTTTAATGGTTCTTTACCATTGCGATACGGTTTTGTCAACAGTATCCACAATCAATGAATACTCTATTTCAAATAAATAGGTTTTTCTTTATAAAAAAATTGTACATCCAGGGGTATTCCCTCTAGTAGTAGGGACTTGGCTTGAACCTAGTAAATTTCAGTGCTGCTGCAGTCTTTGCTCTTGCTGATGATGACTTTACAGCTAGCAGCATTTATATTTTTACAAAATGTTAATAATCTTTTTTTCACATAAATATTTGTGTTTCTTCCACTAATGTGTATCCAACCTGTTTCCGAGACACTTGTCACCAACTTGTTGGTTGGATAAGTGTTTTCATTATTAGGAATATTTAATTATATAATTTACCTTCAGAGACTCTTGGCATATTCTGAATATTTTCTTTTCATTAGCATACGTTGTGATGTATCTGTGCAGAGCCGTGATCTTTTAGAGGGAGGAAGCAAATTTTCCTGTTAAATACAATTGGCACCTAACCTGTCTCTTTTTTAATGAGAGGTTAGAAAACTTGGGCTTGTTTAGTTTACAAAAAAAGATGGCTCAGAGGTGATCTCATTTGTAAGTATAAATACATATGTGGTCAATACAAAGGACTGGTACGTGATTTATTCCTTCTTTGAACCTTATAAAGGACTAAAGCCCCCGTCTCACATAGCGAGATCGCTAGCGAGATCGCTGCTGTGTCACGGTTTTGGTGACGCCACAGCGACCTCACCAGCGATGTCGCTATGTGTGACACTTTGCAGCGATCAGGCCCCTGCTGTGAGGTCGCTGATCGCTGCAAAGTGTCCTGGACCATTTTTTGGTCGTTGCCCTCCCGCTGGTCAGCACACATCGCTGTGTGTGACCAGCGGGACCAACGATCAGGCTGGTAACCATGATAAACATTGGGTTACTAGGGGCACACGCGCACCTAGCAACCCGTTGTTTATCATGGTCACGAGCCTGCTACGGTGAGCGGTAACCTCCAGCTCACTGTAGCAGAGTGGTAACCATGATAAACAACGGGTTACTAGGAGCGCGTGTGCCCCTAGTAACCCGATGGTTACCATAGTTACCAGCCTGCTCCTGCTTCAGCAGGCTCGTAACCAGGAGCAGGACATCGTGGAAAGATTCTTTCCACGATGTCGCTGCTCCCCTGATCCTTGGTGAGCCTGCCTGTTTGACAGCTCACCAGCGACCACAGAGCGACGCAGCAACGATCCCTCACAGGTCGTCTCGTTGTCGGGATCGTTGCAGCATCGCTAAATGTGACGGGGCCTTAAGAGACATTTAGTAAATAAGTCGACAGACAGGTTCCCTTTAAAAAAAAAAAAAAAAAAACTGGATGCGTTTCAAAATAATAATGACATTGAGGGCTATACACAATCTACCCATAGATAATGTATAATTGATCAAGGGGTCTTAGGTGATTGATTGGTGGTTTTAACAGAAAAAATAATATATCACCCTCTGTTCACTAGAACGAAGGAGCAGAAAAGCTGCTGGCTGCTCTCCACACAGCACTTAGTTGAGGGTCTCTGTTCCTTTGTTGTAAAGACCAGTGGTGGTCTCAGTTTATAACATAGAACATGTATTAAATACATTTTTAGAGCGAGACCACCTAACATTATTAATGTTCTTAATATATGGGGAGTTTGTGTACTTTGTTTTACAGATAGGTGATACATTGTAGGGAAGAAATAAAATGTAATAGCAAGAAGCAAGTGCAAGCTTGTGGTTTTCTAAAGTTGACTCAAGAAGGATCACAGTATTTGTCCTGTAGTGCTCAATGTTTGTTTTATGCACTGGATAAACACCAAGAAGTGCAAATGATCCACTTCTAACCCACGCCCTATGTTTAAACACAACTCACCATTTAATTTCCATTTATTCAACAGATTTGAAAGCAAAACCTGTCATTTACATTTATATAGACCAATATTTACTAAATATGATTTATATACAGTGCCATTGTTATGGGGGGGGGGGATAATGGTCAACCAATTGCCCATCACCATAAGGGCCCCCAGGAATAACAAGCGGAAACTGCACTGATAATACCACTCCAGCATTATCAGTACAGTTTCTGATGTTAAAAGCATCGATCTTTGGTGACAACACATGTGTATTTATGTGCACTCTGTATATAAGTGTGTATGTGTGTGCCTATTTGCTATTCATTTATACATTTGTGTTCATGAATTCTGTATATACATATGTGTGTATGTATGTGCTGTGTGTATACATATGTGTGTATATAGGAGTGCTCTGTGTATACATGTGGGTGTATGTGCTCTGTGTAGATATGTGTATGTGCTCTGTGTATACATTTTTATGTGCTCCTTGTGTACATATGTGTGCAGGGTCGGGTGTTCAGGGTGGGCAAGGCCCCCATCCCCATGAGAACTCCCAGTGATAACAGGCAGAAATTGCACTGATAAGCAATATCAGTGCAGTTTTTGATGATAAAAGTGCAGCAGGACCTTTGGTTATGTGACTGATCTTCATGTACCCTGCGGGAGTCTTCAAGAACTGAACAGCAGAACCCAAGTTGGTAAGTCCTTTATAGTGTCTATGTGTGTGCTTTTTTATATACTTATATGTATGAATGTGTGTGTCTATGTGCTATTTGCATATACATTTGTGTGCATGTGTTCTGTATATACATATGTGTGTATGTGCTGTGTGTATACTTATGTGTGTATATAGGAGTGTTCTGTGTATATGACGCGCCCCCTGGGCCATATTCTTTAGGGGGAATATCCGGAGCCGGATCAGATGGGAGTTGTAGTCTTCCGAGTGGCTGTGACCCGGTCCGTGCCCAAGGTGTCAAACTCAGTTGTATGTGGCAGTCCTACAGATGTTACCAAGTTCTTAATGTCGACTACGCCACCCGTTGTGTTGCGGTCACTGTGGCCGCCGCTGCAGCAGGGTCCGCTGAGGCTGGTGGTGTAGGTGCAGCTTTGGTGATATAACCCCCAACGGGTGGGGTATAGCCTCAGGGGGATCAGGTGCAGAGGATGGGAGTTGTGGTGATGCAGTGTAGACGGCAATCAGAGACAGAGTCGGGTTATGCAGTTTAGGATGTTTACTCACTGCTGATGTTCTGGTCACTCCAGCTTCGAGTGACCTCCCGAGCCGTGCTGCGTCCACCAGGTCCTGGATCCAGCCAACCCCCAAGCAAGTCCGGAGCGTGACCCTGAGCTCTCCTTCTGTCCTTTCTCTGGCCGTCCCCACTAGGGATCCACCCAGGTCCAGCTCCCTCGGGCCTTCTGTTGGGAGACCCTTGGCCTCGGGTTCCCTGACCCTCCACGTGGTATGCCTTCGTGGTGGATGTGGTGGGTGACCGTGGCAAACGCTGCCCACGGTCTCCGGTCTCTGGCTGGGGTGTGTTTTTGCCCCCACCAGCTTGGGTTCCGGTACCCTGTGCCGACTCTTCACCCGGGGATTTAATTTGGGTTCTTGGAGTCCTTTTCTTCTGTTTCCCCCTCTGGGTCTCTCTCTCTCCTCTCTCACTCTGGGTCTCTCTTCTCCTCCGCTTGCTGACTTTCTCTCTGCAACTGACCCTGTTCTTAGTTGGTGCCCACCTTATATACACCCTCTATGTGTGAGCTCAGGTGACCAGCACCCAATGAGCTCCTATCTTTACCCAGGCTGCTCCCCCTATCTGCCCCTACACTACTTGGGATGTACCACCCCCCTCCCACTCCAGCCAGGAACAGACTCGGTCGTACCTGCACATTTCTAAGTGGGAGTACCGTCGGCCTGTTCCTCGGAAATGGGATGTGTGTAGTGCATGCAGCCTACCGAGCTCAGTTTCACACTCCTTCCCTACCCGGGAGTGGAATATCACACCTCTGGGTTGAGGTGCAATACCCCTGTAGCAGCCGAATCCTCAGGGTGCTACATATACATGTGTTGTTTGTGCTCTATGTATACATATGTGAATCTGCTCTGTGTATACATGTGTATGTTTTCTATGTATATACATGTCTATGCTCTTTGTATACATATGTGTGCAGGGTTGGCATTAGGGTTGGGCAAAGTGTGCAATTGTCCATGGTCTCCATCCCCATAAGAGCACCCAGTGATGGTTATTTGGCCATCATGTGACCAAAGATCCTGTACCCTGGTACAGTCTAGAATAAATGAACTGTTAGCATTTGTTGCCCCACTTTTAATTTTCTTCCAGGACGGCTCCATTGTGTGTGTGTGTGTGTGTGTGTATATATATATATATATATATATATATATATATATATATATACAGTACAGACCAAAAGTTTGGACACACCTTCTCATTTAAAGATTTTTCTGTATTTTCATGACTATGAAAATTGTACATTCACACTGAAGGCATCAAAACTATGAATTAACACATGTGGAATTATATACTTGACAAAAAAGTGTGAAACAACTGAAAATATGTCTTATATTCTAGGTTTTTCAAAGTAGCCACCTTTTGCTTTGATGACTGCTTTGCACACTCTTGGCATTCTCTTGATGAGCTTCAAGAGGTAGTCACCGGAAATAGTTTTCACTTCACAGGTGTGCCCTGTCAGGTTTAATAAGTGTGATTTCTTGCTTTATAAATGGGGTTGGGACCATCAGTTGTGTTGTGCAGAAGTCAGGTGGATACTCAGCTGATAGTCCTACTGAATAGACTGTTAGAATTTGTACTATGGCAAGAAAAAAGCAGCTAAGTAAAGAAAAACGAGTGGCCATCATTACTTTAAGAAATGAAGGTCAGTCAGTGAGAAAAATTGGGCAAACTTTGAAAGTGTCCCCAAGTGCAGTTGCAAAAACCATCAAGCGCTACAAAGAAACTGGCTCACATGAGAACCGCCCCAGGAAAGGAAGACCAAGAGTCACCTCTGCTTCTGAGGATAAGTTTATCTGAGTCACCAGCCCCAGAAATCGCAGGTTAACAGCAGCTCAGATTAGAGACCAGGTCAATGCCACACAGAGTTCTAGCAGCAGACACATCTCTACAACAACTGTTAAGAGGAGACTTTGTGCAGCAGGCCTTCATGGTAAAATAGCTGCTAGGAAACCACTGCTAAGGACAGGCAACAAGCAGAAGAGACTTGTTGGGGCTGAAGAACACAAGGAATGGAAATTAGACCAGTGGAAATCTGTGCTTTGGTCTGATGAGTCCAAATTTGAGATCTTTGGTTCCAACCACCGTGTCTTTGTGCGATGCAGAAAAGGTGAACGAATGGACTCTACATGCCTGGTTCCCACCGTGAAGCAAGGAGGAGGAGGTGTGATGGTGTGGGGCTGCTTTGCTGGTGACACTGTTGGGGATTTATTCAAAATTGAAGGCATGCTGAACCAGCATGGCTACCACAGCATCTTGCAGCGGCATGCTATTCCATCCGGTTTGCGTTTAGTTGGACCATCATTTATTTTTCAACAGGACAATGACCCCAAACACACCTCCAGGCTGTGTAAGGGCTATTTGACCAAGAAGGAGAGTGATGGGGTGCTACGCCAGATGACCTGGCCTCCACAGTCACCAGACCTGAACCCAATCGAGATGGTTTGGGATGAGCTGGACCGCAGAGTGAAGGCAAAAGGGCCAACAAGTGCTAAGCATCTCTGGGAACTCCTTCAAGATTGTTGGAAGACCATTTCCGGTGACTACCTCTTGAAGCTCATGAAGAGAATGCCAAGTGTGTGCAAAGCAGTCATCAAAGCAATAGGTGGCTACTTTGAAGAACCTAGAATATAAGACATATTTTCAGTTGTTTCACACTTTTTTGTTAAGTATATAATTCCACATGTGTTAATTCATAGTTTTGATGCCTTCAGTGTGAATGTACAATTTTCATAGTAATGAAAATACAGACAAATCTTTAAATGAGAAGGTGTGTCCAAACTTTTGGTCTGTACGGTACATATATACAAACAGTATACATACACACCCCTTAACACTAAAATTGCAACACCAAGAAGGATGAGTCGTGGAATTATGGAAATCATTGGATCAATAGACGTGTTAATGATATGCAAATAGTGAAAAACTGGAAACTAAATTTGGAGTTATTCAGTATTGAGTTTGAGAACCACATGCAGGAATCCCCGCACTTACAGCCTTAGCTGCCATCAGTGAGGTTATTAATGGTTGTCTGAAGAATGTTTTTCAACGCTGAATGCACTTGAGCAAATCATCAAAATCCACTGCTGACCGCTCCTTTGCAACTGCCAACCAATGGTGTCCCAGATGTGCTCGATGGTATACAGAAACGCTGCAAGCCAAAATGGTATGGAGGTCTTTTCTATTTGACAATGAGTCTCGCTTTTGTCTTGGATGCAATGATAGCCAGAGATTGGTCAAGAGGACCACGTGGGCAACGCCATGAAGAGGCCTTCACGAGGAAACATGAAAGTGTCCCAGGAGCCATTTTTCAACACAACAGCCTGCATGGCCTAAACGTGCTACCATAACTTGCAGCGTTATCCCATGGAGCACATCTGGGATGTCATTGGTCGGCAATTGCAAAAGGGGGCTGCCAGCAGAGGGTCTTGATGATTTAACATAAGATCAAGAATTTGCTATTTTAGCAATTGTCTTATTTGGTCCTAATATAAGTATTCAAACCAAACAGCAAACTCATATAGAAGAAAAAAAATAGAACAAAATTGTGAAACCGTCATAAGAATAATATACAAACTTATAATGGTATTTGTCACATTGTGCTTTTTGTTGCTAAAAGGATGGAAATTGCTTTTCATATGGAAAAAAAAATTCCTCTGACATTTTAAAAATGCTTTTAAGCCCTGTTACCAATGAACTATCATAGAGAACTCATCTGTAGAGATATTACACTCCCCATAACTACTGTAATTGTATTTATGTCTTTCTTATGCTACGTGTGACATTTTTATCAATATCTTTCAAGTCCGATGTCTTGGAAATTGTTCTTCTGCATGACCCTGGTTGCTACTGTCGTTAGCGAAATGTACAGTCAGGATTTTTATTGTCATCTTAGTTGAAAAGACCACAGGTATAGGGCAGAACCTGTACGATGGATCCCAGGGTGCCCGATGGCCTCTATTGACTTTGTCATGCTTTCCGTCACTTTAACGGCAGGAATAACAATACATGAAGATTTCTTCTTGCCGGCAAACCTGATGGAACTGCAAATGGAGCCTTCAATGCAGATATGATCAGAGCCTTTCAGACATATTCTTTCCTAAAAGCAATTTTTCTGGGGGAGAAAAGCTCCATAGTATGGCATCTGATGAAGAACGGCACCATGATATTTCTTTCTATCTATACACAGGTGTGTTTGAGCCTTTATGACCTCATGAACATGGCTGTATGGTGGTACATGGAGTCCCATGCACAATCTATTGAGCCATATGGGACTTAAGTGCCAGCATCCACTATGCCATCAGGTTCCATCATATGTTTGGCACTATCGTCCTGTCTAAGAGAAATGGAGCCATAATATGGCCATGTGTATGAGCCCTTACATTGTATGTGCATTTCCATGCACTCTGTAAAGGGTTCCTGTAACATCAAGTAGTAAGGTAGATCTTCATATATTGTACCTGTATATCTTGGGTAGCTCTTTATTTAGGACTGAGCACTTCAGGTGCAAAAAGTTATGCTGTACTTTTCATGTTTTTCAGGATTCCCATATGAGAAAGTTGTGCAGAGAGTCCTGTATCTCCAGGTTTTGGACTATGATCGATTCAGCAGGAATGATCCTATAGGAGAAGTATCAATTCCACTTAACAAGATAGACTTAACACAGATGCAGACGTTCTGGAAAGAGTTAAAACCGTGCAGCGATGGCAGCGTAAGGAACACCATTACTGTTGTATTGTTTATAAGAGGGATATGAAAGGAAGGGGTCTATCCATCAAAATCGGATTGGACCAACTGGACATCCAGCTTTGGAGAACTAGTTGCATCAATTAGAACCGATTTATACCCATGGTCTTCAATGATATTGCTCGGTATCTATATAGTGGTTCCTACAAACATGAGCAACTATTAATAGGTCTACACAGATCTAAGATCCTGAGGGACCCTCGGCGATCAACTGATCTCAGTGGGATCCTCAATATGAGACGTCTTGGTGGTAAAAATTAATTCTAAGGCTTCATGAGCTATATCAAGGTGGCTTCAACTCAGGGAACCATCGTCTGATGATGTAGGGTTATTGTCCACAGCCATACTGAAAATAATGGTTAATTTAGTCCTGACCATGAGTAGTGCCTTTTCCCTACGACAGGAACATAAATGAAAAATGTATCGGCCTTGACAAGTACAAATAGTTATCTGTATGCACAACTATACCAGCTTATAATATATGCAGTTTTATTAGGAAGATAGAGAAGCTCCAATCAGTTCTGGATAAAAAAAAGATGCTGCCGGTGAGAGGTTGGTTGCTTGTTGCAGATGGCAGGATTTGCACTTGTTAATATTCCGAATGCAAAGCATAAGTATCATTCAGTGGCAACTGTGCAAGCGGCTGATTCATTCAGTAAGTCACGTTTGACGAATACGTGCATAATTATACACATGGCAAGTTAATATTCTCACCTGTCTGTGACTGATAAAATAAGAACGGAGAGAGAAAATATAGCTATAAATAAACACTGTGTATAAATATAACAGCACCAGAGGAATAGATAGATAGATAGATAGATAGATAGACAGATAGATAGATAGATAGATAGATAGATATACAAACAAGCAGGGCTGTGGAGTCGGACTCAGTAGAAATGCACCGAATCCGGGATTAAACCCTTTCCGGTGTGGCCAATTTTTCAATTTTGCGCTTTGTATACAGTGCACATGCTGGAAAAAAATTACCTTATTTTTCGGACTATAAGACGCACCGCACCATAAGACGCACCCCAAATTTTGAGGTGGAAATTTTTTTTAATAAGATGGGGGTCCGTCTTATAGTCTGAATAGGTATCTTACCTGGAAGGGCCGTGTAGCAGGGGACACAGGAGGCAAGGTCCTTCAGGAAGCCGGGCCTGGCGCTCTTGGCCTGGGGCTGGGCGCCTGGTGGCCTGGCCATCTGGAGCTGGTGGCCTGCACTTGGCGCCTGGTGGCCTGACGCTGGTGGCCTGGGGCTGGGCGCCTGGTGCTGGTGAGCTGGGGGCCTGGTGGCTTGCGCTGGGCGTCTGGTTGCTGGCGCTGGGGGCTGGGGGCCTGGGTGAGTGGTGGCTGGTGCTGGGGGCTTGGTGCCCGGGTGAGTGGTGGCTGGCTCTGGGGGCTTGGGGCCTGGGTGAGTGATGGCTGGCACTGGGGTTTGGGGCCTAGGTGATTGGTGGCTGGGGGCTTGGGTGAGTGGTGGCTGGGGCTGGTACCGGGGCCGGTGTCTTGCTGTGCGTAGCATGGCAGAGCAGCTTGAGCGGCTTCCGGTGCGCGCGGCCATCTTTCTGAAGCTGAGATCTACAGGAAAATGGCCACCGGCGTAGCAGAGCGCATGCGCCAGCTTCGGTGGCCATTTTCCTGTAGATCAGCTTCAGAAAGATGGCCGCGCGCATCGGAAGCCGCTCACGCTGTTCCCAGCAAGAAACCGGCCCCTGTACCAGGCAAGGCCCCGGCATCCAAGAAAGATACTTCTTCTGCTGCCACCGCCGCCACCTGCTGCCACTGTTGCCGCCGCCGATCCCACTCCACCACCACTGGTAAGTTACTTTCGGACCATAAGACGCACCCCCCATTTTCCTCCCAAATTTGGGGGGAAAAAAGTGCGTCTTATGGTCCGAAAAATACGGTAACTGTGCAGTAAAAATTACCTGGAAACACGATTCTCCAGATCAGTGTGATGAAGGTAATATCGAACTTATATTGCTTTTTAAATTAAAGGAAACCTGATAGGTCAGATAATGCTATTATTTTGCAGATATGGGGTTAATCTGCAGATTAATAGTGTTATGAAGATGCCAGCCGCTGTTCTGAAAGTGCAGCACCTGGGAGAAAATGAACTTTAGTTTTCCCGGGAGCTGCCAGTTTTCTTTCAATGTAACAATGCTACTCACTTGGAAGCAATCTGAGGTATAATAGGAACCATTTCTATTTAAAAGTTTGGCTGCTTTATCTCAGTCCTCATAAACCACATCACAGGAAAACTTAAATGCAGCCCCTGTCCAGCACGAAGTGAACATAAATCAAAAGTCCATGCTATAGTTCTGGTTTGCCCGCTTAGCTTAGAGTCTAGCTGCTTAGTCCATTTGCAAAGTCACACAATCCAGAATCTTTCACAGAACCATGTGTCAGACAGGTCCCATTTTACAAAGTGAATCACACCCAGGGGTGGAGATATGGTGAGCAGTCATCCAGCCTTAACTCTTCAGCTGCTCACAATTAGATCTGGGCCTAACATGGCTGATTAACCCCTCTTAGTATTATGTGAACTAGAGCATTACTCCAGGTTTATATCACAGAGGAAATGCACCTTTGTGATACATAT
This sequence comes from Phyllobates terribilis, assembly GCF_046119375.1. Classification (NCBI taxonomy): domain Eukaryota; kingdom Metazoa; phylum Chordata; class Amphibia; order Anura; family Dendrobatidae; genus Phyllobates; species Phyllobates terribilis. The sequence goes on from NW_027362773.1 coordinate 26,194,096, forward strand.
CTCCCATCCACTATGTGTCCGGCAGCCACCTTAAATACACCCCCTCTGCCTAAAGGCGTGGGGCTTGGTACCTTCTAGCACTAGACACAGGATTCTCGAGAGAGCATAGGCATTACCATATAACTTTCTACCTCTATGTTCCACATGGGAATGGAAATCCTGCAGGGCTAGAAACAAGCGGGTAACGCAAGGATTTTTCACCTTTTTCTCCCTCATCCACCTGAGTGGGTTATGGTCTCACACTAAATTAAATTTCACCCTAAGAGATAGTATCGCAATGTGTGCACTGCCCACTTTATGGCCAAGCATTCCTTTTCTACAACGGAATAATTTTTCTCACATGCCGATAGTTTCCTATTCAGGTAGAGAACAGAATGCTCCTCTCCGTGTATATCATAATAAAGGACCTTTCCTAATCTGACTTCTGACGCGTACGTTTGGAGTACCAATTCCTTCTTAAAGTCAGGGGCTACCAGGACCAGCTGCTTACTCAGAGTTACTTTCAGTTCTTGAAAGGCCGACTTTGCCTCCGACATCCATTTGGCCATAACTGATTTTGTCCCCTTTAGGAGATTAGTAAGGGGTGCAGCTACCATGGCAAAGTTTGGAATGAACCTCCTGTAGTACTCCATGATTCTCAGAAAGACCCTCCCTAACTTGCTGTTTTGAGAGCGGTCTCAGGAGTTCTGGATTGCGTCCACTTTATTGATCTGGGGTTTGAATTCACATCTACTTACTACATATCCAAGATATTTGGCCTCCTCTTTCCCCATGGCAAATTTGTTTGGATTTACAGTACAGACAAAAAGTTTGGACACACCTTCTCATTTAAAGATTTTTCTGTATTTTCATGACTATGAAAATTGTACATTCACACTGAAGGCATCAAAACTATGAATTAACACATGTGGAATTATATACTTAACAAAAAAGTGTGAAACAACTGAAAATATGTCTTATATTCTAGGTTCTTCAAAGTAGCCACCTTTTGCTTTGATGACTGCTTTGCACACTCTTGGCATTTTCTTGATGAGCTTCAAGAGGTAGTCACCGGAAATGGTCTTCCAACAATCTTGAAGGAGTTCCCAGAGATGCTTAGCACTTGTTGGCCCTTTTGCCTTCACTCTGCGGTCCAGCTCACCCCAAACCATCTCGATTGGGTTCAGGTCTAGTGACTGTGGAGGCCAGGTCATCTGGTGTAGCACCCCATCACTCTCCTTCTTGGTCAAATAGCCCTTACACAGCCTGGAGGTGCGTTTGGAGTCATTGTCCTGTTGAAAAATAAATGATGGTCCAACTAAACGCAAACCGGATGGAATAGCATGCTGCTGCAAGATGCTGTGGTAGCCATGCTGGTTCAGTATGCCTTCAATTTTGAATAAATCCCCAACAGTGTCACCAGCAAAGCACTCCCACACCATCACACCTCCTCCTCCATGCTTCACGGTGGGAACCAGGCATGTAGAGTCCATCCGTTCACCTTTTCTGCGTTGCACAAAGACACGGTGGTTGGAGCCAAAGATCTCAAATTTGGACTCATCAGACCAAAGCACAGATTTCCACTGGTCTAATGTCCATTCCTTGTGTTCTTTAGCCAAAACAAGTCTCTTCTGCTTGTTGCCTGTCCTTAGCAGTGGTTTCCTAGCAGCTATTTTACCATGAAGGCCTTCTGCACAAAGTCTCCTCTTAACAGTTGTTGAAGAGATGTGTCTGCTGCTAGAACTCTGTGTGGCATTGACCTGGTCTCTAATCTGAGCTGCTGTTAACCTGCGATTTCTGAGGCTGGTGACTCGGATAAACTTATCCTCAGAAGCAGAGGTGACTCTTGGTCTTCCTTATCTGGGGAGGTCCTCATTTGAGCCAGTTTCTTTGTAGCGTTTGATGTTTTTTGCAACTGCACTTGGGGACACTTTCAAAGTTTTCCCAATTTTTCGTACTGACTGACCTTCATTTCTTAAAGTAATGATGGCCACTCGTTTTTCTTTACTTAGCTGCTTTTTTCGTGCCATAATACAAATTCTAACAGTCTATTCAGTAGGACTATCAGCTGTGTATCCACCAGACTGATGCACAACACAACTGATGGTCCCAACCCCATTTATAAGGCAAGAAATTCCACTTAATAAACCTGACAGGGCACACCTGTGAAGTGAAAACCATTTCCGGTGACTACCTCTTGAAGCTCATCAAGAGAATGCGAAGAGTGTGCAAAGCAGTCATCAAAGCAAAAGGTGGCTACTTTGAAGAACCTAGAATATAAGACATATTTTCAGTTGTTTCACACTTTTTTGTTAAGTATATAATTCCACATGTGTTAATTCATAGTTTTGATGCCTTCAGTGTGAATGTACAATTTTCATAGTCATGAAAATACAGAAAAATCTTTAAATGAGAAGGTGTGTCCAAACTTTTGGTCTGTACTGTATAATGAACCCCACCAAATACTGCCTGCACCTTTCTGAGATGACTTCCCCAATCCGGGCTGAAGATTACGATATCGTCTGCCGCAGCATAATTCTAATGGGGTGCAAGGATCTGGTCCATGGCCCTCTGGAAGGTGGCAGGAGCTCCCTGCAGTCCGAATGGTATCCAGACTTGGTGGGACTTCAATAGGGCGTGGAGAAAGCAGTCTTCTCCTTGGCTTCTTGTGATATGGGGATTTGCCAATATCCCTTCGTTAGATCCAAGGTGGTTATATACCTTGCCGACCCAAGTCTCTCAATCATCTCATCGTCATGCAGCATCAGATAAGAATTTGGAGACTTCGTTCAGCTTCCGATAATCATTATAGAATCTCCATTCGCCATCTGGTTTTGGATCAAGGACAATCACGCTAGACCACCCGCTCTTAGATTACTTAGTGACTCAGAGGTTCAGCATACTATTCACTTACTTGGAGATTAGTTCTTGCTGGGCCTCGGCAATTTGGTAGGGTTTCAAGTTCACCCGTGCATGGGGTTCAGTCAGAAATGCGTATTCTATGACATCTGTACACCCCTGCAAATCTGAAAACCAGTCCTGTTTTCAGCAATTCCTGACACTGCTGTTTTTGGGCCTTCGACAGCGTCTCAGCTATGGTGACATCTTCAATGTCCCCTTCTGGCTTAACCAGCAAACATGGAGTTTCAACGCGGTCTCTGTCTTGCCATGTCTTGATAAGATTGACATGGTAGACCTGGTACAGCTTATGTATTCCTAGTTGATGAACCTTGTAGTTCACTTCACCCAGCTTGTCTACCACCTCATAGGGGCCTTGTCATTTGGCCAAAAACTTACTCTCTATCATGGGAATAAGCACAAGGACTCGGTCCCAGGGGCTTAACTGCCTCACCTTGGCTGACTAGTTGTAGACCCAGGATTGAGCCTCTTGTGCCTGGAGGAGATGTTCCTTTACGATAGGCATTACCTTTGCAATCCTCTCCTGCATCTGGGTGACATGCTAGATGATGCTCCAATGGTGCGTGACCTCGGCTTCCCAGGTTTCCTTTGTTATTTCAAAGATACCTCGAGGATGTCGGCCATCCAGGAGTTCAAGCGGAGAGAATCCGGTAGAAGCTTGTGGAACCTCCCGGATAAAAAATAATAGATTTGGGAGGAGACAGTCCCAGTCTTGACCGTCCTTTTCTATGACCTTCTTAAGCTTACTCTTTAAGGTTTTATTGAACCTTTCCACAAGGCTGTCTGTCTATGGATGGTAAACTGACATCTTCAATTGTGTAATTTGCAATACGTTACACAGTTCCCTCATCACCTTAATCATAAAGGATGTTCCTTTGGTGGTCAGGATCTCCTTCGTTTGTCCTGTCCGAGCAAAGATGTGGACTAACTCATGGGCTATACTTTTCGCAGAGGAGTTTCTCAGGGGAACCTCTTCTGGGTACCGTGTAGCATAGTCGAGGATGACCAATATATATTGATGCCCTCGAACAGACTTAACAAAGGGGCCGACCAGGTCCATGGCAGTTCAGTCAAATGGTACCTCTATGATGGGCTGTGGCACAAGAGGATTTCAGAAGTGAGAGGTGGGAGCGGTTAACTGGCATGTGGGACAGGTCTTGCAATGCCTTAGGATGCCTTATACATACTCCCGGCCAGGCCTGTCAAGTGGGCGCGGCCTCGCTCCATACACTTGTGGACATACACAATACAAGTGTATGGAGCGAGGCAGTGCCCACTGGACAGGTTCTGGCCGGGAGCATGTATACATACCCTCCGGTCCCCGCTCAGAAACCGGTTAATCCACACAGAATGACTTCAGACTTATCAAGTTGGACTGAACAACCCCTTTAATATACGTTATGTTCTGTCACTCAAAGACCTGGATTTCTTAAAAATATAATAACCAGTGATAGCATGGGTGTTCTGGAGGTGATAGAAAAGCAGTTATCACCTCTTCTTTGTTCTCTCCTGTTCCTCACTCTAGATATCTTCATGCTGCCCCAAAGTCCTTAGAAAAAAATGTATTTGAATAGCCTATCTTATTCCCATACACAGGAGAAAATCCAGCTCAACGGACTTGTGAACCAACTTGTTTCTGTAGTCACCAAAATTGCTCAGTAGAGGATAAAACAGAATCAGTGATGCATTAGTTACATCATATGCGACATTGATGCGTTTCAGGAGACTGCGCACCCTTAATCATGATCATCATGATTAAGGGTGCGCAGTCAACTGAAACACGTTGATATTGCATATCATGTAACTTACATCACTGATTCTGTTTTATCCTCTACTGAGCACTTTTTGGTGACTACTAGTGATGAGCGAGCATGCTCATTACTCGAGATTTACGAGCATGCTCGGGTGTTTTCTGAGTATCTTCAGCGTGCTCGGGTGTTATGTTTCAGTCACACCATGCTCATGATTTGCGACTATTTGACAGCTTTAATATTTCTTAGGCATTCCTCACATGTATTAAAGTTGTCAAACAGTCGCAAAACTGAAACATAACACCCGAGCACGCTGAAGATACTCGGCGAGCATGCTCGCCGAAAGGGTTAACAGAATATACTCGCTCATCACTAGTGAGTACAGAATATAGTTTGTTCACAAGTCTGTTGAGCTGGATTCTCTCCTGTTTATGTGATTGTCCTACGCTCCGACACAGCGTTTCTTGTGCTTCAAAGACCTAATGATGTATATTACGGTAAGCTGAACTTATATTTGTAGCATATCTTACTACTAAATATTGGAAATCTATGAAGGACTCAAATCCAGAGTAGAGAAAAATAGGAGTCTGAACTTAGCTTACCAACTCCACAGTCCTGATAGAACAAGACTGTATTTAAATCCTAGAAGCTTAAATGATCAATGTATGAAGTTCCCATTACCCTGGAATTGCACATACAGTTATATGAAAAAGTTTGGGCACCCCTATTAATCTTAAGCTTAATGTTTTATAAAAATTGGTGTTTTTGCAACAGCTATTTCAGTTTGATATATGTAATAACTGTTGGACACAGTAATGCTTCTGCCGTGAAATGAGGTTTATTGTACTAACAGGAAATGTGCAATCTGCATTCAAACAAAATTTGACAGGTGCATAAGTATGGGCACCACACCAGAAAAATGACATTAATATTTAGTAGATCCTCCTTTTGCAAAAATAACAGCCTCTAGTCGCTTCCTGTAGCTTTTAATGATTTCCTGGATCCTGGATGAAGGTATTTTTGACCATTCCTCTTTACAAAACAATTCCAGTTCAGTTAAGTTTGATGGTCGCCGAGCATGGACAGCCCTCTTCAAATGATCCCACAGATGTTCAATGATATTCAGGTCTGGGGACTGGGATGGCCATTCCAGAACATTGTAATTGTTCCTCTGCATGAGTGCCTGAGTAGATTTGGAGCGGAGTTTTGGATCATTGTCTTGCTGAAAGATCCATCCCCTGCGTAGCTTCAACTTTGTCACTGATTCTTGAACATTATTGTCAAGAATCTGATGATACTGAGTGGAATCCATGCGTCCCTCAACTTTAACAAGATTCCCGGTGCCGGCATTGGCCACACAGCCCCAAAGCATGATGGAACCTCCACCAAATTTTACTGTGGGTAGCAAGTGTTTTTCTTGGAATGCTGTGTTTTTTTGCTGCCATGCATATCACCTTTTTGTATGACCAAACAACTCAATCTTGGTTTCATCAGTCCACAGGACCTTCTTCCAAAAAGAAATTGGCTTCTCCAAATGTGCTTTTGCATACCTCAGCCGACTCTGTTTGTGACGTGCTTGCAGAAACGGCTTCTTTTGCATCACTCTCCCATACAGCTTCTCCTTGTGCAAAGTGCGTTGTATAGTTGACCGATGCACAGTGACACCATCTGCAGCAAGTTGATGCTGCAGCTCTCTGGAGGTGGTCTGAGGATTGTCTTTGACTGATCTCACCATTCTTCTTCTCTGCCTTTCTGATGTTTTTCTTGGCCTGCCACTTCTGGCCTTAACAAGAACTGTCCCTGTGTTCTTCCATTTCCTTACTATGTTCCTCACAGTGGAAACTGACAGGTTAAATCTCTGAGACAGCTTTTTCTATCCATCCCCTGAACAACTATGTTGAATAATCTTTGTTTTCAGATCATTTGACAGTTGTTTTGAGGAGCCCATGATGCCACTCTTCAGAGGAGATTCAAACAGGAGAACAACTTGCAAGTGGCCACTTTAAGTAGCTTTTCTCATGATTGCATACACCTGGCTATGAAGTTCAAAGCTCAATGAGGTTACAAAACCAAAAAAAGTGCTTTAGTAAGTCAGTAAAAAGTAGGTAGGAGTATTTAAAACAAGGAAATGATAAGGGTGCCCATACTTATGCACCTGTCAAATTTTGTTTGAATGCAGATTGCACATTTTCTGTTAGTACAATAAACCTCATTTCAAGGCAGAAACATTTCTGTATCCAACAGTTATTACATATATCAAACTGAAATAGCTGTTGCAAAAACACCAATTTTTATAAAACATTAAGCTTAAGATTAATAGGGGGTGCCCAAACTTTTTCATATAACTGTAGCATATATGCAGCATTTCAGGATGGGGTACGGTGCCGAAATGCAATCTCAAGTGTTCGCTTTGCGTGCATAGATGTTAATGTCTTCTTCACACATTTCATTTGTAGAAATTGTATGTGGTTTTGTCCCTGGTGGCAAGGTAAAACAGGTTTTTATTGCAGGGGCTCCATGGTCGCTGAAGGTATATGGCACTATTTTGCAGTTCCAGCCTCCTCAGCATCTGAAATAGACCAACATCACTTTGATCTGTCGAATTCATATGAAATCTAACAAAAAAACTCAGCAAGCTTCCATATGAAATCAGAAATATACAGAGGTCCATTAAGACCCCATAGACAGAGGTTGTCTGGACCTGTAACACATCTGTGTAGGGCCGCATTCACAGGTGTAAACCGCTGTAACGTTGCACACATATTGGGGTCCAGACAAATTTCAGAGCCTTGTGTAGTTGAGCCAGATCAGGGAGATTAACATAACAGAAAAATATTGGATTATTCACAGTCACAGCAATGTTAGGTGAGGATTTTACATCAGAGAAAGAGAATAACATAGTATTATCTGCCTACAGGTCAGCTGGGAATAGATAAAAGAAAGAGAGAGACAAAATCCATTTCACAGAACTGGAGGCCAGACAAAAGCTTACAATTACTCCTGCAAGGGTCTAATTGATGAAGGTTTCTTCTCAGCCACTTCAGACTTTATAATTATAAAGTTAACGCGAATGTGTCATCAGAAAATGACCTATTGCTTAAATCAGGTTTTTATTTGAAATGTATTTTGAAAATCTTTGGCATTTTCATTATTTGTTGCCTATATCTATAGAAAAAACTAACTAGCACCTTTGAACAGAATAAAGCAAGTGTGAACAGGTGCAAGCTGCTGTGACTGCATAATATTCAACCAAAAGCATACAGCAGCACTCTGGAAGCACTAAGATGTATGCAAACACTGAATATATGAAATTTGGACTGCATTCCTGCTATAAAGAATATACTTATATACTATTATATTGTTTTATATACTATTGTACTTAAGGTACTTAGTCACCAAATTGGCTAGTTCTTGTGAGTCCATTAGCCATGACAAGGTGGCCTTTCCTTCGTAGGACCCTAAACCTAATATTTATCAGACATGACTCTCTCACGCTAAAAGTCTACAAATTTAAAGGGCAAGTAAGATCCAGCACTAATTAAAAATAGTTTTAGGCTGATGGGAGGACTGATCAGCCAAGTATGGAGGCATTCACCACCTTTAATACTACAAAAAAAAAAGAAACTGGCCAACACTTTTTAAAAGAAAAAAGGAAGTGTGAACAGGTGCAAGCTGCTATGACTGCACAATATACAAACAAAAGAATACAGCAGCATTCTGTAAGCTTACAGAATTAATTGTATAGAAGAAAATAGAAATACACTGGGCACTAGACCTTATCCTGCCCTCATACCCTCTGTTCTATACAGATGATTTTTCAGCAGTCTCATTGTCATCAAAGACAAAATTACAATATCTGGTAACACCTCTATACATAATGGATAATAGAGGATCGACCAATCCCAACAGGTGTTGTTACAGCTCCCCTCTTCCCTCTCTCTTCACAATGCTTTTTGCCCAGATTAGAGTCCATGTGAAGAACAAGAAGTAGGATTTGAAAATAGACCTAGTGGCCAGTGTGAAAATTGCCATATTTTTTATTGCCTTTTAAAATATAGATAGTGATATGAAAAATGTAAAAAAAATTGATTTAAACGATAGATCATTTTCTGATGACAAATTCCCCTTTGAAGGGGTTGTATGGTCCAAATCAATAAGCCTGCAGTCACTCTGTGTAATGTAGGTCACAATTGTCACAAGGATGAGGTTCTGTAAAAAAAAAAAAAAAATAGTCCTTCCTTTAATACAAGATTTATTGCTCTAAATATGAAACAAACGCATAAAGCTGAGGAGTTAATAACAGGTTCCAATATAAGAGCTTTGTCTTAAATTTGTCAATATCAGTCCAAATAAATGAATTCTCCTTCCCTAGTTTCCCTGAGGGTGTACGCCTTCTACCCATGTTCACCAAATCAATATCTGCCATCAAAAAATCTTTAACTCAGCATGTCTAGAATCTGGTAGAATTATTATCCCTAAGCCATGGAACATAACTGGGCCATTTCTGGGTCTCTGGAGGGATAGATCCAAGGAGTATCACATATCATGAGAAGGAAGGAGTTGATGGGACTGGGACAACTCACCACCTTTCTCATTAACTGTGGACTATTACAATACATTGGGGAGTGATTCTTTTTAACACTTTGTGCCTTAATTGGCAATCATCTTTGTAGATATTTTAAGTCAAAAGGCATGAATGTAATCATTAGGTATCATATTATGGACTATAGGTTGTATCCATCTCTGGACAAAAGCCAATACAGTCATGGCCTAAAGTGTTGGCACCCCAGAAATTGTTCCAGAAATGAAGTATTTGATTGCAAAAATAAATGATTGCAATTACACGATTTGTTATACAAGTTTATTTACTTTGTGTCTATTGGAAGAACACAAAATAAACAGAGAAAAAAAATGCAAATTGGACATAATTTCACACAAAACCCCAAAAATTGGCCGGACAAAATTGTTGACACCCTCAACTTAATATTTAATTGCACTCTCTTTGAAATAAATGTAACACCTGCACATGGAACTGTCAGATCAGCTACTGGTATACTGGGACTTACAGACACTAAGAAGAGCTTTGCAGCTGCTGTTAAACAGGGACCTACAGACATTAATCGTTTTTCCTCTGAGCTGCAGTGGACTACAATTCCCAGGGACCCTTTTTTCAGTCAGATGACACAGCCTGGAAGGATAGAAGGAGAGAGAGTGGATTGGAGGAGGAGGGACTTGGGGGAGGGAACTGGGCAGGAAGTGAAAGTAAAAGTTCAGAGGAAAGAGAGCATGGCAGCTTGCTGTGAAAGACGGAGCGCTGTGGATTTGTATTCCTCTACGCTGCAGAGTGTAGCCGTCCCCTCTGATAGACCCGCGCTGCTGGAGAGAGCGCGGCATTGTCACCCTGTGAAGTAAGTTACATCAAGGACTCGGAGAGTTCTGCCGGCACTCCCACCATATAAAGGGCTGAATCCTGCCGCCCCCAGCTGGTGTCCAGGGAAACATAGGACCGTTTGAGACCCACCGTGAGTGGATACCGGAAGCCTGTGCTAGCATTTCTTCTGCGGTGTTGCTATCAGTGTGTCAAGAGTGGGAGAAGAAGGTTGCATTGACAATCCAACACAATGGGCAGCACTTTGAACACATTTTATAAGTGGTCATAAACTTGTAAAAAACTCATGAAAGAATAAAGTTACATTAACACAAAGCACACCATTGTTTTTCTTATGAAATTCTCAATAAGTTTGAGGTGTCACATGACCCTCTTCCCATTGAAAAAAATAAAGTTGGATCCAAAATGGCCGACTTCAAAATCTCCGCCATGGTCACCACCCATCTGGAAAAGTTTTCCCCCTCCCATATACTAATGTGCCACAAACAGGAAGTTGATATAACCAACCATTCCCATTTAATTTAGGTGTATCCATATAAATGGCGCACCCTGTATTGTAAAGGAGGAGTTATTGTTGATTTCTCCTGTGGGCTAGGATAGCAGAGGGATAAATGCTTGCTTTCCAATTAGCTTAGAATAGTAGAACTGTTTATGCCTGCTTCCCTGACAGATAAAGGGAATCTGTCAGCAGGTTTTTGCTAACCCATCTGAGAGCAGCATGATGTAGGAGCAGAGAGCCTGATTCTAGCGATGTATAACTTACTGGGCTGCTTTCTGAAGTTTTGATAAAATCCCTGTTTTATCCTGCAGTTCTCTGAATACTGAACTGTGTATAACCCTCTGTGTACACTGTGCATAGGCAGAAAGCTGCCAATCAGTGGGGGTGGGGTTATACAGAGCTCGTGAATATGGAGGACTACATGGCAGCAAGTTTACTAGTCCTTTAGTAATAATCTCCTGCTGATAAAACAGGGATTTAATTAAAAAAGCAGCATACAGCCCAGTAAGTGGCATGTCACTGAAATCAGGTTCTCTGTTTCCTCATTATGCTGATTCCTTAAAGGGGGCCCGAGGTTCCCTGTGTGAATGAAGCAGTGAGGACCCCAGAGTTCAGGCCCCAGCAATTACCTGTATTGTGTAAAGGTGATATATGTATACAATTTGAATTGTGTCATCAGGAAATAATCTTCTGTTTAAATCAAATTTTTATGTTAAATGTATTTTTTTTTTTGCAATGTTTTTTTTCATATTACAATGTATATAAAAAATTTAGAAATCTTACAATTTTCACACTGACCTCTGGGGCTATTCTAGAAATATACTTTCTGTTTTTCATAACATTCCCATGTACTTCAGCAGCAATAAATGGATCCAGGCCCTATCTTTTGTACTGAAGCAGCTAATGAGCGTGTGCAAAGATCATGTTTGGCTTTTAAGGCTATTTGTTCCCATACTCATTGCTGATTGCAGAGTATGATTAACTAAGAATCCGTTAGTGAGCTTGTTCTAATAGGAGAGTTCGTAACTTTTTAATGAAACCCATTGCAAAAATTATTTTCAGCTCAAAATACATGCATTTTAAAGTAAAAAAAATTGCTTCAATAGGCATCCGTATCCTTTAACCCCTTTACCCCTGAAGGTGGTTTGCACGTTAATGATCAGGCCAATTTTTACAATTCTGACAACTGTCACTTCATGAGGTAATAACTCTAGAAGGCTTCAACGGATCCCCCTGATTCTGAGATTGTTTTTTCATGACATATTGTACTTCATGATAGTGGTAAAATTTATTCGATATCACTTGCGTTTATTTGTGAAAAAATTGAAAAATTTTGAAAATTTCACAATTTTCAAAATTTGAATTTTTATTCCGTTAAATCAGAGAGATATGTCACACAAAATAGTTAATAAATAACATTTCCCACATGTCTACTTTACATCAGCACAATTTTGGAACCAATTTTTTTTTTATTGGGGAGCTATAAGGGTTAAAAGTTGATCAGCGATTTCTCATTTTTCCAACAAAATTTACAAAACCATTTTTTTAGGGACCACATCACATTTGAAGTGACTTTGAGGGGCCTTTATGACAGAAAATACCCAAAAGTGACACCATTCTAAAAACTGCACCCCTCAAGGTGCTCAAAACCACATTCAAGAACTTTATTAACCCTTCAGGTGCTTCACAGGAATTTTTGGAATGTGGAAGAAAACAATGAACATTTAACTTTTTTCACAAAAATGTTACTTTAGATCCCAATTTTTTTATTTTTGCAGGGGTAACAGGAAAAAATGGACCCCAAAATTTGTTGTGCAATCTCCCCTGAGTACGCAGATACCCCATACGTGGGGAAAAAACACTGTTTGGGTGCACAGCAGGGCTCAGAAGAGAAGGAGCGCCATTTGACTTTTTGAATGTAAAATTTGCTTGAATAATTAGCGGACGCCATGTTGCGTTTGGAGAGCCCCTGATGTGCCTAAACAGTGGTAACCCCCCACAAGTGACACGATTTTGGAAACTAGACCCCTCAGGGAACTTATCTAGATGTGTGGTGAGCATCTTGAACCCCCAGGTGCTTCACAGAAGTTTATACCATGGAGCCGTGAAAATAAAATTTTCACATTTTTCCCACAAAAATGTTTTTCAGCCCCCAGTTTTGCATTTTCATAAGGGTAACAGGAGAAATTGCACCATTCAACTTGTTGTGCAATCTCTCCTGAGTAAGCCGATACCCCATATGTTGGGGGAAAACCACTGTTTGGGCGCACGGCAGGGTTCGGAAGGGAAGGAGCGCCATTTGACTTTTTGAATGTAAAATTTCCTTGAATAATTAGCGGACGCCATGTTGCGTTTGGAGAGCCCCTGATGTGCCTAAACAGCGGAAACCCCCCACAAGTGACACCATTTTGGAAACTAGACCCCTCAGGGAACTTATCTAGATGTGTGGTGAGCATCTTGAACCCCCAGGTGCTTCTCAGAAGTTTATAACATGGAGCCGTGAAAATAAAATTTTCACATTTTTCCCACAAAAATGTTTTTCAGCCCCCAGTTTTGCATTTTCATAAGGGTAACAGGAGAAATTGCACCATTCAACTTGTTGTGCAATCTCTCCTGAGTAAGCCGATACCCCATATGTGGGGGAAAACCACTGTTTGGGCGCACGGCAGGGTTCGGAAGGGAAGGAGCGCCATTTGACTTTTTGAATGTAAAATTTGCTTGAATAATTAGCGGATGTGCCCATGATGTGCCTAAACAGTGGAAACCCCCCACAAGTGACACCATTTTGGAAACTATACCCCTGAGGGAACTTATCTAGATGTGTGGTGAGCACCCTTAACCCCCAGGTGCTTCACAGAAGTTTAGAACATGAAGCCGTGAAAATAAAAAAATCTAACTTTTTTCCACAAAAATTATCTTTTTGCCCCAATTTTTTTAGTTTCACAAGGGTAAGAGGAGAAAATGGAACCTAAAAACTGTTGTGCAATTTCTTCTGAGTACGCCAATACCCCATATGTGGGGAAAATACACTGTTTGGGCGCACGGCAGGGTTCAGAAGGGAAGGAGCGCTGTGTGACTTTTTGAACGCAAAATTGCCTGGAATCAAGAGCGGATGCCATGTCGCATTTCGGGAGCCCCTGGTGTGCCGAAATAGTGGAAACCCCCCACAAGTGACCCCATTTTGGAAACTAGACCCCTCAAGGATTTTATTAAGGGGTATAGTGTACATTTTGAACCCAAAGGTACGACAGAATTTGATAACATTAGGTCATTATATTGAATAAGTTGTCATTAGTCTTGAGCACAAGTGCTCGCTACTTGAGTTTGCATCGGGTACTCGGGTATGCACCAAGTATCGCGGGAGCACGAATGACATGCTCAAGTCCCCGCCCCGCATGTTTCACGGTTGTTAGACACCCAAAAACCCCAAAAAACCATGCGGGGATCGCTCGTGCATGGCAGGCGATCCCAGCAACGGGTTTTTTGGCCTCGAAGCATATGGGGCAGAGACTCGAGCATGTCACTCGAGCACCCGCGATACTCAGTGCATACCCGAGTACCCGATGCAAACTCAAGTAGCGAGCACTTGCGCTCAACACTGGTCGCCATATTGTCATCATTTTTTTTTTTTTGCTTTACTTTTGAAAAAACCCCAACCCTAGCCCCAACCCTAGCCCCAACCCTAACCCTAGCCCAACCCTAACCCTAGCACAACCGTAACCCTAGAGTTTATTTTTTTACACCATTCCTCGTGTGGTATAAGTGATTAGATGACTTTATTCTTCAGGTCGGTGTGATTACAGCAATACCAGATTCATATCGGGTTTTTATGACTGACAGCTGTCACACACTAAAAGACGCGTTTTTTGCAAAGACTAGTGTTTCCATCACCATATTTTGAGACCTATAATTTTTCCATATTTTGTCCGACAGAGTCATGTGATGGCTTGTTTTTTGCGGGACAAGTTGACGTTTTTATTGGTACCATTTTTGGGCACGTGAAATTTTTTGATCGCTTTCTATTCTGATTTTTGGGAGGCAGAATAAACAAAACCAACAATTCAGGAATTGTTTTTTTGCGTTTTTTTTATGCCGTTCCGCGTGTGGTAAAATTGATAATGCAGCGTTATTCTTCGGATCAGTGCATTTACAGCGGCACCGCATTTATATCGGTTTTTTTATGTTTTTCTTTTACACAATAAAAACGATTTTCTAGAAAAAAAATTTTTTTTGTATCGCTTTATTCTGAGAGCTATAACTTTTTTTTTTTGGACAATGGAGCTGTGTGGTGGCTTATTTTTTGCTGGACAAGATGACATTTTTAGCGGTACCATTTTTATTTACATTTGTCTTTTTGATCGCGTGTTATTCCATTTTTTGTTTGGCAGTATGATGATAAAGCATTGTTTTTTGCTTCGTTTTTTATTTATTTTTATTACCGTGTTCACTAAAGGGGTTAACTAGTGGGACAGTTTTATAGGTCAGGTCGTTCCGGACGCGGCGATAACAAATATGTGTACTTTTATTGGTTTATTTTTTTTTTCATAATAAATAAATATTATGGGTTCAATATATTTTTATTTTTTGGGGATTATTTTTTTCTTTTTTTTTTATATATTTTTACAATTTTTTTTTTTTTTTTTTTCACTTTTCTACTTTTTTTTACTTTTACACATTGCCCCACTATGGGACTTTCACTTTTTGCAGCCTGATCGGCTGCATGGCATAGAGAGCAGCAGCTCCCTTTGTCATGCAACCAATCAGCGCTGCACACAGGGGAGACATTACTTTGTTCGCGCACTGCGCATGACCAAACTAACGTCCTGCCTCCTGGTGACCCGGATGTTGTCATGATGACATCGGGTCGTCATGGCAACATCCGGAAGCCGCCGCAGACATCGCTGGCCGCCCGCAGGAGAGGTGAGTATACCGATCACCTCCCCCCTTGCCACCGCAATGCTGCGATCGACTTCGATCGCAGCATTGCTGGGGTTAATGTGCCGGGAGTGGTGCGGGACCGCTCCCTGCACATAGCACCGGGTGTCAGCTGTGACAATCAGCTGACACCCGGCGGCGATCGCCCCGCACCGCTTGTGTGCTTGCGCGATCGCTGCACGCGTAATAGTACGTAACTGGTCCATAAGTCCCAGAACACAGCTACGTACTATTACTGACATGGTCGGAAAAGGGTTAAAGGAGTTGTGCCACCATAAAGAATACAGTTAATCAACCAGAAAAGGTAGAAATAAATATTTTTGTAATTTATAGTGATTCAAAATTATGCTTCATTCAAAACATACCAAGCTTTTATTTTTTGAATTATGCTCTCTGGCGCCCCCTGTCATTATTCCATTATGTCCTGGTAGCGGGTGATCAGCTGGTAGAGTTTGCACAGTTCCTGTCATAAGAGCTCTCTCTTCCAACCGCAGCGTGCACAATGTATTCTCTGTCACAAGGCTCCCTACTGTAAGTGCAGAGTGTCTGTGATTCACCCCCTCCCCCTGCGCTCACAGCTAATCTCCGGGTGAGATACCCCCTCCCCCTGTGCTCCCAGCTGATCTCCGGGTGATTCACCCTCTCCCCCTGTGCTCCCAGCTGATCTCCGGGTGATTCACCCCCTCCCCCTGACCTCACAGCTGATCTCCGGGTGATTCACCCTCTCCCTCTGCGCTCACAGCTGATCTCTGGGTGATTCACCTCCTCCCCCTGAGCTCACAGCTGATCTCTGGGTGATTCACCCCCTCCCCCTGAGCTCACAGCTGATCTCCGGGTGAGATATGCCCTCCCCCTGCGCTCACAGCTGATCTTCGGGTGATTCACCCCCTCCCTCTGCGCTCACAGCTGATCTCCGGGTGAGATATCCCCTCCCCCTGCACTCATAGCTGATCTCCGGGTGAGATACCCCCTCCCCCTGCGCTCAAAGCTGATCTCCGGGTGAGATACCCCCTCCCCTCCCCCTGCACTCACAGCTGATCCCCGGGTGATTGCCCCCCCCCGCGCGCTCACAGCTGATCTCCGGGTGATTCACTCCCTCCCCCTGAGCTAATAGCTGATGTACGGGTGAGATACCCCCTCCCCCTGCGCTCACAGCTGATCTCCCGGTGATTCACCCCCTCCCCTCACAGCTGATCTCCGGGTGATTCACCCCCTCCCCCTGCGCTCACAGCTGATCTCCGGGTGATTCATCCCCTCCCCCTGAGCTCACAGCTGATCTCTGGGTGAGATCCCCCCTCCCCCTGTGCTCAAAGCTGATCTCCAGGTGAGATACTCCCTCCCCCTGCGCTCACAGCTGATCTCCGGGTGAGATACCCCCTCCCCCTGCGCTAACAGCTGATCTCCGGGTGATTCACCCCCTCCCCCTGAGCTCACAGCTGATCTCCGGGTGATTCACCCCCTCCCCCTGCGCTCACAGCTGATCTACGGGTGATTCACTCCCTCCCCCTGAGCTCACAGCTGATCTACGGGTGAGATACCCCCTCCTCCTGCACTCACAGCTGATCTCCGGGTGATTCACCCCCTCCCCCTGCGCTCACAGCTGATCTCCGGGTGATTCACCCCCTCCCCCTGAGCTCACAGCTGATCTCCGGGTGAGATACCCCCTCCCCCTGTGCTCACTGCTGATCTCCAGGTGAGATACCCCCTCCCCCTGCGCTAATAGCTGATCTCCGGGTGATTCACCCCCTCCCCCTGCGCTCACAGCTGATCTCTGGGTGAGATACCCCCCCCTGCGCTCACAGCCGATCTCTGGGTGAGATACCCCCTCCCCCTGCGCTCACAGCTGATCTCCAGGTGAGATACCCCCTCCCCCTGCGCTCACAGCTGATCTCTGGGTGATTCACCCCTCCCCCTGCGCTTACAGCTGATCACCGGATGAGATACCCCCTCCCCTCCACCTGCGCTTACAGCTGATCTCCGGGTGATTCACTCCCTCCCCCTGAGCTCACAGCTGATGTCCAGGTGAGATACCCCCTCCCTCTGCGCTCACAGCTAATCTCCGGGTGAGATACCCCTTCCCCCTGCGCTCACAGCTGATCTCCGGGTGACTCACCCCCTGCGCTCACAGCTGATCTCCGGGTGATTCACCCCCTGCGCTCACAGCTGATCTCCGGGTGATTCACTCCCTCCCCCTGAACTCACAGCTGATCTCCTGGTGAGATACCCCCTCCCCCTGCGCTAATAGCTGATCTCCGGGTGATTCACCCCCTCCCCCTGAGATCATAGCTGATCTCCGGGTGATTCACCCCCTCCCCCTGCGCTCACAGCTGATCTCCGGGTGATTCACCCCCTCCCCCTGAGCTCACAGCTGATGTCCAGGTGAGATACCCCCTCCTTCTGCGCTCACAGCTGAACTCCGGGTGAGATACCCCTTCCCCCTGCGCTCACAGCTGATCTCCGGGTGATTCACCCCCTGCGCTCACAGCTGATCTCCGGGTGATTCACTCCCTCCCCCTGAACTCACAACTGATCTCTGGGTGAGATACCCGTTCCCCCTGTGCTCACAGCTGATCTACGGGTGAGATACCCCCTCCCCCTGCACTCATAGCTGATCTCCGGGTGATTCACCCCCTCCCCCTGCGCTCACAGCTGATCTCTGAGTGAGATACCCCCTCCCCCTGCACTCAAAGCTGATCTCTGGGTGATTCATCCCCTCCACCTGCGCTTACAGCTGATCACCGGATGAGATACCCCCTCCCCTTCACCTGCGCTTACAGCTGATCTCCGGGTGATTCACCCCCTCCCCCTGCGCTCACAGCTGATCCCTCGGTGATTCACCCCCCCTGCACTCACAGCTGATCTCTGGGTGAGATACCCCCTACCCCTGCGCTCATAGCTGATCTCCGGGTGATTCACCACCCCCCCTGGGCTCAGAGCTGATCTCCGGGTGATTCACCCCCTCCCCCTGAGCTCAGAGCTGATCTCCTGGTGAGATACCCCTGTGCTCACTGCTGATATCCGGGTGATTCACCCCCTCGCCCTGCGCTCACAGCTGATCTCCGGGTGAGATACCCCCTCCCCTTGTGCTCACAGCTGATCTCTGGGTGAGATACCCCCTCCCCCTGCGCTCACAGCTGATCTCTGGGTGATTCACCCCCTCCCCCTGCGCTCACAGCTGATCTCTGGGTGATTCACCCCCTGCGCTCACAGCTGATCTCCGGGTGATTCACCCCCTCCCCCTGCGCTCATACCTCTTCCCTGGGTGATTCACCCCTCCCCCTGAGCTCACAGCTGATCTGTGGGTGATTAACCCCCTCCCCCTGAGCTCAGAGCTGATCTCCGGGTGAGATACCCCCTCCCCCTGCGCTCACAGCTAATCTCTGGGGGATTCACCCCTCCCCCTGCGCTTACAGCTGATCACCGGATGAGATACCCCCTCCCCTCCACCTGCGCTTACAGCTGATCTCCGGGTGATTCACCCCCTCCCCCTGCGCTCACAGCTGATGTCCAGGTGAGATACCCCCTCCCTCTGCACTCACAGATGATCTCCGGGTGATATACCCCTTCCCCCTGCGCTCACAGCTGATCTCCGGGTGATTCACCCCCTCCCCCTGAGCTCACAGCTGATGTGCAGGTGAGATACCCCCTCCCTCTGCGCTCACAGCTGATCTCCGGGTGAGATACCCCTTCCCCCTGCGCTCACAGCTGATCTCCGGGTGATTCACCCCCTGCGCTCACAGCTGATCTCCGGGTGATTCACTCCCTCCCCCTGAGCTCACAGCTAATCTCTGGGTGAGATACCCCTTCCCCCTGTGCTCACAGCTGATCTACGGGTGAGATACCCCCTCCCCCTGCGCTCATAGCTGATCTCCGGGTGATTCACCCCTGCGCTCATAGCTGATCTCCGGGTGATTCACCCCCTCCCCCTGCGCTCACAGCTGATCTCTGAGTGAGATACCCCCTCCCCCTGCACTCAAAGCTGATCTCCGGGTGATTCATCCCCTCCACCTGCTCTTACAGCTGATCACCGGATGAGATACCCCCTCCCTTCCACCTGCGCTTACAGCTGATCTCCGGGTGATTCACCCCCTGCGCTCACAGCTGATCTCCGGGTGATTCACCCCCTGCGCTCACAGCTGATCTCCGGGTGATTCACTCCCTCCCCCTGAACTCACAGCTGATCTCCTGGTGAGATACCCCCTCCCCCTGCGCTAATAGCTGATCTCCGGGTGATTCACCCCCTCCCCCTGAGATCATAGCTGATCTCCGGGTGATTCACCCCCTCCCCCTGCGCTCACAGCTGATCTCCGGGTGATTCACCCCCTCCCCCTGAGCTCACAGCTGATGTCCAGGTGAGATACCCCCTCCTTCTGCGCTCACAGCTGAACTCCGGGTGAGATACCCCTTCCCCCTGCGCTCACAGCTGATCTCCGGGTGATTCACCCCCTGCACTCACAGCTGATCTCCGGGTGATTCACTCCCTCCCCCTGAACTCACAACTGATCTCTGGGTGAGATACCCGTTCCCCCTGTGCTCACAGCTGATCTACGGGTGAGATACCCCCTCCCCCTGCACTCATAGCTGATCTCCGGGTGATTCACCCCCCCCCCCTGCGCTCACAGCTGATCTCTGAGTGAGATACCCCCTCCCCCTGCACTCAAAGCTGATCTCTGGGTGATTCATCCCCTCCACCTGCGCTTACAGCTGATCACCGGATGAGATACCCCCTCCCCTTCACCTGCGCTTACAGCTGATCTCCGGGTGATTCACCCCCTCCCCCTGCGCTCACAGCTGATCCCTCGGTGATTCACCCCCCCTGCACTCACAGCTGATCTCTGGGTGAGATACCCCCTACCCCTGCGCTCATAGCTGATCTCCGGGTGATTCACCACCCCCCCTGGGCTCAGAGCTGATCTCCGGGTGATTCACCCCCTCCCCCTGAGCTCAGAGCTGATCTCCTGGTGAGATACCCCTGTGCTCACTGCTGATATCCGGGTGATTCACCCCCTCGCCCTGCGCTCACAGCTGATCTCCGGGTGAGATACCCCCTCCCCTTGTGCTCACAGCTGATCTCTGGGTGAGATAACCCCTCCCCCTGCGCTCACAGCTGATCTCTGGGTGATTCACCCCCTCCCCCTGCGCTCACAGCTGATCTCTGGGTGATTCACCCCCTGCGCTCACAGCTGATCTCCGGGTGATTCACCCCCTCCCCCTGCGCTCATACCTCTTCCCTGGGTGATTCACCCCTCCCCCTGAGCTCACAGCTGATCTGTGGGTGATTAACCCCCTCCCCCTGAGCTCAGAGCTGATCTCCGGGTGAGATACCCCCTCCCCCTGCGCTCACAGCTAATCTCTGGGGGATTCACCCCTCCCCCTGCGCTTACAGCTGATCACCGGATGAGATACCCCCTCCCCTCCACCTGCGCTTACAGCTGATCTCCGGGTGATTCACCCCCTCCCCCTGCGCTCACAGCTGATGTCCAGGTGAGATACCCCCTCCCTCTGCACTCACAGATGATCTCCGGGTGATATACCCCTTCCCCCTGCGCTCACAGCTGATCTCCGGGTGATTCACCCCCTCCCCCTGAGCTCACAGCTGATGTGCAGGTGAGATACCCCCTCCCTCTGCGCTCACAGCTGATCTCCGGGTGAGATACCCCTTCCCCCTGCGCTCACAGCTGATCTCCGGGTGATTCACCCCCTGCGCTCACAGCTGATCTCCGGGTGATTCACTCCCTCCCCCTGAGCTCACAGCTAATCTCTGGGTGAGATACCCCTTCCCCCTGTGCTCACAGCTGATCTACGGGTGAGATACCCCCTCCCCCTGCGCTCATAGCTGATCTCCAGGTGATTCACCCCTGCGCTCATAGCTGATCTCCGGGTGATTCACCCCCTCCCCCTGCGCTCACAGCTGATCTCTGAGTGAGATACCCCCTCCCCCTGCACTCAAAGCTGATCTCCGGGTGATTCATCCCCTCCACCTGCTCTTACAGCTGATCACCGGATGAGATACCCCCTCCCTTCCACCTGCGCTTACAGCTGATCTCCGGGTGATTCACCCCCTGCGCTCACAGCTGATCTCCGGGTGATTCACCCCCTGCGCTCACAGCTGATCTCCGGGTGATTCACTCCCTCCCCCTGAACTCACAGCTGATCTCCTGGTGAGATACCCCCTCCCCCTGCGCTAATAGCTGATCTCCGGGTGATTCACCCCCTCCCCCTGAGATCATAGCTGATCTCCGGGTGATTCACCCCCTCCCCCTGCGCTCACAGCTGATCTCCGGGTGATTCACCCCCTCCCCCTGAGCTCACAGCTGATGTCCAGGTGAGATACCCCCTCCTTCTGCGCTCACAGCTGAACTCCGGGTGAGATAACCCTTCCCCCTGCGCTCACAGCTGATCTCCGGGTGATTCACCCCCTGCGCTCACAGCTGATCTCCGGGTGATTCACTCCCTCCCCCTGAACTCACAACTGATCTCTGGGTGAGATACCCGTTCCCCCTGTGCTCACAGCTGATCTACGGGTGAGATACCCCCTCCCTCTGCACTCATAGCTGATCTCCGGGTGATTCACCCCCTCCCCCTGCGCTCACAGCTGATCTCTGAGTGAGATACCCCCTCCCCCTGCACTCAAAGCTGATCTCTGGGTGATTCATCCCCTCCACCTGCGCTTACAGCTGATCACCGGATGAGATACCCCCTCCCCTTCACCTGCGCTTACAGCTGATCTCCGGGTGATTCACCCCCTCCCCCTGCGCTCACAGCTGATCCCTCGGTGATTCACCCCCCCTGCACTCACAGCTGATCTCTGGGTGAGATACCCCCTACCCCTGCGCTCATAGCTGATCTCCGGGTGATTCACCACCCCCCCTGGGCTCAGAGCTGATCTCCGGGTGATTCACCCCCTCCCCCTGAGCTCAGAGCTGATCTCCTGGTGAGATACCCCTGTGCTCACTGCTGATATCCGGGTGATTCACCCCCTCGCCCTGCGCTCACAGCTGATCTCCGGGTGAGATACCCCCTCCCCTTGTGCTCACAGCTGATCTCTGGGTGAGATACCCCCTCCCCCTGCGCTCACAGCTGATCTCTGGGTGATTCACCCCCTCCCCCTGCGCTCACAGCTGATCTCTGGGTGATTCACCCCCTGCGCTCACAGCTGATCTCCGGGTGATTCACCCCCTCCCCCTGCGCTCATACCTCTTCCCTGGGTGATTCACCCCTCCCCCTGAGCTCACAGCTGATCTGTGGGTGATTAACCCCCTCCCCCTGAGCCCAGAGCTGATCTCCGGGTGAGATACCCCCTCCCCCTGCGCTCACAGCTAATCTCTGGGGGATTCACCCCTCCCCCTGCGCTTACAGCTGATCACCGGATGAGATACCCCCTCCCCTCCACCTGCGCTTACAGCTGATCTCCGGGTGATTCACCCCCTCCCCCTGCGCTCACAGCTGATGTCCAGGTGAGATACCCCCTCCCTCTGCACTCACAGATGATCTCCGGGTGATATACCCCTTCCCCCTGCGCTCACAGCTGATCTCCGGGTGATTCACCCCCTCCCCCTGAGCTCACAGCTGATGTGCAGGTGAGATACCCCCTCCCTCTGCGCTCACAGCTGATCTCCGGGTGAGATACCCCTTCCCCCTGCGCTCACAGCTGATCTCCGGGTGATTCACCCCCTGCGCTCACAGCTGATCTCCGGGTGATTCACTCCCTCCCCCTGAGCTCACAGCTAATCTGTGGGTGAGATACCCCTTCCCCCTGTGCTCACAGCTGATCTACGGGTGAGATACCCCCTCCCCCTGCGCTCATAGCTGATCTCCGGGTGATTCACCCCTGCGCTCATAGCTGATCTCCGGGTGATTCACCCCCTCCCCCTGCGCTCACAGCTGATCTCTGAGTGAGATACCCCCTCCCCCTGCACTCAAAGCTGATCTCCGGGTGATTCATCCCCTCCACCTGCTCTTACAGCTGATCACCGGATGAGATACCCCCTCCCTTCCACCTGCGCTTACAGCTGATCTCCGGGTGATTCACCCCCTCCCCCTGCGCTCACAGCTGATCCCTCGGTGATTCACCCCCCCCCTGCACTCACAGCTGATCTCTGGGTGAGATACCCCCTACCCCTGCGCTCACAGTTGATCTCCGGGTGATTCACCCCCCCACCCCGGGCTCAGAGCTGATCTCCAGGTGATTCAACCCCTCGCCCTGCGCTCACAGCTGATCTCTGGGTGAGATACCCCCTCCCCCTGTGCTCACAGCTGATCTCTGGGTGATTCACCCCCTCCCCCTGCGCTCACAGCTGATCTCTGGGTGATTCACCCCCTGCGCTCACAGCTGATCTTCGGGTGATTCACCCCCTCCCCCTGCGCTCATACCTCTTCCCTGAGTGATTCACCCCTCCCCCTGAGCTCACAGCTGATCTCTGGGTGATTAACCCCCTCCCCCTGAGCTCACAGCTGATCTCCGGGTGAGATACCCCCTCCCCCTGCACTCACAGCTGATCACCGGATGAGATACCCCCTCCCCTCCACCTGCGCTTACAGCTGATCTCCGGGTGATTCACCCCCTCCCCATGAGCTCACAGCTGATGTCCAGGTGAGATACCCCCTCCCTCTGCGCTCACAGCTGATCTCCAGGTGAGATACCCCTTCCCCCTGTGCTCACAGCTGATCTCCGGGTGATTCACCCCCTCCCCCTGAGCTCACAGCTGATGTCCAGGTGAGATACCCCCTCCCTCTGCGCTCACAGCTGATCTCCGGGTGAGATACCCCTTCCCCCTGCGCTCACAGCTGATCTCCGGGTGATTCACCCCCTCCCCCTGCGCTCACAGCTGATCTCTGAGTGAGATACCCCCTCCCCCTGCACTCAAAGCTGATCTCTGGGTGATTCACCCCCTCCCCCTGCGCTTACAGCTGATTTCCAGGTGAGATACCCCCTCCCTCTGCGCTCACAGCTGATCTCCAGGTGATTCATCCCCTCCACCTGCGCTTACAGCTGATCCCTCGGTGATTCACCCCCCCTGCACTCACAGCTGATCTCTGGGTGAGATACCCCCTACCCCTGCGCTCACAGCTGATCTCCGGGTGATTCACCACCCCCCCTGGGCTCAGAGCTGATCTCCGGGTGATTCACCCCCTCCCCCTGAGCTCAGAGCTGATCTCCTGGTGAGATACCCTTGTGCTCACAGCTGATATCCGGGTGATTCACCCCCTCGCCCTGCGCTCACAGCTGATCTCCGGGTGAGATACCCCCTCCCCTTGTGCTCACAGCTGATCTCTGGGTGAGATACCCCCTCCCCCTGCGCTCACAGCTGATCTCTGGGTGATTCACCCCCTCCCCCTGCGCTCACAGCTGATCTCTGGGTGATTCACCCCCTGTGCTCACAGCTGATCTCCCTGGGTGATGCACCCCTCCCCCTGAGCTCACAGCTGATCTGTGGGTGATTAACCCCCTCCCCCTGAGCTCAGAGCTGATCTCCGGGTGAGATACCCCCTCCCCCTGCGCTCACAGCTAATCTCTGGGTGATTCACCCCTCCCCCTGCGCTTACAGCTGATCACCGGATGAGATACCCCCTCCCCTCCACCTGCGCTTACAGCTGATCTCCGGGTGATTCACCCCCTCCCCCTGCGCTCACAGCTGATGTCCAGGTGAGATACCCCCTCCCTCTGCACTCACAGATGATCTCCGGGTGAGATACCCCTTCCCCCTGCGCTCACAGCTGATCTCCGGGTGATTCACCCCCTCCCCCTGAGCTCACAGCTGATGTCCAGGTGAGATACCCCCTCCCTCTGCGCTCACAGCTGATCTCCGGGTGAGATACCCCTTCCCCCTGCGCTCACAGCTGATCTCCGGGTGATTCACCCCCTGCGCTCACAGCTGATCTCCGGGTGATTCTCTCCCTCCCCCTGAGCTCACAGCTAATCTCTGGGTGAGATACCCCTTCCCCCTGTGCTCACAGCTGATCTACGGGTGAGATACCCCCTCCCCCTGCGCTCATAGCTGATCTCCGGGTGATTCACCCCCTCCCCCTGCGCTCACAGCTGATCTCTGAGTGAGATACCCCCTACCCCTGCGCTCACAGCTGATCTCCGGGTGATTCACCCCCCCCCCTGGGCTCAGAGCTGATCTCCAGGTGATTCACCCCCTCGCCCTGCGCTCACAGCTGATCTCCGGGTGAGATACCCCCTCCCCTTGTGCTCACAGCTGATCTCTGGGTGAGATACCCCTCCCCCTGCGCTCACAGCTGATCTCTGAGTGAGATACCACCTCCCCCTGTGCTCACAGCTGATCTCTGGGTGATTCACCCCCTCCCCCTGCGCTCACAGCTGATCTCTGGGTGATTCACCCCCTGCGCTCACAGCTGATCTCCGGGTGATTCACCCCCTCCCCCTGCGCTCATACCTCTTCCCTGAGTGATTCACCCCTCCCCCTGAGCTCACAGCTGATCTCTGGGTGATTAACCCCCTCCCCCTGAGCTCAGAGCTGATCTCCGGGTGAGATACCCCCTCCCCCTGCGCTCACAGCTGATCACCGGATGAGATACCCCCTCCCCTCCACCTGGGCTTACAGCTGATCTCCGGGTGATTCACCCCCTCCCCATGAGCTCACAGCTGATGTCCAGGTGAGATACCCCCTCCCTCTGCGCTCACAGCTGATCTCCAGGT
Source organism: Phyllobates terribilis (assembly GCF_046119375.1). Classification (NCBI taxonomy): domain Eukaryota; kingdom Metazoa; phylum Chordata; class Amphibia; order Anura; family Dendrobatidae; genus Phyllobates; species Phyllobates terribilis. The sequence goes on from NW_027362773.1 coordinate 26,220,231, forward strand.
GATTCACCCCCTGCGCTCACAGCTGATCTTTGGGTATGATACCCCCTCCCTCTGCGCTCACAGCTGATCTCCAGGTGAGATACCCCTTCCCCCTGTGCTCACAGCTGATCTCCGGGTGATTCACCCCCTCCCCCTGAGCTCACAGCTGATGTCCAGGTGAGATACACCCTCCCTCTGCGCTCACAGCTGATCTCCGGGTGAGATACCCCTTCCCCCTGTGCTCACAGCTGATCTCCGGGTGATTCACCCCCTGCGCTCACAGCTGATCTCCGGGTGATTCACCCCCTCGCCCTGCGCTCACAGCTGATCTCCGGGTGAGGTACCCCCTCCCCCTGTGCTCACAGCTGATCTCTGGGTGATTCACCCCCTCCCCCTGCGCTCACAGCTGATCTCCGGGTGATTCACCCCCTGCGCTCACAGCTGATCTCCGGGTGATTCACCCCCTCCCCCTGTGCTCACAGCTCATCTCCGGGTGATTCACCCCTCCCCCTGAGCTCACAGCTGATCTCTGGGTGATTAACCCCCTCCCCCTGAGCTCACAGCTGATCTCCGGATGAGATACGTTCTCCCCCTGCGCTCACAGCTGATCTCCGGGTGATTCACCCCCTCCCACTGCGCTCACAGCTGATCTCCGTGTGATTCACCCCCCCCCCTGCTCTCATGGCTGATCTCCGGGTGATTCACCCCCTCCCCCTGCGCTCACAGCTGATCTCCGGGAGAGATACCCCCTCCCTCTGCGCTCACAGCTGATCTCCGGGTGATTCACCCTCTCCCCCTGCGCTCACAGCTGATCTCCGGGTGAAATACCCCCTCCCTCTGCGCTCACAGCTGATCTCCGGGTGATTCACCCCCTCCCCCTGCGCTCACAGCTGATTTTCAGGTGAGATACACCCTCCCCCTGCGCTCACAGCTGATCTCCGAGTGATTCACCCCCTCCCCCTGCGCTCACAGCTGATCTCCACGTGATTCACCCCCTCCCCCTGCGCTCACAGATGATCTCCGGGTGAGATACCCCCTGCGCTCACAGCTGATCTCCGGGTGAGATACCCCCTCCCCCTGCGCTCACAGCTGATCTCCGGGTGAGATACCCCCTCCCCCTGCGCTCACAGCTGATCTCCGGGTGAGATACCCCCTCCCCCTGCGCTCACAGCTGATCTCCGGGTGAGATACCCCCTCCCCCTGCGCTCACAGCTGATCTCCGGGTGATTCACCCCTCCACCTGCGCTCACAGCTGATCTCTGGGTGAGATACCCCTCCCCCTGCGCTCACAGCTGATCTCCAGGTGATTCACCCCCTCCCCCTGCGCTCACAGCTGATCTCCGGGTGAGATACCCCCTCCCACTGCACTCACAGCTGATCTCCGGGTGAGATACCCCCTCCCCCTGCGCTCACAGCTGATCTCCGGGTGAGATACCCCCTCCCCCTGCGCTCACAGCTGATCTCCGGGTGAGATACCCCCTCCCCCTGCGCTCACAGCTGATCTCCGGGTGATTCACCACTCCACCTGCGCTCACAGCTGATCTCCGGGTGAGATACCCCTCCCCCTGCGCTCACAGCTGATCTCCAGGTGATTCACCCCCTCCCCCTGCGCTCACAGCTGATCTCCGGGTGAGATACCCCCTCCCACTGCACTCACAGCTGATCTCCAGGTGATTCCCCCCTCCCCCTGTGCTCACAGCTGATCTCCGGGTGATATCATTTGCTTCACGGACTTGTAAGCGTGATAGCAGAGAGACGCTTCCCGTGCTTAATCTGTGAAGCAGATGATCTCACCCGGAGATCAGCTGTGAGCACAGGGGGAGGGGGGAATCACCTGGAGATCAGCTGTAAGCGCAGGGGGAGGGGGTATCTCACTACGTGAGTTTGCATCGAGTATTCGGGTATGCACAATGTATCGCAGGTGCTCGAGACCCTGCCCCGCATGTTTCACGGATGTTAGACACCCAAAAAAAAACAGGCAGGAATTGCCCGTGCATGGCTGGCAATCCCTGCGTGTTTTTTTGACTGTATAACAGCCGCAAAACATATGGGGCGGAGATTCCAGCATGTCGCTCGAGCACCCGCGATACTCGGTGCATATGACGCGCCCCCTGGGCCGTGGGGTACTCGGTGCCGGGTCGGTCGTTGCTAGGGGAGATGTCACAGTGGCGGTGACCCGGTCCGTGAACCAGGGCGGTCAATCAAAAGGGGAATATTTACAGGGGATTTATGTACAAAGTTTGTGATGCCACCTGTGGTATGCGGCTAAAGGGAGACGCCGTTGTGGAGCAGGTCCTCTGGAGCTGATGTCAGTGCAGCAAAGCTGGTGTGGCTCTCCACAGGTAGAACTTAGCTCCAGGGCAGTGTAGCTGTTATAGGTGATGCTGGGCATTGTAGTGCAGGGGTGATGGGGCAGCAATAATCACAGAGACAATGGAGTGCATTCCTCAGGGTCTTTACTCACGTTTATTGCAGTCCAAGTTACAGGTACCAATGTAACTTCCCTCGTCGTGCGCTTACTCAGGGAGGGGTTCGGGCAACCCTCAGATATCTCCGGAGTACTTAACGGAAACCCCTTCTGTGTCCTCTCTCTGGCCGTCTCCCTGCACCTCATGCCTAGTGTCCCAATCTGATACCTGCAGGCCTTGTCGGGCGACGTCTGTTCCGTCCCCTGGGTCCTCTATAGCTACCTTCTTGGTGAGATTGATATGGACTGTTGGCTGCAGGACTTGAAATACTGCAGCCTCCGGTTTCTAGTTGAGACATAAAGTGCTCTGCTAGTTGAGGGACCGGTCCCCTTTGTATGGCCTGACCCCTCCACCTCCTGGTAGATTCGGGCGTACTGGTGGCCTCCAGCACTGCCCGTACCCCTGGGGTCCCTTCCTTCGTTCCTGGAGCCCTTCCTGCTCCTCTCTCCTTCCTCAGTCCTGGGCCTCTCCTCAGGCCCTCTGCCTGAGCAGAGCTCCTGCAGAGCCCTGCTCCCAACTCCTCTCGCTGTAGACTCTCTGACTGGACTGGGCTGACCTGTCCTCACTAAACAAGATGGCTTCTCTATATATACCTCCCTCTCAAGTGCTCCTGTAGCGCCCCGAGGGCTCGGTCGTTACAGAGGTATTGCACCTCTGCCAGAGGCGTGATATTCCACTCCCGGGTAAGGATGGAGTATGGACCAGGGCTCAGGTAGCTGCATGCAGCACACACACCCCATTTCCGAAGGACAGCTCAATGGTGCTCCCATTAGACAGTAATGCAGGCACGACAGACCATGTCCCTGGCTGGAGTGGGGAGGGGGGGAGGAAAACCCGGTGATGTAGGAGCAGGAGGGGACGGTTCCTGAGCGTAGGTAGGAGCTCATTGGTTGCTGGTCACCTGGGCTCATGTTTTAGAGTGAGGTATATAAGGTGGGCACCATCTCAGATCAGTGGTCAGTTCAGTCAGAGAGAAATACAGTGGAGAGGTGAGAGGGAGCAGAGGCTCTGTATGAGCTCTGCTCAGAGGCAGGCCTAGAGAAAAGGCCGGGGCCTGAGAAGAGAAGGAACAGGAAAGGGAAAGAAGTGGCCAAGAAACAAAAGGGCTCAGGAACAAGAAGGTGGAAGGGACCCTAAGGACCAACGTGAATCGGGTGACGGGTCAGGCAAGAAGAGGGTACCGGATCCCAATTTGGTGGAAGCTAATAATCTTCAGCCAAGAATCGGAGGTCGTGACCATCACTTGGTGCGACCCCTTGCTAAACCTTGCTAGGAAGGCATACCATATAGGGTAGCGGGAAACGGGGCCCACGTTTGCCCGCATAGACCCGCGGGAGCTGGACAAAAGCTTGGTCACTGGCGGGGCATGAGCCGAAGGAAGGATAGGAAGGAGCTCTGACCCATACTCCTGAAGTGCTTGGTGGTTGACCGAGTCCCTCACCTGGTGGACACTGCACGACTTGGGTGGTCACTGCTGGCGCTGAAGTGACCCGGAGCATATGAACTGTGAGTAAAAGACATTGGACTGCAGTACGTTGTCTGTGTGCTCATTGCTCCTCCAGCACTAACGGCACTGGGACTCCCTACACCATCACCCCCACCATCCTCTACACTGCCCTGGGGCTGCACTCTTCCTGTGGGGAGTAACACTACCTCAGCTGCAAACACCATCAGCCTCAGCGGTCTGCACTGCAGCGGTGGTTAGCCCTGACTGCAACCCACGGGTGGCGAAGTCGGACATTACCTACAGCACATAGCAGACTACCACTGGTCTGACCACCCTGAGCCACGGAACCGGGTCGCCACTACTACCCCCATCGTTTCCCTGTTGCCCGGCTCTGGGTGCCCCACGGCCCAGGGGGCGAGTCAGCTTTGGCGTAGTCGGCAGGATCGTTACCAACCCGCCGCAAACGGGTATTGCGTGCCTGAAAAGAGACTGTTTCACTGTGTTAAAGATGGCGCCCGCCCCAGAAGAATGAGCGCCATAATGTGCGCGCCAAAAGACCACAGGAAGCCACCTCCCATCGTGGGTCAGGTCCCAGAATGGCGCCAAAGAAGGAGCCCACCCCCAACAGCCCTGAGTGCGGGTGTGGAGATGTCCATCAATGTGTGGGGGCTGCCCCTGAAAGTGATTGTCACCAAGTTGCCCCAGGACCACCCCCGATGGGGGCTGGAAGAGAAGAAAACTGTGGGGCAGGGCGCGGTCTGGATCAGTCTAGACAGACCGCACCCGGGAATGGAGGAAGCGTTCAGCCGCACCAACACCTTGACCCAGAGCCTGCTGCAGGCTGAACCGCCATGCAGCCTGGCGGAGATCCTGGCGCAGCTCCCCAGAGATCCGGAGCGTGCGCAAGCTGCGCTGGAGGACCTGGATCGGAGGATGGTCCGGGCGCAGCGGGATGCGCTTGCCGGGTGGAGAGAAGAACTGGCCCGGCAGGCTGGAACCCGCCAGCGGCAGGCATCACCCGTACCCCGGAGTACGCCTGCCTCTGAGGACGGTGAAGGAGGAGTGAGGGCCGGAGACGATGCCGCGGAGGGAGCCACGAGGACTGAGGCAAGTAAAGGGGACGTTACCACCCCAGGCCCAACAGTTGCAAGCCTGCCCCAGCCTCCCGTCGCAGAGCCCGAAGCCCCACTCACCGTACCTGTTGCCGCGCCGTCACTACTCCCGGCTAGGCCTCAAGCGGCAGGAGCCGCGGCCACGCCCCGCCCTACACCATGCCCCCCGACCTCGGGCGCGGTGAAGAAGGAGGCGTCACCGGCCGGGTCGCAAGGCCTAGTGAACCCGGGCGCCGTTACCCCACCAGCGCCCCCCTCCTGGACTGGGCCGCCACCGGGTACAACCGGAAGACCCCCGGGCCTGGTTGCAAGGCCGAGTGCCCCCGGGCGCTGCTCAAAAACCGGGGCCCTCCGCTATACCACCGCTGGGCGCGGACCTGTTTGCCCAGCACACCGGTCCGGATGGACTGCCGTTGGTATGGCCGGCTGAGCTGGTCAGCGGTCGACCATGGAAGACCCAGCCCCCGCGCGAGCCCCTGATACCTGCTCTGGAGCCCGTAGAAGTCACCCTGCCCCCACTAGAGGACGCCCAATTTGAGTGGGACCCCACTGGCGAAAACCTAATGGGGTTCACTCAGGAGACCCGGGCAGACGCAACCCGTCGTCTGGAGACTTGTCGTCAGCAGCTGGTGACCTTTGAGCGGGAACGGCGAGAGAGGCGCGTTAGGGAGGAGCGGCTCCAGGCCCGGAGTGCCGAGCAGAAACGCAAGGCCCGTCAAGACCCCCGAGCCGCCTGCGGTCCCCGAGCCACCGGGACCGTGATAAAGTTCCAGATGGAAAATGGCTGGGGCTTCATAAGGGACTCGGAAACCGCCGGCGACATCTTTGTGACCCGCCGGGACGTCGAAAGCCATCTGCCAGAGGGACACCGTGGACGTGACCTATACCCTGGTGATGTGGTCACCTATACCCGGCACAAGGGCGCCAAAGGACCGTACGCCCTCCATGTCCACCGGCTTACCGAGGAGGAACTGCAGCACTACGGCTACGAGGAGAGCCAAGAGGACCCGGACGGGTCTGAAGACTATCCTGAGGAAGGTGCGCAAGGAGGACACCGCTACTGAAAAGTGGCAGCGCACAAGTGTAAATAGTTACCCGTCAGGGTAAAGGAACTGTTATGAGACTGTTACCTGTGTGAAAGTTGCCCCTAATCCCTTACCTGGCTGGGGACTGAGAACAGCCATCCCCCTTCCCCTACCTGGCTGAGGACTGAGAGCAGCCATTCCCCCTTTCCAACCGGCCGAGGACTGGGAATGGCCAATTCCCTGTAAATAGTTGCGCTTCCTAAAGCGCCCCCTACTGGTTTTATAACAAGACTGTAACGTCTACCTTGGGACAGAGAGACCCTCACGTTTAAAAGTTTACTGAAGTTATTGCACTTAAAAGAAGATTGAACGCCTGGTCACAAGTTGTCCAGCTGCCAGAGTTCAAGAATGTGTTTTGAAAAATGTTTTTCTTGCAAATGTTTTATGTAGAAAAAGTTTTATATGCTGATAAGTAATAATGTGAAAGTTTTCTATAATGTTTATATGACAATAGAGTTCCGGAGGAATTAGCAAAGTGTTTTACAATAGTGTAACAAGTGAGGAGAGTGTTTCCCATGAAGGGAATTGAACTGTGTAGTCAGTTTTCTAATGTGAAAAGTTTTGAAAATTTTTGCATGTCCTGTACTTAATTGTTTTTGCTCTGTTCCAGCCCGAGGACGTGCTGTGCTTTACCGGGGGGGGGAATGTAGCGCCCCGAGGGCTCGGTCGCTACAGAGGTATTGCACCTCTGCCAGAGGTGTGATATGCCACTCCCGGGTAAGGATGGAGTATGGACCAGGGCTCAGGTAGCTGCATGCAGCACACACACCCCATTTCCGAGGGACAGCTCAATGGTGCTCCCATTAGACAGTAATGCAGGCACGACAGACCATGTCCCTGGCTGGAGTGGGGAGGGGGGGAGGAAAACCCGGTGATGTAGGAGCAGGAGGGGACGGTTCCTGAGCGTAGGTAGGAGCTCATTGGTTGCTGGTCACCTGGGCTCATGTTTTAGAGGGAGCACCATCTCAGATCAGGGGTCAGTTCAGTCAGAGAGAAATACAGTGGAGAGGTGAGAGGGAGCAGAGGCTCTGTATGAGCTCTGCTCAGAGGCAGGCCTAGAGAAAAGGCCGGGGCCTGAGAAGAGAAGGAACAGGAAAGGGAAAGAAGTGGCCAATAAACAGAAGGGCTCAGGAACAAGAAGGTGGAAGGGACCCTAAGGACCAACGTGAATCGGGTGACTGGTCAGGCAAGAAGAGGGTACCGGATCCCAATTTGGTGGAAGCTAATAATCTTCAGCCAAGAACCGGAGGTCGTGACCATCACTTGGTGCGACCCCTTGCTAAACCTTGCTAGGAAGGCATACCATATAGGGTAGCGGGAAACGGGGCCCACGTTTGCCCGCATAGACCCGCGGGAGCTGGACAAAAGCTTGGTCACTGGCGGGGCATGAGCCGAAGGAAGGATAGGAAGGAGCTCTGAACCATACTCCTGAAGTGCCTGGGGGTTGACCGAGTCCCTCACCTGGTGGACACCGCACGGCTTGGGTGGTCACTGCTTGCGCTGAAGTGACCCAGAGCATATGAACTGTGAGTAAAAGACATTGGACTGCAGTACGTTGTCTGTGTACTCCTTGCTCCTCCAGCACTACTGGCACTGGGACTCTCTGCACCATCACCCCCACCATCCTCTACACTGCCCTGGGGCTGCACTCTTCCCGTGGGGAGTAACACTACCTCAGCTGCAAACACCATCAGTCTCAGCGGTCTGCCTTGCAGCGGCGGTTCATAATAGCCGCAATCCACGGGTGGCGTAGTCGGACATTACCTACAGCACATCATAGACTACCACTGGTCTGACCACCCTGAGCCACGGGACCGGGTCGCCACTACTACTCCCAGCATTGCCCTGAAGACCGGTCCCGAGTGCCCCACGGCCCAGGGGACGAGTCACTCCCCTAAGCTACTTCCTCCACCCACACCCACTACATAGCCCCTCCCAACAGCTAGGGACCCGGGACTGTGCTCTCCCTTAGGAGCAATCTCGCCCTACCCCCACTGTGGGTATGTGTTAGATGCAGGTGTTAGGGTCCCGAGCTGTACTCCTTCCTTACCTGAGAGTGAGATACCACACCACTGGGTGAGATGCAGTACCTCTGTGGCGACCGAACCCTCAGGAGCGCCACACATACCCGAGCACTCGATGCAAACTCAAATAGCGAGCACTTGCGCTCAACACTAGTCGCCATATCGTCATCATTTTTTTTCTTTACTTTTGAAAAAATCCCAACCCTAACCCCAACCCTAATACAGCCCCAACCCTAACCCCAACCCTAATACAGCCCCAACCCTAACCCTAGCCAAACCCTAACCCCAACTCTAGCACAACCCTAACCCCAACCATAATACAACCTTAGCACAACCCTAACCCTAGAGTTTATTTTTTACGCCGTTCATCATGCGGTATAAGTGATTAGACGACTTTATTCTGCGGGTCGGTGCAATTACAGCGATGCAAGATTCATATCGGGGTTTTATGTTTCGCAGCTGTCATACTAATAGATGCTTTTTTTTTGCAATAATTTTTCCATATTTCGGCAGACAGAGTCATGTGACGGCTTGTTTTTTGCTGGACAAGTTGACGTTTTTATTTGTATCATTTTCAGGAACGTGACATTTTTTGATCGCTTTCTATTCTGATTTTTGGGAGGCAAAATAAACAAACAACCAAAAATTCAGGAATTGTTTTTTTGGGAGTTTTTTGTATGCTGTTCTGCATGTGGTAATATTGATAAGGCAGCTTTATTCTTCGGGTCAGTACGTTTACAGAGATACTACATTTATATATTTTTTTATGTTTTTGCACTTTTACACAATCAAAACTATTTTATAGAAAAAATAATTTTTTTGCATCGCTTTATTCTGAGCGCTATAACTTTTTTATTTTTCGGCTGATGGAGCTGTATGGCGGGTTATTTGCAGGACAAGATGACGTTTTCAGCGGTACCATTTTTATTTACATTCGTCTTTTTGATCGAGTTTAATTCCATTTTTTGTTTGGCGGTATGATGTTAAAATATTGTTTTTTACTTCATTTTTTTTCCGTACTGCCAGCAGAGCGGAAGTCTCAGTGACTCACCATTGCTTTCACAATACAAGGTTGTGGCGCAGTACGCAGCCAAATGGGGCTTTGCGCATGCGCAGGAGGGGGTGCAGAGCAGGGCACATCACAGGGCCTGTCACAGGGCCCTGTGACGTGCAGGGGAGGGGAGAATATGGTAATTTAGCACAGAAGCGGCGATTTAGGGGAATAGTAAGCAGATAGGAGGAGTTTTCTTCCTGTCCTCCGGACGTCAAGCCTCAGGAAATCAGACTTTATAAAACCAGATTTCTCTGTAATCAGACCTCTGCTATGGGCCATACAGGTATGTATATGACTCGCCCCCTGGGCCGAGGGGCACTCGGAACCGGGCAATAGGGAGACGATGGGGGTAGTAGTGGCTACCCGGTCCCGTGGCTCAGGGTAGTCAGACCAGTGGCAGTCTTTTAGATGTTTTAAGAGATGTCCGACTACGCCACCCGTGGATTGCGGTTATTTAGGAACCGCCGCTGCAGCGCAGACCGCTGGGGCCGATGATGTATGCAGCTGGGATGGTGTGACTCCCCACGGGAAGAGTGCGGCCCCAGGGCAGTGTAGTGGATGGTGGGAGTGATGGTGGTGAGAGTCCCAGTACCGGTAGTGCCGGAGGAGCGTAAAAGCACACAGACAACGTACTGCAGTCCAGGGTCTTTACTCACGGTTAATATCCAAGTCACTTCAGCTGGCAATGACTGCCCGAGCCGTGCGGCGTCCACCAGGTGAGGGGCTCGGTCAACTCCCAGGCAGCTCAGGAGCATGGCTCAGGACCCCCTTCAATCCTTCCTCTGGCCTGCCTCACCAGTGACCCACTTTTGTCCAGCTACCGCGGACTTGTGCGGTTAAACGTGGGCCCCGTCCTCCGCTGTCCTATATTGTGCCTTCCTAGCAGGTTTGATGAGGTGTCGCACCAATAAATGATCACGACGTCCGGTCTTTGGCTGAGGATAGTTTCTCCTCCACCAACTTGGGATCCGGCACCCTTAATCTGCCTGACCCTGCACCCTGGATTCTCGTGGGTTCTTAGGGTCCCTTCCACCTTCTTGTTCCTGAGCCCTTCTGTTTCTCTGTCTCTCCTCCTTCTTTCCTGTTCCTTCTTCTCCTCCCTTCTTGTGGAGCTGGGCTGAGGTGACACCACAGCTCCCCTTCACCTCCTCCTCGGCCTCTCACTAGGCCCTCCTGGAGTAGAGCTCCTACAGAGCCTCTACTCCCTGTCTTCTCCTCTCTGGACAAAACCCAGATCTAAGATGGTGCCCACCTTTTATACCTGCCTCTGACCATGAGCCCAGGTGATCAGCAACCAATGGGCTCCTTCCTACGCTCAGGAACCAACCCCTATCTGCCCCTACAGCACTGGGTATTCCACCCCCCTCCCCACTCCAGACAGGGACATAGTCGGTCGTGCCTGCACTTCTGTCTAGTGGGAGCACCGTTGAGCTGTCCCTCGGAAATGGGGTGTGTGTGCTGTATGCAGCTAACTGAGCCCCGGTCCATACTCCATCCTTACCTGGGAGTGGAATACCACACCTCTGGCAGAGGTGCAATACCCCTGTAGCGGCCGAGCCCTCGGAGCGCTACATATAGATTTACTTTTCTATCACCTGTATGCCCATAGTAGAGGTCTGGTATCGCCCAGGGGGGTGACACATTCCCTTTAACTGTCCACAATAACAGTAATTTTGACTAGGGGGTGCCCAAACTTTTACATGCCACTGTATGTAAAAAGACGATGGCAATATATTTAGGATAAAAAATTTGATGGGAGTGCTTCTTTAATGATTGATGGAAAGGGATATATCCCTTTAATCTTTAAAGGATATGGTTATTTGCAAAAGCAATATTTTTTTACACTGAAATGTATGTATATTGAGCTGAAAATAATTTTTCCAATTTGGGTTCATATGCTCAAAATTTTGTTAGGTGCAGGTTGAATTGCTAGGACCCCATAGATTATGGAGACTCTTTTGTTTGTCATTGTTATTTGTGCACTTTGTCATATACTGCAGCTCAACCTGATTGAATAGATTGGCGCTCATTCTCACAATCAATGGAAGTTTCTTTAGTTCCCTCTTATTACTCATTGATACCATGTCCGCCAGGCCTGGCATCAGTCTTTAATGGAGCAAAGCTCTTTTTAACTTCCGGAATAAAAGCATCTTTATCGAAACAGTGTAGACTTATGTAGAAATTTAGGGCACAATGCTGTTCCTGAAGCCTTTTTACAAGCACCAACATAACGACTCTCTGTAGATATTAACATTTACATCCTTGAATTGGAGAGTTGTTGACCTAGTCCTTTCATACTTCAAACGCTCCTTGGAATAGACACACAGCGGTTGCCTGAACTGAAATATTCTCTTTCTGGAAACTTTTCAATGTAAGAGATTGACAGCTTCATCTTACAGTCAGTTTATTCTTAGTAAGACACATTCAATATATTTAACAGCTCTTTTTTTTTTTAAGAGCAGTGAGTGATACCAACAGCCAAAGCAGATATCATAAAGGTAAATTGGTGAGGGTCTATATTTTTTTGGTTAGCATTGACATTTAGGTAATTTATCATATGTATCATAAAGAATTATAGGCCACTATTACATAATGTATTATTTTATGTAACACAACCCAAAAATATTGTATTAAAAAATTCGGCCTTTTATAATATTATATTTTTGGATTGTTTAGCTTGTGTTTTTCAATGGCATCATATCACACATAGCAGAAAGTAACAAATTGTTTTTTTTTTATAGTGTAGGATATGCTCTATATGTAAGTGACTCGCCCCCTGGGCCGTGGGGTACCCGGAACCGGGCCTTCTGGTGTACGGTGCTGATGGTGGTAGTAGTGGCAACCCGGTCCCGTGGCTCAGGGTGGTCAGACCAAATTGTGGCAGTCTATTTATCAGTGTTTTGTGAATGTCCGACTACGCCACCCGTGGATTGCGGTCAGAGATAACCGCCGCTGCAAGGCAGACCACTGAGGCTGATGTTGTGTGCAGAACAGGGATAGGATAACTCCACACGGGAAGAGTGTAGCCTCAGGGCAGTGTAAGGGGATGCTGGAGGTGATGGTGCAGGCGCAGCAGAAATCACACAGAGTCCAATGATGCAGTCCAGGGTCTTTTACTCACAGTTGTTATCCAAGTCACTTCTGTCAGCAATGACTGCCCAAACCGTGCTGCGTCCACCAGGTGAGGGGCTCGGTCAACCCCCAGGCAATTCCGGAGTATGTTACAGGACTCCCTTCTGTCCTTTCTCTGGCCTGTCGTGCTCCACCAGTGACCAAACTTCTGTCCAGCTACCGCGGACAGTGTCGGGTAAGCGTTGGCCTCCGCGTCCCGCTATCCTATATGGTGCCTTCCTAGCAGGTTTGGCGGGGGGTCGCACCAATAAATGATCACGACCTCCGGTTCTTGGCTGAGGGATGATTTACCTCCACCAACTTGGGAATCCGGTACCCTTCCACAGCCTGACCCTTCACCCGATATAACGCGGGTTTGCAACGGTTGCTGTCCGTTCTGCTCTCTTAGGGTCCCTTCTGCCTTCTTGTTTCTGGAGCCTTTCCACTCCTCTGTCTCTCCTCTTTCCTTCCTTCTCCTTCTCCTCTTCTCCTCTCTGGCCCCGGCCTTCTCTCTAGGTCTGCCTCGTGGAGCTGAGCTCAGCCTGAGCCGCTGCTCCCTGTCAGCTCTCTCTCCCTTCTGCTCTGACTGACTGAACTCTCTCCTAAGATGACCCCCACCTTTTATCTGCTTCTCTGTGTCTGAGCTCAGGTGACCTGCACCCAATGAGCTCCTTCCTGTGCTCCCAGAAACCGCCCCCTTTCTGCTCCTACACCACTGGGCTCTCTTCCCCCCTCCCCACTCCAGCCAGGGACATGGTCAGTCGTGCCCGCTTCTGGGGGCACCGTCGAGCTGTCCCCCGGAAATGGGGTGTGTGTGTGTGCAGCTAACTAGGCCCTGATCCACACTCCATCCTTACCTGGGAGTGGAATACCACACCTCTGGGTGAGGTGCAATACCCCTGTAGCAACTGAGCCTTCGGGGCGCTACATTCCCCCCTGGTAAAGCACAGCACGTCCTCGGGCTGGAAAAGAATAAAAACATTTGATTTCAAGACATGCAAAATTACAGTTTTTTTTTTTTTTTTTTTTTTAAAGCTATCAAAGGCAATAAACATTATCAGCAGTAATTCAACAGCGCAGTCTTTTCTTGAACTGGTCACAATCTCTGCGGGGATCAATTGTCCAGATCATCCTGCACGGTGCAAACTTTCAAATTCAATACTTGGGGGATTGGCTGCTCTCAGTCCTCAGCCAGATAAAAAGGGGGGGTGGCTGCTCTCAGTCCTCGGCCAGGTAACTTAAGGGCAACTCCAACACCACGGGTAACATCTCCCAAATCGGGGTAAACTCTTTCAAAACTTGTGGAAGTCCCAACGGGGCTAAAACTTTCAACTTTTCATACCCTTACGGGTAACTATGTACAGTTCTTTCATTCGCTGGTTGGGCTTAATGGCGGTGCCCTCCAGGCGGCTCCTGCTCAGGGTAGCAGTCCTCTTCAGACCTGTACAGGTCTTCAGCGCAGCAGGGTAGAGTGTGACTCTCTGCTCCCACTCGGTGGATGTTTAGGGCATACCAGCCCCTTACGTCGCGGTGCAGTAGGCCTTGCGGCGGGGCCTGGAGAGGGCCGCTGTTGATGACGCCCGGGGTCAGAGGGCGCGGCTTTGGGCCTGGGCGCGGGCTGGTGGTGGCAGCGCCCAGGGCTGCAGGGCTCGGCTGCAGGGCTTGTTGCGGGATCTGGAGCAGGTCGGTGTCTGCAGCGCCCGGGATCGGCGGCTCCACCAGGGGGCCCAGGAGCAGGCTGACGCCGGCAGCGTCCGGGGCAGGGAGACTCCTCTTACCTGCTCCCGCGACCGCTCCTGCGTCACGCGTCTTATCATGGCGCTGGTCGGGATCTGCGACGGCTGGGGCACTGCCGATGCTGGCCAGCTTAGTCTTCTGCCGGTCCGTCAGCCTCTTCTGCATTTCCCGTTTCCATCCGACGATGGCATCGCGCAGGACCTTCTCCATCCTCCGGCCCAGGTCTTCCATCAAGGAGCAGAGGAATTCCAAATCCTCCTGGGAAAGCTTTGCCACGAGTTCCTCCACGGTGTAAGGTGCTGCCGGCTGCAGCAGGCCGCTGGCTGGGGCTCTAGGGCTGACGTCCTCCATCTTGCCCTCCGGGTGCAGTCTGCCAGAACTCACACAGGCCACACCCTCCCCTCCAGTTTTCTTTCCTCCCCTCCGTTGTTGGGGGTGGTCCCGTGGCAGCCTGCTGCCGTTCACTCTCAGGGGCAGCCCCCCCACATTGATGGACACATCCACATACGTGATTGCTGCTTGGGGCGGGCTCCTCTCTTGGCGCCATTCTGGGACCCGGCCCACGATGTGAGGTGACTTCTTGTTGTCTTTTTTCGCGCTCATACTAGCGTCCGTTCTGCTGGGGTGGGCGCCATATTTAGTACAGTAAAAACAGTCTCTAGGCACGCAATACCCGCTGGTGGCGGGTTGGTCACGATCCTGCCGACCTCGCCAAAGCCGACTCGCCCCCTGGGCCGTGGGGTACCCGGAACCAGGCCTTCTGGTGTACGGTGCTGATGGGGGTAGTAGTGGCAACCCAGTCCCGTGGCTCAGGGTGGTCAGACCAAATTGTGGCCGTCTATTTATCAGTGTTTTGTGAATGTCCGACTACGCCACCCGTGGATTGCGGTCAGAGATAACTGCCGCTGCAAGGCAGACCGTTGAGGCTGGTGTTGGTGTGCAGCACAGGGATTGGATAACTCCCCACGGGAAGAGTGTAGCCTCAGGGCAGTGTAAGGGGATGCTGGGGGTGATGGTGCAGGCGCAGCAGAAATCACACAGAGTCCAATGATGCAGTCCAGGGTCTTTTACTCACAGTTGTTATCCAAGTCACTTCTGTCAGCAATGACTGCCCAAGCCGTGCTGCGTCCACCAGGTGAGGGGCTCGGTCAACCCCCAGGCAATTCCGGAGTATGTTACAGGACCCCCTTCTGTCCTTTCTCTGGCCTCTCGTGCCCCACCAGTGACCAAACTTCTGTCCAGCTACCGCGGACAGTGTCGGGTAAGCGTTGGCCTCCGCTTCCCGCTATCCTATATGGCGCCTTCCTAGCAGGTTTGGCGGGGGGTCGCACCAATAAATGATCACGACCTCCGGTTCTTGGCTGAGGGATGATTTACCTCCACCAACTTGGGAATCCGGTACCCTTCCACAACCTGACCCTTCACCCGATATAACGTGGGTTTGCAACGGTTGCTGTCCGTTCTGCTCTCTTAGGGTCCCTTCTGCCTTTTTGTTTCTGGAGCCTTTCCACTCCTCTGTCTCTCCTCTTTCCTTCCTTCTCCTTCTCCTCTTCTCCTCTCTGGCCCCGGCCTTCTCTCTAGGCCTGCCTCGTGGAGCTGAGCTCAGCCTGAGCCACTGCTCCCTGTCGGCTCTCTCTCCCTTATGCTCTGACTGACTGAACTCCCTCCTAAGATGGCTCCCACTTTTTATCTGCTTCTCTGTGTCTGAGCTCAGGTGACCTGCACCCAATGAGCTCCTTCCTGTGCTCCCAGAAACCGCCCCCTTTCTGCTCCCACACCACTGGGCTCTCTTCACCCCTTCCCACTCCAGCCAGGGACATGGTCAGTCGTGCCCACTTCTGGGGGCACCGTCGAGCTGTCCCCCGGAAATGGGGTGTGTGTGTGCAGCTAACTAGGCCCTGATCCACACTCCATCCTTACCTGGGAGTGGAATACCACACCTCTGGGTGAGGTGCAATACCCCTGTAGCAACCGAGCCCTCGGGGCGCTACATAAGTCTATGTGTCTATCCATAAATGTGTCTATGGCCACCATAAGTAAGTAACAAAATGGGTTAAACAAAGTCATGTCTCATGAAGAAACCCTATTCTTATACAGTAGTCAGTCAGCTTACCCTCTGAAATCAGATGTTGTCAGTGGAATAGGTCAGCCATAAAATACATGGCTGTACCAGGTCCTTTAGAGCGGCATCTGTTCTTGTTTTGCAGCCCTCTATTAAAGGAGGCCAAAAAGCCGAGTAAATATGAATAGGGATTTTTCTAAAGTTTCAGCATGTTGTTCCCATTGTAAAAACTTTGTTATGAACATCCTTTTTTATGTCCGTTACCCCAACAATGTTAGTGGCTTAGCTACTACCATTAGTATAAGTATTGGCCTAGACATAAGTTCTTTGGACCTATTAGCACTAAATTCTCAAATAGTGATCCTGTGACTTGAGTTGGTTGTTTCTATGCTTAAACTTAAAAGATATTTAAAGTGTGACATTTGTTTTCATTTTTATTTTATAAATCAATAGTACATGTGAAAATAAGCAACTTTATCATATATCTTATCAGAGAAATCTGCTTCCTTCTATTCCAGGACTGATCTTTCATTTTCAAAATGTTTAATTCACGGGTAAAATATATTACAAAGTTGCTTAATTTCACGTGTACTATTGATTATGAAAAACAAATTGAAATGGCAGTTACATTTTAAGCTTTTGGAGCAGCACATATATCTATCTAGAAATGGAAATTGAACTTCTGCATCACAGGAGGACAGACTTGTATAAAAAAGGACAGGGGTTGTGCAGAGGTACCAACCAACAGTGTCCCACCAGAGTGAAGGTCCCCATTCTGTTCTCATTGTAGCTTGGTGGAGGACTCAGGTGGATGGCCCAGATAACTAGTAAATTCTACAAAAAGGGGTTCAAGATATCTAAGTTGTTCTTCCATTCGAAATCCTTTTATAATAAAATATGTACCGTATTTTTCGGACCATAAGACACACCGGACCATAAGACACACCTAAGTTTTAGAGGATGAATTAGAAAAAAAAATGTAAGCAAAAAATGTGGTCATGTTGCACTGTTATGGGGAAGAGGGTCTGCTGCTGACACTGGTATAGGGGTAATGTCCCCCAATTCTGCTAATATCCTCCATCCTAGTATATATTGCCCTTCCTTCCTGTTATAAGTGGCCCCCTTCACCATCCTGGTATGCATGGCACCCGAATCCACCATCCTAGTATGCATGGCACCCCTCATCCCCTTCCTGGTATGCATGGCACCCCTCATCCCTCTTCCTGGTATGCATGTCACCCCTCATCCCTATCCTGGTATGCATGGCACCCCTCATCCCTATCCTGGTATGCATGGCACCCCTCATCCCTCTTCCTGGTATGCATGGCACGCCTCATCCAAGTATGCATGGCCCCTCTCGTCCCTCTTCCTGGTATGCGTGGCACCCCTCATCCAAGTATGCATGGCCCCCCTCATCCTGCTTGCATGGCACCCCTTATCCTGGTATGTATGGCAACCCTTGTCCCTCTTCCTGGTATCCATGGCACCCCTCACCCATACATACTCAAATGCATATTAATGAAGGACCGTTTACAAAAGGTCAAGTAACTAATAAAGTCTTACCCTTTTAAGTGGTGGTCCCCCCAGGGAGGATGAAATGCTCCCCCCCTACATGCGTTTCGATTACTCTTGTTCACGGGGGAGTAAGCAGTAGTGCCCATAGTACCTTCCAGAACCTTTTTAAGCCGTGTGATAGAGGTCACATGTATACCTATCAACCAGTCATGTTCCAATACCACGGCACATGCGCTAATGCCGGCCGCACCAAACGGCGCGCCCCAGGCCGTCTGATGGGCACTCTCATGGACCGGAGCCCGGACACGTTGCCATGACTCCCGCACATGCACACACCCACATAAGGACGCCGAGGTGCGGGCGGAGGTAGCAAGCAGGAAGAGGCTCACGCACACATTGGACAGGATGGCTAGGTAAGTATAGTGTGCTTTTTTTTTTACAGGAATAAGGACATAACTGCCACCAATGATTACAATTAATCCAACTTGAATACACATCCAAATCTTTTTAACACTGGACAATTAATAGCGGGCACGCTGACCGCCGGCTGCTGCAGGAGCCACGCTGCGGTACAGTGTGCCGGCTATTAATAAAAATGAATATTCAGTGCTCCACACGCCCATGGGTGTGGGGAGCAGTGAATATTCATATTCTTTAGTAACGGGCACAGCGTAGGATGCAGCAGGTTGCTCCTGCCTCCTGTGCCTGCTCTGCTGCCACTGCTGCTCCCCCACACCACCATATACTGTATGCACTATACAGTACAGACCAAAAGTTTGGACACACCTACTCATTTAAAGATTTTTCTGTATTTTCATGACTATAAAAATTGTACATTCACATTGAAGGCATCAAAACTATGAATTAACACATGTGGAATTATATACTTAACAAAAAAGTGTGAAACAACTGAAAATATGTCTTATATTCTAGGTTCTTCAAAGTAGCCAACTTTTGCTTTGATGACTGCTTTGCACACTCTTGGCATTCTCTTGATGAGCTTCAAGAGGTAGTCACCGGAAAAGGTTTTCACTTCACAGCTGTGCCCTGTCAGGTTTAATAAGTGGGATTTCTTGCCTTATAAATGGGGTTGGGACCATTAGTTGTGTTGTGCAGAAGTCAGGTGGATACACAGCTGATAGTCCTACTGAATAGACTGTTAGCATTTGTATTATGGCAAGAAAAAAACATCATTACTTTAAGAAATGAAGGTCAGTAAGTGCTAAAAATTGAGCAAACTTTGAAAGTGTCCTCAAGTGCAGTTGCAAAAACCATCAAGCGCTACAAAGAAACTGACTCACATGAGGACCGCCCAAGGAAAGGAAGACCAAGAGTCACCTCTGCTTCTGAGGATAAGTTTATCTGAGTCACCAGCCTCAGAAATCGCAGGTTAACAGCAGCTCAGATTAGAGACCAGGTCAATGCCACACAGAGTTCTAGCAGCAGACACATCGCTACAACAACTGTTAAGAGGAGACTTTGTGCAGCAGGCCTTCATGGTAAAATAGCTGCTAGGAAACCACTGCTAAGGACAGGCAACAAGCAGAAGAGACTTGTTTGGGCTAAAGAACACAAGGAATGGACATTAGACCAGTGGAAATCTGTGCTTTGGTCTGATGAGTCCAAATTTTAGATCTTTAGTTCCAACCACCGTGTCTTTATGCGACGCAGAAAAGGTGAACGGATGGACTGTACATGCCTGGTTCCCACCGTGAAGCATGGAGGAGGAGGTGTGATGGTGTGGGAGTGCTTTGCTGGTGACACTGTTGGGGATTTATTCAAAATTGAAGGCATACTGAACCAGCATGGCTACCACATCATCTTGCAGCGGCATGCTATTCCATCCGGTTTGCGTTTAGTTGGACCATCATTTATTTTTCAACAGGACAATGATCCCAAACACACCTCCAGGCTGTTTAAGGGCTATTTGACCAAGTAGGAAAGTGATGGGGTGCTACGCCAGATGACCTGGCCTCCACAGTCACCAGACCTGAACCCAATCGAGATGGTTTGGGGTGAGCTGGACCGCAGAGTGAAGGCAAAAGGGCCAACAAGTGCTAAGAATCTCTGGGAACTCCTTCAAGATTGTTGGAACACCATTTCCGGTGACTACCTCTTGAAGCTCATCAAGAGAATGCCAAGAGTGTGCAAAGCAGTCATCAAAGCAAAAGGTGGTTACTTTGATGAACCTAGAATATAAGACATATTTTCAGTTGTTTCACAATTTTTTGTTAAGTATATAATTCCACATGTGTTAAGTCATGGTTTTGATGCATTCAGTGTGAATGTACAATTTTCATAGTCATGAAAATACAGAAAAATCTTTAAATGAGGTGTGTCCAAACTTTTGGTCTGTACTGTATATATGGTGTAAACATTCGAACTATAAAACGCACCCCCAACTTTCCTCCAAAATTTTGGAGGAAAAAAGTGCGTCTTATAGTCCGAAAAATACAGTATATTAAATATAATAACAATCAGAATATAGAAAACAAAAAGGTCAAATAAACCCCAAAACAGAAGGTACAGTCATGGCTGAAAGTGTTGGCACCCTTGAAATTGTTCCAGAAAATGAAGTATTTATCCCAGTAATTTATGACAATTACACATGTTTTGCTATACACGTGTTTATCTCCTTTGTGTGTATTGGTACAATACAAAAAAAACTGAGGAAAAAAGGCAAATTGGACATAAATTCACACAAACCCCCAAAAATGAGCCGCACAAAATTGTTGGCACCTTTTCAAAATTGTGGGTAAACAACTTTTTTCAAACATGTGATGCTCGTTCAAACTCACCTGTGGCAAGTAACAGGAGAGAGCAATATAAAAATCACATCTGGAACCAGACGAAAAGGGGAGAAGTTGATTCAATCTTTGCATTGTGTGTGTGTGAGTGCCACACTAAGGATGGAGAAGAGAACTGTCTGAGGACTTGAGAACCAAAATTGTTGAAAAATATCTACAATCTCAATGTTACAAGTCCATCTCCAGAGATCTTGATGTTCCTTTGTCCACAGTGCGCAACATAATCAAGACGTTTACAACCCATGGCACTGTAGCTAATCTCCCTGGATGTGGACGGCAGAGAAAAATTTATGAAAGTTTGCAATGCAGGATAATCTGGATGGCGGATAAGCAGCCCCAATCAAGTTCCAAAGATATTCAAGCTATCCTGCAGGCTCAGGGTACATCAGTGTCAGCATGAACTATACATTGACATTTGAATGAAATTAAACAGTATGGCAGGAGACCCAGGTGTAACCCACTGCTGACATAGAGACATAAAAAAGCTACTCTTCAGCTTGCCAAAATGTATGTGAGTAATCCAAAATCATTCTGGGAAAGTCTCTTGTGGACAGATGACACCAAGATAGAGCTTTTTGGTAAAGCACATCATTCTATTGTTTACCGAAATTGGAATGAGGTCTACAAAGAAAAGAGCACAGTACCTACAGTCAAATATGGTAGATGTTCAAAGATGTTTTGGGGTTGTTTTGCTGCATCTGGCACTGGGTGCCTTGACTGGGTGCAAGGCATTATGAAATCTAAAGATTACCACGGATTTTGGATGGCAATGTAGTACCCAGTGTCAGAAAGCTGGGTTTGCATCCTAGGTCATGGGTCTTCCAGCCGGACAATGACCCCAAATATACTTCAAGAAGCACCCGGAAATGTGTGGCAACAAAGCGCTGGAGAGTTCTGAAGTGGCAGCAATGAGTCTGGATCTAAATCCCATTGAACACCTTCAAGTATGAGAGACCTGAAGCAGTTTGCGGAAGAAGAGAGGTCCAAAATTCCAGCTGAGAGGTGTAAGAAGCTTGTTGGTGGTTATAGGAAGCGATTGATTGCAGATATTTATTCCAAAGGATGTGCAACTAAATATTAAGTTGAAGGTGCCAACAATTTTGTCCGGCCCATTGTTAGGGTTTTGTGTGAACTTATGTTCAATTTGCCTTTTTTTCTCTGTTTTGTTGTGCTGTTCCAATACACACAAAGGAAATAAACGTGTATAACAAAACATTGCAATTATTTTCTGGGAGAAATATTTCATTTTCTGGGACAATTTGCCAACACTTTCGGCCATGACTGTAATATGCTGTAAAAATACCATAGGGTTTACGTGAAGAATTAGGGAGATGACACACTTGCTACTTTTGCTGGCTCAAAGCCGGTGATTATCCACTTTATATAAATCTCTGTAAGTAGAGGGCTAGACTCGAAATTCAGATTGGAAAGGATCCAGCAGTGGATGATAGAAGAAACAGGAATGGAGCCAGAAAACAAGTCAACGCTATCTGTACAAAGCAAATAAACACTCAATGTATACCGGCACAAAGACAGACCAGTAATAATACGAATACATATATATATATATATTTGCATATATATTTATATATATATATACTGTATATATACTTTGCCAAGCATAGAAAGAGAAGCCATAAAATAAATGATGATAACCATTATTGGTGACCCTATTGACCTAACTGTAGTATCAGCGTTCTTCTGCTTCTTCTGACTTTCTGACACCAATGTTGGCATGCAGTGTATCAATAGCACAAATTAGATAGTTCCCTTATGCTCTAATTGGCGTGGCCATTATTTTCTGTTTCTCCCTCCTTCTGCTTTTGTGTAGCTCGCACACATTTTCATTCCTTCGCTCCACATTGTCCTCAGGGCAGACATGCTGGATCACAACATATAATTACATCCACTGAAGAGCCATCAGCCGATAGTACCCGGAGCGCGAGCGTGCTACCTTGTATTTTTATGTCTCCACTAATGATATCATTGTATATTGTAGAATCACTTTGCATATATTGTATCACCTGTAAGATCTGCGTGAGCTCGTATTGAAGCCAGATATGTGGAGAGCACTCGCTTTATTGCTGCTGTCCAGCCAGTGGTGGATGGTAAATCCCATTACACAGAGCAGGCCCAGACCGGCACGGCAGCCGCCGCCGCGCAATTGACTGGACATCACACGTAATATGCAAAAGTGACCCTGACACTGCACCGAGCATCTAATAAGCAGTTAGAAAGAGTTATCCTTACCACTGAAATATGGAGACATGCTGTGCAAATTATTTACAGAGGTCCACAGGATTTTATACAGAAGTGGATTCGGGACCAGACAAAGGTCTTTCGAGGTCCTACAGCAATATATTTGCACAGCTTCCGTCTTTCTGTAAGGGTCTGTGCACACAATTAGTATTTGCAGCAGATTTTTCTGCTGAGTGCTGACAGGTAAAACGTTGAATAAAAAACGTGCCTTTTTTGCTTTTGTTTTGATGACTTCTTGTTTTGTTTTTTTCCCCATTCCTTTGAATTGGTAAAAAAAACGCTGAAAGAATTGACACGTTGCAGATTTGAAAAAAACGTTTTGAAGGTTCAAAAGAAAAATAAGCAGCGTGTGCATGAGATTTTAGAAATCTCATACACTTTGCTGGTACTGTAAAACGCTGCGGGGAAAAAAACGCAACAAAAACGCAATGTGTGAACAAGCCCTAAGGAGGGAAATGAAGAGCAATGCAGTCATTATACTGCCCAAAAATATTACTCATATAAATAGTACCACTTACATAATAGTGCCATATGGTGCACACATTCCATTTTATGGCTAAATAAACCCAGCAAACAAAATTTATATAGACATGATAATACTATTAATAGAATCCTAATTATAAAATTACACAATAAATAATACCACACACAGCACAATGGCTAGCACAACCCACTAGAGAGGAAGGTTATGGCCCCCGTACACATTATACTAAAGTCAGCCCTATATAGGCAGGATCAGCTGACAAGGTAATGTATATGGGGGCCTCCATCTCTCCTGATAGATGATGTCGGAGGAGAGATGGATCCAACCTGATGAATTTCCAGTGGTCGATCTTTTCGCTCTCCCGGAGATAAGTCTGACAGAGCAGTATGGCAGCCACTCCTTCATAAAGAACACAGGAAGGCTCGGCCAGTCTGTGCAATCCCGAGTATGGCGGAGTCAAGGCACGTAGCAGTTTTGCTATGAAATGTATAGAGGGGCCTTTGGAGTGGTCCACTTGTGTGGCAGACTGGGTGGTAGGGACCCTAATGATGAATATATCAGAGTAAAGGGAATCTGTCAGGCGACTCATGCTGCCTACACCATGGGCAGCATGAATCACAGCCTGCTTCCACGACTGAAGCCAGGTATATTATTCTCTGAACCACCGTAGCATGTATGAAGGGAGAGACCTGTCAATCACATCTACCAACGCTGGGAGAAGCCAGACTAGTCTGGTCTCTGATTATGGTCCCCGGCCAGATCTTCAAACTACATATTCAAACACTCCAGCGTTTCAGAGAAGAATATACAAGTCTGCAAATGTGCAGCCAGGTCTCGATTCATGCTTCCCACGGTCTGGGCAGCATGAAACGAGTGGTAGGTTCCCTTTAGATGCTATAATCCAACATTGAGTGGATTAAAAAAAATGATGGTACTTTGGTTTGATACCACATGGGATGTAGCTATGTGGTTAAGTAGACCAAGAGAATATGAAGGACGATGGGAGCAAAATGCAAATTCTTCAGTAGACCGGTAGCTGTCATTTATAGCGATCTACCTGTAAATGGGAAACCGGCTCTGGGCGATGATAACTGATCGATTGACTTGGCTCCTACAAGAAAATTAATTGTGAAAATATATAAATCTTAAAACTTTATATTAGATATTTGGCTACTATGCAGATCCAACAGGTTGGGTTGATCTACAGTATATTTGTAGACATAAAAATTTCAACCAAAAAATTTGAGTAACTTTCTGAAAATTTTGGATAATTTATCTAACGTATATAAATTAACGTTTTATAATGTATATAAATACAGTTAGATCTAACGAGACTTTTTAACAACTTTGTAGACAAAACAATCACTGCAGAGGTTAGGAGACTAGAAGAGCTCGTCATCAGAGAAACATCTAGTGATGCACTTTTCTAGCCACCTGACCACTGCAGCCAATCACAGCCTGCAGCGGTGCTTAGCTTCCAAAACGGGGCAAACACCACTTCTGGAACCACCGCAGATCTCCAGAGTGAGCAGTGCTGGATCCGTAGGGGCGTTGGAAGGTGAGTATGCTTGTGTTAATTATTTTTAATCAATTCATGCTTAAAAAAAAATATTTTACTGTCAGATTACCCCTTTAAGGAAAGATAATAGCCCTATAGATAGTGGAAGAAGGCAGTACTATGCACAGATAAGACTCTGCCTGCAACTCCATTGCAGCCAACGGTTTCTGGTAGAGCGACTCTGCTTGGACAATTTTCTGACCATTAACTCCTCATCATTTAGGTGCCATGATAAAGCGCACTCAGTCCAATGTGCCGTCCATACAGAAGAAAGTGTATGTCTGCTAATAAAAAATAGTTATAGTTTAAAAAAAATGGAAATCCCATTATTTTCCTTTTTCAGATATCTAATGACTGAAACTTACACCGCGTGCAGAATTATTAGGCGAATGCATATTTTGATCACTTTGATACTTTTTATACATGTTGTCCTACTCCAAGCTGCATAGGCTTGAGAGGCAACTACCAATTAAGTAAATCTGGTGATGTGGATCTCTGTAATAAGGAGGGGTGTTGGCTAATGACATCAACACCCTATATAAGGTGTGCTTAATTATTAGGAAACTTCCTTTCCTTTGGCAAAATGGGTCAGAAGAGAGGTTTGACGGGCTCTGAAAAGTCCAAAATTGTGAGATGTCTTGTAGAGGGATGCAGCAATCTTGAAATTTCCAAACTTTTGAAGCGTGATCACCGAACAATCAAGCGTTTCATGGCAAATAGCCAACAGGGTCGCAAGAAGCGTGTTGGCCAAAAAAGGCGCAAAATAACTGCCCATGAATTGAGGAAAATCAAGCGTGAAGCTGCCAAGATGCCATTCGCCACCAGTTTTGCCATATTTCAGAGCTGCAACGTTACTGGAGTTTCAAAAAGCACAAGGTGTGCGATACTCAGGGACATGGCCAAGGTAAGGAAGGCTGAAAAACGACCACCTTTGAACAAGAAACATAAGATAAAACGTCAAGAATGGGCCAAGAAATATCTTAAGACTGATTTTTCAAAGGTTTTATGGACTGATGAAATGAGAGTGACTCTTGATGGCCCAGATGGATGGGCCAGAGGCTGAATCAGTAAAGGGCAGAGAGCTCCACTCCGACTCAGACGCCAGCAAGGTGGAGGTGGGGTACTGGTATGGGCTGGTATCATCAAAGATGAACTTGTGGGACCTTTGCAGGTTGAGGATGGAGTGAAGCTCAACTCCCAGACCTACTGCCAGTTTCTGGAAGACAACTTCTTCAAGCAGTGGTACAGGAAGAAGTCGGTATCGTTCAAGAAAAAGATGATTTTCATGCAGGACAATGCTCCATCACATGCATCCAACTACTCCACAGCGTGGCTGGCCAGTAAAGGTCTAAAAGAAGGAAAAATAATGACATGGCCCCCTTGTTCACCTGATCTGAACCCCGTAGAGAACCTGTGGTCCATCATAAAATGTGAGATCTACAGGGAGGGAAAACAGTTCACCTCTCGTAACAGTGTCTGGGAGGCTGTGGTGGCTGCTGCACGCAATGTTGATCGAAAACAGATCAAGCAACTGACAGAATCTATGGAGGGAAGGCTGTTGAGTGTCATCATAAAGAAAGGTGGCTATATTGATCACTAATTTTTGGGGGTTTTGTTTTTGCATGTCAGAAATGTTTATTTCTAAATGTTGTGCACTGATATTGGTTTACCTGGTGAAAATAAACAAGTGAGATGGGATTATATTTGTTTTTTTATTAAGTTGCCTAATAATTCTGCACAGTAATAGTTACCTGCACAAACAGATATCCTCCTAAGATAGCCAAATCTAAAAAAAAAACACTCCAACTTCCAAAAATATTAAGCTTGGATATTTATGAGTCTTTTCAGTTGATTGAGAACATAGTTGGTGATCAATAATAAAATAATCCTCTAAAATACAACTTGCCTAATAATTCTGCACACAGTGTATATGTTAGGATTGTTGCCGACATTTCTAGGTTTGTAAGATTCTTCCCTAGAATCACAGAATACAATTGGACTTTTCAGTGAATGAACACAACTCCTGTCAATCACTCTCATCTAGAATAAAATGAATATTAATCAAAATTCCAATCTTGTTCATTCCATGTTGTTTGTATATTGCAGGGAAGTCGAGGTGAATTGCTGCTGTCGCTCTGTTATAACCCCTCAGCTAACTCCATCATTGTCAACATCATCAAAGCCCGGAATTTAAAAGCCATGGATATCGGGGGAACTTCAGGTCTGTACAAGCCTCAAACTAAACCCTTTTCATGTTTGCTTTTATACAGATTTTTGAGAAAGCCTTTTATAATCAAGAGCGGGAAAAAAAACCTCCCGTGTAATCAACCAACATTCTCATACCCAGTGCTAAAGTGGCAGAATAGAGCAGTACCGACATTTAACGTAATGCCCAATGGTACTCGTCTATAAAATGAATAGAAAGACTATCGTCATTAAAAAACCCAGGACACCTTTGAATTGTATGGTTTTACTGCATATAATAAAAAAACAAAAGGTATTTTTTGATCCCTTTAATTGCCTGCTGATCGGTGGGGATAGGAGCTCACAGCTCTTGCCTGAGGGCGCACAGAGTGGAGTATGCTTTCTATTTTGGGCACTCTCAGGCGAGAGCTGCGAGCGCCTGTCTCCTGAGCTAAGCGCTTCTCAGGGGTCTTTTGAGCAGTCTGCAGGCAATTAAAGGGACAAAATAATGATATGAAATTATTTTTGCAAACATTTAGTTACTCTTTAACAAAAACTAAACCAAAAGGCAGAAGCAGAGAAGAAAAGTTTAAGTTTACCCCTTGACTCAATAGCTTGTTTTCTGTATGAATTTATCAGTTTCTCATATCATTCTGGAGTAATTTTGGACCAACATTGCTTAAAGAGGTTCTTATCAAGTTCTTATCTTCAGGAGCACACCGCTACCCAGCCTCCCACCTTGCTGCTTGCCAGGGAGGGTGGTGCAATTCTGAAAATTGACAGTTCAGCTGCTGGCCCAAACTGCACACTCTCTTGTGTTACAAGCAGAGGCAGCGTTGCCCCTGCAGTACTGGAGGAGCGCAGAGACACTGAACATGGCCAAGTCCTGTAATATGGTTAGCTTCAGAGCGACACTTGCAAGCAGAATACCAAACAGCCTGCAGGCTTGCACTCCTTGCCTAGGAGACTGGCCACCTCTGAGATGGCTGGTAATGAGCATTAGGCTATAGGATTAAAAATTACATTTTTGAGAACGAAGATAATTTTTATTAAGTGGTAAATTGCTAAATTTCTTGATTTTACAAGCATGTTTCAATGTTACCCATTAAATAAGAAAATAAGATGACACAACCCCTACAAAGAGGACCTTTCATATTTTCTTTTATTTTAAGCTGGGCACAGGATATAATAGTGGCTGCAGAGTGGAATAAAACATTTTTTTTTATTTTACCTCTCCATTGCGGAAATATTAGCGATTAAAGTATTTGACGACTAATGAGTTAACATCCACTTGGATTCACAAAAGGTTATCAGATAGCTTCCCCTGGGGTGTGTACTTCTTCCCCCTGTATGATGCTGACCAATCATAAGCAGGCAGCAACACTCAATGAAAAGAACATGCCCCCCCACCATAGCTTAAAGGAGGTTTCTCAGTGTGTGATATATAACTCTTGGTCTAACTTCGTGCTTGAGTCAGTATGAGGGGAAGGGCAGTGCAGCTGGTTTTAGCTGTGTCACATTACAAATCCTTCTATCAGCTCTCCTGAATACTAAGTGTATCAATAATCACACACATGTCAGCTGTGCTATAGCAACTTGTACTAACGCTGCAGTGCAATTAGGGATGTCATTGCATCTCACACATGAGCAGTCTGTTCTGGATTACTCCGGTGTGAGATGTAATGACACCCTGCTCTGGTCTCACCGCGGAGTGATTACAAGTTGAGCCCAACAGACATAAGTGTGATACTAACACTTTGAGCCTTCACCTCTGGACTGGCCGTGTAGGGGAGGAGCAGTACAGCAGAGGTGACTATGCTGTTAAAGGAGGAGAGCTAATAGAAATATTTGTAATGTGACACAACTAAACTCAGCTGTGCAGCTCTTGCCCCCACAGGGACCTTATCTGAAAGATGTTAGTCATCTGTGCTTTTTAATCATGCAGGATGTTTCACAAGGAGATCAGAGGTGTATCCGTAATCTCACACACTGAGAAACCTCTGTAAACTATTGTGGGGGGTGTTCTTCTTTCCTTTGAGCCTGCTTATAATTGGTCAGAAGAAGTACATTCCTCCAGGGAAAACTGTCTGATAACACCGACTTAAGGTTTAAAAAAGTTAACTCGTTAGGTACCAAATACTTTGATTGCTAATATCTCCTCAACGAAGAGACGAAATAAAAAAAATGTTTTATTCCGCTCTACTGCCATTAATTCATCCTTTGTCCAGTTCAACATGAAAACTTTGGTGAAAGGTCCTCTTTAAGTTTATTGACATTTATGAGAATTTGATTATGCACAGCTTTCTAAAAGTCCCGTCACAGCTTTTCTATTGGGTTGAGGTCTGGACTTTGAGCCATTGCAGCACCTTGATTCTTTTCTTTCAGCCATTCTGATGTAGAATTGCTGGTGCTTGGGACCATAGTCCTGGTGCATGACCCCATTTTGGAACAAGCTTTAGCTATTGGATAGATGGTTCTATATTTGACTCTAGAAATTTGGTATAGAGAAGAGTTTATTGTCAACTCAAAGATGGTATAGTGCCCAGATCCTGTAGCTGCAAAACAAACCAAAATTCTTACACCTCCATCACTGAGTTTGACAGCTGGTATGAGTTTTTTTTTCTAGTATTCTTTTTGGTTTTCACCAAACATGGTGCAGGACATTATGTCCAGATATCTGTACTTTGGTCTCATCTGCCCAATGAATGTTGTTCCATTGTTCCAGAAGTCTTGTGAGTTGTCCAGATGTAACTTTACAAACTTTTGCAGTGCTGCCACATATTCTTTTTAGAAAGAACAGGCTTTTTCCTAGCAACCCTTCCAAACACACCATACTTGTTCAGTCTTTTTCTAGTTATATTGTCATGAATGTGAACCTTTATCATGGTAACTGAGGCATTCAGAGTCTGAGCTGTAGCTTTTGTTTTTTTTTTGTAATTTCTCTGAGGAGCATTGCCCAGTCTGATCTTGGTGTTAATTTGCTGGGACATTCACTACTGGGAAGATTGTCATCTGTCCTGTATGTTTTCCACTTGAATAATCTTTCTCACTTTACAATGCTGAACTCCAAATTGATTGGAAATGGCATTATAACCCTTCCCAGATTGATGGGCTCCACCAACAACAATCGCTTTTCTGAGATAATTACTGATTTCTTTCCTCCTTGGCATTATGGTGTCACACACCCTTATGCTCTAGACCAGCAAACTGCCAAAACTTCTGCTTTTATAGAGGTGGTCACACTTGCTGATGAACAATTATTTAAGGACATTTGATTAGCAGCACTTGGCTGATACTTACCTGCTTAGTTCTTATGTAAGCAGTAAGGGAGTACTTAATTTTTCTCACATCACATCTTCATTTTGGCCTAGTTTTTGTTAAATAATGACACCGTGTAATTTAGCATATATTGTTGTTCACCTGAGGTATAATTATCTAAAGAACTTCTAAGGACCAGAAGTTTTTTATTATGTCCTGATACGTAAAACCATAGAATTCAAAGGGGGTGTATTTTTTTTTTCTCATGACTGCACATACCGTACTTGTAAGGCTATGTGCCCACGTAGCAGATTTGATGCAGAGCGTTTTTGCCTCTCTCTAGCAGAATAAAACGCATGCAGATTTACAAGCGTTTTTTCAGCGTTTTTACATGTGTTTTCGCATGCGTTTTTTCAAGCACTTTTCCAAGCGATTTTGAGCATCACTTGGAAAAGTGCTTGACAAGTTGGTCACACAATATAAATCCATGCAATCAGCATGGATTTATATTGTGTGACCAACTTAGATGCTTTAAATGCTGCATCTATAGTAAAAAAAAAAGAATTAAAAAGTTAAAAATAAAAAAATCCTGTATACTCACCTCTCCAGTCTCCTCCCGGCCACGTCCTCTCTCCTCGGCGTCCCGCGGTGTACTTGAAAGACCTGCAGTGACGTCATTTAGTCAGCTGATAGTCACGTGACCATCACCTGACCGCAGACCTGCGCTGTCGCGTGACCATCAGCTGATTAAATGACGTCACCGCAGATCCTTCAAGTACACCGCGGGACGCCAAGGAGAGAGGACGCGGCCGGGAGCAGACCGGAGAGGAGAGTATACAGGTTTTTCTTATTTTTAAGGACGCACCCCCTGGGCCATGTGCAAGGGATACCCGGAGCCGGATCTCGATGGGGGTAGTAGTCCTTGTGGCGGTGACCCGGTTCGTGCCCAGGGTGTCAAACTAAGTGGCAGTCTATGGCAGTAGATGTTAATTTGATCGACTACGCCACCCGTTGAATGCGGCTTTGAAGCCGCCGCTGCAGAGCAGTCCGCTGAGGCCGGTGGTATATGTGCAGCAGTGATGGTATAACCCCCAACGGGAGGGGTATGGCCTCAGGGCAGCAGGTGTGGATGATGGGTGTAGTTATGTTGTAGAAAGGAGAGTCAGAGACTTGAGGTGCAGTTTCAGGGTTTTTACTCACGGTTGTTCTCTCAGTCACTCTGGCCTTGAGTGACCACCCGAGCCGTGCTGCGTCCACCAGGTCCTGGACTCGGCTAACCCCCAGGCAGTTCTGAAGCGTGGTCCTGAGCTCCCTTCTCTCTCTCTGTCTCTGGCCGTTCCCACCAGGGATCCACCTTTGGCCGGCTCCCTCGGGTCTCTTAGTGGTCAAGCCTCCTCTGGGCTCCCTGACCCTATACTTGGTGTGCCTTTCTGGTGGATTTGGTGAGGGTCGTGGCAAATCTTGACCACGACCTCCGGTTCCTGGCTGAGGATAAGTGGCCTCCACCAGTTCGGGTTCCGGTACCCGTGTCCGCCAACCCTTCACCCTTTTCTGGTCTGTTTCTGGGTTCTTGGGGTTCCCTCTGTCTTTCTCTCTGGGTCCTTCTTTCTCCTCTCTCCTCTGCAGGCTTAGCTCCCTGTCAGCCCTCCTGGCTGAGCTCCTCTGCTCTGCTTCTCAGGCTAAAAAGACCCTGTCCTAAGATGCTGCCCACCATATATACTCCCTCTATGTGTGAGCCCAGGTGACTAGCACCCAATGAGCTCCTAGCTTTACCCAGACTACTCCCCCTATCTGCCCCTACACTACTGGGATGTTCCACCCCCCTCCCACTCCAGCCAGGGACAGACGCTGTCGTACCTGCACATATACTGGTGGGAGTACCGTAGTTCTGTCCCCCGGAAATGGGATGTATGTAGTGCATGCAGCCTACTGAGCTCAGTCCCACACTCCATCCTTACCCGGGAGTGGAATACCACACCTCTGGAGTGAGGTGCAATGCAATACCCCTGTAGCAGCCGAATCCTCAGGGTGCTACATTCCCCCCTGGTAAATCACAGCACGCCCTCGGGCTGTAAAAGAATAAAATATCCAAAAACATACAATTTTTTTCAAAACATCATAAATGTTATGTTCTGCTACCAAAGCTAAGGAAAGAGAGGAGATCTGTCCCTACTATGAGACTCAGCTGAATCCCTACGATGTAACAGGGAACCTGATCCTGCGATCAGACCTGCTAAAGTCCTAATCTAGTCTGTACGAAGACCTATAGATGTGGGGAGGGAATCCCTACAAGTACTAAGGACTGGGAGGAATATGGGACACCTCCTAACAGAAATAGTAGCAGACAGACGAACAAACAAAATAGATAGAACATAGAGGTCCGTAGACCAAGCAAACTAACAGAGTTAGATACAGAGCACAGGCTAGCTAGAAAGTAGATATACAATGAAGTCCAGCAAAGCCAGAAGGGCGGAGCAGGACTAAATAGGCCAACAAGGTCATGTGACCAGCAAAGGAAAAAAAACCTAACAGCAAGGTTCTAACAATAAACATATAAAACACTATATATATATCAGCAGCATAATACTCTTCATATAAAACTTTTCATTATAAACATTCTTGTCCTCTGGCCACTTGTGCAAATTGTGACCAGGTAAGTGCCACAGTCTCTAGTAGAAAAAACAGTTTCCTATAAAACCGGTAGGGGGCACTTTAGGAAGCGCAACTATATACAAGGGATATGGCCGCTCTCAGTCCTCGGCCAGTGGGGAAAAGGGGATGGCTGCTCACAGTCCTCAGCCTGTGGGGAGATGGGACACTCTGGAACAGTTCACTGGTCCCAACGGGGACTATAATGGTAACAGTTCCTGTACCCTAACGGGTAACTATTTTACAGTTCCATTTACCGTACTTTAGTAGCGGCGTCCTCCTGATGCTTCCTCCCTGTATTCTTCAGACCTGTCCGGGTCCTCTTGCTCCTCCTGACACCTCAGCTCTTTCTCTGTCAGTCGGTGTACATGAAGGGCATAGGGTCCTTTGGCACATTGGTGCCGGATGAAGGTGACCTCATCACCCAGGTAAAGGTCACGACCTCTGTGTCCCTCCGGTAGGTGGGACTCGACATCTCTTCTGGTCACGAAGACGTCGCCGGGGGTGTGATGATCTCTGATGAAGCCCCAACCGTGCTGCAGTTGGAATTTGATTACAGTCCCGGTGGCACGGGGACCGTGGGCTGCACGGGGGTTCCTTCGGGTCCGGCTCTTTTGTTCTGCACTCTTTACTTGCAGCCGCTCCTCGCGGACCCGTCTCTCTCTCCGTTCTCGCTCAAAGACTTCCAACTGCTGGCGGCAGCACTCCGCACGCTCAGTTGCAGCCGCCCGGGTCTCTTGAGTGAACCCGATGAGGTCTCCTCCTGCAGGGTCCCACTCAAACTGCGCCTCCTCTAACGAGAGCGGGGTCATCTTGACGGGCGCTGGAACCGGGATTAGGGGCTCATCCAGGGGTCTTTCTTTCCGGAGTCGGGGATGGTGGTACTCCGGTGGCTACGCAAAGGGCTGCCCATCCGGGCAAGTGTGCTGGGCAAACAAGTCCTCACCCAGGTGCGGCACAGTGGAAGTTGAGGGCGCGGTGGTGGCAGCGGCGCCCGGGATCACTAGGCCTTGCGACCAGGCTTGGGGTACCCTGAAGGTAAAGGGCACCGTGAAGACGGCGGCGCCCGGGGGCACTCGGCCTTGCGACCAGGCCGGTGGCGTCTCCTGCTTGGCCGCGCTCAGGGTTGAGGCGCGTGACGTCACAGGGGGCGTGGTCGCGGCTCCTGCTTGGGGCCTAGTCTGGAGCGGTAGCGGTGCGGCAACGGGCACGATCAGTGGGACTTCGGGCTCTGCAACGGGGAGCGGGGGTAGGCTTACGGTGGCCGGGCTCGGGGTAGTAACGTCCCCTTTACTTGCCTCCGTCTCTTCAGCTCCCTCTGCGGCGTCGTCTCCGGCCTCCGTCCCTTCTGCATCCTCTTCAGGGGCAGGCGTGCTCCTCGTTGCGGGTGGTGTGCTCCGCTGGCGGGCTCCAGCCTGCTGGGCCATCTCCCTGCTCCACTCCATCAGTGTTTCTTGCTGCACCTGGGCCATCCTCCGTGCGAGGCCCTCCAGCGCGGTCTGTGCACGCTCCCGGTCTCGGGGGAGCTGTGCCAGGATCTCCACCAGGTCTTGTGGGGTGGTGGCTTGCATCAGGCTCCTGACCACAGGGTCGGTGCTGCCTGCCTCTCCCTCCATCTCCGGGTACGGCTCCTCCAGACTTCTCCAAGCTGCTCCCATCTTCTCTCTTTTGTTCTGTCTCCGCCCCCATTGAGGGCGGTCCTGGGGCAACTTGGTGATTGACAGCTCCAGGGGCAGTTCTCTCACACTGATGGACATCACTAGCATCGCAGCCTCTGCTGGTGGGGGCGGTCTTCGTTTTTGGCGCCATTCTTGGTCCTGGCCCACGATGGGAGGTCGTCTCTTACCACCCTCTGGCACGCCCATAATGGCGTCCGCTCTGCCAGCGCGGAAAATCTTCTCAGATGGCGGGAACCGCTTCCCAATGGCGGGAAACTCTGTGGATGGCGGGAAAAGACTGCAGATGGCGGGCAAACGGCGGGAAACGATCCGAGATGGCGTCCGATGGCGGGGACCCTCCGGAATTGGCGGGAGACTTCTTTTTGAGATAAATGTGAACTTTTCTTCAGGCACGCAGTACCCGGTGGTTGCGGGCACGTTATCCTGCCGACTACGCCAAAGTTGACGCACCCCCTGGGCCATGTGCAAGGGATACCCGGAGCCGGATCTCGATGGGGGTAGTAGTCCTTGTGGCGGTGACCCGGTCCGTGCCCAGGGTGTCAAACTAAGTGGCAGTCTATGGCAGTAGATGTTAATTTGATCGACTACGCCACCCGTTGAATGCGACTTTGAAGCCGCCGCTGCAGAGCAGTCCGCTGAGGCCGGTGGTATATGTGCAGCAGTGATGGTATAACCCCCAACGGGAGGGGTATGGCCTCAGGGCAGCAGGTGTGGATGATGGGTGTAGTTATGTTGTAGAAAGGAGAGTCAGAGACTTGAGGTGCAGTTTCAGGGTTTTTACTCACGGTTGTTCTCTCAGTCACTCTGGCCTTGAGTGACCACCCGAGCCGTGCTGCGTCCACCAGGTCCTGGACTCGGCTAACCCCCAGGCAGTTCTGAAGCGTGGTCCTGAGCTCCCTTCTCTCTCTCTGTCTCTGGCCGTTCCCACCAGGGATCCACCTTTGGCCGGCTCCCTCGGGTCTCTTAGTGGTCAAGCCTCCTCTGGGCTCCCTGACCCTATACTTGGTGTGCCTTTCTGGTGGATTTGGTGAGGGTCGTGGCAAATCTTGACCACGACCTCCGGTTCCTGGCTGAGGATAAGTGGCCTCCACCAGTTCGGGTTCCGGTACCCGTGTCCGCCAACCCTTCACCCTTTTCTGGTCTGTTTCTGGGTTCTTGGGGTCCCCTCTGTCTTTCTCTCTGGGTCCTTCTTTCTCCTCTCTCCTCTGCAGGCTTAGCTCCCTGTCAGCCCTCCTGGCTGAGCTCCTCTGCTCTGCTTCTCAGGCTAAAAAGACCCTGTCCTAAGATGGTGCCCACCATATATACTCCCTCTATGTGTGAGCCCAGGTGACTAGCACCCAATGAGCTCCTAGCTTTACCCAGACTACTCCCCCTATCTGCCCCTACACTACTGGGATGTTCCACCCCCCTCCCACTCCAGCCAGGGACAGACGCTGTCGTACCTGCACATATACTGGTGGGAGTACCGTAGTTCTGTCCCCCGGAAATGGGATGTATGTAGTGCATGCAGCCTACTGAGCTCAGTCCCACACTCCATCCTTACCCGGGAGTGGAATACCACACCTCTGGAGTGAGGTGCAATACCCCTGTAGCAGCCGAATCCTCAGGGTGCTACATTAACTTTTTTATTTCTTTTTTTCACCGCGTGGCAGCCGGGATGAAGAGGAGTTGTAGTCTCCTCTTCATCCCGGGAACCACACGCACCGCGATTACGCTGCAAATTCGCGGTCATTGAATTTAATTGAAATGCCGCAAATCCACATATACCTGCGAGTTTGCTGCGTTTCAAAGTTCCTCAATGGCCGCGAATTTGCGGTGTAATCGCGGGAGAAATGGTCATGCTGCATTTTGCAAACCAATGCGAATTCGGCGTGCTAATTAGCGCATCATGTACACAGCACATCCGAATTCTTTGCATGGCAGACGGTTTTGCAAGCGTTTTCACAGCCGTAAAAACGCTACAAAAACGCTACGTGGGCACATGGCCTAAAGGAGCATTATGCAAAATATGCATGGACCTTTTTCATAAAATACTAGTATTATAGAAGTGAAATTTGAAGGAGTAAACCTAATGAGTACATGAGGTCCTATATTTTCCCCAAAGAAGATATACTTCAGTAGGAGAATACCTCCATGAAACAGCATCTGAAGGAACATGTCATGACTTAACTATTAGAGGCACTGAGATGCAGTATGTGACCATATATTTATATGAGCGCTGGAGTATGGATCCATAGACCATAGACAATAATGGCATATCCATCCAATAATGGCATCTGCAGAATAAGGTACCCTTGTCCTGCCTGGTGAGGTGGTTAAACTCCACTGCATGCAGACAGAGGATGGATGAAGAGTTGGCCACCCATGTGTTTGTCACTCTCCATTCCTTTCTATAAGAATTGCGGAAACAAAATCTCCGGGATAGAATCAGACTAATATGGCATCTCATCTGGATATGGCATAAATGATTACAATGGGAATACTCCTGATGTTTAACACCTTCCCAACATCTGATGTAGACGTGTGGTGGATGTCAGGTCGGTGTGCATCTTGGGAGCACCCTCAGGAGCTGAACCCGCACCATGGTGGGTGCCGGCTGTATTATACAGCTAGAACCTGCCTCTAACAGCAACAATCGGAGCTACTGCCAGTGGCTGCTTTTAGACCATCTAAATGTTGTGGTCAAACTTTGACAGTGGCATTTAAGTGGTGGGATACAGGGTGAGGGACCAGTCCCTTGGGTTGCCATGTTACCTGTTGGCCTATTGATGGCCCTATCGCCTGGCCTCTTTGTACTTCTATAAAGCTCAGTCTGAGGCTAGAATTCACAGGTCTTTAATTTCACTATATACTGTACTGTAGTATTGTGGTATATAGAACAAACAATCACTGAATGAAGTACCCTACGGGGACATTCCAAAAAAAAGTTAAAAGCTACATTTCTTTTTAAATATGAAAAAAATAACCGTTTTAAACACCCTAAATACAAAAAGAAAAAAAAAACGTATTTTGTATAATCACATCCACATAAGTCCGATCTATGAAAATCTAAAAATATTTAACCCATATGGGAAACATAAAGAAAAAAAATTAAACAACATAATTTACTTTTTTTTGTCACTGCACATCCCCCCAAATATTCAATAAAAAGTTATCCAAATGTTTATTCCTCAAAAATTGTACCAATAAAACTGTCAGCTTGCCACACAGAAAACAAACCATCAAGGATATGTCATTAATTCAAAAATATTAATAATAATAATACTAATAATAGATACGGGCCTCTGGAAATGGTGATTCAAATAACATTTTTCAAATTTTTTTAGCCACTAAAATAGGTTGGTATCAGCATAATAATACTGACTTGGCGAACCATTTCCTTAGGTAATATCTACTGCACACTGAACTCCGTAAAAAAAACCTTTTTTTCACTATTTCTCTCTGTCTGGAATTTTCTCCAGTGCATTACAGTAAAGTAAATGGATTCATTCAAAACTAAATCCTTCATAAAATCAGCCTGTGAAGACCCGGGGGTCTCCCATGGGCATAATACTACTCAGACAACACAGAGTGAGGGTTAAACAGTGTGGCAATACTTTATTGAACCACCAAACAGACCATGTCTCATTGTGTGAGCATTTAATCAATTTGCGTAGTTTGTCCTCTTGTTTTATGGGTCAACAAGCGACAGGGTCCACACAATTGTTAATCAGCATATTTAGCAAACATTCATTGTTCACAGACCAAGAGAAGTCAACATTCAGGGTTATATAAATACTAGTCTGTCCTTCTTGATCCACCAAAGAAAAACACATTCATTCAAAAAGTCAACACAAATACAATAGTGTATTTCTCCTGGCCTAACAAATTTACAAGTCTGGCTAATTAAAATTAGAAGCTGTGTCGTCACAAAGCCTTTATGCGGTCAGAAAAATAAAAAGTGGTAGAAGGGGAGGAGGAAAAAGCAAGAGTGTAAAAATAAAAAATTGCCATGCCCCTGAGGGGTTAAGATTATGTGCAGACAAGGCCACAATTAATGGGATGCAGCAATATATGCCTCATAACTCAATTGTTTACATTCTTTTGAGGAAATCTCAATCCTAGATGTAATTCATCTATTGCTTTATTGGTTTATATGAGATTATCTGAAATTAACCTAAAAAGCCATTAAAACTTTTGACACTTTGTTAATGTGATGCATCATAATCATGCAGATACAATTTAGTAACAGCTGTTTCATCTAACTCAGGAGTTTTGGCAGCCATTTTCATTTTTATATCGTAGCGTTCCATCATTAGGCCTCATGCATATAAGCATATTACAGTTTCTCACTTAGTCCGAGTTTTGCTGAGCCATAATATGGTGCTTACATGGTCCTGTGTGATGCTACTCTTCCTGTGTGCCTCTCATTTTACACAGATTTTATACAGTTGTTTTTTTTTTAGTGGACAATACCTACTTAATATGGCACGGTAGGGTGCATCATACACATAATGTCTATATGGCTTCATAGTAAAGGCCTACTGGGGCATTGCATGCCTTTGTAAAATCTTATGCATCAAGCCTCATTTGCTTGTGATGTGAGCACACCCAGGCGATAAGTTTGTGCTAATGACCATTAGGCGCCCTGTGTCCCGCCATGGTGTGTTTCCATAAGAAAAGCATGTAAATACCAATGTAGAGGTTTGATTATTTCTAGACATGAGCAGATCTGAGCAGATTCTAATTCGCTAAATTGCCTTGATTTCAACGGGGAATTTGGTTCTCAGCTTATTTATTCTCCATGAATTGAATGTTCCTTATTATGCTCTGGGATCTGGAGCGACCCCAATGTATAATAAATGTAACCTCATGAAAAAAAACACAAGCTAGTACTCACTTCACCATTCAGCTCACCGTACAGTACTCTGCGCATCTTCTTACTGTCACCGTGCGCTAAAACCTCGGAGATCTGTGTGCTATGCTGGGACTTATGGCCGTGACTAGGCCCGGGACGTCCCTGAACACGTGTATAGATGTTCCGAGCCTAGTTGAAGTGACGAGTCCAGCCAGAGAGTGTGCGTTGTATGGTCACTGCACATGCCGAGACGTCACCATGACCTTACAACGCACGTGTGCAGAGATGTCCAGGGCCTAGTCATGGTTGGAAGTCGTGGCCTAGAGTGCGCATTCTAAGGTTGTGGCGCACGTCATGATGTCACAACTTGTGCCTCAGTCTTACAACGCTCACTCTGGGCCAGGACTTCCAACCACAACATCCCTGAAAATGCCCGCGGCAGTGTTAACAAGAGGAGCATTGAGGTATTACTTTTCTTTTTTCTATGGTTAAGCAAAATAGCAGCCAGCCGGCTACCATTTTTCTAAATTTGTGTAGAACATATTACAAAAATTACACATTCTGGAGAATACGGATTTTGTCAAAATTTACATAGAATTCAATTCAACCTGAATAAATTTGCCCATTTCTAATGGTTTCCCATTAATGGAATTGTATACAGCAGTCACACAATGGACTTTCCAAAGGGTAAATACTAATAGGTTAGGATATCGCTTCAGCTCACAAGTTGTTCATCTTGACATGTACACTCTTAACATAATGACTCATTATGGACCAGAAGCCAGACCATACATACCATAAGGGCAGACCCTGCTCAGGTAGCTCAGGCTGCCTTATCACATGCCACATGGACAGTGTGAACATTCACAGAGCTCCATCTACAGACAAACGCACAGCCTGGTAGTCATGTTCTTTTTTTTCCCTTACAAATGTGCCAAAATGTGTCTTTATTATATTTGCTGAAATGGGAAAGTAGTGATCTGAGGCATAGAAGGCGGCTCAATTTTATTTTTTTTATATAGAGTCACTTCCCTCTATTTTTGTCTATGGTAATAGCTACATTAATTAGTGAAGAACGTAGATCAGTGAAAGAAAGTAAAAAATGGAAACAAAACAATGTGTTTTTATTAAGCTTATTGATTTTGTTAATTTTCTGTTTTACAGACCCTTATGTTAAAGTTTGGCTCATGTATAAGGATAAGAGGGTTGAGAAGAAAAAAACAGTGGTCATGAAGCGGTGTTTAAATCCCATCTTTAATGAATCTTTTATCTTTGATATACCCACCGAAAAACTTAGGGAAACAACGATCATCATAACTGTCATGGACAAAGACAAGCTTAGTCGCAATGATGTAATCGGCAAGGTAAGAAAGATAGTTGTGCAAAAGTTTTAGGCATGTGTGGAAAAATGCTGACAGGTAAGAATGCTTTAAAAAATTGAACACTATTTTTTTTCAATTAACATAATGCAAAATGAATGAACAAAAGAAAAATCTAAATAAAATCAAAATTTGGTGTGACCACCCTTTCCCTTCAAAACAATATCAAAGCATCAATTTTTATCGATACACTTGCACACTCTTTTAAACATCTTGTAGAAGTAACCACAGATCTATGGATGTAGGCTTGCTCATTCCTTTTATATCCTGATGTAATCCACAGACTGGTTGATGTTGAGATGAGGGCTTTGTGGGGACCATATCATCACTTCCAGGACTCATTGTTTTTCGGAAGATAGTTTTTAAAAGTGTTCTCAAGGAATATGATAAAATGACCCCATAAAGTAATTCAAACAGCAGGCAATCCTAGTCATTTGTCAGGAAAGGATGAAGACTGAAGTAACACAGCTCCTGAGACCAATGTCTCAACTGACAGAGGACCAGTATTGTAAGCACACTTTCAGGTGAGCTGCCGAAGAAAGGCTGTGGAAGTAGAAGACATAAATCTTCTCCTTATCTGGCTCTTCATGGAGGACTGAGGCTGTAGAAAAAAATTCTTTGTGCTCAGCCGTGGAGAAGATTTATTTCTTCAGATGTCACAGCTCTTCTCCTTGACTCACAGAGGTATGTGTGTTTATGATACTAATCATCTGTTAGTTGAGACCATAGGTCTTGGGAGCTATGTTTTTTCCTGACGTGACTAGGATGGGCTGCTGTTTGAATTACATGATGTAGCCATTTTATTGCAATCTCAGAAAACCTCTTTAGTGGCGTTGTTATATTTGGGGTCATTGTCCTACTGCAGAATAAGTTTGTAGCCAATCAGATGC
Organism: Phyllobates terribilis; assembly: GCF_046119375.1. Taxonomy (NCBI): domain Eukaryota; kingdom Metazoa; phylum Chordata; class Amphibia; order Anura; family Dendrobatidae; genus Phyllobates; species Phyllobates terribilis. The sequence goes on from NW_027362773.1 coordinate 26,261,809, forward strand.
TCCCCTGTTGGTATTGTATGATGGATATGTATCTGCCTCTATTTCTCAGCTTTGAGGACACCAAGAAAAGGGCAGTGTTGAGAACCGTAGATGCAGTGGATGGCCAAGGTAACTTAGTGCAGCAGATGAAAGACATATCCTGCTTACTTCCCTTTGAAATTGGAAGATGTGCAGCAGTGTCATCAGTCCAGAATTGGCAGCAATCAGTGGGGCCCAGCTACACCCATCTAGTGTTTGGAGAAAATTGGCCAGAAGTGGTCTTCATTGAAAAATTGTGCCCAAAATCCATACCATCAACATGGAAACAAGGAAAGAGACTCAAGGATGCATGAAAACATATGAGTGGGGGTGCATAAATATGTCAGCAGGTGCTCTGGACTAATGAGTCAACATGTAAAATATTTGGCTTTTACAGAAGCAGTTTGTTTTCCAAAAGCCTGGAGAGTGGTACAATAATGAGTATCTGCAGTAAAGCACAATGGAGGATCCTTGCAATTTTGGGGATGCATTTCAGCAAATGGAGTTGTGAATTTAGTCAGGATTAATGATGTCCTCAAGGCTGAGAACAAGCAGATTTTTATCCATCATGCAATACATCAGGAAAGGGTCTGATTCTGATTGGCTCCAAATTCTGTGGTCGTACCACCACCCTGAACATACTGCCAATGTCTTTAAGAAATAACTTCAGCATAAAGTACAAATGAGTCATGGAACTGATGATATGGCCACCACAGAGCCCTGATCTCAACATCATCAAATCTGGCTGGGATAACATGAAGACAAAGAAAGATTAGAGGTTAGTTCTTCAAGATGTTTTGAACAACCTCCCTGCTGAGTTCCTCCAAAAACTGTGTTCAAGTGTACCTGAAGTTCATGCTGTTTTGAAGGCATAGGGTATTAACACCAATTATTGATTTGAATTAGATTTCTCTTTTGTTCATTCACTTTGCCTTTCTTTTATTTGATAAAAATAAACTATCAACACTTTATTTTTTGAAAGTATTCTTACTTTGCAGCATTTTTCCATATCTGCCTAAAATGTTTGCACAATACTGTATGTTCACATTAGTATTGCCTAGCCCCCCAACAAAATATCTTTATTATTTTAATTTAATTGAAATGTTTTGTGAAGTAACTATTGACATAGTAAAGGATATTGGTTCATCACACAAAATAAACACCGTTTGGTAGGTACATGCTAAAGGGAACATCATGTCAGTGACTAAGGAGCAATAAGAATGACAGCTCTAGGAGACACGCTGTTTGTCACTCCCCAAGGCAGAAGTAGACGTCACTTACGTCTTATGTTAAGTATTTTTGTACCCTTTTTCATTATAAGTAATTGGACCAGAAGGATCTGGGTTTGAATATAAAATGTGTTTAAAGGATTTATATTTGAGAGTGGGGGATTGTACAGGAATACTTGGCAAGGCAGTGATGGGATTTTCATTACACAATGACAGATGAGGAGCATTTTACTTGGATAGGGGAGAAGACAGGTGTGTTAATTGGATGTCAAATATGAGGGAGTTGTGAGCTGATTAAAATTAAGAGGAGACATATTAGAAACTGTCTGTAGCTGACTGTTAAGAAGAAAAAGGCAGAAATTATAATGTGGTTTTGTCTTTCAGTTTTGTGGTATAAAAAAAAGTAGTAAGGATTGGGAATAATTTATTAGAATATTTAGGACTATTTTAACTTTTTGGCTATCAGTAATTATCAGGGATGCTCTCTTGTTAATTGTTGTCATCAGATCTTCCTTGCCTGTTTTTTTGCTCAACTCCATTAGTGCAGAGCAGCTTAGCTGATGTAGTCTGACACACACCCATCTCTCGTCATTGGCTCAGGCTGACGCTCTGCCTCCCTCTGCAGCTCGTCCTTTGCTGATAGACTTGTGCTTATACTTAACAGCTAATCACCGCCTTGGTCACCATGAAGTCAGTGCATTGAGGGCAGGTTTCTACTACTGCAAGGTCTAAATGATTATTCTTGCACAATGATGCTTCAAGTCAAATCAGGAAATCCAGGTTGAGCCAATACATAAGCTATCCTATCTGCTCACTAGAATATGTATTCTTGAGATACCGAAATTCTTGATATCTAGGTTTCTCCTTGCCTGTGCTTGGTGGTCTTTAACATCAGAGGCATTTGCATGAAACTACATCATGGATTTGCTGGATGTTACAGCATCCTTGAGAAGAGGTATTTTTGTATCTTTAAATAACCAGAAAGTTAATGAGCAATTCTGATGATGGGGTCAAACTACAGGAGAATGGGCAGGAAGAAATCTTTCTTGGATCTGCTGCATCACGTAATCCCAAGTAAATAATATTTTACAGGGATCACTGGGAATACGACCCCTGGAACCTCCACTTATCCAGAGAACCGTGTCTCTTCTAAATAGAGCAGTTGTAAGCCATGTGCACTGCAGCTCCATTTATCCTTATGGGAGTGCCAAAGACCAGCCAAGCACAGCACTTGGTTATCTCCGGTGGTCCCATTAAGAATGATTAGAGCAGTAGTGCGCATCATCGACCAACGCTCCATTCACACAGGCCTGGTTCTCCAGATCAGTGGGGGTCCCAGTGCTCAGATTACTAGCGATCAATAAGTTATTCCCTATCTCATTTCAAACTTGACAATACTCCTTTAAAGAACATAATCAGCCCAAAACTGGATTTTTAAGGATTCTTGAAAGCACATCTGTGTATCCCAAGTTGAGGAATTTCTGTCCCTTTATTTAGAGATTAGCGAACCCCAACTTAAAAGTTCAGGGTTCATACCGGACACTTAGTGTCTTGTGCAAAGCTCTGAACACGGACTTCTTCCGGAAGTTCGTTTTAATATTCCGAGCTCTGGGGGAAGTCCGGTCCAGAGAGAGAGAGAATTTTCGCGTTTCAAAGTTCGGGTCTCCATTATTTTCAATGGGGTTTAGATTCTGCTTCAAATTCGGATACAGTTCTAGTACCCGAACCGAACTTTGGACTTAAGTTCGGGTCGGGTACCAGAACCCAAACTTCCATGGGTCCACTCATCCCTACATTTACTTATAATTTTTAACAAGAATGTAGGGCAGAAAACCATCTGGTGCTTTTAAAGCAGCATATAAGTCCATGCTCCACCAGCCCAAGATGGAAGACCTAAGACATATAACAGTCCCAATACCAGCTGTAATTTCTTGGCCTGTGAGGCCTTCTTGTCTACTACAAAAGGTTGAATATTTAGGATAGACTGTTGAATATAAAAAATATCTGTATATTTTCTAACTATTAACCTCCTGTCTGCAGATCTACCTGTCTTGGAAGAGTGGTCCTGGAGAGGTGAAGCACTGGAAAGATATGATATCTCATCCAAGAACAGCTGTAGCACAATGGCACCAACTCAAGGCCTGAGCTTATGGTTTTTTCTGCACTCTGTGATCTCCTGCAGTTTTCGGTTACCTCCAACTAAGCCAATGCATTGGCCTCGCTCTTACTGTCTGCACAAACACACCCTGCAGGCTTGTATAAGGAATTGCCAGCTCGGAACTTTAGGTAACAGGATGCCCCTTGGCCACCTGTGCCATCTGCAGCTCCTCAACATGGATTGTGCTCTAAAACTCTCCATATATTTGTTATACCAGACACAGCTGCGGTTTTTCTTCTGGCCTCATAAAGAGTGGCACTACTTCCCAACACAGTGTTACAGAGACGCTGAGAAGGGCAGGGCAGGAACCTCCCGAAGGGAACCTCTCTCTCTGGACGGCCAAGCCTGCAAACTTTCCATGGCTTCATGGCTTCTACAAATACATGTTAGCTTCAAGAGCACTATAGTGTGCATAAGGTGGTTAGCAATTTAACAACTCACTTTTTGTAGTGGTGCGAAGGTGCAATGAACCCTAGAATTCTTTTCAGGGTTCATTTTTCTTTATAGAACGCAAAGATAAAGGCAATACCTATGTTATTGGGTCTTAGACACCTCCCCATGTACTTTTTCATGGAACATGGAGGTAGAATTAGGGTGGATTCTGCTCCACAGGCTCTTTACTGTATGTGTGTGGTTGTCAGTGTCCAACGTGCGTACAGCAATGTGTGATTGTGCGTATGTTTGTACGTGTGGGTGTTCTCTTTCTCAAAGCTCACCCCTTTCCTTACCATCTTCTCTTTTGCAGGCTGGGATGATGCTTTGGAGCACCTGCGTATCTTCGTACCGTGATTCTTTGTAGCTTAATTTGATTGTTGCCTCCTTTTTTTATTTTGAATTCTGTTTTTCACTAAATAGGTTATTTTTCAGAGTTTCGCTAAAAAATTAGAAAAACTTTTTTTTTTTTTTTTTAAAAAAAAAAAAGAAAAATCACAGACAATGTTGAGTTGAAGGGAGAAATTCTGTTCTGAAGTTTTCATTGTTCTCTGGAAACCATTAATATTGGGTAGCCACATTTTGCTGCCATTGAGGTCCGCAGTGCATTGGTTTCAGCCCTCCATGGCAGCAGGAAATTTATTGTTTGAGCCAAAGAGGATGCAACCTTGTCATGAAACATGGAGCTCAGTATTCCCAGCCTCCTAGAAGGAAGGATGAGTCTGTGGCCCAGTCCCCTTCTCTCCTGGTGATTACGTGGTGTAACCTTTATGTATCAGGGTCCCCTTGCCTTTTGAGCATCACCAGCCATTTAGTCTTCCAGGATGAGGCCTTGGACTTCCAACAGGGTCTCTGATTCTACAGGCTCCAGAGTCCCATGTATAAAGTCAAAACTGAGTTGTAAGTATGACATACCGATTATGGTGTCTGTGTGAAACAAGGGGAAAAACCCATTGTACCCGTTAAAAGTGAATTCTTCTCACTAGTTAATTGGATAAATCTGAACTAAGATTAAATAAATGCTGTAAAATCTGAACACAAGTTATTAATGGTGTTGAGCATTCATAAATCCCAATAATAGTTGTTCATGTCTAGCCCATTGCTCCATAAATAGTACATAAATCATTGTAATTGTTTGGTATCCAACAAGCATTCGAAGAAATGTTGACTTTTTTGTCTCATTAGCTACTGGCTTAAATTGGTATAGTTATTTCTGGTTAATGATAACAAGTAGTCCTGTTGTATTTTAGTTTCCGTTACACACGCTCATACTACAAGGTTGGGAACCAGTTAGAATTTTCAATATTAATCTGATTTAAAATGTGATCTGTAACAGAGCAATGTCAGGGGAAGCCTGGCAACTCTTTAAAGGACTTCCACGGCCAGACTTTGCACAAGCCACTCCATCTAGCAGGTCCCAGGGAACCCTGGCCTTCATAATTTATCCTGTACATAGGGATCTGGACTTACGCAGAGGACTCTGGGTCGGTGGAGCAGACAAGCAGAGAATAATCAGATTGCTGGCTCAGAACCAAGAGGTGATAGTCAAGAGAAAAATTGAGAAGCAGTCAGGTAGTCAAAAGAAAAGCTGAGGTCAAGAATGGGGAAAAAAAACTGTCTGAGTCAGAACTAAGAAAGAGGAGTAAACCAAAGTAAATGAAACCTGTAACTGGCAACTGGAAACTGATTACTAGAGGTTTTAAATAAAATGTGCCACAGCCCAAGGCTCACCGCAAAGAGCAAGTAAGATGAGTTACTCAAGTATTTACCCAGAAGCTCCCTGCTTGGATGGCACCACAAGTCCGAGAACTGCTCTACTGTCACCCAACGTTGCCCATAATGAAGCCACACAGATGCAGAGGTGGGAGCAAGCACAGAAAAACTAATAAGTTACAAAAAACACAAAGGACATTTATTTTCATTCATATATTGATAAACCTCTTCCTTAAATTCCTTAAAAAAATCTACATTCTACGTGAAACCTGGGGATTGTAACAAGGATTGGGGATTACTATGAACTACACATGGTCGCCAGCTTGTCTTTTATTTTTTCTAGACAGATTATCAAAAAATCTCAGCCAGACAATATTTTTTTGATAAGGATAATTACAGTCAAAAGTATCTGTATAAGTTTCTTCAGCTTCAAAAAAATCACAGATGGCTTACATTTTTTTTACAGATAATGCAAAAAAGTGTCCTATTTTTATGGACTGTCCTCAAATTTCTGGTTGGCAACCCTTGAACAGCAGCAATAACATGAAAAAGTAATAGTGCTATACAGTGCGCCAAAACACTACAAGAAATAGAACATCAAAATGAGCATACATAGAAATTTTTACTACATATAGTCACACACATATAGTCACTACATACAGTACATATGAACACTTCAAGGGGTTTTCCGGAAAGTTGGGTTCCCAGGCACAATACGTTGTAAAAAAAACCTATGCTTTACTCGCCATCATTGAGTCCAGTGCTGAGTTTCCGCCACTGCTGGTGGTTGTTGTTTGGAGTGTGAACGTCATATTGCCAATCACAGAGCTCAGTGCGCAGCGCAAGTAGCTGAGTTCACTGATTAACTGCAGCGCTGGTGACATGACGTCAGCACTGCAGACAGCAGACTCCAGGAGCAGCGGCAGAGACTCGGGGCTGGACCCAGGGAACGTGAATAACGCCTTGTATAGATCGGTGGGTTAGCCAGTGGTTGAGTACCCAGAAATCAGTAAGTTATAAATAACTTACTTTCTTGGGAATAACTCTTTTATTTTGAAACATGCAATGAAGGTTACTGAACCTGAGAATTCCCTCAAACATTGGCTCCATAACAGCAGCGTGGCCTACCTCCACTGGTAGACCCCTAAATAAATAAAGTGACTTCCCAATTTACTGCCATCAATGATTCGACACAAACCTATAGCCTTTAAACATTAAGGTGGCCATACAGTTAAAAGCCAACATACCAATCCTTCTTTCGTCTGGCACCTGTCATTGATGGAGAGGTTTTTCTTATAACTTTCTTGTTAAGATCATATGACCACTTTAAGGGTTTCCATGTTCAAATGTTTGCATTCACTTTACAGCATTCCGCTAAATCATAGCAATGTAAAAATAGATCTTGAATCAAAATGACAAAAGACATTGCAAGGATACAGGTAAGTAACATTTTGGGTGGTAGGATCAACCTTCAGGAGTCACTGTTAGGGCAGGTGAAGACGAGAGTATTTTTGGTCCAAGTAAGTTCCGACAAAACATTGGGTCTCACTTGGACCAGTGTTAGACTATGGGGGCTGTGCACATGTCCAATTTTTTCCTTGAACAGTGACTGTTCGAGGAAGAATATCGCTGCATGCCCAAGTTTGATCCGATATTCAGATCGCACTCAGCCATGCCAGTCAATGAGTACGTTGGAAACATCGGACTGCACTCAGATGATATTTGAGTACAGTTCAATTTCCACAGACTGACAGAATGGAGAAGATGGAGACATTTTTTCTCTATCTTCTCCTCATCCAAGAGAATTGGAGCACACTATGATCACACTCTGGTCAGAGTTTGATCACAGTGTGATTTGTATAATTGGCCTATTCTTTCAGATGAGAGAATCTACTTCCGTCTGCACCTGCCCTTATTTTACATAACTCTTGACTTTTCGATGAGCTTAGGCTCTCAACCAATTCCTGGAAAAGGGGCCATAGATCTTCTGCTGATCGCCATGTGTTTTTGGCTTCCTGCAAATGTGGACTCAAGGTTGGAAGCCAATTTCTGGTTGGTTGAAAATATTTTTACATTTTACCTTTTTTTTAAGGAATGTGGCATCTTTCTAGGTTTTCCATATTGAGCAAACTGCTGCACAGACGTTGGGAGACATTTTTTTTTCATTGACAGACGACGGTGCAACCTGTTCCTCATATAGGGAAAGAGTTAAAAGAGCACAAGCGGAACATTTGTGTTAGCAGCTTACAATGAATAATTTAATAATTCACATTAAAGATGGATCCTAACCATAAAATCTTTTCTTTGAAAATCCCTCACGGGCAATTCCACTGATTAAATAAATTAACATAGATCAGGAAAGAGTAGAGTCTACAAAACCAACCACCCGTAACACGGCCGAGCGTTGTACACTTACAGGACTTAATGTCCAAGTCAACGGCGGATTTGTTCATACCGTGCAAACAATAACAATACATTGCCGAGCGAGTGAGTCGTTATTCTGCACATCAGAGACGGCTCATCGTTGGAGACCACGAGAGAAAGATTTCTTTCGTCTTCTCCACTAATGAGGGGACAATTCGACAATAAGTAGACCATTGTGTAGATGTAGTGTTTCCCTGTGCTTCCAAGCCAAGTTTATTGCCTACTTAAATAAATTGCATAAAAGTACCTGGAAGGTTTCTGATACACTGTGCTACCCAATAAAAGCACAGTATGAGGATAATGTAAGTGCCCACCAGAGAAATAGTATTGGATTATACAAACCATACCACTGGTTAGGTACCAAGGGCTTAGAGTATAGATATATCACAACTTTATTTCCCAGAGTTGGTACAACTATCTCATAATTGTGAATGTGTTCTTTAGAGAAGAACTTGCATCCAAGTTAGAAGTTATAGAAAGTTTAAACACATACACTATATGGACAAATGTATCTGGGAAACTTCATAATCATTGAATTTAAATATTTCATTCCTATTGCCCAAGGTGTATAACTCCAGTCCCTCATAATGCAGTCCACTTAAACTAATATTTATGAAAAAATGGGGCGTTCTAAAGAGCTTAATGAATTTGAGTAATAGGACGCCATCAGTGTAACAACTCAGCTTGTGAGATTTCTTCCCTCCTAAATATTCAGTGATAGAGCCGCTGCGCTCACTACACCAGGGACGAACATTAACTGAAAGGGAACAACCCATTTACAGTGGCTTGTAAAGTTTTTGCACCCCTGGTCAGAATGATTGTTATTGTGAACAGTTAAGCAAGTTGAAGATGAAATTATCTCTAAAAGCCCTAAAATTAAAGATGACACATTTCCTTTGTATTTTAGGCAATATATATATACAGTGAAGGAAATAATTATTTAATCCCTTGCTGTTTTTGTAAGTTTGCCCACTGACAAAGACATGAACAGTCTATAATTTTAAGGGTAGGTTAATTTTAACATTGAGAGATAGAATATCCCAAAAAAATCAAGAAAATCACATTGTATAAATTAGATGAATTTATTTGCATTTTGCAGTGAGAAATAAGTATTTGATCCCCTACAAACCATTGAGTTCTGGCTCCTACAGACCAGTTAGAAGCTCCTAATCAACTCGTTACCTGTATTAAGGACAGCTGTCTTACAGTCACCTGTATAATAGACTCCTGTCCACAGACTCAATTAATCAGTCAGACTCTAACCTCTACAACATGGGCAAGACCAAAGAGCTTTCTAAGGATGTCAGGGACATAGACCTGCACAAAGCTGGAATGGGCTACAAAACCATAAGTAAGACGCTGGGTGAAAAGGAGACAACTGTTGGTGTAATAGTAAGAAAATGGAAGAAATACAAAATGACTGTCAATCGACATTGATCTGGGGCTCCATGCAAAATCTCACCTCGTGGAGTATTCTTGATCATGAGTGTAACGGGTCTGGGAGGCGGAACCTCTGAGCTACTATACAAGGGGGCGGCCCTTGTAAGGGAGCGGGTGGCAGTCTCTGGATGAACGGACAGGGAGATACGGCAAGTGATCAGGGCAGTCTCTGGGTAAAGGGTAGGTACGACCTGTGATGGCAGAGCCTCCGGGTAGGCTAGCAGGCAGATGGTAGATGTGTGCTCCCAGGTGAGCAAGCGAGAGTCTCTGGAATAGCAGGTGGTCACGGCACGTGACGGCGGAACCTCCGGGCTGGCAAGCAGGCAGGTAACGGAGAAGCGCTCCCAGGTGAGCGGACAAGAGTCTGAAGTAGCTGATGGTCACAGCACGTGACAACGGAGCCTCCGGGCAGGCAAGCAGGCAGGTAACGGAGAAGCGCTCCCAGGTGAGCGGGCAAGAGTCTGGAATAGCTGGTGGTCACAGCACGTGACAACGGAGCCTCCGGGCTGGCAAGCAGGCAGGTAACGGAGAAGCGCTCCCAGGTGAGCGGGCAAGAGTCTGGAATAGCTGGTGGTCACAGCACGTGACAACGGAGCCTCCGGGCTGGCAAGCAGGCAGGTAGCTGATGTGCGCTCCCAGGTGAGCGGGCAAGCTGGTCCATAGACAGACTGACCGGAGTTGTAAGGCAGACCGTCGGACCTCAGGAAAGCAGGCAGGTAGCTGATGTGTGCTCCCAGGTGAGCGGGCAGGCTGGTCCTTTAGACAGACTGACAGGAGTAGTAAGGCAGACCGTCGGACCTCAGACTGGCAGACAGGTAACAAGTATTCAGGCAGGAATCAGGCAGGTAACTGGCAGGAAACTGGCAGGTAACTGGCAGCGGGACCTGAGGGCTGAAGCACAGGTGAGACACAGGTGCAAACAACATTGCTCGGGCACCTCCATTTTGGAGGAGGTGCCTTATATATGATGAAGTCCTCCGGCCATTGGCCGGGGACTCCTTAGGACGGCGCGCGCGGCCCCTTTAAGAGGAGGGGAGCGCGCACGCGCCCTAAGCACAGGGGCCGGGAAGGAGCGCGCGCTGAGAGCAGAGCGGGAGGAGGACGCCGGGAAGGAGCGCGCGCTGACAGCAGAGCGGGGAGAGGACGCCGGGCACGGAGCAGAGCGGTGAGGGGAGCAGCGTCCCTGCCTAGCAGAGGGCAGGGACGCCAGCGCTACAGTACCCCCCCCTTTAGGCCCCCCCTTTTTTAGGCCAGACAGAAATTTAGCTAGGATGAGAGGGGCATGGATGTTCTCCCGGGGCTCCCACGTTCTCTCCTCAGGACCAAACCCCTTCCAATCTACCAGAAAAAAGGTCTTTCCTCTTACCCTTTTGGTGGCAAGAATGTTCTCTACCTCAAACTCGTCCTCAGCAGAAACCGGAGCAGGAGGCGTACCTGTAGACTTGGAAAAAGAGTTAAGTACCACAGGTTTGAGGAGAGATACATGGAAGGAGTTAGGGATCCGTAAGTTGGCCGGGAGTTTCAATTTATAGGCCACCGGGTTGATCTGACTGATGACCTCCAGTGGGCCGATGAACCGAGGCCCTAACTTATAGGAAGGGATCTTGAGCCGGACATATTTGGACGAGAGCCAGACTTTATCCCCAGGACGGAATTGAGGAGGGTCCAGACGTTTTTTGTCAGCGTGTCTTTTCATACGCTCGGAAGACTGAAGGAGTGCGGATCGGGTACTCTCCCAAATGGAGGAAAATTTGCTAACGAGAGATTCCGCAGCCGGGTTGTCCACCGAGGTGGAGACAGGAAAAGGAATCCGAGGATGCTGACCAAAGACTACAAAAAACGGGGATTTGGAGGAGGATTCGCTCTCGTGATTATTGTAAGAGAACTCGGCCCATGGTAGGAGATCCACCCAGTCAGAATGGTGGGCATTAACGAAGTGCCGGAGGTAACTGGTCAGGTTCTGATTGATCCGCTCCACTTGACCATTGGACTGTGGGTGGTAAGCGGAAGAGAAGTCCAGGGTGACGTCTAGTAGTTTACAAGTGGCTCTCCAGAAGCGTGAGGTGAACTGTACCCCACGATCCGACACGATGTGGAGGGGCAGGCCATGAAGACGGAAGATGTGACGAATAAAGTCTCTAGCTAGCTCGGGTGCAGACGGGAGGCCTGGCAGGGGAACGAAATGAGCCATCTTGGAGAAGCGGTCAGCGACCACCCAAATGACCGTACAACCGGCAGAGAGTGGGAGGTCAGTTATGAAGTCCATTGCAATATGCTGCCAGGGGGCAGCAGGTACTGGGAGCGGAAGGAGGCGACCGGCTGGCAGATGTCTCGGAACCTTGTTGCGGGCGCAGGACACACAGGCAGAAACAAAGTCTATTACATCCTTGTGCAGGGTAGGCCACCAGTAGTGCCGGGAAATAAGCTGGAGGGTCTTCTTCTGACCAGCGTGGCCAGCCAGTTTAGACGAGTGACCCCAGTGAAGGATCTTCTCCCGATCAGGTACTGATACGAACGTCTTTCCGGGAGGGAGACGATTTAGACTCACGGGAGCCACCTGCATTACTCTGGCGGGATCGATGATGTGTTTCGGATCTTCCTCGAGATCAGATACCAGAAAGGATCGAGACAAGGCGTCCGCCTTGACGTTTTTGTCAGCCGGGCGAAAATGAAGGACAAAATCAAAACAAGCAAAAAACAAGGACCACCGGGCTTGGCGCGGGTTAAGTCTCTGGGCATGCTGGAGGTAAGCCAAGTTCTTGTGGTCAGTGTAAATTATTACCGGGTGAAGAGCCCCCTCAAGCAGGTAACGCCACTCCTCCAATGCCAGTTTGATGGCCAATAACTCTCGATCTCCTATGGAATAATTGCGCTCTGAGGAGGAGAAGAGTTTAGAGAAGAAGCCGCAAGTTACCATCCTCCCGGAAGAAGATTTTTGAGTAAGTACCGCTCCAGCTCCAGAGGAGGAGGCGTCCACTTCCAGGAAGAACTGCTTGTTGCCGTCCGGGCGATGCAGCACCGGGGCGGAAGAGAAGGCCTGTTTTAAGGAAAGAAAGGCTTCTTCTGCTTCGGGCGGCCACTCTTTGGGATTAGTACCCTTACGGGTGAGCGCGGAAATTGGGGCAGTCCGGGAAGAGAAGTGTGGTATGAAGAGGCGGTAGTAGTTGGCAAAGCCCAGGAACCGCTGAATGGCCTTCAGCCCCTCCGGTCGAGGCCATTTCTCGATGGCAGACAGTTTCTCTGGATCCATTCGTAGGCCGGTCTGAGAAATAATGTAGCCCAAAAACGGAAGCGAGGTCTGCTCAAAGAGGCACTTCTCGTATTTAGCGAAGAGGTGATTCTGCCTGAGCCTGAGCAGGACCTGACGAACGTCCCTCCGGTGAGTCTGGAGATCCGGAGAGAAGACCAAGATGTCGTCCAGGTACACCACTACGCAGGAGTAGAGAAGGTCCCGGAAGATGTCATTGACCAACTCTTGAAAGACGGCAGGAGCGTTACAGAGACCAAAGGGCATTACCAGGTATTCATAGTGGCCGTCCCGGGTGTTGAATGCCGTCTTCCATTCATCCCCTTGACGGATACGAACCAGGTTGTACGCCCCACGGAGGTCTAGTTTGGTGAAGATTCTAGCCCCCCTCAGACGATCAAATAATTCTGGAATGAGCGGAAGGGGATACTTATTCTTCACCGTGATCTGGTTTAGGCCTCTATAGTCTATACAGGGACGGAGAGAGCCGTCCTTCTTTTTGACGAAAAAGAAGCCTGCTCCCGCCGGGGAGGTAGATTTCCGGATGAATCCCCTGGCCAGATTCTCCTCAATATATTCGGACATCGACCGGGTCTCAGCAGCGGATAAAGGATAAATACGCCCACGGGGAGGAGTAGTACCGGGTAACAGGTCGATGGGACAGTCGTATGGTCTATGAGGGGGTAATGTCTCTGCCTCCTTTTTATTAAAGACATCAGCATAAGACCAATAAGGAATTGGAAGTCCAGGTAGATTAGCTGGGGTAGGAGAGGGACGGACGGGATGGACGGGAACCAGGCAGGTCTTATGACAGTCTTGTCCCCAGCGAAGGACTTCTCCGGTTTGCCAGTCAAGCACGGGTGCATGTTTCTGGAGCCAAGGCAGACCTAGCAAGAGGGCGTGAGAGAGTCCAGGCAGAACATGAAAGGAGATACTCTCAGAATGCAGCATTCCCACCTGCAGAGTAATGGATTCGGTGATGAGTTGGATGGGGCGTGGTAAGAGACCCCCATCCACGGCAGCCACAGACAAGGGTACAGCCAGAGGTTTGGTGGGGATGCGGTATTTCTCTACCAGGGACTGTGAAATAAGATTCCCGGCTGCTCCAGAGTCCAGTTGGGCTAGTTCGAAATAACGGTTCTCCCCGTAGACGATTGAAACTGACAACAGCAGGGATGGAGAGGATTTATTCTTGTCTAGGTGGACCTCTCTGAGCGAACCTAGACACAGGCGTTTCCCGACCTCTCCGGGCAGGCACGGATCCGGTGCTCCTTACTGCCACAGTAGAAGCAGGTCCCCTCGGCACGGCGTAAGTCCTGATGGGTCTTGACCATCTTGGTCTGGTCGACCTGCATAGGCTCAGGAGGGTGTACCTGGTTAGAGGCAGAAGGAGTGACGGGTTTCTGAAAAGTAGGAGCTAGACGTGGTAACCTCCTCTCACGGGTGACCTCTCTGGCACGCTCCTGGAACCGTAGGTCAGTCCGGGTGGCAAGAGTTATTAAGTCATCGAGAGTGGTAGGAATGTCCCGACCGGCAAGTTCATCTTTAATACGGCCGGACAGACCCTCCCAGAAGACGGAAACCAGAGCGTCGTTATCCCAGGCCAGCTCCGAGGCAAGGGTACGGAACCGTATGGCATATTGGCCCACGGTGAGACTCCCCTGACGGAGGCGTAGCAACGATGATGCAGATGAGGTCTTCCGTCCGGGTTCGTCGAAGACTTTCCGGAAAGCCGTGAGAAAAGCAGGCAAGTTGGACACTAGGGGGTCTCCTCTCTCCCATAGAGGATTTAGCCAGGCCAGGGCCTCCCCGGTGAGATGGGACATGATGAAGGCAATTTTGGCCCGGTCGGAGTTAAACTGGTAGGACAAAAGTTCGAAATGCAGGGTGCACTGATTTAAGAAGCCCCGAGCCTGGACGGAGTCGCCTCCGAAGCGAGGAGGTGCAGAAAGCCGGGGTCCGGGGTAGGATACCATGGTATTAGTGGGCAGCGGAGCTGCCGGATTGCAAGATATGGCACTGGCGGAGGTTGTTGGTGGATCAGACAGAGTGTTCAGGCGAGTATTAACATTCCGCAGGTGACCCAGGATGGACTCCTGTTGGGACCTCTGACGGGACAGTTCAAGACAGAGGTCCGAGAGTGAGGGAGCTTGGGTGCCACCGGGTTCCAGGGCCCGAGCAAACTGTAATGGGTCTGGGAGGCGGAACCTCTGAGCTACTATACAAGGGGGCGGCCCTTGTAAGGGAGCGGGTGGCAGTCTCTGGATGAACGGACAGGGAGATACGGCAAGTGATCAGGGCAGTCTCTGGGTAAAGGGTAGGTACGACCTGTGATGGCAGAGCCTCCGGGTAGGCTAGCAGGCAGATGGTAGATGTGTGCTCCCAGGTGAGCAAGCGAGAGTCTCTGGAATAGCAGGTGGTCACGGCACGTGACGGCGGAACCTCCGGGCTGGCAAGCAGGCAGGTAACGGAGAAGCGCTCCCAGGTGAGCGGACAAGAGTCTGAAGTAGCTGATGGTCACAGCACGTGACAACGGAGCCTCCGGGCAGGCAAGCAGGCAGGTAACGGAGAAGCGCTCCCAGGTGAGCGGGCAAGAGTCTGGAATAGCTGGTGGTCACAGCACGTGACAACGGAGCCTCCGGGCTGGCAAGCAGGCAGGTAACGGAGAAGCGCTCCCAGGTGAGCGGGCAAGAGTCTGGAATAGCTGGTGGTCACAGCACGTGACAACGGAGCCTCCGGGCTGGCAAGCAGGCAGGTAGCTGATGTGCGCTCCCAGGTGAGCGGGCAAGCTGGTCCATAGACAGACTGACCGGAGTTGTAAGGCAGACCGTCGGACCTCAGGAAAGCAGGCAGGTAGCTGATGTGCGCTCCCAGGTGAGCGGGCAGGCTGGTCCTTTAGACAGACTGACAGGAGTAGTAAGGCAGACCGTCGGACCTCAGACTGGCAGACAGGTAACAAGTATTCAGGCAGGAATCAGGCAGGTAACTGGCAGGAAACTGGCAGGTAACTGGCAGCGGGACCTGAGGGCTGAAGCACAGGTGAGACACAGGTGCAAACAACATTGCTCGGGCACCTCCATTTTGGAGGAGGTGCCTTATATATGATGAAGTCCTCCGGCCATTGGCCGGGGACTCCTTAGGACGGCGCGCGCGGTCCCTTTAAGAGGAGGGGAGCGCGCGCGCGCCCTAAGCACAGGGGCCGGGAAGGAGCGCGCGCTGAGAGCAGAGCGGGAGGAGGACGCCGGGAAGGAGCGCGCGCTGACAGCAGAGCGGGGAGAGGACGCCGGGCACGGAGCAGAGCGGTGAGGGGAGCAGCGTCCCTGCCTAGCAGAGGGCAGGGACGCCAGCGCTACAATGAGGAAGGTGAGATATCAGCCTAAAACTACACAGGGGGGAACTTGTTAATGATCTCAAGACAGCTGGGACCACAGTCACCAAGAAAACCATTGGTAACACATTACGCCTTAAAGGTTTAAAATCCTGCAGTGCCCGCAAGGTCCACCTGCTCAAGAAGGCACATGTGCAGGCCCATCTGAAGTTAGCCAATGAACACCTCGATGATTCTTGATTCTGTGAGTTATTGGGAGAAGGTGCTGTGGTTAGATGAGACAAAAATTGAGCTCTTTGGCATTAACTCAACTCACCGTGTTTGGAGGAAGAGAAATGCTGCCTATAACCCAAAGAACACCGTCCCCACTGTCAAGTATGGAGGTGGAAACATTATGTTTTGGGGGTGTTTTTCTGCTAAGGGCACAGGACTACTTCACCGCATCAATGGGAGATGGATGGAGCCATGTACCGTAAAATCCTGAGTGACAACCTCCTTCCCTCTGCCAGGACATTAAAATTGGGTCGTGGCTGGGTCTTCCAGCAAGACAATGACCCAAAACATACAGCCTAGGCAACAAAGGAGTGGCTCAAAAAGAAGCACATTAAGGTCATGGAGTAGCCTAGCCAGTCTCCAGACCTTAATCTCATAGAAAACTTATGGAGGGAGTTGAAGCTCTGAATTCCCAAGCGACAGCCTCAAAATCTTAATGATTTAGAGATGATCTGCAAAGAGGAGAGGACCAAAATTCCTCCTGACATGTGCGCAATCTCATCATCAACTACAAAAAACGTCTGACTGCTGTGCTTGCCAGCAAGGGTTTTGCCACCAAGTATTAAGTGTTGCTTGCCAGAGGAATCAAATGCTTATTTCTCACTGCAAAATGCAAATAAATTTATCTAATTTATACAATGTGATTTTCTTGATTTTTTTGGGATATTCTATCTCTCAATGTTAAAATTAACATACCCTTAAAATTATAGACTGTTCATGTCTTTGTCAGTGGACAAACTTACAAAAACAGCAAGGGATCAAATACTTATTTCCTTCACTGTATATACTAATTTTTTTTCATCTTAAAAATTACAAAAAGAAAAATGGGCCAATGCAAAAGTTTGGACACCCTTGGAGATTTGTGTGCTCAGACATCTTTGACCAAGGCTTCAGGCCTTAATTAGCCTGTTAGGGTTATGGCTTGTTCACTATCATCGTTAGGAAAGGCCAGGTTATGGAAATTTCCCGGCTTTATAAAACTCAGCCTCCTCTAACCTTGTGCCAAAAAACAGCAGCCATGGGTTCTTCTAAGCAGCTGCCTAGCACTCTGAAAATAAAAATGGAGGAGGCCCACAAAGCAGGAGAAGGCTATAAGAAGATATCAAAGCGTTTTCAAGTTGCCCTTTCCTCCGTTTGAAATGTAATTAAGAAATGGCAGTTAACAGAAACAGTGGAGGTCAAAATAAGATCTGAAAAAACAAGCAAAATTTCAGTGAGAGCTGCTCATAGGATTGCTAGAGATTCAAATAAGAACCCCCTCTTGACTGCAAAAGACCTACAGAAAGATTTAGCAGACTCTGGAGTTGTGGTACATTGTTCTACTGTTCAGAGTCACCTGTACAAATATGGCCTTCATGAAAGAGTCATCAGAAAAAAAACTCTCCTGCGTCCTCACCATAAAATTCAGCATCATAAGTATGCAAAAGAACATCTAAACAAGTCTAATGCATTTTGGAAACAAGTCCTGTGGACAGATGAGGTTAAAATAGAACTCTTTGGCCACAATGATCAAAGGTATGTGTGGAGAAAAAAGGGAACAAAATTTCAGGAAAAGAACATCTCACCAACCAGTAAGCATGGGGGTGGAACAATTATGCTTTGGGGTTGTGTTGCAGCCAATGGCACGGGGAACATTTCACGGGTAGAGGGAAGTATTTCAACAAATTCTTGATGCAAACATAACACATCTGTAAAAAAGCTGAAGTTGAAAAGTGGATGGTTTCTGCAAATAGATAATGATCCTAAACACACGTCAAAATCCACAATAGACTACTTCAAAAGGTGAAAGCTGAAGGTTTTACAATGACCCTCACAGGCCCCTGATCTGAACATCATTGAAAATCTGTGGCTAGACCTCAAAATAGCAGTCCATGCAAGACGACCCAAGAATCTCACAGAACTGGAAAATTTTTCCAAGGAAGAATGGATGAAAATCCCTCTAGCAAGGATTGAAAGACTCTTAGCTGGCTACAAAAAGCGTTTAGAAGCTGTGATACTTGCAAAAGGGGGTGCTACTAGGTACTAACCATGCAGGATGCCCAAATTTGTGCATTGGCCTATTTTCCTTTTTGTAATTTAAAATGTAAAAACTGACAATATACTTTTGTTTTTTGCTTAAAATACAAAGGAAATGTTGTCATCTTTAACTTTAGGCCTTTTATAAATCATTTCATCTTCAACTTGCATAGCTGTTCACAATAACAGTACATTTTTACATGTGACTGTAAATTGTTTGTGAACACTTTGTAATATGCTTTGTAAGACATAATGAATCAAAATAGGGTGAAACTTATTTAAGATTAGGGATTAATAGAGTCACGGCGCACCATTAAACACTCATGGGAGGAGATGATTTAGATACAATTTAATATAGCTTGGGCCAAGAGATACTGAGCAGAAGTTCCAGGGCATCTGTCCCTGGTGTCAGCCACTGCTTGAGACACTTCATCTTAAATCAGTAAGTGAATTCTGAGTCCAATACCTGCTCTATAATATCTCTGAGACTATGGGACGGTTCAGATTACATTGAGGAACCCCTTTGTTCAGTGTTGAGGGTGTAAAACATTGACGTGAAGGGTAGCTTTCTACAATAGGTTGCAGAAGCAAGAATTTTTTTCCATCAAATTAAATGTGATCTTTATCATATTTTTCTTTTTCTCTTTAAAGGAAAAAAGATATCTGGACCATGTTCAGCATAATTTAGAATCTTGTTTGGTCATTTCAACTAGGTATGTTTCACTCTGAAACGTTGTCACCTGGATCGCATGATCCTTGGGCAGCTTTAAAAAGTTTTCCGTAAAACTTGGCAAATTAAAACATACCTGGCTGAAATATGGCTCGGGCAGTATGAATCTAATGACAGCTTCCGTTTAATAAAGTCTAATTACAAATCATTTGTTTTTGTGTTTTTGAATTGTATTTCCATTATTTCATGCTGTTCTTCCATTTATATAGATACAATCCTGTTGGTTGCCCTTGCAGACAGATACGGTTCAGCTCATTTCCACAGTCAGACATGTGACCTGACAAATATCTAACAGCAATTCGTTACGTTCCGCTAACCATCAAAATACTAACTATAGCTCTAAACATACATTCACCATTGATTTCACACAGGACTGTCCCACAAGCTGAAGTAATTATGCTAATTTGCATTAAAATCTATGTTAATTTTGGGGGCATTCCAATGTGGAAAAGGCCAAGGCTTTACCAGCGCCGTACTCTATCTCCATGAGTCCCATACTAGTATGGATAATGAATGGAGTAATGGTCACGCATATTCACTACAACTCCATTTACATAGAAGACTGAGGGGCTCCTATTCTCATAATCAATGTGGGTCCCAGCAGTCAGACACCAAGCAATCATACATTTATCACCTATCTTGTGCATTGGTGACAACTAGGTCCAGACTTATTTGAACAATTACTGAATCTTGGTGATTTGGATTCTGCAGGTCAATATTTTGGATGTAAAATAAAATAACTGAGATACCCTTGAAGTTTAGACTTTCAGGTTGAATTAAAGGGGTTGAACAAAAATTTCCTGTTAAACTTTTGAGAATTGCAACAATTTTTCAACAAAGCCTCCTCATTTCAAGATCTTAAAAGTAATTGGACAAATTAACTTTGTCATAAATAAAGTGTTCATTTTTAATACTTTGTAGAGAATCCTTTGCAGGCAATGACGGCCTGAAGTCTGGAAGCCATGGACGTCACCAATCTCTGGGTTTCCTCCTTTGTGAGGCTTTGCCGGCCTTTACTGCAGCTGACTTCAGTTGTTGCTTGTTTGTGGGTCTATCTCCCTTAAGTTTCGTCTTAAGCTTGTGAAATGCTTCTCGATGGGGTTGAGAACTGACGATTGACTCGGGCATTGCACAATATTCCACTTTTTTGCC
The DNA here is from genome assembly GCF_046119375.1 of Phyllobates terribilis. Lineage (NCBI taxonomy): Eukaryota > Metazoa > Chordata > Amphibia > Anura > Dendrobatidae > Phyllobates > Phyllobates terribilis. Next base: position 26,281,969 of record NW_027362773.1, read on the forward strand.
TTCTTTTGGGTTGCTTTCGCAGTATGTTTTGGCCCGTTGTCCATCTGTACTGTGAAGCACCGTCCAATCAACATTGCTGCATTTGATTGAATCTGAGAAAAAAGTATCACCCTGTACACACAAGATTCATCCAGCTGCTTCTGTCTTCAGTCACATCATCAATAAACACTAGTGACCCAGTGCCATTGGAAGCCATGCATGTCCATGCCATCACACTGCCTCCACCATGTTTTACTGAGGATGTGCTGTGCTTTGGATCAGTAGCCGTTCCAAGCTTTCTCCATACTTTCTTCTTCCCATCATTCTGGTAGAGGTTGATCTTAGTTTCATCTGTCCAAAGAATGCTTTTTCAGAACTGGACTGGCTTCTTTAGATTTATTTTGGCAAAGACTAATTTGCCCTTCTTATTTTTATTATATAAGAATAACAATAATAATAATTTTTCTTTCAATAGTGACAACATATTCCGTAGCACTTTACAATTCAGAGGGGACATGTATCTTTAAGGCTGATTAATGGTTTGCACCTTGTGGTGAACCCTCTGTATTTGCTTTCACGAAGTCTTCTCTTTATGGTAGACTTAGACTAAAACACCTACTTCCTGAAGAGAGTTCCTCACTTGGGTGGATGTTGTGAAGGGGTTTTTCCTTACCATGGAAATGATTCTGTGATCATCCACCACTGTTGTCTTCAATGGACGTCCAAACCTTTTTGAGTTCTCAAACTCACCAGTGCGCTCCTATTTTGCAGAATGCACCAATCTGTTGATTTGGCCATTTCTAACATTTCTGCTACCTCTCTGATGGATTTTTTTTTCAGCCTAATAATGGTCTGTTTCTCTTCCATTGACAGCCCCTTTGACCGCATATTGTGGGGTCACAGCAACAGCTTCCAAATGCAAATGCCACACCTTGAATTAGCTCCAGACCTTTATCTGCTTAACTAATGCTGGATTATCTAGGTAATAGCCCATTAAAGAGCTTTTGAGATAATTGCCCAATTACTTTTGGTCCCTTGAAAAAGAGGCAGCTACATATTAAAGAGTTGTAATGCCTAAACCCTTACTCTAATTAGGATATGTATACCATCCAATTAAAGCTGAGAGTCGGCACTTTAAGCCCATATTAATTGTATAACTGTACCTTGAATATGTTTTGGTGAACAGCTAAAATGCCAAAACTTGTGTCACTGTCCAAATAATTCTGCACCTAACTGTACATGACTATAGGATAATCCCTTTTAATGTTGATAGTATGTCTGAATACAAAAAACAAAAAAAACACATTATAAAAATTGATGTTCTGAAGTAGGTTCTCAGTACAAAGCACTTAAAGTGTGACCTTCATTCTTTTTTTTTTCTTAAATCAATAGTACACATGAAAATAAGAAACTTTGTAATATATCTTATCAGAGAAATCCGCTTTTTTCCTGGACTGATCATTCGCTCTCAAAATTCTTAATTTACAGGTAAATTCTGTCTTCAGTAAGTACAGACTTTCCTATTACTGAGATAAGATATGACAGTTGGTGCTCATAAACTTCTATGTAGAACTGTAACTTTTGTTTCAGGAGAAAGTGTGTGTCTGCCTCTAGATTTTTCCTCCTCCTCACCCCTCACCTTCAAAAACACCAACTGCAATCTCCTATCTCAAAAGCTAAGATAAAAACAAAATGAACAAATACCCTGCAATAAATAAATAGCAATAGTGCATGAAAATAACGTACGGTACTTAGTTAACATAATTTTGATTAAAAAAAAGTAAAAGCCATCCCACCACGTCAAGGTGACCCTATTCAGGATGGTCCTAACCTCTAGTATTAAAACCTTACCATATGTCAAATGATGTAAATGTTAATAAGAACGGAGGACCTTTAGGCTATGTGCACACGATGCGGATTTGGTGCGTTTTTTTGTGCGGAAATGCTGCAGAAATGCATTGCACATCTTATCCCATGACTTTCTATGAGATTTTGCAAGTTCTGTGCACATGGTCAGGATTTTTTCTGCGCGGATTTTAGGTGCGGAAAAAAATGCAGCATGACCACTTCTTGTGCGTTTCCGCATGCGGATTTGCCTATACAATGCATTGGAAAAACACGTGTAAAATCCGCATGCATTTTTTCTGCCAAGAACATACAGAAATGCTCTGGAAAACTTCTGCTTCATTTCTGCATTGTGGGCACATAGCCTTAGGGTTTTGTTTCAGGGTTTTTACACTTGTGCAAATAAGGGGGTGGCCTCCCTTTTCTTTGAGCTGGACATTATATTTATATAGCTCCCTGTGGCTGTGTGTTCATTAGTCGGGGCCTCTGTCCTGCTCGGCCTTTATGCACATTTACATGCACATCATTTTACATATGGAAAGCTTTTAATAGTTGAGGTTAGGACCTTCCCAAATAGGGTCACCTTGACGTGGTGGGATGGCTTTTACATTTTTTTGATCAAAATTATGTTAACTAAGTACCTTATTTTATTTTCATGCATTATTGCTACTTATTTAGTGCAGGGTATTTGCTCATTTTATCTTAGGTTTAGTCTGTTTTGTGGCCAGTGTGAACCAACTTAAATTCCAGTTCATCTCTTTAGGTTTTTGATCTCCTATCTCAGTAAAGGGAAAGTCTTCTTTCATTGAATACAGATCTTACCAATGAACTGAGAGTGAAAGCTCAGTCCAGGAGGAGGAAGAAGCAGATTTCTCTGATATTACAAAGTTTCATTTATGAAATAAAAAATGAATACGACGGTTACATGTTAAATCTCCCTTTAGCTGGGGGAGGGGGTCTAATTAGAGTTCATTACCACTCGTATTCAGGTCAATGGGAGTCATGAACAACAGAATACAAATTGGGCCCTGTAGGAGAATTTTAACAAGTAAGTAGGAGGAAAAACAGAACATTAGCGGTTGGCATTCAAAAGAGTTACTTTTCCTATTTACTCTTAATGGTTTATGCAGGACTTTATATACATGTGAGCACATTAATTGTGCAATCAGTGCTATATCTATAGGGGGGTATAAAAGGCAGAAGTTGCTTCCTTGCCTTGGTGCTTAATAGGACCTAAGTGCCCCTCGATCACTTAAAAGGACAACAGTTTTATAAGGCCTCATTCAGATGTCTGATTTTTGCGTACGAGTGCTATCCATGTTTTTCACGGATAGCATTCCTACCCATGATATTCTATGAGACAATTCACATTTCTGTTTTTTCCTCGGACCATGTGGTCCACAGCACATGGGGTCGGATCAAAATCGGCAATACAAGTCAATGTGCCCGTGAAAAATATCAGACCACATTCGGATGACACCCGAGTGCGACCCGATTTTCACAGACTCTCAGAATGGAGAAGGTGGAGAAATTTATTTTTGCAGTTTCTCCATGTACGATAAAATTGGATGACACTTGTACCACGCTCTGATTAAACTCTGATCAGAATAATCTAAAAAAAAAACAATTTTCTCGTGAAAAAATTGGACTTCTGAATGAAGCCTAAATGGCTATTTTAACAAATAGCTTAAAAGTGAGTTTTCCTTTAAGTATCCGCAGAGTCAATAACTTTTCTGACTCATCCAAAGAGCAAAAGGGAATTTGCTACATTTTATTCCATAAAGGTTTAATAACATCATGTCACCGGGTCGTTTTCGGCTAAAAGACAATAAAGGTAGAAAATTGACTCTTCATCTTCAGCATGGCTCCCTGAGCTCAGGTGAGGAAGCGGATTCATTGATCGCCCAGGTAAGTGCCCTTTTCCAGGAGACCTGCCTCCATTCACTGCCGGTAAGAGGTGTGCGCCTAGATAGAAATCACTGCGATGGGACAGGATTCAATCTCGCTACATGATGATGATGTGCAGAGCAGACGCTCATCACCTCTACGAGGGGAAATATTTCAGATTTCTGCTCTTTAGTTTTCTGCAAACTCATTTCATTTCAAAGACATGAGATTTTATACCTCAGCCCATAACAACAAAATACTTCACCACTGGCGATAAAGACTAACCTTTAGAAAACATTTCAGAGTGATTGGTTTCCTTAAAACATAAACTGGCACAAGGCAATCCCCTCTCTCCGAGAGTGGAGAATACAGCCGAAGACATTTATAACCACTGATCCGCTGCTTGCAAAGTTTAAATTGCTGGTTTCTAACATTCTCAGACAAAAGATTACATTTTTTCCCAGTAAATGATATGTATTCTTATGGAAAGACTTAGAAGAAAAAAGAGATGAGGAAGATTTAAAGGGGTTGTCCACTACAGATCTCGATCTGAATGTTTGGCGCTGATAAAATAAAAAAACTTATACTCACCTCCTGTGCCGGCTCCGTTCCAGCGGTGTCGCCACTCGCGTTCCCAGGGCTCCCGTGCGGTTGTTATGACACATGAGCCCTTTCCCCAATCAGCGCTGTTCCCGCCTTCGGACAAATCGAACATCAACAGGAAGCCAGAGATCTGCCGCAGCCCTGGCTTCCTGTTAATGCTCAATATCCAGTAAATTCTTCTCTTTTCTCTGCTCTATGTAGAAACTGGAAGTCTCTTTTCCCTGCAAAAATCATTCCCCTCTTCAACTCCTGACCCAGTTTCTCCCTCCTCCCTCATGCCAGGGACTTTTGCATTGATGATGACTCACGCAGAGAAAAGATATGTCACGCAAAGTGTGGGAAAGACGAAGTGCAACACGAAGGGAAGAGGGGGAGGAAGCCCAAACACTGGGGAAAGGTGGAGTGGAGACCCCTAGGCAGATCTAATATCACCCTGCCTACCCTACCGTCACTATATAGGTCCCTCACCTATCGCCGAGCTGGACCTAAGCCCTGGAAGTCCCTAGAGCTTGGCCCTAGATAGGGAGGGGAAGGGGTGAGTACTGGTCAGGCCCCACTATAAACTAAAGACAACAAGGTAGACAAACACAAGGGATAAACTTAGCTTGAGCAGACACCAGAGGAGAAACGCCAACTGTCCTCCAAGGGCGCCAAAGAACAAGCTAGCCGACTACCAGTGCTGCAAGACTGCACAAAGGTACATAAAAGTATCATTGGCGATTCCCTGGAGCAAACTGAGTGTTTTTAACTCCTAGGCAAAGGTGTGTCAATCAGCAGCAGGAGGGAGGTCGCCGCTGGGTCCTAAAGGAATAAGGATTAAGAAGGTGTCTGTAATGCCAAGCGCTGTGACATTCTACAGCCAGATCCAGAGCGACTGTCTATAACACCTGACACACCTGTGACAAGATACTTCCTGTTTTTACTTAGAGCTTTGAAGGATTCAGCTAGCCAGTTGTTAATCATGTGATGTCACAGACCTAATGGAAAAGAGTAAAATTAACTGGGTATAAAGGCAAAATGAGCAATTGTAAGTACACAGTGCTATATATTATGATGACTCCAATATATTAAAGGGAATCTATTAGTTCATTTTTGCATACCCTACTAATAGAATCAGAAAATGGGGCTTGTGCATCCCTTTCAGGATATGTAACTTTTATTGATGTACGTTACCCTGTTATGTTGCTGTAAGCCATAGTAAATGTATAGTCGCGCTATAGTCAAACATATGTTAATGCTAAATGAATATTCACCCCTTCCCCTGCCCATAATCCTGCCCACTCCTCTGCCTGTGTCAGTGATTCAGTCAGACTGCTGGATACACGAGGATCTCATCGCAATCCTCGGACTGGCCGTCTCCTCTCCTGACCTGATGGAACATACATCAATAAAAGTTACATATCCTGAAAGGGCATCCCAAGCCCTATTTCATGATACTATTAGTAGGATATGTAAAAATTACCTGAAAGATTCTCTTTAAGAGGATAAAAACTTTGATGGGGGTGCTTCTTCAACTCTAAATCACATTTTCTGCCATTACTAAATTTTGTGGGAGCATGTAATGCTCAATAACTTTATGGTGCAGATAGTAATGTAAAGCATCCAAGCTTTTTGATGAAACTGAACTTACTTTATTTAACTACAGCCACACTTAGGCAGGTGTGGCATCTGGATCCCTTATTCTTTTTGACAATAAGGCCATGTTCACACTAGGTGTTTTTTCAGCATTTTCTTGTCGCTTTTTTTTATGCAGATTTTCAGCTGCGTTTTACAGTACCAGCAAAGTCTATGAGATTTCAGAAATCTCATGCACACACATTGGTTTTTGTGTCACCAGTATTTTGTGCTTTGCATATTTTTTTGCACAATAGACCATGTCACTTCTTTCAGCGTTTTTTTAGCAGTTTTGCAGCGTTTTTTTCAAAAATGCTGAAAAAACGCTGCAAAAACGCAGGTATCAAGTTTTGCTGAGTTTTTTGTGCCAAAATCCTTATGCAGTTGAATAGGTAATTTTTTGAGTTAACTTTAACAGCATGCATAAAGAGACAAAAGGACAGTGGAAAAAAATTGTTGCATGAAAAACCAAGCAAAACCTGTTTTTTTTCTGCAGCTTCCTGCCTGCCAAGAGATCAGGTTATGCTGCAGAAAAAAACGCTGAAAAAATGCCTAGTGTGAACATAGCCTAAGGGGGTCTCAGTCCATACACTGTGTGCACAATTATTAGCCAAGTGTATTTTGACTATCATCATTTTTATGCACATTTTGTGCATATTTTACAACTTGTAAAATTTGTGCAATGAGGGGGGAGGTGTAAGGGTATCAACATCTTTTATCAAGGTGTGCAGAATTATTAGGCCGCTCTGAAAAGACCAAAATTGTTCCAAGTCTTACAGAGGAATGCAGCAGTCAAAATTGCTAAGATATTGGGATTTGATCACAGAACCATCAAAAGTTTTGCTTCAAATAGTCAACAGGGTCGAATAAAAAACACATTAAGAAAAAAAGACCACAGTAACTGCCAAAGATTTGAGAAGAATGAAACGTGAAGCGACCAGGACTCCATCATCTTCCAGAGCTGTCATATTCCAAAACGGCAACCTTCCTGGAGCACACAGAAGTATAAGGTGTTCAGTGCTCAGAGACATGTGTAAGAATTTGGAAGTGTTGCCCACGTTCTATCTTGAAGACATATATGTTGCTGCAATGCGTTATGACATTTGAATGATGTTTGAATGATTAATGATTTGCATTGATAGTGATAAGTTGTGTTCTGCCCAGCACTAGGTAGCCGACAGGGTTAATAGTTGAGACAAGCACAGAGTCGGAGGGGCTAAAGTGAAGGGACAGCGGGGAGGTTCCTGTCAGGAATCAGATAGGGCCTAGCTTACAACTAGAGCAGACCTCTGGTGGGAAAAATCAGCAGAGGCGCATGAAGTGGGTGTTCCTGAAGTGAGTGGAGACCGTGGCAATGGATAGCATGATCAGAAGTAGAGACAAGGAAAAGTGTTAGAAGGAGTAAGTAATTCTCAGGATATGATGCTTGGGGCAGGAAGACTAGCGAGACGGTACAGAGATATCTGACAGTCAAGTCAAGGAGCAGTACTGCAAAGGAAAGTGGGACAAAAAGAGAGAGCCCCGAGTGGTAGTTCCAAGGCGTCAGCAAGCAGAGAAGCCAAGTAATGGCCAAAGTGGCACAAGTAGCTCCCCTAAGGGGAAAAGGACTCCGAACCGTGGGTTGAGAAATAGGACTCTTGCTTACGTCACCCATGGCTATTCACCCGTGCCACGTTACACATGGCCAAAGTGTTCAGTGCTCAGAGACATGGCCGAGGTAAGGAAGGCTGAGGATGACCACCACTGAACAAGACACAGAGGTACAAGGTGTTCAGTGCTCAGAGATATGGCCGAGTTAAGGAAGGCTGAGGATGACCACCACTGAACAAGACTCAGAAGTACAAGGTGTTCAGTGCTCAGAGACATGGCTGAAGTTAGGAAGGCTGAGTGTTACACGCATGCCGCTAGGTTCAGGTAGGGGCAAGACAGGTTACATTGATTCTTTGGAATCCTGGGGGAACCTTTACTCAGGGCGACCATAGACCATGTGCTGCAGCTTCTCTCAGGCACACAGGGGCATTGACCCTCAGGCACAGACATGTAGGTTGTATCACTTGCTGACCAGACACACTTGACGAGAGTCCTCATAAATGGTAGAACAGTAGCATTTAATTACAAGCTGCACAGCCAGTGCAAGTTAAGTCTTATGAGCAACAGGCTCCTGTGACAAACAGTACAGTTTCCTTAGCAGCACAGCAGTTCACAGTCTTCCCAGTAGTACAGGACAGCACAGTTCTAATGCAAAGCCACATTAATGAGCACTACATTCTTTACAGCACAGTGAGATGGAGGAGGGGGGGGGGTTTGCTGAGGGAGATGATCCCTGTGACACCATTTCTTACAGTCCTTATATTTCTGCCTGACAATACTCTGCACTGTTAGTTCAGGAACTCTACCTGACCTGTGCTTAGCTTCACTCCTGACTTGAATCCTTTTCATTTGCAGGGGTGCTTCTGTGAGATAAAGATCAAACACACCACCTTTCTCTTCGGCTCCAGCCAGACAGCAAACAACTTCCCCACAATTCCCCTGGGGCTCTGCTAAAACTCTCCACTTCTCCTGTGACTGTGTCAACCCCTCTAGTTGCTGGATGCTTCTGAGCACAACACTTCCTGTCTACTGTGCTTGTGTTACTTCTAATAGTTGCTGAATGCTTTTAAAGCAACAGCACTACTTCTGCATGTCACACTCTGCAACTGCATTACTTTTGCATGTCACATGAGGATGACCACCTCTGAGCAAGACACAGAAGTACAAGGTGTTCAGTGCTCAGAGACATGGCCGAGGTAAGGAAGGCTGAGGATGACCACCACTGAACAAGACACAGAAGGGGAAATGTCAAGACTTGGCCAATAAATGGCTAGCCAAGCAGTGGAGACTTTGATGCTGCAATTAGAGATGAGCGTTGTTCTACTCGAACTGTTCGCCAATCTCAAATTCGAGCTGTTTTGGGCGGTGTTCGAGCCGGTCGGCGAACACGAACAATTTGAGAAAAATTCGGCTGTTCGAGGTTATGTTCGATAACTGTTCGTGCACCAAAATCATAACTGGATTTTTTCTCAGTAATGATGAAAATTAATGTTAATACGCAGTTTGAGTGTACAGCGGGGCGGGGGGAGGGGCAGGGGATGGATCTCTGCAGGAACAATGAAGATCTCCATTTTTTTTTCTCTTTCCCGCATTTGCAGTGGGGAGGTGCAATCTGTCAGCCTATCAGCAGCGCACACACGGAGCGAAGTGCTTTTTTTCACACAAGCAAGGGCATGTGTGATTGGCAGTGTATGTCACATGTCCTTGCCCTATAAGACCAAGCCATTTTCCCCATCGCCACCATTTTCTCACTGCTGCAGCTGCGTGTTAGACGGCACCGCTGTTGCTGTGTGCGCTATACCTTGTTAATTTCAAGCCAATTTTCGCACAAATCTACAGATAGCTTGGGAGTAGGGAATAGTTGTGATTGCAGTCCTTTTAAGGACTAGGTTACAGCATTTCCTACGACTTTTATCAAGCAGGTCTGTGCTCTTAAATAGATAGATTGTGGGAGTAAAGACTAATTGTAATTGGAGTCCTTTTCAGGACTAGGTTACATCAGTTCCTATCAGTTTTTGCCAGGCAGGTCTGTGCCAGTGCTGTGCAAGTTTTTTTCACAGCATTTGGCTGAATCTAGCAAAGCTAATCCTTTTTGGCCTATTGCAGAGTGTGTTAGTCAGTGGAGTAGCCTATCTGTGTTGCAAGATATACCACCTGTGTATAGAATACCAATTTTTTTACTGCACCTAGTGAAGTAAAATCTTTTGGGCATAGCATCATTCTATTAGTCCATCTATACTGACCTCCATCAGGTTGCAAATTAAAAATATTTTTTTTCTGCATCTAGCTCTGAAAAAATATTTGGGCTTCTAGCAGTGTGTGGGACTTGGTCTATTAGTCCATCTATACTGACCTCCATCAGGTTGCAAATTAAAAATAATTTTTTTCTGCATCTAGCTCTGAAAAAATATTTGGGCTTCTAGCAGTGTGTGGGACTTGGTCTATTAGTCCATCTATACTGACCTCCATCAGGTTGCAAATTGAATAAAAAAATTTTCTGCATCTAGCTCTGAAAAAATATTTGGGCTTCTAGCGGTGTGTGGGACTTGGTCTATTAGTCCATCTATACTGACCTCCATCAGGTTGCAAATTAAAAATAATTTTTTTCTGCATCTAACCCAGCCAATAGTTTTGGCCTAATACCACAGTTTGGCCACTCAGCTCTGCTCGGTTACCATCCATTGTTTTTTTGTGCAAACAACTCCAGAGTTGTGAATTAGTTAACCACCAAAATGAGTGGAAAAAGGCCTGCTGCTGGTGGAAAGGGGAATAGGCGTGTTGGGAAGGGGAAAAAAGGTTGTGTCCGTGGGGTAGGTGCAGAAGAAAGACCATCTTCCAGCCAAACTAAAATGTCTACTTCTTTTAGCGGACAATGTGATAAGATCCCTTTCTTACGGCCACGCCAATCGCTACAAATTCCAGATGAGGCACAAAAACAGCAGGTGCTTCAATGGATATCAAGTGCTCCTTTAAGTGGGCTCTCCTCCACATCAACTTCAACATCACAAATACTCCAGTCCTCAAAGGTGTCACCCAAATCGCACTTGCTTCCTCACAGCTCCCAAATCTCCAGCTGCCCGTCTGAGTATGAGGTAGAACAGATGGTTGAGTCTGCAGAGCTGTTTACTCATACTATAGCCTGGGAATCAGAGGTCGACTCCAGCGCTTCTGTGAATCCAGATGAGGAAATGATCTGCACTGATGCCCAGAATCTTTATGAGTCGGATCCAGGACCAGACGCAGAAGGTTCTGACCATAATGTAGACCCTCATTCCCAAACTGTAACTCCTGTTGGTGGAGACAATGAGGAAGACGATGATAAGACTCAAATACCTGATTGGAGCGACAACTTTAGTTTTTTGTCAGGGCAGGAATAGGTTGGCTCTGAGGACGACGGGTGTGATAACGCACAGGGTGATGATGATGAGGTCGGAGATCCCACTTACTGTCAACCCACAGTCAGCCAAGAGATGAGGTCAGCAGAGGAGGTGGAGGAAGATGCTAGTGACGACGAGGTCAGGTTGCGCCTTCCTGGACAGAGACGTAGTACTGGAAGCACGTCAACAACTGCATCCTCAAACACAACTCTGCCTCTCACCACAAGTCGTGGTGGCTCTTCAGGTCGCATGGGTGCTAAGCCTTGCATAGCCTGGGCATTTTTTCAGATCGATAAAGATGACCCAACTCGTGTTATCTGTAACATTTGTCAGCAAAAGCTAAGTAGAGGCCAAAAAATACATAGTTTGAGTACTTCATGCATGAACCGGCACATGGACATGAAGCATAAGTTGCAGTGGGAAGCTCAGTGTGCTACAATGCGGCCTAGCCGGCCGGGCCAACCACCGTCTGCCATATCTTGTGCATCCGCGGCCTCTTCATCCTCTGTGACTGGGGGGACAGCAGTCACACCTGTTTTGGGGCGCAGACCTGCCACCTCTTTACCCGCAACAGCCAGCGTGATTGGCAGGTCATCATTTTCTTTGGAGGTGGTAACACCAGCTGGTCTTGAGCGCTGTCCGACATCGATAGCACCACCTTTGGATCAAGGCAACCTAACATGTCCGCCTGCATCTTCCTCACAGACCGGCAGTTTGCCGGGGACACCCTTATCAACCCCGTCTAAGCACAATAGCCAGCCCTCGGTCCCTCAGATGTGGACAAGTAAAAGACCATTTCCTCCTAGCCATGAGAAAGCTAAGAGGTTGAATTTCACCATCTGCAAGCTCTTGGCTACAGAAATGCTGCCTTTCCGCCTGGTGGACACAGAGGATTTTCGAGACCTTATGTCCGTCGCAGTGCCCCAGTACCAGATGCCCAGTCGGCACTACTTCTCAAAGAAAGGTGTGCCTGCGCTCCACCAGCATGTCGCACACAACATCACCGCTTCTTTGAGAAACTCTGTGTGTGACAGGGTGCATTTCACCACAGACACTTGGACGAGTAGGCATGGACAGGGGCGTTACATGTCGCTGACTGGGCACTGGGTAACTATGGTGACAGCAGGACAAGGGGCTGCTGTCCAAGTCTTGCCGTCCCCACGAGTTGTGCGTCAATCCTCTTTATGTCAAAGTTCCTCCACTGCTTCTGCCTCCTCAACCTCCTCTCGGTCTTCCACCTGCACCCAAAGCCTGTCTGGTCATGCCACAAGCTTTCTAACTGCGCAGAAGGGATCCTGCACACCTCCTTACTATGCTGGCAGTAGGGCTCAACGTCATCAGGCGGTTTTTACATTGAAATGTCTGGGAAATGTGAGTCACACAGCTGAGGAGTTGTGGTCAGCTCTGGAGAACCAATTTCATGAATGGTTGTCTCCACTGGACCTGAAACCAGGGAAGGCCGTGTGCGACAATGCTGCAAACCTGGGTGCGGCCCTTCGCCGGGGCAATGTCACACACGTGCCTTGTATGGCTCACGTGTTGAACCTGGTTGTCCAGCAATTTTTAGCCCACTATCCCAGACTAGATGGCCTTCTGCAGAGGGCACGGTCGCTGTGTGCTCACTTCCGCCGTTCGCATCCCGCAGCTCAGCGACTTACATCTCTACAGAAGTCGTTGGGCCTGCCACTTCACCGGCTAAAATGCGATGTGCCTACCCGGTGGAATTCAACTCTGCACATGTTGCAGCGACTGTGGCAGCACCGACAAGCCCTGGTGCAATACGTTCTGACGTATAGCCTGGGCCAACGAGATTCAGAGGTGGGGCAAATCACGCTGGAGGAGTGGTCTCAGATCAGGGACCTATGCACCCTTCTGCACAGTTTTGAAATGGCGACGAAGATGTTTAGTGCTGACGATGCCATTATCAGCATGACTATTCCGGTGATTTACATGCTGGAGCACATGTTAAACAGAATTCGGAGTCAGGTGGTGGCACAAGAGGAGGTGGAGGAAGTAGAGGAGGAGGAGTTGTATGCGGAAGGGCTAACATCTGCAAGGTCCAGACGGTCGGCAGCACCAAGGCGGCAGGCATGTGAGGGTGGGGGAGATGATTTTACCAGGGCGCATGGTAGCAGCCAAACTAGTGAGGAAGGTGCAGGAGCCCAGGAAGAAGTGGAGGACGAACTGATGGAAGACTCATCAGATGAGGGAGACCTTGATCACATTTCTGTTGTGCGAGGTTGGGGGGAGAGGACAGAGGAAGGAAGCATGATTGTTACCTCGCCACCAACACAACAGGGACTTGGTGCTCCTGGATGCGCAACACACATGAGTGCCTTCTTGCTGCACTACCTGCAACATGACCCTCGAATTGTGAGAATTAGAAATAATCCTGACTACTGGGTTGCCACACTGTTAGATCCCCGGCACAAAAGTAAATTTGCAGAAATTATTCCTGCCATAGAAAGGGATGCACGCATGCAGGAGTATCAGCAGAGACTGTTGCAGAATCTTACATGTGCTTTTCCACAAAATACCAGTGGTGCACGTAGTGAATCTCACAGTTCCAACTTGCCAACCGTGGGACCGTCAAGTGTTCAGCACTCAAACCGTAACAGAACCACAGTATCTGCTGGTAACATCAATTTTGCGGAATCATTTCACCACTTTTTTAGCCCATCCTTTGCAAGGCCACAGGAGACAAGAAGTCTGACACATAGTCAACGCCTAGAGACGATGGTACAGGAGTATCTCCAAGTAAACATTGAAGCCACGACTGTGTCACTGGACCCTTGCTCTTTTTGGGCTTCCAATCTGGATAAATGGCCGGAGCTAGCCACTTACGCCTTGGAGATCTTGTCATGCCCCGCAGCCAGCGTTCTGTCTGAACGTGTGTTCAGCGCTGCTGGTGGTGTGCTGACAGATAAGCGCACGCGGCTCTCCACTGATAATGTAGACAGACTCACGTTCATAAAGATGAACAAATCATGGATCCGAAACGACTTTTCTACCCCTGTGTCATCCTGGGGAGAGTAAAAGCTTGATGATTGGTTAAAATCACCCTACCAACCGTTTTAAGCTTTCAAATTACTAATCATGTTTATCTGTATCTTGACTGGAAAATAATTTGGGCTTTGTAGCAGTGTGCAGCACTGATCCTATTAGGCCATCTATAATAAGCTTCACCAGATTTAAAATTAAAAATAATTTTTAGCTGCATCTAGCCCGGAAAATAATTTTGGGGCTCCGAGATGCGCAAGACACATAAGTGCCTTCTTGCTGCACTACCTGCAGCATGACCCTCATATTGTCAGAATTCGAAGTAATCATGACTACTGGGTTGCCACACTCTTAGATCCCCCAAACTTTTCGATCAACCTTTTCATTTTAATAAAGACCAAAAAAATGGTCATTTTTGAAATTATAAGCATTAGCAGGTTGTTAGAAACTGAAATCAAACAGTTTTCAACTCAAAACTTTATTCTAGGTGATGTTACATTTTCACATAGGACCCCTTGTTCGAAAGGAGCTTCTGAACTCTCTCGTCCATTGAATTTGTCAGGTTTTGGATGGTTTCTGCTTCAATTGTTTTGCATGAGGACAGAATACCCTCCCAGAGCTGTTGCTTAGATGTGAACTGCCTCCCGCCATCATAGACACTCCTTTTAATGATGCTCCAAAGGTTCTGAATGGGGTAGAGGTCAGGGGAGCATGGGGGTCACACCATAAGTTTGTCCCCTTTTATGCCCATATCAGCCAGAGATGCAGATGTTTTATGTGCAGCATGAGATGGTGCATTATCATGCAGAAAAATGATCTTGCTGTGAAATACACGGTTCTTCTTCTTGAACCATGGCAGGAAGTGCTGTTTGAGAAAATCCACATACATTATGGAGTTCATCTTTAGCGCCTTCAGGGATCCTAAAGGGGCCGACAATCTCTCTCCCCATGATTCCAGCCCAAAACATTACTCCACCTCCTCCTTGTTGGCGCTGTAGCCGTGTTTGCGTGGGGTGTCCATCAACCAGCCATCCTCCACTCCATTCATCTGGACCATCGAGCGCTGCACGGCACTCATCCGTGAACAAAACAGTTTTGAAATCAGTCTTCATGTAATGTTTGGCCCACTGGAGCCGTTTCTGCTTGTGTGAAGTGGATAGAGGAGGTCGACAGGATGGCGTATGCACAGCTGCAAACCTCTGAAGGACCCTGCATCTTGTTGTTCGGGGGACGTTGGAGGCACAAGCAGCTTCAAAAACTTGTCTGCTGCTATGACAAGGCTTTTTTGCCGCTGCTCTTTCAACCTGACGTAATTGCCTGTAGGAAAGAGTCCTCAATTTGCCCTTATCAGCACGCACACGTGTGTACTGTGAATCAGCTACATACTTCTTGATTGCCAAGACACTTCATCCTGATCATCGCACAATGTTGATTGTAGTCATGCCTTGACCTAAACACTCCACAATTTGTTGCTTCTCAGCAGCCGACACATCCTTTTTCTTTCCCATTTTGGCAGAAAATGTAGGCTGCTTAATAATGTGAGAGAGCCTTCTTAAGTAGTCTTGCCTTTCATTGGACACACCTGCCAAACTAATTAGCACAGGTGTCTGCAATTGCTTACAGTGATATAAAGAGCCCTGACACACATCACCATCAATGAGTTTAACTGACAAACAAACAAATTCTTCCCTTATCACTCCTAAACACTTTTTGCATAATAATTTGGAACGCAGTGTACATGTGCTTTTCCACAAAACACCAGTGGTTCACGTAGTGAATCTTACAGTTCTAACTTGCCAACCGTGGTCTGTATGGAATTGTTCAATAAAGGGCCCAAAATTAAGATAACATAGATGGGAGAGGTCTCTATGAATAGGAATTCCTAAGTATTTGATACCCTGTGAGGGCCAGGCAAAGGGAAAGTTGGACTGGATGGAATCCTATATGGATTTAGGGAGGGAGACATCGAGGGCCTCAGACTTTGCTGCATTGATTTTAAAATTTTACCATGTAACAAAGTGATCTATTTCAGCCATAACAGCATGGATGGATATATGTGATTGAGTGATATATACTAGGACATCATCAGCAAATAGAGAGCACTTGTACTCGGTGCCTCCCACCTCAATCCACCTAATATTGGGGTTATGGCGAATTGATGAGAGCAGGTGCTCCGTCACTAGGATGTATAAGAGAGGGGACAGAGGACATCCCTGCCTTGTCCCATTGGTGATTGTGAAAGGTGATGAAAATGTTCTGACGCACCCCCTGGGCCTTGGGACACCCGGAGCCGGACCCTTTTTGGTGGATGCTGGTGGTTGTAGTCTTCGTGGCGGCGATCCGGTTCCGTGGCTCAGGGTGGTCAAACCAGTGGCGGAACTATTTATGTGGTTTTGATGTTTAAATGTCCGACTACGCCACCCGTGGATTGCGGTCAGAGTGAACCGCCGCTACAGGGCAGACCGCTAAGGCTGGTGTTGTGGGTGCAGCAGAGCGTAGCATAACTCCCCACGGGAGGAGTATAGCCTCAGGGCAGTGTATGCGGAGGATGGGGGTGATGGTGCAGGGCAGCAGCAGTAACGACACGGAGTCAGTGATGCAGTTCAGGGCCTTTACTCACAGTTCTTATTATCCAGACCACGTCTGCAGGTAACAGCTGCCCACGTCGTACTGTGCTCACCAGGTGAGGGGCTCAGACAACTCCCAGATAACTTTGGAGCGCTTCACAGGACCCCCTTTGTGTGTCCTTTGTCTGGCCTTTCTTACCAACACTTCTGTCCGGCTGCCTCGGGCCTCCTCTTGGTAAACTTGGCGCCAGTTTCCCTGACCCTATGTGGTGCCTTCCTAGCGGGTGGAGCAAGGGGCTGCGCCACATAAAATGTCAGAGCCTCCGGTTTCTAGCTGAGGGTCGTTTCCTGCCTCCACTAGTTCGGGGACCGGTCTCCCCCTTTGGCCTGACCCCTCCACGCAGGTGGATTCGGGCGTGCGGTGGCGACTCGCCCGTCCGCACCCCTGGGATCCCTTCATTCCTCGTTCCTGGAGCCTTCTCCGCTCCTCTTCCTTCCTTCTCCCTCTTGCAGGCCTGGGCCTCTGTTACTAGGCCCGCCTCCGGAGCAGAGCTCATGCAGAGCCCCTGCTCCCTGCCACTTCTGCTCAGACTTCTCTGCACTGAACTAAGATGGTGCCCACCTTTTATACTCCCTTCTCAATGCACCCAGGAACTGCTTCCTCCCTGCTCCTGCACTACAGGGTTCCCCTTCCTCAGTGTTCCCTCCCCCCACTCCAGCCAGGGACAGGGACTGTCGTGCCCATCTCAGGGGCATATTGGTCGCCCTGCCCCACGGCAATGTGGTGTAATGCATGCAGGTGTCGGGTCCTGATCCACACTCCATCCTTACCTGAGAGTGAGATATCACACCTCTGGGTGAGGTGCAATACGTCTGTAGCAACCGAGCCCTCAGGGTGCTACAGTTCCATTTATCTTCAGCCTAGGTGACGTATTGCGATACAGGGCCGTGATTTTGGCTATAAAAGGGTCCCCTAGACCCCTACCCCAAGCTCTTTAAGAGAATCATATATGGCGTGCCAGGAGACTCTATGGAATGCTTTCTCAGCATCCAACGAGAGTATCTAATTACAAATTTTTAACTGCATCTAGCCCAGGAAATACTTTGTGCCTAGTAGCAGTGTCTGCTAGTCAGCGGATTATCCCGGCTGTTAAGCAAGCTACACCACCTGTAGTTTAGACACTTAATTTTTTCAAAGGAAATGCTTCGGGACCATGGGATACTTAGTGAAGAGCATCAGGAGGCACCCCAAGGCATAGGGGCTGGGACTGGCAGTAGGATGCCTTGCGGTGGACAGCCGAGCTCGATCCTTATAAAAGCTTTTTAACTGCAGCAGCTTTAGTGGACGCTACTGGAGCTGGAATTACCGCGGCTGCTGGCATGAGACTTGCCCTCCAATAGATCCTTGTAAATGGATTTAAAGTGTATTCATTCAAATTAGAGAGACAATTTAAATTAAAAAGCTTAGAGCTGCCTCCACCACAGGGGGGCTCGCTCGACCCACCAGCGGACAGGCACCAGTATTGGGAGAGGGGGGCTGGCCGTCAGGGTTCACCGCGGCTCTGGCACAAACCCGGCGACACGGAGGTGGCACGGGCAGGAGCGGACTGGCCATGTCGGCTTCTCACTTTTTGGATTTTAGAAGGGCATGACATGCCTATATCTGTGTCTCCCCCTCCTTTTACTCCTCCACCTCTTTTATTTTCGCATGACTATATGTACTTGTCACTTTTCCATGTGTTAGTTATGTCTTCTGAGCAGTTTGTCAGCTTTTGGACACCTTTGAAGGTGTTTTCTATGTGTTTCTATGTGTTTTTGTTTGCCTGCCATTGGTTTTAACGGTGTTCGAAGGTGTTCGACGAACAGTTCGACGAACAGTTCGGCGAACACACGGGTGTTCGACGAACCGAACCGAACTCGAACACTACGGGGGTGGCTCAACACTAGCTGCAATGAAGCATTGTCCTGCATAAAAATCATGGTTTTCTTAAAAAATGTAGACTTTTTCCTGGATCACTGCTTGAAAAATGTGTCTTCTAAAAATTGGTGGTGATAGTTTTCGTAGTTGATTTTGACTCCATCTTAAACCCAAAAAAGTCCAGCACAGTGCCAGAGTAAGGCTACATTCACATGACCATATTTTCGGTCTGAGTGCTGTCTGTGAAAAAAAAATGGATCCCATACGGATTATCTGTATAGCATTCAGTTTTTATGCATTCATTACAATTCCTTAACATAGGAAACTGTATTTGGTCTTGTAAAAGTTAATAACTGTTCATATATAAGAACAGATGCTATACTGATGAAATCTGGATGAATCTCAGACAAATTTTTTGATATGCTCATGTGAAGTTATCCTAATGGTGATGACCGACACATATGATGCACATTTTGAAAATTTATCTCTTCAGATTCTTGGAGAGTTTTTGTTGTTGTCTTGATCATAAAATGTTGTCCGATCATTCACTATGCTTTTAAATCCTACAAGACATGCCAAAAAAAAATTATACAAATCTAATCATTTTCAAAACTTCCATTAATCTGCCCGTTGATTGAAAAATTATTTCTATTCCAGATAATCCAACTTCAAGATGACTTCAGAAAGCAATACATACCACAGAACAGCTATAGCTAGCTAACTAGTAGTGACTAGCTAACTGCCTTTTGGGATACAATGCCAAAGTTTCTATTCAGGACCTTCAGTTATATAAGTGTAAGAGAAGGGGCAGACCAGCTCATAGCGCTCTCCATATTGTGCACCGAGCATACACAAGCTGCACATCAAGAAACCAAATGATAGCAACAATTCAAGATAGCTTTTTATAAACTCATCCAATATGGAGGCACAACACACAGAGTGCATGGAAATTAACAATTAAAACATAGACAAGTGCACTGAACATAAATCTGTATCAGTGCTGGAAACAAATCTCACAGGTCATCATCTTCCTTCGGCAATGGCTTGCCTGGTAATAAAATTCAGTGTTATATAGAAATATACAGGGCAAAAGAACTGTAACTGGCAAAAGGGTGGCTAGAGTCAACCACCACCTTCACAGAAGCATAGAAGCACTTGTCACAGAATATGTTTTGGATCTATTCTTCATACTAACCCTACTTTTTATGAAAGCCATTTATCAGTCACTTAAATGTAGTTTTCTCTGTGTTGTTTGACTGACAGCTATTCTTCGTTAGCCTCATACACATGCACGCTTGGTTTAGCTGAGTCTGCATGGGTTCTTAATACAGAAAGGGTAGTCAACAGCTGCCAGACACCAGAGGTGATTTATCTCTCCTTAGAAAAATGAAGATCGTTCACACTGAAATCCATCAAGCCAACCCTTCAGACACTAGGTTCTTGGCTGACATTCATTTAATGCGTATAACATCTATATTGTTCTAGGGGTTTAGTAGGAACTAGGACAAACAGTACATACCATCCAGGCACCATGCAGCTCAAAGGAGGCTGTTGGATAGAGGGAGCTCCAGGATTAAGTGGTGAGGACATATGTAATGGTCCATCTACATGGGCCAACGTCAGGTGAGGAACGAGCACCGACTGACAATAGTTGAGTCAGTTACCACTTGTTTACTGGACAGTTTACACAGGCTGAGCAGCGATGATGGGGACTGAGCGATCACTAATATGAATTATCTGTCATCATATTACAGTAAATGTAGTAGCGTTATAAGGGGGGCATAAGGGCCCACCTGGAGCAATCAGCATTTACAGTTAAACGTTGTGGTACAACAAAAAGACATGGTCGCCAGTTGCTATAGGCCTGCAGCCTACAGAACAAAAGGGTGGAGGGCACCACGTCAAAGTCCTGACGTGGTGACATCCTGTGCATGCCCCATCGGGACGCCCACTCTGAAAGTTCCAACAGACTCACTAGAATCCGGGGTTTGGTGAGTATATGATGTTTATTTTTTATTTTAATAGTCGGTATTATAGGGGGCCTGTTGGCATCATACTATGTGGGGATCATACAATGTGTGGGGACATTATACTGTGTGGAGACTAATGATGGGCTATTATACTGTGGGGGGGGCTATAGGGGATCTTACTGTGTGGGTGGACTATGGTATCATTATGCTGTGTGAGTGGGGTCATGATATGTGTGGAAGATTACCCTGTCTGTGGGAGGATCATGCCATGTGGGGGGAATCATGCTGTGTGTAGGGAACTATTAGGTATCATGCTTTGGGGGCATTATACTATGTGTGGGGAATCATAATATGCATGGAGGATCGCAGAATGTGTGGGTGATCATACTGCGGATCATAATGAATGTGAGGACATTATACTATGTGTAGGGGCCGTGGTGGGTTCATACTATGTGGGGGACTTAGGGGACTGTGTGCATATGTATATGTATTTTATTCTGCGGAACTCATGGAATATTATTACTGTGCGTGGGAAGGGGTCTCTGGGGATATTACTAAATGTTAAGTAAGCATTTACAGTATAAAGCATTATTACATTATATTGGCACTCGGGGTATTGTAACTATCAACAGGGTACACAAGATGCATTATTGCTGTGTAGGGCACTCACAGAGGGCATTGATATTCTCTAGGGGTCAAATTTACCATTTACAGTGCACAAAGGGGGCATTCTAATTTGTAAAAGGGGCAGAGTTGGGCATTTTGATGTGGGGCACTACGAGGTGCACTGTTACAATGATCCACACCAGGTGCAGTAATAGGTGCACATGTTTGTGCAGGTTAGGAATAAATGGGGATGGTCCTGGAAATGTGACAAGTCAAATGCGTCTTTGTTGTAATCTCTGCAGATGAGTCCTGGTTTGTAGAAGTTGTCATGGAGGTCTGATCCAGATGGGAAAAGTGAACGACTCCATCACAAAGAATATCTGCTGTAAGTCACTCTGACTCTTATATGTTCTGCGGGACTGGTATCTACCACTATGTGGTCACTGTATGGCGATAATATGAGACTTGTTTTTTGTATACTTATTTTGTTTTTCAGTAATAGCATGGTCATCTGCTGAGGTTCCCCTTTCCCTACATTAATTAGGGGGCGCCACCATAGTTTTAAACATGGTTACCTGGCTAGGGGCCCACTGAGTTGTGTTTCGCCCCCTTGAGCTGAGCGGCTCGCTATGCCTCTGACTACATGTTATTCTCAGGGTGATGCACTGGCAATAAAAATTAAATCACCCGATAAACAAGTGTTTTGCTCGTTCATTGAGTGATTGCCGGCATGTTCACACCGCCAGATAATCAAGGACGAGCGTTCATACACATGCACGTTCAATGATTATTGCCGTGTGTAAAAAGGTCATAAAATTCCCGACTCTAAGCAAACTTCAATGATAGATGACAAGGAATTTGGAAACTGGACTATAGAAGTCGTATAGAAGGGGAGAATGGGGAGAAGAATACCGAGCCCTTCTGCAATAGCCATATGGTGAAATATTTTCCCAGCATTATCCTTTTCTTGGTTTTAGGGTCCACTCCCCAATATTCCATTGTATGAAAATAACCCCAACATATATTTATTTTCCACAAATCATAGCCCTCAGAACTGTTTGATATCGTCTGATGTTTTGCATTTTAGAAATATTTATTTATTCATTTGAAGAAGCTGCTTTTAACAGATGGTGAGAAGACTACAGATGGGAGAGAAGAGCGGGATAAGATTCCAGACCCACTCGGAGAAAAACATCATAAAAGAAAGCAGAGAGACAACAGTCTAAAAGCCGAGCATTGCAGATAGGAAGAGGTGCACTGAGGACATTTGTAGGATCATTTGTGAGATAATTCAGCCTGGAAGACCCTTAAAGGGAATCTGTCACTAATTATTTCCACCTAATCTGAGAGCAGCATGGTGTAGGGGAAGAGACCCTGATTCCAGTGATGTGTCACTTACTGGGCTGCTTGCTTCAGTTTTGATAAAATCACTGTTTTATCAGCAGGAGATTATCACTAGAGGACTAGTAAACCTGCTGCCAGGTAGTCCTTCATAGGTTATGCATAACCCCGCCCCCACCACTGATTGGCAGCTTTCTGCCTATGCACAGTGTACACAGGAATCTGCCAATCAGTGGTGTGGGCGGGGTTAGACAGAGTTCATCATTTAGAGCAGTGGTCGGCAAACTTTTTTGCACCAGGGACCGGCTTTAAGCAAGACCAGTTTTCAATGGCCCGGTGGGGGTGGGGGCGGGGCTTTGGTCATATGTGGGTGGGGTTATGGAGGGGTGGAGCTTAGTGCATACTTATCATATAATTATGACATTTATAATGAGAATGTGATTCAACTTACCATAGGTTCAGGATGAGTGGGAGCACCAGGCTTGTTTCCCTGGATCAGTGGGAGCACTGGGCTTGTTTTCCTGCAACAAGACGGTCCCATCTAGGTCCCATCTGATGATGATGACCACTACTGCTGCTACTGGACACAGCCACTGCTGCTATGAATTTTCACTGTTATTTGCTTTTTTCACTTTAACCAGAAAATCTGCTGCTGGGCCGCACGACACCAGAACACAGCTACAGGAGTCATAAGGGTGGGACACCTGACGTCATATCTAGCTGCCCATTAGCATCCAGAGCCCCTCCAACTCTCAGCTAGCAGGAAGGGAAGGAGCGCTGGACACACATGACCTGGTTGTCCCTGCTCCTGCCTGAGCACATTCTGCCAGTAGGGCCGCATGGCTAATTATCTATTCACTGCCAGTCCCTCCTCCTCTTTTCTTATAGGCTTCTGATCACATGCTGGCTTTCTCCCTGCTGATCCTCTACAACTGTTAGCGGCGCTGCGGACCGGCTGAAAAACTCCAACGGCCCGGTCCTGGTCCGCGGACCGGCGGTTGGGGACCTCTGATTTAGAGTACTGCTAGATCTGCCGCACATAAAACTGTGATTTTATCAAAATTACTGCAAGCAGCCCCATAAGTAACGCATCACCTGAATCAAGGTCTCTGCCCCTACATCTTGCTGCTCTCAGATTGAGTAGCAAAAATTTGGGGACAGATTCTTTTTAATGCTATATATATGACGCGCCCCCTGGGACATATTCCTTTTTGAGGGGAATACCCGGCACCGGATCAGATGGGGGGGGGGTTGTAGTCTCCGAGCGGCTGTGACCCGGTCCCGCGCCCAGGGCGTCAAGCTCAGTGTTATGTGGCAGCTTTACAGATGTTACTAAAGTTCTTTTGTGTCGACTACGCCACCCGTTGTAATGCGGTCACTGTGGCCGCCGCTGCAGCAGGGTCCGCTGAGGCTGATGGTGGGTGCGCAGCTTGGTGGGATAACCCCCAACGGGAGGGGTATAGCCTCAGAGGGGACAGGCGCAGAGGATGGGGGTTGTGATGGTGCGGTGCAGCCGGCAATGAAGACAGACTCGGGTTGTGCAGTTAAGGGTGTTTACTTACTGCAGATGTTGTACTGGTCACTCCAGCTGCTAGTGACCACCCGAGCCGTGCTGCGTCCACCAGGTCCTGGATCCAGCCAACCCCCAAACAAGTCCGGAGCGTGGCCCTGAGCTCTCCCTCTGTCCTTTCTTCAGCCGTCCCCACCAGTGATTCACCTAGGTCCAGCTCCCTCGGGCCTTCTGTTGGGACACCCTTGGCCCTGGGTTCCCTGACCCTTCATGTGGTGTGCCTTCGGGGTGAATGTGGTGGGTGACCGTGGCAAACGCTGCCCACGATCTCCGGTCTCTGGCTAGGGATTGTTTTTGCCCCCACCAGCTTGGGTTCCGGTACCCTGATGCTGACTCCTCACCCGGTGCTCTAATTTGGGTTCTTGGGTCCCTTCAGTCTTCCCCCTCTGGGTCTTCCTCTGCTCCACTCTCTCTCTCTCCAGGGCTGCTGTTTCCTTCTCTCTCCTCTCCAACTCCCTTTCTGCGTCTGAACTTGTCCTCTGCAGCTGACTGACTCTCTGCGTCTGACCCTGATTCTAGTTGGTGCCCACCTTATATATCCCTCTATGTGTGAGCTCAGGTGACCAGCACCCAATGAGCTCCTATCTTTACCCAGGCTGCTCCCCCTATCTGCCCCTACACTACATGGGATGTACCACCCCCCTCCCACTCCAGCCAGGAACAGGCTCGGTTGTACCTGCACATTTCTAAGTGGGAGTACCGTCGGCCTGCTCCTCTGAAATGGGATGTATGTAGTGCATGCAGTCTATCTGAGCTCAGTTCCACTCTCCATCCTTACCCGGGAGTGGAATATCACACCTCTGGGTTGAGGTGCAATACCCCTGTAGCAGCCGAATCCTCAGGGTGCTACATTCCCCCCTGGTAAACCACAGCACGTCCTCGGGCTGTAAAGACATAAAACACCAAAACATACAAAAAATTTTTTTTTTTTTCATATAAACATATAAAACATTATATATATAAAACTTTTTTATATAAACATTCTCGTAGACTTCTCTTGTCTCTGGTTCCTCCTCCGGACACTGTGCACCGTGTGTCCGGGAAAAGTGCGACAGTCTCTTAGAAAATCTGGTTTTCCTATAAAACCGGTAGGGGGCGCTTTAGGACGCGCAACTATTTACAGGGGAAGTTGGCCGCTCTCAGTCCTCGGCCAGGTAGAGGGATGGGAATGGCTGCTCACAGTCCTCAGCCTGTAGGATAAAGGGGTTAACGGGTAACAGTTCACTGGTCCCAACGGGGACTATTTTAGCAGCAACAGTTTCAGTTTCTTTATACCCCCATTGGGTAACTTATTTACAGCACCTGCTCTGCCGCACTCAACGGCGTCTTCCTCCTGCTCTTTGAACTTCAGACCCGTCCGGGTCCTCTTGCTCCTCCTCCTCGCACCGCAACTCCTCCTCCGTCAGGCGGTGTACGTGGAGGGCGTAAGGTCCTTTGGCACACTTGTGCCGGGTAAAGGTGACCTCGTCCCCGATGTAGAGGTCACGACCTCTGTGCCCCTCCGGCAGATGGGACTCCACGTCTCTGCGCGTGACAAAGACGTCGCCGTGGGTGTTGTTGTCTCGAATGAAGCCCCACCCGTGCTGCTGGTTGAACTTTATTACAGTCCCGGTGGTACGGGGACTGTGCGCTGCACGGGGGTCCCTCCTGGTCCGGCTCTTTTGCTCGGCGCTCCTTATTTGGGCCTGTTGTTCCCGGACCCGCCTCTCTCTCCGCTCCCTCGCGAACTCCTCGAGCTGCTGTCGGCAACACTCGGCGCGGTCTGCTGCAGCTGCCCTAGTTTCCTGAGTGAACCCCATTAGATCTTCTCCAGTGGGGTCCCACTCAAACTGCGCTTCCGCTAGCGGGGGCGAGATCCGTGCCACGGGCTTCGGAGCCGGAATCAGGGGTTCATCCAGGGGTCTTAGTCTCTGCTGCCGTTCCAGCTCATGGTATCCTTCGGGCCAGATGAAGGGCCGCCCGTCCGGCCATGTGAGCTGGCTGAACAAGTCCTCCCCCAGGTGTGGCACCCTTGGTATTGCGGGCGCGGGCGCGGTGGTGGTGGCGCCCGGGTTGCCCAGGCCTTGCGGCCAGGCCTGGGGCACCTGGAAGGTGAAGGGCACCGTTAGGACGGCGGCGCCCTGGGCTACCTGGCCTTGCGGCCAGGCCGGAGGCTCCGCGGAGGTAGGGGGCGCTGTTGGTGATGCGGCGCCCGGGGGTACTAGGCCTTGCGACCAGGCTGGTGGTATTTCCTGCTTTGTCACGCTCCGGGTCGAGGCGCGTGACGTCACAGGGGTCGCTGCGGCGGCTTCCGGTCGGGGCCTAGTCCATAGCGGTGACGTGGCGGCTACGGGCACAGCAGGGGGACTTTCGGGCTCTGCGACGGGGAGCTGGGGCAGGTGAGCGGTGTCACGGCTTGGGGTATAGGCGTCCCCTTTACCTGCCTCCATGCGTTCGGCTCCCTCCTCGGCGCCGTCTCCGGCCTTGGGTCCTCCCGCGCCATCCTCAGAGGCGGTCTGCTTCCTCTTCCAGGGTAGCGTGCTCCGCTGACTGGTCTCTGCGTGCTGAGCCATCTCCCGGCTCCACTCCGCCAGTATCTCCCGCTGTACCCGGGCCATCCTCCGTGCGAGGCCCTCCAGGGCAGTTTGTGCACACTCCCGGTCTCGGGGGAGCTGTGCAAGGATCTCCGCTAGACCTAGCGGGGTCGTGGACTCTAGCAGGCTCCTGACCATCGGGTCGGTGCTGCTCTGCTCTCCTTCCGGCAGGCTCCTGGCCAGCGGGCCGGTGCTGCTCTGCCCTCCTTTCTCGGTCTCTAGCAGACTCCTGGCCAGCGGGCCGGTGCTGTTCTGCTTTTTCTCCATATCCGGGTAAGCTCCTCCGCTACTCCTCGTTAGACCTCTTGCCTCCGGGTGCGCTCGCTCCAGACTGCTCCAAGCGACACCCATCTTTTCTCTTCTCTTTCGTCTCCTCCCACCTTGAGGGCGGTCCCGGGGCAACTCGGTGACTGTCAGCTCCAGGGGGAGTTCTTTCACGCTGACAGACACCTCCAGCATCACAGTCTCTGTTGGTGGGGGCGGTTTCCACTTTTGGCGCCATTTTCTGTCCTGGCCCACGATGGGAGGTGGCCTCTTGCCCTCCTTTGGCACGCCCATAATGGCGTCCGCTGCTCTTCCAAGGCGGGAAATCTGCAGTTTTGGCGGGAAGCGTCGCCCAGTGGCGGGAAACTCTGCAGATGGCGGGAACAAGTTGGAAATGGCGGACAATCGGCGGGAAACGACTGGTGATGGGGTCCGATGGCGGGGACCCTCCGGAACCGGCGGGAGACTTCTTTCTGAGGTAAACTTGCACTTTTCTTCAGGCACGCAGTACCCGGTTGTTGTGGGCACGTAATCCTGCCGACTACGCCAAAGTTGACGCGCCCCCTGGGACATATTCCTTTTTGAGGGGAATACCCGGCACCGGATCAGATGGGGGGGGGGTTGTAGTCTCCGAGCGGCTGTGACCCGGTCCCGTGCCCAGGGCGTCAAGCTCAGTGTTATGTGGCAGCTTTACAGATGTTACTAAAGTTCTTTTGTGTCGACTACGCCACCCGTTGTAATGCGGTCACTGTGGCCGCCGCTGCAGCAGGGTCCGCTGAGGCTGATGGTGGGTGCGCAGCTTGGTGGGATAACCCCCAACGGGAGGGGTATAGCCTCAGAGGGGACAGGCGCAGAGGATGGGGGTTGTGATGGTGCGGTGCAGCCAGCAATGAAGACAGACTCGGGTTGTGCAGTTAAGGGTGTTTACTTACTGCAGATGTTGTACTGGTCACTCCAGCTGCTAGTGACCACCCGAGCCGTGCTGCGTCCACCAGGTCCTGGATCCAGCCAACCCCCAAACAAGTCCGGAGCGTGGCCCTGAGCTCTCCCTCTGTCCTTTCTTCAGCCGTCCCCACCAGTGATTCACCTAGGTCCAGCTCCCTCGGGCCTTCTGTTGGGACACCCTTGGCCCTGGGTTCCCTGACCTTTCATGTGGTGTGCCTTCGGGGTGAATGTGGTGGGTGACCGTGGCAAACGCTGCCCACGATCTCCGGTCTCTGGCTAGGGATTGTTTTTGCCCCCACCAGCTTGGGTTCCGGTACCCTGATGCTGACTCCTCACCCGGTGCTCTAATTTGGGTTCTTGGGTCCCTTCAGTCTTCCCCCTCTGGGTCTTCCTCTGCTCCACTCTCTCTCTCTCCAGGGCTGCTGTTTCCTTCTCTCTCCTCTCCAACTCCCTTTCTGCGTCTGAACTTGTCCTCTGCAGCTGACTGACTCTCTGCGTCTGACCCTGATTCTAGTTGGTGCCCACCTTATATATCCCTCTATGTGTGAGCTCAGGTGACCAGCACCCAATGAGCTCCTATCTTTACCCAGGCTGCTCCCCCTATCTGCCCCTACACTACATGGGATGCACCACCCCCCTCCCACTCCAGCCAGGAACAGGCTCGGTTGTACCTGCACATTTCTAAGTGGGAGTACCGTCGGCCTGCTCCTCTGAAATGGGATGTATGTAGTGCATGCAGTCTATCTGAGCTCAGTTCCACTCTCCATCCTTACCCGGGAGTGGAATATCACACCTCTGGGTTGAGGTGCAATACCCCTGTAGCAGCCGAATCCTCAGGGTGCTACATATACTATATGCATCCTTCAGAAAATGGGAGTAATGAACCCCAAAAAAGGAAATTTTGATAAAAAAAAAATGCAAGAAAATGTAACAAATTTTATTAAACATCAAAAACAATTCAAAAAACATAAGTAAATAAAGTATTGAAAATTTGAAAATGGTGCTTACTCATGTTAGTCATGTCTGCAGTATGTGGCTGCAGATTAACATGGGTAAGCACTAATACCAGTCTATTTCATGTTGGTCAGATATCTATGGGATGCATTACAGCATAACTACTCTAGGGAACTGTCTGTAGGGTCCATGTGCTACTATTTACCGCTCATCTATATGCACGTATCATGGATTCCTGCCTCCGTAATTATCTGTATCCTCATTATTAATTCCAGTCTATCTCTCTGTGCTATCCAGCACTGGGGTCCTGGGTTCAAATCCCACCAAAGACAACATCTGCAAGGAGTTTGTATGTTCTCCCTGTGTTTGTGTGGGTTTCCTCCGGTTTCCTCCCACACTCCAAAGACATACTGATAGGGAATCTAGATTGTGAGCTCCAATGGGGACAGTGATGATAATGTCTGTAAAGCACTGTGGAATTAATGGCGCTATATAAATGAGTAAAATAAATAATATATATATATCCCCCTTTTTTGTCATTATGTGATTTTTCTAAATCTTTGTATCTTCACCACTGAACCATTTCAATACTTTATTTACTTATGTTCTTCGAATTGTTTTTGATATTTAATAAAATTTGTTACATTCTTTTGCTTTTTTTTTTTTTTTATCAATATTTCCTTTTTTGGGGTTCATTGCTCCGATTTTCTGTAGGATTCATATATTATTTGAAGTTTTGTTTTTTTTTGCTTGGAACATGATTTCCCCATCTATCCACACCCTGTGTGTTTGGTCGTTGATTAATTAATGTATACAGGAGGGTGAGACAACAATAGGTTAAAACGATAAACTAGGGTCAGTTGTAAAGTTAAAAGAGATTTCACTGAGCAGGAAGAGGAGAGATGTGATGCTTTCATAGTAAATATGAAGGAGGGAAAGAAGAGAGAGTGCAGTGAATAGCAATGAGAACAGGTGGGGAGCAGTCTATGGACCGCCTGCGATCCATGCATTCATATAGCGCATTCACCCAGATTGCCTAACCCACAGCACCCTCTGCTGGTAGCTTTACATATTACATAAGGTTTTTGTGAGTAGTGAAATGTAAAGCGAAGCAATTGTATAATGAAAATCATGAAATACCACAATATTGAACCGAATATTGAAAAAGGTTCTCAGTTGAACCGAAACGTTGCAAGGCCACAATGGGCTATTAATTCACAATTTCAACTTTTCTCTAAACGGTGTGCTGCTTTCAATTTTTTGGAATTATTTGGAGGATTGGTTTATACATTGAACTGAATAAAACATTAATCACCATGTTCTTCCTAGGGACAGTTTTGCAGGTAATTTTATCAATTAAATGGGTTGTACACTTTTTTTTTGGAATGGCAGAAATAAAAATTATTCCAAGTCACTACTCATCGATTCCCTGCCGCTCCCATCCCAGTGCTGCCGGGTACATAACTAGTCCCTACGTCCTGCTCTTGTGATGAAATCCCAACACAATGACATATAACAATCTACAGGCAATCTCTGGCTGATGTGGGTCAACCATGTGGCCAGTGAATGACTTGTTATCACTCATTTCCTGTTTTAAGAGTGGCCATGAAGTAGAGACCAAGGAAAGAGTTAATACAGAGGCATCTGGAATCAGTGAGGTGAGTGTCACTTTATTTTCCTCTGTAAGAACACCCATTTAAAGGTAACCTATCATGTCCAGAAGCACTATTTGCCATTTTAATTACACTTGGGTACACAAATCATCAAGATCTGCTGCTGGCAGCTACCTTTGTAATTATAAACCAGATGTGTTTGATGGGAGACTAGTCCGGAGATGCTGCAGGCTATGGTAGCACATTTAGGCCGCACAGTCTGCTCACAGTTGTGCCAGCAACAAGTGCAACTTTGTAATATATCTTTTCAGAGTAATCTGCTTCTTTCTCCTCCTGGATTCAATGAAGACAGATTTTTTTTCTATTACTGAGATAAAAGATGACAGTTGGTACTTTAAAAATTCTAAGGAGATTGGAGGAGCTACAAGCAGGCACAGACATTCTGGTGCAGTTACATTACTCCATAGAACTTTATGAGCACCAACTGTCATCTCCTCTCTCAGTAATGGGAAAATTTGCACTCCCTAAATACAGATTTTACCAGTGAATTGAGACAAATTCTTATTTTCATGTCTACTATTGACTTATGAATAAAAATTAAGACGATGGTTACACTTTAATGATTTACATGCCCGAGTACATTCAGTGTGGCAGAACATTCCTTAGACAACCATTAATAACCTCATTGTTAGCAGCCATGGCTTATAAGTAGGATTTCTGCTCCTCTCATATTAAATACTGAATAAATCGAGATGTTTTAAAGATGTTGTTTCCATTTTTTCATCATTTGAATATCATTAACATGTCTATTGATCCTGTAATTTCTATAATTTCATGACTTTTGCTTCTTGGTGTTGTAAATCCAGTGTTGAGCAGTCTATCTTTCCCTGTGCTCGCCCTATACTTTACATCCGGTTCCCCAAGATAGTCCAAATGTCCCTTAGGGCTCGTTCACACAAGCCTATTTTCGGTCGGAGCACTGTAATTTAAAAATACAATTGCACTCGATCCAATGTTATTTAATAGGGCAGTGCAGATGAGCGATTTTTTTTTCACTGTTTTTCACTGAAAAGAATGAATATAAGTGTGAAAATTTCTTCTGTAAATTGGATGAGACTCATAAATTGAAGTCTATGGGTGTGCAAAGAACATCAGATGCCAGATGGAGCCACAGTACAGCATCCGATTGTTATGGATACTCATGTAAACCTACCCATATTGTAAGCCTCAAAAGTTAGTTGTTCCTTATACTTTGCTGTACTATCGTCCTGACGAGTTTCCTCTTCCTATGGCGTTCATCAGGGTATGTTCGGTTTTCACTTTCATGGATATCCACGATATGAGTCTGTGAAAAACTGACAGCACGTGGACGCCATCCGTGTCGCATCCTTATGCTGCTCGATTTTTAGTGTCTAATAGATAGGAAAAACGTGAACATTTTTTTTCCTTTTTTTGCAGACAAGAAAAAAAGATTCCACACTAATGGTGAGTGTGCACAGACCAAAAAAGCGATAACAGTGCAACAATTTCAGTATCCTATTCTATGTTTTATCTAGCTATCTCTCAGTGTGAACGACGTTTTATGTTCTTCTGCTTTAACTCCACGGGCGTCACCCGCAACATTAGGCGGGAGCTCTTCAGGCGCTTCTAATGATACTAGCACTAACGGGGGTCACCAGTATTTCCCTCTAGGCCGCAAGTCCTTAGTAAGAAGTCACTTAGTACCCTATGTGTGCTCCTCACACTGGCTGTCCCCAGTCCCTTCTGCAACCTGACTCTGGCCTGCGCCCTGTACCGTACATCTATGCTGGAAGTAACGGCCCATTTCACTCGGGTCTCCTGGTCATCATAGCAGACGTCCAGCCCCTTACGATGATCAGCACCCGACCTTCAGTGTTTGCCCTCAGGCGTCCGGATATCGGTTCTTAACTGGCGAAAACTGGAATTTGGGTTTTGACCGGGACAGTCTGGGCCTTGGGTTTTGCCCTGCACAGTCTGGGCCTCGGGTTTTTACCGGCGCAGTTTGTGCTTCGATGCTTGGACCCCAATGTCCCGCTTGTCTCAGTCTACAGCCACTCTTCGGTCGCTCTGCCTCTATTTTCCACTGCTCACACGTCCTGCCCGTTTCACTGGTTGGCGCCAACTGACTTCCTGCCTTATCACTCCAGTCTTTTATATTTGATGACTGCATCACAGTTATCACCTGACCTGGTGCTTCCTTCAGACTCGCCCCTCCAGAAACGTTTCCTCCATCTTTTGGTTGTGTCTTACTTGGTACGCTCAGCAGATGGTGACATTTGGTCGCAAGTGTCATAGAACATTGATGAACCACATCTGCGGTTCCCCACCCCCTTACAGCTGCATAAACAGTGGATTTATAGAAATCTCATGCTCACTGTGCATTTTTTTATGCTGTGTAAACTGACCTGGGGTGCGTGTTTGAAATCTACAAACTGTCAATTTCCCTTGTGTGTATACTGAGTTTTATAAGCAGATTTTCCCAATAGAATTGCATAAGACATGGAAAATCTAAAGGTAAAAAACACATATGCATTTTTAGATTGGTTCTCCAGTGGAAATGCGTCAAAAACTCATGTAATCCGTACATGACTGCATCAATAATGTTTCATGAAAGCCAAATACCAGGTAGTATCAAATACAAAGCAGCTTTATTTAAAACACTGCATACCAAAAAAAGACAAAACATGCAGAGTCAAAAAACGCGATAAAAACGCATGGAAAAAAAAAGCACTCAAAAACGTAATAAAAAATGCAAGTAACTTAATTCACCTAAAGGTGCAGAAAATCTACAACATCAAAAACTCACCAAATATATTGTGAGAACATAGTCTTATTGATTTGAAGTTCACTCATTAGAGGCTGACTCTTAAAGTTGACAGTGCCTTTAGGAAAAAGGTTTAAGGTATTACCTAGGAAGAAAAAGGGACAAGTATGTAGGATAGGTTTGGAATACTCAATATTTTATTGGTTAGCCTATATCTGTACTGTGTGAGAATTAGTATAATGTTCTGCAAATGTTTTGTCACGGGTGTGTCAGATGTGACAGACAGTAGCCCTGCAGTTGGTTGCAGAAGATCTCTTTGTTTGGCATTACAGACACCTTTTTGAATCTGTCTCACTCTAGGACCCAGCGGCTACCTCCCTCCTGCTAATTGACACCTAGGCCTGGGTGTTTAAATACTTTCAGTTTGCTACAGGGAGACTCCGGTGATATTCACATGTTTCCTTGTGAAGGCTTGGAGCTGCTGCAGTCGGCTTACTTCCTCTCTGGTGCTAAGAGGACGTGTGGTGTAATCTCTCTGAAGTCGGCTCAAGCTAAGTTACTTTCCCCGTGTGTGTCTCCCTTGTCATCTTTAATTGGGGACTGACTAGTGCTCATCCTCCCTCCCTATCCAGGGCCAAGCGCTAGGGAAATACAGGGTTTAGGTTCCTGTGCGGCGATTGGTGAGGAACCAATATAGGGACGATAGGGGAGTCAGGGTGATATCAAATCAGCCAAGGAGGTCTCCACTCCCCCTTACCCTAGCATCTGGGCTCCCTTCCCCTCTTCCCTTTGTGTTGCACTTAGTCTTTCCCACACCTTGCGTGACATGTATTCACCGATCACATATTTATCTACAATTTATAGTATGTACAGGGGTCGTCCAAAAGTAGGTATACAGGTGAATCAATTAAATTTTTGCACAACAGATTATATGGGTAGTTTTACACACTGATACACAACAAAGAGGTTTATTTGCATTTTATTACATTGTTTAATACTTTACATTTGTTTAATGGCTCGTACAGATGACCGTATAAATCAGACGAGTGCTATACGTGGTTTTGATGGATTGCATTTGTACCTATGTTATTCTACGGGGCTGTGCACATGTTCAATTTTTTCCTCTGACCTACCAGCCCGAGGAAGAACATCACAGCATGTAAAGTTTGACTTCAAGAACTGGATCGCACTCTCCCATTCAAGTCTATGTGTCTGTGAAAAAAAATTGGACCACACTTGGATGACATCCAATTTGGAGAAAATCAGATCACCCTCTGACCAAACTCTGATCTGAGTCTGATTAGCATAATCGGATAGTTTTTCTCAGATGGAGAGAATACAGTAGTGTGACCCTCGCCTTACACTAAATCCTACTCAGAAAGAAACAAATAAACACCGAATATATTAGCTATAAAATATAATTTTTATTAATACACAAGGATAAAAATAGAACTAGAGGAAAAATACATGGAGGAAGAATTTACATGGGAAGGACATTTTCCCAGAAAAGCGTATGGGGAGTGGGTTCATCAAATAAATGAACATTTTCCTGGAGATATAGAATAAATATGTACACAGACATAAATATAGCAGCCGAATAAATGAGCAGTATATTAAATAAATAAATAAATATAATAAATAAATCCCAGTGGATAGTATATAATTACATACACATGCTACAATAAATATATCACCGGGAAATCGGGAAAGAGAATAAGTACCATATAGACTATAGAGACACCCCAAAACTCCAACTGATTATATAGTGAATATTCATATATGTTCTATATGTTATTAGTGTTGTTAACCTCGCCTTACACTTTTTAATATTATAAGTGTACAAAATGTCTTCCACCAATGTTGCACCATTCCTCTATCACACTGTGACGCACAGTACGACATAAATCTGCATCAATGGCCATAATGATTGCAAGATTAACTCCTTTAGTTTGTCCATTGTCCGTTCGGTTTGCATTGAAAGCTGCACTAACAAGAGAAGGTGGTCAACCCTTTTAACTATCAGTTCGCTGTGTGTCAGTGTATGTGTGGACCCATAAAATCTCATAGAATTCCATAGAGTCAACTCTATACCTACTTGTAAGCCACCCTGTATATTCTGCATTCATGTGCTCCCTTGTGACCTCCGCTCTGGATGTCCTTGGGTGACATTGCCATAGACTTTACCCTTGTAAACACAGAAGAATTGTGCATGTGTTGAATCTGCTGGATACAATCAAAGCCTGAGCGAAGCAGCTTCCCGCAGAGATAAAGAGCATGTTGAACCGATTACGTCAGTGTACATAAGATAAATTGTCTAATTGTCTCTTGCTCCCCAGATGATCTATTTTTTGGAAGTAGAAAAGTGAGACCCTCATGTGATAGGAAACGCTTTCCGTCAATTAAACATTCTCATAATTAATTCTAAACTCGTTCTTGTGTATCATTGACATAAGCTGACAATTTCCAGTGACTTGAGATAAGAAACTTGGGAGCAAGGCAATAATTAAAAAATATACCATTATCCTGTCACCATAGATTTGATGGAAAGATACATTAAAGGGGTATTCCTACAACTTGTGTCTAAAGTACAGCGGCGTGTACTAGTTTCTAGCACCAGGGTAAGCAAGTATTTTGCACCCCCTAACCCATACATGGCAAACTCTGGCCTGTGGGGTGATTATATTTGGCCCGTGGTACCAGAACCACCACCTCTACGTGGGGCCCATTATACTGTATGGAGGACTATGTGGGGCCCATTATACTGTATGGAGGGCTATGTGGGGCCCATTATACTGTATGGAGGACTATGTGGGGCCATTATTCTGTATGGAGGACTATGTGGGGCCCATTATTCTGTATGGAGGACTATGTGGGGCCCATTATTCTGTATGGGAGACTATGTGGGGCCCATTGTTCTGTATGGAGGACTATGTGGGGCCCATTGTTCGGTATGGAGGACTATGTGGGGCTATTATTCTGCATGGAGGACTATATGGGGCCCATTATTCTATATGGAGGACTATGTGGGGCCCATTATACTGTATGGAGGACTATGTGAGGCCCATTGTACTGTATGGAGGACTATGTGGGGCCCATTGTTCTGTATGGAAGACTATGTGGGGCCCATTATTCTGTATGGAGGACTATGTGGGGCCCATTATACTGTATGGAGGACAATGTGGGGCCCATTGTTCTGTATGGAAGACTATGTGGGGCCCATTATACTGTATGGAGGACTATGTGAGGCCCATTGTACTGTATGGGGGACTATGTGGGGCCCATTGTTCTGTATGGAAGACTATGTGGGGCCTATTATTCTGTATGGAGGACTATGTGGGGCCCATTATACTGTATGGAGGACAATGTGGGGCCCATTGTTCTGTATGGAAGACTATGTGGGGCCCATTATACTGTATGGAGGACAATGTGGGGCCATTATTCTGTATGGAGGACTATGTGGGGCCCATTGTCCTGTATGGAAGACTATGTGGGGCCCATTGTTCTGTATGTAGGACTATGTGGGGCCCATTATACTGTATGGAGGACAATGTGGGGCCCATTGTTCTGTATGGAAGACTATGTGGGGCCCATTATACTGTATGGAGGACTATGTGGGGCCATTATTCTGTATGGAGGACTATGTGGGGCCCATTGTCCTGTATGGAAGACTATGTGGGGCCCATTGTTCTGTATGTAGGACTATGTGGGGCCCATTATTCTGTATGGAGGACTATGTGGGGCCCATTATACTCAATCAGAATGACATTGAACAGAGTGGAGCGGAAAAGAAACCTCCTCACTGTCAACGTGACGTCAGGACAGGTAGCTCAATCCCTGGCAGGAGTGGTCTGTGACCGCTCTGTGCCGGCGATAAATTGTGCTGGCACACCAGGAAAGTAGGTAGCAACTACCTGCCTGTTAGTGCTTAGGCACATTTTTCATTTTCACAAAGTCACAAATGTCCCCTTTAAAAGATAATCAAAATCCTGATCATATGAACAAGGCGTTTTTACATAGTAACGTATATGTTCATTCTTTTAAGCGTTTACTTTTTCAGGCATTTTTTTGGAGCAGAATCCAAAAGTCCCTGTGGGCACATACCCTAAGGCCCTGCTTACGTCTATATACAAAACACAGTTTCTCTGTTCCGTAATAGAAACAATAAAATGGAATTGATACATGGGACTGATCGAACCCTATTGTCTATAGAGGGGGTCTGTAGGTGGTGTCTATTATTTCATCCGCAGAAATAGCACAATATGCTGAGCTATTACTTATTCTTTCATGATCTGTGACCAGTCACAGATGGGAACAAAGCCTAAATATGAATCTGTCTTTATTGCCCAAAGCAACCAATCACAGCGCACCTTCCATTTTTCAAGAGCACTATAAGAAATGAAAGCTGCATTGTGATTGGTTGCTGCGGGCAACAATGAGTTTTTCTTTCAGACAGCTTTCTGAATCCCCCCGCATTGTGTATAAATCTGTGAGACCAAAATGTGTCAGGTTTTATTACAAGTCACATTATGGAGATACTGTATTCTCTCACTAGCAGAGTAAAGGGTGAGCTGCAATACCAGATATGGCACACAGACAAAGATGGCAGAGTGTTCGAAAAAGCAGAAAGTGGCACGACACTGACAAAAGCCTGTCTGTTCTTGATGGGGGTCTCAATACCAAACGTGCTCTAATCACATTATTGCCGACATATTTCAGTGATATTATCAATAACTATGTACAGATTCCCACTCCAGCATTATTACTGTGTGTTCACCCGGTGACAGAACACTAATTATAATTAATGACTGCAATTAGAGCAGGAAAATATTAATTTAAGTTCATTAATCAAATGTATTTCCATATTGTTGATTAATATAGTCTAAGTAATGCACATATCTCATGAATGGGAAGTGTGGTGTCTGCAAAAAACTGATGAGATTTTCCCAGCTTTTTGCAAGTTAATATGATTCAATGCAGAATAGAAATACACAATTCAGATATACATTTACAGTTTACACTTTGTGCATCAATTCCTCTGTTTCCCAACTCTCTGCATGCTGTCAGTGAATGAAAGCATTCTTTTTAAGGTAAAGAACAGGGGCATATTATGACAGAGGCTGTACCCCAGGTGCTGGGTGCTCGAGGCTCCAACAAGCTGCTCTCGCTTCACCATGATAACAAGGGTACGGCAGCATACCAAATTTTTCCACTAGGTGAAGGAAAGCCTAGATAACTCTAATTTAAAGGGGCTTTCCAGCATTTGGCTACAAGTCTGCAGTCACTTTATGTGACTGCAGACTTGTGAATCTACACATTGCGTGCACTGTGCTCTGTGAGGATTTCCCGGTGTCGGCGGTGCAAGCAGCGGGCATGTGACTGCAAGTATGTAATTTGCATACATGCGGTCATGTCCCGACTAGATGGGCGCCGAGAGCGGGCGGTCATGTGAACGCAAGTTTTGATTTGCATACTTCCAGTCACATTCCGACTAGACGGTGTCCTCACAGTGTGCAATGCGCACGATGTGACAATTTACCAGTCTGTGGTCACATAGAATGACTGCAGACTTGTACCCTAAGGCTGGACATCCCCTTTAAAGGCTATAAACCTTCCTTCATCATACTGATTTGATTATGCTGCCTACACAAGGAATAATGAACCATGAATCTTTGTAAGCAGGATATGTTCAGTACAGAATAATACTTCCATTCATTGACTGAAAGCCCAGTTATTTACAGAGTAATTATAAACTTACATAAATGTTCATTTTACAATGATTATGTTTTAACCCCTTCTCTTTTAAGACCATACATTTGTCAAGGTCATTTCTATCACACCTCTATGATTATAAAGTCTTCTAAAAGCTGGTGTAAATATCTTCTTTACTTTTTTGACATTTATGCTTGTGCTTCTGGTCAATAAATTCCTTCATTAGGGTAATATCCCTCCTCCAGGTAATACCCTTCCTCATCTGGATAATAGTCCTCTTCGTGATCACCAGAGTAGTAGTCAGTAGGATGGTTGCCCTGCTCTTCAGCCTCCTCTTCGAATAGTTCTTCTTGTTCCCCTTCCCATTCACCCTCTCCTTCCGCCTCTTCTTCAGCCTTTTGTGCCTCCTTCTCTTGCTGCTCTCTTTCTCTCTCCTCCATCTCTTCCTCCTCTATCTGTTTTCTGCGCTCCTCCCGTTCTTCCATAAACTCCTGGGCACCCTCACCAACCAATGTGACCGTCTCTCCTACCTTGGGTGGTGCATTTACAGGATTGTGGTCATAAGAAAGAAGCCGAAGTCCCTTCATTCCACTCATGTTTGGAAACACTGAAATCTTGTTTTTATCCAGATCCAGAATCTCTAGTCCGTGTAAGCGTAAAAGAACCTTTGGTACACGCTCCAGTCTATTTCCATAGAGCCAGAAACCTCTGAGACCTGGCATACAAGTGGCAATATCTCCAGGAAGACCCCTTAA
Source organism: Phyllobates terribilis (assembly GCF_046119375.1). Lineage (NCBI taxonomy): Eukaryota > Metazoa > Chordata > Amphibia > Anura > Dendrobatidae > Phyllobates > Phyllobates terribilis. The sequence goes on from NW_027362773.1 coordinate 26,321,434, forward strand.
CCGATTGTCACCCATTTGTAAACATCGCAGTGCCGGCATGTTCAGTAATACACGTGGAAAGTGGTATAAAAAATTCCGCTCTATCCACAGAGTACGCAAAGTCTGGAGACGTGCAAAGGCAGGGGGGAGACCCTGAAGACGATTTGCCCCTATGTAGAGGCGACCCAGATGTGGTAGAGAACACACAGCTTCTGGCAACTCGGGTAATCTGTTGGCATCAAGAGCCAAAGTGCGTAAGTTGTGGAGTTGATATAGGTCATCGGGTATCTCACTTACCATCGTGCCACTCAGGTACAACTTATAGAGCTGATCAGCGAGTGTGCATATTGAGACAGGAAGTCGTGCCATCTTGCGTCCACTGAACTCCAAGGTCCCATCTCCTGAACTCAATTGTTCTTCGGTGTCTTCTGGTAAAGGTTCATCTGCACCTCCTTCTCCTGCCACCGTGGGAACTGATCCACATCCGCCCATCTAAGTGGCACCAAGAACTACAGTAAACTTGTTAGACTGAGATCCAAATACAGTTGATGTGCACCAAGAATAGTTACAAGGGGCAAAACGTACCTTAATCATGCCCCCTTTATGAACATATTGATGAAGCAGCTCACAAATGAACAGAGACTTTCCTGGTCATTCGCAATTCCCCTGTATGTTCTGAGGAAACCTTATCTGTCAGTGTTAAATATTTATGGATAACACCCAGGTTTCTCTTATTACAATGCAATGGAATCAGCTGATCACGTGTATTTCAGGTACCTGACTTTTCACAGCACTTCTACAAATTTCTCACATAGGAACACATGAGATAGGGTAAACCAGGATATTAATGATGTACCATGAACTATGTTACAACAAGAGTGTACTGAAGACCCTGAACTTAATGCAGAATTTGCAGCAGAACTCCCAATCTATTGTATGTCATTTTTTTTTTTATTATTATTATTATTATAATTACCTTTTATATAGCAAAATGACCTTAGTGCACTAGGACCGAGGTGCGACGGCTACCATTGACACACATGCCCCAGTCCGTTAGATTTTCTCGTGCTCCACCTCGGGCTTTGCAAGTAGCCCTGAATGCTCCCATGTGTTGCATTTCCTAAGACTATATAAGGCCTCCAAAGAATCACACCTGTCTCTTGGTATTGTATTAAGTAATAACTCTTTTTGGGTTTGTCTGTGCACAGTGCCTGTCCACAGGCTTCAGGCTGTCTCCTGGAGAGTGGTTTCCAGTCCCTGAGTTACTTGTCTGCAGCTTCCAGTAACCCTGCTGCCTGTCAATGGTCTTCAGGACTTCACTTGTCTGTGGCTTCCAGTAAACTTGCTACCAGTGGCCTTCATGACTTCACCAGTTTGTCTGCAGCTTCCAGTAAGCTTGCTGCCTGTCAGTGTTCTTTATGACTTCACCTGTTTGTCTGCGGCCTTCCATAACTCTGCTACTTATCAGTGGTCTTCAGGACCCTTTTAAGACTTTCTGCTTGCATCCAAGTGTCAGCCTGCGGCTTCCAGGATGTCTCCTCTCCACTTGCGGCTTCCAGGACCCCTTTAAGACTTTCAGTTTGCCTCTACGTGTCTGTTTGTGGCTTCCAGGACTTCTCCTGACAGTTTGCAGTTTCCAGCACCCCTTTAAGACTTTGAGTTTGCCTCACGTGTCCACCTGTGGCTTCTAGGAAGTCTCCTATTCGCTTGCGGCTCCCAGGACTCCTTTAAAATTTTCAGTTTGTCTCTACATGTCCACCTGCGATTTTTAGGACATCTTCTTTCCGCTTTCGGCTTCCAGGACCCCTTTAAGACTTTTAGTTTTCCTCCAGTACTCTGTTTCTTGCGTGTAACACCCACCTGCTTCAACGACGCCAATGGCCTGTGTGCCCACCCAGACCTTGGGCTTAGAGGATTCACCTCACCTAGTGTGCCTGCTTTCTGCAATACTTCCATTGCACTGGATATAGCAATGTCATTGTATTTTATTATAGTGCTCATTACCTTCTTTAGGATTTACATTATATGATATCAGCCCTCACGCATAACGTATAAATACGCTATTGATACATGTACATTGCTCCCTAGATAGATAGGGCATACAGGTCAATATACTGTAAAATGTGAATATTTAAAGGAAAACTTCAGTTGTGCACATCATATTCAGATCAAACAACAACAGTTTTAAAGCCTTATAAAATACTAAATATATTGACAAATTGTGGTAGATTTCTCACTCAGCTGCACATGGAGGTAGACACAGGTACGCTGTCTCTTTAAAAACTTCTGATTGGTTTATTAAAAAATTCAGCATAAACTAACACTGAGTCCATAAAAGAAAACACAGCCCGCCGGGCAAACAGGAACAACAAAGCAAAATGGCAACACAAAAGATCAGCCTTTGTGGTAGCAGGAATCCGCCTGCTCAGAGTTCAGACACTTCATGTGGTTCAGACTAGCACCACACAAACAGATCTGGAGTTCCTCACTCCAGACCTATTGAACACTGAATGCCTCAGCTGGCCAAGTATTTAAACTCCCCCAGACCACACCCTGAGGCGGAGAGATATGGTGAATAGCCTCCCACCTTTCGCAATGGCCATTCACAAAAAACACTCCCTTTTACTATTCACTTAACCCCTCTCAACAAATAACATGCTGGAGGAAATTTAATGGTTTTAGCTCACTGACGCCAACAGCCTCAGGGAAACATATCTCCCCTCCAGCACTTTACCACTGACTTCGTCACAAAATGTTTTGCTTTACATGTCTTGTGTTGTTTTTTTTTATTACCGATCTTTGTTTTTTTCCCCTTTATTTAGACAGCACACTAAATTCTGATTACTAGAGAGCAGTGAATTGTGGGAGTACAGATGTAAGATGTCACATCTAGAAAATCTTATGCAGGTAATGTTTTTCATACCCTGGTTACATTGATGATTTTGATCGAGGGATACATGATCTCTTAGTCTATTGTCCTGGACTAGCTACCTTCACTCCTCTGTCTATCTCAGTCACAGTAGTTGGTTTTAATTACATCACAGGACCACAAACTACCAAAAAGTTACATCATTGTATGAAAGGTCCTGAGAGAGCTGTAGTGATGCTTTTTATAGTGTAGGCAGAAATGCATATCACAGGTATTAGAGTTACTTTAAAAACGAAGATTTGATGCAGGATTTTCACAAAAATATAACACATATATCAAGTGATAAATATTTTGGTGTTCAGGTCATAGTCAATGGAAATCCACTTCCAGATATTGGGTTTTTTCCCCGTAAAAAAATAAAACAGATTGTTCCTTGTATGGGAAAATAAAAAAAAGTTTCTCCACTTTCTCCTAACAGTCTTTGAAAACTGGACCACACTGAGAAGGCATCCAAGTATGGTCCAATTTTTCCACCGACTTATAGACTTGTAGTGCTGATTTTGATCCAACACTTGGACATGTCTCCCTGATTTTGGGTGGACCGCATGGTCTGTGAAAAATCATGGATATAAGAACGGTCAAATTCACTATTATGGGTACAAGTGCTATCTGTGAAAAACATGGATATTACTCATGCGCAACAAAAATGTACATCTGGATGAGCCCTAAGAACCTATTCACAAGTCAAATTTTCACGTACAAGTGCTATCTGTTTTTTTTACAGATAGCACTCGTACCTATGATAGTCTATGGAGCCATTCACATGTCAGATTTTTTTTTCTGACTGAGTGGTCTGTGCAAAATCGTGGATCCAGGTGTTGGATCAAGATCGATAATACAAGTCTATGGGGTCAGTGAAAAAATCTGAAAGTATTCGGGTGCCATCAGTGTGCTGTCTGCTTTTCATTTACTGATAGCAGTAGGTGGAGAAACTTTTTTTTTCTTCTCATCAGTGAGAAAAATGGATGAAACTCTGAGCAAACTGTGATAAAAGTCTCATGACATTCTGGTGGTGTCATCTGAAGGAGTCCTAAGAGTTTTGGCCCTACTGATTCTCTTTGAGCATAGCTTGTCAGGGATTAGCCCTTTATGAGCTAATTCTCAGTACCCGTATACTGCGTATACTTATCACTTAGCTCATTAGTGCCACTGTGTTCATAAGTGATTGGAGTTTTTTTTTATAGCTATGAAACCAATTAATTGCAAATATTCTTTGGCCAAAAAGTCTAAAAAGCTATCAAAATCTAAACTTATTCATTTTATTGCCAAATACTTGAAAATGATTGTATAATTCATTGTGTGGGTAGATTGGACAATTACATGGTAATTAATTATCCATGCAAGATGCTCTAGATATCAAGTCTATTAGGCTAGAGATTTTCTTCCAAGAAAATATTGTTAGCGAGAAGTTGTTTGGGTTTGGATTCATGAAACCTCTGTATGTGTAGGTTCCTTGAAGAACAATTCCACCCACAACTGAGAATTTTGTTATCTGTGAAACCTCAGTCATTCTCACTTTGACACAAACGAATTTCATGTGATGCTCAAATTGTAGAGGTCAATGGGATTTGTAGTGTTGTCTGCCCCTGACGCTTATTATTTTCAGTTTACAGCATGGCGATCACATCAGCCCTGATCACAGCATATATCACTATACTGCTTAATGATGAGAGCGTTATTTTTTGCATTTGTTATGAAACATTTGTCTGCTCTTATTGGCTTCGACATGCAGACTTGGTGCAAACCGCTTCTGTTATTTCTGGTTTTCACCTTTTCACCCATATACAGGAACTTGGTATGCAATGCAGAGGTCCCTGGGTTGCGTCTGTAAGAAGATTGATATACTGCCCACGTTCCCCCTTGAAGAAACAAGTATATTGTTATAATGTGTAATGTGAATTCTGATATGCGTTAGCAATGTATGTTGTTTGACAGTAGAAGACCAAGAGTTAATGTTTGGGACTAGCCCAGAGTGGGAGGGGCTAAGCTGAAGGGACAAGAGACAGTTCCCGTTAAAACGTTTGAAATGGAACAGTGTGCGTAGAGAAAAGACCTAAGGTCTAGTGTGAGCAGTGGCGCATGATGTGGGTGTCCCTAATGAGAGAGGAGACCGAGACAGAGGATAGCGAGATCCTGAGCAGAGAAGAAGAGAAATGACTGAAGGAACAGAGTGATCAATCAGAGACAGGTCTTTGGTCAGGACACCTAGCACTGTGGCTCAGAGCTTATAACTCAGAGAAGTAATGGACCTAAATGGGACAGAGTACGTAGGATGAAGAGAGTGTCCCAGGTGGGAGTTCCAGAGCATAAGAGACAAAAGAGATAAATAACAGCCATAGTGGCAAAGTAGATCCCCTAAAGGGAAAAGGACGCAGAACTGCAGGTTGCGCATAGGACTCTTACAAACTAGACTGTAGTACTGAGCTGAGCTGTGGTGAAGTAAAGAGGAAAGGTGAAGATATTGGATAAGAGAGAAGAGAGGAAGGAATCTGTGTGTGAAAAATGTTCCAAATTGTGAAAGAAACATTCATCAAGATATGTGCCGTTATCTCCTGTATATAATTCCTTCCTGGTTACCGTTGAGTAAAAGGTTTATTTTTGACTGGTGGTCTTCCTCATTGAATTGTCCAACACCTGGTCCTGGCAAACCAATGTCACCAGTTACATGCAGCCTGCAATGGCATAGCGCCCCCACAGAACAAGTCCACACACCCAGCCAGGACCCTCACCTTCATGTAATGTGCCGGGACATAAGAGACGAGTACCTTGGGCCACAGCTACCACCCCACGCCACGTTACATGTCCATGGAGTAGCTGCTGGAAGTTGAAGTGAGTTGACAGAATCGTTAGCAAGCCAGGTCAGCAGAGAAATTGGGGTAATAACAGGAGCAAACATGGTCAAGAGATCAATTTCAGGGGTCATGGAGATATTTAAGGTCAATGAGGTACCAAACAGTTCAGGATCAAATACAAAGGCATCAAGCGGGTAAAGAGCAGAGTAATTGGTTCAAGAGAAGGGTCTGTATTCAAGAGAACCTTCTATAATAATGGCATCAGAAGCAATGCAACAATGCAAAAGCTGGTATAAGACAATTGTCATGGGATTTAAATAAGGTGATGCGCATTCTTATTGCCAACCAAACCCTGTTTTGCAAAGGATCCGCCACAGTCAGAATCTACTTTAAATACATATATTAAAACTAAATGGCTGGGTGGCGATTATGCAGCAGGAAGAGCTATACAAATGGAGGTCAAGAAGACCTTGCTAGACACCATGACCAGCGATAAAACATGACTCCCAACCGTCACAGATGCAGTGGGACATTTTCAGATATGGAGGTAAGTAACATGCTCCATTTTTATCTTTATCTGCATATAGAGACATAAAACTGAGTAGAGGCATCATATGGCAGACATAATAAAATAATACTTAGTGTGACATGCAGAAGTAGTGCTGTTGCTTCAAAAACATCCAGCAACTATAAGAGTTTACACAGTCACAGGAGAGAGAGAGTGGTTAGCAGAGCCCCAGGGGGATTGTGGGGAAGTTGTTTACTGTTCTGGCTGGAGCTGTAGAGAAAGGTGATGTGTGATCTGTATCTCACAGAAGACAAGGGAACAGAATTCAGGTCAAGAGGGAAGCTAAACACAGGTCAGATAGACTCCCTGAGCTAACAATGTGGAGTATTATTGGGCAGAAAGATAAGGACTGGAAGGAATCGCATCATAGGGATCATCTCCCTCATCAAACCCTCCCCCCTCCATCTCCATGCAGGATAAAAAATGTGGTGTACTAGTGAGTCCTTGTGAAGCAAAAGCCTGCTGTTTATGCATATAAGTGTGCTGCCAAGAGATCTAATCTGTGCTGAATTATGCTACTGAAGAGACTGACGTTACTGTGCCTGCTTTTTGAGACTATACTATAATGAAGATTGTTGCTGTAATATCCCTGAATTGCACTGGCCGTGCTTCAGTTTAAATTCCACTGTTAAACTGTTGAAAAAGACCCTTGTCAGATGTGTCTGGTCAGCAACTGAATCTATCGTGTGCCTGAGAGAAGCTGCAGCCTGTGGTCGCCCTGAATAACGGTTCCCCCAGGATTACAAAGAATTCATGAAACCCGTCTCGCCCTATCTGAACCTAACGGCGTGCGTGTAACATGAGTATTGGGGCAACTGTAAGTGTATGTGTAAGATGAGGTGACAATCCTGAGACCAGATGATTCTAACTGTCAGAGGAGGTGCTTGAACCTTGATGCAACAGTGTCATGGAAGTGATTGATGGGAGAATACTGAATGGAGGTATTGTGGGAACCTCTGGATCTTGGTATACTGCTTTGGTATGATTTCTGTGGAAAAGCTTTAGTTATCATTATACCCATAATGGGGGTTCTGTGTGTCGCTGCCAGAGCCGCCGTCAGCACCCGGCGCACCCAAGAAAGTGCCGGGGCCCTGGATTATCAAAGGGGCTCATTCGCTGTCGGGGCCCGGGCCTCTCCCCCAGCATCTGTGCAGGACCTCTGGCGCTGCTTGATTGCAGTCACTTCACCAGACATGGCCAAGCGCAGTGCGCTGTGTGGCTGTGTCTGGTAGTAATGACACGGCAGAGTCGTCACTGTGCCTTTAATTGTGCTTGTATGTCGCCCCTGCCGCATCATTACTAGCAGACACAGCCATACAGCGCACTGCACGCGGCCATGTCTGGTGAAGTGCCGGCAATCAAGCAGCACCAGAGGTCCTGCACAGATGCTGGGGGAGCGGCCCAGGCCCCGACAGCGAGTGGGTCCTCCTGATGGTCCAGGGCCATGTCTGTGAGGGCAATCACATGCCGGCGGCCCTGCACAGCCACATGCCTGAGGAGCTGGATGGGATACAGGCCGGGTGGAGGTGAGCGAGGCTGGTTGCCAGCTTCCCCAATCACCATATTAAAAATATTTCTAATGTGTGTGTCTGTGTGTGTGTGTGTGTGTGTGTGTATGTATGTATGATGTGAATATCTGTGTATATCAATGTGTATGACTGTGTATATATATATTTGTCTGTTTTAAATGGTTTTTTTAATAATTTGTGTTCAAATATGTATGCATGTCTGTATGTGTACATATCTGTGTATGTTTGTGTATGTGCGTGTCTGTGTATTATATGTGCGCATATCTGTGTACCATGTGCATTCTTGCATGTGTGCGCATGTCTGCATGTGTTCGCATGTCTGCGTACCGTGTATGTGTGCGGATGTCTGCATACTGTGTGTGTGCATGTCTGCATACCTTGTGTGTGTGCATGTCTGCGTAGCGGGTGTGTGTGCATGCCTGCATACCGTGTGTGCATGTCTGCGTACCGTGTGTGTGCGCATGTCTGCTTACCGTGTGTGTGCGCATGTCTGCGTACCGTGTGTGCGTGCATGTCTGCGTACCATGTGTGCGTGCATGTCTGTGTACCGTGTGTGCGTGCATGTCTGCGTACTGTGTGCATGTGTGCGTGCATGTCTGCGTACTGTGTGCATGTCTGCGTACTGTGTGTGCGTATGTCTGCGTACTGTGTGCATGTCTGCGTACTGTATGCATGTCTATGTACTGTGTGTGCATGTCTGCATACTGTGTGTGTGTGCATGTCTGCGTACTGTGTGTGTGCGTATGTCTGCGTACTGTGTGCATGTCTGCGCACTGTATGCGTGTGCATGCCTATGTACTGTGTGTGTGTGCATGTCTGAGTACTGTGTGTGCATGTCTGCGTACCGTGTGTGTGCGCATGTCTGCGTATCGTGTGTGTGCGCGTGTCTGCGTACCGTGTGTGCGTGCATGTCTGCGTACCGTGTGCGTGCATGTCTGCGCACCGTGTGTGCGTGCATGTCTGCATACTGTGTGCATGTCTGCGTACTGTGTGTGTGCGTATGTCTGCATACTGTGTGCATGTCTGCGTACTGTGTGCGTGTGCATGTTTATGTACTGTGTGTGTGCATGTCTGAGTACTGTGTGTGCATGTCTGCATACTGTGTGTGTGCATATCTGCGTACTGTGTGTGCATGTCTGCCTACTGTGTGTGCATGTCTGCGTACTGTGTGTGAATGTCTGCGTACTGTGTTTGTGCATGTCTGCGTACTGTGTTGGTGTGCATGTCCGCGTAGTGTGTATGTGTGCATGTGTGCATCTCTGCGTACTGTATGTGTGTGTGTATGTCTGCGTACTGTGTGTGTGCACATGTCTGAGTACCGTGTGTGTGCATGTCTGCGTACCATGTGTGTGTGCATGTCTGCGTACTGTGTGTGTGCGTATGTCTGCGTACTGTGTGCATGTGATGCATACTGTATGCGTGTGCATGTCTGCGTACTGTGTGCGTGTGCATGTCTATGTACTGTGTGTGTGTGCATGTCTGAGTACTGTGTGTGCATGTCTGCATACTGTGTGTGTGTGCATATCTGCGTACTGTGTGTGTGCATATCTGTGTACTATGTCTGCCTACTGTGTGTGTGCATATCAGCGTACTGTGTGTGCATGTCTGCCTACTGTGTGTGTGCATGTCTGCCTACTGTGTGTGCATGTGTGGCGCCCCTGAGGGTTCAGTCGCCACAGAGGTACTGCACCTCAAACCGAGGTGTGGTATTTCCTCTCCGAGGTAAGGATGGAGCACCACACAGGACCCCACTACACACCCAACACCACACTGCTCCCATTCTACGGGGGGGTGTAAAGCACAAAATGCTGCCCCGGTCCTGAATGGAAGAGCAAGGGGGGAACCAAAGATAGGGGGAACCTAGTGGCTAGTGAGGGTGGAGGAAGCACTTTACGTAACACTAACAGAATTCATATAAATTTGGTGGCCATTTTAATAACCGGGTCTTTGGTCGCAGTTCCCTGGAGTGGATAGTCAGTATGTGCTGCAGCTGCTTTAGGATGCTCCGATTCCCGGTTTCAGGCCTCGAGACTGGGGGTCGGGGCAGAGCTGAGTTATAGCCAGCTCTGTCTTGGATCTTAGTCCATACCAGAAGGCCCAGGAGGGGAGCGGAAGAGGAAAGCTCCACAGGCAAAAGGATCTCAGGGGCTGCGGACGGAGTGGAGTCGCCACCTGCTACCCTTATTCTGGTCAAGCCAGAGAGACCCTGCCGCAAGAGGGGGTGCCGGTCCCCGATTATCTGACTTTGTACTTCACGTCCCTGTCAGAAAAGTCTGGAGGCTGAAGTGGATCCCAGGGGGATATGGACAGAGCAGCGTACGCCACCTGTATCCCTTATTCTGTGTTCATCCAGAGGGACCCGGCCTAACGCCACATTTCACGCAACAGTCACCAATAAGGGACCCAGTCGGTCCGAGAGCTACAAGCTACCCTTGAAGGACATCGCAGTACCCGTACGGGACTAAGTGGGGAACATAAGGCGGTTCAAGAACAGCTAGAGAGAGGAACACTCTGGTGCAGGGGTCCTGTCAGATGCACCCGAACTACCTGGAGTGTGCTGAACCCCCTTCCTGGTGGACGCAGCGCGCTGTGGAGAGCGGAGGGAAGCTTTGCACCGACTACCGTGAGTAAAGCTTGGAAGACTGAATCCTGGTCTCTGTAATTCCTTCCCGCGCGGCACTGCACACACCATTTGCCTTCAGAAATCCTAATCCCTCTCTCCCACTGCCCTGAGGCCCCGCTCCGCCTGTGGGGAGTAGTACCAGCTGAGCTGCCACGACATCCGCCTCAGAGGACTGCTGCAGCGCTGGTGGTAATCACCAGGCACCACAGGTGGCGTAGTCGTTTGTCCACTCGATCACCATCGTTCCTCCTAGCCCCCTATTTTTGCTGTGACAACCCTGGACACGGACCGGGCCTAGGCCACGACTGCATCCACCCTACAGCGGGCCCGCTGTCCGAGTGACCCCATCTCTCAGGGTAGGGCTAGCGAGCGAGGAGAGGCGTCACACATGTCTGCGTACTGTGTGTGTGCACTAATCCCTCTCTCCCACTGCCCTGAGGCCCCGCTCCGCCTGTGGGGAGTAGTACCAGCTGAGCTGCCACGACATCCGCCTCAGAGGACTGCTGCAGCGCTGGTGGTAATCACCAGGCACCACAGGTGGCGTAGTCGTTTGTCCACTCGATCACCATCGTTCCTCCTAGCCCCCTATTTTTGCTGTGACAACCCTGGGCACGGACCGGGCCTAGGCCACGACTGCATCCACCCTACAGCGGGCCCGCTGTCCGAGTGACCCCATCTCTCAGGGTAGGGCTAGCGAGCGAGGAGAGGCGTCACACATGTCTGCGTACTGTGTGTGTGCATGTCTGCATACTGTGTATGTGTGCATGTCTGCGTAGTGTGTATGTGTGCGTGTGTGCATGCCTGCGTACTGTATGTGTGTGCGTATGTCTGCGTACTGTGTGTGTGCGCATGTCTGCGTACTGTGTGTGTGCGCATGTCTGCGTACTGTGTGTGCGCGCATGTCTGCTTACTGTATTTGTGTGTGTGTTTGTGCATGTCTGCTTACTGTGTGTGCACATGTCTGTCTACTGTATGTGTGTGCATGTTTGCATATGTGAGGGATGAGGGGGACGGCTGGGCCTTGTGTTGTATACCTATATTTCTCCGCCGTATCTGTGCATCATGAATCATGGTATGTGTTAAAGGGGCCCACTGAAACTCTTTAGCCCGGGACCCACAGGAACCTGGAGCCGGCCCTGGTTGCTGCAGTGAGGGGGCAGGAGCTGGATGTGGATCACGACTCTCTCTTAGACCTAAACGTGGCTCGCGACCCTCTCTCAAAGCTGAATGTGGCTCTCAAGGGCACAAAGGTTGGGGATCACTGCTGTAGAATATCCCTGTCCTGATCAGTATGTGCATTGTCCATCAATTGTGACATCACTGTATGCATTTTCCTGTACTGTGAGACATGGCTGTGCATATCACCCCTTTGTTATGACATCAATGTGCACATCACTCCTCTGTTATGGCATCACTGTGCACTTTAAATCTCTATTATGTCATCACTGTGCACATCACCCTTCTGTTATGTCATTACTATGCATATCACTCCTCTTTTATGACATAACTGTGCACACTATCTCTCTATTATTATATGACTGTGCACATCACCCCTCTGTTATGACATCACTGTGCACATCACCCCTCTGTTATGTCATCACTGTGCATATCACTCCTGTTATGACAGGACTGTGACCTTTACCCTTTTGTCATTATCTGACTGTGCCCATTACCCCTCTATTATGACACGACTGTGCACATTATCCCTCTATTATGACATCACTGTGCACATCACTCCTCTTTTATGACATCACTGTGCACATCAGCCCTCTGTTACGACATCACTGTGCACATAATCTCTTTGTTATGACATCACTGTGCACATAACCCCTCTATTATGACATCACTGTGAACATCACCCCTCTGTTATGACATCACTGTGCACATCACCCCTCTGTTATGACATCACTGTACACATCACCTATCTGTTATAACATCACTCATTCGATATGACATCACTGTGCACCTAACACCTCTGTTATGACATCACTGTGCACATCATCCCTTTGTTATGACATCACTGTCCACATAACCCCTCTGTTATGACAGAACTGTGCACATCACCCGTTTGATATGACATCACTATGCACATCACTCCTTTGTTATGACATCACTGTGCACATAACCCCTTTGTTATGACATCACTGTGCACATAACTCCCTGTTATGACAGAACTGTGCACATAACCCCTTTGTTATAACATCACTGTGCACATCACCCCTCTGTTATGACATCACCCCTTTGTAATGACATCACTATGCACATAACCCCTCTGTTATGAGATCACTGTGCATATCACCCCTCTGTTATGACATCACTCTGAACATCACTCCTCTGTTATGGCATCACTGTGCACTTTAAATCTCTATTATGTCATCACTGTGCACATCAGCCTTCTATTATGTCATTACTGTGCATATCACTCCTCTGTTATGACATAACTGTGCAAATAATCTCTCTATTATGATATGACTGGGCACATCACCCCTGTGTTATCACTATCCATTCCACATCACCCTTCTGTTATGACATCACTGTGCACATCACCCCTCTGTTATGTCATCAGTGTGCATATCACTCCTGTTATGACAGGACTGTGCACTTTACCCTTTTGTCATTATCTGACTGTGCCCATTACCCCTCTATTATGACACGATTGTGAACATTATCTCTCTATTATGACATCACTGTGCACATCACCCCTCTTTTATGACATCACTGTGCACATCACCCCTTTGTTATGACATCACTGTACACATAATCCCTTTGTTATGACATCACTGTGCACATAACCCCTCTGTTATGACATCACTGTGCACATAACCCCTTTGTTATGACATCACTGTGCACATCCCCCCTTTGTTATGACATCACTGTGCACATAACCCCTTTGTTATGACATCACTGTCCACATAACCCCTATGTTATGACAACACTGTGCACATCACCCCTCTGTTATGACATCACAGTGCACATCAACCCTCTGTTATGATATAACTGTGCACATCACCCCTCTGTTATGACATCACTGTGCACATCACCCCTCTGTTATGTCATCACTGTGCATATCACTTCTGTTATGACATAACTGTGCATATCACACCTCTGTTATGACATCACTGTGCACATAACCCCTTTTTTATGACATCACTGTTCACATCACCACTCTGTTATGACATCACTGTGCACATCACCCCTTTCTTATGACATCACTGTGCACATAATCCCTTTGTTATGACATCACTGTGCACATCACCCCTTTGTTATGACATCACTGTGCACATCACCCCTTTGTTATGACATCACTGTGCACAACACCCCTCTGTTATGACATCACCCCTTTGTAATGACATCACTGTGCACCTAACCCCTTTGTTATGACATCACTGTGCACATCACCCCTTTGTTATGACATCACTGAGCACATCACCCATCTGTTATGACATCACCCATTTGTTATGACATCGCTGTGCACCTAACCCCTCTGTTATGACATCACTGTGCACATCACCCCTCTGGTATGACATCACCCCATTGTAATGACATCACTGTGCACATCACCCCTCTGTTATGACATCACTGTACACATTCCACCTCTGTTATGACATCACTGTGCACATCACCCCTCTGTTATGACATCAATGTGCACATCACCCCTTTGTTATGACATCACTGTGCACATCACCCATCTGTTATGACATCACTGTGCACATTACCCCTTTGTTATGACATCATTGTGCACATCACCCCTCTGTTATCACATCACCCCGTTGTTATGACATCACTGTGCACATCAACCCTGTTACGACATCACCCTGTTGTTATGACATCACTGTGCACATAACCCTTCTGTTATGACATCACTGTGCACATCATCTCTCTGTTATGACATCACTGTACACATCACCCCTCTGTTATGACATCACTGTGCACATCACCCCTCTGTTATGACATCACTGTACACATCACCCCTCTGTTATGACATCACTGTACACATCACACCTCTGTTATGACATCACTGTACACATCAAATCACTGTTATGACATCACTGTGCACATCACCCCTCTGTTATGACATCACTGTGCACATCACCCATCTGTTATGACATCACTGTGCACATCACCCCTTTCTTATGACATCACTGTGCACATCACCCCTCTGTTATGACATCACTGTGCACATCATCCCTCTGTATGACAGAACTGTGCACATCATCTCTTTGTTATGACATCACTGTGCACATAACTCCTTTGTTATGACATCACTGTGCACATAACCCCTTTGTTATGATATCACTGTGCACATAACCTCTTTGTGATGACATCACTGTGCACATCACCCCTCTGTTATGACATCACCCCTTTTTTTTACATCACTGTGCACATCACCCCTTTGTTATGACATCACTGTACACATATCCCCTTTGTTTTGAAACCATTGTGCACATCACCCCTCTGTTATGACATCACGGTGCACATAACCCCTTTGTTATAACATCACTGTGCACATAACACCTCTGTTAGGACATCACCCCTCCGTTATGACATCACTGTGCACATCGCCTCCCTGTTATGACAGACCTGTGTACATCACCCCTTTGTTATGACATCACTGTGCACATAATCCCTGTGTTATGACATCACTGTGCACATAACCCCTTTATGACACCACTGTGCACATAACCCCTTTATGACACCACTGTGCACATCACCCCTCTGTTATGACATCACTGTGCACATCACCTCTCTGTTATGAAATCACTGCGCACATCACCTGTTATGACATCACTGTGCACATCACCCATCTGTTATGATATCACCTCTTTGTTATGACATCACCGTGCACATAACCCCTTTGTTATCACATCACTGTGCACATCACCTCTCTATTATGACATCACTGTGCACATCACCCCTGTTATGACATCACCTCTTTGTTATGACATCACTGTGCACATAACCCCTTTGTTATGACATCACTGTGCACATCACCCCTTTGTTATGACATCACTGTGCACATAACCCCTTTGTTA
Source organism: Phyllobates terribilis (assembly GCF_046119375.1). NCBI lineage: Eukaryota > Metazoa > Chordata > Amphibia > Anura > Dendrobatidae > Phyllobates > Phyllobates terribilis. Next base: position 26,336,887 of record NW_027362773.1, read on the forward strand.
TGACATCACTGTCCACATAACCCCTATGTTATGACATCACTGTGCACATCACCCCTTTGTTATGACATCACTGTGCACATCACCCCTCTGTTATGACATCACTGTGCACATCACCCCTCTGTTATGACATCACAGTGCACATCACCCCTCTGTTATGATATAACTGTGCATCTCACTCCTCTGTTATGACATCACTGTGCACATAATTCCCTTTTTTATGACATCACTGTGCACATCACCCCTTTCTTATGTCATCACTGTCCACATCACCTCTCTGTTATGACATCACTGTCCACATCACCCCTCTGTTATGACATCACTGTGCACATCACCCTTTTGTTATGACATCACTGTGCACATCACCGCTCTGTTATGACATCACTGTGCACATCACCCCTTTTTTATGACATCACTGTGCACATAATCCCTTTGTTATGACATCACTGTGCACATCACCTCTTTGTTATGACAGCACTGTGCACATCACCCCTCTGTTATGACATCACTGTGCACATCACCCTTTTGTTATGACATCAATGTGCACATAACCCCTTTGCTATGACATCACTATGCACATCACTGTTCTGTTATGACATCACTGTGCACATCACCCCTTTTTTATGACATCACTGTGCACATAATCTTTTTGTTATGACATCACTGTGCACATCACCCCTTTGTTAAGGCAGCACTGTGCATATCACCCCTCTATTATGACATCACCCCTTTGTAATGACATCACTCTGCACATAACCCCTTTGTTATGACATCACTGTGCACATCACCCCTCTGTTATGACATCACTGTGCGCATCACTCCTTTCTTATGACATCACTGTGCACATAATCCCTTTGTTATGACATCACTTTGCACATCACACCTGTGTTATGACATCACTGTGCACATCACCCATCTGTTATGACATCACCCCTTTGTTATGACATCGCTGTGCACCTAACCTTTCTGTTATGACATCACTGTGCACATAACCCCTCTGGTATGACATCACCCCTTTGAAATGACATCACTGTGCACATCACCCCTATGTTATCACATCACTGTGCACATAACCCCTTTGTTATGACATCCCTGTGCACATCACCCCTTTGTTATGACATTACTGTGCACATAACCCCTTTGTTATGACATCACTGTGCACATCACCCCTCTGTTATAACATCACTGTGCATATCACCCCTTTGTTATGACAGAACTGTCCATCTCACCCCTTTGTTATGACATCACTGTGCACATCACCCCTTTCTTATGACATCAATGTGCACATCAAACCTTGGTTATGACATCACTGTGCACATCACCCCTCTGTTATGACATCACTGTGCACATCACCCCTGTGTTATGACATCACTGTGCACATCACCCCTCTGTTATTATAGAACTGTGCACATAACCCCTTTGTTATGACATCACTGTGCACATAACCCCTTTGTTATGACATCACTTTGCACATAACCCCTTTGTTATGACATCACTGTGCACATAACCCCTTTGTTATGACATCACTTTGCACATAACCCCTTTGTTATGACATTACTGTGCACATAAACCCTTTGTTATGACATCACTGGGCACATTACCCCTCTGTTATGACATCACTGTGCACATCACCCCTCTGTTATGACATCACTGTGCACATCACCCCTTTGTTATGACATCACTGTGCACATAACTCCTTTTGTTATGACATCACTGTGCACATCACCCCTTTGTTATGTCATCACTGTCCTCATCACCCCTGTGTTATGACATCACTGTGCACATCACCCCTCTGTTATGACATCACTGTGCACATCACGACTCTGTTATGTCATTACTGTGCATATCACTCCTGTTATGACAGGACTATGCACTTTACCCTTTGTCATTATTTGTCTGTGCCCATTACCCCTCTATTATGACACGACTGTGCATATTATCTCTCTATTATGACATCACTGTGCACATAACCCCTTTGTTATGACATCACTGTGCACATAACCCCTTTGTTATGATATCACTGTGCACATAACCCCTTTGTGATGACATCACTGTGCACATATCCCCTTTGTTTTGAAACCATTGTGCACATCACCCCTCTGTTATGACATCACGGTGCACATAACCCCTTTGTTATAACATCACTGTGCACATAACACCTCTGTTAGGACATCACCCCTCCGTTATGACATCACTGTGCACATCGCCTCTCTGTTATGACAGACCTGTGTACATCACCCCTTTGTTATGACATCACTGTGCACATAATCCCTGTGTTATGACATCACTGTGCACATAACCCCTTTATGACACCACTGTGCACATCACCCTCTGTTATGACATCACTGTGCACATCACCTCTCTGTTATGAAATCACTGCGCACATCACCTGTTATGACATCACTGTGCACATCACCCATCTGTTATGATATCACCTCTTTGCTATGACATCACCGTGCACATAACCCCTTTGTTATCACATCACTGTGCACATCACCTCTCTATTATGACATCACTGTGCACATCACCCCTGTTATGACATCACCTCTTTGTTATGACATCACTGTGCACATAACCCCTTTGTTATGACATCACTGTGCACATCACCCCTTTGTTATGACATCACTGTGCACATAACCCCTTTGTTATGACATCACTGTCCACATAACCCCTATGTTATGACATCACTGTCCACATCACCCCTTTGTTATGACATCACTGTGCACATCACCCCTCTGTTATGACATCACTGTGCACATCACCCCTCTGTTATGACATCACAGTGCACATCACCCCTCTGTTATGATATAACTGTGCATCTCATTCCTCTGTTATGACATCACTGTGCACATAATTCCCTTTTTTATGACATCACTGTGCACATCACCCCTTTCTTATGTCATCACTATCCACATCACCTCTCTGTTATGACATCACTGTGCACATCACCCCTCTGTTATGACATCACTGTGCACATCACCCTTTTGTTATGACATCACTGTGCACATCACCGCTCTGTTATGACATCACTGTGCACATCACCCCTTTTTTATGACATCACTGTGCACATAATCCCTTTGTTATGACATCACTGTGCACATCACCTCTTTGTTATGACAGCACTGTGCACATCACCCCTCTGTTATGACATCACTGTGCACATCACCCTTTTGTTATGACATCAATGTGCACATAACCCCTTTGCTATGACATCACTATGCACATCACTGTTCTGTTATGACATCACTGTGCACATCACCCCTTTTTTATGACATCACTGTGCACATAATCTTTTTGTTATGACATCACTGTGCACATCACCCCTTTGTTAAGACAGCACTGTGCACATCACCCCTCTATTATGACATCACCCCTTTGTAATGACATCACTCTGCACATAACCCCTTTGTTATGACATCACTGTGCACATCACCCCTCTGTTATGACATCACTGTGCGCATCACTCCTTTCTTATGACATCACTGTGCACATAATCCCTTTGTTATGACATCACTTTGCACATCACCCATTTGTTATGACATCCCTGTGCATATCAACCATCTGTTATGACATCACCCCTTTGTTATGACATCGCTGTGCACCTAACCTTTCTGTTATGACATCACTGTGCACATAACCCCTCTGGTATGACATCACCCCTTTGAAATGACATCACTGTGCACATCACCCCTATGTTATCACATCACTGTGCACATAACCCCTTTGTTATGACATCCCTGTGCACATCACCCCTTTGTTATGACATTACTGTGCACATAACCCCTTTGTTATGACATCACTGTGCACATCACCCCTCTGTTATAACATCACTGTGCATATCACCCCTTTGTTATGACAGAACTGTCCATCTCACCCCTTTGTTATGACATCACTGTGCACATCACCCTTTCTTATGACATCACTGTGCACATCAAACCTTGGTTATGACATCACTGTGCACATCACCCCTCTGTTATGACATCACTGTGCACATCACCCCTGTGTTATGACATCACTGTGCACATCACCCCTCTGTTATGATAGAACTGTGCACATAACCCCTTTGTTATGACATCACTTTGCACAAAACCCCTTTGTTATGACATCACTGTGCACATAACCCCTTTGTTATGACATCACTTTGCACATAACCCCTTTCTTATGACATTACTGTGCACATAACCCCTTTGTTATGACATCACTGTGCACATCACCCCTCTGTTATGACATCACTGTGCACATCACCCCTCTGTTATGACATCACTGTGCACATCACCCCTTTGTTATGACATCACTGTGCACATAACCCCTTTTGTTATGACATCACTGTGCACATCACCCCTTTGTTATGTCATCACTGTCCTCATCACCCCTGTGTTATGACATCACTGTGCACATCACCCCTCTGTTATGACATCACTGTGCACATCACGACTCTGTTATGTCATTACTGTGCATATCACTCCTGTTATGACAGGACTATGCACTTTACCCTTTGTCATTATTTGACTGTGCCCATTACCCCTCTATTATGACACGACTGTGCATATTATCTCTCTATTATGACATCACTGTGCACATGACTTGTCTTTTATGACATCACTGTGCACATCACCCCTCTGTTATGACATCACTGTGTACACCACCCCTCTGTTATGACAACACCCCTTTGTTATGACATCACTGTGCACATAACCCCTTTGTTATGACATCACTGTGCACATAACCCCTTTGTTATGACATCATTGTGCTCATCACCCCTCTGTTAAGACATCACTTTGTTCAGCATCCTTCTGTTATGACATCACTGTGCACATCACCCCTCTGTTATGACATCACTGTGCACATCACCCCTCTGTTATGAAATCACCCCGTTGTTATGACATCACTGTACACATAACTCCTGTGTTATGACACCACTGTGCACATAGCCCCTCTGTTATGACATCACTGTGCACATCACCTCTCTGTTATGGCAGAACTGTGCACATCACCCCTCTGTTATGACATCACTGTACACATTCCACCTCTGTTACGACATCACTGTGCACATCACCCCTCTGTTATGACATCAATGTGCACATCACCCCTTTGTTATGACATCACTGTGCACATCACCCATCTGTTATGACATCACTGTGCACATTACCCCTTTGTTATGACATCACTGTGCACATCACCCCTCTGTTATGACATCACTGTGCATATCACCCCTTTGTTATGACAGAACTGTCCATCTCACCCCTTTGTTATGACATCACTGTGCACATCACCCCTTTCTTATGACATCACTGTGCACATCAAACCTTGGTTATGACATCACTGTGCACATCACCCCTCTGTTATGACATCACCTCTTTGCTATGACATCACTGTGCACATCGCCCCTTTGTTATGACATCACTGTGCACATCACCCCTCTGTTATGATAGAACTGTGCACATAATACCTTTGTTATGACATCACTGTGCACATAACCCCTTTGTTATGACATCACTGTGCATATCACCCCTCTGTTATGACATAACTGTTCACATCACCCCTTTGTTATGACATCACTGTGCACATAACCCCTTTGTTATGACATCACTGTGCACATCACCCCTTTGTTATGTCATCTCTGTCCTCATCACCCCTCTGTTATGACATCACTGTGCACATCACCCATCTGTTATGACATCACTGTGCACATCACCCCTCTGTTATGTCATCACTGTGCACATCACCCCTCTGTTATGACAGGACTGTGCACTTTACCCTTTGTCATTATCTGACTGTGCCCATTACCCCTCTATTATGACACGACTGTGCATATTATCTCTCTATTATGACATCACTGTGCACATGACTTGTCTTTTATGACATCACTGTTCACATCACCCCTTTGTTATGACATCACTGTGCACATCACCTCTTTGTTATTACATCACTGTGCACATCACCCCTCTGTTATGACATCACTGTGTACACCACCCCTCTGTTATGACAACACCCCTTTGTTATGACATCACTGTGCACATAACCCCTTTGTTATGACATCACTGTGCACATAACCCCTTTGTTATGACATCATTGTGCACATCACCCCTCTGTTAAGACATCACTTTGTTCACCATCCTTCTGTTATGACATCACTGTGTACATCACACCTCGGTTATGACATCACAGTGCACATCACCCCTCTGTTATGACATCACTGTGCACATCACCCCTCTGTTATGACATCACCCCGTTGTTATGACATCACTGTACACATAACCCCTGTGTTATGACACCACTGTGCACATAGCCCCTCTGTTATGACATCACTGTGCACATCACCTCTCTGTTATGGCAGAACTGTGCACATCACCCCTTTGTTATGACATCTCTGTGCACATAATTCCTTTGTTATGACATTACTGTGCACTTAACCCCTTATTTATGACATCGTTGTGCACATCACCGCTCTGTTATGACATCACTGTGCACATCACCCCTCTGTTATGACATCACTGTACACATTCCACCTCTGTTATGACATCACTGTGCACATCACCCCTCTGTTATGACATCAATGTGCACATCACCCCTTTGTTATGACATCACTGTGCACATCACCCATCTGTTATGACATCACTGTGCACATTACCCCTTTGTTATGACATCATTGTGCACATCACCCCTCTGTTATCACATCACCCCGTTGTTATGACATCACTGTGCACATCAGCATTCTGTTATGACATCACCCTGTTGTTATGACATCACTGTGCACATAACCCTTCTGTTATGACATCACTGTGCACATCATCTCTCTGTTATGACATCACTGTACACATCACCCCTCTGTTATGACATCACTGTGCACATCACCCCTCTGTTATGACATCACTGTACACATCACCCCTCTGTTATGACATCACTGTACACATCACACCTCTGTTATGACATCACTGTACACATCACATCACTGTTATGACATCACTGTGCACATCACCCCTCTGTTATGACATCACTGTGCACATCACCCATCTGTTATGACATCACTGTGCACATCACCACTTTCTTATGACATCACTGTGCACATCACCCCTCTGTTATGACATCACTGTGCACATCATCCCTCTGTATGACAGAACTGTGCACATCATCTCTTTGTTATGACATCACTGTGCACATAACCCCTTTGTTATGACATCACTGTGCACATAACCCCTTTGTTATGATATCACTGTGCACATAACCCCTTTGTGATGACATCACTGTGCACATCACCGCTCTGTTATGACATCACCCCTTTTTTTTACATCACTGTGCACATAACCCCTTTGTGATGACATCACTGTGCACATCACCGCTCTGTTATGACATCACCCCTTTGTTATGACATCACTATGCACATAACCCCTTTGTTATGACATCACTGTACACATATCCCCTTTGTTTTGAAACCATTGTGCACATCACCCCTCTGTTATGACATCACTGTGCACATAACCCCTTTGTTATTACATCACTGTGCACATAACACCTCTGTTAGGACATCACCCCTCCGTTATGACATCACTGTGCACATCGCCTCTCTGTTATGACAGACCTGTGTACATCACCCCTTTGTTATGACATCACTGTGCACATTATCCCTGTGTTATGACATCACTGTGCACATAACCCCTTTATGACACCACTGTGCACATCACCCCTCTGTTATGACATCACTGTGCACATCACCTCTCTGTTATGAAATCACTGCGCACATCACCTGTTATGACATCACTGTGCACATCACCCATCTGTTATGATATCACCTCTTTGTTATGACATCACCGTGCACATAACCCCTTTGTTATCACATCACTGTGCACATCACCTCTCTATTATGACATCACTGTGCACATCACCCCTGTTATGACATCACCTCTTTGTTATGACATCACTGTGCACATAACCCCTTTGTTATGACATCACTGTGCACATCACCCCTTTGTTATGACATCACTGTGCACATCACCCATCTGTTATGACATCACTGTGCACATTACCCCTTTGTTATGACATCACTGTGCACATCACCCCTCTGTTATGTCTTTACTTTGCATATCACTGCTGTTATGACAGGACTGTGCACTTTACCCTTTGTCATTATTTGACTGTGCCCATTACCCCTCTATTATGACACGACTGTGCATATTATCTCTCTATTATGACATCACTGTGCACATGACTTGTCTTTTATGACATCACTGTGCACATCACCCCTCTGTTGTGACATCACTGTGTACACCACCCCTCTGTTATGACAACACCCCTTTGTTATGACATCACTGTGCACATAACCCCTTTGTTATGACATCACTGTGCACATAACCCCTTTGTTATGACATCATTGTGCTCATCACCCCTCTGTTAAGACATCACTTTGTTCAGCATCCTTCCGTTATGACATCACTGTGCACATCACCCCTCTGTTATGACATCACTGTGCACATCACCCCTCTGTTATGACATCACCCCGTTGTTATGACATCACTGTACACATAACCCCTGCGTTATGACACCACTGTGCACATAGCCCCTCTGTTATGACATCACTGTGCACATCACCTCTCTGTTATGGCAGAACTGTGCACATCACCCCTTTGTTATGACATCACTGTGCACATAATTCCTTTGTTATGACATCACTGTGCACATCACCCCTCTGTTATGACATCACTGTACACATTCCACCTCTGTTATGACATCACTGTGCACATCACCCCTCTGTTATGACATCAATGTGCACATCACCCCTTTGTTATGACATCACTGTGCACATCACCCATCTGTTATGACATCACTGTGCACATTACCCCTTTGTTATGACATCATTGTGCACATCACCCCTCTGTTATGACATCACCCCGTTGTTATGACATCACTGTGCACATCACCGCTCTGTTATGACATCACTGTGCACATCACCCCTTTTTTATGACATCACTGTGCACATAATCCCTTTGTTATGACAGCACTGTGCACATCACCCCTCTGTTATGACATCACTGTGCACATCACCCTTTTGTTATGACATCAATGTGCACATAACCCCTTTGTTATGACATCACTATGCACATCACCGCTCTGTTATGACATCACTGTGCACATCACCCCTTTTTTATGACATCACTGTGCACATAATCTTTTTGTTATGACATCACTGTGCACATCACCCCTTTGTTAAGACAGCACTGTGCACATCACCCCTCTATTATGACATCACCCCTTTGTTATGACATCACTGTGTACATCACCCCTCTGTTATGACATCACTGTGCGCATCACTCCTTTCTTTTGACATCACTGTGCACATAATCCCTGTGTTATGACATCACTGTGCACATAACCCCTTTGTTATGACATCACTGTGCACATCACCCCACTGTTATGACATCACCTCTTTTCTATGACATCACTGTGCACATCGCCCCTGTGTTATGACATCACTATGCACATCACCCCTCTGTTATGATAGAACTGTGCACATAACCCCTTTGTTATGACATCACTGTGCACATAACCCCTTTGTTATGACATCACTTTGCACATATCCCCTTTGTTATGACATTACTGTGCACATAACCCCTTTGTTATGACATCACTGTGCACATCACCCCTCTGTTATGACATAACTGTGCACATCACCCCTCTGTTATGTCATTACTGTACACATCACTCCTGTTATGACAGGACTGTGCACTTTACCCTTTGTCATTATTTGACTGTGCCCATTATCTCTCTATTAAGACATTACTGTGCACATGACTTGTCTTTTATGACATCACTGTGCACATCACCCCTCTGTTATGACATCACTGTGCACATCACCTCTTTGTTATTACATCACTGTGCACATCACCCCTCTGTTATGACATCACTGTGTACACCACCCCTCTGTTATGACAACACCCCTTTGTTATGACATCACTGTGCACATAACCCCTTTGTTATGACATCACTGTGCACATAACCCCTTTGTTATGACATCATTGTGCTCATCACCCCTCTGTTAAGACATCACTTTGTTCAGCATCCTTCCGTTATGACATCACTGTGCACATCACCCCTCTGTTATGACATCACTGTGCACATCACCCCTCTGTTATGACATCACCCCGTTGTTATGACATCACTGTACACATAACCCCTGCGTTATGACACCACTGTGCACATAGCCCCTCTGTTATGACATCACTGTGCACATCACCTCTCTGTTATGGCAGAACTGTGCACATCACCCCTTTGTTATGACATCACTGTGCACATAATTCCTTTGTTATGACATCACTGTGCACATCACCCCTCTGTTATGACATCACTGTACACATTCCACCTCTGTTATGACATCACTGTGCACATCACCCCTCTGTTATGACATCAATGTGCACATCACCCCTTTGTTATGACATCACTGTGCACATCACCCATCTGTTATGACATCACTGTGCACATTACCCCTTTGTTATGACATCATTGTGCACATCACCCCTCTGTTATGACATCACCCCGTTGTTATGACATCACTGTGCACATCACCGCTCTGTTATGACATCACTGTGCACATCACCCCTTTTTTATGACATCACTGTGCACATAATCCCTTTGTTATGACAGCACTGTGCACATCACCCCTCTGTTATGACATCACTGTGCACATCACCCTTTTGTTATGACATCAATGTGCACATAACCCCTTTGTTATGACATCACTATGCACATCACCGCTCTGTTATGACATCACTGTGCACATCACCCCTTTTTTATGACATCACTGTGCACATAATCTTTTTGTTATGACATCACTGTGCACATCACCCCTTTGTTAAGACAGCACTGTGCACATCACCCCTCTATTATGACATCACCCCTTTGTTATGACATCACTGTGTACATCACCCCTCTGTTATGACATCACTGTGCGCATCACTCCTTTCTTTTGACATCACTGTGCACATAATCCCTGTGTTATGACATCACTGTGCACATAACCCCTTTGTTATGACATCACTGTGCACATCACCCCACTGTTATGACATCACCTCTTTTCTATGACATCACTGTGCACATCGCCCCTGTGTTATGACATCACTATGCACATCACCCCTCTGTTATGATAGAACTGTGCACATAACCCCTTTGTTATGACATCACTGTGCACATAACCCCTTTGTTATGACATCACTTTGCACATATCCCCTTTGTTATGACATTACTGTGCACATAACCCCTTTGTTATGACATCACTGTGCACATCACCCCTCTGTTATGACATAACTGTGCACATCACCCCTCTGTTATGTCATTACTGTACACATCACTCCTGTTATGACAGGACTGTGCACTTTACCCTTTGTCATTATTTGACTGTGCCCATTATCTCTCTATTAAGACATTACTGTGCACATGACTTGTCTTTTATGACATCACTGTGCACATCACCCCTCTGTTATGACATCACTGTGCACATCACCTCTTTGTTATTACATCACTGTGCACATCACCCCTCTGTTATGACATCACTGTGTACACCACCCCTCTGTTATGACAACACCCCTTTGTTATGACATCACTGTGCACATAACCCCTTTGTTATGACATCACTGTGCACATAACCCCTGTGTTATGACATCATTGTGCACATCACCCCTCTGTTAAGACATCAGTTTGTTCACCATCCTTCTGTTATGACATCACTGTGTACATCACACCTCGGTTATGACATCACTGTGCACATCACCCCTCTGTTATGACATCACTGTGCACATCACCCCTCTGTTATGACATCACCCCGTTGTTATGACATCACTGTACACATAACCCCTGTGTTATGACACCACTGTGCACATAGCCCATCTGTTATGACATCACTGTGCACATCACCTCTCTGTTATGGCAGAACTGTGCACATCACCCCTTTGTTATGACATCACTGTGCACATAATTCCTTTGTTATGACATTACTGTGCACTTAACCCCTTATTTATGACATCACTGTGCACATCACCCCTCTGTTATGACATCACTGTGCTCATCACCCCTCTGTTATGACATCACTGTACACATTCCACCTCTGTTATGACATCACTGTGCACATCACCCCTCTGTTATGAAATCAATGTGCACATTACCCCTTTGTTATGACATCATTGTGCACATCACCCCTCTGTTATGACATCACCCCGTTGTTATGACATCACTGTGCACATCACCCCTCTGTTATGACATCACCCTGTTGTTATGACATCACTGTGCACATAACCCTTCTGTTATGACATCACTGTGCACATCATCTCTCTGTTATGACATCACTGTACACATCACACCTCTGTTATGACATCACTGTACACATCACCCCTCTGTTATGACATCACTGTGCACATCACCCCTCTTATGACATCACTGTACACATCACCCCTCTGTTATGACATCACTGTACACATCACCCCTCTGTTATGACATCACTGTACACATCACACCTCTGTTATGACATCACTGTACACATCACATCTCTGTTATGACATCACTGTGCACATCACCCCTCTGTTATGACATCACTGTGCACATCACCCATCTGTTATGACATCACTGTGCACATTACCCCTTTGTTATGACATCACTGTGCACATCACCCCTCTGTTATGACATCACTGTGCACATCATCCCTCTGTGTGACAGAACTGTGCACATCATCTCTTTGTTATGACATCACTGTGCACATCATCTCTCTGTTATGACATCACTGTACACATCACACCTCTGTTATGACATCACTGTACACATCACCCCTCTGTTATGACATCACTGTGCACATCACCCCTCTTATGACATCACTGTACACATCACCCCTCTGTTATGACATCACTGTACACATCACCCCTCTGTTATGACATTACTGTACACATCACACCTCTGTTATGACATCACTGTACACATCACATCTCTGTTATGACATCACTGTGCACATCACCCCTCTGTTATGACATCACTGTGCACATCACCCTTCTGTTATGACATCACTGTGCACATTACCCCTTTGTTATGACATCACTGTGCACATCACCCCTCTGTTATGACATCACTGTGCACATCATCCCTCTGTGTGACAGAACTGTGCACATCATCTCTTTGTTATGACATCACTGTGCACATAACCCCTTTGTTATGACATCACTGTGCACATAACCCCTTTGTTATGATATCACTGTGCACATAACCCCTTTGTGATGACATCACTGTGCACATCACCCCTCTGTTATGACATCACCCCTCTGTTATGACATCACTGTGCACATCACCCCTTTTTTATGACATCACTGTGCACATAATCTTTTTGTTCTGACATCACTGTGCACATCACCCCTTTGTTAAGACAGCACTGTGCACATCACCCCTCTATTATGACATCACCCCTTTGTTATGACATCACTGTGCACATCACCCCTCTGTTATGACATCACTGTGCGCATCACTCCTTTCTTTTGACATCACTGTGCACATAATCCCTTTGTTATGACATCACTGTGCACATAACCCCTTTGTTATGACATCCCTGTGCACATTACCCCTTTGTTATGACATTACTGTGCACATAACCCCTTTGTTATGACATCACTGTGCACATCACCCCTCTGTCATGACATCACTGTGCATATCACCCCTTTGTTATGATAGAACTGTCCATCTCACCCCTTTGGTATGACATCACTGTGCACATCACCCCTTTCTTATGACATCACTGTGCACATCAAACCTTGGTTATGACATCACTGTGCACATCACCCCACTGTTATGACATCACCTCTTTTCTATGACATCACTGTGCACATCGCCCCTGTGTTATGACATCACTATGCACATCACCCCTCTGTTATGATAGAACTGTGCACATAACCCCTTTGTTATGACATCACTGTGCACATAACCCCTTTGTTATGACATCACTTTGCACATATCCCCTTTGTTATGACATTACTGCGCACATAACCCCTTTGTTATGACATCACTGTGCACATCACCCCTCTGTTATGACATAACTGTGCACATCACCCCTCTGTTATGTCATTACTGTGCACATCACTCCTGTTATGACAGGACTGTGCACTTTACCCTTTGTCATTATTTGACTGTGCCCATTATCTCTCTATTATGACATTACTGTGCACATGACTTGTCTTTTATGACATCACTGTGCACATCACCCCTCTGTTATGACATCACTGTGCACATCACCTCTTTGTTATTACATCACTGTGCACATCACCCCTCTGTTATGACATCACTGTGTACACCACCCCTCTGTTATGACAACACCCCTTTGTTATGACATCACTGTGCACATAATTCCTTTGTTATGACATTACTGTGCACTTAACCCCTTATTTATGACATCACTGTGCACATCACCCCTCTGTTATGACATCACTGTGCTCATCACCCCTCTGTTATGACATCACTGTACACATTCCACCTCTGTTATGACATCACTGTGCACATCACCCCTCTGTTATGACATCAATGTGCACATTACCCCTTTGTTATGACATCATTGTGCACATCACCCCTCTGTTATGACATCACCCCTCTGTTATGACATCACCCCGTTGTTATGACATCACTGTGCACATCACCCCTCTGTTATGACATCACCCTGTTGTTATGACATCACTGTGCACATAACCCTTCTGTTATGACATCACTGTGCACATCATCTCTCTGTTATGACATCACTGTACACATCACACCTCTGTTATGACATCACTGTACACATCACCCCTCTGTTATGACATCACTGTGCACATCACCCCTCTTATGACATCACTGTACACATCACCCCTCTGTTATGACATCACTGTACACATCACCCCTCTGTTATGACATCACTGTACACATCACACCTCTGTTATGACATCACTGTACACATCACATCTCTGTTATGACATCACTGTGCACATCACCCCTCTGTTATGACATCACTGTGCACATCACCGATCTGTTATGACATCACTGTGCACATTACCCCTTTGTTATGACATCACTGTGCACATCACCCCTCTGTTATGACATCACTGTGCACATCATCCCTCTGTGTGACAGAACTGTGCACATCATCTCTTTGTTATGACATCACTGTGCACATCATCTCTCTGTTATGACATCACTGTACACATCACACCTCTGTTATGACATCACTGTACACATCACCCCTCTGTTATGACATCACTGTGCACATCACCCCTCTTATGACATCACTGTACACATCACCCCTCTGTTATGACATCACTGTACACATCACCCCTCTGTTATGACATCACTGTACACATCACACCTCTGTTATGACATCACTGTACACATCACATCTCTGTTATGACATCACTGTGCACATCACCCCTCTGTTATGACATCACTGTGCACATCACCCATCTGTTATGACATCACTGTGCACATTACCCCTTTGTTATGACATCACTGTGCACATCACCCCTCTGTTATGACATCACTGTGCACATCATCCCTCTGTGTGACAGAACTGTGCACATCATCTCTTTGTTATGACATCACTGTGCACATAACCCCTTTGTTATGACATCACTGTGCACATAACCCCTTTGTTATGATATCACTGTGCACATAACCCCTTTGTGATGACATCACTGTGCACATCACCCCTCTGTTATGACATCACCCCTCTGTTATGACATCACTGTGCACATAGCCCTTCTGTTATGCCATCACTGTGCACATCACCCCTCTGTTATGACATCACTGTGCACATCACCCCTGTGTTATGACTTCACTGTGCACATCACCCATCTGTTATGACATCACTGTGCACATTACCCCTATGTTATGACATCACTGTGCACATCACCCCTGTGTTATGACATCACTGTGCACATCATCCCTCTGTTATGACATCACTGTGCACATAACCCCTTTGTTATGACATCACTGTGCACATCACCTCTCTGTTATGACAGAACTGTACACATCACCCCTTTGTTATGACATCGCTGTGCACATCACCCCTCTGTTATGACATCACTGTACACATCACCCCTTTATTATGACATCCCTGTGCACATCACCCCTTTGTTTTGACATCGCTGTGCACATAACTCCTCTGTTATGACATCATCCCTCTGTTATGACTTCACTGTGCATATCACCTATCTGTTATGACAGAACTGTGCACATCACCCCTCTGTTATGTCATCACTGTGCACATCACCCCTCTGTTATGACATCACTGTGCACATCACCCCTTTGTTATGAGATCACTGGGCACATCATCCCTCTGTTATGACACCACTGTGCACATCACCCCTCTGTTATGACATCACTGTACACATCACACCTCTGTTATAACATCACTGTACACATCACATCTCTGTTATGACATCACTGCACATCACTCCTCTGTTATGACATCACTGTGCACATCACCCATCTGTTATGACATCACTGTGCTCATTACCCCTTTGTTATGACATCACTGTGCACATCACCCCTCTGTTATGACATCACTGTGCACATCATCCCTCTGTATGACAGAACTGTGCACATCATCTCTTTGTTATGACATCACTGTGCACATAACCCCTTTGTTATGACATCAGTGTGCACATAACCCCTTTGTTATGACATCACTGTGCACATAACCCCTTTGTTATGACATCACTGTGCACATCACCCCTCTGTTATGACATCACCCCTCTGTTATGACATCACTGTGCACATAGCCCTTCTGTTATGCCATCACTGTGCACATCACCCCTCTGTTATGACTTCACTGTGCACATCACCTGTGTGTTATGACTTCACTGTGCACATCACCCATCTGTTATGACATCACTGTGCACATTACCCATATGTTATGACATCACTGTGCACATCACCCCTCTGTTATGACATCACTGTGCACATCATCCCTCTGTTATGACATCCCTGTGCACATAACCCCTGTGTTATGACATCACTGTGCCCATCACCTCTCTGTTATGACAGAACTGTACACATCACCCCTTTGTTATGACATCGCTGTGCACATAAGCCTTTTGTTATGACATTACTGTGCACATAACCCCTTTGTTATGACATCACTGTACACATCACTCCTCTGTTATGACATCACTGTGAACATCACCCTTCTTTTATGACATTACTGTGCACATCACCCCTCTGTTATGACATCACTGCGCACATCACCCCTCTGTTATGACTTCACTGTACACATCACCCCTTTGTTATGACATCACTGTGCACATCACCCCTCTATTTTGACATCGCTGTGCACATAACTCCTGTTATGACATCATCCCTCTGTTATGACATCACTGTGCAGATCACCTATCTGTTATGACAGAACTGTGCACATCATCCCTCTGTTATGACTTCACTGTACACATCACCCCTTTGTTATGACATCACTGTGCACATCACCCCTCTATTTTGACATCGCTGTGCACATAACTCCTGTTATGACATCATCCCTCTGTTATGACATCACTGTGCCCATCACCTCTCTGTTATGACAGAACTGTACACATCACCCCTTTGTTATGACATCGCTGTGCACATAAGCCTTTTGTTATGACATTACTGTGCACATAACCCCTTTGTTATGACATCACTGTACACATCACTCCTCTGTTATGACATCACTGTGAACATCACCCTTCTTTTATGACATTACTGTGCACATCACCCCTCTGTTATGACATCACTGCGCACATCACCCCTTTGTTATGACTTCACTGTACACATCACCCCTTTGTTATGACATCACTGTGCACATCACCCCTCTATTTTGACATCGCTGTGCACATAACTCCTGTTATGACATCATCCCTCTGTTATGACATCACTGTGCAGATCACCTATCTGTTATGACAGAACTGTGCACATCATCCCTCTGTTATGTCATCACTGTGCACATCACCCCTCTGTTATGACATCACTGTACACATCACCCCTCTGTTATGACAACAGTGTGCACATCACCCCTCTGTTATGACATCACTGTGCACATTATCCCTTGTAAACCAAAAATACCTTATACTCACCTCTAGCACTGGTACCATTCTAGAGATGTCGGCTGCGGGTCTCCCAGGGTTCGCATAACATCATTATGCCAGGTGAGCTCTACTGGTAATCAGCAGCTGCCACTGAGCTGTAGTGCTCTCATTTCCTTCGGATGAACCTCAGACGTCCAGGGGAGGAGTGTTCACTGCAGGGCTCAAGTGGAATAACAATGTCACACAAGCCCTTGAAGTCCCCGTGCCGACATTACTGGAATGGCGCCGGTATGGAAGTTGAGAATAGGGTATTTTTATTTTACAATGGCGAAAATAGCATTTAAGAAGAGGTTGTCCGAGTAGTGGACCACCCCTATAAGTGTGTTGTGTCATCATTATTTGAAAAAAAGTACAAAATCTTCTGTTTACCCAGGAAACCTTTATACTTCAACCGATTTTTGTTGGACTGTCCTGCCAATCGGATCACAAAATGGAGGAAAGAGGAATCCATGCGATTATGTGCTTGGGATCAACAAACAGCGACACTAATATAATAAATCAGCCTGATATAATCAGATGCCACAAAAAAAAACAAAGCATGGCTGATTTAACAACAGAAGATACTTACGAAGTGTAAAAAGGTTACATTTAACATACTGCTATAAAACGTCGATTGCCCTTACTCCTGAAAAGCGTTATTGATTTGCACTAAAACATTTCGAGCCCTCGCTTGTAGTTATTTTGTTGCCAGTTCAATAAATCTGTGACCTCTTAATTCTGTTCCCAACGACTGAAACTCCCTATCAAATGCCTGCCGGCAATAATTGTACCATCTAAATGACAAAATACCCTGCTTGCCTTAAAATCCTTTCTAAATCTGGTTGTAACATCATTATCAATGAATAGCCTATTAGAACAATTATGTGTGATTACCACCAGTCGTGCTTAAAATGAAAAATCCAATATGGTATATTGATATGATTAAAAATGGCATTGGCTTTATCTAATGATGACAATGATAATCATTATTATATTAGTGTCTATAGAGACCCACAATATAAATGTATTCCTTGACTATAGACATGTTGCAGGAATATATATCATCCAGTCCATTCAGTGTAGCGATGAACATGGCTAATCTTGGCAGGGGATAAACTGGGCAATTGCCTAAGTGGCTTGTTTGATTAAACTGTGGTTAATAAATAACCGTGCAAGATGCTCAAGATATTAAATTCTTAAAACTAAAATTGTCATGTGAATAGAGTTCTCAAAATAAAAATATATTGGGGGAGATACATTGAGTGAATTATGGCAAAATTGTGGCTCAAAATTGGTCAATTAATTGTGCCTTAGCCATTGTCACGCTAGGTATGGGGAGAACCCAGTGTATACAATGGGAAGAGGGGAGGGAGCCCTACAACTAGGGTAAGGGAGAGTGGAGACACCTAAAAAGATAAGACAACAAACCCTGACTGCCCTATAAACCCTAAATAGGTTCTGCACCTATCGCCGAGCAGGAAACCTGGCCCTAGTTGACCCTAAGGCTAGGCCCTAGGTAGGGAGCGGGAGGGGTGAGCACTAAGTCAGCCCCACTACAAACTAAAGTACACACAGGGGAAACAAACAGGGGAATACACTTAGCTTCAAGATGACACCAGAGAAAGCACGGCAACAATCCACAAAGGAACTCCAAGGTAATTCTAGTCAACTACTAGAATCCGAGGCCTGAATAGGAATAACATGCTATCACCAGCAACTCTCAGAGGGTCTGAGTGTATTTAAGGACACAGGAAGGAAGTGCTGATTAACAGCAGAAAGGTGAGGATACCTCAGGGTCCTAAAGAGAAAGGTATAATCCCCAAGCAAGGTGAGGATCACCGCTGGGTTCTAAAGAGAGAGGAATAAAGAAAAGCTCAGGGAGATGTTTGTAAGGCTAAACGCAGCGACCTTCTACAGCCAGACACCGTATGACTGTCTGTTAACCGTGACACACCTGTGACAGCCATGTACAGTATGCACCCTGCTCATCAAAAGGTGCCTATGTTGCGCCCCCAGGGCCGTGGGGTACTCGGCAGCCGGGCCTCTGAATGCCGGTGGGGGATATCACGGTGGCTGGCCCGGTCCGTGGCCCAGGGCAGTCAACAAAAAGGGGAATTATTTATAGGGGGATTTGGAAAGTTCGTGACGCCACCTGTGGAATGCGGCTAAAGGGAGCCGCCGCTGCGGAGCAGTCCTCTGAGGCAGATGTTAGGGCAGCTTATGATGGAACAGCTCCTCACAGGTGGAGCGGGCCTCAGGGCAGTGTGGAGAAATGGATGGTGGTACGGGTGAGAGACGGCGAGGACGGTTCAGGGAGAAATGACAGACACTCACACGGGGGTTTGCTTCGGTACCTTTACTGGTGTAGATACAGGTATGGTCCAGGGTACTCGGTACGAAGGGTGCACTTCTGGACTCTCCCCAGTGAGCGGGTATAGGGCCTCCTGATCCGTTACTTTCACTTGCTAAGCTTCTGACCTGCCTGGACCTAGGCCTGGCTTTATTACTGTGTCTCTTTCTCTCTTGCACCTGCTGACCTGGTGGTAGCGCCTTCTCTTGGAGATCACTCTCTCTGGATGCTGGGGCCTCCATGACTCCTAGCCCTGGTACAATAGTCAGCGTTGGTCGACCTGGGACTTGTAGTCCTCCCGGTATCCGGTGGTCCCTACTGGGTATAAAGGGGCCCCGTAGGCGCGAACCCGGTGTCCGGTGTATAGTTCGAGGTGAGCCTGGTACGCTCCTCTGCCCCCTCGACTCCTCTCTCCTTTCCTCCTTGCCGTCGGCCACACTCAGGGCCCTCACTAGGCTTCAACTCGTGCTGTAGGCCTTGGCTCGCCTAAGCACTGCAGCCAGCGTGCTGCCTCTTCACTGGTCTAAGTGCCAGCACACTTTCAGACTAAACACTAAACTGAGCTGCCTGGCTCCACCCTCCATATTTATATCCCTATCAGGGCTCCCTCTGGTGGTCTGAGGTGGTAGGGTGGAGGTGTGTGAATGTGTGAGGGCCTCTTGTGGAGAAGTCCATCCATGCACCCTACTGGGTTCTGTGGCACCTGTACGCAGCAGGGCGCCACACCTAGAATAATCGGCATGGTTTATAGGAGTCTTGAGCCAGATTTTTTTTAATAATATGCCCTACTTGTTTGGCAATAAATATTCATTAAATATAGCCATAAAGAAGTGTCTCCCATACCTAGCGAGTAGTGATGAGTGCAAGTGCTCATCACTCAAGTTTGCCCAGAGTGCTCGGGTATACACAGAGTATCGCAGGTGATCGAGTGAGATGTTCGAGCCCCCACACTCGCATGTTTCACTGCTGTTAGACAGCCACAAAACATGTGGGAATTGCAGGAATTGCCTGACATACACGAGCATGTTTTGTGGCTAACAGCCGTCAAACATGTGGCGCAGGGACTTGAACATCTCACTCGATCATCCTTGATACTCTGTGTATACCCGAGCACCCTGGGCAAACTCAAGTAATGGGCACTTGCGCTATAACTGGTGAAAAAAGACTCAGACCACACATACAAAACTTATATATTAATCTATTGCGGCTAAGCAAAAATTTACAAAAATGAACATGAGGTTCTTATCAGAGTGTTCGATGCCCACTACCACATCATGGTGACACTAATAGCGGGTCTCTAACCTTAAAGGTGCGGCGTTGTGCTGCAACCAGTGCTGAAACGATCAGCATCAGCTGGAGCGAACCGGACAACTCACAGCACCCATGCTGCAAGGCAAAGCTCCCATGGCCCTAGGTCACACCATGCAATAGCCACAGCCCTACAGCAACAATGGCCACCACATAGCACCAATACCAAGTTGAAAGAAGCTAAAAGCGGAGAATGACATTCATGGAACCCCTCTGCAGTCTCCTGCAAATTTAAAACCACCTGGGCCAAATGAGAGGAGTGCTGGTAGCAAGTAATTGAACTATTGTGGCTAAGCAAAAGTTTACAAAGCTGAACATTAGATTCTTGGTAAACAATAACATAATATTTATTATTGCATTTCTACATGAAAGTAAAAAAAAAGACATTATAGACAGGTCTAGATTGTCTTAGAAAAGGTGAGGAACAAATACAATTACCGGTATGTCACAAGCATTTTTATTATGCAAAATTCTACATTAACAAGCGATGTTGTTCTCCTGTTCTTTGCTAATATTGGAAAGTTAATCAATTTCCATGCATGAGCAAAAATTATCATTGAATTACAACATTTGACATCAGGTCTGAGACTCCTATCTATCGTTGAGAAGTTTAGTTCCATGCTTGAAAAGCAGCACTTTGCTCCAAATTTATCAAAAATGGGATCCCAATGATGGAACCCATATTCAAGATGTGGCCTTTACCCCTTCCCAGCAGAGTGGTTTTCCATATTTATGCCAATATTTTTCCTCTTCTTCTTCCAAAAGCCATAACTTTTTTATTTTTTCATCAACATGAGGTCTTGCTTTATCAGGGATGGCATCATTCATGTTTAACAAACACCAGAAAATGCAAAAAAAAATCCAAGTGACATACAATTGCAAAAAAAACAATTCTGCTATTATTTATTTATTTTGTTGACGTTCATTGTGCAGTAAAAATTACATATCAACATGATTCTTTAGGTCAGCATAATTTCAGTGATACCAACTTTGCAAAGTTTTTTTAAAGTGGTGAAAAAAAGGAATTTTGTAAAAAAAAAATAATAAAAATTGGTTTGTGACAGCGTTTTTTGAGACTCATAACTCTTTTATTTTCCTTATGAGGACTTGTTTTTGTGTGTGGCAAACTGACAATTGATTTGTACTTACCTCCTCATAGAAACCCAACATGTTGGCTAGACACGACTTATCTTTCATGAATCCATGCTGATTATCATTTATTATATTATTCTCTGCTATATATTTTTGTAGGTCATCTCTTAAAATGCCTTAAAAAATGTTGCACATAGTCTGATGCCAGACTATGAATAAGAACTACTTAGTTCGAAACGCGTCAGATCTACTGGAGTAATTGGGGACAGTCCCAATTTTATTAGCTTTTTTGCCTTTTAATTAATTCATAATAAAAAATTTTTGGTTTTAATCATGCTCTCCCTGACCTGTTGCTGGATACTCACCTCTATTGCTTCATCCTGCTGCCGACACAGCTAAATCCTTGCATGGCCGGAGCGCTCCTTTCACATTGGTGAGCTGGAAAAACTTTTTTCTTTGACTTTGTTTAATGGATGAGTGCTATATGAGTTTGTATTGGATAGCACTCAGACCACTGTCATTCAATAGGGCAGTGCTGATGACTGATTTTTTTTCACTGGCCGAATCTGTCAGCGGAAAAAAATCACAGATTTCACTCTGAAATCAAATGAGACATTCATGTCAATGGGTGCGTGGAAAACATTGGACTGCGCTTGGATGACATCTGCGTGCAGTCCGATTTCTGAGGGCACAGACAATGGAGAAGATGGAGCAATTTTATTCTCCATCTTCTCCACACTTGTGATGAGATTCTCTCATGCAAGAGAATTGGATCACACTAAAATGACACTGATTAAACTCTGATAGAGTTTGATCTGAGTGTCATTAGCATAATAAGCCCAATTCTCTAGGATGAGAGAATCTATAGCCGGGTGACCCCGGCCTCTGAGTGAAGGTCAGCTGCTCGGCCACAGAATATTTCAGTAAATTCCGTGAACTTATAAATATATTCTTGACGCTTTCTCTGAACTTCTCTTGATTTTCTAAGTGTTTTCCTTACATATGTGTGTAACAAAAGACAGACTGTACATATGTTGTATAACCACACTCCTAGAAAGAAAAATCATGCCGAACCAAATGAATCAGTTTTCCTCCATATTATGTGTGTCTAACCCAGTAGTTGCACAGTATACATTGGTTTTGTGTAGTGTACCTGATAATCATAATAAAGAGGCTTTATTCATATTTATACATCATCTAGATTCAGCAATTCAGCCAAACTGCCTCCTATGCAGTAATAGGGTGGTCACATAGGAAGGAATAATGGCATTCTAAAAGTGATAAAATGAGCAAAATGATACAATAAAGAAGAAACAGATCTATAAAGATGTAGACTAGTGATGAGCGAGCACTTAAATGCTCAAGTGCTCAGTACTCGAATCAAGCAGGTCGGACACTCAGACGGGCTCGACTTGAGTAACGAGTGTAATGGAAGTCGATGGGAAACTCAAACATTTTTCCGGCAGACCCTAACAGGAGGGCTGGGGGGCAGGAAAATTGCTGAAATGGATGGGAACAGCATAGGGAAGACACCTGGACAAATCTGTGAATACCAGGTCGCTGCTGGGAACAATGTTGTCAGAGAATTACTCCACTTTTTCCGACTGAAAATAAAACATACAAAATCGAAGATAAAATGGATTTTACAGGAAAAAATGTTAGGAAACATTTTTTTCCTGTATAATGATTTGTACATAAGGCAAAATTAAAAATAGAGAAGAAAAAAAACGCCCCCTCCACCCCTTAATAGCCGGGCCATCTCTCACCATATTTCCCCATCGCCTATAACTATAGTAGATGACATAGTAGAGGGGCAAATAAAACTACACCCACCAGTAGTCACCGGTAAATGTAATTTTAACATTTTACTACCTTATCTGGGCACGTGGTGTGTAAGACATGGTCAGACACATCCTGTTTAATTTATGAAGGAGGGACTCTGAAACTCACAAAGTCTATGCGGACAATGCAAGAACTGCCAAAAATTTGAAGCAAGAAGTATTCCAATACACCCTGTAGTAGACATATAGGAGAGCATACACATTATGTTAAAATTGTTAGGTAGCAGGACTCCGAGACTGGTAAAGACTAGGCATTAGGTGTAAGGGCTGCCAAAAATTAAAAGGAGGGACTGCAATACACCCTGGAAGAGACGTAGTGGAGGGCCTCAGAAAACATTTTTTTTCCCAGTGCAAGCGCTGAAAAATATTTACCCCTGGGGGTATACATACAGTGGGGAAAATAAGTATTTGATACACTGTCGATTTTACAAGATTTCCCACCTACAAAGAATGGAGAGATCTGTAATTTTATCGTAGGTACACTTCACCTGTGAGAGACAGAATCTAAAAATAAAAAACAGAAAATCACAATGTATGATTTTTACAGAATTAATTTGCATTTTATTGCATGAAATAAGTATTTGATACAATAGAAAAACAGAACCTGTAGTTCTTGACCAAGTTTGCACACACTGCGGCAGGGATTTTGGCCCACTCCTCCATACAGATCTTCTCCAGATCTTTCAGGTTTCGGGGCTGTCGCTGGGCAACATTGAGTTTCAGCTCCCACCAAAGATTTTCTTATGGGTTCATATCTGGAGACTGGCTAGGCCACTCCAGGACCTTGAAATGCTTCTTATGGAGCCACTCCTTAGTTGCCCTGGCTGTGTGTTTTGGGTCATTGTCATGATGGAAGACCCAGCCATGACTCATCTTCAATACTCTTACTGAGGGAAGGAGGTTGTTGGCCAAAATCTTGCGATACATGACCCCATTCATCCTCCCTTCAATAAGATACAGTCAACCGGTCCCCTTTGCAGGAAAGCACCCCCAAAGTATGATGTTTCTCCCACCATGCTTCACAGTTGGGACGGTGTTCTTGGGGTTGCACTCATCCTTCTTCTTCCTCCAAACATAACAAGTGGAGTTAATACCAAAAAATTATTTTTTGGTTTCATCTGGCCACATGTGTGTTACTAACGGTAATGTTTGAGACTGTGATCCCAGCTCTCTTCAGGTCATTTACCAGGTCCTCCCATGTAGCTCTGGGTTGATTCCTGACCCTTCTCAGAATCATCCTTACCCCATGAGGCGAGATCTTGCATGGAGCCCCAGACCGAGGAAGATTGACAGTGATCTTGTGTTTCTTCGATTTTCTAATAATTGTGCCAACAGTTGCTGCCTTCTCACCAAGCTGCTTGCCTATTGTCCTGTAGCCCATCCCAGCCTTGTGTAGGTCTTCAAATTTGTCCCTGGTGTCCTTAGACAGCTCTTTGGTCTTGGCCATGGTGGAGAGGTTGGAGTGTGAGTGATTGAGTGTGTGGACAGGTGTTTTTTATACAGGTAATAAGTTCAAACAGGTGAAATTAATAGAGGTAATTAGTGCAGAGTAGGAGGGCTTCTTAAAGAAAATCTGACAGGTCTGTGATCTGTGAGAGACAGAATTCTTGCTGGTTGGTAGGTGATCGAATACTTATTTCATGCAATAAAATGCAATTTAATTATTTAAAAATCATACAATGTGATTTGCTGGTTTTTAATTTTAGATTCTGTCTCTCATAGGTGAAGTGTACCTACGATAAAAATTACAGACCTCCCCATTCTTTGCAGGTGGGAAAACTTGCAAAATCCGTAGTGTATCAAATACTTATTTCCCCCACTGTATACAGTGACAAGCAAAAGGGTAACTATGTTTTGAACTTTTGACTTTCAGGCTCCAGATCTCACCATCCACTACTGCTTCGAACGTGAGACTACCATCATTTCATAGACAATCATCTTGGCTATCTCATACATAAATTTGACTTGCAGCTATTTAGCATATGATTAGTTATGCAGATTCTTGTCATGTTACTACATTTTAATTGTATTATTTTGTTAGTATTTTGTAAATCCACCTTTGGTTTTCAACACTGCCTGACTCATTCTGGGCACGCTCTCGATCAGACTCAAACATGTCTTGACCGAAATCTGATCCGTGGTCTCTTCTACACATCTGTTGTTGTTGCATACTGGTTGACTCAATTGAGTATGTATACAGCTTTTTTTTTCAACTTGGGGACGGCACACCGGGAAAAAAAATAGTGGTGACTGGGAGCCGAGTACTGAGGGACGGCTGCTGCCGTGAGGTTGCGGAAAGTCTCAGTGTCCACAAACCTAGACAGCAATATTTCCAGGGCAAGTGGTCTGGAAATATGCCCGTTCAGTGTTTTGGCCTGTGGGTGGGCGCCTCGGTATTTTCATTTGCATTCCATGGCCAGGGGTAGGGACGGCTGAATGTGGCACTGGGACAAAGAATTGGATGTGGTTTCTCATGGTGCTTGCGAATGTGAAACATCAGGTGCAGGACGGAAGTCATCCACGTCTGTGTCATGGACACGTAGCACAGGAGAAGAGGAAGTGGTGTCACCCGCAGACACATTGTGGCCCACCTAGTCGGATGCTATGATGACATGCGCCTGAGCATGCTGGTGGTGGTCATGCTATGAGTGCTCAGGCCACTGCTGATCTTGTAACTATAACCTATAGTAGAAGGAATATAACCCTAATCAAGAGCATATAGAGTGCAATGAGGCACTAAGTCAAGCAGACAATTACATTATAAACCCTAAAAAACTGCTTGGAGAAGTCATTACATAACCCAAAGGAGTTTAACAATTTAGCACTTTATTGTAGAAACACTAGTTTGACAAGACAACGTAAAAACATGAAACAAAACAAGATTAAAAACAAATGCAAAATTAAAATTGGGAGGCAGAGGAACATGAGCTCCATGAACCAATAGTGGTGATATGTAAACAATATAATTAATACATGTATTTATCTTATGATGTACAAATGCACAGTAGACAAAAGTTGGTAGAGATAAAGGTTAGACATAAAAATAGTGAAATGAATATTAAAAAACAACTAGTGTGAACAATGATAGATGGTGAGAACGCATTACTGACCATGGTGGAGATGCTGCTGCCGCCGCTCACTTCAATGCGCGTTTCACACAAGCTTCCTCAGGGAAGGAAGCTGTTAGAGGCAGATGATGACTGAATAACACAGCCATCATCTGCCGGGACAGGTGCGGGCTCGGCTTGCGAGCCCGCATCAAAGTCAGTGACGCGCCCCCTGGGCCGTGTGTGGGGGAATACCCGGAGCCGGGTCTCTGTGTAATGTCAGGGGTTGTAGTCTCCGTGGCGGCGACCCGGTCCCGTGGCTCAGGGTGGTCAAACCAGTGGCGGATCTGCTTATTTGGTTTTTAATGTTTAAATGTCCGACTGCGCCACCTGTGGATTGCGGTCACAGAGAACTGCCGCTGCGGGGCAGACCGCTGAGGCTGATGTTGTGTGCGCAGCAGAGGGTAGTATAACTCCCCACAGGAGGAGTATAGTCTCAGGGCAGCGTATGTAGATGGTGAGGGTTGTGGTGCATGGGCGCAGCAGAAATGACTCAGAGTCCGTGCAGTGCAGTTCAGGGTCTTTACTGTTGGTAATGAAGAAGGCCCTGCCAGGAGTACTGGCTAACATTAGAGGCCTGGTCAGTCTGTGAGCGAACAAGAGTCCCCCAGGCCAGGTGGAGGTGTAGGCCTTCCCGTCTGACTGCACTCTTCCTGGCTACCCTGGTGTAGTCGTGTAGTAGCCCCCGTCCCTGAGTGTACCGTGTGGTGCTCACCCATATGGCTCGTGACTTGGGGCCTTTGGTATCTTCCGCTCCTCGATGGCGGTGCCGGTCCCTTGCGTGTGACTGAGCCTCCGGGCTTTCTATGACCAGAGGACCTGAAATCCCCTGCCAGGTGGTTTCTGCTGCTGGATGTGAATATCCTCACAGCCTCGGACTCCGGTGTCCGGTTCTCTGCGTCTTCGGCCAGGACGAGCTCTGCTAGCTCCAGTCCCTGGCCTTCAGCTCCTGTCTCCTACAGAGCTCCTTGCTGCTCCTCTGTCCCTGTCTCTGGAACTACTCTACTCTACTCTGCTAACCCCGCCCCAGATCCAGTTTATAAAGGGCAGGTTCCTCCCCTCCCTGGACTGGGGCAGGAGGCGTTGCATGCAACAGTGCTCCTGACCGGGAAAACCCATGCTCGCTCTCAGACATGGTATTTTTACCACTGTGGCAACCAGACCCCTGGGGTGTCACATTCCCCCCTGGTAAATTTTAGTACTCCGGGACTAAACACATTTTATGAAAACATACATAACAGGGTATAAGCAATAACACATCAACATACAGTGCCTACAAGTAGTATTCAACCCCCTGCAGATTTAGCTGGTTTGATAAGATGCAAATAAGTTAGAGCCTTCAAACTGCAAACGAGAGTAGGATTTATGAACAGAAGCATAAATCTTACAAACCCAAAAGTTATGTTGCTCAGTTGAATTTTATTAAATTTTAAACATAAAAGTGTGGGTCAATTATTATTCAACCCCTATGTTTAATATTTTGTGGAATAACCCTTGTTTGCAATTACAGCTAATAATCGTCTTTTATAAGACCTGATCAGGCCGGCACAGGTCTGTGGAGTTATCTTGGCCCACTCCTCCATGCAGATCTTCTCCAAGTTATCTAGGTTCTTTGGGTGTCTCATGTGGACTTTATTCTTGCGCTCCTTCCACAAGTTTTCAATTGGGTTAAGGTCAGGAGACTGACTAGGCCACTCCAACACCTTGACTTTTTCCCTCTTGAACCAGGCCTTGGTTTTCTTGGCTGTGTGCTTTGGGTCGTTGTCTTGTTGGAAGATGAAATTACGACCCATCTTAAGATCCTTGATGGAGGAGCGGAGGTTCTTGGCTAAAATCTCCAGGTAGGCCGTGCTATCCATCTTCCCATGGATGCGGACCAGATGGCCAGGCCCCTTGGCTGAGAAACAGCCCCACAGCATGATGCTGCCACCACCATGCTTGACTGTAGGGATGGTATTCTTGGGGTCGTATGCAGTGCCATCCAGTCTCCAAATGTCACGTGTGTGGTTGGCACAAAAGATCTCGATCTTGGTCTCATCAGACCATAGAACCTTGAACCAGTCTGTCTCAGAGTCCACCAAGTGATCATGAGCAAACTGTAGACGAGCCTTGACATGACGCTTTGAAAGTAAAGGTACCTTACGGGCTCGTCTGGAACGGAGACCATTGCGGTGGAGTACGTTACTTATGGTATTGACCGAAACCAATGTCCCCACTGCCATGAGATCTTCCCGGAGATCTTTCCTTGTTGTCCTTGGGTTAGCCTTGACTCTTCGGACAAGCCTGGCCTCGGCACGGGAGGACACTTTCAAAGGCTGTCCAGGCCGTGGAAGGCTAACAGTAGTTCCATAAGCCTTCCACTTACGGATGATGCTCCCAACAGTGGAGACAGGTAGGCCCAACTCCTTGGAAAGGGTTTTGTACCCCTTGCCAGCCTTGTGACACTCCACGATCTTGTCTCTGATGGCCTTGGAATGCTCCTTTGTCTTTCCCATGTTGACCATGTCTGAGTGCTGTTCACAAGTTTGGGGAGGGTCTTAAATAGTCAGAAAAGGCTGGCAAAAGAGATCTTTAATCCACACATGTGAAGCTTATTATTCTTGGTGCCTGAACTACTTCTTAATACTTTAGGGGGACCAAACAGAATTCTTGTGGTTTGAGGGGTTGAATAATAAATGACACTCTGAATTAACTTTTAACATTTTAAAAAAAAAACAAAAAAAAATACAAAAACAATATTTGCTGCAGTGCATTTCCCACTTCCAGGCTGATCTACAGTACAAATGTCACAATGCCAAGTTAATTCCGCATGTGTCAACCAGCTAAATCTGCAGGGGGTTGAATACTACTTGTAGGCACTGTATGTACAAGGAGTTCAGTCTTTATAGGTCACGGCGCTTCCGTGACCAGGTGTCCATGTTACCCAAGATGTATTTTGAGGGACCCGTCCCAAACCCTCCACGTAGGCCCTGGGGTGGCTACAGGGCATCGATGATCCGGCGTTGGACCACGTCTTCCGCCACCTCCATGGGTTTTTGTTCTGTGGTCTGCACAAAAGGGGCACTTTACAGGTGCAACTATTTACAAGGTACAGTTCCGGTTATTCATTGTCCATAACCTGCCAGTCCATGAACCCTGTCGGGTAACTAGAATAACACAATTAGTACTCAGGCAACAAACATTGAACATTTCAACAGTGGCAATACACAGGTATATATATCACATTTAAATTCTCCAGCGGGCGGGTATTTGACCCCTGGTGCTCCTGGTGGACCTACGTAACACACTATCTGGTGGTGTTCTTTCTGGGTCCCCTGTTCCACCCCTTGTGTAGTGGGCTCGCTAGTGTCTGCACTACAGGTGTTTGGAGATGTTACGGGTAGGTTGGGCAGCTTTCTGCGTACTCTTTGGCTTACCACGGGCACGGCAGGCTCACTACTAGCAGAGGGTTGATTCTCCTGGGCTGCTGGTATGGAATCTTCTGACTCCGGGGCCAGTTGCTCTCCCAACACTACTTGCTCTTCTGTAGGCCCTTGAGGGGCTGGCTGGAGAAAGGTAAGGACGGGTACCACAATAGCGTTGTTAATTTGTGTCCAGGACCGGGGAAATTCTCTGAGTACTGTACTGACCATTTCTTCCCTTTCCTCTGTGGGTTGAGGGCTATCTTGGTCTTCATCAATGCTTTGCAGCTGCTCGGGACACTTCTTCAGGTGGTCTCTGGAGACAGTGGCTGTGGTCTCTCCTCCATCCTTACTGATAATGCATACTTTCGGATTTTCATGACTTGAGGGCAGTACTGTGTACGGGTCTTTCTCCCACTGGTCATCCAACTTATGGAGCAGCCTCTTCCTCTTCAAGACCTGCTCTCCAGGTGCCAGGGGAACAGCGGGAGCATGCTGGTTGTAAGTCCTCTCTTGCCTTTCTCTTGCTTGAGACAGACTTCTCTCAACACTCTCCTGCACTTTCCGGTACTGCTGCTGCCGTTCTGTATCCCAGTCTGCCTCTGGCGAGGTGTCCTCGGGTGTCAGGACTCCCATATCCAGGTCAATAGGCAGCTTACCAGGTCTTGCTCTCATTAGGTAAGCCGGGGTGCAGTTGGTGGAATTTACTGGGATATGGTTATACAAGTCCACCAGATCAGGCAGTTTTTCAGGCCACAGACTGCGTTCTTCCAGGGGCAACGTTTTCAGCAAGTCTATCACCACCTGGTTCATCTTCTTGCACAATCTGTTGGTTTGGGGGTGATAGGGCGTTGTCCTTATCTTCTTGCAGCCATACAGGTTGCAGAACTCCTGGAAGACCTCCGCTTTCGAAGGCTGGACCTTGGTCAGTCAACACTTGCTCCTGATACCCGTGTGGATGGCAGAAGTGCTGCTGGAAGGCTCTAACGGCTGTCTGAGCTGTTAAGTCCTTGACAGGGACCACCACCAGGAACCGGGAATAGTGGTCTACGATGGTGAGGGCGTAGACGCACCCGGACCTACTTGGAGCCAGCTTCACATGGTCCAGGGCTACCAGTTCTAGTGGCTGCTTGGTGATGATGGGCTGCAGGGGAGTCTTCTTGGCTGGCACGGTCCTTTCTTCTCAGGTTGCACGGGCCGCAGTCTCTGCACCATCTCTCAATGGCCCCTTTCATGCCTACCCAGAAGAACCGTTCACGCAACAGGAACTCCAACTTCTTCCATCCAAAGTGCCCTGCTCCGTCGTGGTATGCCTCCAGGACCATAGCCGCTTCTCGTCTCGGGACCACTACCTGCTAGGTCAGCTCATGTGTCCGGGAGTTGACAATTCTCCGGCACAGCTTCTCCTTGTAGAGAAACAGTTTACTCTTCTCCTTCCACAGCTGTTTGGTCTCTTCTGGAGCGTCTGGGTCAAGGCGGGCATCAGCCTGTGTCAGCATCTCTTTTACCAGGCGAATGGCTGGGTCACTGTCTTGTGTCTCCGCCCAGCTGTAGTGGGGTAAGGGATTGAACGTGGCAGAGTGCTTATCCCTTACACAGTGGGAACACTGGGTAATCCCATGACGGTGGAACGCAGGGAGTTCAATCTCTTCCAGTTCTTCTGGATCCTCCCCTCCGTCTGGCAAGTTCGGCATCCTGGACAGGGCGTCTGCGTTGGCATTTGTGCGTCCCATCCGGTATTTGATGGTGAACTCATAGTTGGACAGCCGGGCCATCCATCTTTGCTCCAGGGCACCAAGTCTTGCAGTGTCCAGGTGTGTCAAGGGGTTGTTATCCGTGTACACAGTGAACTTGGCAGAGGCAAGGTAATGTTTGAAACGTTCCGTCACTGCCCACATCACTGCCAGGAACTCTAGCTTGAAGGAGCTATTATTCTCAGGGTTTCTCTCTGTGGGCCGTAGTTTTCAGCTGGCATAAGCAATTACCCGCTATCTGCCCTGCTGGATCTGGGATAGTACGGCTCCCAGCCCCACGTTACTGGCGTCTGTGTGGAGGATGAAAGGCTGGCCGTAATCAGGGTAAGCCAGGATCTCATCCCCCGTGAGGGCCATCTTCAGCTGGCGGAAAGACTCCTCTTCCAGCTTGTCCCACCTGAAGGGCGGCTTCTGATTCTTGGTCTTTGACTGACCTAACAGGAGGTCTTGCATAGGGGCTGCCATTTTGGTGAACCCAGAGATGAATCTTCGGTAGTAGCCTACCAACCCGAGGAACTGCCGCACTTCCTTTATGCTGGAGGGTCTTGGCCAGTCCTTAATCACTGTGATCTTATCAGGGTCTGGAGCTACTCCGTCAGCACTCACCACGTGTCCCAGGTACTGTACCTTTAGTTTCAGTAGATGACACTTGGAGGGTTTCACCTTTAGGCCGTAGCCTGCCAGGGTGTCAAACACCTCTGCCAGGTGTTTCAGATGGTCCTCATATGTTTTGGAATACACGATGACATCATCCAGGTATAGCAGGACTGTCTCGAAATTCCTGTGCCCCAGGCAGCACTCCATCAACCGCTGGAAGGTTCCTGGTGCGTTGCAGAGCCCGAACGGCATACAGTTGAATTCGCTGAGACCCATCGGGGTGGTGAACGCGGTCTTCTCCTTGTCTGCCTCTGCTACAGGAACCTGCCAGTACCCACTAGTAAGATCCAAAGTGGAGAAGAAGTTAGCAGACTTTAATGCAGCTAAAGATTCCTCTATCCTAGGTAACGGGAACGCATCTTTGTGACGAATACGGTTGACCTTTCTGTAATCTATACACATTCTCATGGTGCGATCTTTCTTTTTCACAAGAACTAGTGGAGCTGCCCTGGGGCTACAGCTGTCCCTGATTACCCCAGCCTCCTTCATTTCTCGCAACATTCCCTTGGCATTCTGATAGTGTGCAGGGGGTACATGTCGGTATCTTTCCTTTATGGGTGGATGGTCTCCTGTGGGGATGTGGTGTTCTACCCCCTTTACTTGCCCAAAGTATAGCGGGTGTTTGCTAAAGACTCTTTCGTACTCCTGCACCACCCGGTAGACTCTCTGTTTTTGGTGTGAGGGAGTGGAGTCGGTGCCCACATGCAGCTTCTGACACCAGTCCTCCATTTGTTTCTTGGAGCCGTTACCCTCCTCTGGTTGAGATGGAGGGAAGGGTTCCACGGCCTTTACAGAGTTTTGGTTATTGGTGAACAATTTGGCTAGAGTGACATACCGGGGCAAGTATACTTCTCTTTCCCCAATGTTTAGGATGCGGACGGGCACCCTCCCATGGCGTACATCGACCACCCCCCGTGCTGT
The DNA here is from genome assembly GCF_046119375.1 of Phyllobates terribilis. Taxonomy (NCBI): domain Eukaryota; kingdom Metazoa; phylum Chordata; class Amphibia; order Anura; family Dendrobatidae; genus Phyllobates; species Phyllobates terribilis. Next base: position 26,371,389 of record NW_027362773.1, read on the forward strand.
CAAAATGGTGGGCCTACTGTCTGAGTAGACGGGTTCTACCATGGCTTGGTAGTCCCTTCCTCTTAACCCGATTGCAGTCCGGCACCAGATCATCATCTCACTTTTTGGGGGCATGGCGATAGGGAACGGGTCACTCATCTTAACACTACCAATCTCACCACCAGACAGTTCTACCTGTTGCCTTTTCATCAGGGCTCTGATCTCTTTTTGTAGGACAGCTGCTGGCTGGAGCTGGCGTTCACCGCAACCTACTGTAATATGACAATTATCTCTGCAAGACAATTTTCAATAATATTAGTACCCAAGGTTATCTTAGGGTGGCTTTCACGACGGTCAATGTCCACAATAATCAGTCCTTGCACTGGCAGTTCAACTTTACCAATTTTGATGGTCACCTCCTTGAATCCCACCTGCGGTACGGGCTGACCATTGCTGGCGATGATGCTCAAATCGTTATCTGGGTAGCGGGTAATATCTGAGTCTTTCCAGTACCGCTTAAAAAGCACATAGGGGATGGTGGTTACCTGTGACCCTGTATCCAGTAGTGCACTCATAGGAATGCCATCCAGCACCACAGGCAAGACCGGTCGTCCCCCTACGTACTTATCATGCCAGCTCGATGGGCCTGATGGTCTTATGCCTGGGGGTCGGCCCTCTGCCCCAGGTTGGGCCCGTTTAAATGACAGTACCTTGCCATATGTCCTGGTTGGTTGCAGCGGTGGCAGATGGGTTGTCCGTCCTGGTCATAACGGTCGCTGGGCCTTCCTCTGGACGATGGGATCCTCCTCTGTTGGCGCCAAGGGACGTCCTTCGGACTGGAAGCCAGCTGGATCTTTCCTGGGGGGGACACCTGTAAAGACTGCACAGTTCTGGTTAGCGGGGCAACGCTTTTGGTCAGCTCTTGGACCTGATGGTGCAGGTCTGCAGCTGGGGCTTTGTCCAAAGCCTGTGCATCAGCTCCCACAGGCTCTGCAGACAAGGGCGCCGCCTCCTGGTGATAGGTGATAGCAGGGCGCCTGTGGGTTACAGCGCCACCTGGTGCCGGTTCTCGGAGCACCCGGATGGCCCTGTCTTTAAACTGCGCAAAGTCCAAATCAGGGTTCTGCAAGGCCATTACACGCAACTGGGTTCGGTGGGCGCTGGACTGTAGACCCTCAATGAACTGTTCAGTCAACAGCTTATCCTCATTCCGCACGCTGTCAGGGTCTGCCTGCTTAATGGCTCTCAGGGCCTCCTGCAAATTCAAAGCATAGTCCCGTATACTGTCTTGTGCCCGCTGTTTGCATCCATAAAATTTTAGTTTGATCTCTGCTGAGGTGCGGGTATCAAAAGTGTCCTTTAGACGGGCCAGTATTTCCTTTACAATCACCTTTTCCCTGGCTGACCAGGACTTCACTTCTCTTTGGGCTGCTCCGATTAACTGGTCTATCAGGATGCTCACTTTTTGTTCCTCGGACAGGGGGTATACCTTGAATAGGCTATACAGTCTTTCTTTAAAGTCGCTCAGGGTATGCGACTCCCCTGAGTACTGGGGTAACCATGCCGCTCCGGGGATATACGGCATCGTGAACGGCATCACTGCGGCAGCAGCCGCGCTGGCGGTGGGAGCTCCCTCCATTCCTGGTGCCTTCCTCCCCCCTAGTTAACCGTGGCCTACCTTCCGTTGCTTCTTCTCCGTAGGCTGCGGCTCCGCAGGTGATCGTCGGGGTCGAGGACCTTGCGTCGCACGCTGGTGACGTCGGCGTCCGCTGGGCTCCTTTCAGGACCTTGCGCAGCATCTCGCGCGCTTTTGGCGTCCACACCCCTCTTCTTCCCGCGCGGCATCCCAAAAATGGCGCCCAATGGCGGGAAAATAGCTGCGGATGGCGGGAAAACGGATGCAGATGGCGGGAAAACTTCACCACGGTAAGTATCACAGTCTTTCTTCAGGCACGCAGTACCCGGTGGTTGCGGGCACGAAATCCTGCCGACTACGCCAAAGCTGACGCGCCCCCTGGGCCGTGTGTGGGGGAATAACCGGAGCCTGGTCTCTGTGTAATGTCAGGAGTTGTAGTCTCCGTGGCGGCAACCCGGTCCCGTGGCTCAGGGTGGTCAAACCAGTGGCGGATCTGCTTATTTGGTTTTTAATGTTTAAATGTCCGACTACGCCACCCGTGGATTGCGGTCACTGAGAACCGCCGCTGCGGGGCAGACCGCTGAGGCTGATGTTGTGTGCGCAGCAGAGGGTAGTATAACTCCCCACGGGAGGAGTATAGCCTCAGGGCAGCGTGTGTAGATGGTGAGGGTTGTGGTGCATGGGCGCAGCAGAAATTACTCAGAGTCCGTGCAGTGCAGTTCAGGGTCTTTACTGTTGGTAATGAAGAAGGCCCTGCCAGGAGTACTGGCTAACATTAGAGGCCTGGTCAGTCTGTGAGCGAACACGAGTCCCCCTGTCCAGGTGGAGGTGTAGGCGTTCCCGTCTGACTGCACTCTTCCTGGCTACCCTGCTGTAGTCGTGTAGTAGCCCACGTCCCTGAGTGTACCGTGTGGTGCTCACCCGTATGGCTGGTGACTTGCGGCCTTTGGTACCTTCCGCTCCTAGATGGCGGTGCCAGTCCCTTGCGTGTGACTGAGCCTCCGGGCTTTCTATGGCCAGAGGACCTGAAATCCCCTGCCAGGTGGTTTCTGCTGCTGGATGTGAATATCCTCACAGCCTCGGACTCCGGTGTCCGGTTCTCTGCGTATTCGGCCAGGACGGGCTCTGCTAGCTCCAGTCCCTGGCCTTCAGCTCCTGTCTCCTACAGAGATCCTTGCTGCTCCTCTGTCCCTGTCTCTGGAATTACTCTACTCTATTCTGCTAACCCCGCCCCAGATCCAGTTTATAAAGGGCAGGTTCCTCCCCTCCCTGGACTGGGGCAGGAGGCGTTGCATGCAACAGTGCTCCTGACCAGGAAAACCCATGCTCGCTCTCAGACATGGTATTTCTACCACTGTGGCAACCAGACCCCTGGGGTGCCACATTAGCGTCCCGGCATATGATGTAACTGTACATCATGTGTTGGGAAGGGGTGAATATTAAATATTCTCCCATTGGATTTGTGATGAACTATAGTATCCTCGTACTTAGGGCCCCTACAATCAACTAATATCATTGTAGAAGTCTATGATGTTGTCAAAATAAAATATTGTAGAGCACCCAGTGACACCAACAGATACAGGGCCATATATCAATCTGAGACTCTCCCATATATAATAACTGTAATATATTTTTTTCTCAATTATTACTTTAATAGTCAACACTTTACTTTTATAATTCATTTTACTTTCTTGGCATACTGCATATTACAATATATACAATATAATGGTCCATACAGTGTTTACATCCTGGTGCTGCCAGCGCTGGTAGCTGCTGATCAGGGGTGATTCTGGGTGTTGGACCCCCACAGATCTGATATTGATTACCTATCCTAAGGTCATTGCTATCAATGATAAGCAATCCATACGGGTGCATCAAAAAAATAAATTTGGGTGGTGGTTCAAGGAGATTGTGACAAGTGATGTGTGCAATGTAATGTAAATGATTGCTTAAGAGTGCAAATAAAAGCAATGCAAGCAAATTAATTATTACCTTTCCTGAATAGCTTGTATCTCTATACCAAACCACCATGTAATGTATAAGGCTATGCTTTCATAGTGATTTGGCATATACGGTAATTATAAACTTAGAAACTTTGGAGAGGGGAAAAGAGGAAAAGAAAAAGTGGCATGTTATTTTTTTTCCTTGTCCTTCGCCCATTTATGTAGCACTCACCCTATGTTATTTTATTCAGAAATAGTACATATGATTCACACCCTAAATTGATTAAAGACCACAATCTGAATGTACTAGACAAATACAAACCACACACAGAGGAATCATATTATAAGGGAGAATAACGTATGCACTAAAAGACAACGCTATAATTAATCAGGGAGGACACTGTATGTAATAATGGACGATACTATAAACAATAAGGGAGGACATGATGTAAAAAAGGATGACTCTATAAGGGACAAAATTGTATGTAATAAAGTATGCTATACACAAAGGAAGACTCTGTATATAATAGAGGACTGTCCAATAATAACAAGGCAGGACTTTTTATGTACTAAAAGACACTGCTATACGTAATAAAGGAGGACATTGTATGTAATAAAAGATGATGCTACAGATAATAAGGGCGGATACTCTATGTATAGGTGTAACTAAAGGTTCAGCATATGGGGGGACTTAGTGGAGCACAACTGAACAGACTCAATTCCAGATTTTGCACAAACCTGTACAAATACTTGCCATATAAGTCTGTACCACATATAACCTTAATCATAGTAAGGATATTTTGGGAGTTGTTGTTCATCACCCATTGTTTCTCTGCAAATGCTTCAATTCTACTGATCTCTTATAGGCGGAGTGAACATTAATGTTTAGTACCTCACGGATGACATTATGTCTTTTTTTTCTTCTCCATCTGCCCCAGATATACATAATGACTGCTCACAACAAGTACTTGTTTCTACAGAGTTTGCCATGCTGGTGTCTTTAATTCCTCACATGTGAAGCAGATACACCCTACTGTAGTCCTTAAAGGGAATCTGGCAGCAGGATATCACACCCCAAGCTATTTATATGTGCAATACCTTTACATGAGCAGTCTGTTCCTACTTTGCTGAGAAATCAGCGTTGTAATTGATATGCAAATGCATATGATAAAGCTGAAGCCTCTGTCACTCCAGTTCTATTTTCCACCTAGGACCACTTCCTAATGCTGGACTCCTTTGCCTGAAGTCACACAGCATAAAGGCTAGGCTTGACTATGCGGCGTTATATGGAGAATAGAGCTGGAGTGACAGAGGCTTCAGATTTATCATAGGCATTTGCATATTAATTGAAACGCTGATTTCTCAGCATTGGAGAAACGGGCTGGCCGCATAAAGGCATTGCTGAATTTAAATTTAGGAGGCACAGTAGTTAATTATATGTATACTGTATTTAGGGGAGCAAAATTGCTACTCACTTACAGAGGAGGCATAATGTGGGGAAATTGTGCAGCATATTGTGGACAAATGTAAAAATTTATTGAAACATTTATTCTTAGAGGCACAGCATGTTGTACTTTTTATCTTGGGGTCATATATATAATATATATGTGAAGTTGTTATTTTAAAGGGAATCTGTTGGCAGGAATTCACACCCCAAACTGCGCATGTTGCTCTTTCAAAGACAAGTGCAGCAATACCTTTACATGACCAGTCCATTCATCCATTACTGAAAAATCAGCATTTGAATTGATTTGTGCAATAGATAGCAAAAACTATTTGCTATAATAGATCTAAAGCCTCTGTCACTCCAGCTCTATTCCCCACCAAACACCGCCTCCTCCTGCTTGACCAACAAAGTGCCCTCTGAATATTTTTAGTGACCTGTGTGCCCCTTGAATATTTGATTTGCTACTATGCCCCCTGAATATATTATTAGCTACTCTAAGGCTATGTGCACACTGTGCGTTTTTGATGCATTTTCGCTGCGTTTTTTCCACTCGGAAATGCACCAAAAATGCTAGGTAATCCATGTGCCAGCTAATGCAATGACAATCCTGATGTGCTGTGCACATGATCAGGAATTTTCCTGACAGGATTGTCATTGCATTTAAATCCACAGCATGTCCATTCTTTAAAGTGTTTCTACAGCGTTTCCCACCCATTGAGTTCAATTGAACCGCAGCAAACCCGGAGGTATAAATATATCTGCGGATTTGCTGCGGATGTTTGCTGCGGATTTGACTGACTCAATTCAAGTCAATGAGTCAAATACGCCGCAAAAAATGGTACCCAGGCCGGGGAAGAAGACTACTTCTCCAACCATCCAACCGCCGCTCCCGCTGATAACAGCGGGAGCAGGCATGGCTGAGGGGAAAAGTAGTCTACTCAGCCGGTGTCTGTGCGCTGTGTAAAAAGAGTAAAAATCTACATTAAAATAAAAACACCTTTCATTCTAACCTGTCCGGCGTCCTCTCGATGTCCCACAGCGACCCGATCACCCGACAGCCGGCAATATACTGACGGGAGCGCGCTCGCTCCCTGCAGTGTACATCGCTGTGCTGCTGGGGCTGTGTTCACCTGAGTTCATCAGCTGAAGATCAGTTGAGAGCTCCGAGACCTCATTTTACGGCATCGGTACTGTGTGGGAAAATTACCACACAACCCTGATGCAGTAAGTGAGGTCACCAGAGCTGATCAGCTGATCTTCAACTGATGAACTCATGTGAACTCAGCCCCAGCAGCACAGCGATGTACACTGACAGGTGTGATGACCCTCCTGTCAGTGTATAGTGCTATTTTCTACAGCAGTCACATCAGTGATTGATGTGGCTGCTGTAGAAGTGACCCGGATCGTCGTGGGACACTGGGATTACGTCATGACGGCGGGCAAGTGAGGGATATTGTTGTTTTTTATTTTTGGTTTCTTACAGGAGACGAGGGATTCGGGGATTATGCGTTAGGTGAGTATATGGTGTTTTTTTTATTTTTAAATAAATGGCGTGTGGAATTTTATTTAAATAAAAAACTTTATTCTGGCCGTGTGTTTATTGAAAAACCATTAAAAACCTTACTATGGGATTAGTAATGGGGGCGTCTTATAGACACCTCTCCATTACTAACCTGGGCTTCATGTCAGCTGCCAATACAAGGCTGACATGAACCCCAACCTTATTACCCCACACGCCACCACTACACAGCAGTGGGAAGAGCGAAGGCTGCGCGACAGAATTGGCACATCTTATGGATATGCCAGTTCTGGGGCCGCTGAGATCTGATATTATTAACCATGGAGGGGGCCAGGCTCCTTGACCGGTTCCCTGGCTATTAATATCAGCCCGCAGCTGTCTGTTTAGAATTTTCTGGTTAGATTTTATAGAGGGACCCTACGTCAATTTTTTTCTGGGGTCCCCCTGTAATCTAACCAGTAAAGGCTAAGCAAACAGCTGTGGGCTGTTATTAATAGCCAGGGAACATTTTTGGCTAATGGCCCCTTCACCGGCTACTGTCAGCTCCCAGTGGTCGGCTTTCCCTCTGCTGGTTATGAAAATGACGTGGGAGCCCACTTCATTTTTTTCTTTTTAGGGTTTGTGCACACGATCCGGACGTAGCAACTCTTTGGACGCAGCATATTTTTTCTGCGTCCAAAACGATGCGTTCTATTGAACACAGGTAAATCCACATGTGTTCACTGAACCATGAGGATTTACAGCATTCAATACATTCTAGTGGTCAAATTTCTGTTGCAGAGACTAGCGACTCTGCAAGTGAATTTGACATGCTGCGGTCCTGAAAGACGCGCCGCTTGTCAGTGTCCATGGGTGATCCGCAGCCTCAGATGCACGCGTAGTGGACATGGGATTTCTAGAAATCCCATCCACTATGCTGTAACATCTGGACGCTGCGGGTTTGACGCTGCATAAATATGCAGCGTCAAACCCACAGCGGCTCCTGATCGTGGGCACATACCCAAACTTACCCGCAGCATGTCAATTTCTGCAGAAATGTCATTATATGCAGTGAATCCGCATGTATTGACAACAAAAGTGGGGCATTAGAACACAGCATTTTGGACGCAGCGAAAATACCCTGCTTCCAAATCACTTCTGATTGCTGATAATGGCGACGTAGCGGCTAACGAAACAGCTGTGAGCTGTTATTAATAGCCAGGGAGCATGTTTGTCTAATGGCACCTTCCTTGGCTAAAAATAGAAGCTCTCAGCTGCCCCAGAAATGACATGAATGGAAATGCTAATGACATTGGGCTTATGGAATTAGCTCACACCTAGCCCTTTTGTTTGGTGATGAAAAGGTGTCAACCAGATCCTTTCATTACTAACCCTAAGCAAAGTAAAGTAAAGAGTTAAACACACATACAGAGTAAAACACTTTATCTGATATACAACAGACACATTTTTTAATCATTTAAATTAACCAATAAACTAAGCCCAGGTCTGACGGTAATGCAAGGGTCAAAGTAATGTCCCACGTTTCTTTTTTCCAATATCTTTATTTAGCTCCAAAAAGCATTCATTGATGTACAAGAATGGATCAAAAACGCATCTAAATCGCGGCAAAACACATTTTTTCTGCAGCGTTTTTCCTGCCAAGAGATGCAGAAACCTTAAGGAATTTTCTGCATTCAAATCCCGAACGTGTGCACATAGCCTAAATATAATATTGGCCACCACTGTGCCCTCTGAATAAAAGAAACAAAAAAAACTCACCTATCAAACACTTGCGTGGCACCATCTTACATCTTTTCTAAATTGATAATCCTCTTTTCTAAATTGTAAAACTTGTATATCGTCTTGTATAAGAGAGTAAGGAAATAAAATTATCAACACATTTGTGGGCATGGTGTTAATGTAAACTGTAACATTTCTAGCCAGCACACATACAGGCATACCATTGGTGCTGCTTGGGTAGCCGCATAGGACCCAAGAGGTAAGGGGAAAACTACCACCTCCAAAGCAGGTGGAATTTTGCATTATGAGGAGCTATTGGACTGCAAAGGGCCCATATATTGTTCTTGCACAGGGGCCCTCTTCGCTCTGTCCCCCCTCCTGCATACATAGTTACATAAATTAGACTGTACATTACATACAGTATCTGTCACACATGAAGCTTAAAGGGGTTTCCCCATGAATGACAGTTCATTTTAATCAAAAGATCTTGGAATGATAACAAGTTCCATAATTTAATGCATTTAAATAAAATGTTCCTGTGCTGAGATAATCTTATGAATGATCTCCTGTGTAATGGTCGTGTCTGACCATGTACAGAACATGGTCTGATCATACCACATCTCCTGGGCAGGGGAGGACGCAAAATAGAGTATACAGACATTACAGCAGGGGATCACAGCTGACTCTTTCTGTGAGGTAAAACATTGTTTAAAAACAGGCAGTGAAATATTTTACCTCACAGAAAGAATCAGCTGTGACCTCCTGCTGTACCGTCTGTGTACTCTCTTTTGCGTCCTCCCCTGCCCAGGAGATGTGGTATGATCAGACCATGTTCTGTACATGGTCAGACACGACCATTACATTGGGGCACATTTATAAGATTATCTCAGCACAGGAACATTTTATTTAAATACATTAAATTATGTAACTTATTATTATTCCAAGATCTATTGATTAAAATTAACTTTTGTTCATGGGAAAACCCCTTTAAGTAACTACCTGATAGCAATGAACCAATCCAGTCCAATCATATACTCTGCATATTTTTTCATGCAGTTAATCTTCGGCTGTATCGCACTAGCCTTCTATATTGATACCGCTAGTGTCCATCACACTTCCTTTCCTGTGAATATACCACTTGTTCCTCACACAGACCATGAAAACTGCAAAAAAAAGTTGTGACTGCCTTATGATGTTTTAACCATCACATCATACACATAATTCCACAATCAGTTTTACTGAGATATGGCACAAGAGGAGCAGGATAGATGTCTCACTCACATTTTCATACTTTGTAACATATACAGTGAAAACTGTGCACAGAAGATATATATATATATATATATATATATATATACTGTATATATATATATATATATATATATATATATATATATATATATATATATATATACAGTACAGACCAAAAGTTTGGACACACCTTTTCATTTAAAGATTTCTCTGTATTTTCATGACTTTGAAAATTGTACATTCACACTGAAGGCATCAAAACTATGAATTAACACATGTGGAATTATATAATTAACAAAAAAGTGTGAAACAACTGAAAATATGTCTTATATTCTAGGTTCTTCAAAGTAGCCACCTTTTGCTTTGATGACGGCTTTGCACATTCTTGGCATTCTCTTGATGAGCTTCAAGAGGTAGTCACCGGAAATGGTTTTCACTTCACAGGTGTGCCCTGTCAGGTTTAATAAGTGGGATTTCTTGCCTTATAAATGGGGTTGGGAACATCAGTTGTGTTGTGCAGAAGTCAGGTGGATACACAGCTGATAGTCCTACTGAATAGACTGTTAGAATTTGTATTATGGCAAGAAAAAAGCAGCTAAGTAAAGAAAAACGAGTGGCCATCATTACTTTAAGAAATGAAGGTCAGTCCGAAAAATTGGGCAAACTTTGAAAGTGTCCCCAAGTGCAGTTGCAAAAACCATCAAGCGCTACAAAGAAACTGTCTCACATGAGGACCGCCCCAGGAAAGGAAGACCAAGAGTCACCTCTGCTTCTGAGGATAAGTTTATCCGAGTCACCAGCCTCAGAAATCGCAGGTTAACAGCAGCTCAGATTAGAGACCAGGTCAATGCCACACAGAGTTCTAGCAGCAGACATATCTCTACAACAACTGTTAAGAGGAGACTTTGTGCAGCAGGCCTTCATGGTAAAATAGCTGCTAGGAAACCACTGCTAAGGACAGGCAACAAGCAGAAGAGACTTGTTTGGGCTAAAGAACACAAGGAATGAACATTAGACCAGTGGAAATCTGTGCTTTGGTCTGATGAGTCGAAATTTGAGATCTTTGGTTCCAACCACCGTGTCTTTGTGCGACGCAGAAAAGGTGAACGGATGGACTCTATATGCCTGGTTCCCACCGAGAAGCATGGAGGAGGAGGTGTGATGGTGTGGGGGTGCTTTGCTGGTGACACTGTTGGGGATTTATTCAAAATTGAAGGCATACTGAACCAGCATGGCTACCACAGCATCTTGCAGCAGCATGCTATTCAATCCGGTTTGCGTTTAGTGGGACCATCATTTATTTTTCAACAGGACAATGACCCCAAACACACCTCCAGGCTGTGTAAGGGCTATTTGTCCAAGAAGGAGAGTGATGGGGTGCTTCGCCAGGTGACCTGGCCTCCACAGTCACCAGACCTGAACCCAATCGAGATGGTTTGAGGTTAGCTGGACCGCAGAGTGAAGTCAAAAGGGCCAACAAGTGCTAAGCATCTCTGGGAACTCCTTCAAGATTGTTGGAAGACCATTTCCGGTGACTACCTCTTGTAGCTCACCAAGAGAATGCCAAGAGTGTGTAAAGCAGTTGTAGCATCGGCGTCTCTGCCCCGTTCTAGGCAGAGACGCCGTCCCTCTCACCTCCCCGCTCCTGGCGCGGCGTCCTCCAGCGCTGCTCTCCCCGCTGCTTCCCGCACGCGCTCCTTCCCCGGCAGTGTGCTTAGGGCGCACGCGCTCCCCCTCTCTTAAAGGGACCGCGCGCGCCGTCCTAAGGAGTCCCCGGCCAATTGCCGGAGGACCTCCCATATAAAAGGCACCTCCTCCAAAATGGAGGTGCCCGAGCAATGTTGTAGCACTGTTCACCACTCTGCTTCAGCCCTCAGGTCCCGTTGCCAGTTACCTGCCAGATACCTGCCAGATTCCTGCCAGTCTGCTGTCTAATGCCTGCCTGATATCCTGCTACCTGCCTGCTAGCCTGAGGTCCGACGGTCTGCCTTACTATTCCTGTCAGTCTGTCTAAGGACCAGCTTGCCCGCTCACCTGGGAGCGCACATCAACTACCTGCCTGCTTGCCTGAGGTCCGACGGTCTGCCTTCCAACTCTTGTCAGTCTGTCTATGGACCAGCTTGCCCGCTCACCTGGGAGCGCACATCTGCTACCTGCCTGCTAGCCTACCTGGAGGCTCTGCCGTCACGTGCTGTGACCACCTGCCTGTCCAGTGACTCCTGCCCGCTCACCTGGGAGCGCTCATCTGCTGCCTGTCTGCTAGCCTACCTGGAGGCTCTGCCGTCACGTGCTGTGACTACCCGCCTGTCCAGAGACTTCTGCCCGCTCACCTGGGAGCGCTCATCTGCCGCCTGTCTGTTGGTCTTCCTGGAGGCTCCGCCGTCACATGCTGTGACCACCCGTTTATCCAGAGACTCTCGCCTGCTCACCTGGGAGCTCACGTCTACCATCAGCCGCCACAGGTCGTACCAACCCTTTACCCAGAGACTGCCCCGGTCACTTGCCGTGACCATCTGCCCGTTCACCCAGAGACTGCCCCGGTCACTTGCCGTGACCATCTGCCCGTTCACCCAGAGACTGCCCCGGTCACTTGCCGTGACCATCTGCCCGTTCATCCAGAGACTGCCCCGGTCACTTGCCGTGACCTCCTGCCCGTTCTTCTAGAGACAGTCCCGGTCACCTGCTGTGACTGCCTGCCTGGTCGCCACCCGCTCCCTTACAAGGACCGCCCCCTTGTATAGTAGCTCAGAGGTTCCGCCTCCCAGACCCGTTACAGTTTGCTCGGGCCATGGAACCCGGTGGCCCCCAAGCTCCCTCGCTCTCGGACCTGTGTCATGAACTGTCCCGTCAGAGGTCCCAACAGGAGTCCATCCTGGGTCACCTGCGGAATGTCAATTCTCGCCTGGACACTCTGACTGCTCTGCCTGCAACCACCGTCAGTGCCATGACTCGCAATCCGGCTGCTCCACTGCCCACTAATAACATGGTATCCTACCCCGGACCCCGGCTTTCTGCACCTCCTCGTTTCGGAGGCGACTCCGCCCAGGCTCGGGGCTTCATAAATCAGTGCACCCTGCACTTTGAACTCCTGTCTCACCAGTTTAACTCCGACAGGGCCAAAATTGCCTTCATCATGTCCCATCTCACCGGAGAGGCCCTGGCCTGGCTAAATCCTCTATGGGAGAGAGGAGACCCCCTGGTGTCCGACTTGCCTGCCTTTCTCACGGCTTTCCGGAAAGTCTTCGACAAACCCGGACGGAAGACCTCATCCGCATCATCTCTGCTATGCCTCCGTCAGGGAAGTCTCACCGTGGGCCAATATGCCATACGATTCCGTACCCTTGCCTCGGAGCTGGCCTGGGATAATGACGCTCTGGTTTCCGTCTTCTGGGAGGGTCTGTCCGGCCATATAAAAGATGAACTTGCCGGTCGGGATATTCCTAACACTCTCGATGACCTAATAACTCTTGCCACCCGGATTGACCTGCGGTTCCAGGAGCGTGCCAAAGAGGTCACCCGTGAGAGGAGGTTTCCACGTCTAGCTCCTACTTTTCAGAAACCCGTCACTCCCTCCGTCTCTCCTCAGCTACACTCTCCTGAGCCTATGCAGGTCGACCAGACCAAGATGGTCGGTTCTCGCCAAGAATCTCGCCGAGCCGAGGGAAGCTGTTTCTATTGTGGCAGTATGAAGCACTTCATCCGTTCCTGCCCGGAAAAGCCGGGAAACGCCAGTGTCTAGGACCACTCGGAGAGGTCGTCCTAGACAAAAGTAAGCCCTCTCCGTCTCTGACCTTACCGGTCTCTATTGCTTGGGGAGAAAACCGTCTCTTTGAACTCGCCCATCTGGATTCTGGAGCTGCTGGAAACCTCATCTGCCAGTCTCTGGTAGAGAGATACCATATTCCCACCAAGTCCCTGGCTGAACCATTGTCAGTCGCCTCCGTGGATGGAAGACTTCTCTCGGAGACCATCCTGCTCGTCACCGAACCCATAACCCTGCAGGTGGGAATGCTGCACTCTGAGGAGATCTCATTCCATGTGCTGTCCGGACTTTCTCACTCCCTGTTGCTAGGTCTACCTTGGCTCCAGACACATGAACCCGTATTGAACTGGCGGTCCGGTGAAGTACTCCGATGGGGTCCTGACTGCCATAGGACCTGCCTGGTCCCGGTCCGTCCACTTCGCCCTCAGCCTACTCCAGCTAACTTACCTGGTCTCCCGGCTCCCTACTGGCCCTATGCGGACGTCTTCGGTAAGAAGGAAGCTGAGACGTTGCCACCCCATAGTCCATACGATTGCCCGATCGACCTGGTACCTGGCACCACTCCTCCCCGTGGGAGTATCTACCCGTTGTCTGCAGCCGAGACCCGAGCCATGTCTGAGTACATTGAAGAGAATCTGGCTAGGGGATTTATCCGAAAATCTACCTCCCCGGCTGGAGCCGGATTCTTCTTTGTCAAAAAGAAAGACGGCTCGCTACATCCCTGTATTGACTACAGAGGACTCAATCTCATCACGGTAAAAAACAAATATCCCCTGCCACTCATCTCCGAATTGTTTGACCGTCTCAAGGGCGCCAGGATCTTCTCCAAGCTGGATCTACGAGGAGCGTATAATCTGGTCCGTATCCGTCAAGGAGACGAGTGGAAGACGGCATTCAATACCCGGGACGGTCACTACGAGTACCTTGTGATGCCCTTCGGTCTCTGTAATGCTCCCGCGGTCTTTCAGGAACTAGTCAACGACATCTTCCGTGACCTCCTGTACTCCTGCGTAGTGGTATACCTGGACGATATCTTGGTCTTCTCTCCGGATCTCCCTACACACCGGAGGGATGTTCGTCAGGTCCTGCTTAGGCTTCGGCAGAACCACCTTTACGCCAAATACGAGAAGTGCCTCTTCGATCAGACCTCCCTTTCGTTCTTGGGCTATGTCATCTCCCAAACAGGTCTGCAAATGGATCCCGAGAAGCTCTCTTCCGTTCTAAAATGGCCTCGTCCTGAAGTTTTGAAGGCGATACAGCGATTCCTGGGCTTCGCTAATTATTATCGTCTTTTCATCCCACACTTCTCGTCTCGGACTGCTCCCATATCTGCACTTACCCGTAAGGGGGCTAACCCCAGGACATGGTCGCCTGAAGCCGAGGAGGCCTTCCTTTCCCTAAAGAAAGCCTTCGCCTCTGCTCCCGTCCTGCACCGTCCGGACTGTAATAAATTCTACCTGGAGGTTGATGCCTCCTCTTCCGGAGCCGGAGCGGTGCTCACCCAGAAGTCTTCTACTGGGAGAATGGTAACGTGCGGCTTCTTCTCCAAAATCTTCTCCTCGTCGGAGCGCAACTACTCCATTGGAGACCGGGAATTGTTAGCCATCAAATTGGCACTGGGAGAGTGGCGCTATCTGCTTGAAGGGGCTCTCTACCCGGTAATTATCTACACGGATCACAAAAACCTGGCATATCTCCAAAATGCCCAGAGACTCAATCCTCGCCAGGCCCGGTGGTCGTTGTTTTTTGCCCGCTTCGACTTCATTCTTCATTTCCGTCCGGCGGACAAGAACGTCAAAGCTGATGCCTTGTCCCGGTCCTTCCTGTCCTCCGATCAAGAGGAGGAACCTACGCACATCATCGACTCCTCCAAGGTGATGAATGTGGCCCCCTTGGATCTGACTCGTCTTCCGCCCGGTAAGACGTTCGTAGCTGTGCCAGATCGGGAGAGGGTTCTTCGCTGGGGACATTCTTCTAAACTAGCTGGCCATGCTGGCCAAAAGAAGACCTTCCAACTTATTACCCGGCATTACTGGTGGCCTACCCTGCGTAAGGACGTGGTAGACTTCGTCGCGGCCTGTTCATCCTGTGCCCGTAACAAAGTTCCCCGACATCTACCTGCCGGCCATCTCCTGCCCCTTCCCGTACCTGCTGCTCCTTGGCAACACATCGCTATGGACTTTATCACCGACCTTCCAGTTTCTGCCGGTTGCACTGTCATTTGGGTTGTCGCTGACCGTTTTTCTAAGATGGCCCACTTCATTCCCCTGCCTGGCCTTCCGTCTGCACCCGAGCTGGCTAAAGACTTTATCCGCCACATCTTCCGTCTCCATGGTCTGCCCCTCCACATCGTGTCGGATCGTGGGGTTCAGTTCACCTCTCGCTTCTGGAGAGCCACATGTAAGCTGCTGGACATTACCCTGGATTTCTCCTCCGCTTACCACCCTCAGTCCAATGGTCAAGTGGAGCGGATCAATCAGATCTTGTCCAGCTACCTCCGGCACTTCGTTGATGCTCACCACTCGGACTGGGTGGATCTCCTACCATGGGCCGAGTTCTCTTATAACAACCATGAGAGCGAGTCCTCTTCCAAATCCCCGTTCTTTATAGTCGGTGGCCAACATTCCCGGATTCCACTTCCTGTCTCCGTTTCTGTGGACAACCCTGCTGCGGAGTCTCTTGTCAGCGAATTTTCTACTATTTGGGAGAGCACCAGGTCCGCTCTTCTTCTCTCCTCTGAGCGGATGAAGAGATATGCTGATAAGAGACGTCTGGATCCGCCCCAATTCTGTCCGGGAGACAAGGTTTGGCTCTCATCCAAACATGTGCGGCTCAAAGTACCCTCCTACAAGTTGGGTCCTCGATTCATCGGCCCCTTCGAAGTCCTCAGACAAATTAACCCTGTGGCCTACAAATTAAAACTCCCGGCCACCCTACGGATCCCCAACTCCTTCCACGTATCTTTCCTCAAACCCGTTGTCTTTAACTTTTTTTCCAAACATCCAGGTGCCCCTCCTGCTCCGGTTTCCGCTGATGACATCTTTGAGGTAGAGAGTATTCTGGCCTCCAAGAGGGTAAGAGGAAAAACCTTTTTTCTGGTAGATTGGAAGGGGTTTGGTCCTGAGGAGAGAACTTGGGAACCCAGGGAGAACATCAACGCTCCGCTTCTCCTTGAGAAATTTCTTTCTGGCCAAAAAAAGAGGGGGCCTAAAGGGGGGGGTACTGTAGCATCGGCGTCTCTGCCCCGTTCTAGGCAGAGACGCCGTCCCTCTCACCTCCCCGCTCCTGGCACGGCGTCCTCCAGCGCTGCTCTCCCCGCTGCTTCCGGCACGCGCTCCTTCCCCGGCAGTGTGCTTAGGGCGCGCGCGCGCGCGCTCCCCCTCTCTTAAAGGGACCGCGCGCGCCGTCCTAAGGAGTCCCCGGCCAATTGCCGGAGGACCTCCCATATAAAAGGCACCTCCTCCAAAATGGAGGTGCCCGAGCAATGTTGTAGCACTGTTCACCACTCTGCTTCAGCCCTCAGGTCCCGTTGCCAGTTACCTGCCAGATACCTGCCAGATTCCTGCCAGTCTGCTGTCTAATGCCTGCCTGATATCCTGCTACCTGCCTGCTAGCCTGAGGTCCGACGGTCTGCCTTACTACTCCTGTCAGTCTGTCTAAGGACCAGCTTGCCCGCTCACCTGGGAGCGCACATCAACTACCTGCCTGCTTGCCTGAGGTCCGACGGTCTGCCTTCTAACTCTTGTCAGTCTGTCTATGGACCAGCTTGCCCGCTCACCTGGGAGCGCACATCTGCTACCTGCCTGCTAGCCTACCTGGAGGCTCTACCGTCACGTGCTGTGACCACCTGCCTGTCCAGTGACTCCTGCCCGCTCACCTGGGAGCGCTCATCTGCTGCCTGTCTGCTAGCCTACCTGGAGGCTCTGCCGTCACGTGCTGTGACCACCCGCCTGTCCAGAGACTTCTGCCCGCTCACCTGGGAGCGCTCATCTGCCGCCTGTCTGTTGGTCTTCCTGGAGGCTCCGCCGTCACATGCTGTGACCACCCGTTTATCCAGAGACTCTCGCCTGCTCACCTGGGAGCTCACGTCTACCATCAGCCGCCACGGGTCGTACCAACCCTTTACCCAGAGACTGCCCCGGTCACTTGCCGTGACCATCTGCCCGTTCACCCAGAGACTGCCCCGGTCACTTGCCGTGACCATCTGCCCGTTCATCCAGAGACTGCCCCGGTCACTTGCCGTGACCTCCTGCCCGTTCTTCTAGAGACTGTCCCGGTCACCTGCTGTGACTGCCT
Organism: Phyllobates terribilis; assembly: GCF_046119375.1. Taxonomy (NCBI): domain Eukaryota; kingdom Metazoa; phylum Chordata; class Amphibia; order Anura; family Dendrobatidae; genus Phyllobates; species Phyllobates terribilis. The sequence continues at coordinate 26,388,942 of NW_027362773.1, forward strand.
GCCTGGTCGCCACCCGCTCCCTTACAAGGACCGCCCCCTTGTATAGTAGCTCAGAGGTTCCGCCTCCCAGACCCGTTACAGCAGTCATCAAAGCAAAAGGTGGCTACTTTGAAGAACCTAGAATATAAGACATATTTTCAGTTGTTTCACACTTTTTTGTTAAGTATATAATTCCACATGTGTTAATTCATAGTTTTGATGCCTTCAGTGTGAATGTACAATTTTCAAAGTCATGAAAATACAGAAAAAAAATTAAATGAGAAGGTGTGTCCAAACTTTTGGTCTGTACTATATATATATATATATATATATATATATATATATATATATATATATATATATGAGGCTTTTTTGGCCATTCTTGCTATAGTCCCATCCCCTGATGACGCCGCATTTGTGGTGAAACATGTTGGGGGACATGTGCTCCAGTAAAATCTGTCCTATCTGCCGTATAGTGTTGTCACCCCGGAGTGTCACTAAGTGATATTTAGGCAATTGCCTCTACACTATATTAGAATCATTTAGGCAATATAGGGACAGAATGTTTCATGTTTGTATTACCCACTATTTTAATTCATAATAAAAGTTAAGTTTTAGGATTTGTTAGTGAGGGTTCTCGTTGAGTTATCCCAAATTGTGAATAATTGTTATATATAACCCTCCCAAGCCCTTGATCTCCACAATTTGCACATTTATTTGAAGGAAACCTGTCATGTCCCCAAACGCTAATAACCTGCAGATATGGAGTTGATCTGAAGGTTAATAATGTTCTAAAGCCATGAGGGTACCATTCTGAAAGGCCGGCTACCACGGAAATGAACTTTATTCCTCCTAGCCGCTTTCGGCTTCCAGCCGTAGAGGCGCGGTTTCAGTCACAGCTCAATACGTAATGATCGGCGGCTGTATCCGCGCGCCAGCACTGACTGACAGCCGGCTCTGTACTGATACACTGCAGAGCTGGCTGTCAGTCAGTGGCGGGGCATTGTTACAGCTGCTGTTCACTATGTACTCAGCAGAGAGTGAAGCAGCACCGCCCTGATCTCTATACTTTTGAACAATTTTGGGATGAGCTAAACTGGATTGTGAGCCCGGCCCAGGCCCGGCGTCAGCACCCGGGCAAGTGCCGGGGCCCACTCACCGTCGGGCACCCCGGCGCGCTATGGGACCCGTGAGCGGAGGAGAGCGGTGCCGTGCCCCCCCCTCCCCATCCCGCTTGCCCAGGGCCCCGGCAGCCGGCACAATACTTACCTCTCCCCGTGCCTCCGCAGCAGCTCCAGTCTCTTCCGTGGCTGCTGCACTGTTCCGCGGCTGCTGAACTGTGACTTCTTAGGTCAGAGGGCGCGGTGACGTCTTTACACCGCGCTCTCTCCTGAGCCGTCACAGCACAGAGCGGGAAGACGCCGGTGATGCTGAAGCCCGGAGCAGCGGCAGCAGGTGAGGAGAAGAGAGGTGAGTATTTGATTTATTTTTTTTTATATATGTATGGAGGCATGGGGCATTATATGGGTGAGGAGGTGACATCCTGCATGGGGCATTATATGGGGGGTTGGGGAGGTGACATCCTGCATGGGGCATTATATGGGGGGGACAAGTGACATCCTGCATGGGGCATTATATGGGGGGGTGACATCCTGCATGGGGCATTATATGGGGGGGTGGGGAGGTGACATCCTGCATGGGGCATTATATGGGGGGGACAAGTGACATCCTACATGGGGCATTATATGAGGGGGGACAAGTGACATCCTGCATGGGGCATTATATGGGGGGAACAAGTGACATCCTGCATGGGGCATTATATGGGGGGGGACAAGTGGCATCCTGCATGGTGCATTATATGGGGGGGACAAGTGACATCCTGCATGGGGCATTATATGGGGGGGCAAGTGACATCCTGCATGGGGCATTATATGGGGGGAAAAAGAGACATTCTGCATGGGGCATTATATGGGGGGGCAAGTGACATCCTGCATGGCACATTATATGGGAGGGGGAACAAGTGGCATCCTGCATGGGGCATTATATGAGGGGGGACAAGTGACATCCTGCATGGGGCATTATATGGGGGGAACAAGTGACATCCTGCATGGGGCATTATATGGGGGGGGACAAGTGGCATCCTGCATGGTGCATTATATGGGGGGGACAAGTGACATCCTGCATGGGGCATTATATGGGGGGGCAAGTGACATCCTGCATGGGGCATTATATGGGGGGAAAAAGAGACATTCTGCATGGGGCATTATATGGGGGGGCAAGTGACATCCTGCATGGCACATTATATGGGAGGGGGAACAAGTGACATCCTGCATGGGGCATTATATGGGGGGGCAAGTGACATCCTGCATGGGGCATTATATGGGGGGAAAAAGAGACATTCTGCATGGGGCATTATATGGGGGGGCAAGTGACATCCTGCATGGGGCATTATATGGGGGGAACAAGTGACATCCTGCATGGGGCATTATATGGGGGAACAAGTGACATCCTGCATGGGGCATTATATGGGGGGGGCAAGTGACATCCTACATGGGGCATTATATGGGGGAAAAAATGACATCCTGCATGGGGCATTATACGGGAGGGGACAAGCGGCATCCTACATGGTGCATTATATGGGGGGGGAGAACAAGTGACATCCTGCATGGGGCATTATATGGGGGGGCAAGTGACATCCTGCATGGGGCATTATATGGGGGGCACAAGTGACATCCTGTATGGTGCATTATATGGTGGGGGAAACAAGTGACATCCTGCATGGGGTATTATATAGGGGGGGAACAAGTGACATCCTGCATGGGGCATTATATGGGGGCGGGCAAGTGACATCCTGCATGGGGCATTATATGGGGGGAACAAGTGACATCCTGCATGGGGTATTATATAGGGGGGGAACAAGTGACATCCTGCATGGGGCATTATATGGGGGCGAGCAAGTGACATCCTGCATGGGGCATTATATGGGGGGAACAAGTGACATCCTGCATGGGGCATTATATGGGGGGGAACAAGTGACATCCTGCATGGGGCATTATATGGGGGGGACAAGTGACATCCTGCATGGGGCATTATATGGGGGGAAAAAGTGACATCCTGCATGGGACATTATATGGGGGGGACAAGCGGCATCCTACATGGTGCATTATATGAGGGGGGGGAAACAAGTGACATCCTGCATGGGGCATTATATGGGGGGGCAAGTGACATTCTGCATAGGGCATTATATGGGGGGGGACAAGTGACATCCTGTATGGTGCATTATATGGTGGGGGAAACAAGTGACATCCTGCATGGGGCATTATATAGGGGGGGAACAAGTGACATCCTGCATGGGGCATTATAAGGGGGCGGGCAAGTGACATCCTGCATGGGGCATTATATGGGGGGAACAAGTGATATTCTGCATGGGGCATTATATGGGGGGGAACAAGTGACATCCTGCATGGGGCATTATATGGGGGGACAAGTGACATCCTGCATGGGGCATTATATGGGGGGGGACAAGTGGCATCCTGCATGGGTCATTATATGGGGGGGAAGCAAGTGACATCCTGCATAGGGCATTATATGGGGGGGTAAACAAGTGACATCCTGCATGGGGCATTATATGGGGGGGAAACAAGTGACATCCTGCATGGGGCATTATATGGGGGTTAAACAAGTGACATCCTGCATGGGGCATTATATGGGGGGGAGAGGTGACATCCTGCATAGGGCATTATATGGGAGGGGAGGTGACATCCTGCATGGGACATTATATGGGGGAGGAAACAAGTGACATCCTGCATGGGGCATTATATGGGGGGGGGACAAGTGACATCCTGCATGGGGCATTATATGGGGGTGGGCAAGTGACATCCTGCATGGGGCATTATATGGAGGGGACAAGTGGCATCCTGCATGGGGCATTATATGGGGGGGAAACAAGTGACATCCTGCATGGGGCATTATATGGGGGGGGGACAAGTGGCATCCTTCATGGGGCATTATATGGGGGGGGGAGGTGACATCCTGCATAGGGCATTATATGGGAGGGGAGGTGACATCCTGCATGGGACATTATATGGGGGAGGAAACAAGTGACATCCTGCATGGGGCATTATATGGGGGGGACAAGTGACATCCTGCATGGGGCATTATATGGGGGTGGGCAAGTGACATCCTGCATGGGGCATTATATGGGGGAACAAGTGACATCCTGCATGGAGCATTATATGGGGCGGGACAAGTGACATCATGCATGGGGCATTATATGGGGGGGACAAGTGACATCCTGCATGGGGCATTATATGGGGGGGACAAGTGGCATCCTGCATGGGGCATTATATGGGGGGAAACAAGTGACATCCTGCATGGGGCATTATATGGGGGGAACAAGTGGCATCCTACATGGGGCATTATATGGAGGGGCAAGTGACATCCTGCATGGGACATTATATGGGGAGGAAACAAGTGACATCCTGCATGGGGCATTATATGGGGGGGAAACAAGTGACATCCTGCTTGGGGCATTATATGGGGGGTAAACAAGTGACATCCTGCATGGGGCATTATATGGGGGGAAACAAGTGACATCCTGCATGGGGCATTATATAGGGCGGTAAACAAGTGACATCCTGCATGGGGCATTATATGGGGGGTAGAGGTGACATCCTGCATGGAGCATTATATGGGAGGGGAGAGGTGACATCCTGCATAGGGCATTATATGGGGGGGTGACATCCTGCATGGGGCATTATATCGGGGGGAGGTGACATCCTTTATGGGGCATTATATAGTGGGGAGAGGTGACATCCTGCATAGGGCATTATGTGGGGGCGAAGTGACATCCTGCATGGGGCATTATATGGGAGGGTGACATCCTGCATGGGGCATTATATGGGGGGGAAGAGACATCCTGCATGGGGCATTATATGGGGGTAGTGGTGACATCCTGCATGGGGCATTATCTGATGGGGAAGTGACATCCTGCATGGGGCATTATATGGGGGGGTGACATCCTGCATGGGGCATTATATGGGGGGAAGTGACATCCTGCATGGGGCATTATGTGGGGGCACAGCCTGCATGGTGCATTATGTGGGGGCCAGTATTCTGTATGGAGCGTTATGTGGGGGCCAGTATCCTGTATGGAGCGTTATATGGGGGCCAGTATTCTGTATTGAGCGTTATATGGGGGCCAGTATTCTGCATGGAGCATTATATGGGGGCCAGTATTCTGCATGGAGCATTATATGGGGTCCATTACTCTGCATGGAGCAATATATGGTGCCCATAATACTGGATGGAGGACTATGTGGTGCCCATAATACTGTATGGAGGACTATGTGGTGCCCATAATACTGTATGGAGCAATACATGGGGCCCATAATACTGTATAGAGGACTATGTGATGCCCATAATACTGTATGGAGGACTATACTGTCCGGTCTGCACTGTGCTTTGTGAGGATTCGCCTGTTTCTGAGCTACTGTAGAATTTACAATAGATATCACTCATGTAATGTAAGAAGTGAAATCTTCGGCCTAGTACTATATATATATTTCTCTGCGGTATCTGTGCATCATGAATCGTGGTATGTGTTAAAGGGGCCCACTGAGACTCTTTCACCCGGGGCCCGTGAAAACCTGGAGCCGACCCTGGCCCTGCCCTCTCCTCCAACATCAGTATCTGACCTCACAATTTTTTCTGTATTAACGGGTAAAAATTCCCACAGACAACTCAAAAATCTTCCCAGAAGAGAGGGAGCTGTTATATCTGCAGCAGCACAAACTCCATATGCAGCAGGTGGAGGCATAATAACTACTGGGAACATTAAAAGATGGAAAAATATCACAGACCTATGTGCTATATAGGACTGTGCATCTATATTACATTTTTATCAAAACAACAGGTAAGGTTAGGATCACATTGGTAACTGCAGGTTTCCAAAACTTCCAACATCAACTTTATAACAGAAACAGACATTTTACAGTAGAGTAAACCATTCTGAGATCTGACCTACTTTTTTGTAGTCCATATGTGCCAGAAACAGATACTGACACACCACTGTGTCTAATAAGTATCAGCATCGGGACAAGTGTGAAGAATTGTTCAGCGACTAAAGTCAGCTGGTAACTACATAAATGCAGAAATAATAAGTAAGGTTTATTGAACAAGCACCCGCAGGGCAAATGCTCACAAGTCTCTAGAGTTTAAAGAAACCTTTCTTCTTACAGTATGTGACAAGGGTTTGGTTGGTTTAATGGTGGTGTATCTCTTTAAATATAATGTAGGATGTAGTGGCCCTTGGTGGTAAAAAAGTTACCCACTTAGGCATGCTGGAAGGAATGAAGGCACCCACAGACCACAGCTCAGCACTGTACTCACAGGCAATTTTGATGGTTTCAGCACACCAATAGTATGATTTGAAAAAAAAAAAAAGGTGGTATCTTCAACAGTATGCCTCTTTACTGACACTTGTCTGCTGGCAATCTCTTCAGCAGCACCTCCATACTCTGGCATGGTCTCTGTGTAGATTTTTATATAGTTTAACACACACCCAATGCTTGGCACAATCCTCCTCTCTTAGCAGCAGTGTTCAAGAGTAGCTTGTCTTCAACTTTGCACACTCTCCAACCCACTCCACTGTTACCATGTAACAGACCTTCACATACTGAGATCAGGCTCCTAGCCATCTCTAGTATAGCATTCCCCTTCAGACTCAGGTATCAGCTTACAGACTCTTTTGGTGTGACCACTTGTCTCCCCTCTTGGGTGCTTAATCCCTCCTCTATCTGGGGATTGCGCTGTCCCCTGTCTAGTACAAGCCTCAATGCTCCCTCTGATGCCGCAATTCTCACCTTCCTAATCAGTGCCAGACTAGGACTGAAATTCAGCTCTGGCATTTGCAAGCACACAGGCCCATGCTGCTCCATACTGCTCCATACTTACTTCCCAAGATGGTGGTCTCTATCAGAATTATCACCTTGCCTGTTGTTGAAGTAAATCAAAATTTACTGCATAATAATAATGTCTCCAGTGCCTCCATATAATAATACTAATAATGCATCCTCTGACTGCTTATAATAATGTCCCCCTGTGCCTCTATATAATAATGCCCCCTGTGCCTCCTTATAATGATACTAATAATGCCCCCTTTGACTCCTTATAATAATGTCCCCCTGTGCCTCTATATAATAATGCCCCCTGTGCCTCCTTATAATGATACTAATAATGTCCCCCCTGTGCCTCCATATAATAATAATGCCCCCTGTGCCTCCTTATAATAATACTAATAATGCCCTGTGACTCCTTATAATTATGTGCCTCCATATAATAATGCCCCCTGTGACTCTTTATAATAAAGCCCCCCTGTGCCTCCTTATAATAATACCCCTCTGTGATTACTTTCAATAATGTCCCCGTGTTTTCATCTGATAATAATAATAATCCGTCCAGTGTGTCTGACAAAAAAATAAAGTAAATGAATACTCCCCTAACCCCACTCCCATGCAGTGCAGTAATGCACCGCTCCACACTGCAGTTTCTGTCCCAATCCAGGTGGCACGATGAAGTGACGCCATCACGTCGCCTGACATCCCCTGCATGGTCCTGACCTCTGACAGACTGCGGGCTTGAAGCATTATGTGGACTGCCTGGGTAAGTGGTGGAGCAGGGAGCTGATCCTTTCTTGTCTGCCACAGTTGTCAACAGTATCTGCATTTTGAAGATGCGGATACCATTAAAAGTATTGCAGGTCGATGCAGCCAACTGGACTGCTGGAGCGACCTACCTGACATTTGCCATAATTACCAGATAGCCTGTCCAGTCCTGTCCTTGATGGCAGTGCTCTTATGCAGGCTTTAGGCTGGTCTTCCTAGCCTGGGACAAAAGACACTGACAGCAGCTCAGGCTTGGGCATCTTACATGCTCCATTGTGGTTTTCAAGAAACCTTGGCGTGGCCCACCGTAAAGGATGTAGACAACTTTGTGGACTTTTTATCTATTTAAATGCATGTATTTTGGGCTAATAATACAGCATATTTTTTTTTTCAATTAGATTGGATTCCATTAAAAATGTTGCACCTTTTTCAGTCTACAGTCTGTGTTGCTCTGTCTGCTACTCGCTGAGGACCCCTCAGTCGGATCATTCTGATGGGGCGCTTGTAACTGTTGAACCTGTCTTTTACAGAGTTCCTCATTTATGACCACGTCAAAGGAGAAATGAAATTTCATGTGATCATAAATCAATCAACTAACTGGCGGATTTTTAGTTCTCCGGGACTTTGTTTTTCTTTTTCCCTATGGGGCTCAGCACTTATCCGCATGTACCTGCCTGTGCTGCCGTGCAATGATCTGTTACGGCTCAGATCGGTCACGGATTGCTCCTGCCGGCGATTCTCCTGCTTCTTCTGATGTCACATCGACAAAGCAGTGCCTGGCTAATATGCTGTCTGGACAATACAGGGGGCATAGAGGTGCATGGAGGTGGATGCTAATGCTGACCCAGTGCTATACTTACGGTATAATGTAGCACTGTATAGGCATATTATATGAGCACTGTATGGATGGCAGTATATTGCTCTTGTCCTGGCATAGTTGGGTATTCGCTTGGTGTAAATGTTTCTTTTTCATTCTGTAGCAATATATCTGCCATTATCTTTTCCAGTGAAAATGTGTATCACAATGTATACCTCTTTACGTCATTAACCCCTTCCTGCAAAAGGCCTTTGTATTCACACCCTGGGAAGGCGTCCTCACATGTGGAGGGGATTCAGCAGCTGAGTTCTCTCCACACGTGGCAGATACCTGCTGTTTTATACAGCCAGCATCTGTCTCTAACAGCCGCGGCTGGCGCTGAGTTCTGGCTGCGGCTGTTAACCAGTGAGATGATGCTGTCAATCTCTGACACCGGCATTTAAATGGAACGCATGCTGGTGCCCGGCTCTCATTGACCCCTTGTAACGCTATCGCTAGACAACAATGGGTTACTATAACAGTCAGGGGTCTGCTGAAGACCCCATCGCTGTCATCTTGGCTCTCATGTGACACTCAGCCATATGCTGAACTCCATAGGAGACCGAGATTTTCACTATATATGCAATACTGTGGTATTGCAATATATAGTATGAGCAATCAAACAGGGGACCCGATCGCTGGTTAGAGACCCCTAAGCAAACTAAACAATAATGTAAAAAATTACCTTCCTTTACCCCCGTTAAAAAAAAAGAGAAAAAGAAAGGAAAAAAAAATAAAAATAGACATATTTGGTTTTGCTGCGTTCGTAAAAGTCTGATCTATTAAAATATGGAATTAAATAACTCAAACGGTAAATGTTGTAATGAGAAAAAAAATCTCATTACATGAGGTTTGGTAACCTCATCTCCCTAAAAAAATGAAATAATAAGCAAAGCATATCATGTATGCAAAATTGGAATCAATAAAAACATCAGCTCACCATGGAAAAAAAACAAGTCCTACTCAGCCCCATCAACAAAAAAATAAAAAAGTTACGTCGCTCAAAATAATAATAAAAATAATTATTATATGGCAAAACTAAGCAAAAACATTTTTTTTTTACAATATTCTGATTTTTTTCATCACTTAAATGGTGGTCTAAAACTAATATTGATTTTAAGCTTACATGTTTATCTATTTATTGTAATAATCTAATCCCTTTTCTAATATACTTCTTTTCAAGTCCCTAACATAGCTCTCTCTAATCTAACTGCTACATTTTATTTTTACCTACTTCCGTTGACACTTTGAGAATCCACAGCACATGCTGGGATACTCAAATAGGACGTCATCAGGGTCACTTCCGCAGCCTCTGTCCCAAAATGAAGCGTCTTCAGTGACATCAGTTTCAGGGGCTGGGCTAGTCCCTGCTCTACTGAGCATGCATCAGTGGTCAATTCAGACATGTGCTCCCTGTGTCACTGTGCAATATTCTTTTCAGTGCATAGTGGCAATGCACTCACACGTTGGCTCTAATGAAAAATGAAGAGCTAGCAAGAGAGTGCACTGTCAGTGCACATTGTAAGGAGGAAACAAGGCGAGCAAGGAGAGCAGAGACCAGCCCTGCCCCGAACGTGACGTTGGTTTCGAGAGCAGGACTGGTCTCTGCTCGTCGGGCTCTCTCCTTATAATGTGCACTGACAATGCGCTCTCTTGCCGGTTCGTCACTTCTCATCAGAGTCGTCAAGGAAGTGCACTGTCACTGTGCATTGAAAAGAATATTGCTCAGCGACAAGAACCTACTGAGCATACTTCAGAATTGACAATCAATGCATGCTCAATAGAGCAGGGACTAGCCCAACCCCTGAAACGGACTGACAGCTGGCCCTAATGCTGAGCCAGCTGTCAGGCTATCTGTTAGTCAGTGCTGGGGGCGCGGTTACAGCTGTCACTCTCTATACACAGAGCAGTGACTAAAACCATGCAAGTGCCATCTCCATCTCAGTGCTAATACTGCACAGTGGCAGAACGCTATTAACCTGCAGATTAACTCCACATCTGCTGGTTAATAGTATTATTTTGCATGGCAGATTCCCTTTACCGAGTGTATCCTTAGTCCATTGTTTCCCAACCTTTGAGCCTTTGGGCAAGTGACCAAAAAACATATACTGTGGTCCCTGAATGTAAAAAACATATACTGTGGTCCCTGAATGTAAAAAAACATATACTGTGGTCCCTGAATGTAAAAAAACATATACTGTGGTCCCTGAATTTGTGTTGCAACAGAACAATGCCCCAAACACACCTCCAGGCTATGTAAGGGTTACGTGATTAAGAAGGAGAGGGATGGAGTACAGCATCAGTTGACATGACCTCCGCAATCACTCATCCTCTACCCAATTGAGATGGTTTGGAATGAGTTAAACTCAGATTGAAGACAAAGCAGCCAACAAGTGCTCAGCACCTCTGGGAACTACTTCAAGACTATTGGGAGCCATTGCAGGTGATACCTGATGAAGCTGCTTGACACAATGCCAAGGGGGGTAAAGCTGTCATCAGAGTAAAAGGGGGGTACTTTGAGGAGTCTAAGGTTTAGCATAAATTCTGGTTTATTTCACAAGTTTCTTAACTCCTTGTTGCCATGTGTTCCTCTATGGTTTTGCTGCCCACAGTCTAAATCTGCAAAGTGCACATTCCAATAAGAACAAGGAAAACTACTGAAATATAAATAAATAAATAAATATATATATAAAATACACATTGTGCTGCCAGCATTGCCTTACAGCAGATGTGAGGGCGTGATGCAGTAAGCCAAATATGGCTTTATGTAGCGGCACTATTTATTAAAATGTGTCTGTGCTGTAAAGTCAGAGGGAGATCTGAAGGTATCAGCGGCTCCGCGGGACGCCAGGAGTGTTACAGCTTCATTGTGGGGTTTAAGTAGAACCCCAATGGGGTAGCACTGCCTTAGCTGATATGTGTGGTGTGCCTAGAACACTAGATCCAGGGTCCTACATATATGGGGTGGTTTCTGGCTGTAGCGTCTGGTTGTCTATGTAGCACCCGTGGTTCTTGCAGAGCTGCACAGTTGTCTCCATTCACATCAGTGGACTCAGAATTCAATATCCGTAAGCCACAGAGTGCAGTAGGATGCTTGCGTGTGGGGTTGTATAAACCCCATATGACATAATGCTCCATATGTACGAGGTTATATGATATGGATTTATTCTGCACTTTTGTTCCAGATTTATTGTTTTTCGGTGCAATGGATGGCGACACTGACAAATTAGCAAAATGTGCCACATCTAAATGTAGCTTTTAAGCTATATGTTTTTTTATATGGTAGTTTTATGCCGCACTGTATGACGATGTTATATGCTGAAATACAGATTTACAAAGTAAGAGTACAATGGCCGTAAAGCTTCTTTATGGTAAAAAACAGGTGATCTCCGTAGGTTTCATCCATGATTTATTAAAAGATAACTATCCAACATGTATCAAGGTCACGCTGTCACCTTTGACTGAACAATTCATCAAATATTATGTGGGCACTGTATGGTGGTATTCTAATAGCACTTGAAGTCTGTATTCTGTAAGCACTGGATGGTGGTATTCTATGGGCACTATACAGTGGTATTCTATGGCCATCATAAAGCAGCATTATCTGGGCACTTATAGGCAGCATTCTATGAGCACTTTTTGCTGGTATTCTATAGTGATTTTGGCGCTATTCTGTAAGCACTCCATGCTTGTTCGGCAGTATTCTATGATCACTATATGGCGAACGATATTATGAGGACTCTGAATAGTGGTATTATGTGAGCACTTATTGGTGGCACTCTATGAGCACTGTATGGCAGTATTGTCTGGGCACTCTACAGTAGTACACTATGAACATTGTATGGCAATATTAGAGGGTTATTTTATAGTGGTGTTATGTGGGCACCTATTGAAGGCACTCCATTAGCATTTTATATCATTATTATATGGCACTGTATAGTGGTATTATGTGGACCCTTATTGGTGGTATTCTGTGAGCACTTTTTTGTTGGTATTATATGGGCACAGTATAGTGGTATTATGTGGACTCTTATTGGTGGTATTCTGTGAGCATGTTATGTAAGTATTATATGGTACTGTATAGTGGTATTATGTGGACCCTTATTGGAGGCACTGGATGAGCACTTTTACAGCAGTATTATATGGCACTGTATAGTGGTATTATGTGGACCCTTATTGGTGGTATTCTGTGAGCGTTATGTAAGTATTATATGGCACAGTATAGTGGTATTATGTGGACCCTTATTGGTGGTATTCTGAGCATGTTATGTAAGTATTATATGGGCACAGTATAGTGGTATTATGTGGACCCTTATTGGTGGTATTCTGTGAGCGTTATGTATTATATGGCACAGTATAGTGGTATTATGTGGACCCTTATTGGTGGTATTCTGTGAGCGTTATGTAAGTATTATATGGCACTGTATAGTGGTATTATGTGGACCCTTATTGGTGGTATTCTGAGCATGTTATGTAAGTATTATATGGGCACAGTATAGTGGTATTATGTGGACCCTTATTGGTGGTACTCTGTGAGCATGTTATGTAAGTATTATATGGCACAGTATAGTGGTATTATGTGGACCCTTATTGGTGGTACTGTGTGAGCATGTTATGTAAGTATTATACGGTACTGTATAGTGGTATTATGTGGACCCTTATTGGAGGCACTGGATGAGCACTTTTACAGCAGTATTATATGGCACTGTATAGTGGTATTATGTGGACCCTTATTGGTGGTATTCTGTGAGCATGTTATGTAAGTATTATATGGCACTGTATAGTGGTATTATGTGGACCCTTATTGGTGGTATTCTGTGAGCGTTATGTAAGTATTATATGGGCACAGTATAGTGATATTATGTGGACCCTTATCGGTGGTATTCTGTGAGCGTTATGTAAGTATTATATGGGCACTGTTAGAACCTTGCTCTTAGTTTTTTTTTCCTTTGCTGGTCACATGACCTTGTTGGCCTATTTAATCCTGCTCCGCCCTTCTGGCTTTGCTGGACTTCATTGTATATCTACTTTCTAGCTAGCCTGTGCTCTGTGTCTTGCTCTGTTAGTTTGCTTGGTCTACTGACCTCTATGTTCTATATATTTTGTTTGTTCGTCTGTCTGCTACTATTTCTGTTAGGAGGTGTCCCATATTCCTCCCAGTCCTTAGTACTTGTAGGGATTCCTCCCCCACATCTATAGGTCTTCGTACAGACTAGCTTAGGACTTTAGCAGGTCTGATCGCAGGATCAGGTTCCCTGTTACATCGTAGGGATTCAGCTGAGTTCTATCGTAGGGACAGATCTCCTCTCTTTCCTTAGCTCTGATAGCAGAACATAACAGTAAGTCCAGCCAGCAAATTCTCTAAGGAAAGATTTTTCTGTTCCATCATGGTGTCGGTTCAGGATTTGGCTCATCGCCTGCAGGGACTCTCTCTGGAGGTGGCCGAGCTCCGTCAGCACGTGAGTAACTGTCCTGGAGCACATTTCTTGGAGCCTAAGGTATGTTTGCCGGATTTATTTTTTGGTGAACACCGAGAATTTTTTTCATTCAAAAATGCTTGCTTATTGTATTTTCGTTTGAGACCTAAGTCCTCTGGGGATGAATCCCAGCGCGTAGGGTTCATAATGTCACTTTTGCGCAAAGAGCCTCAGGAGTGGGCCTTTTCTTTGCAACCTAGTGATACATGCTTCAGATCAGTGGATAGTTTTTTTTCTGCTTTGGGACTATTATATGATGATCCTGACCGTGTCGCATCAGCTGAGACTGAGTTGAGACGTTTAAAACAAGGATCAGGTAATGTGGAAAAATATTGTACTCATTTCCGTCGTTGGTCTACTCAAACAGGGTGGAACGATTCTGCTCTGAAAAGTCTATTTCTTGCTGGGCTCAGTGAAAGGGTTAAAGACCTGCTAATTGCTTATCCTACACCTGAAGATTTGCAACAGGCTATGCAATTAGCTATACGGGTGGATAGAAGACTGCGTGCAAGGGTTAATGAGAGCAAATCCTCTGCTATGTCAGTTTCTGGTTATAAGAATGTGTGTACTAACAGTGGTGAACCGATGGAGATTGGATCGGTGGCACCTCGCTCTCAAGAAAAAGACCGTCGATTTTTTGAAGGCTTGTGTTTCTATTGCGGAAAATCTGGTCATTTGATTAAAGGCTGTGAGCTTCGTATGAAGAAAGAAAAAAAAATGGTCAGTCATGCCCGTATTGCCTGTTTAAATTCCAAGGGTGTATTTTTAGCTGCTTCCACGATTGCTCAGGAAAAATTAATGGAATTTCGGGTGTTTGTCGATTGTGGGTCTACTCTGAATGTAATTGATGGGGGATTCGTGGAAAGACTCAATTTAAAACCTGAACCTTTATCATCCCCCATTGCTGTGGTTTCTGTGGATGGTTCCCCTTTGAAGAATATTACTCTCAAGGTCTGTGAATTTCCTCTCACTATTAATGGTGTTCACCATGAGAAATTGGATTTGGTAGTGTTGAATAACTTGCCTTCTCCAGTAATATTGGGATTGCCCTGGTTAAAATTTCACAATCCTGTACTGGATTGGTCTACCAGTGAAATTAAATCCTGGAGCCATAAATGTTATGACAAGTGTTGTAACGGGCGTATTGCAGCTTTGGATAGGGGAGAATTGCCTGTTCCTATTCAGGATTTTTGGAGAGTTTTTTCTGAGAAGGAATCGCAGGTTTTGCCTCCCCATAGAGACTATGATTGTTCTATTGAATTTGTCCCTGGAGCGACTCTTCCTAAAAGTCGTTTATTTAACCTTACTATTCCTGAGAGGAAGGCTTTGGATGAATACATACAGACAAGTTTGGCCGCCGGTCACATTAGGCCCTCTAAGTCTCCTGTGGCGGTTGGATTTTTTTTTGTAAAAAAAAAGGACGGCGGTTTACGTCCTTGTCTGGATTTTCGTGAGATTAACAAAATTACTGTACGCAATCCTTACCCACTGCCATTGATTCCTGATCTGTTTAACCAGTTAATGGGGGCCAAGTGGTTCTCTAAAATTGACCTTAAGGGGGCATACAATCTGTTGCGCATGAAGGAGGGTGATGAATGGAAGACTGCTTTTAACACTCCTGTGGGTCATTTTGAGAATCTGGTTATGCCTTTTGGTCTTACTAATGCTCCTGCATTTTTTCAGAATCTGATTAATGACATCCTTAGACCTTTGATCGGTAAAAATGTGGTTGTGTATTTGGATGACATTTTGATTTATTCGCCGGATCTGGAGTCTCATTGGCGGAGCGTGCGTGAGGTATTACAGTTATTAATGGACAATTCGCTTTTTGCTAAGCTGGAGAAATGTGAGTTCGCTGTACAGAGAATTAGTTTTTTGGGCTACATTATCTCCAGCAAAGGTTTTGAGATGGATCCGGTTAAGGTTCAGGCTGTGCAGGAATGGCCTAGGCCTATTGGTTTGAAATCGATACAGAGGTTTTTGGGTTTCGCCAATTATTACAGAAAATTCATAAAAAATTTTTCTAGTATTGTCAAACCTCTGACTGATCTCACCAGGAAAGGTGCTGATGCGGTTCAGTGGTCTTCTGAGGCCATTGAAGCTTTTGTGTATCTCAAGGAGAGGTTCACCTCTGCTCCCATCCTTATGCAGCCTGATGTTACTAGGCCGTTTTTGGTTGAGGTTGATGCTTCCTCTGTGGGGGTTGGCGCAGTATTGTCTCAGGATAACGGGGATGGATTACATCCCTGTGCCTTTTTTTCAAAAAATTTTTCGGAGACTGAACTGAATTACGATATTGGTAATCGGGAATTATTGGCTATTAAACTCGCATTTGAACACTGGCGCCACTTCTTGGAAGGTGCGGAATTTCCCGTTCAGGTTCTTACGGATCATAAAAATCTGATATATCTTGATGCTGCCAAGCGCCTGAATGCCCGTCAGGCTAGGTGGGCACTGTTTTTCTCGCGGTTTAATTTCTCCGTTACTTACATCCCTGGTACTAAGAATGTTAAGGCGGATGCCTTGTCTCGCAGTTTTTCTCCCATAGTCGGTGCTGAGAAAGAGGAGAACATTTTACAAGAAGGTGTTGTGATAGCTGCTTTGGACTCCGTTTTGGAAAATGAGATTCTTAAAGCACAGGAGAATGCCCCTTCTAACACTCCTCATGGGAGGTTGTTTGTGCCTGGGACCTTTAGGAGAGATTTGTTTGTTGAGTGTCACGAATCTCGGTTGGCAGGTCATCCCGGAATCTCTGAGACCAAGAGACTGGTGGGTCGCAGTTTTTGGTGGCCTGGATGGCAGAAGGAAGTCATTAAGTGGGTGCGTCAATGTACTATATGTGCTAGATCTAAGTCCTCACATACTCCTGCTGCGGGGTTGCTTTGTCCTTTGGAGGTTCCCAGTGCTCCTTGGACACATTTGGCTATGGACTTTATAACTGACCTTCCCCCCCCTCTGAGGGTTTTACTGTCATCTGGGTGGTCGTGGACCGTTTTAGCAAGATGTGTCACTTGGTTCCTTTCGTCAAACTGCCCTGCGCTAAAACTCTCGCTAAGGCCTTTGTCAAGGAAATTGTCAGACTTCATGGCGTTCCTACTGACATTGTTTCTGATAGGGGTCCTCAGTTCGTGGCTCGTTTTTGGCGTGCCTTTTGTGATGGGTTGGGAGTTCATTTGTCGTTCTCGTCCAGATATCATCCTGAATCTAATGGCCAGACAGAAAGGAAAAACCAGGATGTTGAGCAGTTCTTGCGTTGTTTTGTGGCAGACAATCAAGAGGGGTGGTCTGAGTTTCTGCCACTTGCTGAATTTGCTTTGAACAATCATACATCTTCTTCTGCTGGTTGTTCGCCTTTTTTTTGTTGTTCTGGGAGACATCCGTCGTTTGGGTCGTTCTCCAAGTTGGGATCTGCCGTGCCTGAGGAGGAGAATTTTTCCGGTGATTTGGAGAGAGTTTGGACGGATGTGCGTGGTAATCTTCAGGAGGCCAACAGAAAATCTAAAGACTACTTTGATAGGAAACGACAGGAGGTTTTGTTCGCTGTTGGTGACATGGTTTGGTTGTCTTCTAGGAATCTGCGGTTGAGGATTCCTTCAAAGAAATTGGGTCCCAAGTTTGTAGGGCCTTTTAAGGTGCTTCAGGTTGTCAACCAATCTGCTGTTAGGTTGGAGGTTCCTACCTCCTGGAGAATTAATCCGGTATTTCATGTCTCTCTGTTGAAAAAAGCTGTTGTATCGGATTGTGACGCCTCTGCCTCTGTTCCTCCGGTGGTGGAGGACGGGGAATATGAAATTTCTCGCATCCTTAACTCTAGACGGTATAGAGGTAGTTTGCAGTATCTTGTGGCCTGGAAAGGTTTCGGTCCCGAGGATAACTCTTGGGTGAGGTCGGATGATGTTTCCGCGTCCAGACTTATCAGAGCGTTTCACAGGAGATTTCCTGATAAGCCTGGTCCTAGGGGATCCGGAGGATCCTCTTAGAAGGGGGGGTACTGTTAGAACCTTGCTCTTAGTTTTTTTTTCCTTTGCTGGTCACATGACCTTGTTGGCCTATTTAATCCTGCTCCGCCCTTCTGGCTTTGCTGGACTTCATTGTATATCTACTTTCTAGCTAGCCTGTGCTCTGTGTCTTGCTCTGTTAGTTTGCTTGGTCTACTGACCTCTATGTTCTATATATTTTGTTTGTTCGTCTGTCTGCTACTATTTCTGTTAGGAGGTGTCCCATATTCCTCCCAGTCCTTAGTACTTGTAGGGATTCCTCCCCCACATCTATAGGTCTTCGTACAGACTAGCTTAGGACTTTAGCAGGTCTGATCGCAGGATCAGGTTCCCTGTTACATCGTAGGGATTCAGCTGAGTTCTATCGTAGGGACAGATCTCCTCTCTTTCCTTAGCTCTGATAGCAGAACATAACAGGCACAGTATAGTGGTATTATGTGGACCCTTATTGGTGGTATTCTGTGAGCATGTTATGTAAGTATTATACGGTACTGTATAGTGGTATTATGTGGACCCTTATTGGTGGTATTCTGTGAGCATGTTATGTAAGTATTATATGGTACTGTATAGTGGTATTATGTGGACCCTTATTGGTGGTATTCTGTGAGCATGTTATGTAAGTATTATATGGGCACAGTATAGTGATATTATGTGGACCCTTATTGGTGGTATTCTGTGAGTGTTATGTAAGTATTATATGGGTACTGTATAGTGGTATTATGTGGACCCTTATTGGTGGTATTCTGTGAGCATGTTATGTAAGTATTATACGGTACTGTATAGTGGTATTATGTGGACCCTTATTGGTGGTATTCTGGGAGCATGTTATGTAAGTATTATACGGTACTGTATAGTGGTATTATGTGGACCCTTATTGGTGGTATTCTGTGAGCATGTTATGTAAGTATTATATGGGCACAGTATAGTGGTATTATGTGGACCCTTATTGGCGGTATTCTGTGAGCGTTATGTAAGTATTATATGGGTACTGTATAGTGGTATTATGTGGACCCTTATTGGTGGTATTCTGTGAGCATGTTATGTAAGTATTATATGGGCACAGTATAGTGGTATTATGTGGACACTTATTGGTGGTATTCTGTGAGCGTTATGTAAGTATTATATGGGCACAGTATAGTGGTATTATGTGGACCCTTATTGGTGGTATTCTGTGAGCGTTATGTAAGTATTATATGGGCACAGTGTAGTGGTATTATGTGGACTCTTATTGGTGGTATTCTGTGAGCGTTATGTATTATATGGTACTGTATAGTGGTATTATGTGGACCCTTATTGGTGGTATTCTGTGAGCGTTATGTAAGTATTATATGGGCACAGTATAGTGGTATTATGTGGACTCTTATTGGTGGTATTCTGTGAGCGTTATGTAAGTATTATATGGTACTGTATAGTGGTATTATGTGGACCCTTATTGGTGGTATTCTGTGAGCGTTATGTAAGTATTATATGGCACTGTATAGTGGTATTATGTGGACCCTTATTGGTGGTATTCTGTGAGCGTTATGTAAGTATTATACGGTACTGTATAGTGGTATTATGTGGACCCTTATTGGTGGTATTCTGTGAGCGTTATGTAAGTATTATATGGCACTGTATAGTGGTATTATGTGGACCCTTATTGGTGGTATTCTGTGAGCATGTTATGTAAGTATTATACGGTACTGTATAGTGGTATTATGTGGACCCTTATTGGAGGCACTGGATGAGCACTCTATGGCAGTAGTATATGGCCTCTGTGTTCCTGTATTATTTAGGGTTGGCTCCTGGTGCAGCAGTCTGTATCCTGATTATTCTGCATGCAGTCTGAGCATCTGAGCTCCAGCTCCCAGCATGGTCTTACATCCTGGAGACACGTTCAGCTGCAGCCTCCTTCACATCCATCGCTCAGATGCCCTCCACCCCCCGGCATGGATGGTGTTAAACACTGACATCAATGGGAAGAAGCTGCTGCGACCCAATCAGCGTCCAGCGCTGCTGCCAATCCCCTGACGTGCGTCCCTCCTGCCCCCGGCCGCTCATATCCAGGAGACGGCAGAGGAGCAGAGCTATTCCCGGACCCGCAGCCTCAGCATGGAGAACGGAGACAGCACCGGAGAGCGGCCCCGAGTCATCCAGATCGCCCGCACCGCCGCCTTCAGCGCCTGCCACCGGCTGCACTGGTGAGTGAGCTCCGGGCTGCCCGCCGCACAGTGCCATCCACCGTGTACACCATAGAGTGCGACACTGACTGGCTATAGATATATGATGGGCTGTAACACGTCCATATAACACGTGACGTCATAGCTCAGATAATTACATCACAATGCACTACAATAATTCTCCATATTATAGAACATGATGTCATGTCTACAATTATTTACTATTGCATATTACGGTATTATGCAGAGCAGTATAATATATACATTGTAATGTCCAACAACACTGTATACTATAGAACATGTCATATCTATAGACGGGGCTGAAGTTGGTTTCTTATTCGCCTTTTTTTTAATTTATTTATTTTTTTTACAGGTTTAACAAAAATTAAAAAATCACAATAGTAAAATACAACGGCGAGGTGCAACGATGTAAATACACTTAAAAGCTCCTACAAAAAATTCTAAAACCGGCACCAAAGGGCATTATTGAAAGGGTTAAATGACTTTGGGCCACTGATCTCACACTGCTGATAGTGATGCCCCACATCTAATTCCGGTCACTCCAGTCTGGCCCAAATGGGTTCTGGGCATCAGAACTGGCATCAAAGTGGGAAGACAGTCAATTTTTAACTATTTTAATAAGTAACTGGTGTTTTTAAGGGGTTAAATTTGGGCCATTCATATCACATCCCCAATACACAGATAGTGATGCCCCGCATCAAATTCCCGTCACTCCGGCCTGGCCCAAATGGGTTCAGAACCGGCATCAAAGTGGGCAAATAGCAAAAACTAGTGTTTTAAATTACTTAAAAACACCAGTTACTTATTGAGATTGTTAAAATCGACTGTTTGCCCACTTTGATGCCAGTTCTGATGCCCAGAACCCATTTGGGCCAGACTGGAATGACCTGAATTTGATGTGGGGCATCACTATCTGTGTGTCTGCATTGTGAGATCAGTGGCCCAAAGTCATCTAACCCTTTCAATAACGCCCTTCAGTGCCCACTTTGATGTCCATGTTTAGAATTTTTGTAACTGCTTTTAAGTGTGTTCACATCAGGGCACCTCGTTGCCTTGTATTTTATTATTGTGATTTTTTATTTTTGTTGTTAAACCTGTATAAAAAAAAAAAAATAAAAAAAAAAAATAAAAAAAAAAAATTGCCTAATAAGAAACTGGACGAATAAGAAATCAACTTCAGCACTGTTATCTGCAGTTATTTATGATAACATATAATATAACTACAAATCCTGTAATATAATGTACCATAAGGCTATGTGCGCACGTTCAGGATTTGAAGCAGAAATTTCCGCAGCGTTTCTGCATCTCCTTGGCAGGAAAAGTGCTGCAGAAAAACCACGTGTTTTTGATGCATTTTTGTACATCAATGAATGCGTTTTGGAGCTAAATAAAGTTATTTGGTGGGACATTGCTTTTTGGATTACCGTCAGAACTGGGGTGAGTATATTGGTTAATTTAAATGATTAAAAAAATGTGTCTGTTGTATTTCAAATAAAGTGTTTGCTCTGTGTCTGTGTGTTTATTTAACTCTTTACTTTACTTTAATTAGGTTTGGTGATGAAAGAGTCTGATTGACACCTTGTCATCACCAAACAAAAGACCTGGGTATCAGCTAGTCCCATTCACCCAATCTTCATTAGCATTTCCATTCATGTAATATCTGGGGCAGCTGAAAGCTGCTATTTTTAGCCTAGGAAGGTGCCATTAGGCAAACATGGCCCCTGGCTATTATTAACCACTCACAGCTATTTCGTTAGCCACTATCTCCCCCGATCAGCAACAAGCAGCGCTTTGAATGCAGCGTATTTTTGCTGCGTCCAAAACGCGGTGTTCTAATGCCGCACTTTTGTTGTCGGTACATGTGAATCCACCGCATATAATGACACTTCAATCGGTCAAAATCTGCAGTGGAGACTAGCGTGTCCGCTACAGAAATTGACATGCTGCAGGTGAGTTTGGGTATGTGGCCATGATCAGGAGCCGCTGCAGGTTTGACGCTGCGTGTTTATACAGCGTCAAACACGCAGCGTTCAGATGTTACAGCATAGTGGATGGGATCTCTAGAAATCCCATGTCCACTATGTGTGCATCAGAGGCTGCGAATCACCTGTGGCCACGGGCATGCGCCGCATCTTTCAGGACCGCAGCATGTCAAATTCTCTTGTGGACTCACTAGTCTCCGCAACAGAAATTTGACCACTAGAATGTATAGAATGTGGTAAATCCGCATGGTTTAGTGAACACATGTGCATTTACCTGCTTTCAATAGAATGCAACGTTTTGGACGCAGCCAAAAATATGCGTCCGCCACGTCCGGATCGTGGGCACAGAGCCTAAATATTTAAAAAAAAAATAAGCAACCATATCAACCTGTCCGCCATCCACCGGCCGCCGACCTGATCACATCCCCGAGGACCAGGAGGACACCGGGGGGCGCCGGACAGGTGAATATAGTGTTTTTTTTTGTACTTTTTTTTTTTTTTTTTCTTTTTTTGCCACGAGTGGTTCCTGGCTCAGCTGAGGGGACTACTGCTCCTCTCAACCGTGCTGCTCTTGCTGTTATCAGCGGGAGCGGCGGTCGGATCAGAGGAGTAGTAGTCCTCCTCTGCCAACCCGGGTACCACTCGCATCGTTCCCACAGCGTTTCCACAGCCCATTGTTTGTAATTGAAACGCAGCAATTCCGCAAGTATAAATATTATACCTGTGGATTTTCTGCGGTTCAATTAAAGTCAGTGGGCGGGAAATGCTGCAAAGAATGGACATGCTGCGTTTTTTTCCGCAATGGTAATCCTGAGCGGAAATTTCCGCATCATGTGCACAGCACATCAGGATTACCATTGCAATAGCTGGCAGACCCATTACCAAGTGTATTCGCTGCATTTCCGCGACAAAAAAACGCAGCGAAAACACATCAAAAACACTACGTGTGCACTTAACCTAACAATGCTTTATACAATACAATTCTATAATAGTATAGAGCAGGGGTCTCAAACTCGGCCGGGAAAATGGGCCGCACATATGAATATGAAGGGCCTCGTTCTTTACGGGAGAAGGTGACATTTTCAGTTATACCATTACTTTTCTATATGACTTTTTGATCATCATCTTTTTTTTGGGCATGTTTTTTATTCTTTTTAATGGTGTTTATCTTATGGGTTATGGTACAGCCCTTTTTTTACATCAATTTTACATAAAACAGCATTTTTAAAGGCCAAATAATATTACATTATTTTACTTTTTTTTTTTAAATGTTTTTATGTTTTTTACCCCCTCCCCCCAATCGGCCCCATACAGTAATATAGTTTTACAATTAGCCCCATATAGTAATTCTGGCCCCCCATCCTGTAATAATGTCCCTTGACTTGTAATAATGTCCCCCGTCCTGTAATAATGTCACTCACCCTGTAATAACGTCCCTGTCTTGTAATAATGTCCCGTATCCTGTAATAATGTCCCCAATCCTGTAATATTATCCTGTCAGGTAATACTGTCTCCATTCTGTTCCCATCTTATAGTAATGTCTCTATCCTCGTCCCCTTCTTGTAACAATGTCCCACATTCTGCTGCTCTTTACACTCATACAGAAATTCTTCTCACCTGACCTCGCTCCCTCTGCGAACAGCGTCCTCCTCCTCCACAGCCGGGGCGCTTAGCAATGATGTTATGTGCGTCCGTGCCGGGACGCTGATGTCGGCTGCTGACCTCTGATTGGCCGGTGCCTGGTATTGGTACCCTCAGCTCAATATTTGGTTGCACCCTTTGTAATAAATAACTGCAATCAATCACTTCCTATAACTATCAACAAGCTCCTTACCCCTCATATAGAATTTTGGACCACTCTTCTTCTGCAATCTGCTCCAGGTCTCCCATATGTGAAGGCGTCTTCTCCTAACAGCAATTGTAAGATCTCTCCATGGTTGATCAATGGGATTTAGATCCGGACTCATTGCTGGCCACTCCAGAACTCTCCAGCGCTTTGAAATGTATGATTTTTGATCATCTATTTTTTTCATCTTTCTCTCTCACAGCAATTCTCTAACCAATGAGGAAAATAAAAAGATTTTTGGCAAGTGTAACAATCCTAATGGACATGGTCACAACTACAGAGGTAAGGACATTACTTCCTATGCAGACATCCAACAAGCCCATTCCTCCTTCTCCTCTTCCCCCAGACACCTGCCATCTTGGGGAAAGTTACAACACCCCCATACTCCTACACGTGTTTTTCACTGGTCCCAACAAAAGCGGTCTGCTCTACCAACTTTTATCTAATGTGGTGTACGGTCCCTTTAACACATGAGCTTGCAAACCTTGCACATGATTAAAGTGTTACTGCACTGCCAGGGTGACTTTTAAGAATAAGCCATCATGTGTGTACATATAGTATATCTTGCATTTATAATATTCATTCCCCTGCACTAGAAACAGTTGCAAAGTCCACGTTCAGCATTTGGTCAGTTTTTTACATCAGTATTTGTAAGCCGAAACCAGGAGTGGGTGATAGAAACACGTCACCACTTCAGTATTTAACTGTTCCACTCCTGGTTTTGGATTACTTTTCTGTTTTCGTTAATTTCCAGCTTCTCCCCCTTCACCCCTCCATAGGCTTTTATAGTCAGGTATAATAATAATTTGTCCCCTTCTGCAGACGGATTTGTAGACAGATTTGAGAAACGTTTGAAAGTGAATGATCAATGCAGGAAATAAAAAGTGACCGATAAGAAAAGAAGCAGATATTTCTTAGATACGTTCACAAAGTTATTTCTCTTCACTTGTACTATTATGATATTATCTAAATTTCAATTTGCTTACAAAACATAAGACATTTTCAGATGGAATCATTTTAATAAATGCTTCTGAGTCTCTATGTCATTGTCACGTACAGTGGCGTAACTAGAGTCCGATGGGCCCAGGTGCAAAATTTGGAAGGCCCCCCACTTCTATCCTGATTATATTTCTCTCTCTCTCTCTCTCTCTCTCTCTCTCTCTCTCTCTCTCTCTCTCTCTCTCTCTCTCTCCTCTCTCCTCTCTCCTCTCTCCTCTCTCTCTTTTATATATATATACATATACGTCCGTCATCCTGGCCCCATCCTGGTATATATCCCCCATCCTGCCACTGTTCTTTAATACATATAAATAAACAAATATATACCCCTTCTATCTGCTGTTCGGCGTCCTCTTCAGAAGCCAGCAGCTGACTTCAGCGTGCAAGCGACAGGAACTCATTACATCACTGCCATGTGACCCCAGTCACACATACAGTACAGACCAAAAGTTTGGACACACCTTCTCATTTAAAGATTTTTCTGTATTTTCTTGACTATGAAAATTGTACATTCACACTGAAGGCATCAAAACTATGAATTAACACATGTGGAATTATATACTTAACAAAAAAGTGTGAAACAACTGAAAATATGTCTTATATTCTAGGTTCTTCAAAGTAGCCACCTTTTGCTTTGATGACTGCTTTGCACACTCTTGGCATTCTCTTGATGAGCTTCAAGAGGTAGTCACCGGAAATGGTCTTCCAACAATCTTCAAGGAGTTCCCAGAGATGCTTAGCACTTGTTGGCCCTTTTGCCTTCACTCTGCGGTCCAGCTCACCCCAAACCATCTCGATTGGGTTCAGGTCTGGTGACTGTGGAGGCCAGGTCATCTGGCGTAGCACCCCGTCACTCTCCTTCTTGGTCAAATAGCCCTTACACAGCCTGGAGGTATGTTTGGGGTCATTGTCCTGTTGAAAAATAAATGATGGTCCAACTAAACGCAAACCGGATGAAATAGCATGCCACTGCAAGATGCTGTGGTAGCCATGCTGGTTCAGTATGCCTTCAATTTTGAATAAATCCCCAACAGTGTCACCAGCAAAGAACCCCCACACCATCACACCTCCTCCTCCATGCTTCACGGTGGGAACCAGGCATGTAGAGTCCATCCGTTCACCTTGTCTGCGTCGCACAAATACACGGTGGTTGGAACCAAAGATCTCAAATTTGGACTCATCAGACAAAAATAGAATTAGACTTAACGGGAATTCGGTTTCTAATAACCACCACGACAGCACCAAAGGAGGATGTCACCCCACCCTAATAGGGACAGGAAACACAAAGAGGTTAAATAGCCCCTCCCTCCAGTAAAGGACCACACAAGTATGGATGCTTCAAATTATATTTATTCAAATTAAATGATTGGCTAACCAAGCCTGGGAGGGAATTACCAGTGCTGTTGTGGTGGTTATTAGAAACCGAATTACCGGTAAGTCTAATTCTATTTTCTCCAATAACCCCACGACAGCACCAAAGGAGGAGTACCAAAGACTCATGTTTAGGGAGAGACAATGGCCTGAAGCACTTTCCGCCCAAAGGCCAAGTCTTTATTGGACATTAAGTTTAGTTTGTAATGCTTGGTGAAGGTATGGACCGAAGACCGTGTAGCTGCTCTGCATATCTGCTCGAGGGAAGCGCTAGCCTTTTCTGCCCAGGAGACGGACATGGCTCTTGTAGAGTGTGCTTTCAGTTTCTCTGGTGGTGAGAGATTTTGGATCTGATATGATTCCACAATTGCTTTCTTGATCCAAGTAGCGATGGTAACCTTTGAGACCTTTTTCCCTCTGTTCTGACCAAATGGCTGAATAAAGAGGTTCTGATCTTTTCTCCAGGCCTCTGTCCTCTGGAGGTAGTCAAGAACAACCCGTCTTACATCCAAAGTATGGTATTCTTCTTCTCTTTTATTTTTTTGGGTCTTGACAGAAGGAAGGCAGAATTATCTCCTGAGACCTATGAAAGTCTGAGACTACCTTTGGTAAGAAAGATGGGTCCAATTGTAGAATAATCCTATCATCCAGGATTCTCAGATAAGGGTCATTCACTGAGAAGGCTTGGATTTCTCCTACTCTTCTAGCAGTGGTAATTGCTATTAGAAATGTTGTTTTCCAAGCTAATTTATCCAGCTCTATTGAGGCCAAAGGTTCCAATGGTGGTAGTGTCAGACCTTTAAGGACAATATTAAGATCCCAGGAGGGAACGTGGTTAATTATTCTGGGACGCAGACGAGTAGCTGCTGTCATGAACCTTTTTACCCATCGGTGTTCGGCAAGGCTCTGGTCGAAGTAGATACTCAGTGCCGCAATCTGAACTTTGAGGGTGCTGGGTCTAAGACCCTTCTCCAGCCCTTCTTGTAGAAAATCCAAGATCTGGGTCATGTCAGGATGCCGAAGATCTGGTACATTTGGCTTATACCATGCTAGGAAGGTCTTCCATATCTTGCTGTATATGGAGTTTGTGATTTGCTTCCTACTTTTTTGTAGGGTTTGAATTACTCGGTCTGAGAGCCCTCTAGCCTTCAGGATTGTGAATTCAGAAGCCAGGCTGCTAGATGGAGGTTCTCTGGGTCTGGATGGAGTATTGGACCCTGATGGAGAAGGTTTCTGATTGCTGGTAGAATGAGGGGTCCCTCTATGCTTAAATTGTTTAGTGCACAGAACCAACTTCTTTTGGGCCAAAGCGGGGCTATCAAGATTATCTTGACCTCCTCGGTCCTTACTTTCTGTAAGGTTCTGGGTAGCAATGGAATTGGGGGAAAGGCGTAAGCCAGATGGAAACGCCATGGGTGAGCGAATGCATCTATCCCCAGGCATGCGTCGTCTGGATCTAGGGAGAAGTATTTTTCTGCTTTGGTGTTCTGGCGTCTTGCAAAGAGGTCCACCTCCGGACGACCCCATCGTTTGGTCAGCATGTGGAAAATGTCTGAGTCCAGCTCCCATTCTCCCGGATGGATATTCCTTCTGCTCAGAAAGTCGGCTTGGGTGTTATCTGAGCCTTTTATGTGCAACCCTGATAAGGAACGAAGATGTCCTTCTGCCCAGAAGAATATTCTTGCCGAGATACTCTTTAGATTCTCGCACCATGTGCTACCTTGATGAGATAGATGAGCTACGGTAGACATGTTGTCTGAGTAGACTTTTACGTGTTTGCCCGTAATGATTGGAGCCGATATCTTGAGTGCTTCCTCCACTGCCTTTAATTCGTGGAAGTTGGAGGATTTCTTGCTGGTTTCTTTTGTCCAGACCCCTTGGAAGGGGGTTTGAGCAACAACGGCTCCCCATCCTGTTTTGCTGGCATCTACCGTGACTGTTACCAGAGGGAACTGAGACCATGGAACCCCTATTCTTAGGTTCCTTGGGTTGAGCCACCATGATAGGGATGTTTTCACATAATGAGGGATCATGATCTTCCTGTCTAGTGAGTTTGGGGATCCGTCCCACTGTGCAAGAATGTGAGTCTGCAAAACTCTGGTGTGAGCCTGAGCCCAGGCTACAGATTGAATGCAGGCTGTCATGGAGCCGAGGGTTGACATGGCAGACCTTAGGGACACTCTGTTCAGGGTCTTTAGATTCGATATCTTGGATCTCAAGAGTATCTGTTTGTCCTTTGGTAGGAAGGAGGTTTGTCTGGCAGAATCTAGTAGAACCCCCAGGAACGTTTTTTTCTGTGGCAGGGACCAGGTCTGACTTTTGATGATTTATCAACCACCCTAGGGTGGTCAGGATCTGGATTGTTCTTTGCAGAACTTTCTGGAGTGATTCTACCGAGGGACTTACTAGTAAGAAGTCGTCGAGGTAGGGAATGATGTAGATTTTCTCTTTCCTGATTGAAGCCACTACTTCTGACATAATTTTGGTGAATATTCTTGGTGCTGAAGATATCCCGAACGGCAATACGTTGAATTGGAAGTGTAACGTCTGATCCTCTTGAACCACTGCAAACCTTAGAAATTTTCGGTATGTTGGATGTATAGGGACGTGATAGTATGCGTCCTGTAAGTCTATGGTTGCCATCACATACCCCTGCCCTATTAAGGGAACTGCTGATTTGATGGATTCCATCTTGAATCTTCGGTAGACAATGTACTGGTTTAAGGGTTTCAGATTTATTCTTATTCTGTATGTGCCGTTTGGTTTCTTTATCGTAAACAGGCGTGAATAGAGGCCTGTGTATCTTTCTGTTTTTGGAACTGGTGAAATAGCCCCCAAGGATAGTAGGTCTTTTAGGCCGGACATCAGAACTGTTTTTAATCTTGGAGAGGTTAGATGAGTTATCCTTACTTTTTTGGGAGGATATGAAGAGAATTCGATCTTTACCCCTTCTTGAATTACATTTAAGACCCATTGACTGGAGCAGATCTTTTGCCATTGGGGAAGGTATTTCATGATTCGTTCCCCCCACCGCACTGGCGTCACCGCTTCTGTTGTCGTTGTCCTTTTGGGGAAAAAATATTCTATCTTTACCCCCTTTGGGGTAGCTACATCGACCGGACTTGCCCTTCCCCCTGTATTGGGGATTCTGTTCCCGAGGGGGGCGAAAGGGGGTCTTCTTATAGTGTCTGGGTTCAGGCAAGGATTTCTTTTTGTCAGCCGCCTTTTCCAGGAGGTCGTCAAGGGCCTGGCCAAACATATATTCTCCCTTGAAGGGAATAGAACAAAGTTTTATTTTAGAGGCCACATCACCGCTCCACGATTTCAGCCATAGTGCTCGCCTTGTGGAGTTTGATAGGGCTGCTGCCCTGGCGGTTACCCTCATGGATTCTGCTGAAGCATCCACCAGGAAGTCGGTGCAGTAAAGGTAGGGAAGCTTGTATCTCCTCTCTGGATGTGCCCATAGCCAGGTGTTCTTCAAGCTGGTTGACCCATCTTGACATGGACCGTGCAACACATGTGGAGACTACATTTGTATTCATAAGGACTGCTGATGTTTCCCAGGATTTCTTGAGAATGCTGTCCATCTTACGGTCCAGAGGATCTTTTAGTTGGGAGGAATCTTCGAATGGCAATACTGTTTTTTTTAGCTACTCTTGCCACTTGAATGTCGACCTTAGGTATCTCGGTCCAACATTTTGCGGTTTCTTCATCTACGGGAAACCTATTTTTCATTTCCGCTGGTGTATTCAGCCATCTTTCAGGGTTTTCCCATTCGTCCAGGATTAGATCCTGAATGTTTTTATGTATCGGGAACACCACCCTTTTCTTTGAACGGAGACCACCGAACATCTCTTCCTGGACTGATCTAGTGGGCTTCTCTTCTTCCACTTCCATCGTTCTTCTTACTGCTGAGAGGAGGTCTTCCATAAATTCCATTGAAAAATAATATTTTTTATTTTCCGGACCTTCCTCTGCTGAACTAAGTTCATCTTCCTCTATAGGGTCTTCTGGAAGGAATGTCTCGTCCTGGGAGTCCGAGTCTCCTCTTTCTTCCAGGGAAATTTTCCTCTTTTTTGCCTTTTGGAGGCGAATCAGAAGTGGATCGGGAAAAGGAGGCCAATGAAGACTGAATCTCCTGCCAGACTATCCCTTTGATTTCGTCCATAAGGGATGGCTGCTCTTCCCTCATAATCTTTTCTGTGCATTTCTGGCATAAATATTTTTTGCTGGAAGAAGACAGTTTTTTTGAACATATAGCACACTTCCGGCTAGATTTATTTCCTGGTGCTGGATCCTTGTCCCCCTAAAAAAGAGGGAGAAGGGTAATTAAATATTAATTCTAACCTGCACCTAGGAAAGGACCCCCAGTGCCAGACTTACTGGGACTGGAATCGCGCTGGGCTCCACAGACATGGCAAAGATAGACTTCTGACATCCAATGTAGCAAACAAATGGATTAGGTCCTACCTTAGCTGTCTTCAGTCCAGGGCTGTTATATAGGCGACTGGACTGAGCGCTCCTCCCCTTCCATGGGGAGGGGGGTGGTGTAGCTCCTCCCCCTGGGTCCAATTTGGTGAAGCAGGAACACCTGCGATCACCTGCGGGGTTATTCATTTATTCCCTCTTTTTCTCTCTCTCTTTTTTTTTTTTTAACAGACCGGAAGTGACGTCAGGGACCCATCTCCGGTGTCCCACGCAACTTTCCGGCCGCTTCCTGGCTTTTTGCATTCCAGGGTGGAACGCATACCGGAAGTGACGTTTCCCGGCGGACCGTGTCACTTCCGGGATTCCACACGTGGCGCTCCACTACGGAGACCGCCGGAGGCCGCTTAGAGGGGGGAGAGGAGCAGGGCTGGAGAGCTCGAGGAGGCCTCCAGCCCGACACCCACCGGACCTTACCCGCAGGCGCGGACACGGTGGGGACAGGAGTCCCGAGTCCCAGAGGAGACGGGAGCAGCATCAGGGAAGGGGGAGAAAACTGCCCGGTCCCAGCTGCCCGGCTTAAACAGGTATGTCAGGTGTCTGCCACCGGCACAGAGCACCCTGGATGACCTCTTCATCCCAATAGGGACAGGAAAAACACTGGAGGGAGGATGAGGGAGGGGCTATTTAACCTCTTTGTGTTTCCTGTCCCTATTAGGGTGGGGTGACATCCTCCTTTGGTGCTGTCGTGGGGTTATTGGAGAAAGCACAGATTTCCACTGGTCTAATGTCCATTCCTTGTGTTCTTTAGCCCAAACAAGTCTCTTCTGCTTGTTGCCTGTCCTTAGCAGTGGTTTCCTAACAGTTATTTTACCATAAAGACCTGCTGCACAAAGTCTCCTCTTAACAGTTGTTGAAGGGATGTGTCTGCTGCTAGAACTCTGTGTGGCATTGACCTGGTCTCTAATCTGAGCTGCTGTCAACCTGCGATTTCTGAGGCTGGTGACTCGGATAAACTTATCCTCAGAAGCAGAGGTGACTCTTGGTCTTCCTTTCCAGGGGCGGTCCTCATGTGAGACAGTTTCTTTGTAGCGCTTGATGGTTTTGCAACTGCACTTGGGGACACTTTCAACGTTTTCCCAATTTTTCGCACTGACTGACCTTCATTTCTTAAAGTAATGATGGCCACTCGTTTTTCTTTACTTAGCTTCTTTTTTCTTGCCATAATACAAATTCTAACAGTCTATTCAGTAGGACTATCAGCTGTGTATCCACCAGACTTCTGCACAACACAACTGATGGTCCCAACCCCATTTATACGGCAAGAAATCCCACTTATTAAACCTGACAGGGCACACCTGTGAAGTGAAAACCATTTCCGGTGACTACCTCTTGAAGCTCATCAAGAGAATGCCAAGAGTGTGCAAAGCAGTCATCAAAGCAAAAGGTGGCTACTTTGAAGAAGCTAGAATATAAGACATATTTTCAGTTGTTTCACACTTTTTTGTTAAGTATATAATTCCACATGTGTTAATTCATAGTTTTGATGCCTTCAGTGTGAATGTACAATTTTCAAAGTCATGAAAATACAGAAAAATCTTTAAATGAGAAGGTGTGTTCAAACTTTTGGTCTGTACTGTATGGCGACATCAGCTGCTGGGTCTCTGCACAGCAATACACTTCAGCTGAATGTGCATCGGATGACACACATTCAGTTGAAGTTTGTGCTAGCATTGGCAGGCCTGACACCTGCAATCTTCACACCCCTGGCATTGTACTTTTTATGGTGCCCATGATGTTCTATAAGGGGCTTATTTGGGGACCAATCTCCTCTCCTGGTACCTTGCCTGGGTAAGACATCATTCCAAAAAACGCCCTTAAGTCTGACTGCATATAGCCCTGCACTTAATTTGATAATTTGATATAAGGTATATTTAGCTACCTTCACCAGTGATTACTCCTATATGTATGTCCACCTATTGTGGGTTCTTTTGATGTCATGCTCTGTTACTTTGGATATGAGATGTTGTCATATACCGTAATTTTTGGTGATTATTAAGCACTGGGCACTTTACATTCTTGTGCAGGAGGGTACCATCCAATCCTACATTGTCCTGTTTTACAGATTTTTCTTACTTGATATTATCTTTAACGTTTAATAAAATTGATGCTTTTTTCATATCGTATACTCCAGTTTCTCCTTTGTTTATTCATGTGCTTATGGAGTGATTTTCAATGAGCCCTGGTGCCTTACCGTGGCACTTTGGGTTCATTTATGCGATCTATGGGGCTTTTTGTTTCCATCCCTGGACTTTGCATCCTTATTTTGGGGAGGCGGGCGGCACAGTTGTATTTTCTACCTTCAGTAAAAAGGCAAGATCCGTAATATTATAGCTCCGAACCAATGAATCTGTTATCCCGGCTATTATATAACAAGACGGAGGCTCAATTTCTAATCTCTATTTGTGTAATATCCGCTGTGGTCGGGGCTTTATTTCGAGAGCAATTTGTTTTGGTTTGGGAGATCAAAGGGAGCTGGTAAAGTGAGGAAAAAAAGTTCATGAATGACCTTTGTTATTGGACTTTTTTCTTAGTTTTTTTTTTAGAGGACATGTTTAAAGAGCTTCTAGTTAATGTCTAGATAAGAGACTGTTGGCAGAGGATTTGTGGAAAGGAAACTGTCAGTAATTTCGGCCGTTATGAGGAGTAGTGATGAACCCATTTTATTTTGGAATATTGGTGGTTGGAAAAGGAAACCAGGACATTTTACGTTGAACATATGAGACAGCAAGTCCCGAGCATCAGACTACATCCTGGCAGGAATGGTTTCCACATCTGGTAACAATATTGCTATACGGAACATGTAACCCACTAATAGTAACTTGTTTTTTCTTCTAGTGATCGTCACTGTACGGGGAGAAGTAAGTTATAATCTTTTTCTTTTTTGCAGCACAGCTTGTGGGTACAATCCCAGATTTCTCAGCACAGTCGCCTCCCTGCTTATGTAATGGGATTTCATATGTAATGTTCTGCCTTATGTAACTACTGTGGCTCTCGAAACTGACGTACTCCATAGGGACCGAGTAATCCAAAGTTAAAAAAAAATTACAAATATTTTTTCAATAATTAAAGGGAATCTGTCACCAGGTTTGTCCTATATGAGATACGGCCACCACCTTTCAACCCTCATCTACAGCATTCTATAATGCTGTATATAAGCCCACGATGCGACCTGCAAGAGAAGAAAAAGAGCTTTTATTATACTTCATGGTCCAGACCAAGACAGCGGTGCCCATCAGACCGGACCGCCTCGCAGGTGAGTATAATAAAACGTCTTTTTCTTTTGTTGCATGTTGGGTTGGGGGCATATATACAGCATTATAGAATGCTGTATATCAGGGCTGAAAGGTGGTGACCATATCTCATATCGGCCAAATCTGCAGACAGATTCTCTTTAAAGTGAGTCCATCTAGTTAAATGAAGCCATTAAATCATGTTTCCCCGAGCCATGGGAGGCAATACACAAGGCGAGGCTCCCTCATTATAAACAGCATGCAATATAAGGGCACATTTATCTACATTGTTGCATAGCAGGCAGCTTTCATTGCAATTGCCGACCAATGACTATCGATGGGAGACAAGTCCAGAGACGCTGCAGACCGTGGTAGCACATTTAGGCCACACAAGCTGCTCATCGTAGCACAAGCAACATCCGGCCTGGAGTTGACGTGTTGAAGACACTTTGGAGAAACTGATTTCACAATGATCCATTCTGTACTGCAATTTAAATTGGACGTCATATACCAAGCCTGAGGTGTCACAGATCAAGTACACAAACCATCAGGAGTTTTTACAATATTGGGCTACCGTCATATACCAAGTCTGAGGTGTCACAGATCAAGTACACAAACCATCAGGAGTATTTACAATATTGGGCTACCGTCATATACCAAGTCTGAGGTGTCACAGATCAAGTACACAAACCATCAGGAGTTTTTACAATATTGGGCTACCGTCCTATACCAAGCCTGAGGTGTCACAGATCAAGTACACAAACCATCAGGAGTTTTTACAATATTGGGCTACCGTCCTATACCAAGCCTGAGGTGTCACAGATCAAGTACACAAACCATCAGGAGTTTTTACAATATTGGGCTACCGTCCTATACCAAGTCTGAGGTGTCACAGATCAAGTACACAAACCATCAGGAGTTTTTACAATATTGGGCTACCGTCCTATACCAAGCCTGAGGTGTCACAGATCAAGTACACAAACCATCAGGAGTATTTACAATATTGGGCTACCGTCATATACCAAGTCTGAGGTGTCACAGATCAAGTACACAAACCATCAGGAGTTTTTACAATATTGGGCTACCGTCCTATACCAAGCCTGAGGTGTCACAGATCAAGTACACAAACCATCAGGAGTTTTTACAATATTGGGCTACCGTCCTATACCAAGCCTGAGGTGTCACAGATCAAGTACACAAACCATCAGGAGTATTTACAATATTGGGCTACCGTCATATACCAAGTCTGAGGTGTCACAGATCAAGTACACAAACCATCAGGAGTTTTTACAATATTGGGCTACCGTCCTATACCAAGTCTGAGGTGTCACAGATCAAGTACACAAACCATCAGGAGTTTTTACAATATTGGGCTACCGTCCTATACCAAGTCTGAGGTGTCACAGATCAAGTACACAAACCATCAGGAGTTTTTACAATATTGGGCTACCGTCCTATACCAAGCCTGAGGTGTCACAGATCAAGTACACAAACCATCAGGAGTTTTTACAATATTGGGCTACCGTCCTATACCAAGCCTGAGGTGTCACAGATCAAGTACACAAACCATCAGGAGTTTTTACAATATTGGGCTACCGTCCTATACCAAGCCTGAGGTGTCACAGATCAAGTACACAAACCATCAGGAGTATTTACAATATTGGGCTACCGTCATATACCAAGTCTGAGGTGTCACAGATCAAGTACACAAACCATCAGGAGTATTTACAATATTGGGCTACCGTCATATACCAAGTCTGAGGTGTCACAGATCAAGTACACAAACCATCAGGAGTTTTTACAATATTGGGCTACCGTCCTATACCAAGCCTGAGGTGTCACAGATCAAGTACACAAACCATCAGGAGTATTTACAATATTGGGCTACCGTCATATACCAAGTCTGAGGTGTCACAGATCAAGTACACAAACCATCAGGAGTTTTTACAATATTGGGCTACCGTCCTATACCAAGCCTGAGGTGTCACAGATCAAGTACACAAACCATCAGGAGTTTTTACAATATTGGGCTACCGTCCTATACCAAGCCTGAGGTGTCACAGATCAAGTACACAAACCATCAGGAGTTTTTACAATATTGGGCTACCGTCCTATACCAAGCCTGAGGTGTCACAGATCAAGTACACAAACCATCAGGAGTTTTTACAATATTGGGCTACCGTCCTATACCAAGCCTGAGGTGTCACAGATCAAGTACACAAACCATCAGGAGTTTTTACAATATTGGGCTACCGTCCTATACCAAGCCTGAGGTGTCACAGATCAAGTACACAAACCATCAGGAGTATTTACAATATTGGGCTACCGTCCTATACCAAGTCTGAGGTGTCACAGATCAAGTACACAAACCATCAGGAGTATTTACAATATTGGGCTACCGTCATATACCAAGTCTGAGGTGTCACAGATCAAGTACACAAACCATCAGGAGTTTTTACAATATTGGGCTACCGTCCTATACCAAGCCTGAGGTGTCACAGATCAAGTACACAAACCATCAGGAGTATTTACAATATTGGGCTACCGTCATATACCAAGTCTGAGGTGTCACAGATCAAGTACACAAACCATCAGGAGTTTTTACAATATTGGGCTACCGTCCTATACCAAGCCTGAGGTGTCACAGATCAAGTACACAAACCATCAGGAGTTTTTACAATATTGGGCTACCGTCCTATACCAAGCCTGAGGTGTCACAGATCAAGTACACAAACCATCAGGAGTTTTTACAATATTGGGCTACCGTCCTATACCAAGCCTGAGGTGTCACAGATCAAGTACACAAACCATCAGGAGTATTTACAATATTGGGCTACCGTCATATACCAAGTCTGAGGTGTCACAGATCAAGTACACAAACCATCAGGAGTTTTTACAATATTGGGCTACCGTCCTATACCAAGTCTGAGGTGTCACAGATCAAGTACACAAACCATCAGGAGTTTTTACAATATTGGGCTACCGTCCTATACCAAGCCTGAGGTGTCACAGATCAAGTACACAAACCATCAGGAGTTTTTACAATATTGGGCTACCGTCCTATACCAAGCCTGAGGTGTCACAGATCAAGTACACAAACCATCAGGAGTTTTTACAATATTGGGCTACCGTCCTATACCAAGCCTGAGGTGTCACAGATCAAGTACACAAACCATCAGGAGTATTTACAATATTGGGCTACCGTCCTATACCAAGCCTGAGGTGTCACAGATCAAGTACACAAACCATCAGGAGTTTTTACAATATTGGGCTACCGTCATATACCAAGCCTGAGGTGTCACAGATCAAGTACACAAACCATCAGGAGTTTTTACAATATTGGGCTACCGTCATATACCAAGCCTGAGGTGTCACAGATCAAGTACACAAACCATCAGGAGTTTTTACAATATTGGGCTACCGTCATATACCAAGCCTGAGGTGTCACAGATCAAGTACACAAACCATCAGGAGTTTTTACAATATTGGGCTACCGTCATATACCAAGTCTGAGGTGTCACAGATCAAGTACACAAACCATCAGGAGTTTTTACAATATTGGGCTACCGTCATATACCAAGCCTGAGGTGTCACAGATCAAGTACACAAACCATCAGGAGTTTTTACAATATTGGGCTACCGTCATATACCAAGTCTGAGGTGTCACAGATCAAGTACACAAACCATCAGGAGTTTTTACAATATTGGGCTACCGTCATATACCAAGTCTGAGGTGTCACAGATCAAGTACACAAACCATCAGGAGTTTTTACAATATTGGGCTACCGTCATATACCAAGCCTGAGGTGTCACAGATCAAGTACACAAACCATCAGGAGTTTTTACAATATTGGGCTACCGTCATATACCAAGCCTGAGGTGTCACAGATCAAGTACACAAACCATCAGGAGTTTTTACAATATTGGGCTACCGTCATATACCAAGTCTGAGGTGTCACAGATCAAGTACACAAACCATCAGGAGTTTTTACAATATTGGGCTACCGTCATATACCAAGTCTGAGGTGTCACAGATCAAGTACACAAACCATCAGGAGTTTTTACAATATTGGGCTACCGTCATATACCAAGTCTGAGGTGTCACAGATCAAGTACACAAACCATCAGGAGTTTTTACAATATTGGGCTACCGTCATATACCAAGTCTGAGGTGTCACAGATCAAGTACACAAACCATCAGGAGTTTTTACAATATTGGGCTACCGTCATATACCAAGCCTGAGGTGTCACAGATCAAGTACACAAACCATCAGGAGTTTTTACAATATTGGGCTACCGTCATATACCAAGTCTGAGGTGTCACAGATCAAGTACACAAACCATCAGGAGTTTTTACAATATTGGGCTACCGTCATATACCAAGTCTGAGGTGTCACAGATCAAGTACACAAACCATCAGGAGTTTTTACAATATTGGGCTACCGTCATATACCAAGCCTGAGGTGTCACAGATCAAGTACACAAACCATCAGGAGTTTTTACAATATTGGGCTACCGTCATATACCAAGCCTGAGGTGTCACAGATCAAGTACACAAACCATCAGGAGTTTTTACAATATTGGGCTACCGTCATATACCAAGCCTGAGGTGTCACAGATCAAGTACACAAACCATCAGGAGTTTTTACAATATTGGGCTACCGTCATATACCAAGTCTGAGGTGTCACAGATCAAGTACACAAACCATCAGGAGTTTTTACAATATTGGGCTACCGTCATATACCAAGTCTGAGGTGTCACAGATCAAGTACACAAACCATCAGGAGTTTTTACAATATTGGGCTACCGTCATATACCAAGTCTGAGGAGTCACAGATCAAGTACACAAACCATCAGGAGTTTTTACAATATTGGGCTACCGTCATATACCAAGCCTGAGGTGTCACAGATCATGTACACAAACCATCAGGAGTTTTTACAATATTGGGCTACCGTCATATACCAAGCCTGAGGTGTCACAGATCATGTACACAAACCATCAGGAGTTTTTACAGTATTGGGCTACGAGCCAGGGGTTCAGCTACAGGTGCTACATTGACCTCACGCTTCCTCTCTCAAAGGTTATCATGGCGCAGAGCAAGACGGCAATGGAGGCTGAAATGGAGGTCTTCACGATGGAACGTCACACCTGTCCTACTCCTGGGATTATAGTGTGGGCATAATGTACGGTAGACAGACACCTCTAAGTCTTTGTTCTAGATACACTAACAGCTTGGCATTACATTGATTTTCTTCTGGAACAAATGGTACGGACAATTCTCCAAAGTGTCCCAGGAGCTGTTTTTCAACACAACAACACCAGACCGCATGTTGCTCTTGCTATTCTGAGCAGTCTGTGGACTAAACAAGGCCTACAGCGTCTCTGGACTCGTCTGCCATCTAGCACAAGTGGGACAATTACAAAATGAGCTGCCAGCAGCGGATCTTGATGATTTCAGTGCCCAAGTGCATTCAACGCGACAGAACATTCCTCAGACAACCAATAATACCCTGATTGATAGCAGCAAAGATGTTTAATTACCTGTACCTCTGCTCGTAACTCTCATACTCAATACTGAATAAATCGAGATGTTTTGAAAAAAAAATGTTTACATTTTTCATCACTTGCAAATCATTAACATGATTATCTATCCTGAGAGCTCCATAACTTCACCACTTTTCCTTCTTGTTTGCGTTTTCAATGTTGAGGAGTGTATTTTGCTCCAAAGAGAACATTGTTTTGAGACATGTCTTCCATGATGGTTTCACATAGCGAGTTGCAAAATGCGACAATTTTTTTCATATTGTGTTAACAGTGTAAAATACTGGTGTAAAGTGAACCACACAACAGGTCGTATGAAGAAGGAAACAGTCTAGCATTCGCTACATTTATAAAACTATAGCTAACTCCATATAGGCCACTCTTAATAAAACAGTCCCATGGTTTGAAAAGAACCTGGAAATGGCGAGAAAAATCATTTGTGAAGCTCCTATCTGGATTTTTCCCACCCAGCTTGGCGTGACTGACAGGTCTATCTCTAAATAGAAATAGAGCAAGTGCTGTCAATCAAACCAAGCTGGGCGGGGAGAAGCCGGCTGGGTGCCGCCCAGATGACACTTCCCGGTTCCACATTATATTAAGCTATGTTTTCTGTGATAGATGCCAGTTTTTTAGGGTAAAACCTAGATGTCCACAATGAGGGAGCCCGTCCCCGTTTTAGGTTGCCCGTGCTATAGGCAGCAGAACTCTCTTGACTGGTCTCCTTCCCTTGAGATCACTCTTTAACTCACATATTTATTGATTGCTAGATTATTCTTTTTGACCAAAAAGTCTTTTTTCTCCTCATTTGTAGATTGACCCTATCACGGGGATGGTGATGAATCTGACAGACTTGAAGAGATACATGGAGGTAACAGTCTTATTTTATGTATGATAATGTTAGTAGGCTGAGAGCTGTCAGACGTTGGGGGTAATACTTCTACCCCATAAAAGTCAATCTAAACTTTGTTGTTATTGGCCAATATTGGGAAGAAAAAGTTCCAACTCAGCTTTTTGTTTTATTTGTTACTGAGAGCCTGAAAGGAGCGCTTATGTGTTCTCTACCCAAAACTCACCAGGATCTGGCCCATTGCAAGCCCTCTCTAAAAGACCCCTGTAAACCTAATCCATGACCATCCAGAATATAAGGTCCTGCAAGGGTCTGGGGTCAATGTCATACGTTCACCGCAGCATTTCCTAGGAGAATTAGCCAAAGATTTGACTCAATCAGGATTGAAAATGGATGAGGAATATTATATACTACATGGCCAAAAGTATTGGGACACAGTTATTAATCAGTCCCATTACCCCCGGGGTATAACATCCAGCCCCCCGCCATGCCGTCTGGCTTTATTAACATTTGTGACAGAACGGCCGGTGGTAAGGAGCTCACTGATTCCAGCGTGGTCCTTCTCTATCTGGCGTCTGATGGATCAGTCTCGGTTGTAGAACGTTCCAGGAGAACGTTACCTGCCTGACTGCACTTTGCCCGCTGTAAGTTTGGTGGAGGAGGTATAATGCTATGGGACTGTTTGTCAGGAGTCGGCCATAGCCCGTAGTGCCAGTGAAGAGAAATCTTAATTCTTCAGCACAAGACTTTTGGGACTATTGTGGCTTACACTTTGGAAGGAACAGTTGAAGAAGGCCATTTTCTGTTCCGCATGACTGTGCCAAGTACACAAAGAAAATTCCATAAAGGCATGGTTGGGAGAGTTTGGTGTAGAAGAACATTGCTGGACTTTTAAAGTCCTGATATTAAACCCATCTGACACCTTTGCAATGAACTAGATCAGAGATTGTGTGCCTGGTCCTCTCATCCAACCTCAGTGTCTCATCTCACAAATGTTTCTCTGGATGAATAGGCAAAAATTTCACCCAGACATCTCCAAAATCTTGTAGAAAACTGTTCCAGTAGAGCCTTCTACTTCTTTTGTCCTTTTAGTGCGGATACATCCACATTCTGTTGCTGATTTACGTGCTGAAAATCAGTTGCATATTACAGTGCTACCATTGGGTTGACCTTTTTAGTAGATGGATGGTAATTTAGTGCCCTTCTTCTCCAAGTGTCCTCCACCAACACCACACAAGGTGACCTTATACGTTGTACCTTAAGAGAATTAGATAATTGGTTGGTTTGGTTTCTGTACGTTCATAAAACTAAATGATTGTTTTTCCCTCTACAGGAGGCTATTATGATTCCTTTGGACCATAAAAGTTTGGACCACGACGTTCCTTACTTCAAAACCGTTGTAAGGTGAGTGTTGGAGTAGATTTTTGAATTGCAAAGTATAGGTTGCCAGTGACAATATGGGTTTAACGCCTCTCCAACAAAGGAGTGCAAGTACATCCTATGTTGGGTCCCCATGTACGAAGCATACAGAGCGGGCTTGGGAACTGTGCCCACGCTATATTGTGTAGATGCCAGCTGTAGAATACAGCTGACATCTGCCTGTAACATCGACCTGACCGCTGCTGTTTAACCATATAAATGCCGCCGTCAATCAATGGTACAATTGTGAGGCGTTGATGGGTTGTAATAGCAGCAGGATGGTTGGACTAGGAGGCACTAAACATCTAGTGATGTAGTGATAATCTCCTGCTGAT
The DNA here is from genome assembly GCF_046119375.1 of Phyllobates terribilis. NCBI lineage: Eukaryota > Metazoa > Chordata > Amphibia > Anura > Dendrobatidae > Phyllobates > Phyllobates terribilis. The sequence continues at coordinate 26,431,156 of NW_027362773.1, forward strand.
AAAACACTGATTTTATTGAAACAACAACACACAGCCTAATAAGTGACACATCACTGGAATCATAGCAGAATAGAAGGAAGGTGGGGAAAGGAGAGTCAGCTCATCGGGTTTTTCTGATTTACGTTATTTTTAGTATTATGGGTCTTTTTGTCCAGGTTTGGTTATTAATTGAGATTTACCTTGTTGCTTTTTTTGTACAGTTCTGTAGAGAACCTGACTGTCTTCATTTGGGACAATCTTAAGAAGATGCTTCCTGCAGGACTTCTTTATGAAGTGTGTGTGCATGAGACAGACTGCAACAGCGCCACATATAGAGGGGAGTGACCGTGCGCCTGCCCAAATCCAGAATCTAGGAGGCTGCCTGTATTTATAGCACCACCCATGTGTCGGGGCTGGAAATCCAAATTGCTGTTGTACTATATCTTTTTAACCATTTTGTGAGTTTACAGATACAATTTATATTTTCTTATCCAACCTTTCTATTGCATTTAAAAAGTTTTAGTATCCTTTCTAATATCCAGATTTTGGATCACACATTTATACCTGTGAGTATTTTCACAGTGAAAGTCTATTTTGCAAAGAAATAGTATATTCAAAGATCACTGTGCAGGGAGGGGAAGAAGGTGAGCTATAGCTATCGTGAATGATGTGTTATCTATTGTATATAGATGGGTTACCATTCATTGTAATCCTGCCTGTAAAGATAATGAGACTGCAGAAAAGTCATCGTTACAAAACAGAAAATGTAGTATTAGGCTTACTGGCTAGTGGAAAAATTGCAAGATTAATGATTTTTATTGTTTACTTGTTCACAGGGAACCTGACAGCTGATTCATGCTGCATGAATCAGACACTGGCTCCATTATTGTGGCAATGGACATTTTAATGTGAAATGCTGCAGCTTTTTAGAGAAAATTCAGCCTGGAATGATGCATCTCAGATAACTATTCCAAGAGGCAGCTTCTCCCTGCTCCACTCCTAAATTGATAGCTCAATACATAGGGAGAGACTTGTTAGTCCAGGGGAGAAGCCGAAGAGGACCTGCCTCCTGGACTAGTCACCCGGATTGCCTCATCCTTGGCCGGCTTTCGAAGATATAAGTTCTCTGAAGCGCTGCAGCCTTTTAGACTGGAACAAAGATGGTTGCAATAACGGAGTCCGCGTCTGATTCATGCAGCCCATGGTCCGTACAGCATTAGCTTCTGATTAATACAGATAGTAATATGGAAATTTAAAAAAAGAAAACTGTATTTATCATCAGAACATGACCGATTGTTTAAATAAAAAAAAAAATGTTATAGTCCCTTTATCATTTACAAAAGACTGGAATACCTGCTTAAAGCTCATATTTACACTTGGATTTTTCATCCGGATTTGAGGGTGTAAAATCCGCGACATATTAAAGCAAAACAAATGAGGTTTTACCAAATTGTGTGGATTTTAAATTCACAGCATGTCCACATGTATTGCAAATATTACTCTTTGTAAGGCAAAGGGTGAAATCCATAGCAAATCCGCACATAATGCATGAGAGATATCTCGTGGACTTGTCACACATCAAAGACTATTTGTCCATGTGAAAGTAATGGATTTTTATATATACTGTATATGTGTCCCACAATTGTACGTGTGGACCCTTTGTATTACGGCCGGTATCATTACTATTGAGTACATGCAATAAAGGGTTTTGGCTTCTTAGTATAACTAGCTTTCAGTAACAGAACATATATATTAGGTTCCAATTTGCTAAATCCTTGACATGGACGTCATACAGTGCACCATCGTTTATAAGTAAAGATGCTGAGCCGCTAACAAAACCAAGGCGATGCGTAGTGGTGAAGATTGCTGATCACTGGTGCGGCATGTGATCAGAGGTCTCCTTCAAGGTCATAGCATTGCTCATTAGCACTCCTTCACAGGGGAGGCCTACCGGAGGATCCCCCTGTTCCCCTGTGGGCCAGTCCGTGCTTGTCCATAAGCATTAGAAATGGAAACAGATCCACATATCATGTCCATGTAGATGACCATCCCTCCCCACCTTATAAAACTATAGGAACCACTACTATACAGCTCAGTATAAATATTACAACTGTATCATCAACCAAAGAAATGGATTGTAGCAACTGAATAAAGATTACTCAAAATAAATAAAGCAAAGTTGCCATATATTGGCGTGAAGGTTACAGGTCTCATATGATTTAGCTTCTATCCAGTATGTTTGTTTCATGCTTATGATGCTGTTTGTTTGAATCATTAGACCTGGGGTTAGGCTGGGAATTACCGGTGTAATATGGCCAAATACTGCCTCAATATAATCATGTGAGCCTTCCCGCAGAGAGCTGTCAGCCCACCGCTATGCTATGCAAACCCCTGGCTTGGTCAAGCATGTATGTGTCTCAAATGAGATAGGGGAATAGGCTCCTGCCAAGTATATTTGACACGACGTGATCGCCCCTGTGAACAAAGAGAGGGTCTGTAAAGCTTCAGGACTCCTGATCCGACCACTGGTGGAAGAGGAGTCGTTCACCCTGCGGGGTTCACCAGGTTCACACTACAAACATCTAAAGTCTAGGTCACAGGTCTGCTTTTAGATCAGCACAAAGACATCTTATAATTTATAGCTCTTTTCACGAGTGTTGCTTTAATTTGTGGACTAACCATCTGCAAAAAAAAAAAAAAAAAAAAAAAGGATGGACTGATTTTCAAACCAAACTCAGCAATACCAATGAATAGGCTGACATTTCATATGGACAGCATACAGATGCCACATGAATTAGGCCTAAGGTGTATGTGCTCCTATAAGAATGTATTTTCTACAACTACTGTAGCAAGCCGGTGTAAGGAGACTTATAGGCCATCCAATGCTCTTCTAGGAATATAAAGAGAATTTGTCAGCAGGTTTTTGCTACATAATCTGAAGACAGCAGGAGATAGAGGCTGAAACACAGAATTCAGGGATGTGTCACTTGTCAAAGTGCTGCTGTAGTTTACTAACCGTGTAGGTTTTATCACTAAAGGACTACACTAGTCCGGCAACGCCCCCTCCCCGTGATAAGCAGCTCACTGTCTATAGACATTGTATATACAGAGTCTGGTGTGGGCGGGGATAGCTTTCACAGTTCTGCTTCATTCTAAATCTAAAAGCTTTGATTGTGTCAAAACGGCTGCACCCAATAATCTAAGTGATACATCATTGGATTCTCTTTGCCTACATCATGCTGCTATCAGATGAGGTAGCAAAAATCAGCTGACAGATCCCTTTAAATATGTCTTCAGAGAGGAAGAGGACTAGAACCCTAGTGCTACATATTGGATGTAGCAATCCCAAAAGTAAGTATCAACCCTTTAACGAGCCTTGCCACATGATTTAGAGCAGTGTTTCCCAAACTCCAGTCCTCATGGCCCCCTACAGATCATGTTTTCGGGATTTCCTTAGTATTGCACAAGCGATGGAAGTATCATCAAGGCATCAGGAATTCTCTCACCTGGGCAATACTATGGAAATCCTGAAAACATGACCTGTTGGAAGTGAGGACTTGAGTTTAGGAAACACTGATAGTTAGATGCCAAACTAGACACATGTTTCAGGGTATTTGCCCTTCATCTGTGTAAAGCAGGACATCTGTTTTGCCAGGTGAGAGGCCTCTGACAGGGTGTCTCCTTGTGTAGAGTGCCAAGTCAGTGTAGAGACATATAGGCCATGCACTCAGCTCTTATCATTGGAAAAGTTTTGTATGGCTATACCTTCAGTATTACTTGCCAGCCATGTAAATGAATAGCCATACATGTAACACAAGGATGGGCTAAGTCCATCAGATCCACTCTTACATCAAGTGCAGAATTATTAGACAGTGAGCATTTTAACCATACCATTATTTTTCTGCAGATTTTCTAGCTCAACGCTGTATAAATTTGAATTCTTATGGGATGGAGCAGATAAGGTGATGTGTATTTCTGTAATGAGGAGGGCGAGGCATAATGATTAGTGTTGCGCGAGTATGAATTGTTAACCTGACAAACAGCCAATCCTTGCATGTGTCACAGGTGTATGACAGATGTGACACATGCAGCCGCGGCGACACTTTTAGCGATGCCGAGCACGCCGCAAATACTCGGCGAGCACCCAAGCGTGCTCGGTGAAGGGGTTAAAAATTCATACTCGCTCAACACTAAGGCTATGTGCCCACGATGCAGAAATGCTCCGGATTTTTTCCTGAGCGTTTCTGCATATCCCTGGCAGAAAAAACGCATGTGGATTGTACATGCGGATTGTACGTGCGGATTGTACATGTGTTTTTCCTGCCAGGGACATGCGGAAGTGAAGCGTTCTTCACATGCATTTCCGCATGCGGGTTATCAAGCGCTTTCCAAGCGATTTTAGCATCACTTGGAAAGTGCTTGACAACTTGGTCACACTATATACAGTTAGGTCCATATATATTTGGACAGAGACAACATTTTTCTAATTTTGGTTCTAGACATTACTACAATGAATTTTAAACAAAACAATTCAGATGCAGTTGAAGTTCGGACTTTCAGCTTTCATTTGAGGGTATCCACATTAAAATTGGATGAAGGGTTTAGGAGTTTCAGCTCCTTAACATGTGCCACCCTGTTTTTAAAGGGACCAAAAGTATTTGGACAGATTAAATACAATGTTCATTTCTAGTATTTGGTTGAAAACCCTTTGTTGGCAATGACTGCCTGAAGTCTTGAACTCATGGACATCACTAGACGCTGTGTTTCCTCCTTTTTGATGCTCTGCCAGGCCTTCACTTCTGATGGCCCCCGGTGTCTTTATCCGATGCGTCTCGGCGTGCCAGCAGCTCGCGGTAGACTAAAGGACCTGCCGACGTCAGCGGTCACGTGACCCGTCACATGACTAAATGACGTCACCGCAGGTCCTTGAGTTCATCGCGAGCTGCCGGCAAGCCAAGACAAAGACACCGGGGGCCATCAGAGGGTAAGTATATATATATATATATATATATATATACAGGGTCATCACCGGGGGCCATCAGAGGGTAAGTATATATATATATATATATATATATATATATATATATATATATATATATATATATATATATATATATACACACACAGTACAGACCAAAAGTTTGGACACACCTCATTTAAAGATTTTTCTGTATTTTCATGACTTTGAAAATTGTACATTCACACTGAAGGAATCAAAACTATGAATTAACACATGGTGAATTATATACTTAACAAAAAAGTTTGAAACAACTGAAAATATGTCTTATATTCTTGGTTCTTCAAAGTAGCCACCTTTTGCTTTGATGACTGCTTTGCACACTTTTGGCATTCTCTTGATGAGCTTCAAGAGGTAGTCACCGGAAATGGTTTTCACTTCACAGGTGTGCCCTGTCAGGTTTAATAAGTGGGATTTCTTGCCTTATAAATGGGGTTGGGACCATCAGTTGTGTTGTGCAGAAGTCTGGTGGATACACAGCTGATAGTCCTACTGAATATACTGTTAGAATTTGTATTATGGCAAGAAAAAAGCAGCTAAGTAAAGAAAAACGAGTGACCATCTGTAACGGGTCCGGGAGGCGGAACCTCTGAGCTACTATACAAGGGGGCGGCCCTTGTAAGGGAGCGGGTGGCAGTCTCTGGGTGAACGGACAGGGAGTTACGGCAAGTGATCAGGGCAGTCTCTGGGTAAGGGGTAGGTACGACCTGTGATGGCAGAGCCTCCGGGTAGGCTAGCAGGCAGATGGTAGATGTGTGCTCCCAGGTGAGCAAGCGAGAGTCTCTGGAATAGCAGGTGGTCACGGCACGTGACGGCGGAACCTCCGGGCTGGCAGGCAGGTAGGTAACGGAGAAGCGCTCCCAGGTGAGCGGGCAAGAGTCTCTGGAATAGCTGGTGGTCACCGCACGTGACAACGGGACCTCCGGGCTGGCAAGCAGGCAGGTAACGGAGATGCGCTCCCAGGTGAGCGGGCAAGAGTCTCTGAGATAGCTGGTGGTCACAGCACGTGACAACGGAGCCTCCGGGCTGGCAAGCAGGCAGGTAGCGGAGAAGCGCTCCCAGGTGAGCGGGCAAGCTGGTCCATAGACAGACTGACCGGAGTTGTAAGGCAGACCGTCGGACCTCAGGCAAGCAGGCAGGTAGCTGATGTGCGCTCCCAGGTGAGCGGACAAGTTGGTCCTTAGACAGACTGACCGGAGTTGTAAGGCAGACCGTCGGACCTCAGGCAGGCAGGCAGGTAACAAGTATTCAGGCAGGAATCAGGCAGGTAACTAGCAGGAAACTGGCAGGAAACTGGCAGGTAACTGGCAGGTAACTGGCAACGGGACCTGAGGGCTGAAGCACAGGTGAGACACAGGTGCAAACAACATTGCTCGGGCACCTCCATTTTGGAGGAGGTGCCTTATATATGAAGAAGTCCTCCGGCCATTGGCCGGGGACTCTTTAGGGCGGCGCGCGCGGCCCCTTTAAGAGGAGGGGAGCGCGCGCGCGCGCGCCCTAAGCACAGGGGCCGGGAAGGAGCGCGCGCTGAGAGCAGAGCAGGAGGAGGACGCCGGGACGGAGCGCGCGCTGACAGCAGAGCGGAGGGAGGATGCCGGGCACGGAGCAGAGCGGTGAGAGGAGCAGCGTCCCTGCCTAGCAGAGGGCAGGGACGCCGGCACTACAGTACCCCCCCCTTTAGGCCCCCCCTTTTTTAGGCCAGACAGAAATTTAGCTAGGATGAGAGGGGCATGGATGTTCTCCCGGGGCTCCCACGTTCTCTCCTCAGGACCAAACCCCTTCCAATCTACCAGAAAAAAGGTCTTTCCTCTTACCCTTTTGGTGGCAAGAATGTTCTCTACCTCAAACTCGTCCTCAGCAGAAACCGGAGCAGGAGGCGTACCTGTAGACTTGGAAAAAGAGTTAAGCACCACAGGTTTGAGGAGAGACACATGGAAGGAGTTAGGGATCCGTAAGTTGGCCGGGAGTTTCAATTTATAGGCCACCGGGTTGATCTGACTGATGACCTCCAGTGGGCCGATGAACCGAGGCCCTAACTTATAGGAAGGGATCTTGAGCCGGACATATTTGGACGAGAGCCAGACTTTATCCCCAGGGCGGAATTGAGGAGGGTCCAGACGTTTTTTGTCAGCGTGTCTTTTCATACGCTCGGATGACAGAAGGAGTGCGGACCGGGTACTCTCCCATATGGAGGAAAATTTGTTAACAAGAGATTCCGCAGCCGGATTGTCCACCGAGGTGGAGACGGGAAACGGGATCCGAGGATGCTGACCGTAGACTACAAAAAACGGGGATTTGGAGGAAGACTCGCTCTCGTGATTGTTGTACGAGAATTCGGCCCATGGCAGGAGATCCACCCAGTCAGAATGGTGGGCATTAACGAAGTGCCGAAGGTAACTGGTCAGGTTCTGATTGATCCGCTCCACTTGACCATTAGACTGTGGGTGGTAAGCGGAGGAGAAGTCCAGGGTGACGTCCAGCAATTTACAAGTGGCTCTCCAGAAACGGGAAGTGAACTGTACTCCTCGATCCGACACGATGTGACGGGGCAGGCCATGAAGACGGAAGATGTGGCGGATAAAGTCTTTAGCCAGCTCGGGTGCAGACGGAAGACCTGGCAGTGGAATGAAGTGAGCCATCTTGGAAAAGCGGTCAGCGACCACCCAAATGACCGTACAACCGGCAGAGACGGGCAGATCAGTTATGAAGTCCATCGCTATATGCTGCCAGGGGGCAGCAGGTACTGGCAGAGGTAGGAGGCGGCCGGCCGGCAGGTGTCTCGGAACTTTGTTGCGGGCGCAGGACACACAGGCAGAAACAAAGTCAATTACATCCTTGTGCAGGTTAGGCCACCAGTAGTGCCGGGTAATAAGCTGGAGGGTCTTTTTCTGACCGGCGTGGCCAGCTAGTTTAGACGAATGACCCCAGTGTAGGATCTTCTCCCGATCAGGTACTGGTACGAACGTCTTACCAGGAGGAAGACGATTTAGACTCACGGGAGCCACCTGCATTACTCTGGCGGGATCGATGATGTGTTTCGGATCCTCCTCGAGATCAGACACCAGAAAGGATCGAGACAAGGCGTCCGCCTTGACGTTTTTGTCAGCCGGGCGAAAATGAAGGACAAAATCAAAACGAGCAAAAAACAAGGACCACCGGGCTTGGCGCGGGTTAAGTCTCTGGGCATGCTGGAGGTAAGCCAAGTTCTTGTGGTCAGTGTAAATTATTACCGGGTGAAGAGCCCCCTCGAGCAGGTAACGCCACTCCTCCAATGCCAGTTTGATGGCCAATAACTCTCGGTCTCCTATGGAATAATTGCGCTCTGAGGAGGAGAAGAGTTTTGAGAAGAAGCCACAAGTTACCATCCTCCCGGAAGATGATTTTTGAGTAAGTACTGCTCCGGCTCCAGAGGAGGAGGCGTCAACTTCCAGGAAGAACTGCTTGTTGCCATCTGGGCGATGCAGCACCGGGGCGGAAGAGAAGGCCTGTTTAAGGGAAAGAAAGGCCTCCTCTGCTTCGGGTGGCCACTCTTTGGGATTAGTACCTTTACGGGTGAGCGCAGAAATTGGGGCCGTCCGGGAAGAGAAGTGTGGTATGAAGAGGCGGTAGTAGTTGGCGAAGCCCAGGAATCGCTGAATGGCCTTCAACCCCTCCGGTCGGGGCCATTTCTCGATGGCAGACAGTTTCTCAGGATCCATTTGTAGGCCGGTCTGAGAGATAATGTAGCCCAGAAACGGAAGCGAGGTCTGCTCAAAGAGGCACTTCTCAAATTTAGCGTAGAGATGGTTCTGCCTTAGCCTGAGCAGGACCTGACGAACGTCCCTCCGGTGAGTCTGGAGATCCGGAGAGAAGACCAAGATGTCGTCCAGGTACACCACTACGCAGGAGTAGAGAAGGTCCCGGAAGATGTCATTGACCAACTCTTGAAAGACGGCAGGAGCGTTACAGAGACCAAAGGGCATTACCAGGTATTCATAGTGGCCGTCCCGGGTGTTGAATGCCGTCTTCCATTCATCCCCCTGACGAATACGAACCAGGTTGTACGCCCCACGAAGGTCCAGTTTGGTGAAGATCCTAGCCCCCCTCAGACGATCAAATAATTCTGGAATGAGCGGAAGGGGGTACTTATTCTTCACCGTGATCAGGTTTAGGCCTCTATAGTCTATACAGGGACGGAGAGAGCCGTCCTTCTTTTTGACGAAAAAGAAGCCTGCTCCCGCCGGGGAGGTAGATTTCCGGATGAATCCTCTGGCCAGATTCTCCTCAATATATTCGGACATTGACCGGGTCTCAGCAGCGGATAAAGGATAGATACGCCCACGGGGAGGAGTAGTACCGGGTAGCAGATCGATGGGACAGTCGTATGGTCTATGTGGTGGTAATGTCTCTGCCTCCTTTTTATTAAAGACATCTGCATAAGACCAATAAGGAATCGGAAGTCCAGGTAGATTAGCTGGGGTAGGAGAAGGACGGACGGGATGGACGGGAACCAGGCAGGTTTTATGACAGTCTTGTCCCCAGCGAAGGACCTCTCCGGTTTGCCAGTCTAGCACGGGTGCATGTCTCTGGAGCCAGGGCAGACCTAGCAAGAGGGCGTGAGAGAGTCCAGGCAGAACATGAAAGGAGATACTTTCAGAATGCAGCATTCCCACCTGCAGGGTAATGGATTCGGTGATGAGTTGAATGGGGCGAGGTAAGAGGCCCCCATCCACGGCAGCGACAGACAAGGGTACAGCCAGAGGTTTGGTGGGGATGCGGTATTTCTCAACCAGGGACTGTGAAATAAGGTTCCCGGCTGCTCCAGAGTCAAGTTGGGCTAGTTCGAAATAACGGTTCTCCCCGTAGATGATCGAAACAGACAACAGCAGGGATGGAGAGGATTTATTCTTGTCTAGGTGGACCTCTCTGAGCGAACCTAGACACAGGCGTTTCCCGACCTCTCCGGGCAGGCACGGATCCGGTGCTCCTTACTGCCACAGTAGAAGCAGCTCCCCTCGGCACGGCGTGAGTCCTGACGGGTTTTGACCATCTTGGTCTGGTCGACCTGCATAGGCTCAGGAGAGTGTACCTGGGGAGAGACGGAGGGAATGACGGGTTTCTGGAAAGTAGGAGCTAAGCGTGGAATCCTTCTCTCACGGGTGACCTCTTTGGCACGCTCTTGGAACCGTAGGTCAATCCGGGTGGCAAGGGTTATTAGATCATCGAGAGAGGTAGGAATGTCCCGACCAGCAAGTTCATCTTTAATACGACCGGACAGACCCTCCCAGAAGACGGATACCAGAGCGTCGTTATCCCAGGCCAGCTCCGAGGCAAGGGTGCGGAACCGTATGGCATATTGGCCCACGGTGAGACCCTCCTGACGGAGGCGTAGCAGAGAGGATGCGGATGAGGTCTTCCGTCCGGGTTCGTCGAAGACTTTCCGGAAAGCCGAGAGAAAAGCAGGCAAGTTGGACACCAGGGGGTCTCCTCTCTCCCATAGAGGATTTAGCCAGGCCAGAGCCTCCCCGGTGAGATGGGACATGATAAAGGCAATTTTGGCCCGGTCGGAATTAAACTGATGGGACAAAAGTTCAAAGTGCAGGGTGCACTGATTTATGAAGCCCCGAGCCTGGACGGGGTCGCCTCCGAAGCGAGGAGGTGCAGAGAGCCGGGGTCCGGGGTAGGATACCATAGTATTAGTGGGCAGCGGAGCTGCCGGATTGCAAGATATGGCACTGGCGGAGGTTGTTGGTGGATCAGACAGAGTGTTCAGGCGAGTATTAACATTCCGCAGGTGACCCAGGATGGCCTCCTGTTGGGACCTCTGACGGGACAGTTCAAGACAGAGGTCCGAGAGCGAGGGAGCTTGGGTGCCACCGGGTTCCATGGCCCGAGCAAACTGTAACGGGTCCGGGAGGCGGAACCTCTGAGCTACTATACAAGGGGGCGGCCCTTGTAAGGGAGCGGGTGGCAGTCTCTGGGTGAACGGACAGGGAGTTACGGCAAGTGATCAGGGCAGTCTCTGGGTAAGGGGTAGGTACGACCTGTGATGGCAGAGCCTCCGGGTAGGCTAGCAGGCAGATGGTAGATGTGTGCTCCCAGGTGAGCAAGCGAGAGTCTCTGGAATAGCAGGTGGTCACGGCACGTGACGGCGGAACCTCCGGGCTGGCAGGCAGGTAGGTAACGGAGAAGCGCTCCCAGGTGAGCGGGCAAGAGTCTCTGGAATAGCTGGTGGTCACCGCACGTGACAACGGGACCTCCGGGCTGGCAAGCAGGCAGGTAACGGAGATGCGCTCCCAGGTGAGCGGGCAAGAGTCTCTGAGATAGCTGGTGGTCACAGCACGTGACAACGGAGCCTCCGGGCTGGCAAGCAGGCAGGTAGCGGAGAAGCGCTCCCAGGTGAGCGGGCAAGCTGGTCCATAGACAGACTGACCGGAGTTGTAAGGCAGACCGTCGGACCTCAGGCAAGCAGGCAGGTAGCTGATGTGCGCTCCCAGGTGAGCGGACAAGTTGGTCCTTAGACAGACTGACCGGAGTTGTAAGGCAGACCGTCGGACCTCAGGCAGGCAGGCAGGTAACAAGTATTCAGGCAGGAATCAGGCAGGTAACTAGCAGGAAACTGGCAGGTAACTGGCAGGTAACTGGCAGGTAACTGGCAGGTAACTGGCAACGGGACCTGAGGGCTGAAGCACAGGTGAGACACAGGTGCAAACAACATTGCTCGGGCACCTCCATTTTGGAGGAGGTGCCTTATATATGAAGAAGTCCTCCGGCCATTGGCCGGGGACTCTTTAGGGCGGCGCGCGCGGCCCCTTTAAGAGGAGGGGAGCGCGCGCGCGCGCGCCCTAAGCACAGGGGCCGGGAAGGAGCGCGCGCTGAGAGCAGAGCAGGAGGAGGACGCCGGGACGGAGCGCGCGCTGACAGCAGAGCGGAGGGAGGATGCCGGGCACGGAGCAGAGCGGTGAGAGGAGCAGCGTCCCTGCCTAGCAGAGGGCAGGGACGCCGGCACTACACCATCATTACTTTAAGAAATGAAGATCACTCAGTCCGAAAAATTGGGCAAACTTTGAAAGTGTCTCCAAGTGCAGTTGCAAAAACCATCAAGCGCTACAAAGAAACTGGCTCACATGACGACCGCCCCAGAAAAGAAAGACCAAGATTCACCTCTGCTTCTGAGGATAAGTTTATCCGAGTCACCAGCCTCAGAAATCGCAGGTTAACAGCAGCTCAGATTAGAGACCAGGTCAATGCCACACAGAGTTCTAGCAGCAGACACATCTCTACAACAACTGTTAAGAGGAGACTTTGTGCAGCAGGCCTTCATGGTAAAATAGCTGCTAGGAAACCACTGCTAAGGACAGGCAACAAGCAGAAGAGACTTGTTTGGGCTAAAGAACACAAGGAATGGACATTAGACCAGTGGAAATCTGTGCTTTGGTCTGATGAGTCCAAATTTGAGATCTTTAGTTCCAACCACTGTGTTTTTGTGTGACGCAGAAAAGGTGAATGGATGGACTCTACATGCCTGGTTCCCACCGTGAAGCATGCAGGAGGAGGTATGATGGTGTGGGGGTGCTTTGCTGGTGACACTGTTGGGGATTTATTCAAAACTGAAGGCATACTGAACCAGCATGGCTACCACAGCATCTTGCAGCGGCATGCTCTTCCATCCGGTTTGCGTTTAGTTGGACCATCATTTATTTTTCAACAGGACAATGACCCCAAACACACCTCCAGGCTGTGTAAGGGCTATTTGACCAAGAAGGAGAGTGATGGGGTGCTACGCCAGATGACCTGGCCTCCACAGTCACCAGACCTGAACCCAATCAAGATGGTTTGGGGTGAGCTGGACCGCAGAGTGAAGGCAAAAGGGCCAACAAGTGCTAAGCATCTCTGGGAACTCCTTCAAGATTGTTGGAAAACCATTTCCGGTGACTACCTCTTGAAGCTCATCAAGAGAATGCCAAGAGTGTGCAAAGCAGTCATCAAAGCAAAAAGTGGCTACTTTGAAGAACCTAGAATGAAAGACATATTTTCAGTTGTTTCACGCTTTTTTGTTAAGTATATAATTCCACATGTGTTCATTCATAGTTTTGATGCCTTCAGTGTGAATGTACAATTTTCAAAGTCATGAAAATACAGAAAAATCTTTAAATGAGAAGGTGTGTCCAAACTTTTGGTCTGTACTGTATATATATATATATACACACATTTTTTTTTATTTATTTTTTCACAGGTTCTATGGTACCCGGGTCCGGAGGAGAGTCTCCTTTCCTCCAGACCAGGGTATCATCCGCACATTGAAACGCATGGATTCCGCATGTACAGATCCAGTGATGCGGATTCCATGCGTTTCAATGCAAGTCAATGGCGGCGAAAACGCTGCACTTCCGCAAAATAATTCGTAGTGCTGTGTATTTTTCCGCAATGATAATACGCAGCGGAAATTTCTGCAGCATGTGCACAGCACATGCAGATTTTCATTGGGGAACATGGCAGGCCTTCTACCATGCGTTTTTTAAGCGTTTCTGCAGCGGAATTGCCGCTGCGGAAACGCTTAAACACATAGTGGGCACACAGCCTAATAATGATATCAACACCTTCTATCATGGTGAGCAGAAATATTAGGCAGCTTGTTTTCTTCAGGCAACGTGGCACAAAAAGAGAAATAAGTGACTCTGAAAAGTCAAAAATGATTACAAGTCTTATGGTATGTGCACATGAAGCGTTTTTGCTGCGAAAACACTTGCCAATTGGTCTGCCAGCTATTGCAGTAGTAATCCTGATGTGCTGTGCACATGATGCGTAAATTTCCTCTCGGGATTACCATTGCAAAAAAAAACGCAGCATGTCCATTCTTTGCGCGTTTCCGCCGCAAATTCTTGCCCATTGACTTGAACTGAGCTGCAGCAAATCCGCATGTATAGTTATACCTGCGGATTTGCTGCGTTTCAATTAAAGCCAATGAGCGCAAATTCGCGGCGGCAACGCGCTGCGGGTGGTACCCAGGTTGGCAGAGGAGGACTAGTACTCCTTTCATCCAACCGCTGCTCCCCCTGATAACAGCGAGAGTGGCTCGGCTGGGGGAGCAGTGCCGAGCCGGCGTGCCCGCGGTAAAAATAAATAAACAAAAAAACACTATACTCACCTGTCCGGTGCCCCCCGGTGTCCTGGTCCTTGGCGAAGCTCTCCTCCCAGCAGCTGGCGGTACACTGTGATCAGCTGATCGCTCACGTGACCTCACTGTGGGAACATTCTGAAGAATGTTCCCACCAGAGCTGGTGGTGAGCTCAATAGGGCTGATCAGCTGATCTTCAGCTGATGAACCCCAGTGACCTCACTACAGCAACATGTACACTGACAGGAGTGATTTTACACTCATGTCAGTATACATTGCTGTCTTCCACAGCAGTGATATCAGTGATTGCTGATGTCACTGCTGTAGAAGTGACACGGATCGCCGAGGGACGATCTTTGGCGGTAATCGTGTACTGCATCGTGACGGCGGACAGGTGAGGGATATGGTTGTTTGTTATTTTACTTTTTTTTTTCAGAAAATCGAAGGCTTCACGGACAGAGTACAATAAAAAAAAAATTCTAGACCGTGTGTTTATTTCATTAAAATACTTTATTCTGGCCGTGTCTTTTATTGAAAAAAGGCAGAGATAACTTTACTATGCAGTTAGTAATGGGGGCGTCTTACAGACGCCCTCCATTACTAACCTGGGCTTCACGTCAGCCACCAATACAAGGCTGACCAGAACCCCAAACCCATTACCCCACCGCTACAGGGCAGTGGGAAGAGTGGAGGCTGAGCGCCAGATTTGGCGCATCTTATGGATGTGCCATTTCTGGGACTGCCGAGGGGTGATATTAATAGCTGCCGAGGGAGCTAGTATTCATGGCCTCTTCCCTGGCTATTAATATCAGCCCGCAGCTGTCTGTTTAGCCTATTCTGGTTAGATTTTAGAGTGACCCCATGTCAATTTTTTTCTGGGGTCCTCCTGTAATATAGCCAGTAAAGGCTAAACAAATAGCTGTAGGCTGATATTAATAGCCAGGGAACATTGTTGGCTAGTGACCCCTTCCCCGGCTACTAATATCAGCCCCCAGCGGTCTGCTTTCCCTCTGCTGGTTACAAAAATGACGCGGGAGCCCACGCCATTTTTTTTTTTTTTTTTTTTTAATTTAGGCTCTGTGCCCACGATACGGATGCGGCAGCACTTTTGACACATTTTTTGCAGCGTCCAAAATGTTGCATTCTATTGAATGCAGGTAAATCCACGTGTTCACGGAACAATGCATGTTTACTGCATTAAATACATTCTAGTGGTCAAATTTTTGTTGCAGAGACTAGCGACTGCTCAAGAAAATTTGACATGCTGCGGTCCTGAAAGACACCCGTGGACATTGACATGCGGAGCAATTCGCACCCTCTGATGCATGCATAGTGGACATGGAATTTCTAGAGATCCCATCCACTATGCTGTAACATCTGGATGCTGCGGGTTTGACGCTGTATAAACACGCAGCGTCAAACCTGCAACGGCTCCTGATCGTAGCCAAGTACCCAAACTTACCCGCAGTATGTCAATCTCTAATGAAGACTAGCTACCCCGCAAGCGAATTTGACATGCTGCAGTCCTGAAAGACATGCCGTATGTCAGTGTCCGCGGGTGATCCGCAGCATCAGATGCACGCATAGTTCACATGGGATTTCTAGAGATCCCATCCACTACGCTGTAACATCTGGACGCTGCAGGTTTGACGCTGCATAAGCACACAGCGTCAAACCTGCAGCGGCTCCTGACCGTGGCGACGTACCCAAACTCACCCGCAGCATGTCAATTTCTATAGCGAACACGCTAGTCTCCGCTGCAGATTTTGACCAATTGAAGTGTCATTATATGCGGTGGATTCACATGTACCAACAACAAAAGTGCGGCATTAGAACACAGCATTTTTGACACAGCAAAATACGCTGTGTCCAAAGCGCTGCTGAGTGCTTATCGGGGGGAAGTAGCGGCTAACGAAACAGCTTTGAGCTGTTAATAATGGCCAGGGACCATGTTAATGGCACCTTCCTAGGCTAAAAATAGCAGCTCACAGCTGCCCCAGAAATTACATGAATGGAAATGCTAATGATATTGGGCGAATGGGATTAGCTGACACCTAGCTCTTTTGTTTGGTGATGACAAAATGTCAATCAGACCCTTTCATCACCAAACCTAATTAAAGTAAAGGAAATAGTTAAATAAACACAGACACATGGCAAACACTTTATTTGAAACAGAACAGACACATTCTTTAGTCATTCAAATTAACCAATATACTCACCCCAGTTCTGACAGTAATCCAAGGTTTTAAGCAATGCCCCACCAAATAACTTTATTTAGCTCCAAAAAGCATTCATTGATGTACAAAAACGTGCGTTTTTTCCTGCCAAGAAGATGCAGAAACGCTCAGGAAATCTCTGCTTCAAATCCTGAACGTGCGCACATAACCTTACGATGGATGAAGCACTCTTGAAATTGCTAACAGAACTATCAAAAAACGTTCCTGCAAAGTCAACAGGGTCGCAAAAAACATGTTGAGAAAAAAAGACAACATGAACTGTCACAGATTTGAGAAGAATGAAATGTGACACGTCCAGGGCCCCATTATACAGCAGTGCTGTCATATTCCAGAACTCCAACCTCCCTGGAAGCCCAGAAGTACAAGGTGTTCAGAGACATGGCCAAGGTAAGGAAGGCCGAGACCCCACCACTGAACAAGACACAGAAGTACAAGGTGGTCAGTGCTCAGAGACATGGCCGAAGTAAGGAAGCCCGAGACCCCACCACTGAACAAGACAAAGAAGCACAAGGTGGTCAGTGCTCAGAGACATGGATGAGATGAGAGTGACTCTTGATGGACCAGATGGATGGGCTGTGGCTGAATCAGTAATGGGCACAGACCACAACTTTGGCCCAGACGCCAGCAAGGTGGAGGTGGGGTACTGCTATGAGCTGGTATGAACCCCTTAACAACATTAGACGTACTAATACGCGTCTGTGCCCTGGGACTTAAGAGCCAGACCCATATTAGTACGTCATGGCGATCGCGCGTGCACACAGGCTGTGCGGGCGCGATCGCCGCCGGGTGTCAGCTGATTGTCACAGCTGACACCCGGTACTATGTGCAGGGAGCGGTCACGCACCGCTCCCAGCACATTAACCCCCGTGATGCTGCGATCGAAGTCGATCGCAGCATTGCGGTGGCAAGGGGAGGTGATCGCAGATACTCACCTCCTCTTCTGGCTTCCAGCGCTGTCTGCCGTGGCTTCCAGGATGTTGTCATGACGACCCGATGTTGTCATGACAACATCCGGGTCACCAGACAGCAGGAAGATTTTTTGGACATGCGCAGTGCATCTCCAAACAATCTTCTCCCTGTCCAGCGCTGACAGCCTGCATGGCACAGGGATGGTGCTGCATTCCTGTGCCATGCAGGCGATCAGAGAAAAAAAAGTGAAAGTCCCATAGTGGGACAAAGTAATAAAGTATAAAAACTATCAGAAAGTGAAAAAAAAAAAAAAAAAAAAAATTGTAAAAATATAAAAAAAAATAAAAATAAAAAAAATAATCCACCAAAAATAAAAATATAATGTACCCATCAATAAATATTATAAAAAAAACAAAACAAAAAAAAAACAACAATAAAAGTACACATATTTGGTATCGCCGCGTCCGGAACAACCTGACCTATAAAACTGTCCCACTAGTTAACCCCTTCAGTGTACACGGTAAAAAAAAAACGAAGCAAAAAACAAATGCTTTATCACCATACCACCAAACAAAAAATGGAATAACACACGATCAAAAAGACGAATATAAATAAAAATGGTACCGCTGAAAACGTCATCTTGTCCCGCAAAAAACAAGCCGTCATACAGCTCCATCAGCCGAAAAATAAAAAAGTTATAGCTCTCAGAATAAAGCTATGCTAAAAAATATTTTTTTCTATAAAATTGCTTTTATTATGTAAAAGTGCAAAACATAGAAATACGATATAAATGTGGTACCGCTGTAAACGTACTGACCCGGAGAATAAAGCTGCCTTATCAATTTTACCACACGCGGAACAGAATAAAAAAATAAATTAAAAAAAAAAAAATTCCTGAATTGTTGGTTTTTGTTTATTCTGCCTCCCAAAAATAGGAATAGAAAGCGATCAAAAAATGTCACATGCATGAAAATGGCACCAATAACAACGTCAACTCATCCCGCAAAAAAAAAGCCGTCAAATGACTGTCTGCCAAAATCTGGAAAAATTATAGCTCTCAAAATATGGCGATGCAAAAACTAGATTTTACAAAAAATGCGTCTTTTAGTGTGTGACAGCTGTCAGTCATAAAAACCCCATAGGATTCTGGTATCACTGTAATCGCACCGACCCGAAGAATAAAGTCGTCTAATCACTTATACCGCATGAGGAACGGCGTAAAAAATAAACTCTCAGGTTAGGGTTGTGCTATGGTGAGGGCTGGGGTTGGGGTTAGGGTTGGGATTTTTTTCAAAAGTAAGAAAAAAAGATGACAATATGGCGACTAGTGTTAAGCGCAAGTGCTCGCTACTTGAGTTTGCATCGGGTGCTTGGGTATGCATTGAGTATCGTGGGTATTTGAGTGACATGCTCGAGTCTCCGCCCCATATGCTTCACGGCCCAAAAAACTTTGCGGGGATTGCCTGCCATGCACGAGCGATCCCCGCATGTTTTCTTTTGGGTGTCTAATAACCGTGAAACATCCGGGCGGGGACTCGAGCATGTCACTCGAGCACACGCAGTACATGGTGCATACCTGAGTACCCGATGCAAACTCAAGTAGCGAGCACTTGCGCTCAAGACTAATGACAACTTATTCAATATGATGACCTATTGTTATCAAATTCTGTGTCGTACCTCTGGGTTCAAAATGTTCACTATACACCTTAATAAAATCCTTGAGGGGTATAGTTTCCAAAATGGGGTCACTTGTGGGGGAGCTCCACTGTTTAGGCACATCAGGGGCTCTCCAAACGCGACATCGTGTCCGCTAACAAATTGAATGGAAAATCGGCTCAAATTGTTAGCAGACGCCATGTTGCGTTTGGAGAGCCCCTGCGTGCCTAAACTTTGGAGCTCCCCCACAAGTGACCTCATTTTGGAAACTAGACCAACCAAGGCACCTATCTAGATGCATAATGAGCACTTGGAACCCCCAGGTGCTTCACAAATTGATTCGTAAAAATGAAAAAGTGAAAAAAAAAACACTTTTTCATATTTACGAATCAATTTGTGAAGCACCTGGGGGTTCCAAGTGCTCACTATGCACCTAGATAGGTGCCTTGGGGGGTCTAGTTTCCAAAATTGGGACACTTGTGGGGGAGCTCCAATGTTTAGGCACACAGGAGCTCTCCAAACGCGACATGGTGTCCGCTAACAAATTGGAACCAAGTTGCGTTTGGAGAGCCCCTGTGTGCCCAAACATTGGTACTCCCCCACAAGTGACCCCATTTTGGAAACTAGACCCCCCAAGGCACCTATCTAGATGCATAGTGAGCACTTGGAACCCCCAGGTGCTTCACAAATTGATTCATAAAAATGAAAAAGTGTTTTTTTTTTCACTTTTTCATTTTTATGAATCAATTTGTGAAGCACCTGGGGGTTCCAAGTGCTCACTATGCATCTAGATAGGTGCCTTGGGGGGGTCTAGTTTCCAAAATGGGGTCACTTGTGGGGGAGCTCCAATGTTTGGGCACACAGGGGCTCTCCAAACGCAACATGGCGTCCGCTAATTATTCAAGCAAATTTTACAATCAAAAAGTCAAATGGCGCTCCTTCCCTTCAGAGCCCTGCCGTGCGCCCAAACAGTGTTTATTCCCCACATATGGGGTATCTGCGTGCCCAGGGGAAATTGCACAACAAATTTTGGGGTCCATTTTTTAATGTTACCCCTGTGAAAATAAAAAAAATTGGGTCTAAAGTAACATTTTTGGGAAAAAAGTTAAATGTTCATTTTTTTCTTCCACATTCCAAAAATTCCTGTGAAGCACCTGAAGGGTTAATAAAGTTCTTGAATGTGGTTTTGAGCACCTTGAGGGGGTGCAGTTTTTAGAATGGTGTCACTTTTGGGTATTTTCTGTCATAAAGACCTCTCAAAGTGACTTCAAATGTGATGGGGTCCCTAAAAAATGGTTTTGTAAATTTTGTTGGAAAAATGAGAACTCGCTGGTCAACTTTTAACCCTTATAGCTCCCTAACAAAAAAAAATTTTGGTTCCAAAATTGTGCTGATGTAAAGTAGACATGTGGGAAATGTTATTTATTAACTATTTTGTGTGACATATCTCTCTGATTTAAGGGCATAAAAATTCAAATTTTGAAAATTGCTAAATTTTCAAAATTTTTGCCAAATTTCCATTTTTTTCCACAAATAAACGCAAGTGATATCGAAGAAATTTTACCACAATCATGAAGTACAATATGTCACGAAAAAACAATCTCAGAATCAGGGGGATCCGTTGAAGCGTTCCAGAGTAATTACCTCATAAAGTGACAGTGGTCAGAATTGTAAAAATTGGCCTGGTCATTAACGTGCAAACCACCCTCGGGGGTTAAGGGGTTAAAGATCAGATAGTTGGGACTTTTTTGGGTTGAAGATAGGACTCAAAAAGCAAATCCCAAACCTACTGTCAGTTTTTAGAAAACAGTTTCTTCAAGGCCACGTTCAGTATTTGGTCAGTATTTTACATCAGTATTTGTAGCCAGAACCAGGAGTGGGTGATAAATACAGAAGTGGTGACGTGTTTCTATTATACTTTTCCTCTGATTGTGTCTTATATGTATGGAGGCGCTGGCTGACTGTTGGTCGGGGGAGATGTATATTGGGAATGTCTGATTTCTGACTGCCGATCGTATTGTTCATCCAGACATAAGCTGCCAGCCAAGGCGTCAGTCTGAGTCTTTCTCATGACCAAGAGCGTGCTCCTGTGTATGAGAGAGTCTGCCGATAGCCATCTAATGTGAGTGGGAACCATTACAGCCTGCATTTTAACCATGAGCTATATTCACAATTCTGCTGGTTTCCAATGGAAGCAGCTTCTCCAGTGCACTCAGTAAGAGAAGGCAGCTGTAGATGAGAATAGGCTATAAAGCATCATATAATGCAAAAACAAAGTACAAAGCAATACAAGTAGAGCATTTGCACAGTTGCTCTGTTTACAAAGGTTATATCAACATTGCAGGATCTGTTCACACTGCTACTAAGCTCAGATTCTTTGTGATTTGCTTCTTCAAAGCAGGAGTAGCATAATCTGTGGTACCTCCCATGAAGCCCCTTAGTGACCTGTGCCAAGTCAATGGAATCTCTTAGGATCTGCTATAAAGTATAAACCAAACAAGAAGACAATTGCAGCACTCACCAGTCATAAAAAATACCGCAATCTTATTTCAAAGAGTTAAAAAGCAGCAGGGAGGCATGTGAAACACTGGGGAGTTCGGACACCGGTGGTTCATGCTAGATAAGAGCTTCTTCCGGGTTCAATAACCAGCCGGTGTCTGTACTTTCCGGTGTTTCACATGCCTCCGCTGCTTTTTAACACAAATAAAATCGTAATTTTTTTAGGAATGGCGAGTGCAGAAATTGTCTTCTCTGTAAGGTTTACATGCTGTTTGCACTACTCTTTGCCGCTATTGAAGACTGGGTATGACTATACTGACAGTGCCAATATTCATTCTATGGACTTTCCAATATAAGCCCTCCTTCACGCGTCCTGGTGATTCCTGCACAGGAAAAACAGTGCTGGTGAGATCCGTGTCTGTGTGCCATCTGTATGTACGTACGTGCGCCTGGGAAAATTGGTACAGTTCATGCTGATCCCAGGGGCCGGCTGCTGAAGGCAACCTTCATCATTGTTGCCTGGTCACGCTGGTATCAAAGCGAGCAGGAGACAATGATGGGATTTATATTCAGCACCCATTGAGTACATCCTCTGTAAAATTAAGAATTAAATGAAAAAAATGACGTGGCTCCCGCATTATTTTCATAATCAGCAAAGGGAAAGCCAATCACTGGGGGCTGATATTACTAGCCAGGGAAAGGGGCCATTAGCCAAAAATGCTCCTTGGCTATTACTAACAGCTCACAGCTGGTTGATTAGCGTTTACTGACTAGATTACAGGGGGCCCCCAGAAAAAATATTGACTTATGGTCACCCTATAAATTCTAACCAGCAAAGGCGAAACAGACAGCTGTGGACTGATATTAATAGCCAGGGAAGGGGCCATGGATACAAGCCTCCTCCGAGGCTAGTAAGATCAGCCCTCAGCAGCCCCAGAAATGGCTGGCGTTTAGCCTCGCTCTTCCCACTTGCCTTTGGTCCGGTGGCAAGTGGAGTAATAGGGTTGGGGTTCATGTCAGCCTTGTATTGGCAGCTAACATCAACCCCAGGGGTTAGAAATGGAGAGGCGTCTATAAGACACCCCCATTACTAACCCCATAGTAAATTTTGAAATAAAACACACAGCAAGAATAACATTTTTTTTTATTTGAAATAAAAACAACAGCCTGTTTAAACATTAAAAAATCAAAAAAAGTTATACTCATCTTAATGCTAATCCATTGAAGCAATTGTCCCCTGTAAAAAAACAAAAATAACGAACTATATTCCTCACCTGTCCGACGTGGAAAGAATCCATACTATAGCATGCCATAATCCATCTATGCGACATGTGGTTCTCAAAATTAACAGTGGCATGATGTGACCGTTCATGTTTAAAACCATGGGAGAATGAGCTGCTGCAAGCGGGCCAATGGACTGCGGTGACCTCAATGAGATCACCACTATAGCACCATGAGAAAAATTATACGGCGCTGCGCTGAGCTCAGTGAGGCCACCGTAGTTCACCTTGAGAAATGCCTCACAGTGCTTCTGCTGAGCTCAGATCACCGCTAGCACTGAGAATTTTTCTCATGATGCCTAGTGGTGATCTCACTGAGGTCACCGCACTTCATCGGCCCGCTCGCGGCAGCTCATTCTCCACTGGTTTTCAGCATAAACGGTCACATCATGCCACCATTCATTTTGAAAAACACATGTCACGCAGATGGATTACGGCGTAGGACAGTATGGCTTCTTTTCACTTCGGACAGGTGAGGGATATAAATGTTTATTATTTTTGTTTTTTTAACAGGGAACAATGCCTTCAATGGATTAGGAATTAAGGTGAGTAACTGTGTTTTTAATTTTTAATAAGTGTTTAAACAGGGTGTTGTCTTATTTCAATAAAGGATTTTATTCCTGCTGTGTGTTTATTTCAAAACTTACTATGGGGTTAGTAATGGGGGCATCTTATAGACACCTCTACATTACTAACCCCTGGGCTTGATGTCAGCTGGCAATACAAAGTTGACATCAACCCCAACCCTGTTACCACACTTGCCACCGCACCAGGGCAAGTGGGAAGAACGAGGCTAAGCGCCAGAATTGGTGCATCTTATTGATGTGCCATTTCTGGGGCCGCTGAGAGCTGATTTTATTTGCCAGGGAGGGAGCCACCATCTATGGCCCTTTCCCTGTCTATAAATACCAGCCCACAGCTGTCTGTTTAGCCTTTGCTGGTTAGAATTCATAGGGGGACCGTACATCAATATTTTTCTGGGGTTCCCTTGTAGTCTAGCCAGTAAACGCTAATCAACCAGCTGCGAGCTGTTATTAATAGCCAGGGAACATTTTTGGCTAATGGCCCCTTTCGCTGGCTAGTAATATTAGCTCCCAGTGGTCGGCTTTCCCTCTGCTAGTTATAAAAAGGACGCGGGAGCCCAGGCCATTTTTTTAATTTAATTAAGTACTGAATACAACTTCCATCACTGTCTCCTGCTCGAGCTGATCTCAGCGAGAGCAGGCAACAATGATGAGAGTTGCCTTCAGCACCAGGGATCAGTACGAACTATACCACTTTTTACATGGCGCCAGTAGGTGTCACGCTGATGACACGTTCACGGCACGCATTTTGTCTGTGCTGCAAAAAAAAAAAAGAAATCTGACGTCTGCGGATTTTTCAGACAGTCCATGTGAAAAACCTGACGTGTGCACACCCATTGAATACAATGGGTGTGCGTATGTCTGTATATGCGGTCCTTAAAAAACGGATGGCATACAGACATACAAAACAGACGTGTGAAGGGGGCCTAAAGTGTGGTTTCTAAATGCCAGACATGCCAACAATGGATGAACTCATAGTAGAATAATTGGAAGCTCTTTATCAGGAATGTTATAACACTGTATTTAAATAGACATTGTCAAGATTTGGGTGAAAAAAATTATGCCTAAGGATTTATCCATATAACATGACGGTGGTTCCTATTCATCTGCCAGGAGATTGGTTTAAAAAGAGAAATACATATAAAGGTTAATAAACAGTCCTCGCTGCTGAAGTGTTTAGTTTAAAGTGCCAAGATCATCTTCAGCTTTTAGATCAAGCCAAAAGCCCCACCCGGCCTGTGGGTCACAGGGCATCTGTACAAAACCAACGTCTTTTATAGTAAAGGGTCATCGGCCTTCACGTGCTGGCCCGCGACACAAGATAATACAGGACGAAGAACAGTCCCACCAGCCCGGCTGACACATAGCACAGGAGCTTGCGATTATCCCGTCCAGAGCGAGCCATTCCTGTGAATCGCTTTACGCTGCCGCTCAGAAGGCCGGTCACACTCATAAAGTCCGAGTCCTAGGGGAAAGAAGAATGTAACTGTAATGTACAACACTGTAATGGTAATAATGGGCATTTAATACACCAGACACACAGGCAGCATCTTTAGAGGTAGTGCCAGCAGGTACATTTAAGGCATTTTTATAGGAATACCCCTTTAATTTTTACTTTTTCCAAAAAACCTTAGTTTTTTTAGGGTATGTATGTACATGCACGTATTTCTGCAAACCTCACTCAGATGAATAAAACAGTAGCAGAAGTGTCCAACAAAATCTGCCAGGTGTGAATATACCTTTATGGTGCAATTTTTTAGTATGTGTATATATACTATATATTAGCATTTCATTTATATTAATTCAGTATTTTGGAAACTTGAGAAATAAAAAAAAGACACTGCCGTCATAGATTGTACATGGTGTTATTGGGACACCAAATATATCTACACTGCTCAAAAAAATAAAGGGAACACTTAAACAACAGAATATAACTCCCAAGTAAATCAAACTTCTATGAAATCAAACTGTCCACTTAGGAAGCAACACTGGTTGACAATCAATTTCACATGCTGTTGTGCAAATGGAATAGACAATAGATGGAAATTATTGGCAATTATGAAGACACCCTCAATAAAGGAGTGGTTCTGCAGGTGGGGACCACAGACCACATCTCAGTACCAATGGTTTCTGGCTGATGTTTTGGTCACTTTTGAATGTTGGTTGTGCTTTCACACTCGTGGTAGCATGAGACGGACTCTACAACCCACAGAAGTTGCTCAGGTAGTGCAGCTCATCCAGGATGGCACATCAATGCGAGCTGTGGCAAGAAGGTTTGCGGTGTCTGTCAGCGTAGTGTCCAGAGGCTGGAGGTGCTACCAGGAGACAGGCCAGTACACCAGGAGACGTAGAGGGGGCCGTAGGAGGGCAACAACCCAGCAGCAGGACCGCTACCTCCACCTTTGTGCAAGGAGGAACAGGAGGAGCACTGCCAGAGCCCTAAAAAATTACCTCCAGCAGGCCACAAATGTGCATGTGTCTGCACAAATGGTTAGAAACCGACTCAATGAGGGTGGTATGAGGGCCCGACGTCCACAGATGGGGGTTGTGCTCACAGCCCAACACCGTGCAGGACACTTGGCATTTGCCACAGAACACCAGGATTGGCAAAGTCGCCACTGGCGCCCTGTGCTCTTCACAGATGAAAGCAGGTTCATACTGAGCACATGTGACAGAGGTGACAGAGTCTGGAGACGCAGTGGAGAGCGATCTGCTGCCTGCAACATCCTTCAGCATGACCGGTTTGGCAGTGGGTCAGTAATGGTCTGGGGTGGCATTTCTTTGGAAGGCCACACAGCCCTCCATGTGCTCGCCAGAGATAGCCTGACTGCCATTATGTACCGAGATGAGCTCCTCAGACCCCTTGTGAGACCATATGCTGGTGCGGTTGGCCCTGGGTTCCTCCTAATGCAGGACAATGCCAGACCTCATGTGGCTGGAGTGTGTCAGCAGTTCCTGCAAGATGAAGGCATTGAAGCTATGGACTGGCCCGCCCGTTCCCCAGACCTGAATCCGATTGAGCACATCTGGGACATCATGTCTCGCTCCATCCACCAACGTCACATTACACCACAGACTGTCCAGGAGTTGGCGGATGCTTTAGTCCAGGTCTGGGAGGAGATCCCACAGGAGACCATCCGCAACCTCATCAGGAGCATGCCCAGGCGTTGTAGGGAGGTCATATAGGCACGTGGAGGCCACACACAATACTGAGCCTCATTTTGACTTGTTTTAAGGACATTACATCAAAGCAGGATCAGCCTGTAGTGTGTTTTTCCACTTTAATTTTGGTGGTGACTCCAAATCCAGGCCTCCATTGGTTAATAAATTTGATTTCCATTGATGATTTTTGTGTGATTTTGTTGTCAGCACATTCAGCTTTGTACAGAACAAAGTATTCAATGAGAATATTTCATTCATTCAGATCTAGGATGTGTTATTTGAGTGTTCCCTTTATTTTTTTTGAGCAGTGTATATGATTTAGTATCTCTGGACGTATATCCAGTAAACATTCTGGCTCCCGATTCATCAGTCTTTGCACCTTTTTTCTGAGTCATATAACTCGGATGAGGATCGCAACGCAAAGCTCGGACTGGCTGTCTGCTCTCCCAACCCAGGAGTGACAGCTGCACAGAAATACAAGCTGTCAAGCCCGACGGCCAGTCCAAGCATTGCGTTGCGATCCTTGTCCGAGTTATATGGCCGTCTGACTCTTCCCTAATAGTGACTATAATGTTTGTGCTTTATTCATCATTTAATTTGTGCCTAAGCTTACTTTGTTTCCTCTTTTTTTTTTCTCTTGAGGAAACCAAGTAAAGTTGAAACAAAGTGAACTTTCCGATGTTGTCAGTAATAGTACGCACCATGTCGGAAAGGCCGATTCAGCGGGGGCTCCGGCGCTGAGCCCGCACTGAACCAGGCACATGTCAGCTGATTCTTACAGCTGACATGTGCTCACAACAACTGGTGGAATCGCGATCCACCCGCGGCTGTTAACTAGTTAAATGCTGCTGTCAATCTGACAGCGACATTTAACAGCACCGTGCCGGAAGCGCGGCCTTAGTCCAGCCCATCAGTGACCCCGTCACGTGATCGCGGGTCACTGATGGGTGGGCATGGCAACCCGGGGTCTGCAGCAGACCCCTGTGGTTGTCATGAAAAGATTGCTAGGAGCGCCACCTAGTGGTCGGCATTCATAGCACAGGAGCATTTCTCTTGCATACAAGCGATCTGCTCGTCGCCTGTATGCAGTAGAAGCAATCATAAAACTGCAGCTTCAAGTCTCCTATGGAGACTATAGAAGCAAGCAGAAAGTGTAAAAAAAAGGTTTTTAAAAATATAAAAAGTTTAAATCACCCCCCTTTCGCCCCATTCAAAATAAAAATAAACCCCACATACACATATTTGGTATCGCCGCATTCAGAATCGCCAGATCTATCAATATAAAAAAATAATTAATCCGATCGGTAAACGGCGTAACGAGAAAAAAAATTCCAAACGCCAGAATTACGGTTTTTGGTTGCCGCAATATTGCAGTAAAATGCAATAAAGGGCGATCAAAACATTGGATCTACCCCAAAATTATATCAATAAAAACGTCAGCTCGAAACGCAAAAAATAAGCCCTCACCTGGCCCCAGATCACAAAAAATGGCGCTTTTTAGCAAACTTTGGATTTTTTTTTTCAACCACTTAAATAAAAAAAAAACCTATACATGTTTGGCATCTACAAACTCGTAATGACCTGGAGAATAAGAATGGCAGGTCAGTTTTAGCATTCAGTGAACGTGGTAAAAAAAACAACTGGAATTGCATTTTTTTTTGCAATTTCACCGCACTTGGAATTATTTTCCCTGTTTTCCCATACACGATATGGTAAAACCAGTGATGGCGTTTAAAAGTACAACTCGTCCTGCAAAAAATAAGCCCTCACATGGCCATATTGAATGAAAAATAAAAGTTCTGGCTCAGGAAAGAAGGGGAGCAAAAAACGAAAATTGCTCTGGTCATGAAGGGGTTAAACAAACAAACAAAAAGCACAAATTAAATAATCACTAAGGTACAAACAAAGTCACTATTACAATTATTTTTACACTGGAAAAAAGTGCAAAGACAATGATAAACCGGGGGCCATAATGTTTATTAAATGTATGTGCAGAGATATTAAATCATATGGACATATGTGGTGTCCCTATAACGTGTAAAATATATGACGGCAGTATCACTTTATTTCTGCATTTTCCAAAATACTACATTAATAGAAATGAGACTGTAAACTTCCGTGCAGCCTGAGCTGCGCACATACAGATATGGGTTATGCCAGTCATACACGGACATGACAGGCTGTAGTTCACATGGCTACCACTGGGTGGCCACACAGAAGTATCAGACATTTTCCAGCAGCAAATCACAAAAATCACTAGATCTGCACCAACTCCAAACCATTCTGTTCATGATTCTTCACAATGATAAAGGGGTCCAAAATCAAAATAATAAAAAAAATAATTGAAACAAAAAAACGGAATTTTTTTGCCTTTAAACAGAACCACATCTGTCCAAGGCATTACAGTCAGCCCCTTTAACATGAATTGGGGTGAGATGCAATACCAGACACAGTCCATGGACAAACATGGTGTTTTGGGGGGTAAGTTAGACCCTTTAATTTAATTGTGTACAACCACGTTCATTTGATCCAATCAGAGCTAGATAGGGGATCCTCACCATGCCATCCAGGTAATTGTTATGATCGTCAGCATCTCGGTCAATGTCCAGTGCAAGCTGCAGAAAAAACACAAGTCCATTATCACAGGAGGAGACTAAATATTGGATGGTGTAAAATTGGTCTGAGAAAGGCAGTAACTAATGCCATTAAGATCAAAAATCAGGAACAGCTCCCTAACCCTACACAAAAAGGGTCTGCATGAGATGCCTTCAGCCAGAGACAGCGCCACTTTTGTTCGTAGGCTGTGTCTGGTATTGCAGCACTGTCTCTTACCCTTCAATGGGTCTGGGGTAGGGATGAGCGGACCTGTGGAGTACTCTATAGCTCTCTCAAACTTTACAATTCAGGTGCGCACATCTCTAGTCTGAGTTCTCACAGCAAACCCGGCCTATAGACAAAGGTGACGTTCCCAGAAAAAGCTTTCATTGTTTTACATGACACCTTGAATAGGCTTTGTTAAAGCACCACTCCCATCAAAGTTTTCATCCTCTCAATATATTGCAGTCATCATATTATATAGCACTGTGTCCTAACTGTTGCTCATTTTGCCTTTCTACCCAGCTAATTCTTCTCTTTTCCATTAGGTCTCTGACATCATGTTATTAAACACTGACTAGCTGAATCCTTCTAAGCTCTATGTAGAAACAGGAGGTCTATTTTCCCTGCATGAGTCATCATCACTGCAAAAGTCTCTGGCAGGAGGAGGAGGGGGCAGCTGGGTCATTAGATGAAGAGGGGAATGATAAATGCAGGGAAAAGAGACTTCCTGTTTCTACATAGAGCAGAGAAAAGAGAAGAATTAGCTGGGTAGAAAGGGAAAATGAGCAATTGTAAGTGCACAGAGTTATATACTATGATAATTGCACTATATTAAGAGGATAAAAACTTTGATGGGAAGAGGAGTGCTTCTTTAATTATCTTTCTTAATCTCTATGGGAATAATAAGGGGGAGCAGCTGCCAGGCAAGAGGTAGCAAAATAATTAAAAATATCAATACTGTTCAAAAGTTAAGCTCTGCCGACAAAAACCTGGTGAGTGAGGCAGAGCTGCCAGCGCTTGTCACTGCATGTGTTGCATTCATTGCACTCACCGATTTCAGCCGAGTCACTTTGGAGGAGAGGTTTTCAGTAAGACGCTTATTCTCTGCATCCAGCATCTCATCCACTGCTCCTGTGTTGGAACCTGCAGACAAAGAAAGTGGTCAAAAGAAAATGAGAGTTGTAGTATTCTCCACAGGGACCGGCTAGCCATGCACTATAGCCATTTCTCTGCTAATTCTGACAATCTAGCATTTGTCACCTCTATTTGCCAGCGATCTGAAAGGGGGGCTTATAAAGGGGGTTTTCCACTGTCTAGGTCACGTCTGTATGAATAGGCATGGAGCAAGGTAGGAGACTCTTCACCCCAGACATAGCAGGTCTCAGCTAATGGAAGCCCTTCTTATACAAGGAGGAGCTTTTCTAACTTCTGTAGTGTATGCACCAGGTAAGCTGCCAGCGCATGCATTACATGAGCCAATGGCCACTATGTAAAAGAGCAGAGTGCCCTCTGCACACCTGAATGGCACAGCAGAGTCCGCACTCATTTACATGGCGGTCTAGGGGTGACAGATGCCATTGTCTGCAGTCCAGATCAGTGAATGATACTCCTGACATACAACTCCAACATATGCCATTGTATAGGAATACTGGTTGGGATTCCCATCACCACTTATCCTACTAATGGACATCTTCATGGCTCAGAGGGGGAAAGTGAAGAGTCACCAACAGCAGGATGAAGAAGGCTCCTTAATACAACCCGCTCCACAGATAAGGTGCTTCAGCCTGAAATACAGAGACGTATTGTAAAAGGACAGGTGGCCTCACAGGCTGGGATGGATGAAAGGATAAAGGATGGTAAAAAGAGTACACCTCTGAGAGTTGTCCTTGTACCATGTCTCTCTCAGCACATTGAGACTTAAAAGCTACTCCTTCTTCATCCTGCTCTTGTTGACTCTTCACTCTGCAGCCCTGGATTCATACAACCAGGAATGCTCTCTGTATATCCAGACACTGCCGTCTCCGCTCAGCCTAGCAATTCGCCTGGTCAATGATGGGACGTATGGCGGCACTTATTCATCTGGATGTTATATAAGGGGAGGCTGCTTAAAGGGAACCTGTCAGCACAGAATGACTGTTCAAACCAAGTACAGGCACTCAGTGCATTGTCCCACCTGCTTGTCTTCCATCTATCTCTGCCCTTCTCTGGACCTATGAAGCCAGAGCTGTCAATCAAAAAGGGTAGTGTGCTGATATATGGAAAACAAATAGGTGGGAAAATGTAGTTAAGTGTTTGTCAGCGACATGGAGCACAGAGTGCCAGTAGCTGGTTTAAGACTGTCCCTTTAGGACTGACATGCACATTAGATTGTGGTCGGACAAATGATGGTTCAGCCACAATCATCTCTGCCGTCTCTCCATACACAAGTGCTCAGTCCACCAGCGCTCATGCGCTCTCTATGAGACATCTCTGCCGTCTCTCCATACACAAGTGCTCAGTCCACCAGCGCTCCTGCGCTCTCTATGAGACATCTCTGCCATCTCTCCATACACAAGTGCTCAGTCCACCAGCGCTCCTGTGCTCTCTATGAGACATCTCTGCCGTCTCTCCATACACAAGTGCTCAGTCCACCAGCGCTCCTGCGCTCTCTATGAGACATCTCTGCCATCTCTCCATACACAAGTGCTCAGTCCACCAGCGCTCCTGCGCTCTCTATGAGACATCTCTGCCGTCTCTCCATACACAAGTGCCCATTCCACCAGCGCTCCTGCGCTCTCTATGAGACATCTCTGCCGTCTCTCCATACACAAGTGCCCATTCCACCAGCGCTCCTGCGCTCTCTATGAGACATCTCTGCCGTCTCTCCATACACAAGTGCTCAGTCCACCAGCGCTCCTGCGCTCTCTATGAGACATCTCTGCCGTCTCTCCATACACAAGTGCTCAGTCCACCAGCGCTCCTGCGCTCTCTATGAGACATCTCTGCCGTCTCTCCATACACAAGTGCTCAGTCCACCAGCGCTCCTGCGCTCTCTATGAGACATCTCTGCCGTCTCTCCATACACAAGTGCTCAGTCCACCAGCGCTCCTGCGCTCTCTATGAGACATCTCTGCCGTCTCTCCATACACAAGTGCCCGTTCCACCGGCGGCTCCTGTGCTATCTATGAGACATCTCTGCCATCTCTCCATACACAAGTGCAGATTCCACCAGCGCTCCTGCGCTCTCTATGAGACATCTCTGCCGTCTCTCCATACACAAGTGCTCAGTCCACCAGCGCTCCTGCGCTCTCTATGAGACATCTCTGCCGTCTCTCCATACACAAGTGCTCAGTCCACCAGCGCTCCTGCGCTCTCTATGAGACATCTCTGCCGTCTCTCCATACACAAGTGCCCGTTCCACCAGCGCTCCTGCGCTCTCTATGAGACATCTCTGCCGTCTCTCCATACACAAATGCTCAGTCCACCAGTGCTCCTGCGCTCTCTATGAGACATCTCTGCCGTCTCTCCATACACAAGTGCCCGTTCCACAAGCGCTCCTGCGCTCTCTATGAGACATCTCTGCCGTCTCTCCATACACAAGTGCCCGTTCCACCAGCGGCTCCTGTGCTCTCTATGAGACATCTCTGCCGTCTCTCCATACACAAGTGCCCGTTCCACCAGCGGCTCCTGTGCTCTCTATGAGACATCTCTGCCGTCTCTCCATACACAAGTGCCCATTCCACTAGCGCTCCTGTGCTCTCTATGAGACATCTCTGCCGTCTCTCCATACACAAGTGCTCAGTCCACCAGCGCTCCTGCGCTCTCTATGAGACATCTCTGCCGTCTCTCCATACACAAGTGCCCGTTCCACCAGCGCTCCTGCGCTCTCTATGAGACATCTCTGCCGTCTCTCCATACACAAATGCTCAGTCCACCAGTGCTCCTGCGCTCTCTATGAGACATCTCTGCCGTCTCTCCATACACAAGTGCCCGTTCCACAAGCGCTCCTGCGCTCTCTATGAGACATCTCTGCCGTCTCTCCATACACAAGTGCCCGTTCCACCAGCGGCTCCTGTGCTCTCTATGAGACATCTCTGCCGTCTCTCCATACACAAGTGCCCGTTCCACCAGCGGCTCCTGTGCTCTCTATGAGACATCTCTGCCGTCTCTCCATACACAAGTGCCCATTCCACTAGCGCTCCTGTGCTCTCTATGAGACATCTCTGCCGTCTCTCCATACACAAGTGCTCAGTCCACCAGCGCTCCTGCGCTCTCTATGAGACATCTCTGCCGTCTCTCCATACACAAGTGCCCGTTCCACCAGCGCTCCTGCGCTCTCTATGAGACATCTCTGCCGTCTCTCCATACACAAATGCTCAGTCCACCAGTGCTCCTGCGCTCTCTATGAGACATCTCTGCCGTCTCTCCATACACAAGTGCCCGTTCCACAAGCGCTCCTGCGCTCTCTATGAGACATCTCTGCCGTCTCTCCATACACAAGTGCCCGTTCCACCAGCGGCTCCTGTGCTCTCTATGAGACATCTCTGCCGTCTCTCCATACACAAGTGCCCGTTCCACCAGCGGCTCCTGTGCTCTCTATGAGACATCTCTGCCGTCTCTCCATACACAAGTGCCCGTTCCACTAGCGCTCCTGTGCTCTCTATGAGACATCTCTGTTGTCTCTCCATACACAAGTGCCCGTTCCACTAGCGCTCCTGTGCTCTCTATGAGACATCTCTGTTGTCTCTCCATACACAAGTGCCCGTTCCACCAGCGCTCCTGCGCTCTCTATGAGACATCGCTGCCGTCTCTCCATACACAAGTGCCCGTTCCACCAGCGCTCCTGTGCTCTCTATGAGACATCTCTGTTGTCTCTCCATACACAAGTGCCCGTTCCACTAGCGCTCCTGTGCTCTCTATGAGACATCTCTGCCGTCTCTCCATACACAAGTTCCAATTCCACTAGCGCTCCTGTGCTCTCTATGAGACATCTCTGTTGTCTCTCCATACACAAGTGCCCGTTCCACCAGCGCTCCTGTGCTCTCTATGAGACATCTCTGCCGTCTCTCCATACACAAGTGCCCGTTCCACCAGCGCTCCTGTGCTCTCTCTGAGACATCTCTGCCGTCTCTCCATACACAAGTGCTCAGTCCACCAGCGCTCCTGTGCTCTCTATGAGACATCTCTGCCGGTGGCTTATCTCCGGGAGGACAAAGCGATTGGCACTCTGAAATTGTACATGTCTGATTAACATCTCCCCCGACAATCAGTCGGCAGGGGCCCCAATACATAGGT
Source organism: Phyllobates terribilis (assembly GCF_046119375.1). NCBI lineage: Eukaryota > Metazoa > Chordata > Amphibia > Anura > Dendrobatidae > Phyllobates > Phyllobates terribilis. Next base: position 26,465,448 of record NW_027362773.1, read on the forward strand.
GACTTTTGATCAGACCTGCCAATATCGCTGTTAGTCCAACATGTATGGGGACCTTTAAAGCGATCCTGTCATGTTGAAATTGCTATCTGATCTGCAGGCAGGATGTTATAGGGCAGAGGAGCTGATCAGACAGATATTTGTGGGAAAAGGATCAGTAAAACTGGTATTTTATTCACCAGAATCCCCTGTGTTTGTACATATAAGTGAGTCCAGTGGGCGGTGCTCGTCAGTGACTGACAGTCCTTCCTGTATGCTGGTGCATGCAGACACAGCTGTCAATCATGGGTAGGACCGCCCACTGGACTCACACATACAAACACAGGGGATTTTGGTATATCTTTCCCACAGACCTCTCACCCTTTCTGATCAGCGCTGTCTATACCGCCAGAGTAACCCTGAAGAAGAGAACACCCCCACAGGCGCCAGTCCTTCATCCATAGCGACCTGTGATAACAATACACTGACAGGTCCTGGTGGCACTGGTGGCTTTATGTCACAATCAGGGATTTTACAAGGGAAAATATTAAATCCTAAGCGTTTTAGTCTGCCCCCGTCTGGAGGGGCCGCAGCAGTCACACGTCCGATGCCCCGGGGCTGCCAGCAATCAGCACAGGGCACGGACCACTAAACCCCTGGACGTGGCACAGTCTGACCCGTGGGCCACCTATCTTGCTACCAGTGACCCGGGCAGCAGAAGCACAAATCCAAGCTGCCCAGTATGGCCTTGTATCTGCAGGCTCTCAGGGCATGCTGGGAGTTGTAGTGTCAGAGCAGCAGGAGGCCAGGGAGTACATACAGCCCATGGATAGGCGTCCTACCTCATATACAAACCCTAAAGACAGTGACAGGTCAGAGGCTGACCTTACATGGACTTCCCCTTTAAGCCATAACAAACCACGACACTGTCACAAAGCGGCGACACAAATCCCACCACACACCGCCATACTACTCTCCAGCCTATACACACAGAGCAGCGTTACCGGCTGCCCGGAGAGCGCAGAGCACTGTTACCTCGGCCCCAGTCCGCCATGTTTGTTTGCTTCCGCTCAGTGAGCTGGCAGGTTCATCGACGTCACTCGGATTCACTGACGTCATCAGGCCCGCCTACCCAGATGACGTGGGGACGAAAGGCGGACACTCGTGTATCCACAAATGAAAGCCGCGCCCCGTATGCAAATCATCGCGTCACGCTGCTAGGCTTGTGGTAGGAGAGCCATAAACGCTCATTGTTGCCCTCTACTGGCAAATGCACGGAAAAGCGTTCAGAAAAAATGAAAAACACGAAGGAAAATTTTTTTTTTATTTATAATCTACCAGAATTAACAGATTCAATTTCCCAGTAATCAGTAACAAAGAAAAAACCTAATAACTAAGCAGTTCTGTAAACTGTGCAGAGGTCAGAGGGTCAGAGTGCCAGGAAAGCAAGCACACAGGTACATGGCGTCATACAGGGAAGCAGCAGCCAGTGCCCGGATCACAGCACATACACAGCCTCAATATAACGCTGATCAGTGCCCGGATCACATCACATACACAGCCTCAATATAACGCTGATCAGTGCCCGGATCACAGCACATACACAGCCTCAATATAACGCTGATCAGTGCCCGGATCACATCACATACACAGCCTCAATATAACGCTGATCAGTGCCCGGATCACATCACATACACAGCCTCAATATAACACTGATCAGTGCCCGGATCACATCACATACACAGCCTCAATATAACGCTGATCAGTGCCCGGATCACAGCACATACACAGCCTCAATATAACGCTGATCAGTGCCCGGATCACATCACATACACAGCCTCAATATAACGCTGATCAGTGCCCGGATCACAGCACATACACAGCCTCAATATAACGCTGATCAGTGCCCGGATCACAGCACACATCACACCACATACACAGCCTCAATATAACGCTGATCAGTGCCCGGATCACAGCACATACACAGCCTCAATATAACGCTGATCAGTGCCCGGATCACAGCACATACACAGCCTCAATATAACGCTGATCAGTGCCCGGATCACAGCACATACCCAGCCTCAATATAACGCTGATCAGTGCCCGCATCACATCACACCAAATACACAGCCTCAATATAACGCTGATCAGTGCCCGGATCACATCACACCACATACACAGCCTCAATATAACGCTGATCAGTGCCCGCATCACAGCACACATCACACCACATACACAGCCTCAATATAACGCTGATCAGTGCCCGCATCACATCACACCACATACACAGCCTCAATATAACGCTGATCAGTGCCCGCATCACATCACACCACATACACAGCCTCAATATAACGCTGATCAGTGCCCGGATCACATCACACCACATACACAGCCTCAATATAACGCTGATCAGTGCCCGGATCACATCACACCACATACACAGCCTCAATATAACGCTGATCAGTGCCCGGATCACATCACACCACATACACAGCCTCAATATAACGCTGATCAGTGCCCGCATCACATCACACCACATACACAGCCTCAATATAACGCTGATCAGTGCCCGCATCACATCACACCACATACACAGCCTCAATACAACGCTGATCAGTGCCCGGATCACAGCACATACACAGCCTCAATATAACGCTGATCAGTGCCCGGATCACAGCACATACACAGCCTCAATATAACGCTGATCAGTGCCCGGATCACAGCACATACACAGCCTCAATATAACGCTGATCAGTGCCCGGATCACAGCACATACACAGCCTCAATATAACGCTGATCAGTGCCCGGATCACAGCACATACACAGCCTCAATATAACGCTGATCAGTGCCCGGATCACATCACATACACAGCCTCAATATAACGCTGATCAGTGCCCGGATCACAGCACATACACAGCCTCAATATAACGCTGATCAGTGCCCGGATCACAGCACACATCACACCACATACACAGCCTCAATATAACGCTGATCAGTGCCCGGATCACAGCACATACACAGCCTCAATATAACGCTGATCAGTGCCCGGATCACAGCACATACACAGCCTCAATATAACGCTGATCAGTGCCCGGATCACAGCACATACACAGCCTCAATATAACGCTGATCAGTGCCCGGATCACAGCACATACACAGCCTCAATATAACGCTGATCAGTGCCCGGATCACAGCACATACACAGCCTCAATATAACGCTGATCAGTGCCCGGATCACACCACATACCCAGCCTCAATATAACGCTGATCAGTGCCCGCATCACATCACACCAAATACACAGCCTCAATATAACGCTGATCAGTGCCCGGATCACATCACACCACATACACAGCCTCAATATAACGCTGATCAGTGCCCGCATCACAGCACACATCACACCACATACACAGCCTCAATATAACGCTGATCAGTGCCCGCATCACATCACACCACATACACAGCCTCAATATAACGCTGATCAGTGCCCGCATCACAGCACACATCACACCACATACACAGCCTCAATATAACGCTGATCAGTGCCCGGATCACATCACACCACATACACAGCCTCAATATAACGCTGATCAGTGCCCGGATCACATCACACCACATACACAGCCTCAATATAACGCTGATCAGTGCCCGCATCACATCACACCACATACACAGCCTCAATATAACGCTGATCAGTGCCCGCATCACATCACACCACATACACAGCCTCAATATAACGCTGATCAGTGCCCGGATCATATCACACATCACACCACATACACAGCCTCAATATAACGCTGATCAGTGCCCGCATCACATCACACCACATACACAGCCTCAATATAACGCTGATCAGTGCCCGGATCACAGCACATACACAGCCTCAATATAACGCTGATCAGTGCCCGCATCACATCACAGCACATACACAGCCTCAATATAACGCTGATCAGTGCCCGCATCACATCACACCACATACACAGCCTCAATATAACGCTGATCAGTGCCCGGATCACAGCACATACACAGCCTCAATATAACGCTGATCAGTGCCCGGATCACAGCACATACACAGCCTCAATATAACGCTGATCAGTGCCCGGATCACAGCACATACACAGCCTCAATATAACGCTGATCAGTGCCCGGATCACAGCACATACACAGCCTCAATATAACGCTGATCAGTGCCCGGATCACAGCACATACACAGCCTCAATATAACGCTGATCAGTGCCCGGATCACAGCACATACACAGCCTCAATATAACGCTGATCAGTGCCCGGATCACAGCACATACACAGCCTCAATATAACGCTGATCAGTGCCCGGATCACACCACATACACAGCCTCAATATAACGCTGATCAGTGCCCGCATCACATCACACCACATACACAGCCTCAATATAACGCTGATCAGTGCCCGGATCATATCACACATCACACCACATACACAGCCTCAATATAACGCTGATCAGTGCCCGCATCACATCACACCACATACACAGCCTCAATATAACGCTGATCAGTGCCCGGATCACATCACACCACATACACAGCCTCAATATAACGCTGATCAGTGCCCGGATCACAGCACATACACAGCCTCAATATAACGCTGATCAGTGCCCGGATCACAGCACATACACAGCCTCAATATAACGCTGATCAGTGCCCGGATCACAGCACATACACAGCCTCAATATAACGCTGATCAGTGCCCGGATCACAGCACATACACAGCCTCAATATAACGCTGATCAGTGCCCGGATCACAGCACATACACAGCCTCAATATAACGCTGATCAGTGCCCGGATCACACCACATACCCAGCCTCAATATAACGCTGATCAGTGCCCGCATCACATCACACCAAATACACAGCCTCAATATAACGCTGATCAGTGCCCGCATCATATCACACATCACATCACATACACAGCCTCAATATAACGCTGATCAGTGCCCGGATCACATCACACCACATACACAGCCTCAATATAACGCTGATCAGTGCCCGCATCACATCACACCACATACACAGCCTCAATATAACGCTGATCAGTGCCCGGATCACATCACACCACATACACAGCCTCAATATAACGCTGATCAGTGCCCGCATCACATCACAGCACATACACAGCCTCAATATAACGCTGATCAGTGCCCGCATCACATCACACCACATACACAGCCTCAATATAACGCTGATCAGTGCCCGCATCACATCACACCACATACACAGCCTCAATAGAACGCTGATCAGTGCCCGGATCACATCACACATCACACCACATACACAGCCTCAATATAACGCTGATCAGTGCCCGCATCACATCATACCACATACACAGCCTCAATATAACGCTGATCAGTGCCCGGATCACATCACACCACATACACAGCCTCAATATAACGCTGATCAGTGCCCGCATCACATCACACCACATACACAGCCTCAATATAACGCTGATCAGTGCCCGCATCACATCACAGCACATACACAGACTCAATATAACGCTGATCAGTGCCCGCATCACATCACACCACATACACAGCCTCAATATAACGCTGATCAGTGCCCGCATCACATCACACCACATACACAGCCTCAATACAACGCTGATCAGTGCCCGGATCACAGCACATACACAGCCTCAATATAACGCTGATCAGTGCCCGGATCACAGCACATACACAGCCTCAATATAACGCTGATCAGTGCCCGGATCACAGCACATACACAGCCTCAATATAACGCTGATCAGTGCCCGGATCACAGCACATACACAGCCTCAATATAACGCTGATCAGTGCCCGGATCACAGCACATACACAGCCTCAATATAACGCTGATCAGTGCCCGGATCACATCACATACACAGCCTCAATATAACGCTGATCAGTGCCCGGATCACAGCACATACACAGCCTCAATATAACGCTGATCAGTGCCCGGATCACAGCACACATCACACCACATACACAGCCTCAATATAACGCTGATCAGTGCCCGGATCACAGCACATACACAGCCTCAATATAACGCTGATCAGTGCCCGGATCACAGCACATACACAGCCTCAATATAACGCTGATCAGTGCCCGGATCACAGCACATACACAGCCTCAATATAACGCTGATCAGTGCCCGGATCACAGCACATACACAGCCTCAATATAACGCTGATCAGTGCCCGGATCACAGCACATACACAGCCTCAATATAACGCTGATCAGTGCCCGGATCACACCACATACCCAGCCTCAATATAACGCTGATCAGTGCCCGCATCACATCACACCAAATACACAGCCTCAATATAACGCTGATCAGTGCCCGGATCACATCACACCACATACACAGCCTCAATATAACGCTGATCAGTGCCCGCATCACAGCACACATCACACCACATACACAGCCTCAATATAACGCTGATCAGTGCCCGCATCACATCACACCACATACACAGCCTCAATATAACGCTGATCAGTGCCCGCATCACAGCACACATCACACCACATACACAGCCTCAATATAACGCTGATCAGTGCCCGGATCACATCACACCACATACACAGCCTCAATATAACGCTGATCAGTGCCCGGATCACATCACACCACATACACAGCCTCAATATAACGCTGATCAGTGCCCGCATCACATCACACCACATACACAGCCTCAATATAACGCTGATCAGTGCCCGCATCACATCACACCACATACACAGCCTCAATATAACGCTGATCAGTGCCCGGATCATATCACACATCACACCACATACACAGCCTCAATATAACGCTGATCAGTGCCCGCATCACATCACACCACATACACAGCCTCAATATAACGCTGATCAGTGCCCGGATCACAGCACATACACAGCCTCAATATAACGCTGATCAGTGCCCGCATCACATCACAGCACATACACAGCCTCAATATAACGCTGATCAGTGCCCGCATCACATCACACCACATACACAGCCTCAATATAACGCTGATCAGTGCCCGGATCACAGCACATACACAGCCTCAATATAACGCTGATCAGTGCCCGGATCACAGCACATACACAGCCTCAATATAACGCTGATCAGTGCCCGGATCACAGCACATACACAGCCTCAATATAACGCTGATCAGTGCCCGGATCACAGCACATACACAGCCTCAATATAACGCTGATCAGTGCCCGGATCACAGCACATACACAGCCTCAATATAACGCTGATCAGTGCCCGGATCACAGCACATACACAGCCTCAATATAACGCTGATCAGTGCCCGGATCACAGCACATACACAGCCTCAATATAACGCTGATCAGTGCCCGGATCACACCACATACACAGCCTCAATATAACGCTGATCAGTGCCCGCATCACATCACACCACATACACAGCCTCAATATAACGCTGATCAGTGCCCGGATCATATCACACATCACACCACATACACAGCCTCAATATAACGCTGATCAGTGCCCGCATCACATCACACCACATACACAGCCTCAATATAACGCTGATCAGTGCCCGGATCACATCACACCACATACACAGCCTCAATATAACGCTGATCAGTGCCCGGATCACAGCACATACACAGCCTCAATATAACGCTGATCAGTGCCCGGATCACAGCACATACACAGCCTCAATATAACGCTGATCAGTGCCCGGATCACAGCACATACACAGCCTCAATATAACGCTGATCAGTGCCCGGATCACAGCACATACACAGCCTCAATATAACGCTGATCAGTGCCCGGATCACAGCACATACACAGCCTCAATATAACGCTGATCAGTGCCCGGATCACAGCACATACACAGCCTCAATATAACGCTGATCAGTGCCCGGATCACAGCACATACACAGCCTCAATATAACGCTGATCAGTGCCCGGATCACACCACATACCCAGCCTCAATATAACGCTGATCAGTGCCCGCATCACATCACACCAAATACACAGCCTCAATATAACGCTGATCAGTGCCCGCATCATATCACACATCACATCACATACACAGCCTCAATATAACGCTGATCAGTGCCCGGATCACATCACACCACATACACAGCCTCAATATAACGCTGATCAGTGCCCGCATCACATCACACCACATACACAGCCTCAATATAACGCTGATCAGTGCCCGGATCACATCACACCACATACACAGCCTCAATATAACGCTGATCAGTGCCCGCATCACATCACAGCACATACACAGCCTCAATATAACGCTGATCAGTGCCCGCATCACATCACACCACATACACAGCCTCAATATAACGCTGATCAGTGCCCGCATCACATCACACCACATACACAGCCTCAATAGAACGCTGATCAGTGCCCGGATCACATCACACATCACACCACATACACAGCCTCAATATAACGCTGATCAGTGCCCGCATCACATCATACCACATACACAGCCTCAATATAACGCTGATCAGTGCCCGGATCACATCACACCACATACACAGCCTCAATATAACGCTGATCAGTGCCCGCATCACATCACACCACATACACAGCCTCAATATAACGCTGATCAGTGCCCGCATCACATCACAGCACATACACAGACTCAATATAACGCTGATCAGTGCCCGCATCACATCACACCACATACACAGCCTCAATATAACGCTGATCAGTGCCCGCATCACATCACACCACATACACAGCCTCAATAGAACGCTGATCAGTGCCCGGATCACATCACGCATCACACCACATACACAGCCTCAATATAACGCTGATCAGTGCCCGCATCACATCGCACCACATACACAGCCTCAATAGAACGCTGATCAGTGCCCGGATCACATCACACCACATACACAGCCTCAATATAACGCTGATCAGTGCCCGCATCACATCACACCACATACACAGCCTCAATATAACGCTGATCAGTGCCCTGATACATAGCGCCATATACATAGTGCCATATAGTGCTCATATAAATAGCGCCATATAGTGCTCATATAAATAGCGCCATATAGTGCTCATATAAATAGCGCCATTCAGTGAGCATATAAATAGCGCCATATAGTGCTCATATAAATAGCGCCATATAGTGCTCATATAAATAGCGCCATACAGTGAGCATATAAATAGCGCCATATAGTGCTCATATAAATAGCGCCATACAGTAAGCATATAAATAGCGCCATACAGTGCTCATATAAATAGTGCCATATAGTGCTCATATAAATAGTGCCATATAGTGCTCATATAAATAATGCCATATAGTGCTCATATAAATAGCGCCATACAGTGAGCATATAAATAGCGCCATATAGTGCTTATATAAATAGCACCATATAGTGCTCATATAAATAGCGCCATACAGTGAGCATATAAATAGCGCCATATAGTGCTCATATAAATAGTGCCATATAGTGCTCATATAAATAGCGCCATATAGTGCTCATATAAATAGCGCCATATAGTGCTCATATAAATAGCGCCATACAATGAGCATATAAATAGCGCCATATAGTGATCATATAAATAGCACCATATAGTGCTCATATAAATAGCGCCATACAGTGAGGATATAAATAGCGCCATATAGTGCTCATATAAATAGTGCCATATAGTGCTCATATAAATAGTGCCATATAGTGCTCATATAAATAATGCCATATAGTGCTCATATAAATAGTGCCATACAGTGAGCATATAAATAGCGCCATATAGTGCTCATATAAATAGCACCATATAGTGCTCATATAAATAGCGCCATACAGTGAGCATATAAATAGCGCCATACAGTGCTCATATAAATAGCGCCATACAGTGCTCATATAAATAGCGCCATACAGTGCTCATATAAATAGCGCCATATAGTGCTCATATAAATAGCGCCATATAGTGCTCATATAAATAGCGCCATATAGTGCTCATATATAGCGCCATATAGTGCTCATATAAATAGCGCCATATAGTGCTCATATATATAGCGCCATATAGTGCTCATATATATAGCGCCATATAGTGCTCATATAAATCGCGCCATATAGTGCTCATATAAATAGCGCCATATAGTGCTCATATAAATAGCGCCATATAGTGCTCATATAAATAGTGCCATATAGTGCCATATAGTGCTCATATAAATAGTGCCATATAGTGCTCATATAAATAGCGCCATATAGTGCTCATATAAATCGCGCCATATAGAACTAATATAAAGAGTGCCATATAGTGCTCATATAAATAGCGCCATATAGAACTAATATAAAGAGTGCCATATAGTGCTCATATAAATAGTGCCATATAGTGCTCATATAAATAGTGCCATATAGTGCTCATATAAATAGCGCCATATAGAACTAATATAAAGAGTGCCATATAGTGCTCATATAAATAGTGCCATATAGTGCTCATATAAATAGTGCTCATATAAATAGCGCCATATAGTGCTCATATAAATAGCGCCATATAGTGCTCATATAAATAGCGCCATTCAGTGAGCATATAAATAGCGCCATATAGTGCTCATATAAATAGCGCCATATAGTGCTCATATAAATAGCGCCATATAGTGCTCATATAAATAGCGCCATACAGTGAGCATATAAATAGCGCCATATAGTGCTCATATAAATAGCGCCATACAGTAAGCATATAAATAGCGCCATACAGTGCTCATATAAATAGTGCCATATAGTGCTCATATAAATAGTGCCATATAGTGCTCATATAAATAATGCCATATAGTGCTCATCTAAATAGCGCCATACAGTGAGCATATAAATAGCGCCATATAGTGCTTATATAAATAGCACCATATAGTGCTCATATAAATAGCGCCATACAGTGAGCATATAAATAGCGCCATATAGTGCTCATATAAATAGTGCCATATAGTGCTCATATAAATAGCGCCATATAGTGCTCATATACATAGCGCCATATAGTGCTCATATAAATAGCGCCATATAGTGCTCATATAAATAGCGCCATACAATGAGCATATAAATAGCGCCATATAGTGATCATATAAATAGCACCATATAGTGCTCATATAAATAGCGCCATACAGTGAGGATATAAATAGCGCCATATAGTGCTCATATAAATAGTGCCATATAGTGCTCATATAAATAGTGCCATATAGTGCTCATATAAATAATGCCATATAGTGCTCATATAAATAGTGCCATACAGTGAGCATATAAATAGCGCCATATAGTGCTCATATAAATAGCACCATATAGTGCTCATATAAATAGCGCCATACAGTGAGCATATAAATAGCGCCATACAGTGCTCATATGAATAGCGCCATACAGTGCTCATATAAATAGCGCCATATAGTGCTCATATAAATAGCGCCATATAGTGCTCATATATAGCGCCATATAGTGCTCATATAAATAGCGCCATATAGTGCTCATATATATAGCGCCATATAGTGCTCATATATATAGCGCCATATAGTGCTCATATAAATCGCGCCATATAGTGCTCATATAAATAGCGCCATATAGTGCTCATATAAATAGCGCCATATAGTGCTCATATAAATAGTGCCATATAGTGCCATATAGTGCTCATATAAATAGTGCCATATAGTGCTCATATAAAGAGTGCCATATAGTGCTCATATAAATAGCGCCATATAGAACTAATATAAAGAGTGCCATATAGTGCTCATATAAATAGTGCCATATAGTGCTCATATAAATAGTGCCATATAGTGCTCATATAAATAGCGCCATATAGAACTAATATAAAGAGTGCCATATAGTGCTCATATAAATAGTGCCATATAGTGCTCATATAAATAGCGCCATATAGTGCTCATATAAATAGTGCCATATAGTGCTCATATAAATAGCGCCATATAGTGCTCATATAAATAGTGACATATAGTGCCATATAGTGCTCATATAAATAGCGCCATATAGTGCTCATATAAATAGCGCCATATAGAACTCATATAAATAGTGCCATATAGTGCTCATATAAATAGCGCCATATAGAACTCATATAAATAGCGCCATATAGATCTCATATAAATAGCGCCATATAGAACTCATATAAATAGCGCCTTATAGAACTCATAAAAATAGCGCCATATAGTGCTCATATAAATAGCGCCATATAGTGCTCATATAAATAGAGCCATATAGTGCTCATATAAATAGCGCCATATAGTGCTCATATAAATAGCGCCATATAGTGCTCATATAAATAGCGCCATATAGAACTAATATAAAGAGCGCCATATAATGCTCATATAAAGAGAGCCATATAGTGCTCATATATATAGCGCCATATAGTGCTCATATATATAGCGCCATATAGTGCTCATATATATAGCACCATATCGTGCTCATATATATAGCGCCATATAGTGCTCATATATATAGCGCCATATAGTGCTCATATATATAGCGCCATATCGTGCTCATATAAATAGCGCCATATTGTGCTCATATAAATAGCGCCATATAGTGCTCATATAAATAGTGCCATATAGTGCCATATAGTGCTCATATAAATAGCGCCATATAGTGCCATATAGTGCTCATATAAATAGCACCATATAGTGCTCATATAAATAGTGCCATATAGTGCTCATATAAATAGTGCCATATAGTGCCATATAGTGCTCATATAAATAGCGCCATATAGTGCTCATATAAATAGCGCCATATAGAACTCATATAAATAGTGCCATATAGTGCTCATATAAATAGCGCCATATAGAACTCATATAAATAGCGCCATATAGATCTCATATAAATAGCGCCATATAGAACTCATATAAATAGCGCCTTATAGAACTCATATAAATAGCGCCATATAGTGCTCATATAAATAGCGCCATATAGTGCTCATATAAATAGAGCCATATAGTGCTCATATAAATAGCGCCATATAGTGCTCATATAAATAGCGCCATATAGTGCTCATATAAATAGCGCCATATAGAACTAATATAAAGAGCGCCATATAATGCTCATATAAAGAGAGCCATATAGTGCTCATATATATAGCGCCATATAGTGCTCATATATATGGCGCCATATAGTGCTCATATATATAGCACCATATCGTGCTCATATATATAGCGCCATATAGTGCTCATATATATAGCGCCATATAGTGCTCATATATATAGCGCCATATCGTGCTCATATAAATAGCGCCATATTGTGCTCATATAAATAGCGCCATATAGTGCTCATATAAATAGTGCCATATAGTGCCATATAGTGCTCATATAAATAGCGCCATATAGTGCCATATAGTGCTCATATAAATAGCACCATATAGTGCTCATATAAATAGTGCCATATAGTGCTCATATAAATAGTGCCATATAGTGCCATATAGTGCTCATATAAATAGCGCCATATAGTGCTCATATAAATAGTGCCATATAGTGCTCATATAAATAGCGCCATATAGTGCTCATATAAATGCCGCCATATAGTGCTCATATAAATGGTGCCATATAGAACTAATATAAAGAGTGCCATATAGTGCTCATATAAAGAGTGCCATATAGTGCTCATATAAAGAGTGCCATATAGTGCTCATATAAAGTGCGCCATATAGTGCTCATATAAATAGCGCCATATAGTGATCATATAAATCGCGCCATATAGTGCTCATGTAAATAGTGCCATATAGTGCATATAGTGCTCATATAAATAGCGCCATATAGTGCTCATATAAATAGTGCCATATAGTGCCATATAGTGCTCATATAAATAGCGCCATATAGTGCTCATATAAATAGCGCCATATAGTGCTCATATAAATAGTGCCATATAGTGCCATAGAGTGCTCATATAAATAGTGTCATATAGTGCTCATATAAATAGTGCCATATAGTGCTCATATAAATAGTGCCATATAGTGCTCATATAAATAGCGCCATATAGTGCTCATATAAATAGTCCCATATAGTGCTCATATAAATAGTGCCATATAGTGCTCATATAAATAGTCCCATATAGTGCTCATATAAATCGCGCCTTATAGTGATCATATAAATAGTGCCATATAATGCTAATATAAAGAGTGCCATATAATGCTCATATAAAGAGAGCCATATAGTGCTCATATATATAGCGCCATATAGTGCTCATATATATAGCGCCATATAGTGCTCATATATATAGCGCCATATAGTGCTCATATATATAGCACCATATCGTGCTCATATATATAGCGCCATATAGTGCTCATATATATAGCGCCATATCGTGCTCATATAAATAGCGCCATATTGTGCTCATATAAATAGCGCCATATAGTGCTCATATAAATAGTGCCATATAGTGCCATATAGTGCTCATATAAATAGCGCCATATAGTGCCATATAGTGCTCATATAAATAGCACCATATAGTGCTCATATAAATAGTGCCATATAGTGCTCATATAAATAGTGCCATATAGTGCTCATATAAATAGCGCCATATAGTGCTCATATAAATAGTGCCATATAGTGCCATATAGTGCTCATATAAATAGTGCCATATAGTGCTCATATAAATAGCGCCATATAGTGCTCATATAAATCGCACCATATAGAACTAATATAAAGAGTGCCATATAGTGCTCATATAAATAGCGCCATATAGAACTAATATAAAGAGTGCCATATAGTGCTCATATAAATAGTGCCATATAGTGCTCATATAAATAGCGCCATATAGTGCTCATATAAATAGTGCCATATAGTGCTCATATAAATAGCGCCATATAGTGCTCATATAAATAGTGACATATAGTGCCATATAGTGCTCATATAAATAGCGCCATATAGTGCTCATATAAATAGCGCCATATAGAACTCATATAAATAGTGCCATATAGTGCTCATATAAATAGCGCCATATAGAACTCATATAAATAGCGCCATATAGATCTCATATAAATAGCGCCATATAGAACTCATATAAATAGCGCCTTATAGAACTCATATAAATAGCGCCATATAGTGCTCATATAAATAGCGCCATATAGTGCTCATATAAATAGAGCCATATAGTGCTCATATAAATAGCGCCATATAGTGCTCATATAAATAGCGCCATATAGTGCTCATATAAATAGCGCCATATAGAACTAATATAAAGAGCGCCATATAATGCTCATATAAAGAGAGCCATATAGTGCTCATATATATAGCGCCATATAGTGCTCATATATATAGCGCCATATAGTGCTCATATATATAGCACCATATCGTGCTCATATATATAGCGCCATATAGTGCTCATATATATAGCGCCATATAGTGCTCATATATATAGCGCCATATCGTGCTCATATAAATAGCGCCATATTGTGCTCATATAAATAGCGCCATATAGTGCTCATATAAATAGTGCCATATAGTGCCATATAGTGCTCATATAAATAGCGCCATATAGTGCCATATAGTGCTCATATAAATAGCACCATATAGTGCTCATATAAATAGTGCCATATAGTGCTCATATAAATAGTGCCATATAGTGCCATATAGTGCTCATATAAATAGCGCCATATAGTGCTCATATAAATAGTGCCATATAGTGCTCATATAAATAGCGCCATATAGTGCTCATATAAATGCCGCCATATAGTGCTCATATAAATGGTGCCATATAGAACTAATATAAAGAGTGCCATATAGTGCTCATATAAAGAGTGCCATATAGTGCTCATATAAAGAGTGCCATATAGTGCTCATATAAAGTGCGCCATATAGTGCTCATATAAATAGCACCATATAGTGATCATATAAATCGCGCCATATAGTGCTCATGTAAATAGTGCCATATAGTGCCATATAGTGCTCATATAAATAGCGCCATATAGTGCTCATATAAATAGTGCCATATAGTGCCATATAGTGCTCATATAAATAGCGCCATATAGTGCTCATATAAATAGCGCCATATAGTGCTCATATAAATAGCGCCATATAGTGCTCATATAAATAGTGCCATATAGTGCCATATAGTGCTCATATAAATAGTGTCATATAGTGCTCATATAAATAGTGCCATATAATGCTCATATAAAGAGAGCCATATAGTGCTCATATATAGAGCGCCATATAGTGCTCATATATATAGCGCCATATAGTGCTCATATATATAGCGCCATATAGTGCTCATATATATAGCACCATATCGTGCTCATATATATAGCGCCATATAGTGCTCATATATATAGCGCCATATCGTGCTCATATAAATAGCGCCATATTGTGCTCATATAAATAGCGCCATATAGTGCTCATATAAATAGTGCCATATAGTGCCATATAGTGCTCATATAAATAGCGCCATATAGTGCCATATAGTGCTCATATAAATAGCACCATATAGTGCTCATATAAATAGTGCCATATAGTGCTCATATAAATAGTGCCATATAGTGCCATATAGTGCTCATATAAATAGCGCCATATAGTGCTCATATAAATAGTGCCATATAGTGCTCATATAAATAGCGCCATATAGTGCTCATATAAATGCCGCCATATAGTGCTCATATAAATGGTGCCATATAGAACTAATATAAAGAGTGCCATATAGTGCTCATATAAAGAGTGCCATATAGTGCTCATATAAAGAGTGCCATATAGTGCTCATATAAAGTGCGCCATATAGTGCTCATATAAATAGTGCCATATAGTGCTCATATAAATAGTGTCATATAGTGCTCATATAAATAGTGCCATATAGTGCTCATATAAATAGTGCCATATAGTGCTCATATAAATAGTGCTCATATAAATAGCGCCATATAGTGCTCATATAAATAGCGCCATATAGTGCTCATATAAATAGTCCCATATAGTGCTCATATAAATAGTGCCATATAGTGCTCATATAAATAGTGCCATATAGTGCTCATATAAATAGTCCCATATAGTGCTCATATAAATCGCGCCTTATAGTGATCATATAAATAGTGCCATATAGTGCTCATATAAATAGTGCCATATAGTGCTCATATAAATAGTGCCATATAGTGCTCATATAAATAGTGCCATATAGTGCTCATATAAATAGTGCTCATATAAATAGCGCCATATAGTGCTCATATAAATAGCGCCATATAGTGCTCATATAAATAGTCCCATATAGTGCTCATATAAATAGTGCCATATAGTGCTAATATAAAGAGTGCCATATAGTGCTCATATAAATAGTCCCATATAGTGCTCATATAAATCGCGCCATATAGTGCTCATACAAATAGCGCTATATAGTGCTCATATAAATAGCGCCATATAGTGATCATATAAATAGCGCCATATAGTGCTCATATATATAGCGCCATATAGTGCTCATATATATAGTGCTCATATAAATAGCGCCATATAGTGCTCATATAAATAGCGCCATATAGTGCTCATATAAATAGTGCCATATAGTGCTCATATAAATAGTCCCATATAGTGCTCATATAAATCGCGCCATATAGTGATCATATAAATAGTGCCATATAGTGCTAATATAAAGAGTGCCATATAGTGCTCATATAAATCGCGCCATATAGTGCTCATATAAATAGCGCCATATAGTGCTCATATAAATAGCGCCATATAGTGCTCATATAAATAGCGCCATATAGTGATCATATAAATAGCGCCATATAGTGCTCATATATATAGCGCCATATAGCGCCATATAGTGCTCATATATATAGCGCCATATAGTGCTCATATATATAGCCCCATATTGTGCTCATATATATAGCGCCATATAGAGCTCATATATATAGCGCCATATAGTGCTCATACAAATAGCGCCATATAGTGCTCATATATATAGCGCCATATAGTGCCACATAGTGCTCATATAAATAGCGCCATATAGTGCTCATATAAATAGCGCCATATAGTGCTCATATAAATAACGTCATATAGTGCTCATATAAATAGCGCCATATAGTGCTCATATAAATAGCGCCATATAGTGCTCATATAAATAGCGCCATATAGTGCCATATAGTGCTCATATAAATAGCGCCATATAGTGCTCATATAAATAGTGTCATATAGTGCTCATATAAATCGCGCCATATAGTGCTCATATAAATCGCGCCATATAGTGCTCATATAAATAGCGCCATATAGTGCTCATATAAATAGCGCCATATAGTGCTCATATAAATAGCGCCATATAGTGCTCATATAAATAGCGCCATATAGTGCTCATATAAATAGTGCCATATAGTGCTCATATAAATAGTGCCATATAGTGCCATATAGTGCTCATATAAATAGCGCCATATAGTGCTCATATAAATAGTGCCATATAGTGCTCATATAAATAGCGCCATATAGTGCTCATATAAATGCCGCCATATAGTGCTCATATAAATGGTGCCATATAGAACTAATATAAAGAGTGCCATATAGTGCTCATATAAAGAGTGCCATATAGTGCTCATATAAAGAGTGCCATATAGTGCTCATATAAAGTGCGCCATATAGTGCTCATATAAATAGTGCCATATAGTGCCATATAGTGCTCATATAAATAGTGTCATATAGTGCTCATATAAATAGTGCCATATAGTGCTCATATAAATAGTGCCATATAGTGCTCATATAAATAGTGCTCATATAAATAGCGCCATATAGTGCTCATATAAATAGCGCCATATAGTGCTCATATAAATAGTCCCATATAGTGCTCATATAAATAGTGCCATATAGTGCTCATATAAATAGTGCCATATAGTGCTCATATAAATAGTCCCATATAGTGCTCATATAAATCGCGCCTTATAGTGATCATATAAATAGTGCCATATAGTGCTCATATAAATAGTGCCATATAGTGCTCATATAAATAGTGCCATATAGTGCTCATATAAATAGTGCCATATAGTGCTCATATAAATAGTGCCATATAGTGCTCATATAAATAGTGCTCATATAAATAGCGCCATATAGTGCTCATATAAATAGCGCCATATAGTGCTCATATAAATAGTCCCATATAGTGCTCATATAAATAGTGCCATATAGTGCTAATATAAAGAGTGCCATATAGTGCTCATATAAATAGTCCCATATAGTGCTCATATAAATCGCGCCATATAGTGCTCATACAAATAGCGCCATATAGTGCTCATATAAATAGCGCCATATAGTGATCATATAAATAGCGCCATATAGTGCTCATATATATACCGCCATATAGTGCTCATATATATAGTGCTCATATAAATAGCGCCATATAGTGCTCATATAAATAGCGCCATATAGTGCTCATATAAATAGTGCCATATAGTGCTCATATAAATAGTCCCATATAGTGCTCATATAAATCGCGCCATATAGTGATCATATAAATAGTGCCATATAGTGCTAATATAAAGAGTGCCATATAGTGCTCATATAAATCGCGCCATATAGTGCTCATATAAATAGCGCCATATAGTGCTCATATAAATAGCGCCATATAGTGCTCATATAAATAGCGCCATATAGTGCTCATATAAATAGCGCCATATAGCGCCATATAGTGCTCATATATATAGCGCCATATAGTGCTCATATATATAGCCCCATATTGTGCTCATATATATAGCGCCATATAGTGCTCATATATATAGCGCCATATAGTGCTCATACAAATAGCGCCATATAGTGCTCATATATATAGCGCCATATAGTGCCATATAGTGCTCATATAAATAGCGCCATATAGTGCTCATATAAATAGCGCCATATAGTGCTCATATAAATAGCGTCATATAGTGCTCATATAAATAGCGCCATATAGTGATCATATAAATAGTGCCATATAGCGCCATATAGTGCTCATATAAATAGCGCCATATAGTGCTCATATAAATAGTGTCATATAGTGCTCATATAAATCGCGCCATATAGTGCTCATATAAATCGCGCCATATAGTGCTCATATAAATAGCGCCATATAGTGCTCATATAAATAGCGCCATATAGTGCTCATATAAATAGCGCCATATAGTGCTCATCTATATAGCGCCATATAGTGCTCATATATATAGCGCCATATCGTGCTCACATAAATAGCGCCATATAGTGCTCATATAAATAGCGTCATATAGTGATCATATAAATGGTGCCATATAGTGATCATATAAATGGTGCCATATAGTGCTCATATAAATAGCGCCATATAGTGCTCACATAAATAGCGCCATATAGTGCTAATATAAATAGCGCCATATAGTGCTCACATAAATAGCGCCATATAGTGCTCATATATATAGCGCCATATAGTGCTCACATAAATAGCGCCATATAGTGCTCATATAAATAGCGCCATATAGTGCTCACATAAATAGCGCCATATAGTGCTCATGTATATAGCGCCATATAGTGCTCACATAAATAGCGCCATATAGTGCTCACATAAATACCGCCATATAGTGCTCATATATATAGCGCCATATAGTGCTCACATAAATAGCGCCATATAGTGCTCATATAAATAGCGTCATATAGTGATCATATAAATAGCGCCATATAGTGCTCACATAAATAGCGCCATATAGTGCTCATATAAATAGCGCCATATAGTGCTCATATAAATAGCGCCATATAGTGCTCATACAAATAGCGCCATATAGTGCTCATACAAATAGCGCCATATAGTGCCATATAGTGCTCATATAAATAGCGCCATATAGTGCTCATATAAATAGCGCCATATAGTGCTCATATAAATAGCGCCATATAGTGCTCATATAAATAGTGCCATATAGTGCTCATATAAATAGTGCCATATAGTGCTCATATAAATAGTGCCATATAGTGCTCATATAAATAGCGCCATATAGTGCTCATACAAATAGCGCCATATAGTGCTCATATATATAGCGACATATAGTGCCATATAGTGCTCATATAAATAGCGCCATATAGTGCTCATATAAATAGCGCCATATAGTGCTCATATAAATAGCGCCATATAGTGCTCATATAAATAGTGCCATATAGTGCCATATAGTGCTCATATAAATAGCGCCATATAGTGCTCATATACATAGCGCCATATAGAACTCATATAAATAGTGCCATATAGAACTCATATAAATAGCGCCATATAGAACTCATATAAATAGCGCCATATAGAACTCATATAAATAGTGCCATATAGTGCTCATATAAATAGAGCCATATAGTGCTCATATAAATAGCGCCATATAGTGCTCATATAAATAGCGCCATATAGTGCTCATATAAATAGCGCCATATAGAACTAATATAAAGAGCGCCATATAGTGCTCATATAAAGAGAACCATATAGTGCTCATATATATAGCGCCATATAGTGCTCATATATATAGCGCCATATAGTGCTCATATAAATAGCGTCATATCGTGTCATATAAATAGCGCCATATAGTGCTCATATAAATAGCGCCATATAGTGCTCATATAAATAGTGCCATATAGTGCCATATAGTGCTCATATAAATAGCGCCATATAGTGCTCATATAAATAGCACCATATAGTGCTCATATAAATAGTGCCATATAGTGCTCATATAAATAGTACCATATAGTGCTCATATAGTGCTCATATGAATAGCGCCATATAGTGCTCATATAAATAGTGCCATATAGTGCTCATATAAATAGCGCCATATAGTGCTCACATAAATAGCGCCATATAGTGCTAATATAAATAGCGCCATATAGTGCTCACATAAATAGCGCCATATAGTGCTCACATATATAGCGCCATATAGTGCTCACATAAATAGCGCCATATAGTGCTCATATAAATAGCGCCATATAGTGCTCATGTATATAGCGCCATATAGTGCTCACATAAATAGCGCCATATAGTGCTCATATATATAGCGCCATATAGTGCTCACATAAATAGCGCCATATAGTGCTCATATAAATAGCGTCATATAGTGATCATATAAATAGCGCCATATAGTGCTCACATAAATAGCGCCATATAGTGCTCATATAAATAGCGCCATATAGTGCTCATATAAATAGCGCCATATAGTGCTCATACAAATAGCGCCATATAGTGCTCATACAAATAGCGCCATATAGTGCCATATAGTGCTCATATAAATAGCGCCATATAGTGCTCATATAAATAGCGCCATATAGTGCTCATATAAATAGCGCCATATAGTGCTCATATAAATAGCGCCATATAGTGCTCATATAAATAGCGCCATATAGTGCTCATATAAATAGCGCCATATAGTGCTCATATAAATAGTGCCATATAGTGCCATATAGTGCTCATATAAATAGCGCCATATAGTGCTCATATACATAGCGCCATATAGAACTCATATAAATAGCGCCATATAGAACTCATATAAATAGTGCCATATAGAACTCATATAAATAGCGCCATATAGAACTCATATAAATAGCGCCATATAGAACTCATATAAATAGTGCCATATAGTACTCATATAAATAGAGCCATATAGTGCTCATATAAATAGCGCCATATAGTGCTCATATAAATAGCGCCATATAGTGCTCATATAAATAGCGCCATATAGAACTAATATAAAGAGCGCCATATAGTGCTCATATAAAGAGAACCATATAGTGCTCATATATATAGCGCCATATAGTGCTCATATATATAGCGCCATATAGTGCTCATATAAATAGCGTCATATCGTGCTCATATAAATAGCGCCATATAGTGCTCATATAAATAGCGCCATATAGTGCTCATATAAATAGTGCCATATAGTGCCATATAGTGCTCATATAAATAGCGCCATATAGTGCTCATATAAATAGCACCATATAGTGCTCATATAAATAGTGCCATATAGTGCTCATAAAAATAGTACCATATAGTGCTCATATAGTGCTCATATGAATAGCGCCATATAGTGCTCATATAAATAGTGCCATATAGTGCTCATATAAATAGCGCCATATAGTGCTCATATAAATAGCGCCATATAGTGCTCATATAAATAGCGCCATATAGTGCTCATATAAATAGCGCCATATAGTGCTCATATAAATAGCGCCATATAGTGCTCATATAAATGGTGCCATATAGAACTAATATAAAGAGTGCCATATAGTGCTCATATAAATAGTGCCATATAGTGCTCATATAAAGAGTGCCATATAGTGCTCATATAAAGAGCGCCATATAGTGCTCATATAAATAGTGCCATATAGTGCTCATATAAATAGCACCATATAGTGATCATATAAATAGTGCCATATAGTGCCATATAGTGCTCATATAAATAGTGCCATATAGTGATCATATAAATAGTGCCATATAGTGCCATATAGTGCTCATATAAATCGCGCCATATAGTGATCATATAAATCGCGCCATATAGTGCTCATATAAATAGCGCCATATAGTGCTCATATAGTGCTCATATAAATAGTGCCATATAGTGCTCATATAAATAGCGCCATATAGTGCTCATATAAATAACGCCATATAGTGCTCATATAAAGAGTGCCATATAGTGCTCATATAAATAGCGCCATATAAATACACTTTGTTCCAAATTATTATGCAAATATATTTTCTCAGATTTTCCCAAATTACCTATATGAATTGCAGTCATTGTAATTTTCCAGTCAAATAACTATTAGAGTACAATTGAAAGGTTTTTGTACAAACTGCCTATGATAACAGTATATTTAAAAAAAAAAAAAAAAAAACTCAAACTGCACTCAAAATGCATGTTCCAAATTATTATGCACAGCAGAGTTTTCAACCTTTTCATTTTAATAAAGAACAAAAAAATGGTCATTTTTGAAATTATAAGCATTAGCAGGTTATTACAAACTGAAATCAAACAGTTTTCAACTCAAAACTTTATTCTAGGTGATGTTACATTTGCACATAGGACCCCTTGTTCGAAAGGAGCTTCTGAACTCTCTCGTCCATTGAATTTGTCAGGTTTTGGATGGTTTCTGCTTCAATTGTTTTGCATGAGGACAGAATACCCTCCCAAGAGCTGTTGCTTAGATGTGAACTGCCTCCCGCCATCATAGACACTCCTTTTGATGATGCCCCAGAGGTTCTCAATGGGGTTGAGGTCAGGGGAGCATGGGGGCCACACCATAAGTTTGTCCCCTTTTATGCCCATAGCAGCCAGAGATGCAGATGTGTTATGTGCAGCATGAGACGGGGCATTATCATGCATGAAAATGATCTCGATGGTCCAGAAGGATGGAGTGGAGGATGGCTGGTTGATGGACACCCCATGCAAACACGGCTACGGCGCTAACAAGGAGGAGGTGGAGTAATGTTTTGGGCTGGAATCATGGGGAGAGAGATTGTCGGCCCTTTTAGGATCCCTGAAGGGGTATAGATGAACTCCATAATGTATGTTGAGTTTCTCAAACAGCACTTCCTTCCATGGTTCAAGAAGAAGAACCGTGCATTCCGCAGCAAGATCATTTTCATGCATGATAATGCCCCGTCTCATGCTGCACATAACACATCTGCATCTCTGGCTGCTATGGGCATAAAAGGGGACAAACTTATGGTGTGGCCCCCATGCTCCCCTGACCTCAACCCCATTGAGAACCTCTGGAGCATCATCAAAAGGAGTGTCTATGATGGCGGGAGGCAGTTCACATCTAAGCAACAGCTCTGGGAGGGTATTCTGTCCTCATGCAAAACAATTGAAGCAGAAACCATCCAAAACCTGACAAATTCAATGAATGAGAGAGTTCAGAGGCTCCTTTCGAACAAGGGGTCCTATGTGCAAATGTAACATCACCTAGAATAAAGTTTTGAGTTGAAAACTGTTTGATTTCAGTTTGTAATAACCTGCTAATGCTTATAATTTCAAAAATGACCATTTTTTTGTTCTTTATTAAAATGAAAAGGTTGAAAACTCTGCTGTGCATAATAATTTGGAACATGCATTTTGAGTGCAGTTTGAGTGTTTTATTTTTTTAAAAATATACTGTTATCATAGGCAGTTTGTACAAAAACCTTTCAATTGTACTCTAATAGTTATTTGACAGGAAAATTACAATGACTGCAATTCATACAGGTAATTTGGGAAAATCTGAGAAAATATTATTTCCATAATAATTTGGAACACCGTGTAGTGCCATATAGTGATCATATAAATAGCATCATATAGTGATCATATAAATAGTGCCATATAGTGATCATATAAATAGTGCCATATAGTGATCATATAAATAGCGCCATATAGTGATCATATAAATAGTGCCATATAGTGCTCATATAAATAGCGCCATATAGTGGTCATATAAATAGTGCCATATAGTGCCATATAGTGCTCATATAAATAGTGCCATATAGTGATCATATAAATCGCGCCATATAGTGCTCATATAAATAGCGCCATATAGTGCTCATATAAATAGTGCCATACAATGAGCATATAAATAGTGCCATATAGTGATTATATAAATAGTGCCATATAGTGATCATATAAATAGTGCCATATAGTGCTCATATAAATAGCGCCATATAGTGATCATATAAATAGTGCCATATAGTGCTCATATAAATAGCGCCATATAGTGGTCATATAAATAGTGCCATATAGTGCCATATAGTGCTCATATAAATAGTGCCATATAGTGATCATATAAATCGCGCCATATAGTGCTCATATAAATAGCGCCATATAGTGCTCATATAAATAGCACCATATAGTGATCATATAAATAGCGCCATATAGTGATCATATAAATAGTGCCATATAGTGCCATATAGTGCTCATATAAATAGTGCCATATAGTGATCATATAAATCGCGCCATATAGTGCTCATATAAATAGCGCCATATAGTGTTCATATAGTGCTCATATAAATAGTGCCATATAGTGCTCATATAAATAGCGCCATATAGTGCTCATATAAATAGCGCCATATAGAGCTCATATAGTGCTCATATAAATAGTGCCATATAGTGCTCATATAAATAGCGCCATATAGTGCTCATATAAATAGCGCCATATAGTGCTGATATAAATAGCGCCATATAGTGCTCATATAAAGAGTGCCATATAGTGCTCATATAAATAGCGCCATATAAATACACTTTGTTCCAAATTATTATGCAAATAATATTTTCTCAGATTTTCCCAAATTACCTATATGAATTGCTGTCATTGTAATTTTCCAGTCAAATAACTATTAGAGTACAATTGAAAGGTTTTTGTACAAACTGCCTATGATAACAGTATATTTTTAAATAAATAAAACACTCAAACTGCACTCAAAATGCATGTTCCAAATTATTATGCACAGCAGAGTTTTCAACCTTTTCATTTTAATAAAGAACAAAAAAATGGTTATTTTTGAAATTATAAGCATTAGCAGGTTATTACAAACTGAAATCAAACAGTTTTCAACTCAAAACTTTATTCTAGGTGATGTTACATTTGCACATAGGACCCCTTGTTCGAAAGGAGCTTCTAAACTCTCTCGTCCATTGAATTTGTCAGGTTTTGGATGGTTTCTGCTTCAATTGTTTTGCATGAGGACAGAATACCCTCCCAGAGCTGTTGCTTAGATGTGAACTGCCTCCCGCTATCATAGACACTCCTTTTGATGATGCTCCAGAGGTTCTCAATGGGGTTGAGGTCAGGGGAGCATGGGGGCCACACCATAAGTTTGTCCCCTTTTATGCCCATAGCAGCCAGAGATGCAGATGTGTTATGTGCAGCATGAGACGGGGCATTATCATGCATGAAATGATCTCGATGGTCCAGATGGATGGAGTGGAGGATGGCTGGTTGATGGACTCCCCATGCAAACACGGCTACAGCGCTAACAAGGAGGAGGTGGAGTAATGTTTTGGGCTGGAATCATGGGGAGAGAGATTGTCGGCCCTTTTAGGATCCCTGAAGGGGTAAATATGAACTCCATAATGTATGTTGAGTTTCTCAAACAGCACTTCCTTCCATGGTTCAAGAAGAAGAACCGTGCATTCCGCAGCAAGATCATTTTTCTGCATGATAATGCCCCGTCTCATGCTGCACATAACACATCTGCATCTCTGGCTGCTATGGGCATAAAAGGGGACAAACTTATGGTGTAGCACCCATGCTCCCCTGACCTCAACCCCATTGAGAACCCCTGGAGTATCATCAAAAGGAGTGTCTATGATGGCGGTAGGCAGTTCACATCTAAGCAACAGCTCTTGGGAGGGTATTCTGTCCTCATGCAAAGCAATTGAAGCAGAAACCATCCAAAACCTGACAAATTCAATGGACGAGAGAGTTCAGAAGCTCCTTTCGAACAAGGGGTCCTATGTGCAAATGTAACATCACCTAGAATAAAGTTTTGAGTTGAAAACTGTTTGATTTCAGTTTGTAATAACCTGCTAATGCTTATAATTTCAAAAATGACCATTTTTTGTTCTTTATTAAAATGAAAAGGTTGAAAACTCTGCTGTGCATAATAATTTGGAACATGCATTTTGAGTGCAGTTTGAGTGTTTTATTTTTTTAAAAATATACTGTTATCATAGGCAGTTTGTACAAAAACCTTTCAATTGTACTCTAATAGTTATTTGACAGGAAAATTACAATGACTGCAATTCATACAGGTAATTTGGGAAAATCTGAGAAAATATTATTTCCATAATAATTTGGAACACCGTGTAGTGCCATATAGTGATCATATAAATAGCACCATATAGTGATCATATAAATAGTGCCATATAGTGATCATATAAATAGCGCCATATAGTGATCATATAAATAGTGCCATATAGTGATCATATAAATAGCGCCATACAATGAGCATATAAATAGTGCCATATAGTGATCATATAAATAGCGCCATATAGTGATCATATAAATAGTGCCATATAGTGCTCATATAAATAGCGCCATATAGTGATCATATAAATAGCGCCATATAGTGATCATATAAATAGCGCCATATAGTGCTCATATAAATAGTGCCATATAGTGCTCATATAAATAGCATATAGTGCCATATAGTGCTCATATAAATAGCGCCATATAGTGATCATATAATTCGCGCCATATAGTGATCATATAAATAGCGCCATACAGTGCGCATATAAATAGTGCCATATAGTGAGCAAATAGTGCCATATAGTGCTCATATAAATAGTGACATATAGTGCTCATATAAATAGTGCCATATAGTGCTCATATAAATAGTGCCATATAGTGCTCATATAAATAGTGCCATATAGTGCTCATATAAATAGCGCCATACAGTGCTCATATAAATAGCGCCATACAGTGCTCATATAAATAGTGCCATATAGTAAGCATATAGTGCCATATAGTGCTCATCTAAATAGTGACATATAGTGCTCATATAAATAGTGCCATATAGTGCTCATATAAATAGTGCCATATAGTGCTCATATAAATAGTGCCATATAGTGCTCATATAAATAGCGCCATATAGTGCTCATATAAATAGCGCCATACAGTGCTCATATAAATAGTGCCATATAGTGAGCCTATAGTGCAATGTAGTGCTCATATAAATAGTGCCATATAGTGCTCATATAAATAGCGCCATATAGTGCTCATATAAATAGCGCCATATAGTGCTCATATAAATAGAGTCATATAGTGCTCATATAGTGCTCATATAAATAGCGTCATATAGTGCTCATATAAATAGCGCCATATAGTGCTCACATAAATAGCGCCATATAGTGCTCACATAAATAGCGCCATATAGTGCTCATATAAATAGTGCCATATAATGCTCATATAAATAGCGCCATTTAGTGAGCATATAGTGCCATATAGTGCTCATATAAATAGCGCCATATCGTGAGCATATAATGCCATATAGTGCTCATATAAATAGCGCCATATCCTGAGCATATAGTGCCATATAGTGCTCATATAAAGAGCGCCATATAGTGCTCATATAAATACCGCCATACAGTGCTCATATAAATAGCGCCATATAGTGCTCCTATAAATAGCGCCATATAGTGCTTATATAAATATTGCCATATAGTGCTCATATAAATAGCGCCATATAGTGCCATATAAATAGCGCCACATAGTGAGCATATAGTGCCATATAAATAGCGCCATATAGTGAGCATATAGTGCTCATATAAGTAGCGCCATATAGTGCCATATAGTGCTCATATAAATAGTGCCATACAGTGCTCATATAAATAGCGCCACATAGTGCCATATAGTGCTCATATAAATAGCGCCATATAGTGCTCATATAAATAGCGCCATATAGTGCTCATATAAATAGCGCCATATAGTGCTCATATAAATAGCGCCATATAGAGCTCATATAAAGAGCGCCATATAGTGCTCATATAAAGAGCGCCATATAGTGCTAATATAAATAGCGCCATATAGTGCTCATATAAATAGCGCCATATAGTGCTAATATAAATAATGCCATATAGTGATCATATAAATAGTGCCATATAGTGCTCATATAAATAGCGCCATACAGTGCTCATATAAATAGTGCCATATAGTGAGCCTATAGTGCCATGTAGTGCTCATATAAATAGTGCCATATAGTGCTCATATAAATAGCGCCATATAGTGCTCATATAAATAGCGCCATATAGTGCTCATATAAATAGAGTCATATAGTGCTCATATAAATAGCGCCATACAATGAGCATATAAATAGTGCCATATAGTAATCATATAAATAGCGCCATATAGTGATCATATAAATAGTGCCATATAGTGATCATATAAATAGCGCCATACAATGAGCATATAAATAGTGCCATATAGTGATCATATAAATAGTGCCATATAGTAATCATATAAATAGCGCCATATAGTGATCATATAAATAGTGCCATATAGTGATCATATAAATAGCGCCATACAATGAGCATATAAATAGTGCCATATAGTGATCATATAAATAGCGCCATATAGTGATCATATAAATAGTGCCATATAGTGCTCATATAAATAGCGCCATATAGTGCTCATATAAATAGCGCCATATAGTGATCATATAAATAGCGCCATATAGTGCTCATATAAATAGTGCCATATAGTGCTCATATAAATAGCATATAATGCCATATAGTGCTCATATAAATAGCGCCATATAGTGATCATATAATTCGCACCATATAGTGCTCATATAAATAGCGCCATACAGTGCGCATATAAATAGTGCCATATAGTGAGCATATAGTGCCATATAGTGCTCATATAAATAGTGACATATAGTGCTCATATAAATAGTGCCATATAGTGCTCATATAAATAGTGCCATATAGTGCTCATATAAATAATGCCATATAGTGCTCATATAAATAGCGCCATATAGTGATCATATAAATAGCGCCATATAGTGCTCATATAAATAGCGCCATATAGTGCTCATATAAATAGTGCCATATAGTGATCATATAAATAGTGCCATATAGTGATCATATAAATAGTGCCATATAGTGCTCATATAAATAGCGCCATATAGTGCTAATATAAAGAGTGCCATATAGTGCTCATATAAATAGTGCCATATAGTGCTCATATAAATAGTGCCATATAGTGCTCATATAAATAGCACCATATAGTGCTCATATAAATAGCGCCATATAGTGATCATATAAATAGTGCCATATAGTGATCATATAAATAGCGCCATATAGTGATCATATAAATAGTGCCATATAGTGCTCATATAAATAATGCCATATAGTGCTCATATAAATAGCGCCATATAGTGTTCATATAAATGGAGCCATATAGTGCTCATATAAATAGCGCCATATAGTGCTCATATAAATAGTGCCATATAGTGCTCATATAAATAGCGCCATATAGTGCTAATATAAATAGCGCCATATAGTGCTAATATAAAGAGTGCCATATAGTGCTAATATAAATAGTGCCATATAGTGCTCATATAAATAGTGCCATATAGTGCTCATATAAATAGTGCCATATAGTGCTCATATAAATAGCGCCATATAGTGATCATATAAATAGTGCCATATAGTGATCATATAAATAATGCCATATAGTGATCATATAAATAGTGCCATATAGTGCTCATATAAATAGTGCCATGTAGTGATCATATAAATAGTGCCATATAGTGATCATATAAATAGTGCCATATAGTGCTCATATAAATAGCGCCATATAGTGAGCATATAGTGCCATATAGTGATCATATAAATAGTGCCATATCGTGCTCATATAAATAGCGCCATATAGTGCTAATATAAATAGTGCCATATAGTGCTAATATAAATAGTGCCATATAGTGCTAATATAAATAGTGCCATATAGTGGTCGTATAAATAGTGCCATATAGTGATCATATAAATAGCGCCATATAGTGATCATATAAATAGCGCCATATAGTGCTCATATAAATAGCGCCATATAGTGCTCATATAAATAGCGCCATATAGTGCTCATATAAATAGCGCCATATAGTGATCATATAAATAGTGCCATATAGTGCTCATATAAATAGCGCCATATAGTGCTCATATAAATAATGCCATATAGTGATCATATAAATAGTGCCAAATAGTAATCATATAAATAGTGCCATATAGTGCTAATATAAAGAGTGCCATATAGTGCTCATATAAATAGTGCCATATAGTGCTCATATAAATAGTGCCATATAGTGCTCATATAAATAGTGCCATATAGTGCTAATATAAATAATGCCATATAGTGATCATATAAATAGTGCCATATACTGCTCATATAAATAGCGCCATATAGTGATCATATAAATAGTGCCATATAGTGCTCATATAAATAGCGCCATATAGTGCTCATATAAATAATGCCATATAGTGATCATATAAATAGTGCCAAATAGTAATCATATAAATAGTGCCATATAGTGCTAATATAAAGAGTGCCATATAGTGCTCATATAAATAGTGCCATATAGTGATTATATAAATAGTGCCATATAGTGCTCATATAAATAGCGCCATATAGTGCTCATATAAATAGTGCCATATAGTGATCATATAAATAGTGCCATATACTGCTCATATAAATAGCGCCATATAGTGAGCATATAGTGCCATATAGTGCTCATATAAATAGTGCCTTAGAGTGCTCATATAAATAGCGCCATATCGTGCTCATATAAATAGCGCCATACAGTGCTCATATAAATAGCACCATATAGTGATCATATAAATCGCGTCATATAGTGATCATATAAATAGCGCCATATAGCGCTCATATAAATAGCGCCATATAGTGATCATATAAATAGCGCCATATAGTGATCATATAAATAGCGCCATATTGTGAGCATATAATGCCATACAGTGGTCATATAAATTGCGCCATACAGTGCTCATATAAATAGTGCCATATAGTGCTCATATAAATAGCGCCATATAGTGCTCATATAAATAGCGCCATATAGTGCCATATAGTGCTCATATAAATAGCGCCATAGAGTGCTCATATAAATAGCGCCATAGAGTGCTCATATAAATAGCGCCATAGAGTGCTCATATAAATAGCGCCATAGAGTGCTCATATAAATAGTGCCATATAGTGCTCATATAAATAGCGCCATATAGTGAGCATATAGTGCCATATAGTGCTCATATAAATAGTGCCATATAGTGCTCATATAAATAGCGCCATATAGTGCTCACATAAATAGCGCCATATAGTGCTCACATAAATAGCGCCATATAGTGCTCATATAAATAGTGCCATATAATGCTCATATAAATAGCGCCATTTAGTGAGCATATAGTGCCATATAGTGCTCATATAAATAGCGCCATATCGTGAGCATATAATGCCATATAGTGCTCATATAAATAGCGCCATATCGTGAGCATATAGTGCCATATAGTGCTCATATAAAGAGCGCCATATAGTGCTCATATAAATACCGCCATACAGTGCTCATATAAATAGCGCCATATAGTGCCATATAGTGCTCCTATAAATAGCGCCATATAGTGCTTATATAAATATTGCCATATAGTGCTCATATAAATAGCGCCATATAGTGCCATATAAATAGCGCCACATAGTGAGCATATAATGCCATATAAATAGCGCCATATAGTGAGCATATAGTGCTCATATAAGTAGCGCCATATAGTGCCATATAGTGCTCATATAAATAGTGCCATACAGTGCTCATATAAATAGCGCCACATAGTGCCATATAGTGCTCATATAAATAGCGCCATATAGTGCTCATATAAATAGTGCCATATAGTGCTCATATAAATAGCGCCATATAGTGCACATATAAATAGCGCCATATAGTGCTCATATAAATAGCGCCATATAGAGCTCATATAAAGAGCGCCATATAGTGCTCATATAAAGAGCGCCATATAGTGCTAATATAAATAGCGCCATATAGTGCTCATATAAATAGCGCCATATAGTGCTAATATAAATAATGCCATATAGTGATCATATAAATAGTGCCATATAGTGCTCATATAAATAGCGCCATACAGTGCTCATATAAATAGTGCCATATAGTGAGCCTATAGTGCCATGTAGTGCTCATATAAATAGTGCCATATAGTGCTCATATAAATAGCGCCATATAGTGCTCATATAAATAGCGCCATATAGTGCTCATATAAATAGAGTCATATAGTGCTCATATAAATAGCGCCATATAGTGCTCATATAAGTAGCGCCATATAGTGATCATATAAATCGCGTCATATAGTGATCATATAAATAGTGCCATATTGTGAGCATATAAATAGCGCCATATAGTGCTCATATAAATAGCGCCATATAGTGCTCATATAAATAGCGCCATATAGTGCTCATATAAATAGCGCCATATAGTGCTCATATAAAGAGTGCCATATAGTG
Organism: Phyllobates terribilis; assembly: GCF_046119375.1. NCBI lineage: Eukaryota > Metazoa > Chordata > Amphibia > Anura > Dendrobatidae > Phyllobates > Phyllobates terribilis. The sequence goes on from NW_027362773.1 coordinate 26,499,291, forward strand.
CTCATATAAATAGCGCCATATAAATACACTTTGTTCCAAATTATTATGCAAATAATATTTTCTCAGATTTTCCCAAATTACCTATATGAATTGCTGTCATTGTAATTTTCCAGTCAAATAACTATTAGAGTACAATTGAAAGGTTTTTGTACAAACTGCCTATGATAACAGTATATTTTTAAATAAATAAAACACTCAAACTGCACTCAAAATGCATGTTCCAAATTATTATGCACAGCAGAGTTTTCAACCTTTTCATTTTAATAAAGAACAAAAAAATGGTCATGTTTGAAATTATAAGCATTAGCAGGTTATTACAAACTGAAATCAAACAGTTTTCAACTCAAAACTTTATTCTAGGTGATGTTACATTTGCACATAGGACCCCGTGTTCGAAAGGAGCCTCTGAACTCTCTCATTCATTGAATTTGTCAGGTTTTGGATGGTTTCTGCTTCAATTGTTTTGCATGAGGACAGAATACCCTCCCAGAGCTGTTGCTTAGATGTGAACTGCCTCCCGCTATCATAGACACTCCTTTTGATGATGCTCCAGAGGTTCTCAATGGGGTTGAGGTCAGGGGAGCATGGGGGCCACACCATAAGTTTGTCCCCTTTTATGCCCATAGCAGCCAGAGATGCAGATGTGTTATGTGCAGCATGAGACGGGGCATTATCATGCATGAAATGATCTCGATGGTCCAGATGGATGGAGTGGAGGATGGCTGGTTGATGGACTCCCCATGCAAACACGGCTACGGCGCTAACAAGGAGGAGGTGGAGTAATGTTTTGGGCTGGAATCATGGGGAGAGAGATTGTTGGCCCTTTTAGGATCCCTGAAGGGGTAAAGATGAACTCCATAATGTATGTTGAGTTTCTCAAACAGCACTTCCTTCCATGGTTCAAGAAGAAGAACCGTGCATTCCGCAGCAAGATCATTTTCATGCATGATAATGCCCCGTCTCATGCTGCACATAACACATCTGCATCTCTGGCTGCTATGGACATAAAAGGGGACAAACTTATGGTGTGGCCCCCATGCTCCCCTGACCTCAACCCCATTGAGAAGCTCTGGAGCATCATCGAAAGGAGCGTCTATGATGGCGGGAGACAGTTCACATCTAAGCAACAGCTCTGGGAGGGTATTCTGTCCTCATGCAAAACAATTGAAGCAGAAACCATCCAAAACCTGACAAATTCAATGGACGAGAGAGTTCAGAGGCTCCTTTCGAACAAGTGGTCCTATGTGCAAATGTAACATCACCTAGAATAAAGTTTTGAGTTGAAAACTGTTTGATTTCAGTTTGTAATAACCTGCTAATGCTTATAATTTCAAACATGACCATTTTTTTGTTCTTTATTAAAATGAAAAGGTTGAAAACTCTGCTGTGCATAATAATTTGGAACATGCATTTTGAGTGCAGTTTGAGTGTTTTATTTTTTTAAAAATATACTGTTATCATAGGCAGTTTGTACAAAAACCTTTCAATTGTACTCTAATAGTTATTTGACAGGAAAATTACAATGACTGCAATTCATACAGGTAATTTGGGAAAATCTGAGAAAATATTATTTCCATAATAATTTGGAACACCGTGTAGTGCCATATAGTGATCATATAAATAGCACCATATAGTGATCATATAAATAGTGCCATATAGTGATCATATAAATAGTGCCATATAGTGATCATATAAATAGTGCCATATAGTGATCATATAAATAGCGCCATACAATGAGCATATAAATAGTGCCATATAGTGATCATATAAATAGCGCCATATAGTGATCATATAAATAGTGCCATATAGTGCTCATATAAATAGCGCCATATAGTGATCATATAAATAGCGCCATATAGTGATCATATAAATAGCGCCATATAGTGCTCATATAAATAGTGCCATATAGTGCTCATATAAATAGCATATAATGCCATATAGTGCTCATATAAATAGCGCCATATAGTGATCATATAATTCGCGCCATATAGTGCTCATATAAATAGCGCCATACAGTGCGCATATAAATAGTGCCATATAGTGAGCATATAGTGCCATATAGTGCTCATATAAATAGTGACATATAGTGCTCATATAAATAGTGCCATATAGTGCTCATATAAATAGTGCCATATAGTGCTCATATAAATAGTGCCATATAGTGCTCATATAAATAGCGCCATACAGTGCTCATATAAATAGCGCCATACAGTGCTCATATAAATAGTGCCATATAGTAAGCATATAGTGCCATATAGTTCTCATCTAAATAGTGACATATAGTGCTCATATAAATAGTGCCATATAGTGCTCATATAAATAGTGCCATATAGTGCTCATATAAATAGTGCCATATAGTGCTCATATAAATAGCGCCATATAGTGCTCATATAAATAGCGCCATACAGTGCTCATATAAATAGTGCCATATAGTGAGCCTATAGTGCCATGTAGTGCTCATATAAATAGTGCCATATAGTGCTCATATAAATAGCGCCATATAGTGCTCATATAAATAGCGCCATATAGTGCTCATATAAATAGAGTCATATAGTGCTCATATAGTGCTCATATAAATAGCGTCATATAGTGCTCATATAAATAGCGCCATATAGTGCTCACATAAATAGCGCCATATAGTGCTCACATAAATAGCGCCATATAGTGCTCATATAAATAGTGCCATATAATGCTCATATAAATAGCGCCATTTAGTGAGCATATAGTGCCATATAGTGCTCATATAAATAGCGCCATATCGTGAGCATATAATGCCATATAGTGCTCATATAAATAGCGCCATATCGTGAGCATATAGTGCCATATAGTGCTCATATAAACAGCGCCATATAGTGCTCATATAAATACCGCCATACAGTGCTCATATAAATAGCGCCATATAGTGCCATATAGTGCTCCTATAAATAGCGCCATATAGTGCTTATATAAATATTGCCATATAGTGCTCATATAAATAGCGCCATATAGTGCCATATAAATAGCGCCACATAGTGAGCATATAGTGCCATATAAATAGCGCCATATAGTGAGCATATAGTGCTCATATAAGTAGCGCCATATAGTGCCATATAGTGCTCATATAAATAGTGCCATACAGTGCTCATATAAATAGCGCCACATAGTGCCATATAGTGCTCATATAAATAGCGCCATATAGTGCTCATATAAATAGTGCCATATAGTGCTCATATAAATAGCGCCATATAGTGCTCATATAAATAGCGCCATATAGTGCTCATATAAATAGCGCCATATAGTGCTCATATAAATAGCGCCATATAGAGCTCATATAAAGAGCGCCATATAGTGCTCATATAAAGAGCGCCATATAGTGCTAATATAAATAGCGCCATATAGTGCTCATATAAATAGCGCCATATAGTGCTAATATAAATAATGCCATATAGTGATCATATAAATAGTGCCATATAGTGCTCATATAAATAGCGCCATACTATACTCATATAAATAGTGCCATATAGTGAGCCTATAGTGCCATGTAGTGCTCATATAAATAGTGCCATATAGTGCTCATATAAATAGCGCCATATAGTGCTCATATAAATAGCGCCATATAGTGCTCATATAAATAGAGTCATATAGTGCTCATATAAATAGTGCCATATAGTGCTCATATAAATAATGCCATATAGTGCTCATATAAATAGCGCCATATAGAACTCATATAAAGAGCGCCATATACTGCTAATATAAAGAGCGCCATATAGTGCTCATATAAAGAGCGCCATATAGTGCTCATATAAAGAGCGCCATATAGTGCTCATATAAACAGCGCCATATAGTGCTCATATAAAGAGCGCTATATAGTGATCATATAAAGAGTGCCATATAGTGCTCATATAAATAATGCCATATAGTGATCATATAAATAGTGCCATATAGTGCTAATATAATTAGTGCCATATAGTGATCATATAAATAGTGCCATATAGTGATCATATAAATAGTGCCAAATAGTGCTAATATAAATAGTGCCATGTAGTGCTAATATAAAGAGCTCCATATAGTGCTAATATAAAGAGCGCCATATAGTGCTCATATAAATAGCGCCATATAGTGAACATATAAATAGCGCCATATAGTGATCATATAAATAGTGCCATATAGTGCTCATATAAATAATGCCATATAGTGATCATATAAATAGCGCCATATAGTGATCATATAAATAGCGCCATATAGTGATCATATAAATAGCGCCATATAGTGCTCATATAAATAGTGCCATATAGTGATCATATAAATAGTGCCATATAGTGATCATATAAATAGTGCCATATAGTGCTCATATAAATAGCGCCATATAGTGCTAATATAAAGAGTGCCATATAGTGCTCATATGAATAGCGCCATATAGTGCTAATATAAAGAGTGCCATATAGTGCTCATATAAATAGTGCTATATAGTGCTCATATAAATAGTGCCATATAGTGCTCATATAAATAGCGCCATATAGTGCTCATATAAATAGCGCCATATAGTGATCATATAAATAGCGCCATATAGTGATCATATAAATAGCGCCATATAGTGATCATATAAATAGTGCCATATAGTGCTCATATAAATAATGCCATATAGTGCTCATATAAATAGCGCCATATAGTGTTCATATAAATGGAGCCATATAGTGCTCATATAAATAGCGCCATATAGTGCTCATATAAATAGTGCCATATAGTGCTCATATAAATAGCGCCATATAGTGCTAATATAAATAGCACCATATAGTGCTAATATAAAGAGTGCCATATAGTGCTAATATAAATAGTGCCATATAGTGCTCATATAAATAGTGCCATATAGTGCTCATATAAATAGTGCCATATAGTGCTCATATAAATAGTGCCATATAGTGCTCATATAAATAGCGCCATATAGTGATCATATAAATAGTGCCATATAGTGCTAATATAAATAATGCCATATAGTGCTCATATAAATAGTGCCATGTAGTGATCATATAAATAGTGCCATATAGTGATCATATAAATAGTGCCATATAGTGATCATATAAATAGTGCCATATAGTGCTCATATAAATAGCGCCATATAGTGAGCATATAGTGCCATATAGTGCTCATATAAATAGTGCCTTATCGTGCACATATAAATAGCGCCATATCGTGCTCATATAAATAGCGCCATATTGTGCTAATATAAATAGTGCCATATAGTGCTAATATAAATAGTGCCATATAGTGGTCGTATAAATAGTGCCATATAGTGATCATATAAATAGCGCCATATAGTGATCATATAAATAGTGCCATATAGTGATCATATAAATAGCGCCATATAGTGCTCACATAAATAGTGCCATATAGTGCTCATATAAATAGCGCCATATAGTGCTCATATAAATAATGCCATATAGTGATCATATAAATAGTGCCAAATAGTAATCATATAAATAGTGCCATATAGTGCTAATATAAAGAGTGCCATATAGTGCTCATATAAATAGTGCCATATAGTGCTCATATAAATAGTGCCATATAGTGCTCATATAAATAGTGCCATATAGTGCTAATATAAATAATGCCATATAGTGATCATATAAATAGCGCCATATAGTGCTCATATAAATAGCGCCATATAGTGCTCATATAAATAGTGCCATATAGTGATCATATAAATAGTGCCATATACTGCTCATATAAATAGCGCCATATAGTGAGCATATAGTGCCATATAGTGCTCATATAAATAGTGCCTTAGAGTGCTCATATAAATAGCGCCATATCGTGCTCATATAAATAGCGCCATACAGTGCTCATATAAATAGCACCATATAGTGATCATATAAATCGCGTCATATAGTGATCATATAAATAGCGCCATATAGCGCTCATATAAATAGCGCCATATAGTGATCATATAAATAGCGCCATATAGTGCTCATATAAATAGTGCCATATTGTGAGCATATAATGCCATACAGTGGTCATATAAATCGCGCCATACAGTGCTCATACAAATAGTGCCATATAGTGCTCATATAAATAGCGCCATATAGTGCTCATATAAATAGCGCCATATAGTGCCATATAGTGCTCATATAAATAGCGCCATAGAGTGCTCATATAAATAGCGCCATAGAGTGCTCATATAAATAGCGCCATATAGTGCTCATATAAATAGCGCCATATAGTGCTCATATAAATAGTGCCATATAGTGCTCATATAAATAGCGCCATATAGTGCTCATATAAATAGCGCCATATAGTGAGCATATAGTGCCAAATAGTGCTCATATAAATAGTGCCATATAGTGCTCATATACATAGCGCCATATAGTGCTCATATAAATAGCGCCATATAGTGCCATATAAATAGCATCATATAGTGAGCATATAGTGCCATATAAATAGCGCCATATAGTGAGCATATAGTGCCATATAGTGCTCATATAAATAGTGCCATATAGTGCTCATATAAATAGCGCCATATAGTGCTCATATAAATAGTGCCATACAGTGCTCATATAAATAGCGCCAGATAGTGCCATATAGTGCTCATATAAATAGCGCCATATAGTGCTCATATAAATAGTGCCATATAGTGCTCATATAAATAGCGTCATATAGTGCTCATATAAATAGCGCCATATAGTTCTCATATAAATAGCGCCATATAGTGCTCATATAAATTGCGCCATATAGTGATCATATAAATAGTGCCATATAGATCTAATATAAAGAGTGCCATATAGTGATCATATAAATAGTGCCATATAGTGCTAATATAATTAGTGCCATATAGTGATCATATAAATAGCGCCATATAGTGATCATATAAATAGTGCCATATAGTGCTAACATAAATAGTGCCAAATAGTAATCATATAAATAGTGCCATATAGTGCTAATATAAAGAGTGCCATATAGTGCTCATTTAAATAGCGCCATATAGTGCTCATATAAATAGCGCCATATAGTGAGCATATAGTGCCAAATAGTGCTCATATAAATAGTGCCATATAGTGCTCATATAAATAGTGCCATATAGTGCTCATATAAATAGTGCCATATAGTGCTCATATAAATAATGCCATATAGTGCTCATATAAATAGCGCCATATAGTGATCATATAAATAGTGCCATATAGTGTTCATATAAATAGCGCCATATAGTGCTCATATAAATAGCGCCATATAGTGCTCATATAAATAGCGCCATATAGTACTCATATAAATAGCGCCATATAGTACTCATATAAATAGCGCCATATAGTGATCATATAAATAGCGCCATATAGTGCTCATATAAATAGTGCCATATAGTGCTCATATAAATAGCGCCATATAGTGATCATATAAATCGCGCCATATAGTGCTCATATAAATAGCGCCATATAGTGATCATATAAATAGCGCCATACAGTGCTCATATAAATCGCGCCATATAGTGCTCATATAAATAGCGCCATACAGTGCTCATATAAATAGCGCCATACAGTGAGCATATAGTGCCATATAGTGCTCATATAAATAGTGCCATATAGTGCTCATATAAATAGTGCCATATAGTGCTCATATAAATAGCACCATATAGTGCTCATATAAATAGCGCCATACAGTGCTCATATAAATAGTGCTATATAGTGAGCATATAGTGCCATATAGTGCTCATCTAAATAGTGACATATAGTGCTCATATAAATAGCGCCATATAGTGCTCATATAAATAGCGCCATACAGTGATCATATAAATAGTGCCATATAGAACTAATATAAAGAATGCCATATAGTGATCATATAAATAGTGCCATATAGTGCTAATATAATTAGTGCCACATAGTGCTCATATAAATAGCGCCATATAGTGATCATATAAATAGTGCCATATAGAACTAATATAAAGAATGCCATATAGTGATCATATAAATAGTGCCATATAGTGCTAATATAATTAGTGCCATATAGTGATCATATAAATAGTGCCATATAGTGATCATATAAATAGTGCCAAATAGTAATCATATAATTAGTGCCATATAGTGCTCATATAAATAGTGCCATATAGTGCTCATATAAATATTGCAATATAGTGCTCATATAAATAGTGCCATATAGTGCTCATATAAATAGTTCCATATAGTGCTCATATAAATAGTGCCATATAGTGCTCATATAAATAGCGCCATATAGTGATCATATAAATAGCGCCATATAGTGATCATATAAATAGTGCCATATAGTGATCATATAAATAGCGCCATATAGTGATCATATAAATAGCGCCATATAGTACTCATATAAATAGCGCCATATAGTACCCATATAAATAGCGCCATATAGTACTCATATAAATAGCGCCATATAGTGCTCATATAAATAGTGCCATATAGTGCTCATATAAATAGCGCCATACAGTGAGCATATAGTGCCATATAGTGCTCATATAAATAGCGCCATATAGTGATCATATAAATCGCGCCACATAGTGCTCATATAAATCGCGCCATATAGTGCTCATATAAATCGCGCCATACAGTGCTCATATAAATAGCGCCATACAGTGAGCATATAGTGCCATATAGTGCTCATATAAATAGTGCCATATAGTGCTCATATAAACAGTGCCATATAGTGCTCATATAAATAGCGCCATATAGTGATCATATAAATAGCGCCATACAGTGCTCATATAAATAGTGCTATATAGTGAGCATATAGTGCCATATAGTGCTCATCTAAATAGTGACATATAGTGCTCATATAAATAGTGCCATATAGTGCTCATATAAATAGCGCCATATAGTGCTCATATAAATAGCGCCATACAGTGCTCATATAAATAGTGCCATATAGTGAGCCTATAGTGCCATGTAGTGCTCATATAAATAGCACCATATAGCGATCATATAAATCGCGCCATATAGTGCTCATATAAATAGCGCCATATAGTGCTCATATAAATAGTGTCATATAGTGCTCATATAAATAGTGTCATATAGTGCTCATATAAATAGCGCCATATAGTGCTCATATAAATAGCGTCATATAGTGCTCATATAAATAGCGCCATACAGTGCTTACATAAATAGCGCCATATAGTGCTCATATAAATAGCGCCATATAATGCTCATATAAATAGCGCCATACAAATAGCGCCATATAGTGCTCATATAAATAGCGCCATATAGTGCTCATATAAATAGTGCCATATAATGCTCATATAAATAGCGTCATTTAGTGAGCATATAGTGCCATATAGTGCTCATATAAATAGCGCCATATCGTGAGCATATAATGCCATATAGTGCTCATATAAATAGCGCCATATCGTGAGCATATAGTGCCATATAGTGCTCATATAAATAGCGCCATATAGTGCTCATATAAATACCGCCATACAGTGCTCATATAAATAGCGTCATATAGTGCCATATAGTGCTCTTATAAATAGAGCCATATAGTGCTCATATAAATAGTGCCATATAGTGCTCATATAAATAGTGCCATATAGTGCTCATATAAGTAGCGCCATATAGTGCCATATAGTGCTCATATAAATAGTGCCATACAGTGCTCATATAAATAGCGCCACATAGTGCCATATAGTTGTCATATAAATAGCGCCATATAGTGCTCATATAAATAGTGCCATATAGTGCTCATATATAGTGCCATATAGTGATCATATAAAGAGTGCCATATAGTGTTCATATAAAGAGTGCCATATAGTGCTCATATAAAGAGCGCCATATAGTGATCATATAAAGAGCGCCATATAGTGCTCATATAAATAGCGCCATACAGTGAGCATATAAATAGCGCCATATAGTGAGCATATAAATAGCGCCATATAGAACTCATATAAATAGCGCCATATAGAGCTCATATAAATAGTGCCATATAGTGCTCATATAAATAGCGCCATATAGAGCTCATATAAATAGCGCCATATAGAACTCATATAAATAGCGCCATATAGAACTCATATAAATAGCGCCATATAGTGCTCATATAAATAGAGCCATATAGTGCTCATATAAATAGAGCCATATAGTGCTCATATAAATAGCGCCATATAGTGCTCATATAAATAGCGCCATATAGTGCTCATATAAATAGCGTCATATAGTGCTCATATAAATAGCGCCATATAGTGCTTACATAAATAGCGCCATATAGTGCTCATATAAATAGCGCCATATAATGCTCATATAAATAGCGCCATACAAATAGCGCCATATAGTGCTCATATAAATAGCGCCATATAGTGCTCATATAAATAGTGCCATATAATGCTCATATAAATAGCGCCATTTAGTGAGCATATAGTGCCATATAGTGCTCATATAAATAGCGCCATATCGTGAGCATATAATGCCATATAGTGCTCATATAAATAGCGCCATATAGTGCTCATATAAATACCGCCATACAGTGCTCATATAAATAGCGTCATATAGTGCCATATAGTGCTCTTATAAATAGAGCCATATAGTGCTCATATAAATAGTGCCATATAGTGCTCATATAAATAGTGCCATATAGTGCTCATATAAATAGTGCCATACAGTGCTCATATAAATAGCGCCACATAGTGCCATATAGTTGTCATATAAATAGCGCCATATAGTGCTCATATAAATAGTGCCATATAGTGCTCATATATAGTGCCATATAGTGATCATATAAAGAGTGCCATATAGTGCTCATATAAAGAGTGCCATATAGTGCTCATATAAAGAGCGCCATATAGTGATCATATAAAGAGCGCCATATAGTGCTCATATAAAGAGCGCCATACAGTGAGCATATAAATAGCGCCATATAGTGAGCATATAAATAGCGCCATATAGAACTCATATAAATAGCGCCATATAGAGCTCATATAAATAGTGCCATATAGTGCTCATATAAATAGCGCCATATAGAGCTCATATAAATAGCGCCATATAGAACTCATATAAATAGCGCCATATAGAACTCATATAAATAGCGCCATATAGTGCTCATATAAATAGTGCCATATAGTGCTCATATAAATAGAGCCATATAGTGCTCATATAAATAGCGCCATATAGTGCTCATATAAATAGCGCCATATAGTGCTCATATAAATAGAGCCATATAGAACTAATATAAAGAGCGCCATATAGTGATCATATAAATAGTGCCATATAGTGCTCATATAAATAGCGCCATATAGTGCTCATATAAATAGAGCCATATAGTGCTCATATAAATAGCGCCATATAGTGCTCATATAAATAGTGCCATATAGTGCTCATATAAATAGCGCCATATAGTGCCATATAGTGCTCATATAAATAGCACCATATAGTGCTCATATAAATAGTGCCATATAGTGCTCATATAAATAGTGCCATATAGCGCCATATAGTGCTCATATAAATAGTCCCATATAGTGCTCATATAAATAGCGCCATATAGTGCTCATATAAATAGCGCCATATAGTGCTCATATAAATAGCGCCATATAGTGCTCATATATATATAGTGCTCATATATATATATATAGTGCTCATATAGTGCTCATATAAATAGTTCCATATAGTGCTCATATAAATAGCGCCATATAGTGCTCATATAAATAGTGCCATATAGTGATCATATAAATAGCGCCATTCAGTGAGCATATAAATAGCGCCATATAGTGCTCATATAAATAGTCCCATATAGTGCTCATATAAATAGTGCCATATAGTGCTCATATCAATAGCGCCATATAGTGCTCATATAAATAGCACCATATAGTGCTCATATAAATCGCGCCATATAGTGCTCATATAAATCGCGCCATATAGTGATCATATAAATAGCGCCATATAGTGATCATATAAATAGCGCCATATAGTGATCATATAAATAGCGCCATATAGTGCTCATATATATAGCACCATATAGTGCTCATATATATAGCGCCATATAGTGCTCATATAAATAGCGCCATATAGTGCTCATATAAATAGTGCCATATAGTGCTCATATAAATAGTGCCATATAGTGCTCATATAAATAGTCCCATATAGTGCTCATATAAATCGCGCCATATAGTGCTCATATAAATAGCGCAATATAGTGCTCATATAAATAGCGCAATATAGTGCTCATGTAAATAGCGCCATATAGTGCTCATATAAATAGCGCCATATAGTGCTCATATAAATAGCGCCATATAGTGCTCATATATGTAGCGCCATATAGCGCCATATAGTGCTCATATATATAGCGCCATATAGTGCTCATATATATAGCCCCATATAGTGCTCATATATATAGCGCCATATAGTGCTCATACAAATAGCGCCATATAGTGCTCATATATATAGCGCCATATAGTGCCATATAGTGCTCATATAAATAGCACCATATAGTCCTCATGTAAATAGCGCCATATAGTGCTCATATAAATAGCGTCATATAGTGCTAATATAAATAGCGTCATATAGTGCTCATATAAATAGTGCCATATATCGCCATATAGTGCTCATATAAATAGCGCCATATAGTGCTCATATATATAGCGCCATATAGTGCTCATATAAATCGTGCCATATAGTGCTCATATAAATAGCGCCATATAGTGCTCATATAAATAGCGCCTTATAGTGATCATATAAATAGCGCCATATAGTGCTCATATAAATAGCGCCATATAGAACTAATATAAAGATTGCCATATAGTGCTCATATAAATAGTGCCATATAGTGCTCCTATAAATAGCGCCATATAGTGCTCATATAAATAGCGCCATATAGTGCTCATATAAATAGCGCCATATAGTGCTCATATAAATAGTGCCATATAGTGATCATATAAATAGTGCCATATAGTGCTCATATAAATAGTGCCATATAGTGCTCATATAAATAGCGCCATATAGTGCTCATATAAATAGCGCCATATAGTGCTCATATATATATAGTGCTCATATAGTGCTCATATAAATAGTTCCATATAGTGCTCATATAAATAGCGCCATATAGTGCTCATATAAATAGTGCCATATAGTGCTCATATAAATAGTGCCATATAGTGCTCATATAAATAGTCCCATATAGTGCTCATATAAATAGTGTCATATAGTGCTCATATAAATCGCGCCATATAGTGCTCATATAAATCGCGCCATATAGTGCTCATATAAATCGCGCCATATAGTGCTCATATAAATCGCGCCATATAGTGATCATATAAATAGCGCCATATAGTGATCATATATATAGCACCATATAGTGCTCATATAAATAGCGCCATATAGTGCTAATATAAAGAGTGCCATATAGTGCTCATATAAATAGCGCCATATAGTGCTCATATAAATAGCGCCATATAGTGCTCATATAAATAGCGCCATATAGTGCTCATATAAATAGCGCCATATAGTGCTCATATAAATAGCGCCATATAGTGCTCATATAAATAGCGCCATATAGCGCCATATAGTGCTCATATATATAGCGCCATATAGTGCTCATATATATAGCCCCATATAGTGCTCATATATATAGCGCCATATAGTGCTCATACAAATAGCGCCATATAGTGCTCATACAAATAGCGCCATATAGTGCTCATATATATAGCGCCATATAGTGCCATATAGTGCTCATATAAATAGCGCCATATAGTGCTCATGTAAATAGCGCCATATAGTGCTCATATAAATAGCGCCATATAGTGCTCATATAAATAGCGCCATATAGTGCTCATATAAATAGCGTCATATAGTGCTAATATAAATAGCGTCATATAGTGCTCATATAAATAGCGCCATATAGTGCTCATATATATAGCGCCATATAGTGCTCATATAAATCGTGCCATATAGTGCTCATATAAATCGCGCTATATAGTGCTCATATAAATAGCGCCATATAGTGCTCATATAAATAGCGCCATATAGTGCTCATATAAATAGCGCCATATAGTGCTCATATAAATAGCGCCATATAGTGCTCATATAAATAGCGCCTTATAGTGATCATATAAATAGCGCCATATAGTGCTCATATAAATAGCGCCATATAGAACTAATATAAAGAGTGCCATATAGTGCTCATATAAATAGTGCCATATAGTGCTCATATAAATAGCGCCATATAGTGCTCATATAAATAGCGCCATATAGTGATCATATAAATAGTGCCATATAGTGCTCATATTAATAGCGCCATATAGTGATCATATAAATCGCGCCATATAGTGATCATATAAATAGCGCCATATAGTGCTCATATAGTGCTCATATAAATAGTGCCATATAGTGCTCATATAAATAGCGCCATATAGTGCTCATATAAATAGCGCCATATAGTGATCATATAAATAGTGCCATATAGTGCTCATATAAATAGCGCCATATAAATACACTTTGTTCCAAATTATTATGCAAATAATATTTTCTCAGATTTTCCCAAATTACCTATATGAATTGCTGTCATTGTAATTTTCCAGTCAAATAACTATTAGAGTACAATTGAAAGGTTTTTGTACAAACTGCCTATGATAACAGTATATTTTTAAATAAATAAAACACTCAAACTGCACTCAAAATGCATGTTCCAAATTATTATGCACAGCAGAGTTTTCAACCTTTTCATTTTAATAAAGAACAAAAAATGGTCATGTTTGAAATTAGAAGCATTAGCAGGTTATTACAAACTGAAATCAAACAGTTTTCAACTCAAAACTTTATTCTAGGTGATGTTACATTTGCACATAGGACCGCTTGTTCGAAAGGAGCTTCTGAACTCTCTCGTCCATTGAATTTGTCAGGTTTTGGATGGTTTCTGCTTCAATTGTTTTGCATGAGGACAGAATACCCTCCCAGAGCTGTTGCTTAGATGTGAACTGCCTCCCGCCATCATAGACACTCCTTTTGATGATGCTCCAGAGGTTCTCAATGGGGTTGAGGTCAGGGGAGCATGGGGGCCACACCATAAGTTTGTCCCCTTTTATGCCCATAGCAGCCAGAGATGCAGATGTGTTATGTGCAGCATGAGACGGGGCATTATCATGCATGAAATGATCTCGATGGTCCAGATGGATGGAGTGGAGGATGGCTGGTTGACGGACTCCCCATGCAAACACGGCTACGGCGCTAACAAGGAGGAGGTGGAGTAATGTTTTGGGCTGGAATTATGGGGAGAGAGATTGTCGGCCCTTTTAGGATCCCTGAAGGGGTAAAGATGAACTCCATAATGTATGTTGAGTTTCTCAAACAGCACTTCCTTCCATGGTTCAAGAAGAAGAACCGTGCATTCCGCAGCAAGATCATTTCATGCATGATAATGCCCCGTCTCATCCTGCACATAACACATCTGCATCTCTGGCTGCTATGGGCATAAAAGGGGACAAACTTATGGTGTGGCCCCCATGCTCCCCTGACCTCAACCCCATTGAGAACCTCTGGAGCATCATCAAAAGGAGTGTCTATGATTGCGGGAGGCAGTTCACATCTAAGCAACAGCTCTTGGGAGGGTATTCTGTCCTCATGCAAAACAATTGAAGCAGAAACCATCCAAAACCTGACAAATTCAATGGACGAGAGAGTTCAGAAGCTCCTTTCGAACAAGGGGTCCTATGTGCAAATGTAACATCACCTAGAATAAAGTTTTGAGTTGAAAACTGTTTGATTTCAGTTTGTAATAACCTGCTAATGCTTATAATTTCAAACATGACCATTTTTTTGTTCTTTATTAAAATGAAAAGGTTGAAAACTCTGCTGTGCATAATAATTTGGAAGATGCATTTTGAGTGCAGTTTGAGTGTTTTATTTATTTAAAAATATACTGTTATCATAGGCAGTTTGTACAAAAACCTTTCAATTGTACTCTAATAGTTATTTGACTGGAAAATTACAATGACTGCAATTCATACAGGTAATTTGGGAAAATCTGAGAAAATATTATTTCCATAATAATTTGGAACACCGTGTAGTGCCATATAGTGATCATATAAATAGCACCATATAGTGATCATATAAATAGTGCCATATAGTGATCATATAAATAGCGCCATATAGTGATCATATAAATAGTGCCATATAGTGATCATATAAATAGCGCCATACAATGAGCATATAAATAGTGCCATATAGTGATTATATAAATAGTGCCATATAGTGATCATATAAATAGTGCCATATAGTGATCATATAAATAGTGCCATATAGTGATCATATAAATAGCGGCATATAGTGATCATATAAATAGTGTCATATAGTGCTCATATAAATAGCGCCATATAGTGATCATATAAATAGCGCAATATAGTGATCATATAAATAGCGCCATATAGTGCTCATATAAATGGCGCCATATAGTGAGCATATAAATAGTGCCATATAGTGATTATATAAATAGTGCCATATAGTGATCATATAAATAGTGCCATATAGTGCTCATATAAATAGCGCCATATAGTGATCATATAAATAGTGTCATATAGTGCTCATATAAATAGCGCCATATAGTGATCATATAAATAGTGTCATATAGTGCTCATATAAATAGCGCCATATAGTGATCATATAAATAGCGCCATATAGTGATCATATAAATAGCGCCATATAGTGCTCATATAAATAGCGCCATATAGTGAGCATATAGTGCCATATAGTGCTCATATAAATAGCGCCATATAGTGCTCATATAAATCGCGCCATATAGTGCTCATATAAATAGCGCCATACAGTGTTCATATAAATAGTGCCATATAGTGAGCATATAGTGCCATATAGTGCTCATATAAATAGTAACATATAGTGCTCATATAAATAGTGCCATATAGTGCTCATATAAATAGCGCCATATAGTGCTCATATGAATAGCGCCATATAGTGCTCATATAAATAGCGCCATACAATGCTCATATAAATAGTGCCATATAGTGAGCCTATAGTGCCATGTAGTGCTCATATAAATAGTGCCATATAGTGCTCATATAAATAGTGTCATATAGTGCTCATATAAATAGTGTCATATAATGCTCATATAAATAGCGCCATATAGTGCTCATATAAATAGCGTCATATAGTGCTCATATAAATAGCGCCATATAGTGCTCACATAAATAGCGCCATATAATGCTCATATAAATAGCACCATATAGTGCTCATATAAATAGCGCCATTCAAATAGCGCCATATAGTGCTCATATAAATAGCGCCATATAGTGCTCATATAAATAGCGCCATTTAGTGAGCATATAGTGCCATATAGTGCTCATATAAATAGCGCCATATCGTGAGCATATAATGCCATATAGTGCTCATATAAATAGCGCCATACAGTGTTCATATAAATAGTGCCATATAGTGAGCATATAGTGCCATATAGTGCTCATATAAATAGTAACATATAGTGCTCATATAAATAGTGCCATATAGTGCTCATATAAATAGCGCCATATAGTGAGCATATAGTGCCATATAGTGCTCATATAAATAGCGCCATATAGTGCTCATATAAATCGCGCCATATAGTGCTCATATAAATAGCGCCATACAGTGTTCATATAAATAGTGCCATATAGTGAGCATATAGTGCCATATAGTGCTCATATAAATAGTAACATATAGTGCTCATATAAATAGTGCCATATAGTGCTCATATAAATAGCGCCATATAGTGCTCATATGAATAGCGCCATATAGTGCTCATATAAATAGCGCCATACAATGCTCATATAAATAGTGCCATATAGTGAGCCTATAGTGCCATGTAGTGCTCATATAAATAGTGCCATATAGTGCTCATATAAATAGTGTCATATAGTGCTCATATAAATAGTGTCATATAATGCTCATATAAATAGCGCCATATAGTGCTCATATAAATAGCGTCATATAGTGCTCATATAAATAGCGCCATATAGTGCTCACATAAATAGCGCCATATAATGCTCATATAAATAGCGCCATATAGTGCTCATATAAATAGCGCCATTCAAATAGCGCCATATAGTGCTCATATAAATAGCGCCATATAGTGCTCATATAAATAGCGCCATTTAGTGAGCATATAGTGCCATATAGTGCTCATATAAATAGCGCCATATCGTGAGCATATAATGCCATATAGTGCTCATATAAATAGCGCCATATCGTGAGCATATAGTGCCATATAGTGCTCATATAAATAGCGCCATATAGTGCTCATATAAATACCGCCATACAGTGCTCATATAAATAGCGCCATATAGTGCTCCTATAAATAGCGCCATATAGTGCTCATATAAATAGTGCCATATAGTTCTCATATAAATAGCGCCATATAGTGCTCATATAAATAGCGCCATATAGTGCTCATATAAATAGCGCCTTATAGTGCTCATATAAATAGCGCCATATAGTGATCATATAAATAGCACCATAGAGTGATCATATAAATAGCGCCATAGAGTGATCATATAAATAGCGCCATATAGTGCTCATATAAATGGTGCCATATAGAACTAATATAAAGAGTGCCATATAGTGCTCATATAAATAGTGCCATATAGTGCTCATATAAATAGCGCCATATAGTGCTCATATAAATAGCGCCATATAGTGATCATATAAATAGCGCCATATAGTGATCATATAAATAGTGCCATATAGTGCCATATAGTGCTCATATAAATAGTGCCATATAGTGATCATATAAATCGCGCCATATAGTGCTCATATAAATAGCGCCATATAGTGCTCATATAGTGCTCATATAAATAGTGCCATATAGTGCTCATATAAATAGCGCCATATAGTGCTCATATAAATAGCGCCATATAGAGCTCATATAGTGCTCATATAAATAGTGCCATATAGTGCTCATATAAATAGCGCCATATAGTGCTGATATAAATAGCGCCATATAGTGCTCATATAAAGAGTGCCATATAGTGCTCATATAAATAGCGCCATATAAATACACTTTGTTCCAAATTATTATGCAAATAATATTTTCTCAGATTTTCCCAAATTACCTATATGAATTGCTGTCATTGTAATTTTCCAGTCAAATAACTATTAGAGTACAATTGAACGGTTTTTGTACAAACTGCCTATGATAACAGTATATTTTTAAATAAATAAAACACTCAAACTGCACTCAAAATGCATGTTCCAAATTATTATGCACAGCAGAGTTTTCAACCTTTTCATTTTAATAAAGAACAAAAAATGGTCATTTTTGAAATTATAAGCATTAGCAGGTTATTACAAACTGAAATCAAACAGTTTTCAACTCAAAACTTTATTCTAGGTGATGTTACATTTGCACATAGGACCCCGTGTTCGAAAGGAGCTTCTGAACTCTCTCGTCCATTGAATTTGTCAGGTTTTGGATGGTTTCTGCTTCAATTGTTTTGCATGAGGACAGAATACCCTCCCAGAGCTGTTGCTTAGATGTGAACTGCCTCCCGCCATCATAGACGCTCCTTTCGATGATGCTCCAGAGGTTCTCAATGCGGTTGAGGTCAGGGGAGCATGGGGGCCACACCATAAGTTTGTCCCCTTTTATGCCCATAGCAGCCAGAGATGCAGATGTGTTATGTGCAGCATGAGACGGGGCATTATCATGCATGAAAATGATCTTGCTGCGGAATGCACGGTTCTTCTTCTTGAACCATGGAAGGAAGTGCTGTTTGAGAAACTCATCATACATTATGGAGTTCATCTTTACCCCTTCAGGGATCCTAAAAGGTCCGACAATCTCTCTCCCCATGATTCCAGCCCAAAACATTACTCCACCTCCTCCTTGTTAGCGCCGTAGCCGTGTTTGCATGGGGAGTCCATCAACCAGCCATCCTCCACTCCATCCATCTGGACCATCGAGATCATTTCATGCATGATAATGCCCCGTCTCATGCTGCACATAACACATCTGCATCTCTGGCTGCTATGGGCATAAAAGGGGACAAACTTATGGTGTGGCCCCCATGCTCCCCTGACCTCAACCCCATTGAGAACCTCTGGAGCATCATCAAAAGGAGTGTCTATGATGGCGGGAGGCAGTTCACATCTAAGCAACAGCTCTGGGAGGGTATTCTGTCCTCATGCAAAACAATTGAAGCAGAAACCATCCAAAACCTGACAAATTCAATGAATGAGAGAGTTCAGAAGCTCCTTTCGAACACGGGGTCCTATGTGCAAATGTAACATCACCTAGAATAAAGTTTTGAGTTGAAAACTGTTTGATTTCAGTTTGTAATAACCTGATAATGCTTATAATTTCAAACATGACCATTTTTTTGTTCTTTATTAAAATGAAAAGGTTGAAAACTCTGCTGTGCATAATAATTTGGAACATGCATTTTGAGTGCAGTTTGAGTGTTTTATTTATTTAAAAATATACTGTTATCATAGGCAGTTTGTACAAAAACCTTTCAATTGTACTCTAATAGTTATTTGACAGGAAAATTACAATGACTGCAATTCATACAGGTAATTTGGGAAAATCTGAGAAAATATTATTTCCATAATAATTTGGAACACCGTGTAGTGCCATATAGTGATCATATAAATAGCACCATATAGTGATCATATAAATAGTGCCATATAGTGATCATATAAATAGTGCCATATAGTGATCATATAAATAGCGCCATATAGTGCTCATATGAATAGCGCCATATAGTGCTCATATAAATAGCGCCATACAATGCTCATATAAATAGTGCCATATAGTGAGCCTATAGTGCCATGTAGTGCTCATATAAATAGTGCCATATAGTGCTTATATAAATAGTGTCATATAGTGCTCATATAAATAGTGTCATATAATGCTCATATAAATAGCGCCATATAGTGCTCATATAAATAGCGTCATATAGTGCTCATATAAATAGCGCCATATAGTGCTCACATAAATAGCGCCATATAATGCTCATATAAATAGCGCCATATAGTGCTCATATAAATAGCGCCATTCAAATAGCGCCATATAGTGCTCATATAAATAGCGCCATATAGTGCTCATATAAATAGCGCCATTTAGTGAGCATATAGTGCCATATAGTGCTCATATAAATAGCGCCATATCGTGAGCATATAATGCCATATAGTGCTCATATAAATAGCGCCATATCGTGAGCATATAGTGCCATATAGTGCTCATATAAATAGCGCCATATAGTGCTCATATAAATACCGCCATACAGTGCTCATATAAATAGCGCCATATAGTGCTCCTATAAATAGCGCCATATAGTGCTCATATAAATAGTGCCATATAGTTCTCATATAAATAGCGCCATATAGTGCTCATATAAATAGCGCCATATAGTGCTCATATAAATAGCGCCTTATAGTGCTCATATAAATAGCGCCATATAGTGATCATATAAATAGCACCATAGAGTGATCATATAAATAGCGCCATAGAGTGATCATATAAATAGCGCCATATAGTGCTCATATAAATGGTGTCATATAGAACTAATATAAAGAGTGCCATATAGTGCTCATATAAATAGTGCCATATAGTGCTCATATAAATAGCGCCATATAGTGCTCATATAAATAGCGCCATATAGTGCTCATATAAATAGCGCCATATAGTGATCATATAAATAGCGCCATATAGTGATCATATAAATAGTGCCATATAGTGCCATATAGTGCTCATATAAATAGTGCCATATAGTGATCATATAAATCGCGCCATATAGTGCTCATATAAATAGCGCCATATAGTGCTCATATAGTGCTCATATAAATAGTGCCATATAGTGCTCATATAAATAGCGCCATATAGTGCTCATATAAATAGCGCCATATAGAGCTCATATAGTGCTCATATAAATAGTGCCATATAGTGCTCATATAAATAGCGCCATATAGTGCTCATATAAATAGCGCCATATAGTGCTGATATAAATAGCGCCATATAGTGCTCATATAAAGAGTGCCATATAGTGCTCATATAAATAGCGCCATATAAATACACTTTGTTCCAAATTATTATGCAAATAATATTTTCTCAGATTTTCCCAAATTACCTATATGAATTGCTGTCATTGTAATTTTCCAGTCAAATAACTATTAGAGTACAATTGAACGGTTTTTGTACAAACTGCCTATGATAACAGTATATTTTTAAATAAATAAAACACTCAAACTGCACTCAAAATGCATGTTCCAAATTATTATGCACAGCAGAGTTTTCAACCTTTTCATTTTAATAAAGAACAAAAAATGGTCATTTTTGAAATTATAAGCATTAGCAGGTTATTACAAACTGAAATCAAACAGTTTTCAACTCAAAACTTTATTCTAGGTGATGTTACATTTGCACATAGGACCCCGTGTTCGAAAGGAGCCTCTGAACTCTCTCATTCATTGAATTTGTCAGGTTTTGGATGGTTTCTGCTTCAATTGTTTTGCATGAGGACAGAATACCCTCCCAGAGCTGTTGCTTAGATGTGAACTGCCTCCCGCCATCATAGACGCTCCTTTCGATGATGCTCCAGAGGTTCTCAATGCGGTTGAGGTCAGGGGAGCATGGGGGCCACACCATAAGTTTGTCCCCTTTTATGCCCATAGCAGCCAGAGATGCAGATGTGTTATGTGCAGCATGAGACGGGGCATTATCATGCATGAAAATGATCTTGCTGCGGAATGCACGGTTCTTCTTCTTGAACCATGGAAGGAAGTGCTGTTTGAGAAACTCATCATACATTATGGAGTTCATCTTTACCCCTTCAGGGATCCTAAAAGGTCCGACAATCTCTCTCCCCATGATTCCAGCCCAAAACATTACTCCACCTCCTCCTTGTTAGCGTCGTAGCCGTGTTTGCATGGGGAGTCCATCAACCAGCCATCCTCCACTCCATCCATCTGGACCATCGAGATAATTTCATGCATGATAATGCCCCGTCTCATGCTGCACATAACACATCTGCATCTCTGGCTGCTATGGGCATAAAAGGGGACAAACTTATGGTGTGGCACCCATGCTCCCCTGCCTTCAACCCCATTGAGAACCTCTGGAGCATCATCAAAAGGAGTGTCTATGATGGCGGGAGGCAGTTCACATCTAAGCAACAGCTCTGGGAGGGTATTCTGTCCTCATGCAAAACAATTGAAGCAGAAACCATCCAAAACCTGACAAATTCAATGGACGAGAGAGTTCAGAAGCTCCTTTCGAACACGGGGTCCTATGTGCAAATGTAACATCACCTAGAATAAAGTTTTGAGTTGAAAACTGTTTGATTTCAGTTTGTAATAACCTGCTAATGCTTCTAATTTCAAACATGACCATTTTTTGTTCTTTATTAAAATGAAAAGGTTGAAAACTCTGCTGTGCATAATAATTTGGAACATGCATTTTGAGTGCAGTTTGAGTGTTTTATTTATTTAAAAATATACTGTTATCATAGGCAGGTTGTACAAAAACCTTTCAATTGTACTCTAATAGTTATTTGACAGGAAAATTACAATGACTGCAATTCATACAGGTAATTTGGGAAAATCTGAGAAAATATTATTTCCATAATAATTTGGAACACCGTGTAGTGCCATATAGTGATCATATAAATAGCACCATATAGTGATCATATAAATAGTGCCATATAGTGATCATATAAATAGTGCCATATAGTGATCATATAAATAGCGCCATATAGTGATCATATAAATAGTGCCATATAGTGATCATATAAATAGCGCCATACAATGAGCATATAAATAGTGCCATATAGTGATCATATAAATAGTGCCATATAGTGATCATATAAATAGTGCCATATAGTGATCATATAAATAGCGCCATATAGTGATCATATAAATAGTGCCATATAGTGCTCATATAAATAGCGCCATATAGTGATCATATAAATAGCGCCATATAGTGATCATATAAATAGCGCCATATAGTGCTCATATAAATAGTGCCATATAGTGCTCATATAAATAGCGCCATATAGTGAGCATATAGTGACATATAGTGCTCATATAAATAGCGCCATATAGTGATCATATAAATCGCGCCATATAGTGCTCATATAAATAGCGCCATACAGTGCGCATATAAATAGTGCCATATAGTGAGCATATAGTGCCATATAGTGCTCATATAAATAGTGACATATAGTGCTCATATAAATAGTGCCATATAGTGCTCATATAAATAGTGCCATATAGTGCTCATATAAATAGCGCCATACAGTGCTCATATAAATAGCGCCATACAGTGCTCATATAAATAGCGCCATACAGTGCTCATATAAATAGTGCCATATAGTAAGCATATAGTGCCATATAGTGCTCATCTAAATAGTGACATATAGTGCTCATATAAATAGTGCCATATAGTGCTCATATAAATAGTGCCATATAGTGCTCATATAAATAGTGCCATATAGTGCTCATATAAATAGCGCCATATAGTGCTCATATAAATAGTGCCATATAGTGAGCCTATAGTGCCATGTAGTGCTCATATAAATAGTGCCATATAGTGCTCATATAAATAGCGCCATATAGTGCTCATATAAATAGCGCCATATATTGCTCATATAAATAGAGTCATATAGTGCTCATATAGTGCTCATATAAATAGCGTCATATAGTGCTCACATAAATAGCGCCATATAGTGCTCATATAAATAGTGCCATATAATGCTCATATAAATAGCGCCATATAGTGATCATATAAATAGCGCCATATCGTGAGCATATAATGCCATATAGTGCTCATATAAATAGCGCCATATCGTGAGCATATAGTGCCATATAGTGCTCATATAAATAGCGCCATATAGTGCTCATATAAATACCGCCATACAGTGCTCATATAAATAGCGCCATATAGTGCCATATAGTGCTCCTATAAATAGCGCCATATAGTGCTTATATAAATATTGCCATATAGTGCTCATATAAATAGCGCCATATAGTGCCATATAAATAGCGCCACATAGTGAGCATATAGTGCCATATAAATAGCGCCATATAGTGAGCATATAGTGCTCATATAAGTAGCGCCATATAGTGCCATATAGTGCTCATATAAATAGTGCCATACAGTGCTCATATAAATAGCGCCACATAGTGCCATATAGTGCTCATATAAATAGTGCCATATAGTGCTCATATAAATAGCGCCATATAGTGCTCATATAAATAGCGCCATATAGTGCTCATATAAATAGCGCCATATAGAGCTCATATAAAGAGCGCCATATAGTGCTCATATAAAGAGCGCCATATAGTGCTAATATAAATAGCGCCATATAGTGCTCATATAAATAGCGCCATATAGTGCTAATATAAATAATGCCATATAGTGATCATATAAATAGTGCCAAATAGTAATCATATAAATAGTGCCATATAGTGCTAATATAAAGAGTGCCATATAGTGCTCATATAAATAGTGCCATATAGTGCTCATATAAATAGTGCCATATAGTGCTCATGTAAATAGTGCCATATAGTGATCATATAAATAGTGCCAAATAGTAATCATATAAATAGTGCCATATAGTGCTAATATAAAGAGTGCCATATAGTGCTCATATAAATAGTGCCATATAGTGCTCATATAAATAGCGCCATATAGTGCTCATATAAATAGCGCCATATAGTGCTCATATAAATAGCGCTATATAGTGCTCATATAAATACTGCCATATAGTGCTCATATAAATAGTGCCATATAGTGCTAATATAAATAATGCCATATAGTGATCATATAAATAGCGCCATATAGTGCTCATATAAATAGCGCCATATAGTGCTCATATAAATAGCGCCATATAGTGCTCATATAAATAGCGCCATATAGTGCTCATATAAATAGCGCCATATAGTGCTCATATAAATAGCGCCATATAGTGATCATATAAATAGTGCCATATAGTTATCATATAAATAGTGCCATATAGTGATCATATAAATAGCGCCATATAGTGAGCATATAGTGCCATATAGTGCTCATATAAATAGTGCCTTATAGTGCTCATATAAATAGCGCCATATCGTGCTCATATAAATAGCGCCATACAGTGCTCATATAAATAGCGCCATACAGTGCTCATATAAATAGCACCATATAGTGATCATATAAATCGCGTCATATAGTGATCATATAAATAGTGCCATATTGTGAGCATATAATGCCATATAGTGGTCATATAAATCGCGCCATACAGTGCTCATATAAATAGCGCCATATAGTGCTCATATAAATAGCGCCATATAGTGCTCATATAAATAGTGCCATATAGTGCTCATATAAATAGCGCCATATAATGCTCATATAAATAGCGCCATATAGTGCCATATAGTGCTCATATAAATAGCGCCATATAGTGCTCATATAAATAGCGCCATAGAGTGCTCATATAAATAGCGCCATAGACTGCTCGTATAGTGCTCATATAAATAGCGCCATATAGTGCTCATATAAATAGTGCCATATAGTGCTCATATAAATAGCGCCATATAGTGCTCATATAAATAGCGCCATATAGTGAGCATATAGTGCCAAATAGTGCTCATATAAATAGCGTCATATAGTGCTCATATAAATAGCGCCATATAGTGCTCACATAAATAGCGCCATATAATGCTCATATAAATAGCGCCATATAGTGCTCATATAAATAGCGCCATACAAATAGCGCCATATAGTGCTCATATAAATAGCGCCATATAGTGCTCATATAAATAGTGCCATATAATGCTCATATAAATAGCGCCATTTAGTGAGCATATAGTGCCATATAGTGCTCATATAAATAGCGCCATATCGTGAGCATATAATGCCATATAGTGCTCATATAAATAGCGCCATATCGTGAGCATATAGTGCCATATAGTGCTCATATAAATAGCGCCATATAGTGCTCATATAAATACCGCCATACAGTGCTCATATAAATAGCGCCATATAGTGCCATATAGTGCTCCTATAAATAGCGCCATATAGTGCTCATATAAATAGTGCCATATAGTGATCATA
Source organism: Phyllobates terribilis (assembly GCF_046119375.1). Classification (NCBI taxonomy): domain Eukaryota; kingdom Metazoa; phylum Chordata; class Amphibia; order Anura; family Dendrobatidae; genus Phyllobates; species Phyllobates terribilis. The sequence continues at coordinate 26,526,270 of NW_027362773.1, forward strand.
TAAATAGCGCCATATAGTGCTCATATAAATAGCGCCATATAGTGCTCATATCAATAGCGCCATATAGTGCTCATATAAATGGTGCCATATAGAACTAATATAAAGAGTGCCATATAGTGCTCATATAAATAGTGCCATATAGTGCTCATATAAATAGCGCCATATAGTGATCATATAAATAGCGCCATATAGTGCTCATATAAATAGCGCCATATAGTGCTCATATAAATAGCGCCATATAGTGATCATATAAATAGCGCCATATAGTGATCATATAAATAGCGCCATATAGTGATCATATAAATAGCGCCAAATAGTGATCATATAAATAGTGCCATATAGTGCCATATAGTGCTCATATAAATAGTGCCATATAGTGATCATATAAATCGCGCCATATAGTGCTCATATAAATAGCGCCATATAGTGCTCATATAGTGCTCATATAAATAGTGCCATATAGTGCTCATATAAATAGCGCCATATAGTGCTCATATAAATAGCGCCATATAGAGCTCATATAGTGCTCATATAAATAGTGCCATATAGTGCTCATATAAATAGCGCCATATAGTGCTCATATAAATAGCGCCATATAGTGCTGATATAAATAGCGCCATATAGTGCTCATATAAAGAGTGCCATATAGTGCTCATATAAATAGCGCCATATAAATACACTTTGTTCCAAATTATTATGCAAATAATATTTTCTCAGATTTTCCCAAATTACCTATATGAATTGCTGTCATTGTAATTTTCCAGTCAAATAACTATTAGAGTACAATTGAAAGATTTTTGTACAAACTGCCTATGATAACAGTATATTTTTAAATAAATAAAACACTCAAACTGCACTCAAAATGCATGTTCCAAATTATTATGCACAGCAGAGTTTTCAACCTTTTCATTTTAATAAAGAACAAAAAAATGGTTATTTTTGAAATTATAAGCATTAGCAGGTTATTACAAACTGAAATCAAACAGTTTTCAACTCAAAACTTTATTCTAGGTGATGTTACATTTGCACATAGGACCCCTTGTTCGAAAGGAGCTTCTGAACTCTCTCGTCCATTGAATTTGTCAGGTTTTGGATGGTTTCTGCTTCAATTGTTTTGCATGAGGACAGAATACCCTCCCAGAGCTGTTGCTTAGATGTGAACTGCCTCCCGCTATCATAGACACTCCTTTTGATGATGCTCCAGAGGTTCTCAATGGGGTTGAGGTCAGGGGAGCATGGGGGCCACACCATAAGTTTGTCCCCTTTTATGCCCATAGCAGCCAGAGATGCAGATGTGTTATGTGCAGCATGAGACGGGGCATTATCATGCATGAAAATGATCTTGCTGCGGAATGCACGGTTCTTCTTCTTGAACCATGGAAGGAAGTGCTGTTTGAGAAACTCAACATACATTATGGAGTTCATCTTTACCCCTTCAGGGATCCTAAAAGGGCCGACAATCTCTCTCCCCATGATTCCAGCCCAAAACATTACTCCACCTCCTCCTTGTTAGCGCCGTAGCCGTGTTTGCATGGGGAGTCCATCAACCAGCCATCCTCCACTCCATCCATCTGGACCATCGAGATCATTTCATGCATGATAATGCCCCGTCTCATGCTGCACATAACACATCTGCATCTCTGGCTGCTATGGGCATAAAAGGGGACAAACTTATGGTGTGGCCCCCATGCTCCCCTGACCTCAACCCCATTGAGAACCTCTGGAGCATCATCAAAAGGAGTGTCTATGATAGCGGGAGGCAGTTCACATCTAAGCAACAGCTCTGGGAGGGTATTCTGTCCTCATGCAAAACAATTAAAGCAGAAACCATCCAAAACCTGACAAATTCAATGAATGAGAGAGTTCAGAGGCTCCTTTCGAACACGGGGTCCTATGTGCAAATGTAACATCACCTAGAATAAAGTTTTGAGTTGAAAACTGTTTGATTTCAGTTTGTAATAACCTGCTAATGCTTCTAATTTCAAACATGACCATTTTTTGTTCTTTATTAAAATGAAAAGGTTGAAAACTCTGCTGTGCATAATAATTTGGAACATGCATTTTGAGTGCAGTTTGAGTGTTTTATTTATTTAAAAATATACTGTTATCATAGGCAGTTTGTACAAAAACCTTTCAATTGTACTCTAATAGTTATGTGACAGGAAAATTACAATGACTGCAATTCATACAGGTAATTTGGGAAAATCTGAGAAAATATTATTTCCATAATAATTTGGAACACCGTGTAGTGCCATATAGTGATCATATAAATAGCACCATATAGTGATCATATAAATAGTGCCATATAGTGATCATATAAATAGTGCCATATAGTGATCATATAAATAGCGCCATATAGTGATCATATAAATAGTGCCATATAGTGATCATATAAATAGCGCCATACAATGAGCATATAAATAGTGCCATATAGTGATCATATAAATAGTGCCATATAGTGATCATATAAATAGTGCCATATAGTGATCATATAAATAGCGCCATATAGTGATCATATAAATAGCGCCATATAGTGATCATATAAATAGCGCCATATAGTGCTCATATAAATAGCGCCATATAGTGAGCATATAGTGCCATATAGTGCTCATATAAATAGCGCCATATAGTGATCATATAAATCGCGCCATATAGTGCTCATATAAATAGCGCCATACAGTGCGCATATAAATAGTGCCATATAGTGAGCATATAGTGCCATATAGTGCTCATATAAATAGTGACATATAGTGCTCATATAAATAGTGCCATATAGTGCTCATATAAATAGTGCCATATAGTGATCATATAAATAGCGCCATACAGTGCTCATATAAATAGCGCCATACAGTGCTCATATAAATAGCGCCATACAGTGCTCATATAAATAGTGCCATATAGTGAGCCTATAGTGCCATGTAGTGCTCATATAAATAGTGCCATATAGTGCTCATATAAATAGCGCCATATAGTGCTCATATAAATAGCGCCATATAGTGCTCATATAAATAGAGTCATATAGTGCTCATATAGTGCTCATATAAATAGCGTCATATAGTGCTCATATAAATAGCGCCATATAGTGCTCACATAAATAGCGCCATATAGTGCTCACATAAATAGCGCCATATAGTGCTCATATAAATAGTGCCATATAATGCTCATATAAATAGCGCCATTTAGTGAGCATATAGTGCCATATAGTGCTCATATAAATAGCGCCATATCGTGAGCATATAATGCCATATAGTGCTCATATAAATAGCGCCATATCGTGAGCATATAGTGCCATATAGTGCTCATATAAATAGCGCCATATAGTGCTCATATAAATACCGCCATACAGTGCTCATATAAATAGCGCCATATAGTGCCATATAGTGCTCCTATAAATAGCGCCATATAGTGCTTATATAAATATTGCCATATAGTGCTCATATAAATAGCGCCATATAGTGCCATATAAATAGCGCCACATAGTGAGCATATAGTGCCATATAAATAGCGCCATATAGTGAGCATATAGTGCTCATATAAGTAGCGCCATATAGTGCCATATAGTGCTCATATAAATAGTGCCATACAGTGCTCATATAAATAGCGCCACATAGTGCCATATAGTGCTCATATAAATAGTGCCATATAGTGCTCATATAAATAGCGCCATATAGAGCTCATATAAAGAGCGCCATATAGTGCTCATATAAAGAGCGCCATATAGTGCTAATATAAATAGCGCCATATAGTGCTCATATAAATAGCGCCATATAGTGCTAATATAAATAATGCCATACAGTGATCATATAAATAGTGCCAAATAGTAATCATATAAATAGTGCCATATAGTGCTAATATAAAGAGTGCCATATAGTGCTCATATAAATAGTGCCATATAGTGCTCATATAAATAGTGCCATATAGTGCTCATGTAAATAGTGCCATATAGTGCTCATGTAAATAGTGCCATATAGTGCTCATATAAATAGCGCCATATAGTGATCATATAAATAGCGCCATATAGTGCTCATATAAATAGTGCCATATAGTGCTCATATAAATAGTGCCATATAGTGCTAATATAAATAATGCCATATAGTGATCATATAAATAGCGCCATATAGTGCTCATATAAATAGCGCCATATAGTGCTCATATAAATAGCGCCATATAGTGCTCATATAAATAGCGCCATATAGTGATCATATAAATAGTGCCATATAGTTATCATATAAATAGTGCCATATAGTGATCATATAAATAGCGCCATATAGTGAGCATATAGTGCCATATAGTGCTCATATAAATAGTGCCTTATAGTGCTCATATAAATAGCGCCATATCGTGCTCATATAAATAGTGCCATACAGTGCTCATATAAATAGCGCCATACAGTGCTCATATAAATAGCACCATATAGTGATCATATAAATCGCGTCATATAGTGATCATATAAATAGTGCCATATTGTGAGCATATAATGCCATATAGTGGTCATATAAATCGCGCCATACAGTGCTCATATAAATAGCGCCATATAGTGCTCATATAAATAGCGCCATATAGTGCTCATATAAATAGCGCCATATAGTGCTCATATAAATAGCGCCATATAGTGCTCATATAAATAGCGCCATATAGTGCCATATAGTGCTCATATAAATAGCGCCATATAGTGCTCATATCAATAGCGCCATAGAGTGCTCATATAAATAGCGCCATAGACTGCTCGTATAGTGCTCATATAAATAGCGCCATATAGTGCTCATATAAATAGTGCCATATAGTGCTCATATAAATAGCGCCATATAGTGCTCATATAAATAGCGCCATATAGTGAGCATATAGTGCCAAATAGTGCTCATATAAATAGTGCCATATAGTGCTCATATAAATAGCGCCATATAGTGCTCATATAAATAGCGCCATAGAGTGCTCATATAAATAGCGCCATATAGTGCCATATAAATAGCGCCATATAGTGAGCATATAGTGCCATATAAATAGCGCCATATAGTGAGCATATAGTGCCATATAGTGCTCATATAAATAGTGCCATATAGTGCTCATATAAATAGCGCCATATAGTGCTCATATAAATAGTGCCATACAGTGCTCATATAAATAGCGCCAGATAGTGCCATATAGTGCTCATATAAATAGTGCCATATAGTGAGCATATAGTGCCAATTAGTGCTCATATAAATAGTGCCATATAGTGCTCATATAAATAGCGCCATATAGTGATCATATAAATAGTGCCATATAGAACTAATATAAAGAGTGCCATATAGTGATCATATAAATAGTGCCATATAGTGCTAATATAATTAGTGCCATATAGTGATCATATAAATAGCGCCATATAGTGCTCATAAAAATAGTGCCAAATAGTAATCATATAAATAGTGCCTTGTAGTGCTAATATAAAGAGTGCCATATAGTGCTCATTTAAATAGTGCCATATAGTGCTCAAATAAAGAGTGCCATATAGTGCTCATATAAATAGTGCCATATAGTGCTCATATAAATAGTGCCATATAGTGCTCATATAAATAGTGCCATATAGTGCTCATATAAACAGTGCCATATAGTGCTCATATAAATAGTGCCATATAGTGCTCATATAAATAATGCCATATAGTGCTAATATAATTAGTGCCATATAGTGATCATATAAATAGTGCCATATAGTGCTAATATAAATAGTGCCAAATAGTAATCATATAAATAGTGCCATGTAGTGCTAATATAAAGAGTGCCATATAGTGCTCATTTAAATAGTGCCATATAGTGCTCATATAAAGAGTGCCATATAGTGCTAATATAAATAGCGCCATATAGTGCCATATAGTGCTCATATAAATAATGCCATATAGTGCTAATATAATTAGTGCCATATAGTGATCATATAAATAGTGCCATATAGTGCTAATATAAATAGTGCCAAATAGTAATCATATAAATAGTGCCATGTAGTGCTAATATAAAGAGTGCCATATAGTGCTCATTTAAATAGTGCCATATAGTGCTCATATAAAGAGTGCCATATAGTGCTCATATAAATAGCGCCATATAGTGCCATATAGTGCTCATATAAATAGCGCCATATAGTGCTCATATAAATAGCGCCATAGAGTGCTCATATAAATAGCGCCATAGAGTGCTCATATAAATAGCGCCATAGACTGCTCGTATAGTGCTCATATAAATAGCGCCATATAGTGCTCATATAAATAGTGCCATATAGTGCTCATATAAATAGCGCCATATAGTGCTCATATAAATAGCGCCATATAGTGCTCATATAGTGCCAAATAGTGCTCATATAAATAGTGCCATATAGTGCTCATATAAATAGCGCCATAGAGTGCTCATATAAATAGCGCCATATAGTGCTCATATAAATAGCGCCATATAGTGCCATATAAATAGAGCCATATAGTGAGCATATAGTGCCATATAAATAGCGCCATATAGTGAGCATATAGTGCCATATAGTGCTCATATAAATAGTGCCATATAGTGCTCATATAAATAGCGCCATATAGTGCTCATATAAATAGTGCCATACAGTGCTCATATAAATAGCACCAGATAGTGCCATATAGTGCTCATATCAATAGCGCCATATAGTGCTCATATAAATAGTGCCATATAGTGAGCATATAAATAGCGCCATATAGTGCTCATATAAATAGCGCCATATAGTGATCATATAAATAGTGCCATATAGTGCTCATATAAATAGCGCCATATAGTGATCATATAAATAGTGCCATATAGTGCTAATATAATTAGTGCCATATAGTGATCATATAAATAGCGCCATATAGTGCTCATATAAATAGTGCCAAATAGTAATCATATAAATAGTGCCATATAGTGCTAATATAAAGAGTGCCATATAGTGCTCATTTAAATAGTGCCATATAGTGCTCATATAAAGAGTGCCATATAGTGCTCATATAAAGAGTGCCATATAGTGCTCATATAAATAGTGCCATATAGTGCTCATATAAATAGTGCCATATAGTGCTCATATAAATAGCGCCATATAGTGCTCATATAAATAGCGCCATATAGTGCTCATATAAATAGCGCCATATAGTGCCATATAAATAGCGCCATATAGTGAGCATATAGTGCCATATAAATAGCGCCATATAGTGAGCATATAGTGCCATATAGTGCTCATATAAATAGTGCCATATAGTGCTCATATAAATAGCGCCATATAGTGCTCATATAAATAGTGCCATACAGTGCTCATATAAATAGCACCAGATAGTGCCATATAGTGCTCATATCAATAGCGCCATATAGTGCTCATATAAATAGTGCCAAATAGTAATCATATAAATAGTGCCATGTAGTGCTAATATAAAGAGTGCCATATAGTGCTCATTTAAATAGTGCCATATAGTGCTCATATAAAGAGTGCCATATAGTGCTAATATAAATAGTGCCATATAGTGCTCATATAAATAGTGCCATATTGTGCTCATATAAATAGTGCCATATAGTGCTCATATAAATAGTGCCATATAGTGCTCATATAAATAGTGCCATATAGTGCTCATATAAATAGTGCCATATAGTGCTAATATAATTAGTGCCATATAGTGCTAATATAATTAGTGCCATATAGTGATCATATAAATAGTGCCATATAGTGCTAATATAAATAGTGCCAAATAGTAATCATATAAATAGTGCCATATAGTGCTAATATAATTAGTGCCATATAGTGCTAATATAATTAGTGCCATATAGTGCTAATATAATTAGTGCCATATAGTGCCATATAGTGCTCATATAAATAGTGCCATATAGTGCTCATATAAATAATGCCATATAGTGATCATATAAATAGCGCCATATAGTGATCATATAAATAGTGCCATATAGTGATCATATAAATAGCGCCATATAGTGCTCATATAAATAGCGCCATATAGTGCTCATATAAATAGCGCCATATAGTACTCATATAAATAGCGCCATATAGTGATCATATAAATAGCGCCATATAGTGCTCATATAAATAGTGCCATATAGTGCTCATATAAATAGTGCCATATAGTGCTCATATAAATAGCGCCATATAGTGAGCATATAGTGCCATATAGTGCTCATATAAATAGCGCCATATAGTGATCATATAAATCGCGCCATATAGTGCTCATATAAATAGCGCCATACAGGGCTCATATAAATAGCGCCATACAGTGAGCATATAGTGCCATATAAATAGTGCCATATAGTGATCATATAAATAGTGCCATATAGTGCTCATATAAATAGCGCCATATAGTGCTCATATAAATAGCGCCATATAGTGAGCATATAGTGCTCATATAAATAGTGCCTTATAGTGCTCATATAAATAGCGCCATATCGTGCTCATATAAATAGCGCCATACACTGCTCATATAAATAGTGCCATATAGTGAGCATATAGTGCCATGTAGTGCTCATATAAATAGCACCATATAGTGATCATATAAATCGCGTCATATAGTGATCATATAAATAGTGCCATATTGTGAGCATATAATGCCATATAGTGGTCATATAAATAGCGCCATACAGTGCTCATATAAATAGCGCCATACAGCGCTCATATAAATAGCGCCATATAGTGATCATATAAATAGCGCTATATAGTGCTCATATAAATAGCGCCATAGAGTGCTCATATAGTGCTCATATAAATAGCGCCATATAGTTCTCATATAAATAGCGCCATATAGTGCTCATATAAATAGCGCCATATAGTGCCATATAAATAGCGCCATATAGTGCTCATATAAATAGTGCCATATAGTGCTCATATAAATAGCGCCATATAGTGCCTTATAGTGCTCATATAAATAGCGCCATTTAGTGTTAATATAAATAGCGCCATATAGTGCTCATATAAATAGCGCCATATAGTGCTCATATAAATAGCGCCATATAGAGCTCATATAAATAGCGCCATAGAGTGCTCATATAAATAGCGCCATAGAGTGCTCATATAAATAGCGCCATATAGTGCTCATATAAATAGCGCCATATAGTGCTCATATAAAGAGTGCCATATAGTGCCTTATAGTGCTCATATAAATAGCGCCATATAGTGTTAATATAAATATGCCATATAGTGCTCCTATAAATAGAGCCATATAGTGCTCATATAAATAGTGCCATATAGTGCCATATAGTGCTCATATAAATAGTGCCATACAGTGCTCATATAAATAGCGCCACATAGTGCCATATAGTGATCATATAAATAGCGCCATATAGTGCTCATATAAATAGCGCCATATTGTGCTCATATAAATAGCACCATATAGAGCTCATATAAATAGCGCCATAGAGTGCTCATATAAATAGCGCCATATAGTGCTCATATAAATAGCGCCATATAGTGCTCATATAAATAGTGCCATATAGTGCCTTATAGTGCTCATATAAATAGCGCCATATAGTGCCATATAGTGCTCATATAAATAGTGCCATATAGTGCCTTATAGTGCTCATATAAATAGCGCCATATAGTGCCATATAGTGCTCATATAAATAGCGCCATATAGTGCTCATATAAATAGTGCCATATAGTGCCATATAGTGCTCATATAAATAGTGCCATACAGTGCTCATATAAATAGCGCCGCATAGTGCCATATAGTGCTCATATAAATGGCGCCATATAGTGCTCATATAAATAGCGCCATATAGTGCTCATATAAATAGCGCCATATAGTGCTCATATAAATAGCGCCATATAGTGCTCATATAAAGAGCGCCATATAGTGCTCATATAAAGAGCGCCATATAGTGCTCATATAAAGAGCGCCATATAGTGCTCATATAAAGAGCGCCATATAGTGCTCATATAAATAGCCCCATATAGTGCTCATATAAATAGTGCCATATAGTGCTCATATAAACAGTCCCATATAGTGCTCATATAAACATTCCCATATAGTGCTCATATAAATAGTCCCATATAGTGCTCATATAAATAGTCCCATATAGTGCTCATATAAATAGCGCCATATAGAGCTCATATAAAGAGTGCCATATAGTGCTCATATAAAGAGTGCCATATAGTGCTCATATAAATAGCGCCATTTAGTGCTCATATAAAGAGTGCCATTTAGTGCTCATATAAAGAGTGCCATTTAGTGCTCATATAAAGAGTGCCATTTAGTGCTCATATAAATAGCGCCATATAGTGCTCATATAAATAGTGCCATATAGTGCTAATATAAATAGTGCCATATAGTGCTCATATAAATAGTGCCATATAGTGCTCATATAAATAGTGCCATATAGTGCTCATATAAATAGTGCCATATAGTGCTAATATAATTAGTGCCATATAGTGATCATATAAATAGTGCCATATAGTGCTAATATAAATAGTGCCAAATAGTAATCATATAAATAGTGCCATGTAGTGCTAATATAAAGAGTGCCATATAGTGCTCATTTAAATAGTGCCATATAGTGCTCATATAAAGAGTGCCATATAGTGCTAATATAAATAGTGCCATATAGTGCTCATATAAATAGTGCCATATAGTGCTCATATAAATAGTGCCATATAGTGATCATATAAATAATGCCATATAGTGATCATATAAATAGCGCCATACAGTGTTCATATAAATAGTGCCATATAGTGAGCCTATAGTGCCATGTAGTGCTCATATAAATAGCACCATATAGCGATCATATAAATCGCGCCATATAGTGCTCATATAAATAGTGCCATATAGTGCTCATATAAATAGCGCCATATAGTGCTCATATAAATAGTGTCATATAGTGCTCATATAGTGCTCATATAAATAGCGCCATATAGTGCTCATATAAATATCGTCATATAGTGCTCATATAAATAGCGCCATATAGTGCTTACATAAATAGCGCCATATAGTGCTCATATAAATAGCGCCATATAGTGCTCATATAAATAGCGCCATATAATGCTCATATAAATAGCGCCATTTAGTGAACATATAGTGCCATATAGTGCTCATATAAATAGCGCCATATCGTGAGCATATAATGCCATATAGTGCTCATATAAATAGCGCCATATCGTGAGCATATAGTGCCATATAGTGCTCATATAAATAGCGCCATATCGTGAGCATATAGTGCCATATAGTGCTGATATAAATAGTGCCATATAGTGCTCATATAAATAGCGCCATATAGTGCTCATATAAATACCGCCATACAGTGCTCATATAAATAGCGCCATATACTGCCATATAGTGCTCCTATAAATAGAGCCATATAGTGCTCATATAAATAGCGTCATATAGTGCTCATATAAATAGTGCCATATAGTGAGCATATAGTGCCATATAGTGATCATATAAATAGTGCCATATAGTGATCATATAAATAGCGCCATATAGTGCTCATATAAATAGCGCCATATAGTGAGCATATAGTGCCATATAGTGCTCATATAAGTAGCGCCATATAGTGCCATATAGTGCTCATATAAATAGTGCCATACAGTGCTCATATAAATAGCGCAACATAGTGCCATATAGTGCTCATATAAATAGCGCCATATAGTGCTCATATAAATAGTGCCATATAGTGCTCATATAAAGAGTGCCATATAGTGCTCATATAAAGAGTGTCATATAGTGCTCATATAAAGCACGCCATATAGTGATCATATAAAGAGCGCCATATAGTGATCGTATAAAGAGCGCCATATAGTGATCATATAAATAGTGCCATATAGTGCTCATATAAAAAGTGCCATATAGTGCTCATATAAATAGTGCCATATAGTGTTCATATAAATAGTGTCATATAGTGCTCATATAAATAGCGCCATATAGTGATCATATAAATAGTGCCATATAGTGATCATATAAATAATGCCATATAGTGATGATATAAATAGCGCCATATAGTGCTCATATAAATAGCGTCATATAGTGCTCATATAAATAGTGCCATATAGTGAGCATATAGTGCCATATAGTGATCATATAAATAGTGCCATATAGTGATCATATAAATAGTGCCATATAGTGCTCATATAAATAGCGCCATATAGTGAGCATATAGTGCCATATAGTGCTCATATAAATAGTGCCTTATAGTGCTCATATAAATAGCGCCATATCGTGCTCATATAAATAGCGCCATACAGTGCTCATATAAATAGTGCCATATAGTGAGCATATAGTGCCATGTAGTGCTCATATAAATAGCACCATATAGTGATCATATAAATCGCGTCATATAGTGATCATATAAACAGTGCCATATTGTGAGCATATAATGCCATATAGTGGTCATATAAATAGCGCCATACAGTGCTCATATAAATAGCGCCATACAGCGCTCATATAAATAGCGCCATATAGTGATCATATAAATAGCGCTATATAGTGCTCATATAAATAGCGCCATATAGTGCTCATATAAATAGCGCCATATAGTGCTTACATAAATAGCGCCATATAGTGCTCATATAAATAGCGCCATATAGTGCTCATATAAATAGTGCCATATAATGCTCATATAAATAGCACCATTTAGTGAACATATAGTGCCATATAGTGCTCATATAAATAGCGCCATATCGTGAGCATATAATGCCATATAGTGCTCATATAAATAGCGCCATATCGTGAGCATATAGTGCCATACAGTGCTCATATAAATAGCGCCATATCGTGAGCATATAGTGCCATATAGTGCTCATATAAATAGTGCCATATAGTGCTCATATAAATAGCGCCATATAGTGCTCATATAAATAGCGCCATATACTGCCATATAGTGCTCCTATAAATAGAGCCATATAGTGCTCATATAAATAGTGCCATATAGTGCCATACAGTGCTCATATAAATAGCGCAACATAGTGCCATATAGTGCTCATATAAATAGCGCCATATAGTGCTCATATAAATAGTGCCATATAGTGCTCATATATAGAGTGCCATATAGTGCTCATATAAATAGCGCCATATAGTGATCATATAAAGAGCGCCATATAGTGATCGTATAAAGAGCGCCATATAGTGATCATATAAATAGTGCCATATAGTGATCATATAAATAGTGCCATATAGTGCTCATATAAAGAGTGCCATATAGTGTTCATATAAATAGTGTCATATAGTGCTCATATAAATAGCGCCATATAGTGATCATATAAATAGTGCCATATAGTGATCATATAAATAATGCCATATAGTGATGATATAAATAGCGCCATATAGTGCTCATATAAATAGTGCCATATAGTGAGCATATAGTGCCATATAGTGATCATATAAATAGTGCCATATAGTGCTCATATAAATAGCGACATATAGTGCTCATATAAATAGCGCCATATAGTGAGCATATAGTGCCATATAGTGCTCATATAAATAGTGCCTTATAGTGCTCATATAAATAGCGCCATATCGTGCTCATATAAATAGCGCCATACAGTGCTCATATAAATAGTGCCATATAGTGAGCATATAGTGCCATGTAGTGCTCATATAAATAGCACCATATAGTGATCATATAAATCGCGTCATATAGTGATCATATAAACAGTGCCATATTGTGAGCATATAATGCCATATAGTGGTCATATAAATAGCGCCATACAGTGCTCATATAAATAGCGCCATACAGCGCTCATATAAATAGCGCCATATAGTGATCATATAAATAGCGCTATATAGTGCTCATATAAATAGCGCCATATAGTGCTCATATAAATAGCGCCATAGAGTGCTCATATAGTGCTCATATAAATAGCGCCATATAGTTCTCATATAAATAGCGCCATATAGTGCTCATATAAATAGCGCCATATAGTGCCATATAAATAGCGCCATATAGTGCTCATATAAATAGTGCCATATAGTGCTCATATAAATAGCGCCATTTAGTGTTAATATAAATAACGCCATATAGTGATCATATAAATAGCGCCATATAGTGCTCATATAAATAGCGCCATATAGAGCTCATATAAATAGCGCCATAGAGTGCTCATATAAATAGCGCCATAGAGTGCTCATATAAATAGCGCCATAGAGTGCTCATATAAATAGTGCCATATAGTGCCATATAGTGCTCATATAAATAGTGCCATACAGTGCTCATATAAATAGTGCCATATAGTGCTCATATAAATAGTGCCATATAGTGCTCATATAAATAGTGCCATATAGTGCCATATAGTGCTCATATAAATAGAGCCATATAGTGCTCATATAAATAGCGCCACATAGTGCCATATAGGGATCATATAAATAGCGCCATATAGTGCTCATATAAATAGCGCCATATAGTGCTCATATAAATAGCGCCATATAGTGCTCATATAAATAGCGCCATAGAGTGCTCATATAAATAGCGCCATAGAGTGCTCATATAAATAGCGCCATAGAGTGCTCATATAAATAGCGCCATATAGTGCCTTATAGTGCTCATATAAATAGCGCCATATAGTGTTAATATAAATAGCGCCATATAGTGCCATATAGTGCTCCTATAAATAGAGCCATATAGTGCTCATATAAATAGTGCCATATAGTGCCATATAGTGCTCATATAAATAGCGCCATATCGTGAGCATATAGTGCCATATAGTGCTCATATAAATAGTGCCATATAGTGCTCATATAAATAGCGCCATATAGTGCTCATATAAATACCGCCATACAGTGCTCATATAAATAGCGCCATATACTGCCATATAGTGCTCCTATAAATAGAGCCATATAGTGCTCATATAAATAGTGCCATATAGTGCTCATATAAATAGTGCCATATAGTGCTCATATAAGAAGCGCCATATAGTGCCATATAGTGCTCATATAAATAGTGCCATACAGTGCTCATATAAATAGCGCCACATAGTGCCATATAGTGCTCATATAAATAGCGCCATATAGTGCTCATATAAATAGTGCCATATAGTGCTCATATAAAGAGTGCCATATAGTGCTCATATAAAGAGTGTCATATAGTGCTCATATAAAGAGCGCCATATAGTGATCATATAAAGAGCGCCATATAGTGATCATATAAATAGTGCCATATAGTGATCATATAAATAGTGCCATATAGTGCTCATATAAAGAGTGCCATATAGTGCTCATATAAATAGTGCCATATAGTGTTCATACAAATAGTGTCATATAGTGCTCATATAAATAGCGCCATATAGTGATCATATAAATAGTGCCATATAGTGATGATATAAATAGCGCCATATAGTGATGATATAAATAGCGCCATATAGTGCTCATATAAATAGCGTCATATAGTGCTCATATAAATAGTGCCATATAGTGAGCATATAGTGCCATATAGTGATCATATAAATAGTGCCATATAGTGATCATATAAATAGTGCCATATAGTGCTCATATAAATAGCGCCATATAGTGCTCATATAAATAGCGCCATATAGTGAGCATATAGTGCCATATAGTGCTCATATAAATAGTGCCTTATAGTGCTCATATAAATAGCGCCATATCGTGCTCATATAAATAGCGCCATACAGTGCTCATATAAATAGTGCCATATAGTGAGCATATAGTGCCATGTAGTGCTCATATAAATAGCACCATATAGTGATCATATAAATCGCGTCATATAGTGATCATATAAACAGTGCCATATTGTGAGCATATAATGCCATATAGTGGTCATATAAATAGCGCCATACAGTGCTCATATAAATAGCGCCATACAGCGCTCATATAAATAGCGCCATATAGTGATCATATAAATAGCGCTATATAGTGCTCATATAAATAGCGCCATATAGTGCTCATATAAATAGCGCCATAGAGTGCTCATATAGTGCTCATATAAATAGCGCCATATAGTTCTCATATAAATAGCGCCATATAGTGCTCATATAAATAGCGCCATATAGTGCCATATAAATAGCGCCATATAGTGCTCATATAAATAGTGCCATATAGTGCTCATATAAATAGCGCCATATAGTGCCTTATAGTGCTCATATAAATAGCGCCATTTAGTGTTAATATAAATAGCGCCATATAGTGATCATATAAATAGCGCCATATAGTGCTCATATAAATAGCGCCATATAGAGCTCATATAAATAGCGCCATAGAGTGCTCATATAAATAGCGCCATAGAGTGCTCATATAAATAGCGCCATATAGAGCTCATATAAATAGCGCCATAGAGTGCTCATATAAATAGCGCCATAGAGTGCTCATATAAATAGCGCCATAGAGTGCTCATATAAAGAGCGCCATATAGTGATCATATAAATAGTGCCATATAGTGCTCATATAAATAGCGCCATATAGTGCTCATATAAATAGTGCCAAACAGTAATCATATAAATAGTGCCATATAGTGCTAATATAAAGAGTGCCATATAATGCTCATATAAATAGTGCCATATAGTGTTCATATAAATAGTGCCATATAGTGCTCATATAAATAGCGCCATATAGTGATCATATAAATAGTGCCATATAGTGCTAATATAAATAATGCCATATAGTGCTCATATAAATAGCGCCATATAGTGCTCATATAAATAGTGCCATATAGTGATCATATAAATAGTGCCATACAGTGATCATATAAATAGTGCCATATAGTGCTCATATAAATAGCGCCATATAGTGAGCATATAGTGCCATATAGTGCTCATATAACTAGTGCCTTATAGTGCTCATATAAATAGCGCCATATCGTGCTCATATAAATAGCGCCATACAGTGCTCATATAAATAGCACCATATAGTGATCATATAAATCGCGTCATATAGTGATCATATAAATAGTGCCATATTGTGAGCATATAATGCCATATAGTGGTCATATAAATAGCGCCATACAGTGCTCATATAAATAGCGCCATACAGCGCTCATATAAATAGCGCCATATAGTGCTCATATAAATAGCGCCATATAGTGCTCATATAAATAGCGCCATATAGTGCCATATAGTGCTCATATAAATAGCGCCATATAGTGCTCATATAAATAGCGCCATAGAGTGCTCATATAGTGCTCATATAAATAGCGCCATATAGTGCTCATATAAATAGTGCCATATAGTGCTCATATAAATAGCGCCATATAGTGCCATATAAATAGCGCCATATAGTGCTCATATAAATAGTGCCATATAGTGCTCATATAAATAGCGCCATATAGTGCCTTATAGTGCTCATATAAATAGCGCCATTTAGTGTTAATATAAATAGCGCCATATAGTGATCATATAAATAGCGCCATATAGTGCTCATATAAATAGCGCCATATAGTGCTCATATAAATAGCGCCATATAGTGCTCATATAAATAGCGCCATAGAGTGCTCATATAAATAGTGCCATATTGTGAGCATATAATGCCATATAGTGGTCATATAAATAGCGCCATACAGTGCTCATATAAATAGCGCCATACAGCGCTCATATAAATAGCGCCATATAGTGCTCATATAAATAGCGCCATATAGTGCTCATATAAATAGTGCCATATAGTGCCTTATAGTGCTCATATAAATAGCGCCATATAGTGTTAATATAAATAGCGCCATATAGTGCCATATAAATAGCGCGATATAGTGAGCATATAGTGCCATATAAAAAGCGCCATATAGTGCTCATATAAATAGCGCCATATAGTGCTCATATAAATAGCGCCATATAGTGCCTTATAGTGCTCATATAAATAGCGCCATATAGTGTTAATATAAATAGCGCCATATAGTGCCATATAAATAGCGCGATATAGTGAGCATATAGTGCCATATAAATAGCGCCATATAGTGAGCATATAGTGCCATATAGTGCTCATATAAATAGTGCCATATAGTGCTCATATAAATAGCGCCATATAGTGCTCATATAAATAGCGCCATACAGTGCTCATATAAATAGCGCCAGATAGTGCCATATAGTGCTCATATAAATAGCGCCATATAGTGCTCATATAAATAGTGCCATATTGTGAGCATATAGTGCCATATAGTGCTCATATAAATAGCGCCATATAGTGCTCATATAAATAGCGCCATATAGTGATCATATAAATAGTGCCATATAGAACTAATATAAAGAGTACCATATAGTGATCATATAAATAGTGCCATATAGTGATCATATAATTAGTGCCATATAGTGATCATATAAATAGCGCCAAATAGTAATCATATAAATAGTGCCATATAGTGCTAATCTAAAGAGTGCCATATAGTGCTCATATAAAGAGTGCCATATAGTGCTCATATAAAGAGTGCCATATAGTGCTAATATAAAGAGTGCCATATAGTGC
Organism: Phyllobates terribilis; assembly: GCF_046119375.1. Lineage (NCBI taxonomy): Eukaryota > Metazoa > Chordata > Amphibia > Anura > Dendrobatidae > Phyllobates > Phyllobates terribilis. The sequence goes on from NW_027362773.1 coordinate 26,544,602, forward strand.
TAATATAAAGAGTGCCATATAGTGTTCATATAAATAGTGCCATATAGTGCTCATATAAATAGTGCCATATAGTGCTAATATAAATAGTGCCATATAGTGCTAATATAAATAGTGCCATATAGTGATCATATAAATAGTGCCATATAGTGATCATATAAATAGTGCCATATAGTGATCATATAAATAGTGCCATATAGTGATCATATAAATAGTGCCATATAGTGAGCATATAGTGCCATGTAGTGCTCATATAAATAGCGCCATATAGTGATCATATAAATAGCACCATATAGTGATCATATAAATCGCGCCATATAGTGATCATATAAATAGTGCCATATAGTGATCATATAAATAGTGCCATATAGTGCTCATTTAAATAGTGTCATATAGTGCGCATTTAAATAGCGCCATATCGTGAGCATATAATGCCATATAGTGCTCATATAAATAGCGCCATATAGTGCTCATATAAATAGCGCCATATAGTGCTCATATAAATAGCGCCATATAGTGCTCATATAAATAGCGCCATATAGTGCTCATATAGTGCTCATATAAATAGCGCCATCTAGTGCTCATATAAATAGTGCCATATAGTGCTCATATAAATAGTGCCATATAGTGAGCATGTAGTGCCATATAGTGCTCATATAAATAGTGCCATATGGTGCTCATATAAATAGCGCCATATAGTGTTAATATAAATAGCGCCATATAGTGCTCATATAAATAGCGCCATATAGTGCTCATATAAATAGCGCCATATAGTGAGCATGTAGTGCCATATAGTGCTCATATAAATAGTGCCATATAGTGCTCATATAAATAGCGCCATATAGTGTTAATATAAATAGCGCCATATAGTGCTCATATAAATAGCGCCATATAGTGAGCATATAGTGCCAAATAGTGCTCATATAAATAGTGCAATATAGTGCTCATATAAATAGCGCCATATAGTGCTCATATAAATAGCGCCATATAGTGCTCATATAAATAGCTCCATAGAGTGCTCATATAAATAGCGCCATATAGTGCTCATATAAATAGCGCCATATAGTGCCATATAAATAGCGCGATATAGTGAGCATATAGTGCCATATAAATAGCGCCATATAGTGAGCATATAGTGCCAAATAGTGCTCATATAAATAGTGCCATATAGTGCTCATATAAATAGTGCCATATAGTGCTAATATAAAGAGTGCCATATAGTGCTAATATAAAAAGAGTGCCATATAGTGCTAATATAAAAAGAGTGCCATATAGTGCTCATATAAATAGTGCCATATAGTGCTCATATAAATAGTGCCATATAGTGCTCATATAAATAGTGCCATATAGTGCTCATATAAAGAGTGCCATATAGTGCTCATATAAAGAGTGCCATATAGTGCTCATATAAATAGTGCCATATAGTGATCATATAAATAGTACCATATAGTGCTCATATAAATAGTGCCATATAGTGCTCATATAAATAGTGCCATATAGTGCTCATATAAAGAGTGCCATATAGTGCTCATATAAAGAGTGCCATATAGTGCTCATATAAATAGTGCCATATAGTGCTCATATAAATAACGCCATATAGTGCTCATAAAAAGAGTGCCATATAGTGCTAATATAAAAAGAGTGCCATATAGTGCTAATATAAAAAGATTGCCATATAGTGCTCATATAAATAGTGCCATATAGTGCTCATATAAATAGTGCCATATAGTGCTCATATAAATAGTGCCATATAGTGCTCATATAAATAGTGCCATATAGTGCTCATATAAATAGTGCCATATAGTGCTCATATAAATAGTGCCATATAGTGCTCATATAAAGAGTGCCATATAGTGCTCATATAAAGAGTGCCATATAGTGCTCATATAAATAGTGCCATATAGTGTTCATCTAAATAGTACCATATAGTGCTTATATAGTGATATATAGTGCTCCTGTAAATAGTGCCATATAATGCTTATATAATGCCATATAGTCAGCATATAAATAGCGCCATATAGCGCTCATATAAATAGTGCCATATAGTGCTCATATAAATAACGCCATATAGTGCTCATAAAAAGAGTGCCATATAGTGCTAATATAAAAAGAGTGCCATATAGTGCTAATATAAAAAGATTGCCATATAGTGCTCATATAAATAGTGCCATATAGTGCTCATATAAAGAGTGCCATATAGTGCTCATATAAAGAGTGCCATATAGTGCTCATATAAATAGTGCCATATAGTGCTCATATAAAGAGTGCCATATAGTGCTCATATAAAGAGTGCCATATAGTGCTCATATAAATAGTGCCATATAGTGCTCATATAAATAGTGCCATATAGTGATCATATAAATAGTGCCATATAGTGCTCATATAAAGAGTGCCATATAGTGCTCATATAAATAGTGCCATATAGTGTTCATCTAAATAGTACCATATAGTGCTTATATAGTGATATATAGTGCTCCTGTAAATAGTGCCATATAATGCTTATATAATGCCATATAGTCAGCATATAAATAGCGCCATATAGCGCTCATATAAATAGTGCCATATAGTGCTCATATAAAAAGAGCCATACAGTGAGCACATACACACGTGGTCAAAATTGTTGGTACCCCTCGTTTAATGAAAGAAAAACCCACAATGGTCACAGAAATAACTTTAATCTGACAAAAGTAATAATAAATTAAAAATCCATAGAAATGAACAAATGAAAGTCAGACATTGCTTTTCTGCTTCCACAGAATTTTAAAGAAAATTTAACTCATGAAATAGGCCTGGACAGAAATGATGGTACCCCTGAAAATAATGTGACAAAAGGGACATGTTAAATCAAGTTGTGTCCACTAATTATCATCACAGGTGTCTACAATCTTGTAATCAGTCAGTGGGCCTGTATATAGGGCTACAGATACTCACTGTGCTGTTTGGTCACATGGTGTGTACCACACTAAACATGGACCAGAGGAAGCAAAGGAAAGAGTTGTCTCAGGAGATTAGAAAGAAAATTATAGACAAGCAGGTTAAAGGTAAAGGTTATAAGACCATCTCCAAGCAGCTTGTTGTTCCTGTGACTACAGTTGCACATATTATTCAGAAATGTAAGATCCATGGGACTGTAGCCAATCTCCCTGGACGTGGCCGCAGGAGGAAAATTGATGACAAAACAAAGACGGATAATATGAATGGTAACAAGAGTCCAGGAAAACTTCTAAAGAGATTAAAGGTGAACTTCAAGCTCAAGGAACATCAATGTCAGATCGCACCATCCTTCGTTGTTTGATCCAAAGTGGACTTCATGGGAGACGACCAAGGATTACACCATTGTTGAAAAAAATCATGAAAAAGCCAGACTGGAATTTGCCAAACTACATGTTGACAAGCCACAAAGCTTCTGGGAGAATGTCCTATGGACAGATGAGGCAAAAATGGAAGTTTTTGGCAAGGTACATCAGCTCTATGTTCACAGACGGAAAAATGAAACATATCAAGAAAAGAACACTGTCCCTACTGTGAAACATGGGGGAGGCTGTTATGTTCTGAGGCTGCTTTGCTGCATCTGGCACAGGGTGTCTTGAATCTGTGCAGGGTACAATGAAATCTCAAGACTATCAAGGGATTCTAGAGAGAAATGTGCTGCCCAGTGTCAGAAAGCTTGGTCTCAGTCGCAGGTCATGGGTCTTGCAACAGGATAATGACCCAAAACACACAACTAAAAACACTCAAGAATGGCTAAGAGGAAAACATTAGACTATTCTGAAGTGGCCTTCTATGAGCCCTGACCTAAATCCTATGGAGCATCTTTGGAAAGAGCTGAAACATTGCGTCTGGAAAAGGCAACCTTCAAACACGAGACAACTGGAGCAGTTTGCTCATGAGGAGTGGCCAAAATACCTCTCGAGAGGTGCAGAAGTCTCATTGACAGTTACAGGAATGGTTTGATTGCAGTGATTGCCTCAAAAGGTTGTTCAACAAAGTATTAAGTTAAGAAGAACCATCATTTCTGTCCAGGCCTATTTCATGAGTTTCATTTTTTAAACAATTCTGTGGAAGCCGAAAAGCAATGTCTGACTTTCATTTGTTCATTTTCATAGATTTTTAGTTTATTATTACTTTTGTCAGATTAAAGTTATTTCTGTGACCATTGTGGGTTTTTCTTTCATTAAATGAGGGGTACCAACAATTTTGACCATGTGTGTAAATAGTGCCATAGAGTGAGTATATAAAAAGTGCCATATTAGTTATGTCCATACTTTTAGATTAGGCGGGCTGCCCGGTACTATCCAAATGCACCCCCTGGCATTGTAAACTGGGGTGTCTGTTCCCATGGGGTGCACTTTGATGGTACCAGGCAGCCCGCCTAATCTAATAGTGTGGGCGTAACTAATAGACTGTAAGCCGGATAACGTGCACTATGTAAGTGTGAACAGCTCCCTATACAAGCCTTTTTGTGTGCAATTCAAATACTAAGCAGTCACCCCCTCCATAAAATGATAGGTTGTGAGTAATTGTCTCATCAGCACCTGTACAGCCGCCATCTTTGGTTTATGGGTTTGCTGCACCCTGGTAGTGCATTAGGTATGAAGATCTGGGCAGGTCTTTTTCCTTTATAAATGGCGCCATATAGTACTCATAAAAATATTGCCATGTATGGCTCATATAAATAGTGCAATGAAATGCTTTTATTTGAAAAGTGCTTATATAAATAGTGCCACGTAGTGCTCAAATATATGCCATATAGAGCTCATAAAAATAGAGCAATTAAGTGTTTTTTTTTTATAGGGGTTGTTGGTGAAATCAAGTTATTATTTATCTGCAGGATAGGTGATAAACTGTTGATCAGTTGGGGTCCGGCTGCTAGAACCAGCACCAGTCGGCAGAACGGGGAACTTCTATCCCCATAAGAATGGTATAGCAGTGCACATACTCAACCACTGCTCCATTCATTCACTATGAGGCCGCTTTTTCTGGCAGCCCCATAGAGAACACATGGAGCATCAGTCAGGGATCCAACACAGCCCCATTTTGTAAAGTTCTCTGTCGGGGATAGAAATTCCCCATTCTGCTGATCGGTGCGGGTCCCAGTGGTCAGATCCCCACCGATTAGTAAGTTATCACCTATCACAGGGGTAAGTGATAAAGTGTTTGTTGAGTGAAAACAAGATACTAAATATTCCGTATTGTTAGAGAGTTTCCACAGAGATGAAGATCTTCCACACCCCAAGATGGACAGGCAAGTCCTCCAAGATGTCCACATGACACTGTAAGGTGCCCCAGCGAGGTAGTCGTGGGCGAACTGTAGCCCTCTCTCGCTCTGGCACCCTACAGACAATACGTGTCCTCCCTCTGAAGTGTGGCTATGTATGTGGTGCTCTTCACTTACTTCAAGCCATCCGATCGAGGCCGTCTCCAGGCATTTCTCTTCTGGGACCAGGGCAGCAATAAATTCAGAGGACACGAGGTTCTTAACCAGAACTTGAACTTTACTTGGGGAAGAGGAATATGTACAGTATTTACAGGCAGATATAATGGATAAGGCCCGACAGGTTATCATCTCTCTCCCAGGCGCTGGCAACTCCTTCAGCCCTGGTTCCCTCTTTGAGTGAAGCATCTCTGTGACTCTATCTCTAGCCCAAGAGACTCTTCTGTAATACTGACAGTGATCTGGATCCAATCTCTCCCCCACGTCTTAGCCTGGAGTCCTATTTATCTTCCTCTGCTTCCTGCAGACTAGAAGTGCTCCGGGTCCTCACTACCTTTGATGAGTTTCTCCGGCCGGCTAACAGGACTCGTGCTCTTGCGTAGGGAGACTTGCACACTGGTGATCCCACTGTCTGAGGGTATGGAGCTCCCATCTACCCTAGCAGCCAATATACTGAGGCTGCCTGTAGGATTCTCTGTCCTATCTCTTACTGAGTGACTCCTCCTGCTTTCTGGAAACTTAAGCAGGAATTTTCCTAAAGTGCCCACCCTCGGTGAGCAGTCATCACACAGCATTAACTCATCACTGTCTGTAACCCTGCTAGCAGACTCAACCTGACATCTGCATCCAGAACAGTGGCATCTTGTGGCTGTTTACAGGTACTGCAGCCCACAAGGAATTATGCCAGGAACAAGCTCTATGTCACTCAAGGCTTGATCAGGGCACTAAGTTCCCCCTTTACTCCACTGACTGGACCACTAAAGCTAACCCCTTAGCTTGGTCTACCAACAGTTCAGAGAGGTCTGACTTCAGGAACACTCCCTTTAACTATCTCAGTACCAAGGGAAGGCTACACCCTTCCCCACTATTACAACACTTTTAGGCTGTGTGCCCACGATGCGTTTTTGGTGCGAATTTGCAGTGCGGAAACGCTCAGAAACGCATTGCATACCTTATCCCATGACTTCCTATGACATTCTGCAAGTTCTGTGCACATGGTCAGGATTTTTTTCTGCGCCGATTTTACTCGCAGAAAAAATATGGACATGATCAATTCTTGTGCGTTTCTGCATGCGTATTTGCCTATACAATGCATTGGAAAAACGCATGGCAAGTATGCATGCAAAAACACGTCAAAAAAGCATGTAAAAACCGCATGCGTTTTTCGGCCAAGGAGATGCAGAAATGCTCAGGAAAATTTCTGCTTCATTTCTGCAGGGTGGGCACTTAGGCTGCATGCTCACTATGCGTTTTTCAAGTGTTTTTGATGCGGAAATTCCGCAGCGTAAACGCTTGGTAATCTGTGCCCCATGATCCCCAATGAAAATCTGCATGTTTTGTGCACATGCTGCGGAATTTTCCGCAGCATGTCCATTATTTGTGCGTTTCCGCATGCGGATTTGAGGTCCCAATGCATTTGAAAAGCGCAAGTCAAATCTGCATGTAAAATCCGCAAGCGTTTTTACAGCCAAGAACATGCAGAAACGCTGAGGAAATTTTCTGCTTCAATTCTGCATCGTGGGCACATAGCCGTTGCAGAAATGAAGCAGAAAATTTCTGCTTTATTTCCGCATGTCCTTTACCGGAAAAACGCTTGCGGAATTTGGCAAGCGTTTTTTGTGCATTTTAGAAGCGTTTGGGACATGCGGAATTGCCTTGCGTGTTTTATTGCATTGACAAGGCAATTCCGCATGCGTAAATGCAAAATTAATGGACATGCTGCGGATTTTTGAGCGCATCAAAAACGCTGCGGAAAAATCCGCAGCATGGGCATTGAAATTGCAGCTTGTCATTGGGGACCATGGGGGACAGATTACCAAGCGTTTCCCAAGCGTTTATGCTGCGGAAATTCCGCATCAAATACGCTTGTAAAACGCTACATGGGCACATACCTTCAGACTTACAGATCTGATCGGCGCTTATAGAAGTCAGCACAGAGCGAGAAAGGGACATGTAGACATAACGCCTCCTGCGGGTGATAAGGGGCAGTGCAGCAGGCTTTATTTTTACTAATTGGGTTGATAGTGATGTTGATATTAATAAAGCTCTTGCACTTCTGGTTTTCCGGGTCAGACTGTTTATTTCTCCAGCCTGTTTTGGTGCTACTCCTCCTTCCACTCAATAAATTTAGGCTATGTATTGCGCTTTTTTGCTGCGTTTTTTATAAAAAATTTCAGCTGCGTTTTACACTACCAGCAAAGTCTATGAGATTTGAGAAATCTCCTGCACAGTCCTTGGTTTTTTTTCCCTGAGTCAAAGAGCTGCGTTTTTGCAAAATACAGCGTCACTTCTTTCAGCTCTTTTCACCATTTGAAGGCAATGGGTAGGTGCAAAAATGCCGCAAAAAACGCAGGTATCAGGTTTTGCTGCGTTTTTGGTGCCAAAACTTGAGGAAGTTGAATCAGGTTATTTTTTTAAACTTTATCAGCATTGTGCCCTGACAAAAACGCAGCAAAAACTCATCAAAACCTACTTTTTTGAGGTTGCTTTTTTACTGCCAAGAGAGCAGGTTTTGGTTGTAGAAAAAAAATGCAGCACAAAATGCAACGTGTGAACATAGCCTTAAAGAGAAGCTCCAGTCACACAAGCCACAGATGTATAATGATTAATTTTGGCAATGGCTGTGACTGATCAGCTCCTGATCCAGGTATAGTGTTTAGCATTGGGCATCACAGCTCCTGGATCTTTATGGTTATGTGATGTTTAAAGTACAGGTATGACCCTGCCATGCACACTTATAATATTGTCTTAAAGGGGTTTTCCATCACTTAGATATTGATGGTCCAATTGGTGGAGGTCCAAAACCTGGCACCCTCACTGATCACATGTTACCGGACGGATGTAGACAGTGTACAGAGCGGAAGACCACCGTTCCGTCAAACTGTTTAGTGACCGCTTTGTGAACTAAAATATACATGTCTATAAATGAACAGCAATTAAAGGGAATCTCTTGGTAAGATAAACCCCTAAACCGCACATATGGGCACGCAGGTCTTTGAAATTTTAAACCATGGACACCTTTATATCTGCTCTCTGCTTCTGCAATCCATGGTAATAAGCGTTTTCATTCATATGCAAATAATGTGTTAAGTGCTCTGGGCAGGACAGAGAACTTAAAGGGAGACTTTCACCTCGGAAAACACTAATTACCTGCAGATATAGGGTTAATCAGCAGGTGAGGAGTGTTACAATGTTGTCCAGTAGCCTTATTGAAAGTAAAAATACCAAGAGAAAAATGAACTTGTTTTCTCCGGGAGCCGCCGGCTTTCAGTCACGGGGGCAGTTCACAGAGCAGTCACAATCACAGCAGCACTTACTACACTGTGAGTGGAGGTGGGAGACAAAACATCTCCGGCACTATGACTGACAGCTCGCTCGGCAATGCATCTATGCACAGCAAGCTGTCAAAGTCCCGAAATGCATTTGAATGACAGGCGGCACAAAGAAATACGATAAATGTGAGGCCAAAGAGTTCACTTACTTTTTTTCTTGAACATGTAAATAATTATAAACAGAGATATAAAATACTAAAAAATTCACAAGTTTATTGTAAAAAGTGTCCTGGTGCTGTTTACACGGAAAACATATCTTCCAGGTAAAGTGTGCAGCCTCCATCCACAAGTCACAGTATTAAAGGGGATGTCCACTACTCGGTCAACCCTTTTCATTCCATATCTTTCCCCCTTGTAAAATAATAACACTTATACTCACCTCTGGTGCCGGCGCCGTTCCAGCAGGGTCAGCACTGGCTCCCCAGGGATCGTGTGACATTGTTAGGTCACATGATCCCTGTGGCCAATCAGCGCTGGTTTCACTGACTTCAGACGAATCCCATATATCCACAGATATTGAGATCAGCTGCAGTTCTTACTTCCTATGAATGTATGTCATTTGTCCAAAAGTGGGGATAGTGGAGTGGACGCTTCGCTTATTGGCCGCAGTGATTGCATGACACAATGTCAAGTGAGCCCCGGAGTACCAGTGCCAACACCGCTGGAATGGCGCCAGCACCGCAGATGAGTATATGTATTATTATTTTACTGGGGGCAAACCTAGGGATTCAGAAGGAGTTGTCCAAGTAGTGGACAACCCCTTTAAGGTATGGGAACAGAGGCAAAATGTCAAGTTCTTGGAGCACAATGCAAAATTTGTATAGGGCCCAAAGCTACCATGTGTCATTTATAATACTGATGTGGTCTAATGTGGTCATCAAATGTGGTCTCCTTAGGTACCAGAGTGTGACTGCTACTTTTTCACCCCATAGTTATCCCTTTTATGTCCTTACAATAAAGCTTCCTAATTTCCTTGTATTAAAAATACACAACGGACAAAACTACATCTCCCCCCACATATAAGAGAGAGACAGCAATGTCCGAGACCTAGACAACCTCCCACTATGTATGTGACTGATATCTCACAGGAACATTACAAATACGGCCGGAAATGTCATCCAATCCCCAGCAGATTGGCCTCAGGTTTATTCCCGTCATGGATGAAGGTCTTCACTTACAAATTTCTGGAAAACAAAGAAGAGCAGCCGAAAATAATATGAAAGTGATGTGATAGGGATGCTGTCCCACCACCTGTAATAGTACAATGTCGTCCTTTCCTTTTACATACCTTGTTATTTTTTTCTATCTCCTGCAGTTCACGATCCCATCCCAGTAGTTGTACAAGTCTCTTCACCCCGCTGGTGACCTCTCCTAACTCTACTACACTGAGCCCATCTGAATTGTCCAGAAAATGTCCCACGGGGTCCCGATTGATGAGGACTCGTGGTGTAGAGCTCCGCACAGCGTACACCAGGCTGGCAAAAGGTTCCACCTACAAAATCAGATATGTTTTAGATACTTGATAAAAACAGGCTTTAAAGTAGATTAAAATAACTTGATCTTTCCTTAGAAGAGTTTTATGAGACTAAACATCTATCTGCAGCATGGTGGTTCAGTAGTTAGCACTGCACGTTGGCTCAGTGGTTAGCACTGCAGCCTTGCAGCGCTGAGGTCCTGGGTTCAAATCCCACCAAGGACAACATCTGCAAGGAGTTTTTAGGCTCTCCCCCATAAAACATAGTGGTAGCTTACTTGTCTATCAATGAAATGGCCCTTCTCTATCTGTATGAGAATAGATAGGATTGCAAACTATCCTGGTACAACACTGTTGTATAAAATATGAAGATTTCAGCCCACTGATCTAATCTATATGATTCATGCTGCCCGAACCACAGGCCACAAAATCAGAGGCCGGCTCCTGCATTACAAAGATATATATGTTACTCTGAAACACTCAGCTACAATGATAGGTCTCTCCTTATACACAGAGGTAAAGACCTGTCAGTATATGAGCGGGGAGGGAGAGACGCTGGCAGGGACATGCCTCTTGGACTAGTCACCTCGGATGCGCTTTCAGCTGTTTTTACTCTGAAATGCCAGCGGTTCAGAGGAAAATATATATATATATATATATATATAATGTTTGTAAAACAGGAGTCGGAATGATGAAGCCTGTGCATGAATCAGCTTGCAGGTTCCCATTAATGTGTGATTTCTAATAAGTACATCGGGACTAAGCAAATCAATATACTTTTCTTGTGTCTGTATGACCTCAAGTGATGTGCCCATGACAATCAGAAGATCTGCTCTGGGAAAATCGGTCAGGTGCAGGAAAAATCGGGCAGGTAGCTGTTCTCCAAAAAAGACGATGTCAGGTTTGATGAGACCACCACAAGCTGAACAGCGAGGGTCTTCAGACTTCATTACAGCATCCTGTAAAAATGCAAAAATTAAGACTTCAACATTTTGCTTGGATTTTAATCCAGTAAAAACACATCTGATTTGTCATAAACAAATCCTGCACATGTGAACATGCACTAATAGAATGTGGTTGTGAGTATGAGCCTCCTGAAAGAGGCCACAGCTACTGAGGCATACCGGAGCCATAGAGACATTCACACGGTCTGTAACAGCGTGTAAGTAGGGGGGTATGTGTCACAGAAACATCCACATGATGCCCAGATCCAGGGTACCCCAGCAGACCACTGCCCAGAGAATCACACTGCCATCACTGGCTTGCTTTCTTCCCACCGTACATACTGGTGCCATCTGTTCTCCAGGTAAGTGAAGCACAGCACCTAGCTCTTCACATCATGAAAAAGAAAACGTGATTCATTTAGTGTCTCCCTTTCCCATTCTACCTCCTCATCCCGCCCTCTCTCTGTCTGTGTCCCTCAAGGCTCTGTTCTGGATCGCCTTCTCTTCTCAATCTATACCTTTGGTCTGAGACAACTCAAAATCCCATGACTTCCAGTACCATCTATATGCTGATGATACTGAGATCTACCTCTCTGGCCCAGACGTCACCTCTCTGTTGGCCAGAATCCCGGAGTGTCTATCAGCCATATCCTCCTTCTTCTAATTACGCTTCCTAAATCTCAATGTGGACAAAACAGAACTCATTATCTTTCCTCCATCTCACCTAACTCCCCTACCTGATCTGTCTATCACAATAAATATCACGCTTTCCTCTGTACCGGAAGTCCGCCGCCTCGGAGTAACCCTTGACTCTGCCCTTCATACCGCACATCCAACCTCTCGCCACCCCCTGTCATCTCCAGCTCAAAAATATTTCCAGAATCCATCTTTCCTCAACTCTGAATATACTAAAATGCTTGTGCATGCCCTCATCATCTCCCACCTCAACTACTGCAATATCCTCCTCTGTGGCCTTCCTGCTAACAGTCTCACAACCCTCGAGTCTCTCCTTAACTCTGCTGCACGACTAATTCACCTTTCTCCTCTGCTTCTCCCCTCAGCAAATCCCTTCATTGGCTCCCAATTCCCCAACGTATCCAGTTCAAACTACTAATATTGACTTACAAAGCTATCCGTAATCTTCGAATTAATCTTGCTATATCATCCAACATGTCATCTCCGGTCCTCTAAAGACCTCTTTCTCTCCTCTACACTTATACTATCCTCAACCCATCACCTCCAAGACTTCTCCCAAGAATCCTACGTCCTCTGGAATCCTATGCCCCAACACGTCCAATTGTCTCCAACATTGGGAACTTTCAGATGGAACCTGAAAACCCATCTCTTGAAGAAACCTTACAGCCTGCACTAACTCCACTGCCGCCTCACCACTGCCGGAGCTTCCGCAACTCCCCAGCCTACTGTCTCCTTCCCCACCATCCTGTATTCTGTAAGCCCACGAGGGCAGGGTCCTCGCCCCTCTGTACCAGTCTATCATTGTTACTCTCTTCATTGTAATTTATATGTGTATTTTGTATGTAACCCTTTTTCACATGTACAGCACCATGGAACCAATGGTGCTATATAAATAAATAATAAATCATACCACGCCGGCTTCTACCATTGTCCCATGCTCCAGTTCTGATGTTCACATTCAATGGTGACACGTTCAGAGTGGGCAATGTTAGTATGGGCAGACCTACTGGGCAGTGGCTACTCAGCCCCATACACAACAAGGTGTGATGTGCTGTGAGTTCTGATAACTTTCTACCACAACCAGCATTAACTTTTTCAGCAATTTGTACCACAGAAACTCTTCTGTGGGACTAGACCAGACGTGGTAACCTTTTGTCTACTCAATGATTCTTGGATGGACATGACCTGGTCACCAATTCACAGGACGACCTTTCCGAGACCTCTTTTGTAGGTTCTAACACTTGCACAGCAATGAGAATGCCCCACAAGACTGGCAGGTTTGGAGATGCTCTGATTCAGTTGTGTGGCCATCACACTTTCACCTATGTCATAGTCGCTCACGTCCTTAAGTTTGCCCGCTGTGGTTGCTGTGAACAACTAGGCTAGTATTTCTATAATGATCAGTATCTATGGTGGATAAAAGACTGAAGAAATAGTGTATATTGCTCTATTTTTTCTGGTAAAAGCATAAGCACCATCACAGAAACCAGATGGACCGCATTATGGTCAATGAGGTCTATCAGGCATCATTTGTGCCCATCATGCAGGGAAATCCGTCCCGTTCATAAAGGAGAACAGAAAAATAGAATTTCGAAGGTAAATGTTTTGCATAAGAGACACCCAAAGAATACAAAATGGCTATTATTACCGTATTTCCACCACAGCATACGGCACAACGGGCACAGTACCACTTACACTGAAGGTCTCCCCGGGGTACTCTTTGAGGCACATTGTACATGTGGATGATGCAAATGAGCCATGGGCTTCTACCAACTTCTCAGCGGGAATACCTGCAGCTGAAATACAAAACTGAAGATATAGTGTTATCAATGATTATTTATAGGATATTTTGTCAAATCCAGTGATATGTAGTATGGGAGGTTCAGTAAATATACACACATGGACAAAAATTGTTGGTACTCGTCCAGTAAAGTGAGAAAAACTCACAATGATCACTGAAATAACTTGAATATCAACTAATAAAAATCAGACATTGCTTTTGAATTGTGGTTCAACAGAAAAATTAAAATAAAAAAACTACAGAAAATGGCCTGGACAAAAATGATGGCACCCCTAGAAAAGACTGAAAATTATTTGACCATAGGAACATATAAAACTAAGGTGTAACTTGTAATCAGTCACTCTGCCTATTTGAAGGGTGAAAAGTAGTCAATGTGCTGTTTGGTATCATGGTGTGTACCACTCTGAACAAGGCCCAAATAAAGCTAAGGAGAAAGTTGTGTCAAGAGATTAGAAAGAAATTTATGGACAAACTTGTTTAATGGCGGACAGGGGCAGAAGAGGGCCCCTGTGCAGGAACAATATATAGGTTTATTGCAGTCCAATCACTCATCAAAATGCCAAATTCCAACTGCTTTGGAGGTATAAAGGGGCCCCCTTACCTCTCGGGCCCCTGTGTGACTGCATAGGTTGCTCCAATGATATGTCCAACCCTGAACTTGTTAAAGGTAAAAGCTATAAAATCATCTCCAAACAGCTTGATGTCCCTGTTACTACAGTTGCAGATATGATTCAGAAGTTTAAGGTCAATGGGACTGTAGACAATCTTCCCTGACGTGGCCACAAGAGGAAAGTTAATGACAAATTGAAGAGATGGATAATACAAATGGCAACCAAAGAGCCCATAACAATTTCCAAAGAGATTCAAGATCCAAGCTGGACTTCATATAAGATGACCAAGGAGGAAACCACTGTTGAAAGCAAATCGTAAAAAAAAGAGATGGAATTTGCCAAAATGCATATTGACAAGCCACAAAGCTTCTAGGAGTGTACAATTAAATCTCAAGACCATCAAGGTATTCTGGAACACAATTTTCTGCCCAGTGTCAGAAAGCTTGGTCTGAGTCGCAAGTCATGGATCCTCCATCAGGATAATGGCCCAAACACACCCAAGAATGACTAAGAGAAAAGCATTGGACTATTCTGAGGTGGCTTCTATCAGCCCTGATCTCAATCCTATTGATCATCTCTCGAAGGAGCTGAAACCTGCAAAGGCGTCCTTCAGGCCTGTGCGCCCACGATGAGCTTTTAATGCTGCGTATTTTTGCTGCATCAAAAACGCAGCATCTCTCAGTTTCGGCAGAGAGGATGGGATTTATAGAAATCTCACGCTCACTGTGCTTTTTTTATACTCAGTGCAAACTGACCTGCGGTGCGTGTTTCAAATCCACAACATGTCAATTTCTCTTGTGGGTACGCTGAGTTTTACGTGCAGATTTTCCCCATAGACTTGCATTAGATGTGAAAAATCCTCAGCTAAAAAACGCTTTCGAATTTGTAGTGTGTTTCCGCAGCAGATATGCATCAAAAACGCATGTAATACGAACATGACTGCATCAATAAAGTTTTGTCAAAACCAAATACCAGAAGTATCAAAAACAAAGCAGCTTTATTTAAACAGCAACAAGAGTCAAAAATGCAATGAAAACACGATAAAAACGCATACATTCAAACACACATTGATAAAAATGTACCATATTTTTCAGATTATAAGACGCACTTTTTTCTTCCAAATTTGGGAGGAAAATGAGGGAGCGTCTTATAATCTAAAGTGAGCTTACTGAGGGGTGGTTGCGGTGGAGTAGGGTCACAGGAGGCAGGGTCGCTGCTTCAGGAGGCCGGCAGCGGCAGGAGTGGGGCCATGCTGCGAGTCCTGGGCTCTCATAGGATGTCAACGCCAGTGCGCAAAGTGCAGTTTTCCAATGATTTCTCTGCGGCGGGCTCCGGGAAAATGGCCACCGAAAGCTACTGTTAAAATGGACTATACGACTCACCACCATTTTATTTAAAACATTTGTTTTCCCTATTTTTCACCCCAAAACATGAGGTGCGTCTTATAGTCCGCTGCGTCTTATAGTCCTCAAAATACGGGAAGTACCCTAATTTACAAATTAAGCACAGAAATGGTGAGGAAATTCTGAAACATCAAAAAACTCACCAAAGCTCATCATGGGAACGTAGATGAGCCAGCCAGAGTAATTTGCTCATAAGGAGTGGGCCAAAATACCTGTGGACGGGTGCAGAAGTCTTATAGAGAGTTAGGCCTCATTCACACGTCAGTTATTCCCGTACAAGCGCTATCCATTTTTTTTCACGGATAGCACTCGTACCTCTATGAGACTCTATGAGGCTATTCACATGGCAAATTTTTTCTTCAAACCAAGTGGTCCTTGCAAAATCACGGACAATTGTTAGATACAGTGGGGAAAAAAGTATTTAGTCAGCCTCCAATTGTGCAAGTTCTCCCACTTAAAAAGATGAGAGAGGCCTGTAATTGACATCATAGGTAGACCTCAACTATGAGAGACAAAATGAGGAAACAAATCCTGAAAATCACATTGTCTGATTTGGAAAGAAATTTTTTTCAAATTTTGGTGGAAAATAAGTATTTGGTCACCTACAAACAAGCAAGATTTCTGGCTCTCACAGACCTGTAACTTCTTCTTTAAGAGGCTCCTCTGTCCTCCACTCATTACCTGTAGTACTGGCACCTGTTTGAACTTATTATCAGTATAAAAGACACCTGTCTGCAACCTCAGTCACACTCCAAACTCCACCATGGTGAAGACCAAAGAGCTGTTGAAGGACACCAGAAACAAAATTGTAGCCCTGCACCAGGCTGGGAAGACAGAATCTGCAATAGGCAAGCTGCTTGGTGTGAAGAAATCAACTGTGGGAGCAATAATTAGAAAATGGAAGACATACAAGACCACTGATAATCTCCCTCAATCTGGGGCTCCACACAAGATCTCAGCCCCTGGGGTCAAAATGATCTCAAGAACGGTGAGCAAAAATCCCAGAACCACACGGGGGGACCTAGTGAATGACCTGCAGAGAGCTGGGACCAATGTTACACAGGCTACCATCAGTAACACACTACGCCAGCAAGGACTCAGGTCCTGCAGTGCCAGACGTGTCCCCTGCTTAAGCCATTACATGTCCGGGCCCGTCTGAAGTTTGCTAGAGAGCATTTGGATGATTCAGAAGAGTATTGGGAGAATGTCATATGGTCAGATGAAACCAAAGTAGAACTGTTTGGTAGAAACACAACTTGTCATGTTTGGAGGAGAAAGAATGCTGAGTTGCATCCAAAGAACACTATACCTACTGTGAAGCATGGCGGAGGCAACATCATGCTTTGGGGCTGTTTCTCTGCCAAGGGACCAGGACGACTGATCCGTGTACATGAAAGAATGAATGGGACAATGTATTGTGAGAGTTTGAGTGCAAACCTCCTTCCATCAGCAAGGGCATTGAAGATGAAACGTGGCTGGGTCTTTCAGCATGACAATGATCCCAAGCACGCCGCCAGGGCAACGAAGGAGTGGCTTCATAAGAAGCATTTTAAGGTCCTGGAGTGGCCTAGCCAGTCTCCAGATCTAAACCCTATAGAAAACCTTTGGAGGGAGCTGAAAGTCCATGTTGCCCAGCGACAGCCCCAAAACATCACTGCTCTAGAGGAGATCTGCATGGAGGAATGGCCCAACATACCAGCAACAGTGTGTGCCAACCTTGTGAAGACTTACAGAAAACGTTTGACCTCTGTCATTGCCAACAAAGGATATATAACAAAGTATTGAGATGAACTTTTGTAATTGATCAAATACTTATTTTCCACCAAAATTTAAAAAAAAATTCTTTCCACATCAGACAATGTTATTTTCAGGATTAGTTTCCTCATTTTGTCTCTCATAGTTGAGGTCTACCTATGATGTCAATTACAGGCCTCTCTCATCTTTTTAAGTGGGAGAACTTTCACAATTGCTGGCTGACTAAATACTTTTTTTCCCCACTGTGTTGTTGGATCAAAATCGGCAATGCATGTCTATGGGTGAGTGAAAAATCTGACAGCATTTGGATGCGATCCTTGTACTGTCCGTTTTCTACAGACT
Organism: Phyllobates terribilis; assembly: GCF_046119375.1. NCBI lineage: Eukaryota > Metazoa > Chordata > Amphibia > Anura > Dendrobatidae > Phyllobates > Phyllobates terribilis. Next base: position 26,562,391 of record NW_027362773.1, read on the forward strand.
GATAGATAGAAGTTGAAGGAACTTTCCAAAATGTCAGCGACAAACGTGGGTTTTTCTTACTTCAACAGAAGGGTACCGACAATTTTTAATATAATATATATTAATATATGGACACTTTGATCTACAACATTTAAAGTCTAATCTAATCCCAAAAAATGTTACAAAGGTGGGAGGACATAAAAAGACCCTTTGTCTACATTCTAGCGGATTTCTTGTCTTGTAATAATAAAGGATCAGTATTACTGAAAAAAAAAAGGGTGAAATTTTGTCCAAACAATTGACTGCATCATACGCGCCCCGTCTTACAGGACACCCACAATGCGGGGTTTCTATGCTACCTGTCCAGGGTAGAGGTTTGCATGACTAGGTTATAGCCCCTCACCTCGCTCCAGTCCATCGATGTTCTGTGTGTACAGTCGCAGCAATACTCCTTTGTCATGTAGCAGACGCAGAAAGTAATGCGCTGAGTTGGGATGATGGCGTCCCGGGAGCAGCTCTTGGGACAGACGCAGGAAGGGTTTGGGTTCACGTAAAAAAAAGCCGAGATCAAATATAGCTTCAGGATATGGGAGGGAATACTCCTGCAGTTTACTGTACAGTCCACTAGTAGGAGACCTGGAGCAAGAAAGAAACAAATGGGATAAAAGACTAATGGTTGATCAAATGCATCTTGCACAGACCTGGCAGGGGCTATAAATCTGGTGGGAAAAATTACATACATTTGGCAAGTGACAGGTTCTCTTTATAGGGAATTTGTCAGCAGGATTTCACCCCCAAACTATTTATATGTACATGCAGCGCTTTTAGTGACAAGTCCAGCAATACTTTTACATGGACAGTCCTTTCCTCCGTTACTGAGAAATCAGGGTTTGAATTGATATCCAAATGAGGCTTCAGAGCTATGGTAGATCTGAAGCCTCCATCACTCCAGCTCTATTCCTCGCCCAGAGCCGTCTCCTCCTTCTTGACCGACAGCCTCTATGCCGTGTGACTTCAGACAAAGGAGTCATCACCAGTCAATCAAGAGGAGGCAGCTCTGGACGGGAAATCGAGCTGGAGTGACTGAGGCTTCAGATCTACCATAGTCCCTCAGCCTCATTTGCATATCAATTAAAATCTAGATTTCTCAGTAATGGAGGAACAGACTGGTCATGTGAAGGTATTGCTGGACTTGTCTTTGAAAGAGCTACATGCACATATAAATAGTTTGGGGTGAAATCCTGCTTCCAGATTCCCTTTCAGTTGGCCATATATTGAGATTTTCTCAACAACTTATGTTCATGTTTGATCTGTGACATTTAGACATCAAATATCTGCCGGGATCTTTGACCTGATCTGGTCTTTCATCTATGGTCATCAATCAGACTGGGAGAGCTTTCTATATAATGTTTTTTTTTTAAATATTACAATTATTTTGATATTTTATGCACTTTATAAATCCAGTGATCATTTACATTCTGCAGTAGACAAAATCTTAAATTGCTAGTATTCATAAATATATTGATCAGGCATAACCTACAGTATATAGTGCTAACATATGGTGCAGCATAGGATGCTGCTATGCCTATAGGGATCAGTATATGATTTCCATCTTACACCCATGCTTTACCTGAAATCTGGGATCCCACTGTCTGTGCTGATTCCAGCACCAACCATGACTAATATATGTTGGTAGAAGCCGTCCTTTATTTTCTTGGCCACATCCGTGATGGACATAGAGCTGCTCCTAACGCTATGGGCTCGCACCCAGCTGTGAGAAAGCGGAGATTAATTCTGGTACTTTGTGTAATATACATTCATGTCCTATGGATACACAATCTCCGTTACTGTATATATTACTTGCCTCGGACATGAGCTAAGCCCAGTTTTACAGCCATTCGATAGTGAGATCTTGCTTCTTCCAGTAAGTGGCATCGGCTGAAATGGGCTTGCATGAATCCTCCGCACTGGATGAAAGAGTTAAAAGATTAAGAGGGCGGTATAAAGACGTGACCTAGTTCATTAACATTTCTTACCTCTCAATAGTTGTGATGATGAAGCCACCAGAACCATTTTCTTAAAGGGTTGGTAGGAAACACATAGCAAAGCCATATTTTCTCACTGTGAGACTGCACAGAATATATACTAAGAAACTGAATGTAAATGCAAAATGAATCTATTGCTGCTTTCTCTGACTGCATGCATATATAATAGTGTCTGTCAGAGCAGATGACCCTACACCAGCCTCTGCTCTATAAAGTTGTGTTTCCTGTGCTGGGCTGTCATGTGTCAGCTGTCTGGGTCCTCCCATCATACACTAAAGCCCATAGGCTCCTGGTGCAGTCAGTCTGGAGGGGGCAGCTCTAACCTTGACTCCATTAACCTCTGTGCTACTGGAAGCGATGAGATGCCATAGAGCCTGGACATATCTGTAACACTAACATGCATTTACAGTATATAGGCTGATACATTGCATTCACACCCAGGTGCTGTGTTAGCCTGTTGAAAAAAAGATTGATGGTTCTCAGTGGGAGAAGCAAAGCTGGGAAGTGCCCAAAACAGTGCCACATAAAATGTCACTCCTGCCACATGACAGCCCACATAATAGGCTTTATGACATGGTCATGGCCAGCCGCTACCGCTGTACTGCACTGTATACTGCACACTGTATGCCGCACACTGTATACCGCACACTGTATGCCGCACACTGTACGCCGCACACTGTATACTGCACACTGTACACCGCACACTGTATACCGCACACTGTATGCCGCACACTGTATACTGCACACTGTATGCCGCACACTGTATGCCACACACTGTATACTGCACACTGTACACCGCACACTGTATACCGCACACTGTATGCTGCACACTGTATACTGCACACTGTATGCCGCACACTGTATGCCACACACTGTATGCCACACACTGTATACTGCACACTGTATATCACACACTGTATACCGCACACTGTATACCGCACACTGTATGCCGCACACTGTATACTGCACACTGTATACTGCACACTGTATGCTGCACACTGTATGCCACACACTGTATACTGCACACTGTATACTGCACACTGTATACCGCACACTGTATACTGCACACTGTATGCTGCACACTGTATGCCACACACTGTATGCCACACACTGTCTACTGCACACTGTATATCACACACTGTATACCGCACACTATATACCGCACACTGTATGACGCACACTGTATGACGCACACTGTATACTGCACACTGTATACCGCACACTGTATGCCACACACTGTATGACGCACACTGTATACTGCACACTGTATACCGCACACTGTATGCCACACACTGTATACCGCACACTGTATACCGCACACTGTATGCCGCACACTGTATGCCGCACACTGTATGCCACACACTGTATACTGCACACTGTATATCACACACTGTATACCGCACACTATATACCGCACACTGTATGACGCACACTGTATGACGCACACTGTATATTGCACACTGTATACCGCACACTGTATGCCACACACTGTATACTGCACACGGTATACCACACACTGTATACTGCACACTGTATATCACACACTGTATACCGCACACTGTATGCCGCACACTGTATGCCGCACACTGTATGCCGCACACTGTATACCGCACACTGTATGCCACACACTGTATACTGCACACGGTATACCACACACTGTATACCGCACACTGTATACTGTACACTGTATATCACACACTGTATACTGCACACTGTATGCCGCACACTGTATACTGCACACGGTATACCACACACTGTATACCGCACAATGTATGCCACACACTGGATACCGCACACTGTATACCACACACTGTATACCGCACACTGTATGCCACACACTGTATACTGCACACTGTATACCACACACTGTATACCGCACACTGTATGCCACACACTGTATACTGCACACTGTATACCGCACACTGTATGCCGCACACTGTATGCCGCACACTGTATGCCGCACACTGTATGCCGCACACTGTATACCGCACACTGTATACTGCACACTGTATACCGCACACTGTATGCCACACACTGTATGCCGCACACAGTATACTGCACACTGTATAGTGCACACTGTATGCCTCATACTGTATGCCACACACTGTATACTGCACATTGTATGCCACACACTGTATGCCACACACTGTATGCCACACACTGTATACCGCACACTGTATGCCGCACACAGTATACCGCACACTGTATACCACACACTGTATACCGCACACTGTATGCCACACACTGTATGCCGCACACTGTATACCGCACACTGTATACCGCACACTGTATACCGCACACTGTATGCCGCACACTGTATGCCGCACACTGTATACTGCACACTGTATGCCGCACACTGTATGCCACACACTGTGTGCCACACACTGTATACTGCACACTGTATACTGCACACTGTATATCACACACTGTATACTGCACACTGTATGCTGCACACTGTATGCCACACACTGTATACTGCACACTGTATACTGCACACTGTATGCTGCACACTGTATGCCACACACTGTATGCCACACACTGTCTACTGCACGCTGTATACCACACACTGTATACCGCACACTGTATGCCGCACACTGTATGCCGCACACTGCATGCCACACACTGCATGCCACACACTGTATACTGCACACTGTATATCACACACTGTATACCGCACACTGTATACCGCACACTGTATGCCGCACACTGTATACTGCACACTGTATACTGCACACTGTATGCTGCACACTGTATGCCACACACTGTATACTGCACACTGTATACTGCACACTGTATACCGCACACTGTATGCCGCACACTGTACGCCGCACACTGTATACTGCACACTGTACACCGCACACTGTATACCGCACACTGTATACTGCACACTGTATGCCGCACACTGTATGCCACACACTGTATACTGCACACTGTACACCGCACACTGTATACCGCACACTGTATGCTGCACACTGTATACTGCACACTGTATGCCGCACACTGTATGCCACACACTGTATGCCACACACTGTATACTGCACACTGTATATCACACACTGTATACCGCACACTGTATACCGCACACTGTATGCCGCACACTGTATACTGCACACTGTATACTGCACACTGTATGCTGCACACTGTATGCCACACACTGTATACTGCACACTGTATACTGCACACTGTATACCGCACACTGTATACTGCACACTGTATGCTGCACACTGTATGCCACACACTGTATGCCACACACTGTCTACTGCACACTGTATATCACACACTGTATACCGCACACTATATACCGCACACTGTATGACGCACACTGTATGACGCACACTGTATACTGCACACTGTATACCGCACACTGTATGCCACACACTGTATGACGCACACTGTATACTGCACACTGTATACCGCACACTGTATGCCACACACTGTATACCGCACACTGTATACCGCACACTGTATGCCGCACACTGTATGCCGCACACTGTATGCCACACACTGTATACTGCACACTGTATATCACACACTGTATACCGCACACTATATACCGCACACTGTATGACGCACACTGTATGACGCACACTGTATACTGCACACTGTATACCGCACACTGTATGCCACACACTGTATACTGCACACGGTATACCACACACTGTATACTGCACACTGTATATCACACACTGTATACCGCACACTGTATGCCGCACACTGTATGCCGCACACTGTATGCCGCACACTGTATACCGCACACTGTATGCCACACACTGTATACTGCACACGGTATACCACACACTGTATACCGCACACTGTATACTGTACACTGTATATCACACACTGTATACTGCACACTGTATGCCGCACACTGTATACTGCACACGGTATACCACACACTGTATACCGCACAATGTATGCCACACACTGGATACCGCACACTGTATACCACACACTGTATACCGCACACTGTATGCCACACACTGTATACTGCACACTGTATACCACACACTGTATACCGCACACTGTATGCCACACACTGTATACTGCACACTGTATACCGCACACTGTATGCCGCACACTGTATGCCGCACACTGTATGCCGCACACTGTATGCCGCACACTGTATACCGCACACTGTATACTGCACACTGTATACCGCACACTGTATGCCACACACTGTATGCCGCACACAGTATACTGCACACTGTATAGTGCACACTGTATGCCTCATACTGTATGCCACACACTGTATACTGCACATTGTATGCCACACACTGTATGCCACACACTGTATGCCACACACTGTATACCGCACACTGTATGCCGCACACAGTATACCGCACACTGTATACCACACACTGTATACCGCACACTGTATGCCACACACTGTATGCCGCACACTGTATGCCGCACACTGTATACCGCACACTGTATGCCGCACACTGTATGCCGCACACTGTATACTGCACACTGTATGCCGCACACTGTATGCCACACACTGTGTGCCACACACTGTATACTGCACACTGTATACTGCACACTGTATATCACACACTGTATACTGCACACTGTATGCTGCACACTGTATGCCACACACTGTATACTGCACACTGTATACTGCACACTGTATGCTGCACACTGTATGCCACACACTGTATGCCACACACTGTCTACTGCACGCTGTATACCACACACTGTATACCGCACACTGTATGCCGCACACTGTATGCCGCACACTGCATGCCACACACTGCATGCCACACACTGTATACAGCACACTGTATGCCACACACTGTATATTGCACACTGTATATCACACACTGTATACCGCACACTATATACCGCACACTGTATGACGCACACTGTATACTGCACACTGTATACCGCACACTGTATGCCACACACTGTATACTGCACACGGTATACCACACACTGTATACTGCACACTGTATATCACACACTGTATGCCGCACACTGTATGACGCACACTGTATACCGCACACTGTATGCCACACACTGTATGCCACACACTGTATACTGCACACGGTATACCACACACTGTATACCGCACACTGTATACTGTACACTGTATATCACACACTGTATACTGCACACTGTATGCCGCACACTGTATACTGCACACTGTATACCGCACACTGTATGCCGCACACTGTATACTGCACACGGTATACCACACACTGTATACCGCACAATGTATGCCACACACTGGATACCGCACACTGTATACCACACACTGTATACCGCACACTGTATGCCACGCACTGTATACTGCACACTGTATACCACACACTGTATACCGCACACTGTATGCCACACACTGTATACTGCACACTGTATACCGCACACTGTATGCCGCACACTGTATGCCGCACACTGTATACCGCACACTGTATACCGCACACTGTATACTGCACACTGTATACCGCACACTGTATGCCGCACACAGTATACTGCACACTGTATAGTGCACACTGTATGCCTCATACTGTATGCCACACACTGTATACTGCACACTGTATAGTGCACACTGTATGCCTCATACTGTATGCCACACACTGTATACTGCACACTGTATACCGCACATTGTATGCCACACACTGTATGCCTCACACTGTATGCCACACACTGTATACTGCACACTGTATACCGCACACTGTATGCCGCACACAGTATACTGCACACTGTATACCACACACTGTATACCGCACACTGTATGCCACACACTGTATACCGCACACTGTATACCGCACACTGTATGCCGCACACTGTATACTGCACACTGTGTGCCGCACACTGTGTGCCGCACACTGTATGCCGCACACTGTATTCTGCACACTGTATACTGCACACTGTATACTGCACACTACACTGTATACCACACACTGTATGCCGCACACTGTATGCCGCACACTGTATGCCGCACACTGTATGCCGCACACTGTATTCTGCACTGTGTATACTGCACACTGTATACCGCACTGTATGCCGCACACTGTATTCTGCACACTGTATACTGCACACTGTATACTGCACACTACATTGTATACCGCACACTGTATACTGCACACTGTATACTGCACTGTATGCCGCACACTGTATGCCGCACACTGTATGCCGCACACTGTATACCGCACACTGTATACTGCACACTGTATACCGCACACTGTATACTGCACACTGTATGCCGCACACTGTATACTGCACACTACACTGTATACCACACACTGTATACCGCACACTGTATTCTGCACACTGTATACTGCACACTGTATGCCACACACTGTATACTGCACACTGTATGCCGCACACTGTATTCTGCACTGTGTATACTGCACACTGTATGCCACACACTGTATTCCGCACACTGTATGCCACACACTGTATACTGCACACTGTATGCCACATACTGTATGCCGCACACTGTATTCTGCACACTGTATACCGCACACTGTATACTGCACACTGTATGCCGCACACTGTATGCCACACACTGTATTCTGCACACTGTATGCCACATACTGTATGCCACACACTGTATTCTGCACACTGTATTCTGCAGACGGTATACTGCACACTGTATACCATACACTGTATACTGCACACTGTATGCCGCATAATGTATGCCGCACACTGTATACTGCACAATGTATGCCGCACACTGTATACCACACACTGTATACCACACACTGTATACTGCACACTGTATACTGCACACTGTATGCCGCACAATGTATGCCGCACACTGTATACCACACTGTATACCACACACTGTATACTGCACACTGTATACCACACTGTATGCCGCACACTGCACTGTATACTGCACAATGTATACTGCACGCTGTATACCGCACACTGTATGCTGCACACTGTATACTGCACACTGTATACCGCACACTGTATGCCACACACTGTATACTGCACATTGTATGCTGCACACTGTATGCCGCACACTGTATTCTGCACACTGTATGCCGCACGCTGTATACTGCACACTGTATGCCACACACTGTATTCTGCACACTGTATACTGCACGCTGTATACTGCACACTGTATTCCACACACTGTATTCTGCACACTGTATACTGCACACTGTATTCTGCACACGGTATACTGCACACTGTATACTGCACACTGTATACCACACACTGTATACCGCACACTGTATGCCGCACAATGTATGCCGCACACTGTATACCACACACTGTATACTGCACACTGTATACCACACACTGTATACCACACTGTATGCCGCACACTGCACTGTATACTGCACAATGTATGCCGCACACTGTATACCACACACTGTATACTGCACACTGTATACCACACACTGTATGCTGCACACTGTATGACACACACTGTATACTGCACACTGTATACCGCACACTGTATGCCACACACTGTATACTGCACACTGTATGCCACACACTGTATTCTGCACTGTATACTGCACACTGTATGCCACACACTGTATTCTGCACACTGTATTCTGCACGCTGTATACTGCACACTGTATGCCACACACTGTATTCTGCACACTGTATACTGCACACAGTATTCTGCACACGGTATACTGCACACTGTATTCTGCACACTGTATACCACACACTGTATACTGCACACTGTATACCACACTGTATGCCGCACAATGTATACCACACTGTATGCCGCACAATGTATGCTGCACACTGTATACCGCACACTGTAAACTGCACACTGTATACCACACACTGTATACTGCACACTGTATACCGCACACAATGTATGCCGCACACTGTATACCACACACTGTATACTGCACACTGTATACCACACACTGTATACTGCACACTGTATACTGCACACTGTATGCCGCACAATGTATACTGCACAATGTATGCCGCACACTGTATACCACACACTGTATACCACACACTGTATACCACACACTGTATACTGCACACTGTATACCACACACTGTATGCCGCACAATGTATACTGCACAATGTATGCCGCACACTGTATACCACACACTGTATGCCGCACACTGTATACCACACACTGTATACTGCACATTGTATGCCGCACACAGTATGCCGCACACTGCACTGTATACTGCACACTGTATACCGCACATTGTATGCCGCACACTGCACTGTATACTGCACAATGTATACTGTACACTGTTATGCCGCACACGGTATTCTGCACACTGTATACTGCACACTGTATGCCGCACACTATATACCACACACTGTACACTGCACACTGTATACCACACTGTATGCCGCACACTATATACCGCACACTGCACTGTATACCGCACAATGTATACCGCACAATGTATACTGCACACTGTATACCACACTGTATACTGCACACTGTATGCCGCACAATGTATGCCGCACACTACACTGTATACCGCACACCATATACTGCACACTGTATACTGCACTGTATGTCGCACACTGTATACTGCACACTGTATACTGCACACTGTATGCCGCACAATGTATACTGCACACTGTATGCTGCACACAGTATGCCGCACTGTATGCCGCACACTGTATACTGCACACTGTATGCCGCACAATGTATACCACACTGTATGCCGCACACTGTATACTGCACACTGTATGCCGCACAATGTATGCCGCACACTACACTGTATACCGCCCACCATATACTGCACACTGTATACTGCACTGTATGCCGCACACTGTATACTGCACACTGTATACTGCACACCATATATTGCACACTGTATACTGCAAACTGTATGCCGCACAATGTATACTGCACACTGTATACTGCACACCATATACTGCACACTGTATACTGCAAACTGTATGCCGCACAATGTATACTGCACACTGTATGCCGCACAATGTATACTGCACACTGTATACTGCACACCATATACTGCACACTGTATACTGCAAACTGTATGCCACACACTGTATACTGCACACTGTATGCCGCACACTATATACTGCACTGTATGCCACACAATGTATACTGCACACTGTATGCCGCAATGTATACTGTACACTGTATGCCGCACAATGAATACTGCACACTGTATGCCGCACACTGTATACTGCACACTGTATACTGCACTGTATGCCGCACAATGTATACTGCACACTGTAGGCCGCATTGTATACTGCACACTGTATGCCGCACACTGCACTGTATACCGAACACTTTATACTGCACACTGTATGCCACACACCGTATACTGCACACTGTATACTGCACTGTATGCCGCACAATGTATACTGCACACTGTATGCCGCACAATGTATACTGCACACTGTATACCGCACACTGCACTGTATACTGAACACCTTATACTGCACGCTGCACTGTATGCCGCACTGTATACTGCACACTGTATGCCGCACACTACACTGTATGCCGCACAATGTATACTGCACACTGTATGCCGCACACTACACTGTATACCGCACACCATATACTGCACACTGCACTGTATGCCGCACAATGTATACTGCACACTGTATGCCGCACAATGTATACTGCACACTGTATACCGCACACTGCACTGTATACTGAACACCTTATACTGCACACTGCACTGTATGCCGCACTGTATACTGCACACTGTATGCCGCACACTACACTGTATGCCGCACAATGTATACTGCACACTGTATGCCGCACACTACACTGTATACCGCACACCATAAACTGCACACTGTATGCCGCACAATGTATATTACACATTGTATGCTGCACACTGTATACTGCACACTGTATGCCACACGCTGTATATCACACACTGTATACTGCACACTGTATACTGAACACTGTATGCTGCACACTGCACTGTATACCGAACACTTTATACTGCACACTGTATACTGCACACCATATACTGCACAGTATGCCGCACAATGTATACTGCACACTGTATGCCGCACTGTATACTGCACACTGTATACTGCACACTGTATGCCGCACACTGTATACTGCACTGTATACTGCACACTGTATACTGCACACTGTATGCCGCACTGTATACTGCACACTGTATGCCGCACACTGTATACTGCACTGTATACTGCACACTGTATACTGCACACTGTATGCCGCACTGTATACTGCACACTGTATACTGCACACTGTATGCCGCACTGTATACTGCACACTGTATGCCGCACACTGTATACTGCACTGTATACTGCACACCATATACTGCACAGTATGCCGCACAATGTATACTGCACACTGTATGCCGCACTGTATACTGCACACTGTATACTGCACACTGTATGCTGCACACTGCACTGTATACCGAACACTTTATACTGCACACTGTATACTGCACACCATATACTGCACAGTATGCCGCACAATGTATACTGCACACTGTATGCCGCACTGTATACTGCACACTGTATACTGCACACTGTATGCCGCACACTGTATACTGCACTGTATACCGCACACTGTATATGTGGTGCCACAAAGCAGAAAGCACACGCGAAACACTCATGTAGTTTGTCCCGTGACGGCCTTTGTAGTTACCAGAAGTTCGCTCCAATTTTGCATAGTAACAGTTACTATGGCTCCGAGGACGCCGGGAAATGTAGTTTCACGCTGATGCTTTACGACTTTGATTGTCGCATCTTGACGGAAGTGAGTGTGCAGCTTGCTCTGACACTTCCGGTAGTGGCGGCCGGTGTTTCCTGCACGCTTTTGTTTTTACTCTTAGGAGATTGACTTTGATTCGGAGAAATGAGGGACGTGACCGGCTTCTTACAGCAGCAGCAGAGTCAGAGCTCAACGCCTGAGACGGCGGCAATATGGCACCGGATGGAGGAGCTGTACAACAAGAAGTGAGCGCGGGGTGACAGCGCACAGCACAATGCCCGGCTCGGGGTCAGGAGCACGGCCAGTGATGGACACTGGTTGCCTCTAGAGGCCAATCAGGATCCAGCTTTTATATGTACTAGACCTATTGGCGGAGATGTATCTAAAATCTACCGGTAGCAACCAATCACAGAGCAGCTCTTATTGTACTAGGGCAGTTTAAGAAATGAAAGCTGCTCTCTGATTGGTTGCTATTCTAGTTTTGATAAACGAGATCCAAGTCCTAATACCTGGCACCGGCCCACCATAATTACCTGAATGGCTGTCATGGCCCCCTATAGGGATATTACATCGGGGTATGACATGTTGGTAGTGCATGTTACCAGGGCCGGTTTATGACTTACAGGATTTGTATTGATTTATGTCAATTTAATGTTTACCAGTTATAATATATTTTTTCTCTATAGATTAATAGTATACAGGAAAATAAGATATTCTAGAGTTTCTTATCAGAGAAATTCTCTTCTTTCTCCTGGACTGATTATTCTCAACTCACAGGTAAAATCTTTCTTCACTGAATACTGACTTTCCCATTGCTAGGATAGATGACAGTTGGTGCTTATAAAGTTCTATGGAATAATGTAACTGCAGTAGAATTTCTCTGTCTTTTGCTCCTTTTTTCATAGAATCTTATGATCACCAACTGTCATCTCCTTTCTCAGTAAGGTAACTATCTTCACTGAACGCAGAATTCATCCAGGAACTGAGAATTTTGACAATGATCGATCCATCCTGGAGGAGAAAGAAGCAGATTTCTCTGATAAGATCTATTACACAGTTTCTTATTTTCATGTGTATTATTGATTTATGGAATAAAAATGTCGGTGACCTTATAGAGCGGCTACATGTCAGCGGGATGCTCATTCGGCTGACAGCTGTATCTCTTCCTCCGCCCATACACATGCACGCTTGTTGCAGTTGAGTGTGGAGAATGGAGGACACCGTCCCAGATCCCTCCCAGGGACATGTCAGATCCTTCTCTCCTCTATATGTGGAGAAGAGCTTGGAAGCTCTCAAAATCATTAATTGGGCAACTAGTCCCGCCAAACTCGGCAGGTTGGACTTTCATATGTACAGGGACCTAAAATGTAAACTTTCCAACAATGTACTGTCCTCTGCTGATCCTTTCCATCTCCTCTGTCTGCTGTCAGCACTTCAATATTGTTCACATCCCCAGGCTGGAAAACTGGAGAGATCTAGTCTTGGGTGATCACTTGTTACTATTGCATCCAGTCCAGACAGTCGTATGTGAGTGTAAGGCTCTGGTCACACCACGTATTGTAGTGTCGGAGGTGCATGTGAGGAAGAGTTCCCGTCCTATAACTGCAGTGGATACAACAACCTATGGATACAGTTGACCACTTTTCCCACCCCAGTATTTCACTTCCCTGGATACAGTTGTAGCACACACTCCGTTGTGATACATATTAGGTGTGTAAGGTTTTCTGCCCTTGTTAGCTCAGCGCTTCCAGTCACTTACAGCAAACCGAGATCTTAGTAATGGGAGAGAAATAAGCTTCAAGCAGGGCTGTGGAGTCAGTATTAAATGGACCGACTCCTAAAATATATAATAAATTGGGTACAGTAGTTCAATGCAGGATGTGCTGAAAATGTTTCCATAAGAATTTGGGAAAGTTATGAAATGTCCCATAAATGTCTGTTCTGTTCCTGATCTAAGGATCTCGGGTTTTAGTTGAGATGAATCTGTGCTGCACTTTATGTACATGCTCAGTAGTGAGACAGTGCTGCACTTTATGTACACTCTCAGTAGTGATGCAGTGCTGCACTTTATGGACACGCTCAGTAGTGAGGCAGTGCTGCACTTTATGGACACTCTCAGTAGTGAGGCAGTGCTGCACTTTATGGACACTCTCAGTAGTGAGACAGTGCTGCACTTTATGGACACTCTCAGTAGTGAGACAGTGCTGCACTTTATGGACACTCTCAGTAGTGAGACAGTGCTGCACTTTATGGACACTCTCAGTAGTGAGACAGTGCTGCACTTTATGGACACTCTCAGTAGTGAGACAGTGCTGCACTTTATGGACACTCTCAGTAGTGAGACAGTGCTGCACTTTATGGACACTCTCAGTAGTGAGACAGTGCTGCACTTTATGTACACTCTCAGTAGTGAGGCAGTGCTGCACTTTATGGACACTCTC
This sequence comes from Phyllobates terribilis, assembly GCF_046119375.1. Taxonomy (NCBI): domain Eukaryota; kingdom Metazoa; phylum Chordata; class Amphibia; order Anura; family Dendrobatidae; genus Phyllobates; species Phyllobates terribilis. The sequence continues at coordinate 26,577,480 of NW_027362773.1, forward strand.
AGTAGTGAGACAGTGCTGCACCTTATGTACACGCTCAGTAGTGAGACAGTGCTGCACTTTATGGACACTGTCAGTAGTGAGACAGTGCTGCACTTTATGGACACTGTCAGTAGTGAGACAGTGCTGCACTTTATGGACACTGTCAGTAGTGAGACAGTGCTGCACTTTATGGACACTCTCAGTAGTGAGGCAGTGCTGCACTTTATGGACACTCTCAGTAGTGAGGCAGTGCTGCACTTTATGGACACTCTCAGTAGTGAGACAGTGCTGCACCTTATGTACACGCTCAGTAGTGAGACAGTGCTGCACCTTATGTACACGCTCAGTAGTGAGACAGTGCTGCACCTTATGTACACGCTCAGTAGTGAGACAGTGCTGCACCTTATGTACACGCTCAGTAGTGAGACAGTGCTGCACTTTATGTACACGCTCAGTAGTGAGACAGTGCTGCACTTTATGGACACGCTCAGTAGTGAGGCAGTGCTGCACTTTATGGACACGCTCAGTAGTGAGACAGTGCTGCACTTTATGGACACGCTCAGTAGTGAGGCAGTGCTGCACTTTATGGACACGCTCAGTAGTGAGACAGTGCTGCACTTTATGGACACGCTCAGTAGTGAGGCAGTGCTGCACTTTATGGACACGCTCAGTAGTGAGGCAGTGCTGCACTTTATGGACACGCTCAGTAGTGAGGCAGTGCTGCACTTTATGGACACTCTCAGTAGTGAGGCAGTGCTGCACTTTATGGACACGCTCAGTAGTGAGGCAGTGCTGCACTTTATGGACACGCTCAGTAGTGAGGCAGTGCTGCACTTTATGGACACTCTCAGTAGTGAGACAGTGCTGCACCTTATGTACACGCTCAGTAGTGAGACAGTGCTGCACTTTATGGACACTGTCAGTAGTGAGACAGTGCTGCACTTTATGGACACTGTCAGTAGTGAGACAGTGCTGCACTTTATGGACACTGTCAGTAGTGAGACAGTGCTGCACTTTATGGACACTGTCAGTAGTGAGGCAGTGCTGCACTTTATGGACACTCTCAGTAGTGAGGCAGTGCTGCACTTTATGGACACTCTCAGTAGTGAGACAGTGCTGCACCTTATGTACACGCTCAGTAGTGAGACAGTGCTGCACCTTATGTACACGCTCAGTAGTGAGACAGTGCTGCACCTTATGTACACGCTCAGTAGTGAGACAGTGCTGCACCTTATGTACACGCTCAGTAGTGAGACAGTGCTGCACTTTATGTACACGCTCAGTAGTGAGACAGTGCTGCACTTTATGGACACGCTCAGTAGTGAGGCAGTGCTGCACTTTATGGACACGCTCAGTAGTGAGGCAGTGCTGCACTTTATGGACACGCTCAGTAGTGAGGCAGTGCTGCACTTTATGGACACGCTCAGTAGTGAGACAGTGCTGCACTTTATGGACACGCTCAGTAGTGAGGCAGTGCTGCACTTTATGGACACGCTCAGTAGTGAGACAGTGCTGCACTTTATGGACACGCTCAGTAGTGAGGCAGTGCTGCACTTTATGGACACGCTCAGTAGTGAGGCAGTGCTGCACTTTATGGACACTCTCAGTAGTGAGGCAGTGCTGCACTTTATGGACACTCTCAGTAGTGAGGCAGTGCTGCACTTTATGGACACTCTCAGTAGTGAGGCAGTGCTGCACTTTATGGACACGTTCAGTAGTGAGGCAGTGCTGCACTTTATGGACACGCTCAGTAGTGAGGCAGTGCTGCACTTTATGGACACGCTCAGTAGTGAGGCAGTGCTGCACCTGATGGACACGCTCAGTAGTGAGGCAGTGCTGCACCTGATGGACACGCTCAGTAGTGAGGCAGTGCTGCACTTTATGGACACGCTCAGTAGTGAGGCAGTGCTGCACTTTATGGACACGCTCAGTAGTGAGACAGTGCTGCACTTTATGGACACGCTCAGTAGTGAGGCAGTGCTGCACTTTATGGACACGCTCAGTAGTGAGACAGTGCTGCACTTTATGGACACGCTCAGTAGTGAGGCAGTGCTGCACTTTATGGACACTCTCAGTAGCGAGGCAGTGCTGCACTTTATGGACACTCTCAGTAGCGAGGCAGTGCTGCACTTTATGGACACGCTCAGTAGCGAGGCAGTGCTGCACTTTATGGACACGCTCAGTAGCGAGGCAGTGCTGCACTTTATGGACACGCTCAGTAGCGAGGCAGTGCTGCACCTTAAGGACACGCTCAGTAGCGAGGCAGTGCTGCACCTTATGGACACGCTCAGTAGCGAGGCAGTGCTGCACCTTATGGACACGCTCAGTAGCGAGGCAGTGCTGCACCTTATGGACACGCTCAGTAGCGAGGCAGTGCTGCACCTTATGGACACGCTCAGTAGCGAGGCAGTGCTGCACCTTATGGACACGCTCAGGAGCGAGGCAGTGCTGCACCTTATGGACACGCTCAGGAGCGAGGCAGTGCTGCACCTTATGGACACGCTCAGGAGCGAGGCAGTGCTGCACCTTATGGACACGCTCAGGAGCGAGGCAGTGCTGCACCTTATGGACACGCTCAGGAGCGAGGCAGTGCTGCACCTTATGGACACGCTCAGGAGCGAGGCAGTGCTGCACCTTATGGACACGCTCAGGAGCGAGGCAGTGCTGCACCTTATGGACACGCTCAGGAGCGAGGCAGTGCTGCACCTTATGGACACGCTCAGGAGCGAGGCAGTGCTGCACCTTATGGACACGCTCAGGAGCGAGGCAGTGCTGCACCTTATGGACACGCTCAGGAGCGAGGCAGTGCTGCACCTTATGGACACGCTCAGGAGCGAGGCAGTGCTGCACCTTATGGACACGCTCAGGAGCGAGGCAGTGCTGCACCTTATGGACACGCTCAGGAGCGAGGCAGTGCTGCACCTTATGGACACGCTCAGGAGCGAGGCAGTGCTGCACCTTATGGACACGCTCAGGAGCGAGGCAGTGCTGCACCTTATGGACACGCTCAGGAGCGAGGCAGTGCTGCACCTTATGGACACGCTCAGGAGCGAGGCAGTGCTGCATGGTGCATACCCGTGTACCTGATGCAAACTCAAGTAGCGAGCACTTGCGCTCAAGACTAATGACAACTTTTTCAATATGATGACCTAATGTTATCAAATTCTGTGTCGTACCTCTGGGTTCAAAATGTTCACTATACCCCTTGATAAAATCCTTGAGGGGTCTAGTTTCCAAAATGAGGTCACTTGTGGGGGGGTTTCCACTATTTAGGCACATCAGGGGCTCTCCAAACGCGACATGGCGTCCGCTCTCAATTCTAGCCAGTTTTGCGTTCAAAAAGTCACACGGTCCTCCTTCCCTTCTGAACTCTGCCATGTGCCCAAACACTGTATTTTCCCCACATATGGGGTATTGGCGTACTCAAGAGAAATTGTACAACAGTTTTTGGGGTCCATTTTCTCCTCTTACCCTTGTGAAAATAAAAAAATTGGGGGCTAAAACATTATTTTTGTGGAAAAAGTTTGATTTTTTTTTTTTTTATTTTGTTATAAACTTCTGCAAAGCACTTGGGGGTTCAGGGTGCTCACCACACATCTAGATAAGTTCCCTGAGGGGTCTAGTTTCCAAAATGGTGTCACTTTTGGGGGATTCCACTGTTTGGGCACATCAGGGGCTCTCCAAACGCATCATGGCGTCCGCTAATTATTCAAGCAAATTTTACATTCAAAAGTCAAATTGCGCTCCTGCTCTGCCGTGCGCCCAAACAGTGGTTTTCCCCCACATATGGGGTATCTGCTTACTCAGGAGGAATTGCACAACAAATTGCATGGTGCAGTTTCTTCTGTTACCCTTATGAAAATGCAAATTGGAGGCTGAAAAAACATTTTTGTTGCAAAAATGTGAAAATTTTAATTTTATGGCTCAATGTTCTAAACTTCTGTGAAGCACCTGGGGGTTCAGGGTGCCCACCACACATCTAGATAAGTTCCCCGAGGAGTCTAGTTTCCAAAATGGTGTCACTTGAGGGGGATTTCCACTGTTTAGGCACATCAGGGGCTCTCCAAACGCAACATGGCGTCCGCTAATTATTCAAGCAAATTTTACATTCAAAAAGTCAAATGGCGCTCCTTCCCTTCCGAGCCCTGCCGTGCGCCCAAGCAGTGGTTTTTCCCCATGTATGGGGTATCTGCGTGCTCAGGAGGAATTGCACAACAAATTTTGGGGTCCATTTTTTCCTGTTACCCCTGTGAAAGTAAAAAAAATTGGGTCTAAAATAACATTTTTGTGAAAAAAGTTAAATGTTCATTTTTTTCTTCCACATTCCAAAAATTCCTGTGAAGCACCTGAAGGGTTAATAAACTTCTTGAATGTGGTTTCGAGCATCTTTAGGGGTGCAGTTTTTAGAATGGTGTCACTTGAGGGGGATTTCCACTGTTTAGGCACATCAGGGGCTCTCCAAACGCAACATGGCGTCCGCTAATTATTCAAGCAAATTTTACATTCAAAAAGTCAAATGGCGCTCCTTCCCTTCCGAGCCCTGCCGTGCGCCCAAGCAGTGGTTTTTCCCCATGTATGGGGTATCTGCGTGCTCATGAGGAATTGCACAACAAATTTTGGGGTCCATTTTTTCCTGTTACCCCTGTGAAAATAAAAAAAATTGGGTCTAAAATAACATTTTTGTGAAAAAAGTTAAATGTTCATTTTTTTCTTCCACATTCCAAAAATTCCTGTGAAGCACCTGAAGGGTTAATAAACTTCTTGAATGTGGTTTCGAGCATCTTGAGGGGTGCAGTTTTTAGAACGGTGTCACTTTTGGGTATTTTCTGTCATAAAGACCCCTGAAAATGACTTCAAATGTGATGTGGTCACTAAAAAAATGGTTTTGTAAATTTTGTTGTAAAAATGAGAAATCACTGGTCAACTTTTAACCCTTATAGCTCCCTAATGAAAAAAAAAAAATGGTTCCAAAATTGTGCTGATGTAAAGTAGACATGTGGGAAATGTTATTTATTAACTCTTTTGTGTGAAATATCTCTTTGATTTAAGGGCATAAAAAATAAAATGTTCAAAATTTTCGCCAAATTTCCATTTTTTTTCACAAATAAACGCAAGTGATATCGAAGAAATTTTACCACAATCATGAAGTACAATATGTCACGAAAAAACATTCTCAGAATCAGTGGGATCCGTTGAAGCGTTCCAGAGTAATTACCTCAAAGTGACCGTGGTCAGAATTGTAAAAATTGGCCTGGTCATTAACGTGCAAACCACCCTCGGGGGTAAAGGGGTTAAAGGAGTTACCCATCCTTAGGTTCTTGTGGTGCCTCAGGTGTTTGTTTACCTGCTAACCGGCACATGACTACTGCTGTCAATCAATGGCCGTAGTGGTCACCCAACATATTACTGCCATTCTGGCTCCCATCACTGGGCAGTGATGCCAAGAACGTGACATGTAACCACTGCTTATGTGCAGCCGCTTATCAACAAATGCAGTGCAGAATCGCAAATGAAAAGAACATGAGTGGATAGTGTTTGATTTTTTTTGTGCCTGTATGTTTTTCCCTAATTCTGGATAATCCCTTTAATTATGAACATGTTTTTGCTTTTTTAAATTAAAGAAGCTTTTCACAACTGGGCGCTGTTCAGGGAGCTATTACCTCTGTTGGAAGTGTTCCCCAATGTATACTCCGACATATGCTGCTGTATGGCCATACGGGGTCATAGGATATCACTGTCTGCTCCATATTGCCATGTATGACCTATGGACACTCCGTAAACACCATGATCAATGGACCCTATGGATTCACTGCCAGTATCTGTATAGTGAAGCTAGTGTAATAACCAAATGTGAACAGAGGCTAACCAAACCATGGATGCTTCCTGCACTAAACTAGCCTGTTCTCAGGTTGTGTCTTGTCCTGTGTGGGGTCTACAGACCCCCAGTGTCAGTCATTCGTAGATGAACCAGAATTCGGGGTCAGCTTACACCCATGCACATTAGATGACGGGGGTTACTGTAAATGTAGTCAGTTTAGTTCAATCTCCCAAAATAATTTGTCTTCTTACCTGTAATCTTGTTTCCAGGCTTTGGCATCAGTTAACTCTTCAGCTTCTGGACTTCGTTCAGGATCCTGAATGCTCCAAAGGCGATGGACTTATCAAAGTAAGTGAGTGCACCCATCGGGGGAAGGTCAGGGAGAACTGTGCTCAGTGATAGTCGTGGCCATTGAGTCCAGAGGCCTTTCCTTATTCTGTGGTCACTTTTCAAGTAACAGAAACGTCTAAGCTGTAACCAGGGGTCATACAGGGAGCCCATCCTCTATCTGACTTTATGCCTGAATAAACACTTGTATTCCACGGAAAGACAAAAATATATATTTTTTATTTCTTGAGGAGAACTCTGCATAGTGCCATTCCTCTTACATTCAGCCATGATGGAATTACCACAAAACATCACCGTTATTCCATCTTTGTAGTAAGAATGTAACAGAGGGGAGACTATGATCACTCAGGTTCTGTTATTCTTCCCATAATGTGTGAATTAATGGAAAAATATGGGAGATACTGTTTGGAAAGATGTGCGGTTGTGGATTTTAATAATCACCTAGGCAGGTTATCGATGCAAATAGTTTTATTCCTTCCGACCACGGTGAACAGCAATTCCAGGTAAATGTCCAACAGGCAATTCTCTTAGTCCTCGAGTTTCCAACCTGGGATCAGTAGTTCCACTGCCCCGTACCAGGTGATACCCATTGTCCCCCAACTTTTGGTTGGCCCACAGCTTTTTGTATCTCCCGCCGGTATATTGCAGTCACAGCATATGCTCCTTCGGATGATGGATATCATGACCGCAGCCCGTGATACCACCCAGCTCTCAGTCCGACTAGCAATCAATCTTCCATTTCTCCTGCACAGGGTTCAGCCCCCTGAATCGGCAGAAGAGCTCACCCCTCCCTCCCCCAGCTAATTGTGCCTTAGGCCATGTGCCCAAGTAGCATTTTTGTAGCATTTTTGCGGCGCATTTACGGCTGCGAAAACGCTTGTAAAACTGTCTGCCATGCAAAGCAATGTGAATTCGGATGTGCTGTGCACATGATGCGCTAATTTGTGCGCCGAATTCGCATTGCGTTGCAAAACGCAGCAAGACCATTTCTACCGCGATTACGCTGCAAATGCGCGGCCATTGAGTAACATTGAAACGCAGCAAACCCCCAGGTATATGTGGATTTGCTGCGTTTCAATTAAATTCAATGGCCGCAAATTTGCAGCGTAATCGCAGTGCGCGTGGTACCCGGGATGAAGAGGAGACTACAACTCCTCTTCATCCCGGCTACCACGCGGTGAAAAAAATAAATAAAAAAGTTAAAAATAAACAAAACCTGTATATTCACCTCTCCGGCGGCCCCCGGTCTGCTCCCGGCCACGTCCTCTCTCCCTGGCGTCCCGCGGTGTACTGTCAGGACCTGCGGTGACTTCATTTAGTCACCTGATGGTCACGCGACCGCTGACGTCGGCGGTCAGGTGATGGTCGCGTGACCATCAGCTGACTAAATGACGTCACCGCAGGTCCTGACAGTACACCGCGGGACGGCAAGGAGTGATGACGCGGTCAGGAGGAGACTGGAGAGGTGAGTATACGGGCTTTTTTTTATTTTTAACGTTTTAATTCTTTTTTTTTTTTTTTTTTTTTTTTTTTAAACTATAGATGCTGCATTTAAAACATCAGTTGTTCACACATTATAAATCCATACCGGTTGCATGGATTTATATTATGTGACCAACTTGTCAAGCACTTTCCAAGTGATGCTCAAAATTGCTTAGAAAACTGCTTGAAAAAACGCATGTAAATCTGCATACGTCTTTTTCTGCCAGAGAGAGGCAAAAACGCTCTGCATCAAATCTGCTACGTGGGCACATAGCCCTAAGGCCCCGTCACACATAATGAGATCGCTAGCGAGATCGTTATTGCGTCACGGTTTTGGGATCTCTGGGGAGCTGTCAAACATGCAGAACTTTCCAACGATCTCGGCCGCCCCAGCGATCTAACCAACGATCTCGGCGGTCGTTGGGACGCTTTCACACAGCAGCTATTTCAACGATCCACACCTTGATAGGGACTGTACTGTGTCACAAAGGCGTACATAAAATCACTTTTCCGCGCCCCCCCTCATCTCCAATTGGTGGACACTACTGCGCTCTGATTGGATGGCCTTGGTTTAACACTGCGTCTCCGGTCAGATAGGATCTCTACTGCGTCTCCATTAAAAATGGAAACTCATTTGAGACCCCAAACAATGCCTACCTAGCTAAAGATGCCTGATTTCTTCAAAGTGGAGTCACAGCCGGAGAACGCTGGTGGGATCTGAAAAAAACAAGGACGCAGTAGCGACCACCAATCGGGGACGAGGAGTGCAGAAAAGTCCAATTTATGCACGCCTACATGTTTCAGTTCTGAATCGCTAACGAGGTCGTTGATAAGGTGTCAAATACAGCGATGCACACTGCCCAGCGGGAGCGCAATGACCCAGGAATGGTCCAGGAAGCTTTGTAACGATCAGCGATCTCATAGCAGGGGCCTGATCGTTGCTACCTGTCAGACAGAACGAGATCGCTATTGCGACACCAAAACCGTGTCTCACTAGCGATCTCGTTATGTGTGATGGGGCCTTTAGTGGAGATATTTTCTCAGGTGGAACCCATCCCCTGGGTTTGCATGTGAGACTACCTGTGGTGACGGAGAGAACAATGGCCCAAGGTCTCGGAGATTTGGTCACTGAGTGGAATAGATACTTGAGGTTGAACTGATGAGCAAACAAATCACTAACAAAATACAAAAATAAGATTGATGAAAATGGGCACTCAGTGCTGGAAGAGTATTTAGTAAGTGGCCAGGTCCTCACACTGTTCCTTCTGTCTGTGCAGATTTTCCCTGCACGCTTAGGGAGTAGTGACGTGCCTCTGCACATGGTAATGCCTAGTCACACATTTCCAAGTGGAATAACAGAGGAATTGCATGTCACAGATTCCTTAATTTAATTGGTGTCAGACATGATGACCTGTCATCTTTGAGTACCTATAATTTTCATGTATTGTATTGTTTTATATTATTAATGTATTTGAATGTGCTGCCGATTAGTGGGGGTCCGGGTCCACCACAATGGCTCTGATATGGTCACAGTGGGTGGCCTGGACGGCGTGTGGCCGCGGTGGACATGAAGTCCAGTACAGATGAGTCGTGTTCTGATCGATCAGCGGGGGTCTCGGGGCTCTCACCAATCAGCAGCAAACTCAATTAATAAATGATATTAAAAATGAAACTTTATATGAAGCTGGTTCATTCTGTAAAGTCGTGGTCAGTCATATTTATTTTTCAGAAGGTAATATATAAAAAAGAAAAAAAAAACTTTTATATAGTAGATCCTTAAAAATTTAGTTTTTTTTTCTAGTGATGTCATGTACTGAGGTATGTTTCTTTTCTTGTTTTGCAGCTTTATGAGAACTTCATCAGTGATTTTGAGCACAGGTATGAAGACATTTTTACTTCTATTCCTTTCCCTGGAAAAATATAAATAAGAAGTCTTCTGTTATTGCTGTGTGTTTCTTTAAAATGGGTGTACAGTCCTTGGACAGCAAGAGGAATGATCCTCGGGAAGCCGCATGACAACTAACCTGGATGCGGTCAGACGGTCACAGACTCTATTACAAGAGAATAGGGCCGATTATGCTAATGATACTCTGATCAGAGTGCGATCAGAGTCTCTCGGAGAAGATGGAGGATACAATCTTCATATTCTCCATTCTATGTGTCTGCGGAAATTGGACTGCACTCAGATGTCATCAGAGTGCAGCCCAATGTTTTCCACGCATCCATTGACTTGAATGGGCGAGTGACATCCGATTTCAAAGTGATATCCCACGATTTATTTTCTTTGACAGATTCTGTCATTGAGAATAAACTGCCCCATTCAATAACAGTGTGAGTGCTGTCCGATAAAAATCAGATGGCACTCGTCCGATATATAGACCAATGTGAGTAAGCCCTTACCGTGAGCTTCACTGCCGTCCTCCGAGATATATGGGGCTATTAGTAGTTATGGATTATATACTCCTGAAGACACCAATGTACAGTGGTGGCCAAAAGTATTGGCACCCCAGCAATTCTGTCAGATAATACTCAGTTTCTTCCTGAAAATGATTGCAATCATAAATTCTTTGGTATTATTATCTTCATTTAATTTGTCTTCAATGAAAAAACACAAAAGAGAATGAAGCAAAAATCAAATCGTTGATCATTTCACACAAAACTCCAAAAATGGGCCAGACAAAAGTATTGGCACCCTCAGCCTAATACTGGATCTGATTTTTATTCCTTTTTGGTCAGTGTCAGTTTTTACCATCAGTGCACCATCTATTTTTCTCCTACACAAAAATCCCTATCATCTGTGCTCCAGGTCTCGTCAGCAGTTTTGTAGGGTCCTATCATCTAGTCCCTCGTAGCGGATGATTTCTGTAGAGTTTATATGAAATTATTACAAATGATTATAAGACTGTCATTATAAACTGCACTCATTACTGCTTCTCAGTTCATTGATATAAGAGACATAACAGCCACGTTTTATCAATATGTCCATTGGGAAATAAGATTTACCCTCCAATAGGCAAATCCCCAATATTGTGTATTATGTTTCTTAACCAATAAACTGGTCTGATAGATTATTATATATCGTTTCAGAATTAACCCCTTATCTCTGGTTGAGATAATCCTTCATGTGGTGCGACAGATGACAGGTAAGGAAACACACACACACACACATTGGTGTATATCATATATATATATATATATATATATATATATATATATATATATATATATATATATATATATATATATATATAAAAATATACACCTATGTGTACACACACATTTAAGAACATTGTGTTTAGTTACCATGTTGCGAGCAGGAGACGTAGCAGCCATCCGCTCTCAGCACGATGATCTCCGTGTGGATCGTCTCTAGCGGCTCATTCAAACACCAGTGATTTTCGCATATGAGATAATAGATCCTATTTTCATCATTGATTTTTTTTGTCCGTGTCATCAGTTTGGTCAGTGTCAGACTTTGGTCCGACTTTCATCAGTTTTTCTCGGATGAGAAACAAACAAACAAAAAAAGTTTCTCCATCTTTTCATTTTTTCCTATCAGTTGATGGAAAATCCAACTGCTGTCCGATTTTTTTTTTTCGCAGACCCATAGACTTTTATTGCAAATTTTGATCTGACACATCTGTGTGATTTTGCACGGTCCACAAAAAGTAATGGATGTGTGAACAGCGTCATTCACTATTATCGGTACGAGTGCTATCTGCAGAAAAACACGGTGCTTGGACGCAAAAATTGCAGTGTGAATGAGCCCTAACTGTAACTCACCCTCCATGTGCTCAGACAGGAGCCAAATGCACTGGGGGGAGATGGGACCAAGTCTAATTAACACCTTTCTACTAAAGATGGGTGGATAAGGGTCCACAATACACAATACCTTTTATGTATTCCACCAGTAAGGAAGGTCATATGTGGTTTGTTGTTTTTTTTGTTTGTTTTTTAAAGAGGATAATAAAATATTTTTTCATTTTAATGTTGCATCTGTTCTTTGATAATATTTGTAATTACTTACATATTTATATTTTAGATCCCACTGTGGCTCTTACTTTCCTGGAGAAAACTCGGGAGAAGGTAAGCCGAGCGCACAGGCCCTTTATATTCACACAACACTACTATGGTCTATGGGGGGGGGCTGTGGACATCGGGGGCTAGGGAATGTAACCAGTGGGTTACCATTGCCAGTGGGTTACCATTACCAGTGGGTTACCATTACCAGTGGGTTACCATTGCCAGTGGGTTACCATTACCAATGGTTGTTGACCGTCCACATTGCCTTATTAGCATGTGCACTGTTTTAGGCTTGTACTACTGGGTGTAATTAAGGACAGAGTCACACACATCAGTTTTGCTCATCCATGTTCTGTCCATTTGTAAAACTGATGCAAAATAAATTGGCCCACAGAGTATAATGGAGTCCCAAATCTGTTTTTTCTTTATTGTATCCATGTATGTCCTCTGTTATTCTTAAGGAGGATCTGTCAGCAGGTTTTTGCTATGTAATCCGAGAGCAGCATGGTGTAGGGAATGAGACCCTATTTCCAGGGATGGGTCACTTATTAGGCTGTGTGCTGTTGCTTCAATACAATCAGTGTTTTATCAGCAGGAGATTATCACTGCAGGACTAGGTTTTGTAAAAGCCAATCCAGCCAAGCTGTGTAACCCCGCCCCCACTACTGATTGGCAGCTTGCTCATGGCGTACACAGCTGCCAATCGGGTGTGGGCAGGGTTATACAGAGCTCAGCATTCTGATGCTACATTTACAGCAGAGATTATATCAAAACTGCACCAACCAGCCCAGTAAGTGACACATCACTGGAATCAGGGTCTCTGCCCCTACATCAAGATGCTCTCAGATTTCATAGAAAAATCTGATGACAGATTTGCTTTCATGCATGCATTTAATGCGTCTTGAAGATCCAAATTGGCCATTAAAACAACCCTAAAGTGATTTGATTTTCAGTCTTTCTTAAAAGTTTTCTTTTATGGAAAGTTTTGTGGGGCTCATGGGAATCCTTCAAGCTTGAGATATAACTCTAGACCTGAGTGCAATCTTATATCAACATGATTTCAAAGAGGGGACTGACTTTGCATGAGCAGTATGACAGGCTTCTGTCTTTTTCATGCTTCAGTGTTTCGCAGTCATTAATTATTTGGAAGGTGGTGAAGGGGTCGTCCCAAAATTCCGCCCAAAACAGAAACCTATTTGGAATATCACCAGCATCCCTGAACAGTTCTAGTATGATCCCTGACATGTAACGACCCTTTCTCACCAATTATTGGCTTTTTCTGCTGAACATGTAAAATATATAAAGTTTGTAAAGTTTTTTTTTGTTTGTTTTTTTGGTTACAGGTGAAAAGTAGTGATGAGGCTGTGATACTCTGCAGGACGGCCATTGGAGCGTTGAAGCTGAACATTGGAGACTTACAAGCCACTAAGGTGTGTGAAGGGAATATTTATATGGAATAGGGCAAAACTCGCTGTGATAAAGCCATTTAGTGTATTTTATTCACAACTTCTGTTGGAAGTTTGTATTTTTAGACGAATAGACTTTTGCAACTTTACATTTCTTGTAAGGCTATGTGCGCACGATCCGTATTTGAAGCAGAAATTTCCTGAGTGTTTCTGCATCTCCTTAGTAGAAAAAAACGCATGCAGAGTTTACATGACGCGTTTTTTGATGCATTTTTTGAAGCGTTTTGTACATCAATGAATGCTATTTGGAGCTAATTAAAGTTATTCTGTGGGACATTGCTTAAACCTTGGATTACCATAAGAACTGGGGTGAGTATATTGGTTAATTTGAATGATTAAAGAATGTGTCTGTTGTATTTCAAATAAAGTGTTTACTGTGTGTCTGTGTGTTTACTTAACTCTTTACTTTAAGTTTGGTCATGAAAAGGTCTGATTGACACCTTGTCATAACCAAATAAGAGCTGGGTGTCATCTAGTCCCATTCACCCAATCTTCATTAGCATTTCTATTCATGTAATTTATGTGGCTGCTGTGAGCTAGCATTTTTAGCCTGGGAAGGTGCCGTTTGCAAACATGGTCCCTGGCCATAATTAACATCTCACAGCTGGTTCGTTAGCTGCTAGGTCCCCCGATCAGCACTCAGCAGCACTTTGGATGCAGCATATTTTTGTTGCGTCCAAAATGCAGTGTTCTAATGCCTCACTTTTGTTGTCAGTACATGTGAATCCACCGCATATAATGACTTTTCAATCGGTCAAAATCTGCGGGAAAACCGCCGCGAAAACGCTTCAAAAACTAATAGTGTGAACTTTAACCTTCAAGGGATTGTCCCTTTTCAGAAAGCCCTGACCCTGGGTGCAGTTTGTTTAAAAAAAAAAATGTGATTCCTGGAGCCATTTACAAATAAATGGACATTACGTATAATTTCTCCTAGCATTGGTGTCCATAGTGTGTTGCAGCTGTCCTTGAGCCTCTGATTTTCTGGAGGTCTGTTATTCCAGGCAATGTTCTAATAAGATGTTATCGCAGCTCAGAATGACAAGTAACATTAATTTGGTTGTATTTTTACCCAGCCGTTTTCTCTCCACTCCTGAATCTTAAATCATTGGAAGCCCTTGTACTATACGGCTTGTATCTTACCTTATGGTTATTGCTTTCCATCGTCTTAGCTTTCCGTGCTGCTTGTTTTGCATCTGCAGGAAACAATAGAAGGTGTGGAGGAGATGCTCGGAGCCTTGGCCGGTGTGACATCTGTGCACAGCCGCTTCTATGACCTGTCTAGCAAGTATTATCAGACGATTGGGAATCACGCCTCCTATTACAAAGATGCTCTTCGATTCTTGGGATGCACAGAACTAAAAGACTTGCCAGGTAAGTGCCCTAAACGTGATCAGCTCCTTTTTTCTTACTTTCTTCCAAGTCTTCTCCTTGTGCTTTGTTCTTCCTGTGACAGGCGGCTCTTGTAGAAATGTCCAGGATGAAACAACATTACTGGAGTCGTGTAGATCTTATTTCCTGCAGTCATTAAGGCTAGAAATATTTAGTCCCTTTGCTTTTTTTTGTGGTTTTGCTAGTTGTACATAGAATGAAGAACATCTATGGCTGCCTGGTAGTGATAACACTACATTATCAGGTAAGGCACAAGCATATAGTATTAACCCCCTAACGAGATATTACGTACAGCGTACTTCATATGCAAGCTCGCACGTCGGCAGATGGTTGATTTTAACCAGCCATCATCTGCCTCTAACAGCTGATGATGGAGCAGAGCATCACCTGCCGCTGTTAAACGGTCAACCGCAGCTGTCAGTCAGTGATAGTGGCATTGAGAGGGGGGAGCGCTGTTCAATGCCATGATGGCTAGGAGTCTGCTGAAGACCCCTTTACCTGTCATGATGGTTCTTCTGTGAAACCCTGCCTGTAGCTGGCGTTCATAGGAGACTGCGATCTTTGCTGTATACAGCAATGCTGTGGTATTACAATTTATACCACAAGCAATCAGACAATCGCAGGTTTAAGTACCCTAATGGGACTAACAAATAATGTGAAAAGTAAAAAAAAAAAAAAAAAAAACATTCTAATTACCCTCCTTTTCCCTCATAAAAAATTAAATTAAAAATGCACTTATTTGGTGTCACTGCATTCGTATAAATCTGATCTATCAAAATATAAAATAAATGAATCCAATTGCTAAATGGCCAAATGAGCGAGAAAAAAATCTAAACCCCCAAATTGCGGTTTTTCAGCCGCCACAACAACACTAAAACTTTTTAATAAGAGCCGATCAAAATGTCCTATCTACCCCAAAATGATACCAATAAAAACATTGGCTCGGAGTTCCAAAAACCAAATAACAAGCCCTCTCAGCTCCGTATCCCGAAAATTGAAAATGTTGCGTCTCTTTGAAAACTTTGTCACAAGCCTTTTTTTTTTTTTTTACAAGTTTGAGATTTTTTTTTCTCCACTTAAATAAAACAAAAACCATTCTTGTTTGGTATCTGCATAATTGTTCTGACCTGAAGAATCCTATTGTCATGTAGTTTTTACCTTTTAAAATGAATGCTGTAAATGAAAACTAAAAAAACAATTGTAGAATTGCTTTTTTTTTTTTTTTGCTTTTTTTTTCCTGCCTTCCAGTGCATCACATGATAAAATGGATTGTGTCATGCAAAGGTACAACTCATCCTGCAAAAAAAAAAAAAGCCAGCTCTCACATGGCTATGTCGACAGGGAAAAAAATGATGGCTCTTGGAATAAGGGGGAAGGAAAAAATGAAAGCACAAAAATGAAAAATTGCCTTGTCCTGAGGAACCTCATCAAATAAAGCGTTGTAGGAATATCTGAGGATCTGCGGTCATTGCCTGTCCATCTCTTATTGCAGTATCAGAGCAGCAGGACCGGGCGTTCACTCTCGGGCTGGCCGGTCTTCTCGGAGATGGGGTCTATAACTTCGGAGAGCTGGTAAGTCATTTTGCACATCATGTACGAACAAGAAGTTGCCTCATCTGTAATACATCGTTCAGTGCCATTGTTCTCGGCAGCACAGGTGCTTTCTACCCAGTATGATGTGCTGCCGAGAACTGCTATTTGTTGGGCTGATCAAAAGATCATTTCACTTGAGAAATAAGCGTTTTGCTCGTTGATCGGCAGCGTGTTTACAGTGCACGGTTATGGAGAAACGCGCGCTCCTAGGGACGCCTATTCATGATGATCCTGCTGTGTACCTGGACTCATCTCATACAGTGACCCTGTGATCTCTCTCATCAGCTGATGCATCCGGTGCTGGAGTCCTTGCGTAAGTCTGAGCGGCAGTGGCTGATAGACACACTTTACGCCTTCAACAGCGGCAATGTAGAGACCTTCAGAGCCTTGAAAACTGCTTGGGGACAACAGGTTTGGGGCCAGTTTTGTGTCTTGTCCGCCATTATTTTTTAGATGCCCCCTTGTCGCTGACATGATGTCTTATTGTTACCTTTAGCCTGACCTTGCTGCCAATGAATCCTTGTTACTTAAGAAAATTCAGCTTCTCTGTTTAATGGAGGTGAGTGATTTTTGGGGGTCCGCATCCTCTACCCCATCTATTCCCTATCCCTGCAGGAGCTCTAGTAGATGTGTACAGAATCCTAACCGTATGTTATTTGTAAATTACCGTCTGGTGTTTGCCTCTCCATAGATGACGTTCACACGGCCAGCGAATCATCGTCAGCTGACATTTGAAGAGATTGCAAAGAGCGCGCAGGTCAACATTAATGATGTGAGTTGAACTGCTGTATAACTAATGTTTAGATTTTCTTTACTGATTTTTTTAATATAAAATTATATGGGGTTTTTATATTTGACCCGGACCTTGTACACACAGTCGTATTTGGAAATGGTGCAGTATGGATCCATAATATACTGCTTTTTGCCTGTAATGGCACACTTAAAGGGGTTGTCCAGTTTAAATGTACAAACCTGCACTCTGTGAGGATTCTCCAGCATCAGAAGCGGGTGATCATGTGACCACAAGTGTTCAATTTTCATACTTCCAGCCACATTCTGACTAGACATGTCCAGCCTCACTCTATACACTTGCATTGAGCGAGGCTGCGCACGTCTAGTCAGCACGTGACCGCATGTATACAAATCGCATACTTGCAGTCACTGTTTCCCAGCACTGGAGAATCCTCACAGCTCACAGTGTGCGTGAGGTGAAGATTAACAAATCTGCAGTTACATAGGCTACAAGTCTGCAGTCACTCTAAGGCCGGACAAACCCTGGTCGACATCTCGATTTCAGTGAATTCAATGGTGAAGTGGAGCAGACAGCTGCACCGTTCAGTGCAATGCAATTTGTCAGTGAGATCACCCACACCAATGTAAAATTGGCTCAATAAATGTTTTTAGATGAATTTCCTGCAGTTGGCATGACCCCAACCGTGCACCTCACAAATCCTGATTACAGAACATTTCACATAGAAAACTGTGATAGTATTATCATATTGTGCAGGAGGAAATGCCTGGGGTATGATGTGTCCTTCACCAATCTGTCCCCATTGTCGCAGGTGGAGCTTCTCGTCATGAAGGCGCTGTCAGTGGGCTTGCTGCGGGGGAGCATTGATGAAGTGTATAAGCGAGTGCACATTACATGGGTTCAGCCTCGGGTTCTTGATCTGCAGCAGGTATGGAATCCGCTTCTGTCCTGACTCTTAAAATGATGCCATTTACCCCGAGAGCCCCACCGATCCTGAGCCCCTTTCCTCCTCCCTGTTGGTCTGCATGCTCTAGGGGAGGTGTTTTAATCTACAATTTTTAGACATTAGTAGGGGTCCCAAAGGTTGGACCCCCCAACCATCAGAAGTTTACGACCTATTCTTATTTTTTAATTGAACGGACAGTCCATGAAATACATAGACTTGCCGAGATCTTCAGAGTGTGACATGATCTTTGCAGCCACATTGCTTTCTGGCTAATTTTTAAGAGTTGTGAATGCGTGACATCACTCCCCCCCCCATTAAAATATGACATTTTTGTTAAGCAAGATGACCCTTTTACAGATCTATTGAAGGGGTTGCACAATGAGAGAAGTTATCACCTATCCATCGCTTATAGATTGGTGGGGGATCACACTGTTGGGATTGGCAGAACAAGGAATTTTTATCCCGGTAGAAATGGAAACGGCAGTGCACATCTATTCCCTATGGGGCTGATGAAAAATTTGCAGGTGATGTTCTGATCGGCACCATAGGGTATGAATGGAGCTGCTGTCGGGCTTGTGCGCTGCCGCTCCCCCACCCATTTATCAGTTATCACCTGTCCACAGGACGTCTCTTCACCAGACAGTCCCTTAAAGTTATTGTGCTTTTTATTTTTCAGATCAAAGGTATGAAAGACCGCCTGGAGTTCTGGTGCACAGACGTGAAGAGCATGGAGATGCTGGTAGAACACCAGGCCCACGACATCCTGACGTAGACTTCCCACCACTCTGATCAGAGATCGCACCAGTCTTCGTCACCCGTTGCGGTTGCACTTGTGAAGGTGGAAGTGGGGATATAGTTGGACTCATTTGGAGGGGATTGAAGCCCCCGCTGCCTGTCACTCACACCTTTTCTCTGGTTTCATCTAGAGGATGCAGCTTCTGTATGTTCTAGGGTTTGTGCCTGCACCGATAATGGCAATGCGTAAATAAACCAGTTTCTGTAATCTTCACCACTGCTGTTTTGACATCCTAAGCTCTCCAGTGGCAGGATAACCGGACCTCACCTGCAATCTGCCAGTAATATTGTATTTTCTCATTATAGACCTTAAACAGTGTACGTGTAATGAAGAGCTAAATACAAGAAACAAATCTGCTCTGATTTATAAATCATCCCCTGGTTTCTATTAGTCTGAACCAATTTCATGTAAATCCAAATGAAGAGTTAAAGGGATTGTCCAGTGCTGCTTATTACACCTTGGAGGTGAGCGGTGCCGTCACAACCCCAGATATGAGACGCACACACAATCATGCACGTGTCCTATTCTAGTGAACGAGTCACGTGAGTGACACTTGCCACCCTTGAAAGCTCTCAGCAGGTGCATGGGTCAGATTATCATGGCTACCGCTCAACTCTGATGCGGAAGCGGGCCTCGATGAACATCTCCTTTAAAGGGTCTAAAACAAGAACAGAATTATTCTGTTTATGTAGCAGATCCCTTTATTTAATTCACTTGTGTAAAATACCTTTTGTCAAGAAAATCCGGCTTGTGAGAAAGGAACGGGCTGATAACTATATAGACACATATGGGACTCGGTGGCTTATTCTATTTTATTAGGATGTCTGTATGTTGTGCTCTGAAGGTGGTGGCTTATTGTTCATGGCACAGCATTGAAAGATGTGCTGGAATTCAGAAAACTGGCATAAAACACTGAATCGCTGCAAAATTTTACCTAACTTGGTGTTGCACAAAAATTTCACGACTTGGAGTTTTCACGCCGCTTTCATGCAGCTTCGACAAAATAGGCGATGCTGGGGAGGAGAAGAGGCATGGCTGTAGTCAACTTTTATATCAATGGACAGCGACGGCATTCATTACGCCAGAAGTGTTACTCCAGTCTCTGACTAGAGTAACATTTCTGGCGAGTTGAACACCACTGAATTTGCCACGTCTTATTCCTGCACAGTGAGTCTTAAACAATCAGATCCATAATGATTTATGTTATGAGACATTCTCCTTGAACATGTTGGAAAGTAAGTTAAGTTGCACCACCAGGGGGTGCATTCTCCTCTAGGTTACTGCGTACTCCTGCGATACAATGGTACGTCCACCTATCTGCGTACAATCCGGAGCCGTCTGTAACTGGACACGTTCTCAATGGATAGGGATCTTCAAACAAAATGTCATATTTGTTCCTCCTCCTAAGGCTGTGTTCACATGTCCAGTAATCATCCATTAGAACGGATCCAGCAGCGATCAATCCATTGACCATTAAAAGTTGTACAGACGTATCTTTTTTTGTCCAGCTAAAAAAACATGATTTTAACTGGTTCCGTTTTTTTAACATTGAAGTCTACGGAAAAGGGATCCGTTAAGGAACCATCCATTATTTTCCATTTGAAACTGATCCTGTAAGCAAAAAAAACTGATCCTTTTTAAATGAAAGCCATCCATTTTTCCATTTAAAGGATCTGTTGTCCATAGACTTCAATGTAAAATTTTTTAAAAAAAAAATGGATCCAGCTGAAATCAGTTTTTAGCAGGACAAAAAAGTTGTCAGCGTAACTTTTTTGTTAACTGATTGGATCTGTTCTGATGGATGATTACTGGACATGTGAACACAGCCTAACCTGTAACAAGGTTGATCATGGGCTGTAGACTCCAGTCACCCACCAAGGGATCTCATCAAGTGATGCTCACTCCACTCCCAAAAGCAGATTTAAAATAATTTTATTAAGTACAAAAAAAAATACACAAGGGGGTCCGGACACCCCGGATGAGATGTCGACCATGCCTTTTATTCAGTCCCAAGCTGTCATCCTTCCGCCATCATCCAGTGCCGGTGACTGATCCTTGCAGGTCGGGAAACTTCCCTTATTCTTGTCGGCCCTTGTAGTTTTCTAAGTGAGACAGGATCCAGCCAGAGGGAATTAGGAAGACTGCGAAGAGCACCCCGAGGCCGATGGCTTGTTCCTGTACAGACACAAGTGTCCATGTGGTTAGGTTATTACAGATAATGATGACTCTACGGCATCAGGTTCTCAAAACCTTTTCATTTTTATGCTGAACGTCTCCCGTACCCCCACCAGTATAACGTTATACAACAACCAGAGACCGGATGGATACAAGGGTCATATATCTGATCTTCAGCACAAAGAAAACTCCACAGAGACTAAAATAAAAAGCTATTCTCAGATTTTTAAACCCCAGGTTTTTTTTTTTTTTTTTTTTTTTAGATGGTACGTTTCCAAATATTGTCATGACCATGGTCAGGATATCAAAATACCTAATCTCTTATACTTTTCGCACTTTTGATATAAATTATATCAAAAAAGCAATTTAGGTAACAAAAATATATACAGATTGGTCTTATCCTTACACGGTGTTCAGAATTATTAGGCAAATGAGTATTTTGATCACTTTGATATTTTTTATACATGTTGTCCTACTCCAAGCTGCATAGGCTTGAGAGCCAACTACCAATTAAGTAAATCTGGTGATGTGCATCTCTGTAATGAGGAGGGGTGTTGACTAATGACATCAACACCCTATATAAGGTGTGCTTAATTATTAGGCACCTTCCTTTCCTTTGGCAAAATGGGTCAGAAGAAAGATTTGACGGGCTCTGAAAAGTCCAAAATTGTGAGATGTCTTGCAGAGGGATGCAGCAGTCTTCAAATTTCCACACTTTTGAAGTGTGGTCACCGAACAATCAAGCGTTTCATGGCAAATAGCCAACAGGGTCGCAAGAAGCTTGTTGGCCAAAAAAGGCGCAAAATAACTGCCCATGAATTGAGGAAAATCAAGCGTGAAGCTGCCAAGATGCCATTCGCCACCAGTTTTGCCATATTTCAGAGCTGCAATGCTACTGGAGTATCAAAAAGTACAAGGTGTGCGATACTCAGGGACATGGCCAAGGTAAGGAAGGCTGAAAAACGACCACCTTTGAACAAGAAACATAAGATAAAGTGTCAAGAATGGGCCAAGAAATATCTTAAGACTGATTTTTCAAAGGTTTTATGGACTGATGAAATGAGAGTGACTCTTGATGGGCCAGATGGATGGGCCAGAGGCTGGATCTATAAAGGGCAGAGAGCTCCACTCCGACGCCAGCAAGGTGGAGGTGGGGTACTGGTATGGGCTGGTATCATCAAAGATGAACTTGTGGGACCTTTTCGGGTTGAGGATGGAGTGAAGCTCAACTCCCAGACCTACTGCCAGTTTCTGGAAGACAACTTCTTCAAGCAGTGGTAAAGGAAGAAGTCGGTATCGTTCAAGAAAAACATGATTTTCATGCAGGACAATGCTCCATCACATGCATCCAACTACTCCACAGCGTGGCTGGCCAGTAAAGGTCTAAAAGAAGAAAAAATAATGACATGGCCCCCTTGTTCACCTGATCTGAACCCCATAGAGAACCTGTGGTCCATCATAAAATGTGAGATCTACAGGGAGGGAAAACAGTACACCTCTCGGAACAGTGTCTGGGAGGCTGTGGTGGCTGCTGCACGCAATGTTGATCGAAAACAGATCAAGCCACTGACAGAATCTATGGAGGGAAGGCTGTTGAGTGTCATCATAAAGAAAGGTGGCTATATTGATCACTAATTTTTTTGTTTTTGCATGTCAGAAATGTTTATTTCTAAATTTTGTGCACTGATATTGGTTTACCTGGTGAAAATAAACAAGTAAGATGGGATTATATTTGGTTTTTATTAAGTTGCCTAATAATTCGGGACAGTAATAGTTACCTACACAAACAGATATCCTCCTAAGATAGCCAAATCTAAAAAAAAATCACTCCAACTTCCAAAAATATTAAGCTTGGATATTTGAGTCTTTTGGGTTGATTGAGAACATAGTTGTTGATCAATAATAAAAATAATCCTCTAAAATACAACTTGCCTAATAATTCTGCACACAGTGTATTAATGAATAAAACCGTCACATAAGTGTTAGAATTCCACAAAGGACACCACTCAAGGCTTGTATAGGATTAATAATGCATGTACAAAGGGTTAAATTACCATGCAAACTACTCCTGATAACTTCGGTCATATATTAAGTGCATATACAGTACAGACCTAAAGTTTGGACACACCTCATTTAAAGAGTTTTCTGTATTTTCATGACTATGAAAATTGTACATTCACACTGAAGGCATCAAAACTATGAATTAACACATGTGGAATTATATACTTAACAAAAAAGTGGGAAACAACTGAAAATATGTCTTGTATTCTAGATTCTTCAAAGTAGCCACCTTTTGCTTTGATGACTGATTTGCACACTCTTCGCATTCTCTTGATGAGCTTCAAGAGGTAGTCACCGGAAATGGTTTTCACTTCACAGGTGTGCCCTGTCAGGTTTAATAAGTGGGATTTCTTGCCTTATAAATGGGGTTGGGACCATCAGTTCAGTTGTTTCACACTTTTTTGTTAAGTATATAATTCCACATTTGTTAATTCATAGTTTTGATGCCTTCAGTGTGAATGTACAATTTTCATAGTCATGAAAATACAGAAAAATCTTTAAATGAGAAGGTGTGTCCAAACTTTTGGTCTGTACTGTATGAGCAATTCAAAGAGTTGCTATGAAAACTAGTAGGGTAAAATTTACAAATAATCAGCCTAACCCTCTAAAATAAGTAGTGAGCCCCCTCTATCAGATACTAAACTATACACAAGACATCTAGCACTAAAGATAGTATTACCCTGACTGTCACAATAGTGAGAAATACAAAATAGCAGTCAGAATATCTCTACAGATCGTGGTGGTGAAACATCCCAACACATTTCACTTCACTTGTTCACAGGGGAATAAATGAACTTTTTCTATAGACTGGAATGGAGATTAGTAACACTATTTCTAGTAAGATCCCTAGGGATTAATACCTAAAATTTTTGGCTAGGATGGTGAATTGTTTAACACTTTGGTGGTTTTGGGTGGTTACAGGTTAAAAGAAAAACCTAAAGAGATGAACTGGAATATAAATTGGTGTACGTGAAGCATGAAAGCGCATGTTAACACTGGCCACTAATCACACAAAACCCAAGATAAAAACATGATAAGCAAATAAATACCCTGCAGTAAATAAACAGCAGTAGTGCATGAAAATAATATAGGATGCTTAGGTAACTTAATTTTGATTAAAAAAAAAAGTAAAAACCATCCCACCACTTCACGGTGACCCTATTCGGAACGGTCCTAACCTCTAATATTAAAAACGTACCTTTTTTTAAGTGACGTGCATGTGGATAAGGACTGAGCCCAGATAATAGACACGCAGCTATGGGGAACTACGTGAATGTAATATCCATCTCAAGAAAAAGGCAGGCCACACCTTTTATATGCACAAGGTGCAAACAGACTAAAACAAAAACCTAAAGATATGAACTGGAATATAAGTTGGTGTGCATGCAGCCTGTAAATGGCCAGTGTGAGCATGCACACCAACTTATATCCTAGTTCATTTCTATAGGGTTTTTTCCAGTCTGTTTGCATTCAGTGCACATAAAGGTGTGGCCTGCCTTTTTCTTGAGATTGACATCACATTCATGTAGTTCCCCATGGCTGGGTGTCCACTAGCTGGGTTTCAGTCCTTCTCAGCCCTTATTCACATGCACGTCACTTAAAAAATGGTAAGGTTTTAATATTAGAGGTTAGGAAAGTCCAGAGTAAGGTCACCGTGACGCGGTGGGATGGCTTTTACATTTTTGTTGATCAAAATTATGTTAACTAAGCACCCTCTATTATTTTCATGCACTATTGCTGTTTATTTACTGCAGGGTATTTTCTTATTATGTTTTTATCTTGCCTTATGTCTGGTTACTAGTGATGAGCGAGCATGAACTGTTAAATCTTTCAGCGAGCACCCGAGCGTGCTCGCCGAGTATTTGCGGCGTGCTCGGCATCGATGTCAGTGTTGCCGTGGCGGCGGCATGTGTCACGAGTGTTAGACAGCTCTGACACATGCAGAGATTGCCTGTCGAAAAGGCACTATATTGTCAGCTGCCAGATGGGGAAGGAAACTAATAGTAGACATAGTGAAGGAGCTGCACACCTAAGGGCTCTTGGAAATGCTTCAAATAAGATTTATTGTCAGTATTTTATATAACCCTTCTTCAGACCTATTGACTACGTTCAATGCATATAGGTCAAAAGGGTCCAGGCTGCAGGGTAGGATACCCCCAAACAGGGACAACCAGGATCCAGCTGTATCAAGGCCTAAAGTTTGTGTTGTGGGGAAGGAGACTAATTCTCTACAAAAGCCACTCTCCTGAAGCATAAATTATACTTACATGCACACAATGAATGTTCTAGTCTACACTGGACTGTGTGTTATCTGTGTACAGGATACACATAATGACTTTTACCTTCCTGTTCCATTAAAATGTTAGCAAGCGCTTTCTATAAGTTATGGAGGTTCTGCTGTTGCACCTTCTGCTACTTTAATTACTTCACTACTAATTCTAACCCTAAGGCCTCATTCACACATCAGTATTTTTGCAGCAGTGTTTCTATGCCAAAGCCAGGAGTGTCTCAAAAAAACAGAGATGATGTCAGTCTTTGGCTATGTGCCCACGATGCAGAAATGCTCCGGATTTTTCCTGAGCTTTTCTGCATCTCCCTGGCAGAAAAAACGCATGCGGATTTCAATAATAGTTTTTCTCTGTAATTTCCAGTCCTGGCTTTGGCATACAAACACCGCTGTGTGAATGAGACCTAACTCATGTTGTTTTCAATGTTGGAAACTTTGGAGCATTACTTTTTTTTTTTTGCTTTGTCTGATATCTATCTCCCGTCTCCTAAGATGCTTAGTTTTGACCCTTATACTTTACACTGCAGCGCTGAATGGCTTTACAATTGGATAAAAAAATGTAAATAGGGGACCACAAATGGCAGAAAATCCATATTTTAGGTAAGAAGCCAGACTGAGGCCTAAAAATTACACTTTTGTCCTCCATTAAGTGAATAGACTCCTATTGTAACGTTCCGGCAGGAGAAGCTCTCGATGTAGACTGTAGCCCAGTGCGCAGACAGTGTGCACATCGCCTTACCTCCATTTTCTTCATGTAGGGAGAAGGCTGTTGTAAAGTGCTGCTTGCATCAGTTACTCTGGTCTCTTCATTGGATGTGGCTGAGATAGATTCTGCTTTTACGCGGTATAGACTCCACATTTTATAAAGGGAGTGCGTCACCTCCAAAATGCATTTTAAATGGACTATACAGTGTTGTAGGGGACTTAGCCCCTATAAAACCTTACTAGCTCTGTACCTGCTACTATAGTGCCTGAGAAAATAATTTTTAATTTGTATGCAAATAAGGAGGCTATGGTGCACCCTTGGTGTGGCCAAGAGTTTGGTGCACCTCATTTATTGAGGGCCTCCCCTGGCTTCTGACTGACAGTGCTTGCTTCCCAGAGTGAGCGCTGTCTGAATTCTGCCGGCGTGTGCGCGCATGTCAAGTTCCTATCCCCGGCCATGCGCACACAGTGGCCGGCCGCCCTCTCTTCCATGTCTTCTTTCTGCTGATGCCGCTTGCTACTGCAGTACCAGGCAGAGGCCATTCAAAGTGTTTACATGCGGCCAGAGAAAAAAAAAAAACCAAACAGCTGATGGGTGGAGACGTTGGGTGTCGGACCTCCTCCGATCTACTATTGACTTATCCTGCAGATAAGTCATCAATATTGTATGCCTGGACAACCCCTTTAATGCATTTAGATCAGAAAAATATCATTGTATCCACCTCTCATTTGAAAGGAGGACTGATTCTGTACAGGTTTCCAGTGTTTGGATGTACTGGGAGCATGTACATATGTTAAAAACACAAATATATCAGACACTTACATAACTTCACTACACTTTATTTTCATGCTCAATTGGGAAAATCCCTTTAAGTGATTTAACGTACGTGACGTCCCTTGTTGTAAGTGAGCCACGCTCTCACATCTCGTGGACAGGTTGTGACAAGAACCATGCCAACCCAAAGATCGGTGCAGTTTTACAGTTGTATTGTTAGTGAACTACTGTTTAGCTGCATCATTGCATTACCATTAAAGGGAATCTGTCAGCAGAATCTAACCCCCCCCCCATCAAATTATATATATGCACATGTAGCATTTTCAAATACAAGTCCAACAGTATCTTGACATGACCAGACCATTCCTCCATTTCTGAGAAATCAGCATTTGAATTGATATGTAAATGAGACTGAAGAGCTATGGTAGATCTGAAGCCTCTTTCACTCCAGCTCTACTGCCTGCCCAGCATCGCCTCCTCCTGCTTGACTGACAGCTCCTATTTCATGTAACTTCAGCCAAAGGAGCTTCCAGTCAAGCAGGTGGAGACTTCACTGAGCTGGAGTGACAGAGGCTTCAGATCTACCATAGCTGTTCAGATTCATTCGCATATAAATCAAATTGCTGATTTCTCAGTAACGGAGGAATGGACTGGCCATATAAAGGTATTTCTGGATTTGTCTTTTCAAAGAGCTAATATTTTAAAAATGTTGGTGCAGTTTTGGCCGCTTTACACTTTATTTCCCTTGAGATTTTATCTTGGATTGGCACCTAGGTTCATGTTAACCATGATTCTCATCTGTGCACGTGTGCAATGTTGTGCATGAATGAACAGCTCTGCCCAATATTGCAAATAAATGAAGAACACTAATTTCTATGGTGCCGGTAAACCGTTGTAAAAGGTGGTAGCCATTGACAAGCACAAGACTTGGACCTTTTAGTCTTATCCTTGAAGGACATTGCAAGGATAAAGCAGCAGCCGCAGCTGCTGCTTATGAATACAAGTCCTCTCATCCAGAATTAATGGATGTCTCAAAATAATTCCAATTGCAAACGTGAAAGGTCAGTAGAGAAAGGGCTGTTTGTAGCATTACAGCAATATTTTTTTTCTAATCTCATCCATTAATAATCCCCTGGTCTGGAGCTTATAGACATCACTAGGAGTGACCTGATACTTTCTAGGAAAGGCTGTAAGTCATCTAATGAGGTGACAACTCCACAGATTGGTGTTTTGTAATTAAGAACTGAAGCAATGTCAGTCCTGCACCGTGCTGTTCCTGCAGATATTAGATGTACAAAACTGAACTACATGAACAAAAGTATCAGGACATACGTCTTCTTAACCCCTTCACCACCTTGTGATTTTCCATTTTTGCGTTTTCATTTTTTGCTCCTCTTCTTCCCAGAGCCATAACTTTTTTATTTCTCCATCAATACGGCCACGTGAGGGCTTATTTTTTGGGGAACAAGTTGTACTTTTGAACGACATCATTGATTTTACCATATCGTGTACTGGAAAATGAGAAAAAAAATTCCAAGTGCTGTGAAAGTGCAATTCCACAATTGTTTTTTTTGTTTTTTTTTAATTACGACGTTCACTATATGTTAAAACTGACCTGCCATTATGATTCTCCAGGTCATTAAGAGTTTGTAGATACCAAACATGTATAGGTTCTTTTTTATTTAAGTAGTAAAAATAATTCCAAAGTTTGTAAGAAAAAAAAAATGGCACCCTTTTCTGAGACCCGTAGTGTCTCCATTTTTCAGGATCTGGGGCCGGGTGAGGGCTTTTTTTTTGTGCGCCAATCTGACGTTTTTATTGATACCATTTTGGGGTAGATACAATGTTTTGATCATCTGTTATTGCATTTTATTGCAATGTTGCAGCAACCAAAAAAATTAATTCTGTCAGTTTGATTTTTTTTCTCGTTACGCTGTTTACCGATCAGATTCATTTATTTGATATTTTGATAGATCGGACATTTCTGAACACAGCGATACCAAATGTGTATTTTTTATTTTTTAATTGTTTTATTTTAAATGGGGCAGAAGGGGGTGATTTAAACTTTTGTTGTTTTTTTAAACTTTTTTTTAAAAATTCAATAGTCTCATTGTGACGCTGAGTCATTACGCCAATTACCAATTGGATTAATTTAGTTTATATTTTGATAGATTGGACATTTATGAACACAGCGATACCAAATATGTGTATTTTTATTTTTTTTTATTGTTTTATTTTGTTTTTACTTCATTAGTCCTTTTAGGAGACTTGAAGCTGCCATCATCCGATTGCTTGGGCTACACGTAGCATGGCTTCAGCCCTACCTACTATTTGCAGCAGAAATCACCATCTCCTATGAGGAGATCCATAGGAGATTGTCAATGACAGACACGGGGGTCTTCTGCAAACCCCCGGCTGTCATGTCAACTTATCGGTGCCCCGCGATCATGTGTCAGGGGCCAATACGACATACTGTACCTATACGTCATAGGTCGTGAAGTGGTTAATCAATGAATTCAGGTTTTTTATTGAGTCTCATAGCCCCCAGTGTACACAATCCTGCCCCTCGCCTTGCAGTCGGCCTGTACTTTGAGCCATTCTTTCACAAGTAGAAGGAAGTATTCTTAAGCTGGGGCTACACCGAGACTTTGGTATTGCAACCTGCAGGGTACCATGACTGCAAAAAGTCAGAATTAGTTGGATATTTTGCGACTAGCTTGTCGCAGCCATAATACGTTGCAGGTCACAATGTGACACTAGTTATCTAAATTATGCTGGAATGTAGCAGCCACCATTATAGCCAAGGGAACAAGTCAGTTCATTCAATTTCTTTCCTCCTAAATATTCTAAAATCACCTCTCATTGGTTTTATTTAAACATGCAGGCGATTAGGAACAGCAGCAACTCGGCCTCGTAGTGGAGAGCACAGAAAGTTAGAGCGGGGTCACCGAGTGCTGAGGAGCAGAGGGCAGAAAAGTCACCAAAGTTCTGCTGACTCCATAACTGCAGAGTCCAGACCTCCTCTGGTATTACCATCAGCACAAAAACTTTGCCAGGTGCTTCACGACATGGGCTTCCATGCAGAGAAGATGCTTTACATCAGGGTTCCCCAACTCCAGTCCTCAAGGCCCACCAACAGGTCATGTTTTCAGGATTTCCTTAGTATTACACAGGTGATAATTGCATCACCTGCACAGGCAATAATTCCATCACCTGTGCAATACTAAGGAAATCCTGAAAACATGACCTGTTGGTGGGCCTTGAGGACTGGAGTTGGGGAACCCTGCTTTACATTACCAAGCACAATGCCAAGTGTTGAGTAGTGTAAAGCTGAACAGAATGTGAAAGCACCCTTAGGATGAACTAGACTGGATTGTGAGCCTGGCCTCTCCTCCAACATGAAAGTCTGGCCTCACAAATGCTCTTCTGGAGGAATGGGCAAAAATTCCTACAGATGCCTCCAAAATCTTGTAGAACGTTTTTCCAGTAGAGAGGAAGCTGTTTTATGTACAAAGGGACCAACCCCATATTAACGGCTATGGATGAAGGATGGGAGGTCAGAAAATCTCCTGTAGGTGTAATATGGAGGAGGCCCAAGAATTTTCTCCTTAAATTGGATGTAGACTGTAAGCCCTTCAAGATCCAATGGTGTATATACTATTGTTACTAGTGCAATGGATAGAAATGACATGCTAAACAATTTCCTAGAAATTGCAATGTCAGAAGCTGGCGTCTATAGGGATTTCTCACCGCTGTGTCCTGTGGCAGCTGAAGGCCTCGGCTTGGTGACCCGGGACACTTCCCAAGGTCGTTTGCCTCCTGCTGTACACCCTCCCCCCATTTCACTGAACATTAACCACTCGGAGGAGGTTTATGCGCTGTATGCTATGAGAGTATATTACCGGGAGGGGTGTGCATCTGTCACTTCTTATTATTTAGCAGAAAAGCTTAAGGATCAAGTAATAATAAGTATTAATGTAAGAATGCCTTAGGGTCTACATGCAAAGAGATTATCAGCTAATAAATACCAACGAAGGACAACTAAATTAATTTTGCAACCCTTTACGGCTGCAACATGTGTGATTATGTCACAAGTTTACCTGCAATTTTAGGAAAGACCAGATATAAGAAGATCGGAAGATGAGTTGTCCAACACAACATGACAAACTATCATTGAATAAACCTTTTATGGGTGATCGGAAACTCAGAATAATTATGAAAAATACATAAGTTAGGTTAGGTAATTACACATCCCTCCAGGAAACAGATGTACAAGCTGAACGGAGATCTACAATGGGCACGTATGTGAAGTGGTGGTTGCAGCAGTTGACCTCACAATGACTCCATCTAAACCGTCTTGGACTTTTATCTTACCCTTGCAATGAGATGGAATTTCTCAAACAGAAATGTACGTTAGTTATGCTCCAACTTCTCATAATACTAAGATTACATGCCCTTCAAGAATCCTTAATGTTGCCCTACATTGGAAAAAGCCAAGTCCAAGTGTCTGGACGATGACCCAATGGAAACTAGTGTTGGCTCGTACTGGCGAAATAGAAGACAATGAAGATCTCACAATTGGTCAGACAGAAATTCTTCAGAAAAGAAATTCTATAATGACCAATAAAATGGAAAATTTAGACTATTATCCAGAATATGAAGTGATCTTTGAAAATAAAAACCAATGTCCTCTCCGAGTCTCTACAATGGCCAGTGCCGGTCTCACTTACCGCTGCTGAGAGTTCTTGACTTTTGGGTTGTTGCGATGCCCAAGCTTTGTTCATAACTCGGGGAGATCTTGACTGGCGCAGAAGGCCAAGGGCTCGGGTAAACAGTGGCATGGCTGCTTTCTGTAGGCAAGGCTGTACGCTCGATGTCACAGACAGGTGTAAAGTCCACTCTACAACTCTCAGTGCTTCCAGAAGGGAGGGGTTTACTTGTCTCTGTGTCTAATTGGTGAGTTGTATTCTGGCAACGCAGTGGTTAAAGTAAGACGTTGTGTGGAGCACGTACATTGATCTCGATATTTATAGACTAGGGAGGCGTTGAAGTAAAGGGGAGGTTACTGATCAGCCCCCATACAACCACATTGGCACATACTGCAAGTTTCATGTCATGTGCCTCGCTGATCAATATGAAGCTTCTTCTTGGGTTTTCCTCATGTTTTACTCCTTTTACGTCTTCCTTAGACCCAAACGCCTTTTTTGCTTTTGAGAAACAGAACGGATTACCATGACAGCTGCACCCGTCACTCCAGCTGTCACTCAGCTTCTCCTGCTGCTCCCCATACAAAGCCTTCTGCTACCATCTCTGTGCATTTCTGTAATGTCACCGTGCACTTGCTCTTTCTCTCATTTTCACCAGCAGATTCTCTCCCTTGGGCTCCATTGCTGCTGTCCTTCCTCCTTCGTACTTCATTGTGCCTGGACTTGCTCAGTCCCTCGCCCCCTCCCTGCATCGCACCAGTCACAGGGGTCTGCGTATTACCAGCTTTGTCAGGAGCTTCCTCCAGTAATGGAATCCGGCAACGTACAGTGTATGCAGTGCAGCCGCGTCTGAAGAATGTTTCTTCATACATCACATTGTAGTTATTATCATTGTTTAAACAGGCCCCGAAGCAACTTGTATGCAGAGCTCGATGCGGGGCAGATTCTAGCTTTCTTGCTGCCTGAGGCGAAAATTGAACCGTCCCCCTCCCCACTGTGCAATGTAAACGTGCAGCGAAGAAACACAATTCTGCCAGTGCGATCACGGCATACATACATTTTTTGGGGGGGTCTTTGATGCCATTTTTTGCGACCCGTAACATTTTTGTTTTTCGTTCCATGGAGCTTGTTCTTTGCATGGTGAGCTGACATTTTTATTGATCCCAATTTGGGCTACATACAAAGTTTTGATCACTTTTTGTTTATTTTTTTAAAGAGGTGAGGCTACAAAAAAAAAAACTTAATCATGGCGCTGCAATTACTGTTCTCTTTGCTGTACGATAATACTTGTATATTTTGATAGTTTTAATAGACCGAACTTTTTTTGCAATACCAGATATGTTTATTATTTTCGTTTCTTTATTTTTAAAGGGGAAGAAGTTGGGTGATCCGAATTTTTATATATATTTTTTTATACTTTTGGTCTAAGGGGTAGCATTTCTCCTTGTGGAGAGTGACATACCAGCTCTAGCATGCCAAGGCAAGGAGACTTATTCGCCGTGCAATGCTCCTCTGGGAAATTTAATATGCAAATTGCCTCTTGAGAGAAAAAAAGGATTTGAACTCTATAGCGCCACCTATTGGAAGCAGCAATCCTACAAGTCACAATCAACCCTTTAACAAGTCGTGCAATATGACTTAGGATAAAAGCCCAATCAGAATCTCAATTTGCAGACACGGTGTTTCGGGCTGTTGGCCCTCATCGGTGCAAAGTATGACAACTAGGTTAGGTGAGAGGCTCTGGACTGAGGTCTAAGGGGTAACGTTTCTCCTTGTGGAAAGTGACATTCCGACTCTGGCAGGCCAAGGTAAGGAGGCTTATTTGCCCTGCAATGCTCCTCTGGGAAATTTAATATGCAAATTGCCTCTTCAGAGAGACTTGTTCTATATTATACAGTATTGCAGAATACAGACAAATAATAGTCTCTGTGGAACATGGCAACCCACCAGCACCTGTGATCACGTCACTGGGGTGGTTGATGGATTCGGGGGCAGGATCTCGCACCTTAAATGTGGTTATCAGAGACTGACATTGTTATCAAAGGGGTTACCGGCAATGATCACAGGCGTTAGGCTATGTTCACATGCCACATTTTTGCTGCGCTTTTTTTGAAGCCAAAACCTGTTCTCTTGGCAGTAATAGCTCTGCATTTAAAACACCCCTTTTGCAGATTATTCGCAGCGTTTTTCAATGTATTTTTTGCTGTTTTTTTGTGGGCAGATTACACAAGTGCTTTGCCTACAGTACATGTGTCATAAAATTAGTTTTATTCATCAAAAACACTTAAAAAAACGCTGCAAAAATACAGTGAGTCATTCACTTTTCCAGTCTTTTCCACCTGGCCCAGACCGACATGACAACTTCTCCATCCACGACTCATCTGCAGAGATTACATCAAGGACACATATTTGACTTCTCACATTTCCAGCACTGTACCCATCTATTCCCAAGCTGCACAAACTCCTTATCCAGCTGATACCCTAAAGCCCCCGTCTCACATAGCGAGATCGCTCCTGTGTCACGGTTTTGGTGACGCAACAGCGACCTCACCAGCGATGTCGCTATGTGTGACACTTTGCAGCGATCAGGCCCCTGCTGTGAGGTCGCTGATCGCTGCAAAGTGTCCTGGACCATTTTTTGGTCGTTGGCCTCCCGCTGGTCAGCACACATCGCTGTGTGTGACCAGCGGGACCAACGATCAGGCTGGTATCCATGGTAAACATCGAGTTACTAGGGGCACGCGCGCACTTAGTAACCCGCTGTTTACCATGGATACCACTCTGCTACGGTGCGCGGGAGGTTACCGTTCACCTTAGCAGAGTCGCATCCATGATAAACATCGGGTTACTAAGTGCGCGTGTGCCCCTAGTAAACCGATGTTTATCATGGATACGACTCTGCTAAGGTGAACGGTAACCTCCCGCGCACCGTAACAGAGTGGTATCCATGGTAAACATCTGGTTACTAGGGGCACACGCGCAGTTAGTAACCCGCTGTTTATCATGGTTACGAGCCTGCTCCTGCTTCAGCAGCAGGCTGGTAACCGGGAGCAGGACATCGTGGAAAGATCCTTTCCACGATATCGCTGCTCCCCTGATCGCTGGTGAGCCTGCCTGTTTGACAGCTCACCAGCGATGTATTAGCGATGCAGCAACGATCCCTGACAGGTCGTATCGTTGTCGGGATCTCTGCTGCATCGCTTAGTGTGACGGGGCCTTAATACTGAGCCGCTGCTCCCATATGTGTCCCTATTACTGCAACTGTTGTGTGGTAGGAAAACAGCGCTTTTCTTACTACCCCACATAATAATGCCACCACGGTGCCCCTTACATAGTAATAATGACTCCTTTCTGCCCTCTAGATGGTAAAATTGCTCCCTAGAAAATATTAATGTCCCATGAAACAGCTCTAGAACACAGTGCCCTCCATTAGTCCACAAGCTGTATAATGGCCCCCGCATTAGTCCACAAGCTGTATAATGGCCCCTGCATTAGTCCACAAGTTGTATAATGGCTCCCGCATTAGTCCACAAGCTGTATAATGGCCCCTGTATTAGTCCACAAGCTGTATAATGGTCCCTGCATTAGTCCACAAGCTGCATAATGGCCCCTGTATTAGTCCACAAGCTGTATAATGGCCCCTGCATTAGTCCACAAGCTGTGTAATGGCTCCCGCATTAGTCCACAAGCTGTATAATGGCCCCCGCATTAGTCCACAAACTGCATAATGGCCCTTGTATTAGTCCACAAGCTGTTAATGGCTTCTGCATTAGTCCACAAGCTGTATACTGGCCCCTGCATTAGTCCACAAGCTGTATAATGGTCCCTGCATTAGTCTACAAGCTGTATAATGGCTCTTGTTTTAGTCCACAAGCTGTATAATGGCCCCTGCATTAGTCTACAAGCTGTATAATGGCCCCTGCATTAGTCCACAAACTGTATAATGGCCCCTGCATTAGTCTACAAGCTGTATAATGGCCCCTGCATTAGTCCACAAACTGTATAATGGTCACTGCATTAGTCCACAAGCTGTATAATGGCCCTTGTATTAGTCCATAAGCTGTATAATGACCCCCGCATTAGTCCACAAGCTGTAAATGGCCCCTGTATTAGTCCACAAGCTGTATAATGGCCCCCACATTTGTCCACAAGCTGTATAATGACCCCCGCATTAGTCCACAAGCTGTATAATGGCCCCTGTATTAGTCCACAAGCTGTATAATGGCCCCTGTATTAGTCCACAAGCTGTATAATGGCCCCTGCATTAGTCCACAAGCCGTATAATGGCCCGATCATTAGTTCATAAGCTGTATAATGGCCCCTGCATTAGTCCACAAGCTGTATAATGGCCCCTTCATTAGTCCACAAGCTGTATAATGGCTCATGCATTAGTCCACAAGCTGTATAATGGCCCATGCATTAGTCCACAAGCTGTATAATGGCCCCTGCATTAGTCCACAAGCTGTATAATGGCCCCTGTATTAGTCCCCAAGCTGTATAATGGCCCCTTTATTAGTCCACAAGCAGTATAATGGCCCCTTCATAAGTCCACAAGCTGTATAATGGCCCATGCATTAGTCCACAAGCTGTATAATGGCCCCTTCATTAGTCCACAAGCTGTATAATGGCCCATGCATTAATACACAAGCTGTATAATGGCCCCTTCATTAGTCCACAAGCTGTATAATGGCCCCCGCATTAGTCCACAAGCTGTATAATGCCCCCCGCATTAGTCCACAAGCTGTATAATGGCCCCCGCATTAGTCCACAAGCTGAATAATGGCCCCCGCATTAGTCCACAAGCTGTATAATGGCCCCTGCATTAATCCACAAGCTGTATAATGGCTCCCGCATTAGTCCACAAGCTGTATAATGGCCCCCGCATTAGTCCACAAGCTGTATAATGGCCCCCGCATTAGTCCACAAGCTGTATAATGGCCCTTGTATTAGTCCACAAACTGTATAATGGCTCCCGCATTAGTCCACAAGCTGTATAATGGCTCCCGCATTAGTCCACAAGCTGTATAATGGCCCCTGCATTAATCCACAAGCTGTTAATGGCTTCTCCATTAGTCCACAAGCTGTATAATGGCCCCTTCATTAGTCCACAAGCTGTATAATGGCCCCTGCATTAGTCCACAAGCTGTATAATGGTCCCTGCATTAGTCTACAAGCTGTATAATGGCCCTTGTTTTAGTCCACAAGCTGTATAATGACCCCTGTATTAGTCCATAAGCTGTATAATGGCCCCTGCATTAGTCCACAAGCTGTATAATGGCCCCTTCATTAGTCCACAAGCTGTATAATGGCCCCTTCATTAGTCCATAAGCTGTATAATGGCCCCCGCATTAGTCCACAAGCTGTATAATGGCCCCTGCATTAGTCCACAAGCTGTATAATGGCCCTTGTATTAGTCCACAAGCTGTATAATGACCCCCGCATTAGTCCATAAGCTGTATAATGGCCCCTTCATTAGTCCACAAGCTGTATAATGGCCCCTGCATTAGTCCACAAGCTGTATAATGGCCCCTGCATTAGTCCACAAGCTGTATAATGGCCCCCGCATTAGTCCACAGGCTGTATAATGGCCCCCGCATTAGTCCATAAGCTGTATAATGGCCCCTTCATTAGTCCACAAGCTGTATAATGGCCCCTGCATTAGTCCACAAGCTGTATAATGGCCCCTGCATTAGTCCACAAGCTGTATAATGGCCCCTGCATTAGTCCACAAGCTGTATAATGGCCCCCGCATTAGTCCACAAGCTGAATAATTGCCCCCGCATTAGTCCACAAGCTGTATAATGGCCCCTGCATTAATCCACAAGCTGTATAATGGCTCCCGCATTAGTCCACAAGCTGTATAATGGCCCATGCATTAGTCCACAAGCTGTATAATGGCCCCCGCATTAGTCCACAAGCTGTATAATGGCCCCCGCATTAGTCCATAAGCTGTATAATGGCCCCCGCATTAGTCCACAAGCTGTATAATGGCCCCCGCATTAGTCCACAAGCTGTATAATGGCCCCTGCATTAGTCCACAAGCTGTATAATGGCCCCCGCATTAGTCCACAAGCTGTATAATGGCCCCTGCATTAGTCCACAAGCTGTATAATGGCCCCTTCATTAGTCCACAAGCTGTATAATGGCCCCTGCATTAGTCCACAAGCTGTATAATGGCCCCTGCATTAGTCCACAAGCTGTATAATGGCCCCCGCATTAGTCCACAAGCTGAATAATTGCCCCCGCATTAGTCCACAAGCTGTATAATGGCCCCTGCATTAATCCACAAGCTGTATAATGGCTCCCGCATTAGTCCACAAGCTGCATAATGGCCCCCGCATTAGTCCACAAGCTGTATAATGGCCCCCGCATTAGTCCATAAGCTGTATAATGGCCCCTTCATTAGTCCACAAGCTGTATAATGGCCCCTGCATAAGTCCACAAGCTGTGTAATGGCTCCCGCATTAGCCACAAGCTGTATAATGGCCCCTGCATAAGTCCACAAGCTGTGTAATGGCTCCCGCATTAGTCCACAAACTGTATAATGGCCCTTGTATTAGTCCACAAGCTGTTAATGGCTTCTCCATTAGTCCACAAGCTGTATAATGGCCCCTTCATTAGTCCACAAGCTGTATAATGGCCCCTGCATTAGTCCACAAGCTGTATAATGGTCCCTGCATTAGTCTACAAGCTGTATAATGGCCCTTGTTTTAGTCCACAAGCTGTATAATGGCCCCTGCATTAGTCCATAAGCTGTATAATGGCCCCTGCATTAGTCCACAAGCTGTATAATGGTCACTGCATTAGTCCACAAGCTGTATAATGGCCCTTGTATTAGTCCACAAGCTGTATAATGACCCCTGCATTAGTCCATAAGCTGTATAATGGCCCCTGCATTAGTCCATAAGCTGTATAATGGCCCTTGTTTTAGTCCACAAGCTGTATAATGGCCCCTGCATTAGTCCATAAGCTGTATAATGGCCCCTGCATTAGTCCACAAGCTGTATAATGGTCACTGCATTAGTCCACAAGCTGTATAATGGCCCTTGTATTAGTCCACAAGCTGGATAATGGCCCCAGTATTAGTCCACAAGCTGTATAATGGCCCCTGTATAAAGGCCCCGTCACACTAAGCGATGCAGCAGCGATCCCGACAACGATACGACCTGTCAGGGATCGTTGCTGCATCGCTAATACATCGCTGGTGAGCTGTCAAACAGGCAGGCTCACCAGCGATCAGGGGAGCAGCGATATCGTGGAAAGAATCGTTCCACGATGTCCTGCTCCAGTTACCAGCCTGCTGCAAGCAGGAGCAGGCTGGTAACTATGGTAAACATCGGGTTACTAAGTGCGCGTGTGCCCCTAGTAACCCGCTGTTTACCATGGATACCACTCTGCTACGGTGCGCGGGAGCCTCCGAGCACCGTAGCAGAGAGGTATCCATGGTAAACAGCGGGTTACTAAGTGCGCGCGTGCCCCTAGTAACCCGCTGTTTACCATAGTTACCAGCCAGATCGTTGGTCCCGCTGGTCACACACAGCGATGTGTGCTGGCCAGCGGGAGGCCAACGACCAAAAAATGGTCCAGGACACTTTGCAGCGATCAGCGACCTCACAGCAGGGGCCTGATCGCTGCTAAGTGTCACACATAGCGACATCGCTGGTGAGGTCGCTGGTGAGTCACCAAAACCGTGACTCAGCAGCGATATCGCTATGTGAGACGGGGGCTTTAGTCTACAAGCTGTATAATGGCCCTTGTTTTAGTCCACAAGCTGTATAATGGCCCCTGCATTAGTCCACAAGCTGTATAATGGCCCCTGCATTAGTGCACAAGCTGTATAATGGCCCCTGCATTAGTCCACAAGCTGTATAATGGCCCCTGCATTAGTCCACAAGCTGTATAATGGCCCCTGCATTAGTCCACAAGCTGTGTAATGGCCCCCGCATTAGTCCACAAGCCGTATAATGGCCCCCGCATTAGTCCACAAGCTGTATAATGGCTCATGCATTAGTCCACAAGCTGTATAATGGCCCATGCATTAGTCCACAAGCTGTATAATGGCCCCTGCATTAGTCCACAAGCTGTATAATGGCCCCTGTATTAGTCCCCAAGCTGTATAATGGCCCCTTTATTAGTCCACAAGCAGTATAATGGCCCCTTCATTAGTCTACAAGCTGTATAATGGCCCATGCATTAGTCCACAAGCTGTATAATGGCCCATGCATTAATACACAAGCTGTATAATGGCCCCTTCATTAGTCCACAAGCTGTATAATAGCCCCCGCATTAGTCCACAAGCTGTATAATGGCCCCCGCATTAGTCCACAAGCTGTATAATGGCCCCCGCATTAGTCCACAAGCTGTATAATGGCCCCCGCATTAGTCCACAAGCTGAATAATTGCCCCCGCATTAGTCCACAAGCTGTATAATGGCCCCTGCATTAATCCACAAGCTGTATAATGGCTCCCGCATTAGTCCACAAGCTGTATAATGGCCCCCGCATTAGTCCACAAGCTGTATAATGGCCCCCGCATTAGTCCACAAGCTGAATAATTGCTCCGGCATTAGTCCACAAGCTGTATAATGGCCCCTGCATTAGTCCACAAGCTGTATAATGGCCCCCGCATTAGTCCACAAGCTGTATAATGGCCCTTGTATTAGTCCACAAACTGTTAATGGCCTCTGCATAAGTCCACAAGCTGTATAATGGCCCCCGCATTAGTCCACAAGCTGTATAATGGCCCTTGTATTAGTCCACAAACTGTTAATGGCCCCTTCATTAGACCACAAGCTGTGTAATGGCCCCTTCATTAGTCCACAAGATGTATAATTGACGCACCCCTGGGCCTACTTGGTGTAGCGTTGCACACGCGGGGACTACCCGGAGCCGGGCCTGTTGGGGGTAGTAGTCTCGTGGCGGTGACCCGGTCCGTGCCCAGGGAGTCAAACTGTGTGGCTGAGTATTAGCAGTAGATGTTGGACGACTACGCCACCCGTTGAATGCAGCTATGGAGCTGCCGCTGCAGGGCAGACCGCTGAGGCCGGTGGAAGGATTGTGCAGCGTGGATGGTATAACCCCCAACGGGAGGGGTATGGCCTCAGGGCAGCCGACGTGGATGATGGGGGTAGCAGGAACCACTCAGAGACGATGCGGTGTAGTTCAGGGTCTTTACTGGTGATAAAGATAGACCCTCCCGGAGTACTGGCTAGCGATCGGGGCCTGGTCAGTCTTTGAGCAGATGGGATTTCCCCTGGCCAGGCGGAGTTGTAGGCCTCCCCAACTAATTGTACTCTTCTGGCTACCTTGCTAGAGGCGGGTAAAAGTAGCCCACGTCCCTGAGTGTACCGTGTGGTGCTCACCCGTATGGCCGGTGACTCGGGGCCTTCTAGTGGCTTCCGCTCCACGACGGCGGTGCTGGTCCGGTGGTAACTCTTCAATCAGGGCGAGCTCTACAGCTGCCAGCCCCTGATTCCTTTTAGCACGACTTCCCCAGAGCTCCTGATCTCTCTTTCCTATAGCTGCTTCTCCTCTTCTTAACTCCCTAACCCTGCCTCAGCCCCAGTTTTATATAGGGGAAGTTCTTCCCCTCCCAGGACTGGGCAGGAGGTGTGGCATGCATAGGATTCCTGACCAAGAGACCTCCCACCTGCTCTCAGACATAATATTGCTATTACTGTGGAAACCAGACCCCTGGGGTGCCACATTCCCCCCTAGTGAAAATTAGTACTCCGGGACTAAACATACTTTTGTAAACATAACAAGGTATAAACAATAACATTCTGGTAGAGACAACACATAAGGTGGTCACGGCGTGTCCACAACCGGGTGTAACTTTTGAGGAAAACAAAGGTGTCCATTTCACCAAAACAGGGAGACGTAACCAGGTAGGGGTCTGTCCTGCCCCGAGTCCTTATCAGTCTTTTAGTCCGTCCTGGGTTACGCTCCAACTATATGCACAAAGGATTCCCGGTAAATCCACCAAAGACTCCTACAAATAACTAGAAACACATAATTATACACAAGCAACAATAAACAGGTAAACATTAATAAAATAGCTTGAACATTTAGATCCTCCACCGTATGGGCAACTGGCCTCTAGTGACCCTAGTGGACCTACGGAGCTGGCTGACTGGCCCTGAGCTACAGGGTATAGGAGCTGTCAAGGGTAAACTGGGCAGCCGTCTACGGACTCTTTGGCTCACTAGGGGTATGGCAGGCTCACTATAAGCAGAGGGTTGATTTTCCTGGTCTGCTTGTGTGGGGTCTTCTGCCTCCTGGACCGGCTGTTCTTCCAGCTCTACCTGTGTCTCCGTAGGCACTTGGGATGCTGGTTGGAGGAACGTGAGGACGGGTACCACAACAGCACCATTGACTTGAGTCCAAGACCGAGGGAAGTCTCCGAGCACAGTACTAATCATATCTTCCCTTTCCTCTACGGGTCGAGGGTCTTCTTGTTCCTCTTCAGGGTTCCGTAGCTGTTCGGGACACTTCTTCAGGTGATCCCGGGATACAATGGCTGTGGTTTCCCCTCCGTCTTTACTGATTGTACAGATCTTTGGGTTGTCGTGGCTTGAGGACAGTACGGTGTACGGGTCCTTCTCCCACTGGTCGTCCAACTTGTGGAGCCGTCTTTTCCTCTTCAAGACCTGCTCTCCGGGCACCAGGGGAACAGCGGGAGCATACTGGTTGTAAGTTTTCTCTTGTCTTTCCCTAGCTTGACAGAGACTTCGCTCCACGCTCTCCTGTACTTTCCGGTACTGCTGCTGCCTCTCTGTGTCCCAGTCTGCTTCTGGTGAAGTGTCCTCGGTTGTCAGGACTCCCATCTCCAGATCAACAGGAAGCTTACCAGGTCTTGCCCTCATTAGGTAAGCCGGGGTACAGTTGGTGGAACCTACAGGGATGTGGTTGTATAGGTCCACCAGGTCGGGCAGCTTTTCAGGCCACAGACTACGTTCCTCCAGGGGCAATGTTTTCAGAAGATCTATCACCACCTGGTTCATTTTCTCACAAAGTCCATTAGTTTGCGGGTGATAGGGTGTTGTTCTTATCTTCCGGCAGCCATACAGGGTGCAGAACTCCTGGAAGACTTCCGCTTCAAAGGCAGGCCCCTGGTCCGTCAGCACCTGCTCCGGGTATCCGTGCGGACGGCAGAAGTGCTGCTGGAAGGCTCTAGCTGCTGTTTGAGCCGTTAAGTCCTTGACGGGGACGACAACCAAGAACCGGGAGTAGTGATCCACGATGGTTAACGCGTAGACGTAGCCACTTCTGCTTGGGGTCAGTTTTACATGATCCAAGGCTACCAGTTCCAACGGCTGTCTGGTGATTATGGACTGCAGGGGAGTCTTCTGGCTGGCACGGTCCCTCCTTCTTAGGTTGCATGGGCCACAGTCTCTGCACCACCTCTCGATGGTTCCTCTCATGCCTACCCAATGGAACCGCCCGCGCAGCAGGAACTCCAGCTTCTTCCATCCGAAGTGCCCAGCTCCGTCGTGGTATGCCTCCATCACCATAGCTGCGTCTCTTCTTGGCACCACTACTTGCCAGATTAGTTCATGCGTCCGGGAGTTAACCATTCTGCGGCACAACTTCCCCTTGTAAAGGAACAGTCGACTCTTCTCAGCCCACAGTTGCTTGGCCTCCTCCGGAGCGTCTGGGTCAAGGCGTGCATCTGGCCGAGTCAGCATCTCCTTTACCAGTCGGACGGCAGGGTCACTGTCTTGCGTCTCCGCCCAGTTGTAATGAGGTAATGGGTTGAACGTAGCGGATTGCTTACTCCTTACACGGTGGGAATACTGGATAGTCCCATGACGGTGGAACGCGGGGAGTTCAACTTCTTCCAGTTCCTCTGAATCTTCCCCTACGTCCGGTAGGTTCGGCATCCTGGACAGGGCGTCCGCGTTGGTATTGGAGCGTCCTGCCCGGTATTTGATTGTAAACTCATAGTTGGACAAGCGGGCCATCCATCTCTGCTCTAGGGCACCGAGTCTTGCAGTGTCCAGGTGTGTCAACGGGTTGTTATCCGTGTACACGGTGAACCGGGAAGCAGCGAGGTAGTGCTTAAAGCGTTCGGTGACTGCCCACACCACTGCCAGGAACTCTAGCTTAAATGAGCTGTAATTCTCAGGGTTTCTTTCGGTGGGTCGCAGTTTTCGGCTGGCGTAAGCAATTACCCATTCCTTCCCCTGCTGGATCTGGGACAGTACGGCTCCTAGCCCGATGTTACTGGCGTCGGTGTAGAGGATAAAGGGCTGGCTATAATCAGGGTACGCCAGGATTTCATCCCCCGTGAGGGCCATCTTCAGCTGGCGGAAGGACTCTTCTTCCAGCTTCTCCCATCTGAAGGGTGGCTTCTGGTTCTTGGCCTTCCTGGACTGGCCTATCAGGAGGTCCTGCATAGGAGCTGCCTTTTTGGTGAAACCGGGAATGAACCTTCGGTAGTAGCCTACCAACCCAAGGAACTGCCTCACTTCCTTTACGCTGGAGGGGCTTGGCCATTCCTTAATTGCGGTGATCTTATCAGAGTCGGGAGCCACTCCGTCAGCACTCACCACGTGTCCCAGGTACTGCACCTTTGGCTTCAGGAGGTGACACTTGGAGGGTTTCACCTTTAGGCCGTAACTTGCCAGAGCTTCGAACACTTCCGCCAGGTGTTTCAGGTGGTCCTCGTAGGTCTTGGAATAGACGATGACATCGTCCAGGTATAACAGGACCGTCTCAAAGTTTCGGTGTCCCAGACAGCATTCCATCAATCGCTGGAAGGTTCCTGGTGCGTTGCAGAGTCCGAACGGCATGCAGGTAAACTCGCTAAGTCCCATCGGGGTGGTGAATGCGGTCTTCTCCCGGTCCGCCTCTGCTACAGGAACCTGCCAGTACCCGCTAGTGAGATCCAAGGTGGAGAAGAAGTTAGCAGATTTTAAAGCAGCCAAAGACTCCTCTATTCTTGGTAAGGGGTACGCATCTTTGTGTGTGATACGGTTAATTTTCCGGTAATCTACACACATTCTCATGGTGTTGTCTTTCTTTTTGACCAAGACTAGTGGAGCTGCCCAGGGGCTACAGCTATCCCTGATTACCCCAGCCTCCTTCATGTCTCTAAGCATCCCCTTGGCGTGTTGGTAGTGTGCAGGGGGTACGGGTCGATACCTCTCTTTTATGGGAGGATGGTCTCCCGTGGGGATGTGGTGTTCTACCCCCTTGACTCGCCCGAAGTCTAACGGGTGTTTACTAAACACTCTCTCGTACTCTCGAACCACCCGGTAGACTCCCTGTTTCTGGTGGGAGGGAGTGGAGTCAGTACCCAAATGCAGTTGCTGACACCAATCCTCCATTATTTCCGTAGAGCCGTTACCTTCCTCCGGGTGAGATGGAGGCAAGGGTTCCACAGGCTGTATAGAATTTTGGTTGATAGTATATAATTTGGCTAGCGTAGCATACCGGGGCAGGTATACTTCCCTTTTCCCGATATTTATTATA
Organism: Phyllobates terribilis; assembly: GCF_046119375.1. Taxonomy (NCBI): domain Eukaryota; kingdom Metazoa; phylum Chordata; class Amphibia; order Anura; family Dendrobatidae; genus Phyllobates; species Phyllobates terribilis. Next base: position 26,622,255 of record NW_027362773.1, read on the forward strand.
CGAACGGGCACCCTCCCATGGCGTACATCAACTACCCCCCGTGCTGTCAAAATGGTGGGCCTACTGTCTGAGTAGACTGGTTCTACCATGGCCTGGTAATCTCTACCTCTCAGACCAATAGCTGCCCGGCACCAAATCATCATTTCACTTTTCGGGGGCATGGCAATAGGGAAAGGGTCACACATTCTTACGCTACCAATCTCACCACCGGAGAGTTCCACTTGTTGCCGTCGCATCAGTGCCCGGATCTCTTTCTGGAGCACTCGCTGCTGGCTGGAGCTGGCGTTCTTGGCAACCTGCTGTAAAAGGAAAATCACCTCTGCAAGACAATTTTCAATCACATTAGTTCCCAGAGTTATCTTTGGGTGACTCTCGCGCTTGTCAATATCTACAATGATCAGTCCCTGTGCTGCCAGTTCGACTCTACCGATTTTAATGGTCATTTCTTTAAATCCGATCTGTGGCACGGGCTGACCATTACTGGCGATGATACTCAAGTCGTCGTCTGGATAGCGGGTTATATCCGAGTCATTCCAGTACTGCTTGAAGAGCACGTACGGGATGGTGGTGACCTGTGACCCGGTGTCCAGTAGGGCACTCATAGGGATGCCATCCAGTACCACAGGCAAGACTGGACGTCCTCCCACATATTTGTCGCGCCAGTTCGATGGGCCTGGTGATCTTTTTCCTGGGGGTTGGCCCTCTACCCCAGGTTGTGCCAGTTTAAAGGACAGTACCTTGCCATATGTCCGGGTTGATTGCAGCGGCGGCAGATGGGTTGTCCGTCCTCGTTGTACCGGTCGCTGGGTCTTCCTCTGGCCGGTGGGGTCCTCCTTGGTCGACGCCACGGGATGTCCTCCGGTCCGGATGCCAGCTGGATCTTCCCTGGAGTGGAAACCTGTAAAGACTGCACAGTTCGGGTTAGCGCAGCAACGCTTTTAGCTAGCTCTTGGACCTGATGGTGCAGGTCCGGAGCCGGGTCATTGTTCAAAGCCTGCGCATCAGCCCCCACAGGCCCTGCCGACAAGGGCGCCGCCTCCTGGTGGTAAGTGATAGCTGGGCGCCTGTGGGTCACAACGCCACCCGGTGTCGGTTCTCGGAGCACCCGGATGGCTCTGTCCTTGAACTGTGCAAAGTCCAGATGAGGATCCTGTAAGGCTATGGCCCGCAACTGGGTTCGGTGGACATTGCAATATAGTCCCTCTATAAATTGCTCGGTCAACAGCCTGTCCTCGTTTCCCACGCTGTCAGGGTCGGTCTGCTTAATGGCTCTCAGGGCCTCTTGTAGGTTTAGTGCATAGTCCCTTATACTCTCATGTGCTCGCTGCTTGCACCCATAGAATCTAAGCTTAATCTCGGCTGAGGTGCGGGTATCAAAGGTGTCCCTCAGCCGGGTTAGTATCCCTGCGACAGTCCTCCTCCCAGGTGGCCAGGACTTTACCTCCCTTTGGGCTGCCCCAGTTAGTTGGGCCACCAGGATGCTCACTTTTTGCTCTTCTGTGAGGGGGTACACCTGGAAGAGGCTATCCAGCTTTTCTTTAAAGTCATTCAGGGTATGTGACTCCCCTGAGTACTGGGGTAGCCAGGCCACTCCCGGGATATAGGGCATGGTGAAAGGCATGACTGCAGCAGCGGTGGCGCTGGCGGGGGTTGAGGCAGTGAAGCTCTCCTCCGTATCCGACATCTCCCCCCCTAGTGGACCGTGGCCTACCTTGCGATGATCCTCTTCCGTAGGCCGCGGCTCCGCAGCAGATTGTCAGGGTTGAGGACCTTCCGTCGCGCTCCTGTGACGTCGGCGTCTGCTGGGCTCCTTCCAGGACCTTACGCAACGTCCGGACGTGAGGCGGGGCTTCAGTTCTCGCGCGCTTTCGGAGTCCACGCCCCTCTTCTTCCCGCGCGGCGTCTTCAAGATGGCGTCCAACGGCGGGAAAACACCACGGATGGCGCGAAGAAGGCAGAAGATGGCGCCGGATGGCGGGAAAACTTCGCGGATGGCGGGAAGAAGGTAGAAGATGGCGCTGGATGGCGGGAATCTTCACCACTGGTAAGTTTGAACAGTCTTTTTCAGGCACGCAGTACCCGGTGGTTGCGGGCACGAAATCCTGCCGACTACGCCAAAGTTGACGCACCCCTGGGCCTACTTGGTGTAGCGTTGCGCACGCGGGGACTACCCGGAGCCGGGCCTGTTGGGGGTAGTAGTCTCGTGGCGGTGACCCGGTCCGTGCCCAGGGAGTCAAACTGTGTGGCTGAGTATTAGCAGTAGATGTTGGACGACTACGCCACCCGTTGAATGCAGCTATGGAGCTGCCGCTGCAGGGCAGACCGCTGAGGCCGGTGGAAGGATTGTGCAGCGTGGATGGTATAACCCCCAACGGGAGGGGTATGGCCTCAGGGCAGCCGACGTGGATGATGGGGGTAGCAGGAACCACTCAGAGACGATGCGGTGTAGTTCAGGGTCTTTACTGGTGATAAAGATAGACCCTCCCGGAGTACTGGCTAGCGATCGGGGCCTGGTCAGTCTTTGAGCAGATGGGATTTCCCCTGGCCAGGCGGAGTTGTAGGCCTCCCCAACTAATTGTACTCTTCTGGCTACCTTGCTAGAGGCGGGTAAAAGTAGCCCACGTCCCTGAGTGTACCGTGTGGTGCTCACCCGTATGGCCGGTGACTCGGGGCCTTCTAGTGGCTTCCGCTCCACGACGGCGGTGCTGGTCCCACGCGTGTGACCGTGCCTTCGGGTTTCTTGGCCAGAGGACCTGAAATCCCCTGCCGGTCGGTTTCTGCTGCTGGGTAAGGATTAGTCCCCACAGCCTCGGACTCCGGGTCCGGTGGTAACTCTTCAATCAGGGCGAGCTCTACAGCTGCCAGCCCCTGATTCCTTTTAGCACGACTTCCCCAGAGCTCCTGATCTCTCTTTCCTATAGCTGCTTCTCCTCTTCTTAACTCCCTAACCCTGCCTCAGCCCCAGTTTTATATAGGGGAAGTTCTTCCCCTCCCAGGACTGGGCAGGAGGTGTGGCATGCATAGGATTCCTGACCAAGAGACCTCCCACCTGCTCTCAGACATAATATTGCTATTACTGTGGAAACCAGACCCCTGGGGTGCCACATAATGACCCCCGCATTAGTCCACAAGCTGTATAATGGCCCCTGTATTAGTCCACAAGCTGTATAATGGCCCCCGCATTTGTCCACAAGCTGTGTAATGGCCCCCGCATTAGTCCACAAGTTGTATAATGGCCCCCGCATTAGTCCACAAGCTGTATAATGGCCCCTGTATTAGTCCACAAGCTGTATAATGGCCCCTGTATTAGTCCACAAGCTGTATAATGGCCCATGCATTAGTCCACAAGCTGTATAATGGCCCCTGCATTAGTCCACAAGCTGTATAATGGCCCCTTCATTAGTCCATAAGCTGTATAATGGCCCATGCATTAGTCCACAAGCTGTATAATGGCCCCTGCATTAGGCCACAAGCTGTATAATGGCCCCTTCATTAGTCCACAAGCTGTATAATGGCCCATGCACTAGTCCACAAGCTGTATAATGGCCCCTGCATTAGTCCACAAGCTGTATAATGGTCCCTGCATTAGGCCACAAGCTGTATAATGGCCCCTTCATTAGTCTACAAGCTGTATAATGGACCCTGCATTAGTCCACAAGCTGTATAATAGCCCCTTCATTAGTCCACAAGCTGTATAATGGCCCCTGCATTAGGTCACAAGCTGTATAATGGCCCCTTCATTAGTCCACAAGCTGTATAATGGCACATGCATTAGTCCACAAGCTGTATAATGGCCCCTGTATTAGTCCACAAGCTGTATAATGGCCCCTGCATTAGGCCACAAGCTGTATAATGGCCCCTTCATTAGTCCACAAGCTGTATAATGGCCCATGCATTAGTCCACAAGCTGTATAATCGCCCCTGTATTAGTCCACAAACTGTATAATTGCCCCTGTATTAGTCCATAAGCTGTATAATGGCCCATGCATTTGTCTACAAGCTGTATAATAGCCCTTGTTTTAGTCCACAAGCTGTATAATGGCCCTAGTATTAGTCCACAAGCTGTATAATGACCCCCGCATTAGTCCACAAGCTGTATAATGGCCCCTGCATTAGTCCACAAGCTGTATAATGGCCCCTGCATTAGTCCACAAGCTGTATAATGGCCCCTGCATTAGTCCACAAGCTGTATAATGGCCCATGCATTAGTCCACAAGCTGTATAATGGCCCCTGTATTAGTCCACAAGCTGTATAATTGCCCCTGTATTAGTCCATAAGCTGTATAATGGCCGATGCATTAGTCCACAAGCTGTATAATAGCCCCTTCATTAGTCCAAAAGCTGTATAATGGACCCTGCATTAGTCCACAAGCTGTATAATGGCTCCCGCATTAGTCCACAAGCTGTATAATGGCCCCCGCATTAGTCCACAAGCTGTATAATGGCCCATGCATTAGTCCACAAGCTGTATAATGGCCTTGTATTAGTCCACAAACTGTTAATGGCCCCTTCATTAGTCCACAAGCTGTATAATGGCCCCCGCATTAGTCCACAAGCTGTATAATGGCCCCCGCATTAGTCCACAAGCTGTATAATGGCCCCTGTATTAGTCCACAAACTGTTAATGGCCTCTGCATAAGTCCACAAGCTGTATAATGGCCCCTGTATTAGTCCCCAAGCTGTATAATGGCCCTTGTTTTAGTCCACAAGCTGTTAATTGCTTCTGCATTAGTCCACAAGCTGTATAATGGCCCCCGCATTAGTCCACAAGCTGCATAATGGCCCATGTATTAGTCCACAAGCTGTTAATGGCTTCTGCATTAGTCCACAAGCTGTATAATGGCCCCTGTATTAGTCCACAAGCTGTATAATGGCCCCTGCATTAGTCCACAAGCTGTATAATGGCCCCTGCATTAGTCCACAAGCTGTATAATGGTCCCTGCATTAGTCCACAAGCTGTATAATGGCCCTTGTTTTAGTCCACAAGCTGTTAATGGCTTCTGCATTAGTCCACAAGCTGTATAATGGCCCCCGCATTAGTCCACAAGCTGTATAATGGTCCCTGCATTAGTCCACAAGCTGTATAATGGCCCTTGTTTTAGTCCACAAGCTGTTAATGGCTTCTGCATTTGTCCACAAGCTGTATAATGGCCCCTGCATTAGTCCACAAGCTGTATAATGGCCCCCGCATTAGTCCACAAGCTGCATAATGGCCCTTGTATTAGTCCACAAGCTGTTAATGGCTTCTGCATTAGTCCACAAGCTGTATAATGGCCCCTGCATTAGTCCACAAGCTGTATAATGGTCACTGCATTAGTCCACAAGCTGTATAACGGCCCTTGTATTAGTCCACAAGCTGTATAATGGCCCTTGTTTTAGTCCACAAGCTGTATAATGACCCCAGTGTTAGTCCACAAGCTGTATAATGGCCCCCGCATTTGTCCACAAGCTGTGAAATGGCCCCCGTATTAGTCCACAAACTGTGAAATGGCCCCCGTATTAGTCCACAAGCTGTATAATGGCCCCCGCATTAGTCCACAAGCTGTATAATGGCCCCTGTATTAGTCCCCAAGGTGTATAATGACCCCTTGATTAGTCCACAAGCTGTATAATGGCCCCTGCATTAGTCCACAAGCTGTATAATGGCCCCTGCATTAGTCCACAAGCTGTATAATGGTCACTGCATTAGTTCACAAGTTGTATAATGGCCCCTGTATTAGACCACAAACTGTATAATGGCCCCTGCATTAGTCCACAAGCTGTATAATGGCCCCTGCATTAGTCCACAAGCTGTGCAATGGCCCCCGCATTAGTCCACAAGCTGTAAAATGGCCCCCGCATTAGTCCACAAGCTGTATAATGGCCCCCGCATTAGTCCAAAAGCTGTATAATGGCCCCTGCATTAGTCCACAAGCTGTATAATGGCCCTTGTTTTAGTCCACAAGCTGTATAATGGCCCCTTCATTAGTCCACAAGCTGTATAATGTTCCCTTCATTAGTCCACAAGCTGTATAATGGCCCCTGCATTAGTCCACAAGCTGTATAATGGCCCATGCATTGGTCCACAAACTGTATAATGGCCCCTGTATTAGTCCATAAGCTGTATAATGGCCCATGCATTAGTCTACAAGCTGTATAATGGCCCTTGTTTTAGTCCACGAGCTGTATAATGGCCCCTTCATTAGTCCACAAGCTATATAATGGCCCCCGCATTAGTCCACAAGCTGTATAATGGCCCCCACATTTGTCCACAAGCTGTGTAATGGCCCCCGTTTTAGTCCACAAGCTGTTAATGGCTTCTGCATTAGTCCACAAGCTGTATAATGGCCCCTGCATTAGTCCACAAGCTGTATAATGACCCCTTGATTAGTCCACAAGCTGTATAATGGCCCCTGCATTAGTCCACAAGCTGTATAATGGCCCCTGCATTAGTCCACAAGCTGTATAATGGTCACTGCATTAGTCCACAAGCTGTATAATGGCCCCTGCATTAGTCCACAAGCTGTGTAATGGCCCCTTCATTAGTCCACAAGCTGTATAATGGCCCCCGCATTAGTCCAAAAGCTGTATAATGGCCCCTGCATTAGTCCACAAGCTGTATAATGGCCCTTGTTTTAGTCCACAAGCTGTATAATGGCCCCTTCATTAGTCCACAAGCTGTATAATGGCCCCTTCATTAGTCCACAAGCTGTATAATGGCCCCTGCATTAGTCCACAAGCTGTATAATGGCCCCTGCATTAGTCCACAAGCTGTATAATGGCCCATTCATTAGTCCACAAGCTGTATAATGGCCCCTGTATTAGTCCACAAGCTGTATAATGGCCCCTGTATTAGTTCATAAGCTGTATAATGGCCCATGCATTAGTCTACAAGCTGTATAATGGCCCTTGTTTTAGTCCACGAGCTGTATAATGGCCCCTTCATTAGTCCACAAGCTGTATAATGGCCCCCGCATTAGTCCACAAGCTGTATAATGGCCCCCGCATTTGTCCACAAGCTGTGTAATGGCCCCCGTATTAGTCCACAAGCTGTTAATGGCTTCTGCATTAGTCCACAAGCTGTATAATGGCCCCTGCATTAGTCCACAAGCTGTATAATGACCCCTTGATTAGTCCACAAGCTGTATAATGGCCCCTGCATTAGTCCACAAGCTGTATAATGGCCCCTGCATTAGTCCACAAGCTGTATAATGGTCACTGCATTAGTCCACAAGTTGTATAATGGCCCCTGTATTAGTCCACAAGCTGTATAATGGCCACTGCATTAGTCCACAAGCTGTATAATGGCCCCTGCATTAGTCCACAAGCTGTGTAATGGCCCCTTCATTAGTCCACAAGCTGTATAATGGCCCCCGCATTAGTCCAAAAGCTGTATAATGGCCCATGCATTAGTCCACAAGCTGTATAATGGCCCCTGTATTAGTCCACAAGCTGTATAATGGCCCATGCATTAGTCCACAAGCTGTATAATGGCCCCTGTATTAGTCCACAAGCTGTATAATGGCCCCCGCATTAGTCCACAAGCTGTATAATGGCCCATGCATTAGTCTACAAGCTGTATAATGGCCCTTGCTTTAGTACACGAGCTGTATAATGGCCCCTTCATTAGTCCACAAGCTGTATAATGGCCCCTGTATTAGTCCACAAGCTGTATAATGGCCCATGTATTAGTCCACAAGCTGTATAATGGCCCATGCATTTGTCCAAAAGCTGTGTAATGGCCCCCGTATTAGTCCACAAGCTGTATAATGGCCCCCACATTAGTCCACAAGCTGTTTAATGGCCTCTGTATTAGTCCACAAGCTGTATAATGGCCCTTGTATTAGTCCACAAACTGTTAATGGCTCCCGCATTAGTCCAGAAGCTGTATAATGGCCCATGCATTAGTCTACAAGCTGTATAATGGCCCTTGTTTTAGTCCAGGAGCTGTATAATGGCCCCTTCATTAGTCCACAAGCTGTATAATGGCCCCTGCTTTAGTCCACAAGCTGTATAATGGCCCCTGCATTAGTCCACAAGCTGTATAATGGTCCATGCATTAGTCCACAAGCTGTATAATGGCCCCTGTATTAGTCCACAAGCTGTATAATGGCCCCTGTATTAGTCCATAAGCTGTATAATGGCCCATGCATTAGTCTACAAGCTGTATAATGGCCCTTGCTTTAGTCCACGAGCTGTATAATGGCCCCTTCATTAGTCCACAAGCTGTATAATGGCCCCTGTATTAGTCCACAAGCTGTATAATGGCCCCCGCATTTGTCCACAAGCTGTGTAATGGCCCCCGTATTAGTCCACAAGCTGTATAATGGCCCCTGTATTAGTCCACAAGCTGTATAATGGCCCTTGTATTAGTCCACAAACTGTTAATGGCTCCCGCATTAGTCCACAAGCTGTATAATGGCGCATGCATTAGTCTACAAGCTGTATAATGGCCCTTGTTTTAGTCCAGGAGCTGTATAATGGCCCCTTCATTAGTCCACAAGCTGTATAATGGCCCCTGTATTAGTCCACAAGCTGTATAATGGCCCCCGCATTTGTTCACAAGCTGTGTAATGGCCCCTGTATTAGTCCACAAGCTGTATAATGGCCCATGCATTAGTCCACAAGCTGTATAATGGCCCCCGCATTAGTCCACAAGCTGTATTATGGCCCTTGTATTAGTCCACAAGCTGTATAATGGCCCCTTCATTAGTCCACAAGCTGTATAATGGCCCCTTGATTAGTCCACAAGCTGTATAATGGCCCCTGCATTAGTCCACAAGCTGTATAATGGTCACTGCATTAGTCCACAAGCTGTATAATGACCCCTTGATTAGTCCACAAGCTGTATAATGGCCCCTGCATTAGTCCACAAGCTGTATAATGGCCCCTGCATTAGTCCACAAGCTGTATAATGGTCACTGTATTAGTCCACAAGCTGTATAATGGCCCCTGCATTAGTCCACAAGCTGTATAATGGCCCTTGTCTTAGTCCACAAGCTGCATAATGGCCCCTTCATTAGTCCACAAGCTGTATAATGGCCCCTTCATTTGTCCACAAGCTGTATAATGGCCCCTGCATTAGTCCACAAGCAGTATAATGGCCCCTGCATTAGTCCACAAGCTGTATAATGGCCCCTGCATTAGTCCACAAGCTGTATAATGACCCCTTGATTAGTCCACAAGCTGTATAATGGCCCCTGCATTAGTCCACAAGCTGTATAATGGCCCCTGCATTAGTCCACAAGCTGTATAATGGCCCCTGCATTAGTCCACAAGCTGTATAATGGCCCCTGTATTAGTCCACAAGCTGTATAATGGCCCCCGCATTTGTCCACAAGCTGTGTAATGGCCCCTGTATTAGTCCACAAGCTGTATAATGGCCCATGCATTAGTCCACAAGCTGTATAATGGCCCCCGCATTAGTCCACAAGCTGTATAATGGCCCCTGCATTAGTCCACAAGCTGTATAATGGCCCCTGCATTAGTCCACAAGCTGTATAATGGTCACTGCATTAGTCCACAAGCTGTATAATGACCCCTTGATTAGTCCACAAGCTGTATAATGGCCCCTGCATTAGTCCACAAGCTGTATAATGGCCCCTGCATTAGTCCACAAGCTGTATAATGGTCACTGCATTAGTCCACAAGCTGTATAATGGCCCCTGTATTAGTCCACAAGCTGTATAATGGCCCCCGCATTTGTCCACAAGCTGTGTAATGGCCCCTGTATTAGTCCACAAGCTGTATAATGGCCCATGCATTAGTCCACAAGCTGTATAATAGCCCCCGCATTAGTCCACAAGCTGTATAATGGCCCTTGTATTAGTCCACAAGCTGTATAATGGCCCCTTCATTAGTCCACAAGCTGTATAATGGCCCCTTGATTAGTCCACAAGCTGTATAATGGCCCCTGCATTAGTCCACAAGCTGTATAATGGCCCCTGCATTAGTCCACAAGCTGTATAATGGCCCCTGCATTAGTCCACAAGCTGTATAATGGTCACTGCATTAGTCCACAAGCTGTATAATGACCCCTTGATTAGTCCACAAGCTGTATAATGGCCCCTGCATTAGTCCACAAGCTGTATAATGGCCCCTGCATTAGTCCACAAGCTGTATAATGGTCACTGTATTAGTCCACAAGCTGTATAATGGCCCCTGCATTAGTCCACAAGCTGCATAATGGCCCTTGTTTTAGTCCACAAGCTGTATAATGGCCCCTTCATTAGTCCACAAGCTGTATAACGGCATCTTCATTTGTCCACAAGCTGTATAATGGCCCCTGCATTAGTCCACAAGCAGTATAATGGCCCCTGCATTAGTCCACAAGCTGTATAATGGCCCCTGCATTAGTCCACAAGTTGTATAATGGCCCCTGTATTAGTCCACAAGCTGTATAATGGCCCCTGTATTAGTCCATAAGCTGTATAATGGCCCATGCATTAGTCTACAAGCTGTATAATGGCCCTTGTTTTAGTCCACGAGCTGTATAATGACCCCCGCATTAGTCCACAAGCTGTATAATGGCCCCTGCATTAGTCCACAAGCTGTATAATGGTCACTGCATTAGTCCACAAGTTGTATAATGGCCCCTGCATTAGTTCACAAGCTGTATAATGGCCCCTGCATTAGTCCACAAGCTGTATAATGGTCACTGCATTAGTCCACAAGTTGTATAATGGCCCCTGTATTAGTCCACAACCTGTATAATGGCCCCTGCATTAGTCCACAAGCTGTATAATGGCCCCTGCATTAGTCCACAAGCTGTGTAATGGCCCCTTCATTAGTCCACAAGCTGTATAATGGCCTCCGCATTAGTCCAAAAGCTGTATAATGGCCCCTGCATTAGTCCACAAGCTGTATAATGGCCCCTGCATTAGTCCACAAGCTGTGTAATGGCCCCCGCATTAGTCCACAAGTTGTATAATGGCCCCTGTATTAGTCCACAAGCTGTATAATGGCCCCTGCATTAGTCCACAAGCTGTATAATGGCCCCTCCATTAGTCCACAAGCTGTGTAATGGCCCTTCATTAGTCCACAAGCTGTATAATGGCCCCCGCATTAGTCCAAAAGCTGAATAATGGCCCCTGCATTAGTCCACAAGCTGTATAATGGCCCCTGCATTAGTCCACAAACTGTATAATGGCCCCTGCATTAGTCCACAAGCTGTGTAATGGCCCCTTCATTAGTCCACAAGCTGTATAATGGCCCCCGCATTAGTCCAAAAGCTGTATAATGGCCCCTGCATTAGTCCACAAGCTGTATAATGGCCCCTGCATTAGTCCACAAGCTGTGTAATGGCCCCTTCATTAGTCCACAAGCTGTATAATGGCCTCCGCATTAGTCCAAAAGCTGTATAATGGCCCCTGCATTTGTCCACAAGCTGTATAATGGCCCTTGTATTAGTCCACAAACTGTTAATGGCCTCTGCATAAGTCCACAAGCTGTATAATGGCCCCTTCATTAGTCCACAAGCTGTATAATGGCCCCCGCATTAGTCCACAAGCTGTATAATGGCCCCTGTATTAGTCCACAAGCTGTATAATGGCCCATGCATTAGTCTACAAGCTGTATAATGGGCCTTGTTTTAGTCCACAAGCTGTATAATGGCCCCTTCATTAGTCCACAAGCTGTATAATGGCCCCTGCACTAGTCCACAAGCTGTATAATGGCCCCTGCATTAGTCCACAAGCTGTATAATGGCCCCTGCATTAGTCCACAAGATGTATAATGGCCCCTGCATTAGTCCACAAGCTGTATAATGGCCCCTTCATTAGTCCACAAGCAGTATAATGGCCCTTGCATTAGTCCACAAGCTGTATAATGGCCCCTGCATTAGTCCACAAGCAGTATAATGGCCCTTGTATTAGTCCACAAGCTGTATAATGGCCCATGCATTAGTCCACAAGCAGTATAATGGCCCCTTCATTAGTCCACAAGCTGTATAATGGTCCCTGCATTAGTCTACAAGCTGTATAATGGCTCCCGCATTAGTCCACAAGCTGTATAATGGCCCCTGTATTAGTCCACAAGCTGTATAATGGCCCCTGTATTAGTCCACAAGCTGTATAATGGCCCCTGTATTAGTCCACAAGCTGTATAATGGCCCCTGCATTAGTCCACAAGCTGTATAATGGTCCCTGCATTAGTCCACAAGCTGTATAATGGCCCCTGTATTAGTCCACAAGCTGTATAATGGCCCCTGTATTAGTCCACAAGCTGTATAATGGCCCCTGTATTAGTCCACAAGCTGTGTAATGGCCCCCGTATTAGTCCACAAGCTGTATAATGGCCCCCGCATTAGTCCACAAGCTGTATAATGGCCCCTGTATTAGTCCACAAGCTGCATAATGGCCCCAGTATTAGTCCACAAGCTGTATAATGGCCCTTGTATTAGTCCACAAACTGTTAATGGCCTCTGCATAAGTCCACAAGCTGTGTAATGGCCCCCGTATTAGTCCACAAGCTGTATAATGGCCCCCGCATTAGTCCACAAGCTGTGTAATGGCCCCCGTATTAGTCCACAAGCTGTATAATGGCCCCGGTATTAGTCCACAAGCTGTATAATGGCCCTTGTATTAGTCCACAAACTGTTAATGGCTCCCGCATTAGTCCACAAGCTGTATAATGGCCCGTGCATTAGTCTACAAGCTGTATAATGGCCCTTGTTTTAGTCCAGGAGCTGTATAATGGCCCCTTCATTAGTCCACAAGCTGTATAATGGCCCCTGTATTAGTCCACAAGCTGTATAATGGCCCCCGCATTTGTTCACAAGCTGTGTAATGGCCCCTGTATTAGTCCACAAGCTGTATAATGGCCCATGCATTAGTCCACAAGCTGTATAATGGCCCCCGCATTAGTCCACAAGCTGTATAATGGCCCTTGTATTAGTCCACAAGCTGTATAATGGCCCCTTCATTAGTCCACAAGCTGTATAATGGCCCCTTGATTAGTCCACAAGCTGTATAATGGCCCCTGCATTAGTCCACAAGCTGTATAATGGCCCCTGCATTAGTCCACAAGCTGTATAATGGTCACTGCATTAGTCCACAAGCTGTATAATGACCCCTTGATTAGTCCACAAGCTGTATAATGGCCCCTGCATTAGTCCACAAGCTGTATAATGGCCCCTGCATTAGTCCACAAGCTGTATAATGGCCCCTGCATTAGTCCATAAGCTGTATAATGGCCCTTGTTTTAGTCCACAAGCTGTATAATGGCCCCTTCATTAGTCCACAAGCTGTATAATGGCCCCTGCATTAGTCCACAAGCTGTATAATGGCCCCTGCATTAGTCCACAAGCTGTATAATGACCCCTTGATTAGTCCACAAGCTGTATAATGGCCCCTGCATTAGTCCACAAGCTGTATAATGGCCCCTGCATTAGTCCACAAGCTGTATAATGGCCCCTGCATTAGTCCACAAGCTGTATAATGGCCCCTGTATTAGTCCACAAGCTGTATAATGGTCCCCGCATTTGTCCACAAGCTGTGTAATGGCCCCTGTATTAGTCCACAAGCTGTATAATGGCCCATGCATTAGTCCACAAGCTGTATAATGGCCCCCGCATTAGTCCACAAGCTGTATAATGGCCCCTGCATTAGTCCACAAGCTGTATAATGGCCCCTGCATTAGTCCACAAGCTGTATAATGGTCACTGCATTAGTCCACAAGCTGTATAATGACCCCTTGATTAGTCCACAAGCTGTATAATGGCCCCTGCATTAGTCCACAAGCTGTATAATGGCCCCTGCATTAGTCCACAAGCTGTATAATGGTCACTGCATTAGTCCACAAGCTGTATAATGGCCCCTGTATTAGTCCACAAGCTGTATAATGGCCCCCGCATTTGTCCACAAGCTGGGTAATGGCCCCTGTATTAGTCCACAAGCTGTATAATGGCCCATGCATTAGTCCACAAGCTGTATTATAGCCCCCGCATTAGTCCACAAGCTGTATAATGGCCCTTGTATTAGTCCACAAGCTGTATAATGGCCCCTGCATTAGTCCACAAGCTGTATAATGGTCACTGTATTAGTCCACAAGCTGTATAATGGCCCCTGCATTAGTCCACAAGCTGTATAATGGCCCTTGTTTTAGTCCACAAGCTGTATAATGGCCCCTTCATTAGTCCACAAGCTGTATAATGGCCCCTTCATTTGTCCACAAGCTGTATAATGGCCCCTGCATTAGTCCACAAGCAGTATAATGGCCCCTGCATTAGTCCACAAGCTGTATAATGGCCCCTGCATTAGTCCACAAGTTGTATAATGGCCCCTGTATTAGTCCACAAGCTGTATAATGGCCCCTGTATTAGTCCATAAGCTGTATAATGGCCCATGCATTAGTCTACAAGCTGTATAATGGCCCTTGTTTTAGTCCACGATCTGTATAATGACCCCCGCATTAGTCCACAAGCTGTATAATGGCCCCTGCATTAGTCCACAAGCTGTATAATGGTCACTGCATTAGTCCACAAGTTGTATAATGGCCCCTGTATTAGTCCACAAGCTGTATAATGGCCCCTGCATTAGTTCACAAGCTGTATAATGGCCCCTGCATTAGTCCACAAGCTGTATAATGGTCACTGCATTAGTCCACAAGTTGTATAATGGCCCCTGTATTAGTCCACAACCTGTATAATGGCCCCTGCATTAGTCCACAAGCTGTATAATGGCCCCTGCATTAGTCCACAAGCTGTGTAATGGCCCCTTCATTAGTCCACAAGCTGTATAATGGCCTCCGCATTAGTCCAAAAGCTGTATAATGGCCCCTGCATTAGTCCACAAGCTGTATAATGGCCCCTGCATTAGTCCACAAGCTGTGTAATGGCCCCCGCATTAGTCCACAAGTTGAATAATGGCCCCTGTATTAGTCCACAAGCTGTATAATGGCCCCTGCATTAGTCCACAAGCTGTATAATGGCCCCTCCATTAGTCCACAAGCTGTGTAATGGCCCTTCATTAGTCCACAAGCTGTATAATGGCCCCCGCATTAGTCCAAAAGCTGTATAATGGCCCCTGCATTAGTCCACAAGCTGTATAATGGCCCCTGCATTAGTCCACAAGCTGTGTAATGGCCCCTTCATTAGTCCACAAGCTGTATAATGGCCTCCGCATTAGTCCAAAAGCTGTATAATGGCCCCTGCATTTGTCCACAAGCTGTATAATGGCCCTTGTATTAGTCCACAAACTGTTAATGGCCTCTGCATAAGTCCACAAGCTGTATAATGGCCCCTGCATTAGTCCACAAGCTGTATAATGGCCCCTGCATTAGTCCACAAGCTGTATAATGGCCCCCGCATTAGTCCACAAGCTGTATAATGGCCCCTGTATTAGTCCACAAGCTGTATAATGGCCCATGCATTAGTCTACAAGCTGTATAATGGCCCTTGTTTTAGTCCACAAGCTGTATAATGGCCCCTTCATTAGTCCACAAGCTGTATAATGGCCCCTGCACTAGTCCACAAGCTGTATAATGGCCCCTGCATTAGTCCACAAGCTGTATAATGGCCCCTGCATTAGTCCACAAGCTGTATAATGGCCCCTGCATTAGTCCACAAGCTGTATAATGGCCCATGCATTAGTCCACAAGCAGTATAATGGCCCCTTCATTAGTCCACAAGCTGTATAATGGCCCATGCATTAGTCCACAATCTGTATAATGGCCCCTGCATTAGTCCACAAGCAGTATAATGGCCCTTGTATTAGTCCACAAGCTGTATAATGGCCCCTGCATTAGTCCACAAGCAGTATAATGGCCCTTGTATTAGTCCACAAGCTGTATAATGGCCCCTTCATTAGTCCACAAGCTGTATAATGGCCCCTGCATTAGTCTACAAGCTGTATAATGGCTCCCGCATTAGTCCACAAGCTGTATAATGGCCCCTGTATTAGTCCACAAGCTGTATAATGGCCCCTGTATTAGTCCACAAGCTGTATAATGGCCCATGCATTAGTCCAAAAGCTGTATAATGGCCCCTGCATTAGTCCACAAGCTGTATAATGGTCCCTGCATTAGTCCACAAGCTGTATAATGGCCCCTGTATTAGTCCACAAGCTGTATAATGGCCCCTGTATTAGTCCACAAGCTGTATAATGGCCCCTGTATTAGTCCACAAGCTGTGTAATGGCCCCTGTATTAGTCCACAAGCTGTATAATGGCCCCCGCATTAGTCCACAAGCTGCATAATGGCCCCAGTATTAGTCCACAAGCTGTATAATGGCCCCTGTATTGGTCCACAAGCTGTGTAATGGCCCCCGTATTAGTCCACAAGCTGTATAATGGCCCCCGCATTAGTCCACAAGCTGTATAATGGCCCCTGTATTAGTCCACAAGCTGCATAATGGCCCCAGTATTAGTCCACAAGCTGTATAATGGCCCTTGTATTAGTCCACAAACTGTTAATGGCCTCTGCATAAGTCCACAAGCTGTGTAATGGCCCCCGTATTAGTCCACAAGCTGTATAATGGCCCCCGCATTAGTCCACAAGCTGTGTAATGGCCCCCGTATTAGTCCACAAGCTGTATAATGGCCCCTGTATTAGTCCACAAGCTGCATATTGGCCCTTGTATTAGTCCACAAACTGTTAATGGCCTCTGCATAAGTCCACAAGCTGTGTAATGGCCCCCGTATTAGTCCACAAGCTGTATAATGGCCCCCGCATTAGTCCACAAGCTGTATAATGGCCCCTGTATTAGTCCACAAGCTGTTAATGGCTTCTGCATTAGTCCACAAGCCGTATAATGGCCCCTGCATTAGTCTACAAGCTGTATAATGGCCCTTGTTTTAGTCCACAAGCTGTATAATGGCCCCTTCATTAGTCCACAATCTGTTTAATGGCCCCTGCATTAGTCCATATGCTGTATAATGCCCCTGCATTAGTCCACAAGCTGTATAATGGCCCTTGTTTTAGTCCACAAGCTGTATAATGGCCCTTTTATTAGTCTACAAGCTGTATAATGGCCCCTTCATTAGTCCACAAGCTGTATAATGGCCCCTGCATTAGTCCATATGCTGTATAATGCCCCTGCATTAGTCCACAAGCTGTATAATGGCCCTTGTTTTAGTCCACAAGCTGTATAATGGCCCTTTTATTAGTCCACAAGCTGTATAATGGCCCCTTCATTAGTCCACAAGCTGTATAATGGCCCCTGCATTAGTCCATAAGCTGTATAATGGCCCATGCATTAGTCCACAAGCTGTATAATGGCCCCTGCATTAGTCCATAAGCTGTATAATGGCCCCTGCATTAGTCTACAAGCTGTATAATGGCCCCTGCATTAGTCCACAAGCCGTATAATGGCCCCTTCATTAGTCCACAAGCTGTATAATGGCCCCTGCATTAGTCCACAAGCTGTATAATGGTCACTGCATTAGTCCACAAGCCGTATAATGGCCCCTTCATTAGTCCATAAGCTGTATAATGACCCCCGCATTAGTCCACAAGCTGTATAATGGCCCCTGCATTAGTCCATAAGCTGTATAATGGCCCCTGCATTAGTCCACAAGCTGTATAATGGCCCCTTCATTAGTCCACAAGCCGTATAATGGCCCCTTCCTTAGTCCACAAGCTGTATAATGGCCCCTGCATTAGTCCACAAGCTGTATAATGGTCACTGCATTAGTCCACAAGCCGTATAATGGCCCCTTCATTAGTCCATAAGCTGTATAATGACCCCCGCATTAGTCCACAAGCTGTATAATGGCCCCCGTATTAGTCCACAAGCTGTATAATGGCCCCCGCTTTTGTTCACAAGCTGTGTAATGGCCCCCGTATTAGTCCACAAGCTGTGTAATAGCCCCCGCATTAGTCCACAAGCTGTATAATGGCCCCTGTATTAGTGCACAAGCTGCATAATGGCCCCTGTATTAGTCCACAAGCTGTATAATGGCCCCTGCATTAGTCCATAAGCTGTATAATGGCCCCTGCATTAGTCCACAAGCTGTATAATGACCCCCGCATTAGTCCACAAGCTGTATAATGGCCCCCGTATTAGTCCACAAGCTGTATAATGGCCCCCGCTTTTGTCCACAAGCTGTGTAATGGCCCCCGTATTAGTCCACAAGCTGTGTAATAGCCCCCGCATTAGTCCACAAGCTGTATAATGGCCCCTGTATTAGTCCACAAGCTGCATAATGGCCCCTGTATTAGTCCACAAGCTGTATAATGGCCCCTGCATTAGTCCATAAGCTGTATAATGGCCCCTGCATTAGTCCACAAGTTGTATAATGGCCCCTGTATTAGTCCACAAGCTGTGTAATGGCCCCTGCATTAGTCCACAAGCTGTATAATGGCCCTTGTTTTAGTCCACAAGCTTTATAATGGCCCCTGTATTAGTCCACAAGCTGCATAATGGCCCCTGTATTAGTCCACAAGCTGTATAATGGCCCCTGCATTAGTCCATAAGCTGTATAATGGCCCCTGCATTAGTCCACAAGCTGTATAATGGCCCCTGCATTAGTCCACAAGCTGCATAATGGCCCCTGTATTAGTCCACAAGCTGTATAATGGCCCCTGCATTAGTCCATAAGCTGTATAATGGCGCCTGCATTAGTCCACAAGCTGTATAATGGCTCCTGCATTAGTCCACAAGCTGCATAATGGCCCCTGTATTAGTCCACAAACTGTTAATGACCTCTGCATTAGTCCACAAGCTGCATAATGGCCCCTGTATTAGTCCACAAACTGTTAATGACCTCTGCATTAGTCCACAAGCTGTATAATGGCCCCTGCATTAGTCCACAAGCTGTATAATGGCCCCTGCATTAGTCCACAAACTGTTAATGGCTTCTGCATTAGTCCACAAGCTGCATATTGGCCCCTGTATTAGTCCACAAGCTGTATAATGGCCCTTGAATTAGTCCACAAGCTGTTAATGGCCCCTGTATTAGTCCACAAGCTGTATAATGGCCCCTGCATTAGTCCATAAGCTGTATAATGGCCCCTGCATTAGTCCACAAGCTGTATAATGGCCCTTGTTTTAGTCCACAAGCTGTATAATGGCCCCTTCATTAGTCCACAAGCTGTATAATAGCCCCTGTATTAGTCCACAAGCTGTATAATGGCCCCTGTATTAGTCCACAAGCTGTATAATGGCCCCTGTATTAGTCCACAAGCTGTATAATGGCCCATGCATTAGTCCACAAGCTGTATAATAGCCCCTGCATTAGTCCACAAGCTGTATAATGGCCCCTGTATTAGTCCACAAGCTGTATAATGGCCCCTGTATTAGTCCACAAGCTGTATAATGGCCCATGCATTAGTCCACAAGCTGTATAATGGCCCCTGTATTAGTCCACAAGCTGTATAATGGCCCATGCATTAGTCCACAAGCTGTATAATGGCCCCTGCATTAGTCCACAAGCTGTATAATGGCCCCTGTATTAGTCCACAAGCTGTATAATGGCCCATGTATTAGTCCACAAGCTGTATAATGGCCCCTGCATTAGTCCACAAGCTGTATAATGGCCCCTGCATTAGTCCACAAGCTGTATAATGGCCCCTGTATTAGTCCACAAGCTGTATAATGGCCCCTGTATTAGTCCATAAGCTGTATAATGGCCCTTGTTTTAGTCCACAAGCTGTATAATGGCCCCTTCATTAGTCCACAAGCTGTATAATGGCCCCTGCATTAGTCCACAAGCTGTATAATGGCCCCTGCATTAGTCCACAAGCTGTATAATGGCCCCTGTATTAGTCCACAAGCTGTATAATGGCCCCTGTATTAGTCCATAAGCTGTATAATGGCCCTTATTTTAGTCCACAAGCTGTATAATGGCCCCTTCATTAGTCCACAAGCTGTATAATGGCCCCTGCATTAGTCCACAAGCTGTATAATGGCCCCTGCATTAGTCCACAAGCTGTATAATGGCCCCTGTATTAGTCCACAAGCTGTATAATGGCCCCTGCATTAGTCCACAAGCTGTATAATGGCCCTTGTTTTAGTCCACAAGCTGTATAATGGCCCCTTCATTAGTCCACAAGCTGTATAATGGCCCCTTCATTAGTCCACAAGCTGTATAATGGCCCCTGCATTAGTCCGCAAGCCGTATAATGGCCCCTTCATTAGTCCACAAGCTGTATAATGGCCCCTGCATTAGTCCACAAGCTGTATAATGGCCCATGCATTAGTCTACAAGCTGTATAATGGCCCCTGCATTAGTCCACAAGCTGTATAATGGCCCATGCATTAGTCTACAAGCTGTATAATGGCCCCTGCATTAGTCCACAAGCTGTATAATGGCCCCTGTATTAGTCCACAAGCTGTATAATAGCACCTGCATTAGTCCACAAGCTGTATAATGGCCCCTGTATTAGTCCACAAGCTGTATAATGGCCCCTTCATTAGTCCACAAGCTGTATAATGGCCCCTGCATTAGTCCATAAGCTGTATAATGGCCCTTGTTTTAGTCCACAAGCTGTATAATGGCCCCTTCATTAGTCCACAAGCTGTATAATGGCCCCTGCATTAGTCCATAAGCTGTGTAATGGCCCCCGTATTAGTCCACAAGCTGTATAATGGCCCCTGCATTAGTCCATAAGCTGTATAATAATGACCCCTGCATTAGTCCACAAGCTGTATAATGGCCCCTTCATTAGTCCATAAACTGTATAATGGCCCCTGCATTAGTCCATAAGCTGTATAATGGCCCCTGCATTAGTCCACAAGCCGTATAATGGCCCCTTCATTAGTCCATAAGCTGTATAATGGCCCCTTCATTAGTCCACAAGCTGTATAATGGCCCCTTCATTAGTCCACAAGCTGTATAATGACCCCCGCATTAGTCCACAAGCTGTATAATGGCCCCTTCATTAGTCCACAAGCTGTATAATGGCCCCCGCATTAGTCCACAAGCTGTATAATGGCCCCTGTATTAGTCCACAAGCTGTATAATGGCCCCTGCATTAGTCCACAAGCTGTGTAATGGCCCCCGCATTTGTCCACAAGCTGTATAATGGCCCCCGCATTTGTTCACAAGCTGTATAATGGCCCCCGCATTTGTCCACAAGCTGTGTAACGGCCCCCGTATTAGTCCACAAGCTGTATAATGGCCCCCGCATTAGTCCACAAGCTGTATAATGGCCCCTTCATTAGTCCACAAGCTGTATAATGGCCCCTGTATTAGTCCACAAGCTGTATAATGGCCCCTGCATTAGTCCACAAGTTGTATAATGGCCCCTGCATTAGTCCACAAGCCGTATAATGGCCCCTTCATTAGTCCACAAGCTGTATAATGGCCCCTGTATTAGTCCACAAGCTGTATAATGGCCCCTGCATTAGTCCACAAGCTGTATAATGGCCCATGCATTAGTCCACAATCTGTATAATGGCCCCTGCATTAGTCCACAAGTTGTATAATGGCCCCTGCATTAGTCCACAAGCCGTATAATGGCCCCTTCATTAGTCCACAAGCTGTATAATGGCCCCTGTATTAGTCCACAAGCTGTATAATGGCCCCTGCATTAGTCCACAAGCTGTATAATGGCCCATGCATTAGTCCACAATCTGTATAATGGCCCCTGAATTAGTCCACAAGTTGTATAATGGCCCCTTCATTAGTCCACAAGCTGTATAATGGCCCATGCATTAGTCCACAAGCCGTATAATGGCCCCTTCATTAGTCCACAAGCTGTATAATGGCCCCTGTATTAGTCCACAAGCTGTATAATGGCCCCTGCATTAGTCCACAAGCTGTATAATGGCCCATGCATTAGTCCACAATCTGTAAAATGGCCCCTGCATTAGTCCACAAGTTGTATAATGGCCCCTTCATTAGTCCACAAGCTGTATAATGGCCCATGCATTAGTCCACAAGCTGAATAATGGCCCATGCATTAGTCCACAAGCTGTATAATGGCCCCTGCATTAGTCCACAAGCTGTATAATGGCCCCTTCATTAGTCCACAAGCTGTATAATGGCCCCTGCAATAGTCCACAGGCTGTATAATGGCCCCTTCATTAGTCCACAAGCTGTATAATTGCCCTTGTATTAGTCCACAAGCTGCATAATGGCCCCTGCATTAGTCCACAAGCTGTATAATGGCCCCTTCATTAGTCCACAAGCTGTATAATGGCCCCTGTATTAGTCCACAAGCTGTATAATGGCCCCTGCATTAGTCCATAAGCTGTATATTGGCCCCTGTATTAGTCCACAAGCTGTATAATGGCCCCTGCATTCATAGGTGGATTATAATGAGGGCAATCCAGGCTACCGCCCGGGGCCTCGGGTCTCCAGGGGGCCCGGGGCTCCGGGAGGGCTATGGCCGGATTTCCCTCATTGCCCCGCGGCACATACCGGCAGACAGTGGCGGGGGCCCCGGACCACTCCCCCAGCAGCGGTGCACGGCCGCTGCTTCTTCTTCGGCCGGGCCAGCACTGCAGCAGTTAATTTCCTTGTGTGCTGGCCCGGCCACGTCACTGCTAGGAGACACGGCCCTGTGCGCGGCCGTGTCTCCTAGCTGTGACGTCACGCAGTGCGCGCCCGGCCTGCACTGCTACTTACCTCCGGAGAGGAACAGGAGCCAGGAGGTCTGGAGCCTAGCCGGGGGATGGTGAGTGTGTGTGTGAGAGAGAGTGTGTATGTGTGATTGACTGAGTGTGTGTGTGCTGGCAGATATCATTGCGTGATGTCTGTTTATATGTATTTTTGTGTTTCAAATGTGTTTATGCGTGTATGTATATGTCTGTATATGTTTGTGTGCGTGACTGCGTGTGGCCTCCTGCTGAGTATAGATGGTGCCGTGCGGCCTCCTGCTGTCTCTGGAGGGGGGGCTGTGCGGCCTCCTGCTGTGTATAGATGGCACCGTGCGGCTCCCTGCTGTGTATAGATGGCACAGTGCGGCCTCCCGCTGTGTCTAGATGGCTCCGTGCGGGCTTCCTGCTGTGTATAGATGGCTCCGTGCGGCCTCCCGCTGTGTCTAGATGGCTCCGTGCGGCCTCCCACCGTGTCTAGATGGCTCCGTGCGGCCTCCCACTGTGTACAGATGGCTACGTGCGGCCTCCCGCTATGTAAAGATGGTGCCGTGCGGCCTCCCGCTGTGTATAGATGGCTCCGTGCGGCCTACCGCTGTGTATAGATGGCTCCGTGGGGCCTCCCGCTGTGCATAGATGGCGCCGTACGGCCTCCTGCTGTGTATAGATGGCTACGTGCGGCCTCCCGCTGTGTATAGATGGCACCGTGCGGCTCCCTGCTGTGTATAGATGGCACCGTGCGGCCTCCCGCTGTGTATAGATGGCACCGTGCGGCTCCCTGCTGTGTATAGATGGCTCCGTGTGGCCTCCCGCTGTGTATAGATTGCTCTGTGCGGCCTCCCGCTGTGTACAGATGGCTACGTGCGGCCTCCCGCTGTGTATAGATGGCGCCGTGCGGCCTCCCGCTGTGTATGGATGGCTACGTGCGGCCTCCCGCTGTGTATAGATGGCTCCGTGCGGCCTCCCGCTGTGTATAGATGGCTCCGTGCGGCCTCCCGCTGTGTATAAATGGCTACGTGCGGCCTCCCGCTGTGTAGATGGCTACGTGCGGCCTCCCGCTGTGTACAGATGGCTACGGGCGGCCTCCCGCTGTGTATAGATGGCTACGTGCGGCCTCCCGCTGTGTATAGATGGCTCCGTGCGGCCTCCCGCTGTGTATAGATGTCTATGTGCGGCCTCCCGCTGTGTATAGATGGCTCCGTGCGGCCTCCCGCTGTGTATAGATGGCTCCGTGTGGCCTCCCGCTGTGTATAGATGGCTCCGTGCGGCCTCCCGCTGTGAACAGATGCTACGTGAGGCCTCCCGCTGTGTATAGATGGCGCCGTGCAGCCTCCCGCTGTGTATAGATGGCTACGTGCGGCCTCCCACTGTGTACAGATGTCTACGTGCGGCCTCCCACTGTGTACAGATGGCGCCGTGCGGCCTCCCGCTGTGTATAGATTTCTACGTGCGGCCTCCCGCTGTGTATAGATGGCTACGTGCGGCCTCCCGCTGTGTATAGTTGGCTCCGTGCGGCCTCCCGCTGTGTATAGATGGCTCCGTGCGGCCTCCCGCTGTGTATAGATAGCTCCGTGCGGCCTCCCGCTGTGTATTGATGGCTCCGTGCGGCCTCCACTGTGTATAGATGGCTCCGTACGGCCTCCCGCTGTGTATAGATGGCGCCGTGCTGCCTTCCGCTGTGTATAGATGGCTACGTGCGGCCTCCCGCTGTGTACAGATGGCTACGTGCGGCCTCCCGCTGTGTATAGATGGCTCTGTGCGGCCTCCCGCTGTGTATAAATGGCTACGTGCGGCCTCCCGCTGTGTAGATGGCTATGTGCGGCCTCTCGCTGTGTACAGATGGCTACGGGCGGCCTCCCGCTGTGTATAGATGGCTCCGTGCGGCCTCCCGCTGTGTATACATGGCTCCGTGCGGCCTCCCGCTGTGTATAGATGGCTACGTGCGGCCTCCCGCTGTGTATAGATGGCTCCGTGCGGCCTCCCGCTGTGTATAGATGGCTCCGTGTGGCCTCCCGCTGTGTATAGATGGCTCCGTGCGGCCTCCCGCTGTGTACAGATGGCTACGTGAGGCCTCCCGCTGTGTATAGATGGCGCCGTGCGGCCTCCCGCTGTGTATAGATGGCTACGTGCGGCCTCCCGCTGTGTACAGATGGATACGTGCGGCCTCCCGCTGTGTATAGATGGCGCCGTGCGGCCTCCCGCTGTGTATAGATGTCTACGTGCGGCCTCCCGCTGTGTATAGATGGCGCCGTGCGGCCTCCCGCTGTGTATAGATGTCTATGTGCGGCCTCCCGCTGTGTATAGATGGCTACGTGCGGCCTCCCGCTGTGTATAGTTGGCTCCGTGCGGCCTCCCGCTGTGTATAGATGGCTCCGTGCGGCCTCCCGCTGTGTATAGATAGCTCCGTGCGGCCTCCCGCTGTGTATAGATGGCTACGTGCGGCCTCCCGCTGTGTATAGATGGCTCCGTGCGGCCTCCTGCTGTGTATAGATGGCTCAGTGCGGCCTCCCGCTGTGTATAGATGGCTCCGTGCGGTCTCCCGCTGTGTATAGATGGCTACGTGCGACCTCCTGCCGTGTATAGATGGCTCCGTGCGGCCTCCCGCTTTGTATAGATGGCTCCGTGCGGCCTCCCGCCGTGTATAGATGGCTCCGTGCGGCCTCCTGCCGTGTATAGATGGCTACGTGCGGCCTCCCGCTGTGTATAGATGGCTCTGTGCGGCCTCCTGCTTTGTATAGATGGCTCCGTGCGGCCTCCTGCCGTGTATAGATGGCTCCGTGCGGCCTCCTGCCGTGTATAGATGGCTCCGTGCGGCCTCCTGCTGTGTATAGATGGCTACGTGTGCTCAATATTGAGTCATACAATTAATGTAAGGCTATGTGCCCACGATGCAGAAATGCTCCGCTTTTTTTTTGAGAGTTTCTGCATCTCCCTGGCAGAAAAAACGCATGCGGATTGTACATGGATTTATATAGTGTGACCGTAAAAGAATGGTAAAAAATAAATATATACTTACCTTCTGATGGCCTGCCGACGTCAGTGGTCGCGTGACCTGTCACATGACTAAATGACATCACGGCAGGTCCTTTTCAGACCATCGCGAGCTGCCGGCAAGCCAGGACGCATCAGATAAAGACACCGGGGGCCATCAGAAGGTAAGAATAATATTTATTTTTTATTTTATTCTTTTTTTTACAGGTTCTATGGTACACGGGTCCGGAGGAGAGTCTCCTCTTCTCCAAACCCGGGTACCATCCGCACATTGAAACGCATGGATTCTGCATGTACAGATGCAGTGATGCGGAATCCATGCGTTCCAATGCAAGTCAATGGCGGCGAAAGCGCCGCGCTTCCGCAAAATAATTGTTAGTGCTGCGGATTTTTCCGCTATGATAATCTGCAGCGGAAATTTCCGCAGCATGTGCATAGCACATGCGGATTATCATTGGGGAACATGGCAGACCTTCTACCAAGCGTTTTTTAAGCGTTTCCGCAGCGGAATTGCCGCTGCGGAAACGCTTAAAAAACGCGTAGTGGGCACACAGCCTAAAAAAAATTATTATAATTAATATTGTGCCAAATTAATTTCACATGAACTATCACATGATCTATCACAGGGGATCATGTGACATGTCACGTGATACATCAGGTGTGTGTGTGTGGGGTGGGGGGCCCGCGCCTTCTAAACTGCCCGGGGCCCTTACTACTCTTAATCCACCCCTGTATGTATATATATATATATATAATCTTTACTAGTAAAGTAGCAACTTATCTAAAAACTGAATACAATTTGGAGTGTGGAACAAAGAAACCCCACTTCTTCAGGGAAGAAAATCACATATGATAAGCAAAAACATATATTAAAAAGACATACCTTTGCTTTTTGACACAAGTTAACTGTATTAATGTGGAACAGAGTCCTACAAAAAATGGCATACAATAGATGCATACCCAAATGTCTCAAGGCAGCAAGTGAACAGCTAAAAAAAGAAAATGCAGATACAGAAAAGCTCAGTATGATAAAAATAAAATATACTGTATATACCCATAAAGCATTGGTTCAACCTAGGGGAAGTGGAGTACAGACCCCTAGGGTTTATTTGTAATGAGACAAAGTTCAGCTCTGCTGTACTGTGTTAGTTATAATAACATACAGCTCCGCAGTGAGATCACAAGAGCAGACTGTCAGTCATTACATGTCTCACACTAGTAACGCTCCATTACATCTAAAATAAACTCTGGAGGCTGATTCTCAGGGAGATCTATGTCCGGCCCATAGATTTTTATTAGCTAATTTGCATATTACAAAAAGTGGATTCACTGGAATACCGCGACAGAGTGGGGTCGGACAATTGCAGCGGCCGGTGACGCATAAACCTGCGGTAGTTAGAACGGCTTCACCGATCTATTAGTAGTTCTGGCTTTCATTGCTCTATTGCTGCAAGGGTTAAACTGCTTAGTTGGACTCTCTCAGTCTTTATTGTATTAGCTGTTCAGAGTTTGTTACTCCCTGCAGGTTTTAAAACCCACCTCCTGACTTCCTTCCTTGCCAGTGATAGTTTTACCACTTCCTGGTTTGGAATTGAAGGAGAAGTTCAGTGTTAGTAGCAAGTTTTTGGAGTGATTTTCAGGAGATTTATGCATGGAGTTGGTTTGCATGTTTTCCCTCTTATTCTCTCCCATTTGGTTTGTCCCTGCTTTACCTTCCCTTTTTCCCACTCAGTAGTTTTGTGAGTGTATTTGTATGATTGTAGTTTTCTTTTATCCCTGTCTGCTTACCCCTATCTGGTTTGTATTATCCTATTAACTTCTTCCGCTCATGGGGGGAATAGATCAGTGTTAATATAGGAGCACAGCAAGGTACGAGACCCTGGCATCTCTGCCATCAGGAGTAATCCGGGGGACAAGGGATAGACTAGGGTTCCCCTAGCTCGAGGGACAGAGTAGGTGCCCACTGTCCCTGGCAATAACGTGGCAATGGATTTCTCTGGAATAAGACCTCGGATTGCAGATATTTTGGTATAATTTTATTCAACCTTCTATATTGAATGAGCCATAGAGAATTCTTCAGGGACAACATGAACGCAACAACCATAGCAGGTAATATCTTTTAATCCCCAGAAGACAAAAAACTTAGTCAGAACTTAATGGACAAGTTTGAAAATTCTGTTAGATTACTTTGCACTTTGTATCACAATCATCCAAAGTAGAGAGACAGGTTTGTAGATGAGATCAGGTCACGATAGAAGATTCAGGAACGTTAGAAGATAGATAAAGAAAGTAACACTACTCAACATGAAAGTGAAAATCACTATGCAAATAAAATTCTGCTATTCCTTCTGTCACCAATAGTCTAAAGCTTAGATGGCTGCTGGCTGATTATCCGACAACTAACTCTCTGTATCTACTCTAAATCCAATGGGGAGAGAGTGTAAGCCTATGGTGGTGGCTTATCTACCAGGAGAATAAAAGGGTTGTAACTTTAAATTTACTGTACATGCACATCAGATGTTTAGCCAGTTCCACCAAGATTTGTGGGCTTGGATGGCTTTATGGGGGCTTTGAAGGTATGTCCACCTGCAGAATGTTTTATTTTATTCATCTCACTTATCTACTCGTGGTAAAAGAGAACAAACAAACTCAGGGTATCTTTACTCCCTTTCAGATGAAATTACCTATATGCAGAAGAAAAAAACAACACTCAAATGGAGCTACAGACACAAAATGGTAAGGAAGTTTTAAAGGAGTTCATCTAATCTTGGTGGAATTTTATGTCAGTGTTCTGGGACTGGGAAAAATGTCAAGATGTTCAATTTGTGTAAAAAAGTTCTAGAACCATAGTCTTCATGTCCTGGGATTAATGTTCTCAGACCCCCAATGCCATTATTCTAGGAGGACATTGTCATTACAAGTGCACCAAGATCCTCCTCTGCAAGTGACTCTCCTAATTTTACTATCCCTAGAATGTATGATGTTCACCTTTTATTAGTGCCAGGTGCATAACTTTAGATTTCTACACTTTTAACCTCATCATCCACTTGGATGCTCAAACACTGAGTTTCTCCAAGTCGATTTGTGAATTATAAACATCCTCCGTAAACTGCAGTATACTACATAGCTTGCGATCATCTGCAAAAAATAGAAATACCACTATTTATACCATCTTTTGGATTAATAATAAATAAGTTGAATAATAGCAGATCCAGCATTGAACCTTTGGGTACACAATTTATAACTGGAGAAAATTCAGAATAGGAGTCATACACCACAAATCTATGCTTGGGTCTTTGTGCCAGTTTTCGATCCAATTACAATCCTTATTTTCTAAACTGATAGACTTTAATTTACTCATTAAGCGTCTGTGTGAGACAGTGTCACATGCATTTACAAAGTCTACAAACACTATATTCACATATACCCCTCTGTCCAGGTATCTACTCACATCTCCATAAAAGCTAATCATTTTAGTTTCACAACTTTTGTCCTTCATAAAATCATACTGGCTATAACTTATAATACTTACTTTCCATCACATAGTCCTATATATATAATCCCTTTTTAATAATGAGCACCATATTAGCTTTGTGCCAGTTGCTCGGCACAGTACCAGTCACTAGTGAGTCTCTATAAATTATGTACAAGGGCACAGCAGTAATGGGGCTGAGTTTCTTAAGAGCTGTTAGATGCAGCTCCTCTGGGCTGGGGGCTTTGTTCATATTTATTTTACATAGCTTTGCTTAGACCCAGGGGCGTACACAGAAATCTTGAGGCCCCAAAACAGAAGTTGTAATTGGGCTCACCCCCAAAAAACCCCTTAATATTTGCCAGGGTCACAGAAGAGTATATCTCACAGCTTTTCAGCCCTTACAAAGTAATTTTCCTCCTATTGAACCCCCTAGATTGCCCATTCATTGCCCTCAAAAAGTATGATGCCAACTATAGTGTCCCCCCGAAACACAGTATGATACCCCCTCAGTGAATTCTTCCACGGTACCAACCATACACATGGTATGATGACCCTTCTATACCCACCTCCCCCTCAACCCTCCGCCCGGAAAAGTCTAGTGACCCCAACACAGAATGATGCCCCAACTGTGATCGCCACACAGCCCTCTATACAGGATAATGGGCCGTTGTACAGTATAATGGACCCCACATCCCTCCACTCAGTATGATGGAACCAACATAACCATCCACACTGTATAATGGCCCCCACTGCTCCGGTCTCTGCAGCACGTCTTCTGACCCTCTGTAGTGACATCATCGTGCCCTCTGCGCTGTGAAGTCACAGAGCTCAAATGCAGAGGGAGAATGATGGGAGAGGGAGCGTCATCTGACGGCTTCCTCTCCCATCATTGTTTTAAACTGTAACGTCATCCAGAACCAGGATGCCGATACAGTTGAAAGTACGATGCAGGAAGGGTCCTGGTGCCGGGCCCCCCACGAATCACGGGCCCCATAGCGGTTGCATGGTCTGCCGCAATTGGCAGTATGCCACTGTTTTGACCATATCTATGTGCAGTGGCGTAACGACAGTCCGATGGGCCCAGGTGCAAAATTTGGACCTGGACCCCCACCTAGATTTTGGTCAGATGTATTAGTCCTTGTGCCAATCTAAAGCCTATAAAGGCATACGTGTCCCCCCCCCCATAATGTACTAATGTCCCCCATTCTGTACTAATGTCACCCATCCTGGGCTCCTTCCTGGTATAATGTCTTCCATCCTGAGCCCCTTCCAGTAAGAATATTCATCATTCTGGACCCCTTCCAGTAATAGTGTCCAACATCCTGATCACAAAAGAAGGGAATAGTTTATTTAATTTATGTGAGAGCAGAGATGCGGCCCCACTCCCCGAGGAGGAGGAACCACAGAGCGATGATGACTTTGGAGATAGGTGAGTATTAGAAGTGGTGGGACTGGGCCCTCAAATCGGGACAGCCCCGCTGAATCCGGGACAGTTGGGAGCTATGACATCTCCCACACTCCCTTCCTGTCTGTGTCTGTGAGAGACGTCTTCAGCTGACATGCGCTGTGGAATTCAGCCAGGAGACAAGATGCAGGGTGGAAAACGCATCAAGCGGTCGCAAACAGCTGCTAAGGGATCAGATGGGGGTTCAAAAGCTCCTCTGCCCCCCAAAAAACTTGGACTCAAATTTCCCCCCGGTTGCATAAGGTGTTGTTGACCTGCATGTTTGTACATACAGTACAGACCAAAAGTTTGGACACACCTTCTCATTTAAAGATTTTTCTGTATTTTCATGACTATGAAAATTGTACATTCACACTGAAGACATCAAAACTATGAATTAACACATGTGGAATTATATACTTAACAAAAAAGTGTGAAACAACTGAAAATATGTCTTATATTCTAGGTTCTTCAAAGTAGCCACCTTTTGCTTTGATGACTGCTTTGCACACTCTTGGCATTCTCTTGATGAGCTTCAAGAGGTAGTCACCGGAAATGGTCTTCACTTCACAGGTGTGCCCTGTCAGGTTTAATAAGTGGGATTCCTTGCCTTATAAATGGGGTTGGGACCATCAGTTGTGTTGTGCAGAAGTCTGGTGCGCCTTTTAATAAATTTGTCACAAAACACTCCAGCTTGGCAAAAGATGCATAAAATAAGATATTTTAGTTTTAGTAAATGTTGGCCATGATCTGATAATAGTGGCCATTGCTGAGCAAAGCCTTAGGCCTCATTCAGATATCAGTTTTTCACTTACGAGTTCTATCCATGTTGTTCACACAGAGAACTCATACCTATTATAGTCTATGGAACTGTTCACATGTCTGTGTGTTTTTTGCTGATCGAGTGGTCTGCACAATCACAGAGATATGTCCAATCTTGATCCACTGTGGTTTGATATGAGAAGCTCGAGAAACCTTCATTGTTTCTTTTTTTTTTTCATCCGAGAAAAATTGTTGAAACTGTGACCAAACTCTGATGGCACACGGAGCAAACTCTGATGACATGCTGATAAAAACTACCGATCAAACTCAGACTATTGTTTGCATACAAGAAAAATCATTGATGTCTGAATGAGATATAAAACCTACCTTTATGTATTGCCCAGGGCCACTTGTTGCAGACCTGTTTAGTCTGTTTCCTACTTTTATACAAGAACCTTGTGTCTCTTTTTATCGTTGGCTCTGTGTCCCGGTCTTCAGTCTTCTATCAGGTATTTTTTTGTGTAGGACATACCGTATTTTGGGAATATAAGACGCACCGAAACAATAGATGCACCCAATTTTGAGGAGGGAAAACAAGAAAAAAATATTTTTAATGTGTCAAATGGGGGTCAGTCTTATAGATTGAATATAGCATACAGGGGAGAGGGGTCACTGCCCCACTCCTGCCGCCGCACCGCCCCACTCCTGCTGCTGCCGGCTTCCTGCCTGCTGTAACCCTGCTCCACCACCGCCACCCTCGGTAAGCTACATTCGGAAGATGAGATGCACCCCCATTTTCCTCCGAAATTTTTGGGGAAAAAGGTGCGTCTTATAGTCAGCAAAATATGGTATACTATTTTAGAGCCCTACCCCATAACAGAGATTGGCCTCCATAACACTTAAAATGTTACTTGGGACAGTAGTTGAGATTATGATACCACTATGGGTGGAGAAATACAGTGGGGAAAATAAAGTATTTGATACACTACCGATTTTTCTAGCTTTCCCACCTACAAAGAACGGAGAGGTCTGTAATTTTTATCGTAGGTACTCTTCAACTGTGAGAGACAGAATCGCAAAAACAATCCTGAAAATCACATTTTATGATTTTTACATAATTAATTTGCATTTAATTGCATGAAATAAGTATTTGATACAGTAGAAAAACGGAACTTGATATTTGGCACAGAAACCATTCTTTGCAATTACAGAGGTTGGACGTTTCCTGCAGTCCTTGACCAAGTTTGCACACACTGCAGCAGGGATTTTGGCCCCTCCTCCAGATCTTTCAGGTTTCGGGGCTGTCGCTGGTCAACATTGAGTTTCAGCTCCCTACAAAGATTTTCTATCGGGTTCAGGTCTGGAGACTGGCTAGGCCACTCCAGGACCTTGAAATGCTTCTTACAGAGCCACTCCTTAGTTGCCCTAGCTGTCTGTTTCGGGTCATTGTCATGCCGGAAGACCCAGCCACGACCCATCTTCAATGCTACTACTGAGGGAAGAAGTTGATGGCCAAAATCCCATGATACATGACCACATCCATCCTCCCTTGAATACAGTGCAGTCGTCCTGTCCCCTTTGCAGAAAAGCTCCCCAAAAGTTTGATGTTTCCTCCGCCATGCTTCACAGTTGGAACGGTGTTGTTGAGGTTGTACTTATCCTTCTTCTTCCTCCAAACACGGCGAGTGGAGTTGATACCAACAAGTTCTATTTTGGTCTCATCTGACCACATGACCTTCTCCGCTGGATCATCCAGATGGTCATTGGCGAACTTCAAACGATCCAGGACATGTGGTGGTGTGAGCAGGGGGACCTTGCATGTCCTGCAGGATTTTAATCCATGACGGCGTAGTGTTTTACTGTTTTACGGTGTCCTGTAGCCCATCCCAGCATTATGCCAGTGTACAATTTTGTCAGAGGTGTCCTTAGACAGCTCTTTGGTCTTGGCCATGGGGGAGAGGTTGGAGTGTGATTGATTGAGTGTGTGAACAGGTGTCTTTTATACAGGTAATGAGTTCAAACAGGTGCAATTAATACAAGTAATGAGTGCAGGGTAGGACGGCTTCTTAAAGAAAAACTAACAGGTCTGTGAGAGCCAGAAGTCTTGCTGGTTGGTAGGTGATCAAATACATATTTCATGCAATAAAATGCAATTTAATTATGTAAAAATCATACAATGGGATTTTCTGGTTTTGATTTTTAGATTCTGTCTCTCACAGGTGTACCTACGATCAAAATTACAGACCTATCCATTCTTTGTAGGTGGGAAAATTTGCAAAATCAGCAGTGTATCAAATGCTTATTTTCCCCACTGCATGTGGTCTGCCGTCTGTAAATGACATCCCCCATAATTCCTGATTGTACTTGTGGAATAGTGAGGGTAGAAATGATCACTCCCATCATTGTAACAGTGTTAACAAAAAAGTCAAGACAAAAAAACTCACATGACACTTTCATTCTCTTTTTTTTTTTTATTGAAGTAGCAATAAGCAACATTGTAATAAAACTATTACCGGCCCTTTAAGAAATTAAACCATGATCACAATGACTCTCAGGTCAGACCCCATGGAGACCACAGAACTAGATGTGGTCATTGAGGACCGGCTGAGAGCCACTGGACCAAAAGATCCAGAGGAAGGCGAAGAAACCCCCCGGAGAGTTCTGCCTCAGGGGGGAAAATAATTCCTTCCTGACCCCAGCTGTGGCGATCGGATATTTCCCTGGATCACATCTGTCCTGCTGCATATTGCTGTATTTCTGCATGTATTATAAGCTCAGGAGAGCCGACTTGGAAATGAAAAGATAAATACACCCTGCTCAAGAGGAGCTTACAATCTAATATACAATATACATGCTGCTGAAAGCTTACAGAATAATCTACCTCCTGCTCCTAGGAGCTTACAATCTAATATACACTATACACGTTGCCCCTGAGAGCTTATAGACTAAGGCCTCTTTCACACATCCGTGTTTCCAGTCCTTGTGGTGACATTTTCCACACGTACTGGAGACACGAACACACACAGACCCATTCAAATCTATGGGTCTGCACACGACAGTGTGTTTCCATGGACCATGTGTCCTTGTGCTCCAAACGGAGACAAGTCCGTTATTTTGTGTTTCACGGTTCGAAAAAGTGTCTCCGTTGAACACATACGGATAACATCTGTGTGTCATCAGTGTGACATGTACCGGCGCCTGGGAATCAGTGTACAGTTAGCGCTGTTCCCAAGCGCCGAGTGCTGAATGCTGCCCTCATCATGGTTCCTGCTGGCACTGTGATCAGCACCAGCAGGGACAATAATGAGGTTAGTAGTAGTCTTTTCCTACAGTGTCCCTGTGTAAAAATAAGATTAAAAAATAAAATCCTTATACTCACTTGTCCGAAGTGTCCCACTGACGCCGAGGAGCCGGGGAGAATAAGCCGCTCCTGCAGGGCCGGAGCTGAGCTCAGGAGCAGTGTCCTGTCACTCAATGAGCGCAGCTCAGGGGCCCGCTCCCTGACGCCTCGGCGTTGGTGATCAGATGATTACAGCGAGGGACACTTCAGACAGGTGAGTATTAGGATTTTATTTTTTTATTCTTATTTTTACACAAGGACACTGCGGGAGAAGATTACTACCATCCTCATCATTGTCCCTGCTGGTGCTGATCTCAGCACCCGCAGGAACCATGATGAGGGCAGTGTTCAGCACCTGGCGCTTGGGAACAGCGCTAACTGTCCACTGATTCCCATGTGATCATGATGTGGCATACGGGCGGCACAGGGTTGCCACATGTGTGACACACACGGACAAATGGATACACAGGACACGGATATTTACGGTACCGGAAACATACGGATGTGTGAAACCGGCCTAATATACACCCTGCTCCAAGGAGCTTACAATCTAATATACAATAGACAGGCTGCCCCTGAGAGCTTAGATATTATGCTGCACAATTATCGCGAACAAGTTTCCTAGGGACGCTCGCTAACAATAATTGTGGTGTTCAAACAGGCTGCTGATCCACTAATCAATGAGGAAAACGCTCATTTGTCAGGTGAAATGATGTTTTGTGTTGCACAAAACGATTATCGTTCTTAACAGAACATTATCCTGTGTAAATAGGACATGTGCTGCAGAGAATATTAGCAGCCTATGCCCCCTGCTTCTGCAGACGACATCTAATCAGCGTCCAGACATTGCAGCATCGACGCACTCCTTTTGCCGACGGCCCCCTGAAGCACCGACTGTGCCTCCTGTGACCCCGCTCCACCACCGCCGACCCCCCCCTGGTAACCTTACTTCAGATTATAAGATGAACCCGCCATTTTCCTCCCATATTTGGAGGAAAAAGTGTGTGTTATAATCAAAAAAAATACGGCATATATGTGTTTGTGTGTATTTGTGCAAGTTTATAAGCCTGTACACAGAGTGGGATACAGGCTGATAGACTTACTATTGAGCCTGTACACAGAGTGGGATACAGGCTGATAGACTTTCTATTGAGCCTGTACACAGAGTGGGATACAGGCTGATAGACTTTCTATTGAGCCTGTACACAGAGTGGGATACAGGCTGATAGACTTACTATTGAGCCTGTACACAGAGTGGTATACAGGCTGATAGACTTACTATTGAGCCTGTACACAGAGTGTGATACAGGCTGATAGACCTACTATTGAGCCTGTACACAGAGTGGGATACAGACTGATAGACTTACTATTGAGCCTGTACACAGAGTGGGATACAGGCTGATAGACTAACTATTGAGCCTGTACACAGAGTGTGATACAAACTGATAGACTTTCTATTGCGCCTGTACACAGAGTGGGATACAGGGTGATAAACTTACTATTGAGCCTGTACACAGAGTGGGATACAGGCTGATAGACTTTCTATTGAGCCTGTACACAGAGTGGGATACAGGCTGATAGACGTACTATTGAGTCTGTACACAGAGTGGGATACAGGCTGATAAACTTACTATTGAGCCTGTACACAGAGTGGGATACAGGCTGATAGACTTTCTATTGAGCCTCTACACATAGTGGTATACAGACTGATAGACTTTCTAATGAGCCTGTACACAGAGTGGGATACAGGCTGATAAACTTACTATTGAGCCTGTGCACAGAGTGGGATACAGACTGATAGACTTTCTATTGGGCCTGTACACAGAGTGGGATACAGGCTGATAGACGCACTATTGAGTCTGTACACAGAGTGGGATACAGACTGATAGACTTACTATTGAGCCTGTACACAGAGTGGGATACAGACTGATAGACTTACTATTGAGCCTGTACACAGAGTGGGATACAGACTGATAGACTTTCTATTGAGCCTGTGCACAGAGTGGGATACAGGCTGATAGACTTACTATTGAGCCTGTACACAGAGTGGGATACAGGCTGATAGACTTTCTATTGAGCCTGTACACAGAGTGGGATACAGGCTGATAGACTTACTATTGAGCCTGTACACAGAGTGGGATACAGGCTGATAGACGTACTATTGAGCCTGTACACAGAGTGGGATACAGGCTGATAGACTTTCTATTGAGCCTGTACACAGAGTGGGATACAGGCTGATAGACTTTCTATTGAGCCTGTACACAGAGTGGGATACAGGCTGATAGACGTACTATTGAGCCTGTACACAGAGTGGGATACAGGCTGATAGAATTTCTATTGAGCCTGTACACAGAGTGGGATACAGGCTGATAGACTTACTATTGAGCCTGTACACAGAGTGGGATACAGGCTGATAGACTTACTATTGAGCCTGTACACAGAGTGTGATACAGGCTGATAGACTTTCTATTGAGCCTGTACACAGAGTGGGATACAGGCTGATAGACTTACTATTGAGCCTGTACACAGAGTGGGATGCAGGCTGATAGACTTATTATTGAGCCTGTACACAGAGTGGGATGCAGACTGATAGACTTTCTATTGAGCCTGTGCACAGAGTGGGATACAGACTGATAGACTTTCTATTGAGCCTGTACACAGAGTGGGATACAGACTGATAGACTTTCTATTGGGCCTGTGCACAGAGTGGGATACAGGCTGATAGACTTTCTATTGAGACTATACACAGAGTGGGATACAGGCTGATAGAATTTCTATTGAGCCTGTACACAGAGTGGGATACAGGCTGATAGACTTACTATTGAGCCTGTACACAGAGTGGGATACAGGCTGATAGACTTACTATTGAGCCTGTACACAGAGTGGGATACAGGCTGATAGACTTACTATTGAGCCTGTACACAGAGTGGGATACAGACTGATAGACTTTCTATTGGGCCTGTACACAGAGTGGGATACAGACTGATAGACTTTCTATTGAGCGTGTACACAGAGTGGGATACAGGCTGATAAACTTACTATTGAGCCTGTGCACAGAGTGGGATACAGACTGATAGACTTTCTATTGGGCCTGTACACAGAGTGGGATACAAGCTGATAGACGCACTATTGAGTCTGTACACAGAGTGGGATACAGACTGATAGACTTACTATTGAGCCTGTACACAGAGTGGGATACAGACTGATAGACTTACTATTGAGCCTGTACACAGAGTGGGATACAGGCTGATAGACGTACTATTGAGCCTGTACACAGAGTGGGATACAGGCTGATAGAATTTCTATTGAGCCTGTACACAGAGTGGGATACAGGCTGATAGACTTACTATTGAGCCTGTACACAGAGTGGGATACAGGCTGATAGACTTTCTATTGAGCCTGTATACAGAGTGGGATACAGGCTGATAGACTTTCTATTGAGCCTGTACACAGAGTGGGATACAGGCTGATAGACTTACTATTGAGCCTGTACACAGAGTGGTATACAGGCTGATAGACTTACTATTGAGCCTGTACACAGAGTGTGATACAGGCTGATAGACCTACTATTGAGCCTGTACACAGAGTGGGATACAGACTGATAGACTTACTATTGAGCCTGTACACAGAGTGGGATACAGGCTGATAGACTAACTATTGAGCCTGTACACAGAGTGTGATACAAACTGATAGACTTTCTATTGCGCCTGTACACAGAGTGGGATACAGGGTGATAAACTTACTATTGAGCCTGTACACAGAGTGGGATACAGGCTGATAGACTTTCTATTGAGCCTGTACACAGAGTGGGATACAGGCTGATAGACGTACTATTGAGTCTGTACACAGAGTGGGATACAGGCTGATAAACTTACTATTGAGCCTGTACACAGAGTGGGATACAGGCTGATAGACTTTCTATTGAGCCTCTACACATAGTGGTATACAGACTGATAGACTTTCTAATGAGCCTGTACACAGAGTGGGATACAGGCTGATAAACTTACTATTGAGCCTGTGTACAGAGTGGGATACAGACTGATAGACTTTCTATTGGGCCTGTACACAGAGTGGGATACAGGCTGATAGACGCACTATTGAGTCTGTACACAGAGTGGGATACAGACTGATAGACTTACTATTGAGCCTGTACACAGAGTGGGATACAGACTGATAGACTTACTATTGAGCCTGTACACAGAGTGGGATACAGACTGATAGACTTTCTATTGAGCCTGTGCACAGAGTGGGATACAGGCTGATAGACTTACTATTGAGCCTGTACACAGAGTGGGATACAGGCTGATAGACTTTCTATTGAGCCTGTACACAGAGTGGGATACAGGCTGATAGACTTACTATTGAGCCTGTACACAGAGTGGGATACAGGCTGATAGACGTACTATTGAGCCTGTACACAGAGTGGGATACAGGCTGATAGACTTTCTATTGAGCCTGTACACAGAGTGGGATACAGGCTGATAGACTTTCTATTGAGCCTGTACACAGAGTGGGATACAGGCTGATAGACGTACTATTGAGCCTGTACACAGAGTGGGATACAGGCTGATAGAATTTCTATTGAGCCTGTACACAAAGTGGGATACAGGCTGATAGACTTACTATTGAGCCTGTACACAGAGTGGGATACAGGCTGATAGACTTACTATTGAGCCTGTACACAGAGTGTGATACAGGCTGATAGACTTTCTATTGAGCCTGTACACAGAGTGGGATACAGGCTGATAGACTTACTATTGAGCCTGTACACAGAGTGGGATACAGGCTGATAGACTTATTATTGAGCCTGTACACAGAGTGGGATGCAGACTGATAGACTTTCTATTGAGCCTGTGCACAGAGTGGGATACAGACTGATAGACTTTCTATTGAGCCTGTACACAGAGTGGGATACAGACTGATAGACTTTCTATTGGGCCTGTGCACAGAGTGGGATACAGGCTGATAGACTTTCTATTGAGACTATACACAGAGTGGGATACAGGCTGATAGAATTTCTATTGAGCCTGTACACAGAGTGGGATACAGGCTGATAGACTTACTATTGAGCCTGTACACAGAGTGGGATACAGGCTGATAGACTTACTATTGAGCCTGTACACAGAGTGGGATACAGGCTGATAGACTTACTATTGAGTCTGTACACAGAGTGGGATACAGGCTGATAGACTTTCTATTGAGCCTGTACACAGAGAGGGATACAAGCTGATAGACTTACTATTGAGCCTGTACACAGAGTGGGATACAGACTGATAGACTTTCTATTGGGCCTGTACACAGAGTGGGATACAGACTGATAGACTTTCTATTGAGCGTGTACACAGAGTGGGATACAGGCTGATAAACTTACTATTGAGCCTGTGCACAGAGTGGGATACAGACTGATAGACTTTCTATTGGGCCTGTACACAGAGTGGGATACAAGCTGATAGACGCACTATTGAGTCTGTACACAGAGTGGGATACAGACTGATAGACTTACTATTGAGCCTGTACACAGAGTGGGATACAGACTGATAGACTTACTATTGAGCCTGTACACAGAGTGGGATACAGGCTGATAGACGTACTATTGAGCCTGTACACAGAGTGGGATACAGGCTGATAGAATTTCTATTGAGCCTGTACACAGAGTGGGATACAGGCTGATAGACTTTCTATTGAGCCTGTACACAGAGTGGGATACAGGCTGATAGACTTACTATTGAGCCTGTACACAGAGTGGGATACAGGCTGATAGACTTACTATTGAGTCTGTACACAGAGTGGGATACAGGCTGATAGACTTTCTATTGAGCCTGTACACAGAGAGGGATACAAGCTGATAGACTTACTATTGAGCCTGTACACAGAGTGGGATACAGACTGATAGACTTTCTATTGGGCCTGTACACAGAGTGGGATACAGACTGATAGACTTTCTATTGAGCGTGTACACAGAGTGGGATACAGGCTGATAAACTTACTATTGAGCCTGTGCACAGAGTGGGATACAGACTGATAGACTTTCTATTGGGCCTGTACACAGAGTGGGATACAAGCTGATAGACGCACTATTGAGTCTGTACACAGAGTGGGATACAGACTGATAGACTTACTATTGAGCCTGTACACAGAGTGGGATACAGACTGATAGACTTACTATTGAGCCTGTACACAGAGTGGGATACAGGCTGATAGACGTACTATTGAGCCTGTACACAGAGTGGGATACAGGCTGATAGAATTTCTATTGAGCCTGTACACAGAGTGGGATACAGGCTGATAGACTTTCTATTGAGCCTGTACACAGAGTGGGATACAGGCTGATAGACGTACTGTTGAGCCTGTACACAGAGTGGGATACAGGCTGATAGAATTTCTATTGAGCCTGTACACAGAGTGGGATACAGGCTGATAGACTTACTATTGAGCCTGTACACAGAGTGGGATACAGGCTGATAGACTTACTATTGAGCCTGTACACAGAGTGTGATACAGGCTGATAGACTTTCTATTGAGCCTGTACACAGAGTGGGATACAGGCTGATAGACTTACTATTGAGCCTGTACACAGAGTGGGATACAGGCTGATAGACTTATTATTGAGCCTGTACACAGAGTGGGATGCAGACTGATAGACTTTCTATTGAGCCTGTGCACAGAGTGGGATACAGACTGATAGACTTTCTATTGAGCCTGTACACAGAGTGGGATACAGACTGATAGACTTTCTATTGGGCCTGTGCACAGAGTGGGATACAGGCTGATAGACTTTCTATTGAGACTATACACAGAGTGGGATACAGGCTGATAGAATTTCTATTGAGCCTGTACACAGAGTGGGATACAGGCTGATAGACTTACTATTGAGCCTGTACACAGAGTGGGATACAGGCTGATAGACTTACTATTGAGCCTGTACACAGAGTGGGATACAGGCTGATAGACTTACTATTGAGTCTGTACACAGAGTGGGATACAGGCTGATAGACTTTCTATTGAGCCTGTACACAGAGAGGGATACAAGCTGATAGACTTACTATTGAGCCTGTACACAGAGTGGGATACAGACTGATAGACTTTCTATTGGGCCTGTACACAGAGTGGGATACAGACTGATAGACTTTCTATTGAGCGTGTACACAGAGTGGGATACAGGCTGATAAACTTACTATTGAGCCTGTGCACAGAGTGGGATACAGACTGATAGACTTTCTATTGGGCCTGTACACAGAGTGGGATACAAGCTGATAGACGCACTATTGAGTCTGTACACAGAGTGGGATACAGACTGATAGACTTACTATTGAGCCTGTACACAGAGTGGGATACAGACTGATAGACTTACTATTGAGCCTGTACACAGAGTGGGATACAGACTGATAGACTTTCTATTGAGCCGGTGCACAGAGTGGGATACAGGCTGATAGACTTACTATTGAGCCTGTACACAGAGTGGGATACAGGCTGATAGACTTTCTATTGAGCCTGTACACAGAGTGGGATACAGGCTGATAGACTTACTATTGAGCCTGTACACAGAGTGGGATACAGGCTGATAGACTTACTATTGAGTCTGTACACAGAGTGGGATACAGGCTGATAGACTTTCTATTGAGCCTGTACACAGAGAGGGATACAAGCTGATAGACTTACTATTGAGCCTGTACACAGAGTGGGATACATACTGATAGACTTTCTATTGGGCCTGTACACAGAGTGGGATACAGACTGATAGACTTTCTATTGAGCCTGTACACAGAGTGGGATACAGGCTGATAAACTTACTATTGAGCCTGTGCACAGAGTGGGATACAGACTGATAGACTTTCTATTGGGCCTTTACACAGAGTGGGATACAAGCTGATAGACGCACTATTGAGTCTGTACACAGAGTGGGATACAGACTGATAGACTTACTATTGAGCCTGTACACAGAGTGGGATACAGACTGATAGACTTACTATTGAGCCTGTACACAGAGTGGGATACAGACTGATAGACTTTCTATTGAGCCTGTGCACAGAGTGGGATACAGGCTGATAGACTTACTATTGAGCCTGTACACAGAGTGGGATACAGGCTGATAGACTTTCTATTGAGCCTGTACACAGAGTGGGATACAGGCTGATAGACTTACTATTGAGCCTGTACACAGAGTGGGATACAGGCTGATAGACGTACTATTGAGTCTGTACACAGAGTGGGATACAGGCTGATAGACTTTCTATTGAGCCTGTACACAGAGTGGGATACAGGCTGATAGACTTTCTATTGAGCCTGTACACAGAGTGGGATACAGGCTGATAGACGTACTATTGAGCCTGTACACAGAGTGGGATACAGGCTGATAGAATTTCTATTGAGCCTGTACACAGAGTGGGATACAGGCTGATAGACTTACTATTGAGCCTGTACACAGAGTGGGATACAGACTGATAGACTTACTATTGAGCCTGTACACAGAGTGGGATACAGGCTGATAGACTTTCTATTGAGCCTGTACACAGAGTGGGATACAGGCTGATAGACTTACTATTGAGCCTGTACACAGAGTGGGATACAGGCTGATAGACTTATTATTGAGCCTGTACACAGAGTGGGATACAGGCTGATAGACGTACTATTGAGCCTGTACACAGAGTGAGATACAGACTGATAGACTTTCTATTGAGCCTGTACACAGAGTGGGATACAGACTGATAGACTTTCTATTGAGCCTGTACACAGAGTTGGATACAGACTGAGAGTCTTTCTATTGGGCCTGTACACAGAGTGGGATACAGACTGATAGACTTACTATTGAGCCTGTACACAGAGTGGGATACAGGCTGATAGACTTTCTATTGAGCCTGTACACAGAGTGGGATACAGGCTGATAGACTTACTATTGAGCCTGTACACAGAGTGGGATACAGACTGATAGACTTTCTATTGAGTCTGTACAGAGAGTGGGATACAGGCTGATAGAGGTACTATTGAGTCTGTACACAGAGTGGGATACAGGTTGATAGACTTACTATTGAGCCTGTACACAGAGTGGGATACAGGCTGATAGACTTATTATTGAGTCTGTACACAGAGTGGGAGACAGGCTGATAGACGTACTATTGAGTCTGTACACAGAGTGGGATATAGGCTGATAGACTTACTATTGAGCCTGTAAACAGAGTGGGATACAGACTGATAGACTTTCTATTGAGTCTGTACACAGAGTGGGATACAGGCTGATAGACGTA
Source organism: Phyllobates terribilis (assembly GCF_046119375.1). Taxonomy (NCBI): domain Eukaryota; kingdom Metazoa; phylum Chordata; class Amphibia; order Anura; family Dendrobatidae; genus Phyllobates; species Phyllobates terribilis. Next base: position 26,665,966 of record NW_027362773.1, read on the forward strand.
CTATTGAGTCTGTACACAGAGTGTGATACAGACTGATAGACTAACTATTGAGCCTGTACACAGAGTGTGATACAGACTGATAGACTTACTATTGAGCCTGTACACAGAGTGTGATACAGACTGATAGACTTACTATTGAGCCTGTACACAGAATGGGATACAGGCTGATAGACTTACTATTGAGCCTGTACACAGAGTGGGATACAGACTGATAGACTTTCTATTGACCTGTACACAGAGTGGGTACAGGCTGATAGAATTACTATTGAGCCTGTACACAGAGTGGGATACAGGCTGATAGACGTATTATTGAGCCTGTATACAGAGTGGGATAGAGGCTGATATACTTACTATTGAGCCTGTACACAGAGTGGGATACAGGCTGATAGACTTACTTTTGAGCCTATACACAGAGTGGGATACAGGCTGATAGACTAATTATTGACTCTGTACACAGAGTGGGATACAGGCTGATAGACTTATTATTGAGTCTGTACACAGAGTGGGATACAGGCTGATAGACGTACTATTGAGTCTGTACACAGAGTGGGATACAGGCTGATAGACTTACTATTGAGCCTGTACACAGAGTGGGATACAGGCTGATAGACTTACTATTGAGCCTGTACACAGAGTGGGATACAGACTGATAGACTTATTATTGAGTCTGTACACAGAGTGGGATACAGACTGATAGACTTACTATTGAGTCTGTACACAGAGTGGGATACAGGCTGATAGATGTACTATTGAGTCTGTACACAGAGTGGGATACAGGCTGATAGACGTACTATTGAGTCTCTACACAGAGTGGGATACAGGCTGATAGACGTACTATTGAGTCTGTACACAGAGTGGGATACAGGCTGATAGACTTACTATTGAGCCTGTATACAGAGTGGGATAGAGGCTGATATACTTACTATTGAGCCTGTACACGGAGTGGGATACAGGCTGATAGACTTATTATTGAGTCTGTACACAGAGTGGGATACAGGCTGATAGACGTACTATTGAGTCTGTACACAGAGCGGGAAACAGGCTGATAGACTTACTATTGAGCCTGTACACAGAGTGGGATACAGACTGATAGACTTTCTATTGAGTCTGTACACAGAGTGGGATACAGGCTGATAGACGTACTATTGAGTCTGTACACAGAGTGGGATACAGGCTGATAGACTTTCTATTGTGTCTGTACACAGAGTGGGATACAGGCTGATAGACTTACTAGTGAGCCTGTACACAGAGTGGGATACAGGCTGATAGACGTACTATTGAGTCTGTACACAGAGTGGGATACAGGCTGATAGACTTACTATTGAGCCTGTACACAGAGTGGTATATAGACTGATAGACTTACTATTGAGCCTGTACACAGAGTGTGATACAGACTGATAGACTTACTATTGAGCCTGTACACAGAGTGTGATACAGACTGATAGACTTACTATTGAGCCTGTACACAGAGTGGGATACAGACTGATAGACTTACTATTGAGCCTGTACACAGAGTGGGATACAGGCTGATAGACTTACTATTGAGCCTGTACACAGAGTGGGATACAGACTGATAGACTTACTATTGAGCCTGTACACAGAGTGGGATACAAGCTGATAGACTTACTATTGAGTTTGTACACAGAGTGGGATACAGGCTGATAGACTTACTATTGAGCCTGTACACAGAGTGGGATACAGGCTGATAGACTTACTATTGAGCCTGTACACAGAGTGGGATACAGGCTGATAGACTTACTATTGAGCATGTACACAGAGTGGGATACAGGCTGATAGACTTACTATTGAGCCTGTACACAGAGTGGGATACAGGCTGATAGACTTACTATTGAAATTTTACACAGAGTGGGATACAGGCTGATAGACTTACTATTGAGCCTGTACACAGAGTGGGATACAGGCTGACAGACTTACTATTGAGCCTGTACACAGAGTGGGATACAGGCTGATAGACTTACTATTGAGCCTGTACACAGAGTGGGATACAGGCTGATAGACTTACTATTGAGCCTGTACACAGAGTGGGATACAGGCTGATATACTTACTATTGAGCCTGTACACAGAGTGGGATACAGGCTGATAGACTTACTATTGAGCCTGTACACAGAGTGGGTACAAGCTGATAGACTTTCTATTGAGCCTGTACACAGAGTGGGATACAGGCTGATAGACTTACTATTGAGCCTGTACACAGAGTGGGATACAGGCTGATAGACTTACTATTGAGCCTGTACACAGAGTGGGTACAAGCTGATAGACTTTCTATTGAGCCTGTACACAGAGTGGGATACAGGCTGATAGACGTACTATTGAGCCTGTACACAGAGTGGGATACAGACTGATAGACTTTCTATTGAGCCTGTACACAGAGTGGGATACAGGCTGATAGACTTACTATTGAGCCTGTACACAGAGTGGGTTACAGACTGATAGACTTACTATTGAGCCTGTACACAGAGTGGGATACAGACTGATAGACTTTCTATTAAGCCTGTACACAGAGTGCGATACAGACTGATAGACTTACTATTGAGCCTGTACACAGAGTGGGATACAGACTGATCGACTTTCTATTGAGCCTGTACACAGAGTGGTATACAGGCTGATTGACTTACTATTGAGCCTGTACACAGAGTGGGATACAGACTGATAGACTTACTATTGAGCCTGTACACAGAGTGGGATACAGACTGATAGACTTACTATTGAGCCTGTACACAGAGTGGGATACAAGCTGATAGACTTACTATTGAGTTTGTACACAGAGTGGGATACAGGCTGATAGACTTACTATTGAGCCTGTACACAGAGTGGGATACAGGCTGATAGACTTACTATTGAGCCTGTACACAGAGTGGGATACAGGCTGATAGACTTACTATTGAGCATGTACACAGAGTGGGATACAGGCTGATAGACTTACTATTGAGCCTGTACACAGAGTGGGATACAGGCTGATAGACTTACTATTGAAATTTTACACAGAGTGGGATACAGGCTGATAGACTTACTATTGAGCCTGTACACAGAGTGGGATACAGGCTGACAGACTTACTATTGAGCCTGTACACAGAGTGGGATACAGGCTGATAGACTTACTATTGAGCCTGTACACAGAGTGGGATACAGGCTGATAGACTTACTATTGAGCCTGTACACAGAGTGGGATACAGGCTGATATACTTACTATTGAGCCTGTACACAGAGTGGGATACAGGCTGATAGACTTACTATTGAGCCTGTACACAGAGTGGGTACAAGCTGATAGACTTTCTATTGAGCCTGTACACAGAGTGGGATACAGGCTGATAGACTTACTATTGAGCCTGTACACAGAGTGGGATACAGGCTGATAGACTTACTATTGAGCCTGTACACAGAGTGGGTACAAGCTGATAGACTTTCTATTGAGCCTGTACACAGAGTGGGATACAGGCTGATAGACGTACTATTGAGCCTGTACACAGAGTGGGATACAGACTGATAGACTTTCTATTGAGCCTGTACACAGAGTGGGATACAGGCTGATAGACTTACTATTGAGCCTGTACACAGAGTGGGTTACAGACTGATAGACTTACTATTGAGCCTGTACACAGAGTGGGATACAGACTGATAGACTTTCTATTAAGCCTGTGCACAGAGTGCGATACAGACTGATAGACTTACTATTGAGCCTGTACACAGAGTGGGATACAGACTGATCGACTTTCTATTGAGCCTGTACACAGAGTGGTATACAGGCTGATAGACTTACTATTGAGCCTGTACACAGAGTGGGATACAGACTGATAGACTTTCTAATGAGCCTGTACACAGAGTGGTATACAGGCTGATAGACTTACTATTGAGCCTGTACACAGAGTGGGATACAGGCTGATAGACTTTCTATTGAGCCTCTACACAAAGTGGGATACAGGCTAATAGACTTACTATTGAGTCTGTACACAGAGTGGGATACAAGCTGATAGACTTACTATTGAGCCTTTACACAGAGTGGGATACAGACTGATAGACTTACTATTGAGCCTGTACACAGAGTGGGATACAGGCTGATAGACTTACAATTGAGCCTGTACACAGAGTGGGATACAGGCTGATAGACTTTCTATTGAGCCTGTACACAGAGTGGGATACAGACTGATAGACTTACTATTCAGCCTGTACACAGAGTGGTATATAGACTGATAGACATACTGTTGAGCCTGTACACAGAGTGTGATACAGACTGATAGACATACTGTTGAGCCTGTACACAGAGTGTGATACAGGCTGATAGACTTACTATTGAGCCTGTACACAGAGTGGGATACAGTCTCATAGACTTACTATTGAGCCTCTACACAGAGTGGGATACAGGCTCATAGACTTACTATTGAGCCTGTACACAGAGTGGTATACAGGCTGATAGGCGTACTATTGAGCCTGTACACAGAGTGGGATACAGGCTGATAGACTTACTATTGAGCCTGTACACAGAGTGGGATACAGGCTGATAGACTTTCTATTGAGCCTGTACACAGAGTGGGATACAGGCTGATAGACTTACTATTGAGCCTGTACACAGAGTGGTATACAGGCTGATAGACTTACTATTGAGTCTGTACACAGAGTAGGATACAGACTGATAGACTTACTATTGAGCTTGTACACAGAGTGGGATACAGACTGATAGACTTTCTATTGAGCCTGTACACAGAGTGGGATACAGGCTGATAGAATTACTATTGAGCCTGTACACAGAGTGGGTTACAGACTGATAGACTTACTATTGAGCCTGTACACAGAGTGGGATACAGACTGATAGACTTTCTATTAAGCCTGTACACAGAGTGCGATACAGACTGATAGACTTACTATTGAGCCTGTACACAGAGTGGGATACAGACTGATAGACTTTCTATTGAGCCCGTACACAGAGTGGTATACAGGCTGATAGACTTACTATTGAGCCTGTACACAGAGTGGTATACAGGCTGATAGACTTACTATTGAGTCTGTACACAGAGTAGAATACAGACTGATAGACTTACTATTGAGCCTGTACACAGAGTGGGATACAGACTGATAGACTTACTATTGAGCCTGTACACAGAGTGGGATACAGGCTGATAGACGTACTATTGAGCCTGTACACAGAGTGGGATACAGGCTGATAGACTTTCTATTGAGTCTCTACACAGAGTGGGATACAGGCTAATAGACTTACTATTGAATCTGTACACAGAGTGGGATACAAGCTGATAGACTTACTATTGAGCCTCTACACAGAGTGGGATACAGACTGATAGACTTACTATTGAGCCTGTACACAGAGTGGGATACAGGCTGATAGACTTACTATTGAGCCTGTACACAGAGTGGGATACAGGCTGATAGACTTTCTATTGAGCCTGTACACAGAGTGGGATACAGGCTGATAGACTTACTATTGAGCCTGTACACAGAGTGGGATACAGGCTGATAGACTTTCTATTGAGCCTGTACACAGAGTGGGATACAGGCTGATAGACTTACTATTGAGCCTGTACACAGAGTGGGATACAGGCTGATAGACTTTCTGTTGAGCCTGTACACAGATTGGGATACTGGCTGATAGACTTTCTGTTGAGCCTGTACATAGAGTGGGATACAGACTGATAGACTTTCTATTGAGTCTGTACACAGAGTGGGATACAGGCTGATAGACTTACTATTGAGTCTGTGCACAGAGTGGGATACAGGCTGATAGACTTACTATTGAGCCTGTACACAGAGTGGGATACAGACTGATAGACTTACTATTGAGCCTGTACACAGAGTGGGATACAGGCTGATAGACTTACTATTGAGCCTGTACACAGAGTGGGATACAGGCTGATAGACTTACTATTGAGCCTGTACACAGAGTGGGATACAGGCTGATAGACTTACTATTGAGCCTGTACACAGAGTGGGTACAAGCTGATAGACTTTCTATTGAGCCTGTACACAGAGTGGGATACAGGCTGATAGACTTACTATTGAGCCTGTACACAGAGTGGGATACAGGCTGATAGACTTACTATTGAGCCTGTACACAGAGTGGGTACAAGCTGATAGACTTTCTATTGAGCCTGTACACAGAGTGGGATACAGGCTGATAGACTTACTATTGAGCCTGTACACAGAGTGGGATACAGGCTGATAGACTTTCTATTGAGCCTGTACACAGAGTGGGATACAGGCTTATAGACATACTATTGAGCCTGTACACAGAGTGGTATACAGGCTGATAGACTTACTATTGAGTCTGTACACAGAGTGGGATACAGACTGATAGACTTACTATTGAGCCTGTACACAGAGTGGGATACAGACTGATAGACTTTCTATTGAGCCTGTACACAGAGTGGGATACAGGCTGATAGACTTACTATTGAGCCTGTACACAGAGTGGGATACAGACTGATAGACTTTCTATTAAGCCTGTACACAGAGTGGGATACAGGCTGATAGACTTTCTATTGAGCCTGTACACAGAGTGGTATACAGGCTGGTAGACTTACTATTGAGCCTGTACACAGAGTGGGATACAGGCTGATAGACTTACTATTGAGCCTGTACACAGAGTGGTATACAGGCTGATAGACTTACTATTGAGCCTGTACACAGAGTGGGATACAGGCTGATAGACTTTCTATTGAGCCTGTACACAGAGTGGGATACAAGCTGATAGACTTACTATTGAACCTGTACACAGAGTGGGATACAGGCTGATATACTTTCTATTGAGCCTATACACAGAGTGGGATACAGACTGATAGACTTACTATTGAGCCTGTACATAGAGTGGGATACAGACTGATAGATTTTCTATTGAGTGTGTACACAGAATGGGATAAAGGCTGATATACTTACTATTGAGCCTCTACACAGAGTGGGAGACAGACTGATAGACTTTCTATTGAGCCTGTACACAGAGTGGGATACAGGCTGATAGACTTACTATTGAGCCTGTACACAGAGTGGGATACAGGCTGATAGACTTACTATTGAGCCTGTACACAGAGTGGGATACAGACTGATAGACTTACTATTGAGCCTGTACACAGAGTGGGATATAGACTGATAGACTTACTATTGAGCCTGTACACAGAGTGTTATATAGACTGATAGACATACTGTTGAGCCTGTACACAGAGTGTGATACAGGCTGATAGACTTATTATTGAGCCTGTACACAGAGTGGGATACAGTCTCATAGACTTACTATTGAGCCTCTACACAGAGTGGGATACAGGCTCATAGACTTACTATTGAGCCTGTACACAGAGTGGTATATAGACTGATAGACTTACTATTGAGCCTGTACACAGAGTGTGATACAAACTGATAGACTTACTATTGAGCCTGTACACAGAGTGTGATACAGACTGATAGACTTACTATTGAGCCTGTACACAGAGTGGGATACAGACTGATAGACTTACTATTGAGCCTGTACACAGAGTGGGATACAAGCTGATAGACTTACTATTGAGCCTGTACACAGAGTGGGATACAGACTGATAGACTTACTATTGAGCCTGTACACAGAGTGTGATACAGACTGATAGACTTACTATTGAGCCTGTACACAGAGTGGGATACAGACTGATAGACTTACTATTGAGCCTGTACACAGAGTGGGATACAAGCTGATAGACTTACTATTGAGTTTGTACACAGAGTGGGATACAGGCTGATAGACTTACTATTGAGCCTGTACACAGAGTGGGATACAGGCTGATAGACTTACTATTGAGCCTGTACACAGAGTGGGATACAGGCTGATAGACTTCCTATTGAGCCTGTACACAGAGTGGGATACAGGCTGATAGACTTACTATTGAGCCTGTACACAGAGTGGGATACAGGCTGATAGACTTACTATTGAGCCTGTACACAGAGTGGGATACAGGCTGATAGACTTACTATTGAGCCTGTACACAGAGTGGGTACAAGCTGATTGACTTTCTATTGAGCCTGTACACAGAGTGGGATACAGGCTGATAGACTTACTATTGAGCCTGTACACAGAGTGGGATACAGGCTGATAGACTTACTATTGAGCCTGTACACAGAGTGGGATACAGGCTGATATACTTTCTATTGAGCCTATACACAGAGTGGGATACAGACTGATAGACTTACTATTGAGCCTGTACATAGAGTGGGATACAGACTGATAGATTTTCTATTGAGTCTGTACACAGAGTGGGATAAAGGCTGATATACTTACTATTGAGCCTCTACACAGAGTGGGATACAGACTGATAGACTTACTATTGAGCCTGTACACAGAGTGGGATACAGGCTGATAGACTTACTATTGAGCCTGTACACAGAGTGGGATACAGACTGATAGACTTACTATTGAGCCTGTACACAGAGTGGGATACAGACTGATAGACTTACTATTGAGCCTGTACACAGAGTGGTATATAGACTGATAGACATACTGTTGAGCCTGTACACAGAGTGTGATACAGACTGATAGACATACTGTTGAGCCTGTACACAGAGTGTGATACAGGCTGATAGACTTACTATTGAGCCTGTACACAGAGTGGGATACAGTCTCATAGACTTACTATTGAGCCTCTACACAGAGTGGGATACAGGCTCATAGACTTACTATTGAGCCTGTACACAGAGTGGTATATAGATTGATAGACTTACTATTGAGCCTGAACACAGAGTGTGATACAGACTGATAGACTTACTATTGAGCCTGTACACAGAGTGTGATACAGACTGATAGACTTACTATTGAGCCTGTACACAGAGTGGGATACAGACTGAAAGACTTACTATTGAGCCTGTACACAGAGTGGGATACAAGGTGATAGACTTACTATTGAGCCTGTACACAGAGTGGGATACAGACTGATAGACTTACTATTGAGCCTGTACACAGAGTGTGATACAGACTGATAGACTTACTATTGAGCCTGTACACAGAGTGGGATACAGACTGATAGACTTACTATTGAGCCTGTACACAGAGTGGGATACAAGCTGATAGACTTACTATTGAGTTTGTACACAGAGTGGGATACAGGCTGATAGACTTACTATTGAGCCTGTACACAGAGTGGGATACAGGCTGATAGATGTACTATTGAGCCTGTACACAGAGTGGGATACAGGCTGATAGACTTACTATTGAGCCTTTACACAGAGTGGGATACAGGCTGATAGACTTACTATTGAGCCTGTACACAGAGTGGGATACAGGCTGACAGACTTACTATTGAGCCTGTACACAGAGTGGGATACAGGCTGATATACTTACTATTGAGCCTGTACACAGAGTGGGATACAGGCTGATAGACTTACTATTGAGCCTGTACAAAGAGTGGGATACAGACTGATAGACTTTCTATTGAGCCTGTACACAGAGTGGTATACAGGCTGATAGACTTACTATTGAGACTGTACACAGAGTGGGATACAGGCTGATAGACTTACTATTGAGCCTGTACACAGAGTGGGATACAGGCTGATAGACTTACTATTGAGCATGTACACAGAGTGGAATACAGTCTGATAGACATACTATTGAGCCTGTACACAGAGTGGGATACAGGCTGATAGACGTACTATTGAGCCTGTACACAGAGTGGGATACAGGCTGATAGACTTACTATTGAGCCTGTACACAGAGTGGGATACAGGCTGATAGACTTTCTATTGAGCCTGTACACAGAGTGGGATACAGGCTGATAGACTTACTATTGAGCCTGTACACAGAGTGGTATACAGGCTGATAGACTTACTATTGAGTCTGTACACAGAGTGGGATACAGACTGATAGACTTACTATTGAGCCTGTACACAGAGTGGGATACAGACTGATAGACTTTCTATTGAGCCTGTACACAGAGTGGGATACAGGCTGATAGACTTACTATTGAGCCTGTACGCAGAGTGGGTTACAGACTGATAGACTTACTATTGAGCCTGTACACAGAGTTGGATACAGACTGATAGACTTTCTATTAAGCCTGTACACAGAGTGCGATACAGACTGATAGACTTACTATTGAGCCTGTACACAGAGTGGGATACAGACTGATAGACTTTCTATTGAGCCTGTACACAGAGTGGTATACAGGCTGATAGACTTACTATTGAGCCTGTACACAGAGTGGGATACAGGCTGATAGACGTACTATTGAGCCTGTACACAGAGTGGGATACAGGCTGATAGACTTTCTATTGAGCCTCTACACAGAGTGGGATACAGGCTAATGGACTTACTATTGAGTCTGTACACAGAGTGGGATACAAGCTGATAGACTTACTATTGAGCCTCTACACAGAGTGGGATACAGACTGATAGACTTACTATTGAGCCTGTACACAGAGTGGGATACAGGCTGATAGACTTACTATTGAGCCTGTACACAGAGTGGGATACAGGCTGATAGACTTTCTATTGAGCCTGTACACAGAGTGGGATACAGGCTGATAGACTTACTATTGAGCCTGTACACAGAGTGGGATACAGGCTGATAGACTTTCTATTGAGCCTGTACACAGAGTGGGATACAGGCTGATAGACTTACTATTGAGTCTGTACACAGAGTGGGATAAAGGCTGATATACTTACTATTGAGCCTCTACACAGAGTGGGATACAGGCTGATAGACTTACTATTGAGCCTGTACACAGAGTGGGATACAGGCTGATAGACATACTATTGAGCCTGTACACAGAGTGGGATACCGGCTGATAGACTTACTATTGAGCCTGTACACAGAGTGGGATACAGGCTGATAGGCTTTCTATTGAGTATGCACACAGAGTGGGATACAGGCTGATAGACTTATTATTGAGCCTGTACACAGAGTGGGATACAGGCTGATAGACGTACTATTGAGCCTGTACACAGAGTGGGATACAGGCTGATAGACTTTCTATTGAGCCTGTACACAGAGTGGGATACAGGCTGATAGACTTACTATTGAGACTGTACACAGAGTGGGATACAGTCTGATAGGCTTTCTATTGAGTATGTACACAGAGTGGGATACAGGCTGAGAGACTTACTATTAAGCCTGTAGACAGAGTGGGATACAGGCTGATAGACGTACTATTGAGCCTCTACACAGAGTGGGATACAGGCTCATAGACTTACTAATGAGCCTGTACACAGAGCGGGATACAGACTGATAGACTTACTATTGAGCCTGTACACAGAGTTGGATACAGACTGATAGACTTACTATTGAGCCTCTACACAGAGTGGGATACAGGCTCATAGACTTACTAATGAGCCTGTACACAGAGCGGGATACAGACTGATAGACTTACTATTGAGCCTGTACACAGAGTGGTATATAGACTGATAGACTTACTATTGACCCTGTACACAGAGTGGGATACAGACTGGTAGACTTACTATTGAGCCTGTACAGAGAGTGGGATACAGACTGATAGACTTTCTATTGAGCCTGTACACAGAGTGGGATACAGGCTGATAGACTTACTATTGAGCCTGAACACAGAGTGGGTTACAGACTGATAGACTTACTATTGAGCCTGTACACAGAGTGGGATACAGGCTGATAGACTTACTATTGAGCCTGTACACAGAGTGGGATACAGGCTGATAGACTTTCTATTAAGCCTGCTCTCAGAGTGGGATACAGGCTGATAGACGTACTATTGAGCCTATACACAGAGTGGGATACAGGCTGATAGGCTTTCTATTGAGTATGTACACAGAGTGGGATACAGGCTGAGAGACTTACTATTAAGCCTGTAGACAGAGTGGGATACAGGCTGATAGACGTACTATTGAGCCTGTACACAGAGTGGGATACAGGCTGATAGACGTACTATTGAGCCTGTACACAGAGTGGGATACAGGCTGATAGACTTTCTATTGAGCCTGTACACAGAGTGGGATACAGGCTAATAGACTTACTATTGAGCCTGTACACAGAGTGGTATACAGGCTGATAGACTTACTATTGAGCCTGTACACAGAGTGGGATACAGGCTGATAGACTTAATATTGAGCCTGTACACTGAGTGGGATACAGACTGATAGACTTACTATTGAGCCTGTACACAGAGTGGGATACAGGCTGATAGACTTACTATTGAGCCTGTACACAGAGTGGGATACAGGCTGATATACGTACTATTGAGCCTGTACACAGAGTGGGATACAGGCTGATAGACTTACTATTGAGCCTGTACACAGAGTGGGATACAGGCTGATAGGCGTTCTATTGAGCCTGTACACAGAGTGGGATACAGGCTGATAGACTTTCTATTGATACTGTACACAGAGTGGGATACAGGCTGATAGACTTTCTATTGAGCCTGTAAACAGAGTGGGATACAGATTGATAGACTTACTATTGAGCCTGTACACAGAGTGGGATACAGGCTGATAGACTTACTATTGAGCCTGTACACAGAGTGGGATACAGGCTGATAGACTTACTATAGAGCCTGTACACAGAGTGGGATACAGATTGAAAGACTTACTATGGAGCCTGTACACAGAGTGGGATACAGGCTGATAGACTTACTATTGAGCCTATACACAGAGTGGGATACAGGCTGATATACGTACTATTGAGCCTGTACACAGAGTGGGATACAGGCTGATAGACTTACTATTGAGTCTGTACACAGAGTGGGATACAGACTGATAGACTTTCTATTGAGTCTGTACACAGAGTGGGATACAGGCTGATAGACTTACTATTGAGTCTGTACACAGAGTGGGATACAGATTGATAGACTTACTATTGAGCCTGTACACAAAGTGTGATACAGACTGATAGGCTTTCTATTGAGCCTGTACACAGAGTTGGATACAGACTGATAGACTTACTATTGAGCCTCTACACAGAGTGGGATACAGGCTCATAGACTTACTAATGAGCCTGTACACAGAGCAGGATACAGGCTGATAGACTTACTATTGACCCTGTACACAGAGTGGGATATAGACTGATAGACTTACTATTGAGCCTGTACAGAGAGTGGGATACAGACTGATAGACTTTCTATTGAGTCTGTACACAGAGTGGGATACAGGCTGATAGACTTACTATTGAGTCTGTACACAGAGTGGGATACAGATTGATAGACTTACTATTGAGCCTGTACACAAAGTGTGATACAGGCTGATAGGCTTTCTATTGAGCCTGTACACAGAGTTGGATACAGACTGATAGACTTACTATTGAGCCTCTACACAGAGTGGGATACAGGCTCATAGACTTACTAATGAGCCTGTACACAGAGCGGGATACAGGCTGATAGACTTACTATTGACCCTGTACACAGAGTGGGATACAGACTGATAGACTTACTATTGAGCCTGTACAGAGAGTGGGATACAGAATGATAGACTTTCTATTGAGCCTGTACACAGAGTGGGATACAGGCTGATAGACTTACTATTGAGCCTGAACACAGAGTGGGTTACAGACTGATAGACTTTCTATTAAGCCTGTACACAGAGTGGGATACAGACTGATAGACTTTCTATTGAGCCTGTACACAGAGTGGTATATAGACTGATAGACTTACTATTGAGCCTGTACACAGAGTGGGATACAGACTGATAGACTTTCTATTGAGCCTGTACACAGAGTGGGATACAGACTGATAGACTTACTATTGAGCCTGTACACAGAGTGGGATACAGGCTGATAGACTTACTATTGAGCCTGTACACAGAGTGGGATACAGGCTGATATACGTACTATTGAGCCTGTACACAGAGTGGGGTACAGGCTGATAGACTTTCTATTGAGCCTGTACACAGAGTGGGATACAGGCTGATAGACTTACTATTGAGTCTGTACACAGAGTGGGATACAGGCTGATAGACTTACTATTGAGTCTGTACACAGAGTGGGATACAGGCTGATAGACTTACTATTGAGCCTCTACACATAGTGGGATACAGACTGATAGACTTACTATTGAGCCTGTACACAGAGTGGGATACAGGCTGATAGACTTAGCATTGAGCCTGTACACAGAGTGGGATACAGGCTGATAGACTTACTATTGAGCCTGTACACAGAGTGGGATACAGGCTGATAGACTTACTATTGAGCCTGTACACAGAGTGGGATACAGACTGATAGACTTTCTATTGAGCCTGTACACAGAGTGGGATACAGACTGATAGACTTACTATTGAGCCTGTACACAGAGTGGGATACAGACTGATAGACTTTCTATTGAGCCTGTACACAGAGTGGTATACAGGCTGATAGACTTACTATTGAGCCTGTACACAGAGTGGGATACAGGCTGATAGACTTACTATTGAGCCTGTAAACAGAGTGGGATACAGACTGATAGACTTACTATTGAGCCTTTACACAGAGTGGGATACAGGCTGATAGACTTACTATTGAGCCTGTACACAGAGTGGGATACAGTCTCATAGACTTACTATTGAGCCTCTACACAGAGTGGGATACAGGCTCATAGACTTACTATTGAGCCTGTACACAGAGTGGTATATAGACTGATAGACTTACTATTGAGCCTGTACACAGAGTGTGATACAGACTGATAGACTTACTATTGAGCCTGTACACAGAGTGTGATACAGACTGATAGACTTACTATTGAGCCTGTACACAGAGTGGGATACAGACTGATAGACTTACTATTGAGCCTGTACACAGAGTGGGATACAAGCTGATAGACTTACTATTGAGCCTGTACACAGAGTGGGATACAGACTGATAGACTTACTATTGAGCCTGTACACAGAGTGTGATACAGACTGATAGACTTACTATTGAGCCTGTACACAGAGTGGGATACAGACTGATAGACTTACTATTGAGCCTGTACACAGAGTGGGATACAAGCTGATAGACTTACTATTGAGTTTGTACACAGAGTGGGATACAGGCTGATAGACTTACTATTGAGCCTGTACACAGAGTGGGATACAGGCTGATAGACTTACTATTGAGCCTGTACACAGAGTGGGATACAGGCTGATAGACTTACTATTGAGCCTTTACACAGAGTGGGATACAGGCTGATAGACTTACTATTGAGCCTGTACACAGAGTGGGATACAGGCTGACAGACTTACTATTGAGCCTGTACACAGAGTGGGATACAGGCTGATAGACTTACTATTGAGCCTGTACACAGAGTGGGATACAGGCTGATAGACTTACTATTGAGCCTGTACACAGAGTGGGTAAAAGCTGATTGACTTTCTATTGAGCCTGTACACAGAGTGGGATACAGGCTGATAGACTTACTATTGAGCCTGTACACAGAGTGGGATACAGGCTGATAGACTTACTATTGAGCCTGTACACAGAGTGGGATACAGGCTGATATACTTTCTATTGAGCCTATACACAGAGTGGGATACAGACTGATAGACTTACTATTGAGCCTGTACATAGAGTGGGATACAGACTGATAGATTTTCTATTGAGTCTGTACACAGAGTGGGATAAAGGCTGATATACTTACTATTGAGCCTCTACACAGAGTGGGATACAGACTGATAGACTTACTATTGAGCCTGTACACAGAGTGGGATACAGGCTGATAGACTTACTATTGAGCCTGTACACAGAGTGGGATACAGACTGATAGACTTACTATTGAGCCTGTACACAGAGTGGGATACAGACTGATAGACTTACTATTGAGCCTGTACACAGAGTGGTATATAGACTGATAGACATACTGTTGAGCCTGTACACAGAGTGTGATACAGACTGATAGACATACTGTTGAGCCTGTACACAGAGTGTGATACAGGCTGATAGACTTACTATTGAGCCTGTACACAGAGTGGGATACAGTCTCATAGACTTACTATTGAGCCTCTACACAGAGTGGGATACAGGCTCATAGACTTACTATTGAGCCTGTACACAGAGTGGTATATAGATTGATAGACTTACTATTGAGCCTGTACACAGAGTGTGATACAGACTGATAGACTTACTATTGAGCCTGTACACAGAGTGGGATACAGACTGAAAGACTTACTATTGAGCCTGTACACAGAGTGGGATACAAGCTGATAGACTTACTATTGAGCCTGTACACAGAGTGGGATACAGACTGATAGACTTACTATTGAGCCTGTACACAGAGTGTGATACAGACTGATAGACTTACTATTGAGCCTGTACACAGAGTGGGATACAGACTGATAGACTTACTATTGAGCCTGTACACAGAGTGGGATACAAGCTGATAGACTTACTATTGAGTTTGTACACAGAGTGGGATACAGGCTGATAGACTTACTATTGAGCCTGTACACAGAGTGGGATACAGGCTGATAGATGTACTATTGAGCCTGTACACAGAGTGGGATACAGGCTGATAGACTTACTATTGAGCCTTTACACAGAGTGGGATACAGGCTGATAGACTTACTATTGAGCCTGTACACAGAGTGGGATACAGGCTGACAGACTTACTATTGAGCCTGTACACAGAGTGGGATACAGGCTGATATACTTACTATTGAGCCTGTACACAGAGTGGGATACAGGCTGATAGACTTACTATTGAGCCTGTACAAAGAGTGGGATACAGACTGATAGATTTTCTATTGAGCCTGTACACAGAGTGGTATACAGGCTGATAGACTTACTATTGAGACTGTACACAGAGTGGGATACAGGCTGATAGACTTACTATTGAGCCTGTACACAGAGTGGGATACAGGCTGATAGACTTACTATTGAGCATGTACACAGAGTGGAATACAGTCTGATAGACATACTATTGAGCCTGTACACAGAGTGGGATACAGGCTGATAGACTTACTATTGAGCCTGTACACAGAGTGGGATACAGGCTCATAGACTTTCTATTGAGCCTGTACACAGAGTGGGATACAGGCTGATAGACTTACTATTGAGCCTGTACACAGAGTGGTATACAGGCTGATAGACTTACTATTGAGTCTGTACACAGAGTGGGATACAGACTGATAGACTTACTATTGAGCCTGTACACAGAGTGGGATACAGACTGATAGACTTTCTATTGAGCCTGTACACAGAGTGGGATACAGGCTGATAGACTTACTATTGAGCCTGTATGCAGAGTGGGTTACAGACTGATAGACTTACTATTGAGCCTGTACACAGAGTTGGATACAGACTGATAGACTTTCTATTAAGCCTGTACACAGAGTGCGATACAGACTGATAGACTTACTATTGAGCCTGTACACAGAGTGGGATACAGACTGATAGACTTTCTATTGAGCCTGTACACAGAGTGGTATACAGGCTGATAGACTTACTATTGAGCCTGTACACAGAGTGGGATACAGGCTGATAGACGTACTATTGAGCCTGTACACAGAGTGGGATACAGGCTGATAGACTTTCTATTGAGCCTCTACACAGAGTGGGATACAGGCTAATGGACTTACTATTGAGTCTGTACACAGATTGGGACACAAGCTGATAGACTTACTATTGAGCCTCTACACAGAGTGGGATACAGACTGATAGACTTACTATTGAGCCTGTACACAGAGTGGGATACAGGCTGATAGACTTACTATTGAGCCTGTACACAGAGTGGGATACAGGCTGATAGACTTTCTATTGAGCCTGTACACAGAGTGGGATACAGGCTGATACACTTACTATTGAGCCTGTACACAGAGTGGGATACAGGCTGATAGACTTTCTATTGAGCCTGTACACAGAGTGGGATATAGACTGATAGACTTACTATTGAGCCTGTACAGAGAGTGGGATACAGACTGATAGACTTTCTATTGAGTCTGTACACAGAGTGGGATACAGGCTGATAGACTTACTATTGAGTCTGTACACAGAGTGGGATACAGATTGATAGACTTACTATTGAGCCTGTACACAAAGTGTGATACAGGCTGATAGGCTTTCTATTGAGCCTGTACACAGAGTTGGATACAGACTGATAGACTTACTATTGAGCCTCTACACAGAGTGGGATACAGGCTCATAGACTTACTAATGAGCCTGTACACAGAGCGGGATACAGGCTGATAGACTTACTATTGACCCTGTACACAGAGTGGGATACAGACTGATAGACTTACTATTGAGCCTGTACAGAGAGTGGGATACAGAATGATAGACTTTCTATTGAGCCTGTACACAGAGTGGGATACAGGCTGATAGACTTACTATTGAGCCTGAACACAGAGTGGGTTACAGACTGATAGACTTTCTATTAAGCCTGTACACAGAGTGGGATACAGACTGATAGACTTTCTATTGAGCCTGTACACAGAGTGGTATATAGACTGATAGACTTACTATTGAGCCTGTACACAGAGTGGGATACAGACTGATAGACTTTCTATTGAGCCTGTACACAGAGTGGGATACAGACTGATAGACTTACTATTGAGCCTGTACACAGAGTGGGATACAGGCTGATAGACTTACTATTGAGCCTGTACACAGAGTGGGATACAGGCTGATATACGTACTATTGAGCCTGTACACAGAGTGGGGTACAGGCTGATAGACTTTCTATTGAGCCTGTACACAGAGTGGGATACAGGCTGATAGACTTACTATTGAGTCTGTACACAGAGTGGGATACAGGCTGATAGACTTACTATTGAGTCTGTACACAGAGTGGGATACAGGCTGATAGACTTACTATTGAGCCTCTACACATAGTGGGATACAGACTGATAGACTTACTATTGAGCCTGTACACAGAGTGGGATACAGGCTGATAGACTTAGCATTGAGCCTGTACACAGAGTGGGATACAGGCTGATAGACTTACTATTGAGCCTGTACACAGAGTGGGATACAGGCTGATAGACTTACTATTGAGCCTGTACACAGAGTGGGATACAGACTGATAGACTTTCTATTGAGCCTGTACACAGAGTGGGATACAGACTGATAGACTTACTATTGAGCCTGTACACAGAGTGGGATACAGACTGATAGACTTTCTATTGAGCCTGTACACAGAGTGGTATACAGGCTGATAGACTTACTATTGAGCCTGTACACAGAGTGGGATACAGGCTGATAGACTTACTATTGAGCCTGTAAACAGAGTGGGATACAGACTGATAGACTTACTATTGAGCCTTTACACAGAGTGGGATACAGGCTGATAGACTTACTATTGAGCCTGTACACAGAGTGGGATACAGTCTCATAGACTTACTATTGAGCCTCTACACAGAGTGGGATACAGGCTCATAGACTTACTATTGAGCCTGTACACAGAGTGGTATATAGACTGATAGACTTACTATTGAGCCTGTACACAGAGTGTGATACAGACTGATAGACTTACTATTGAGCCTGTACACAGAGTGTGATACAGACTGATAGACTTACTATTGAGCCTGTACACAGAGTGGGATACAGACTGATAGACTTACTATTGAGCCTGTACACAGAGTGGGATACAAGCTGATAGACTTACTATTGAGCCTGTACACAGAGTGGGATACAGACTGATAGACTTACTATTGAGCCTGTACACAGAGTGTGATACAGACTGATAGACTTACTATTGAGCCTGTACACAGAGTGGGATACAGACTGATAGACTTACTATTGAGCCTGTACACAGAGTGGGATACAAGCTGATAGACTTACTATTGAGTTTGTACACAGAGTGGGATACAGGCTGATAGACTTACTATTGAGCCTGTACACAGAGTGGGATACAGGCTGATAGACTTACTATTGAGCCTGTACACAGAGTGGGATACAGGCTGATAGACTTACTATTGAGCCTTTACACAGAGTGGGATACAGGCTGATAGACTTACTATTGAGCCTGTACACAGAGTGGGATACAGGCTGACAGACTTACTATTGAGCCTGTACACAGAGTGGGATACAGGCTGATAGACTTACTATTGAGCCTGTACACAGAGTGGGTAAAAGCTGATTGACTTTCTATTGAGCCTGTACACAGAGTGGGATACAGGCTGATAGACTTACTATTGAGCCTGTACACAGAGTGGGATACAGGCTGATAGACTTACTATTGAGCCTGTACACAGAGTGGGATACAGGCTGATATACTTTCTATTGAGCCTATACACAGAGTGGGATACAGACTGATAGACTTACTATTGAGCCTGTACATAGAGTGGGATACAGACTGATAGATTTTCTATTGAGTCTGTACACAGAGTGGGATAAAGGCTGATATACTTACTATTGAGCCTCTACACAGAGTGGGATACAGACTGATAGACTTACTATTGAGCCTGTACACAGAGTGGGATACAGGCTGATAGACTTACTATTGAGCCTGTACACAGAGTGGGATACAGACTGATAGACTTACTATTGAGCCTGTACACAGAGTGGGATACAGACTGATAGACTTACTATTGAGCCTGTACACAGAGTGGTATATAGACTGATAGACATACTGTTGAGCCTGTACACAGAGTGTGATACAGACTGATAGACATACTGTTGAGCCTGTACACAGAGTGTGATACAGGCTGATAGACTTACTATTGAGCCTGTACACAGAGTGGGATACAGTCTCATAGACTTACTATTGAGCCTCTACACAGAGTGGGATACAGGCTCATAGACTTACTATTGAGCCTGTACACAGAGTGGTATATAGATTGATAGACTTACTATTGAGCCTGTACACAGAGTGTGATACAGACTGATAGACTTACTATTGAGCCTGTACACAGAGTGGGATACAGACTGAAAGACTTACTATTGAGCCTGTACACAGAGTGGGATACAAGCTGATAGACTTACTATTGAGCCTGTACACAGAGTGGGATACAGACTGATAGACTTACTATTGAGCCTGTACACAGAGTGTGATACAGACTGATAGACTTACTATTGAGCCTGTACACAGAGTGGGATACAGACTGATAGACTTACTATTGAGCCTGTACACAGAGTGGGATACAAGCTGATAGACTTACTATTGAGTTTGTACACAGAGTGGGATACAGGCTGATAGACTTACTATTGAGCCTGTACACAGAGTGGGATACAGGCTGATAGATGTACTATTGAGCCTGTACACAGAGTGGGATACAGGCTGATAGACTTACTATTGAGCCTTTACACAGAGTGGGATACAGGCTGATAGACTTACTATTGAGCCTGTACACAGAGTGGGATACAGGCTGACAGACTTACTATTGAGCCTGTACACAGAGTGGGATACAGGCTGATATACTTACTATTGAGCCTGTACACAGAGTGGGATACAGGCTGATAGACTTACTATTGAGCCTGTACAAAGAGTGGGATACAGACTGATAGACTTTCTATTGAGCCTGTACACAGAGTGGTATACAGGCTGATAGACTTACTATTGAGACTGTACACAGAGTGGGATACAGGCTGATAGACTTACTATTGAGCCTGTACACAGAGTGGGATACAGGCTGATAGACTTACTATTGAGCATGTACACAGAGTGGAATACAGTCTGATAGACATACTATTGAGCCTGTACACAGAGTGGGATACAGGCTGATAGACTTACTATTGAGCCTGTACACAGAGTGGGATACAGGCTCATAGACTTTCTATTGAGCCTGTACACAGAGTGGGATACAGGCTGATAGACTTACTATTGAGCCTGTACACAGAGTGGTATACAGGCTGATAGACTTACTATTGAGTCTGTACACAGAGTGGGATACAGACTGATAGACTTACTATTGAGCCTGTACACAGAGTGGGATACAGACTGATAGACTTTCTATTGAGCCTGTACACAGAGTGGGATACAGGCTGATAGACTTACTATTGAGCCTGTATGCAGAGTGGGTTACAGACTGATAGACTTACTATTGAGCCTGTACACAGAGTTGGATACAGACTGATAGACTTTCTATTAAGCCTGTACACAGAGTGCGATACAGACTGATAGACTTACTATTGAGTCTGTACACAGAGTGGGATACAGGCTGATAGACTTACTATTGAGTCTGTACACAGAGTGGGATACAGGCTGATAGACTTACTATTGAGCCTCTACACATAGTGGGATACAGACTGATAGACTTACTATTGAGCCTGTACACAGAGTGGGATACAGGCTGATAGACTTAGCATTGAGCCTGTACACAGAGTGGGATACAGGCTGATAGACTTACTATTGAGCCTGTACACAGAGTGGGATACAGGCTGATAGACTTACTATTGAGCCTGTACACAGAGTGGGATACAGACTGATAGACTTTCTATTGAGCCTGTACACAGAGTGGGATACAGACTGATAGACTTACTATTGAGCCTGTACACAGAGTGGGATACAGACTGATAGACTTTCTATTGAGCCTGTACACAGAGTGGTATACAGGCTGATAGACTTACTATTGAGCCTGTACACAGAGTGGGATACAGGCTGATAGACTTACTATTGAGCCTGTAAACAGAGTGGGATACAGACTGATAGACTTACTATTGAGCCTTTACACAGAGTGGGATACAGGCTGATAGACTTACTATTGAGCCTGTACACAGAGTGGGATACAGTCTCATAGACTTACTATTGAGCCTCTACACAGAGTGGGATACAGGCTCATAGACTTACTATTGAGCCTGTACACAGAGTGGTATATAGACTGATAGACTTACTATTGAGCCTGTACACAGAGTGTGATACAGACTGATAGACTTACTATTGAGCCTGTACACAGAGTGTGATACAGACTGATAGACTTACTATTGAGCCTGTACACAGAGTGGGATACAGACTGATAGACTTACTATTGAGCCTGTACACAGAGTGGGATACAAGCTGATAGACTTACTATTGAGCCTGTACACAGAGTGGGATACAGACTGATAGACTTACTATTGAGCCTGTACACAGAGTGTGATACAGACTGATAGACTTACTATTGAGCCTGTACACAGAGTGGGATACAGACTGATAGACTTACTATTGAGCCTGTACACAGAGTGGGATACAAGCTGATAGACTTACTATTGAGTTTGTACACAGAGTGGGATACAGGCTGATAGACTTACTATTGAGCCTGTACACAGAGTGGGATACAGGCTGATAGACTTACTATTGAGCCTGTACACAGAGTGGGATACAGGCTGATAGACTTACTATTGAGCCTTTACACAGAGTGGGATACAGGCTGATAGACTTACTATTGAGCCTGTACACAGAGTGGGATACAGGCTGACAGACTTACTATTGAGCCTGTACACAGAGTGGGATACAGGCTGATAGACTTACTATTGAGCCTGTACACAGAGTGGGATACAGGCTGATAGACTTACTATTGAGCCTGTACACAGAGTGGGTAAAAGCTGATTGACTTTCTATTGAGCCTGTACACAGAGTGGGATACAGGCTGATAGACTTACTATTGAGCCTGTACACAGAGTGGGATACAGGCTGATAGACTTACTATTGAGCCTGTACACAGAGTGGGATACAGGCTGATATACTTTCTATTGAGCCTATACACAGAGTGGGATACAGACTGATAGACTTACTATTGAGCCTGTACATAGAGTGGGATACAGACTGATAGATTTTCTATTGAGTCTGTACACAGAGTGGGATAAAGGCTGATATACTTACTATTGAGCCTCTACACAGAGTGGGATACAGACTGATAGACTTACTATTGAGCCTGTACACAGAGTGGGATACAGGGTGATAGACTTACTATTGAGCCTGTACACAGAGTGGGATACAGACTGATAGACTTACTATTGAGCCTGTACACAGAGTGGGATACAGACTGATAGACTTACTATTGAGCCTGTACACAGAGTGGTATATAGACTGATAGACATACTGTTGAGCCTGTACACAGAGTGTGATACAGACTGATAGACATACTGTTGAGCCTGTACACAGAGTGTGATACAGGCTGATAGACTTACTATTGAGCCTGTACACAGAGTGGGATACAGTCTCATAGACTTACTATTGAGCCTCTACACAGAGTGGGATACAGGCTCATAGACTTACTATTGAGCCTGTACACAGAGTGGTATATAGATTGATAGACTTACTATTGAGCCTGTACACAGAGTGTGATACAGACTGAAAGACTTACTATTGAGCCTGTACACAGAGTGGGATACAAGCTGATAGACTTACTATTGAGCCTGTACACAGAGTGGGATACAGACTGATAGACTTACTATTGAGCCTGTACACAGAGTGTGATACAGACTGATAGACTTACTATTGAGCCTGTACACAGAGTGGGATACAGACTGATAGACTTACTATTGAGCCTGTACACAGAGTGGGATACAAGCTGATAGACTTACTATTGAGTTTGTACACAGAGTGGGATACAGGCTGATAGACTTACTATTGAGCCTGTACACAGAGTGGGATACAGGCTGATAGATGTACTATTGAGCCTGTACACAGAGTGGGATACAGGCTGATAGACTTACTATTGAGCCTTTACACAGAGTGGGATACAGGCTGATAGACTTACTATTGAGCCTGTACACAGAGTGGGATACAGGCTGACAGACTTACTATTGAGCCTGTACACAGAGTGGGATACAGGCTGATATACTTACTATTGAGCCTGTACACAGAGTGGGATACAGGCTGATAGACTTACTATTGAGCCTGTACAAAGAGTGGGATACAGACTGATAGACTTTCTATTGAGCCTGTACACAGAGTGGTATACAGGCTGATAGACTTACTATTGAGACTGTACACAGAGTGGGATACAGGCTGATAGACTTACTATTGAGCCTGTACACAGAGTGGGATACAGGCTGATAGACTTACTATTGAGCATGTACACAGAGTGGAACACAGTCTGATAGACATACTATTGAGCCTGTACACAGAGTGGGATACAGGCTGATAGACTTACTATTGAGCCTGTACACAGAGTGGGATACAGGCTCATAGACTTTCTATTGAGCCTGTACACAGAGTGGGATACAGGCTGATAGACTTACTATTGAGCCTGTACACAGAGTGGTATACAGGCTGATAGACTTACTATTGAGTCTGTACACAGAGTGGGATACAGACTGATAGACTTACTATTGAGCCTGTACACAGAGTGGGATACAGACTGATAGACTTTCTATTGAGCCTGTACACAGAGTGGGATACAGGCTGATAGACTTACTATTGAGCCTGTATGCAGAGTGGGTTACAGACTGATAGACTTACTATTGAGCCTGTACACAGAGTTGGATACAGACTGATAGACTTTCTATTAAGCCTGTACACAGAGTGCGATACAGACTGATAGACTTACTATTGAGCCTGTACACAGAGTGGGATACAGACTGATAGACTTTCTATTGAGCCTGTACACAGAGTGGTATACAGGCTGATAGACTTACTATTGAGCCTGTACACAGAGTGGGATACAGGCTGATAGACGTACTATTGAGCCTGTACACAGAGTGGGATACAGGCTGATAGACTTTCTATTGAGCCTCTACACAGAGTGGGATACAGGCTAATGGACTTACTATTGAGTCTGTACACAGATTGGGACACAAGCTGATAGACTTACTATTGAGCCTCTACACAGAGTGGGATACAGACTGATAGACTTACTATTGAGCCTGTACACAGAGTGGGATACAGGCTGATAGACTTACTATTGAGCCTGTACACAGAGTGGGATACAGGCTGATAGACTTTCTATTGAGCCTGTACACAGAGTGGGATACAGGCTGATACACTTACTATTGAGCCTGTACACAGAGTGGGATACAGGCTGATAGACTTTCTATTGAGCCTGTACACAGAGTGGGATATAGACTGATAGACTTACTATTGAGCCTGTACAGAGAGTGGGATACAGACTGATAGACTTTCTATTGAGTCTGTACACAGAGTGGGATACAGGCTGATAGACTTACTATTGAGTCTGTACACAGAGTGGGATACAGATTGATAGACTTACTATTGAGCCTGTACACAAAGTGTGATACAGGCTGATAGGCTTTCTATTGAGCCTGTACACAGAGTTGGATACAGACTGATAGACTTACTATTGAGCCTCTACACAGAGTGGGATACAGGCTCATAGACTTACTAATGAGCCTGTACACAGAGCGGGATACAGGCTGATAGACTTACTATTGACCCTGTACACAGAGTGGGATACAGACTGATAGACTTACTATTGAGCCTGTACAGAGAGTGGGATACAGAATGATAGACTTTCTATTGAGCCTGTACACAGAGTGGGATACAGGCTGATAGACTTACTATTGAGCCTGAACACAGAGTGGGTTACAGACTGATAGACTTTCTATTAAGCCTGTACACAGAGTGGGATACAGACTGATAGACTTTCTATTGAGCCTGTACACAGAGTGGTATATAGACTGATAGACTTACTATTGAGCCTGTACACAGAGTGGGATACAGACTGATAGACTTTCTATTGAGCCTGTACACAGAGTGGGATACAGACTGATAGACTTACTATTGAGCCTGTACACAGAGTGGGATACAGGCTGATAGACTTACTATTGAGCCTGTACACAGAGTGGGATACAGGCTGATATACGTACTATTGAGCCTGTACACAGAGTGGGGTACAGGCTGATAGACTTTCTATTGAGCCTGTACACAGAGTGGGATACAGGCTGATAGACTTACTATTGAGTCTGTACACAGAGTGGGATACAGGCTGATAGACTTACTATTGAGTCTGTACACAGAGTGGGATACAGGCTGATAGACTTACTATTGAGCCTCTACACATAGTGGGATACAGACTGATAGACTTACTATTGAGCCTGTACACAGAGTGGGATACAGGCTGATAGACTTAGCATTGAGCCTGTACACAGAGTGGGATACAGGCTGATAGACTTACTATTGAGCCTGTACACAGAGTGGGATACAGGCTGATAGACTTACTATTGAGCCTGTACACAGAGTGGGATACAGACTGATAGACTTTCTATTGAGCCTGTACACAGAGTGGGATACAGACTGATAGACTTACTATTGAGCCTGTACACAGAGTGGGATACAGACTGATAGACTTTCTATTGAGCCTGTACACAGAGTGGTATACAGGCTGATAGACTTACTATTGAGCCTGTACACAGAGTGGGATACAGGCTGATAGACTTACTATTGAGCCTGTAAACAGAGTGGGATACAGACTGATAGACTTACTATTGAGCCTTTACACAGAGTGGGATACAGGCTGATAGACTTACTATTGAGCCTGTACACAGAGTGGGATACAGTCTCATAGACTTACTATTGAGCCTCTACACAGAGTGGGATACAGGCTCATAGACTTACTATTGAGCCTGTACACAGAGTGGTATATAGACTGATAGACTTACTATTGAGCCTGTACACAGAGTGTGATACAGACTGATAGACTTACTATTGAGCCTGTACACAGAGTGTGATACAGACTGATAGACTTACTATTGAGCCTGTACACAGAGTGGGATACAGACTGATAGACTTACTATTGAGCCTGTACACAGAGTGGGATACAAGCTGATAGACTTACTATTGAGCCTGTACACAGAGTGGGATACAGACTGATAGACTTACTATTGAGCCTGTACACAGAGTGTGATACAGACTGATAGACTTACTATTGAGCCTGTACACAGAGTGGGATACAGACTGATAGACTTACTATTGAGCCTGTACACAGAGTGGGATACAAGCTGATAGACTTACTATTGAGTTTGTACACAGAGTGGGATACAGGCTGATAGACTTACTATTGAGCCTGTACACAGAGTGGGATACAGGCTGATAGACTTACTATTGAGCCTGTACACAGAGTGGGATACAGGCTGATAGACTTACTATTGAGCCTTTACACAGAGTGGGATACAGGCTGATAGACTTACTATTGAGCCTGTACACAGAGTGGGATACAGGCTGACAGACTTACTATTGAGCCTGTACACAGAGTGGGATACAGGCTGATAGACTTACTATTGAGCCTGTACACAGAGTGGGATACAGGCTGATAGACTTACTATTGAGCCTGTACACAGAGTGGGTAAAAGCTGATTGACTTTCTATTGAGCCTGTACACAGAGTGGGATACAGGCTGATAGACTTACTATTGAGCCTGTACACAGAGTGGGATACAGGCTGATAGACTTACTATTGAGCCTGTACACAGAGTGGGATACAGGCTGATATACTTTCTATTGAGCCTATACACAGAGTGGGATACAGACTGATAGACTTACTATTGAGCCTGTACATAGAGTGGGATACAGACTGATAGATTTTCTTTTGAGTCTGTACACAGAGTGGGATAAAGGCTGATATACTTACTATTGAGCCTCTACACAGAGTGGGATACAGACTGATAGACTTACTATTGAGCCTGTACACAGAGTGGGATACAGGCTGATAGACTTACTATTGAGCCTGTACACAGAGTGGGATACAGACTGATAGACTTACTATTGAGCCTGTACACAGAGTGGGATACAGACTGATAGACTTACTATTGAGCCTGTACACAGAGTGGTATATAGACTGATAGACATACTGTTGAGCCTGTACACAGAGTGTGATACAGACTGATAGACATACTGTTGAGCCTGTACACAGAGTGTGATACAGGCTGATAGACTTACTATTGAGCCTGTACACAGAGTGGGATACAGTCTCATAGACTTACTATTGAGCCTCTACACAGAGTGGGATACAGGCTCATAGACTTACTATTGAGCCTGTACACAGAGTGGTATATAGATTGATAGACTTACTATTGAGCCTGTACACAGAGTGTGATACAGACTGATAGACTTACTATTGAGCCTGTACACAGAGTGGGATACAGACTGAAAGACTTACTATTGAGCCTGTACACAGAGTGGGATACAAGCTGATAGACTTACTATTGAGCCTGTACACAGAGTGGGATACAGACTGATAGACTTACTATTGAGCCTGTACACAGAGTGTGATACAGACTGATAGACTTACTATTGAGCCTGTACACAGAGTGGGATACAGACTGATAGACTTACTATTGAGCCTGTACACAGAGTGGGATACAAGCTGATAGACTTACTATTGAGTTTGTACACAGAGTGGAATACAGGCTGATAGACTTACTATTGAGCCTGTACACAGAGTGGGATACAGGCTGATAGATGTACTATTGAGCCTGTACACAGAGTGGGATACAGGCTGATAGACTTACTATTGAGCCTTTACACAGAGTGGGATACAGGCTGATAGACTTACTATTGAGCCTGTACACAGAGTGGGATACAGGCTGACAGACTTACTATTGAGCCTGTACACAGAGTGGGATACAGGCTGATATACTTACTATTGAGCCTGTACACAGAGTGGGATACAGGCTGATAGACTTACTATTGAGCCTGTACAAAGAGTGGGATACAGACTGATAGACTTTCTATTGAGCCTGTACACAGAGTGGTATACAGGCTGATAGACTTACTATTGAGACTGTACACAGAGTGGGATACAGGCTGATAGACTTACTATTGAGCCTGTACACAGATTGGGATACAGGCTGATAGACTTACTATTGAGCATGTACACAGAGTGGAATACAGTCTGATAGACATACTATTGAGCCTGTACACAGAGTGGGATACAGGCTGATAGACTTACTATTGAGCCTGTACACAGAGTGGGATACAGGCTCATAGACTTTCTATTGAGCCTGTACACAGAGTGGGATACAGGCTGATAGACTTACTATTGAGCCTGTACACAGAGTGGTATACAGGCTGATAGACTTACTATTGAGTCTGTACACAGAGTGGGATACAGACTGATAGACTTACTATTGAGCCTGTACACAGAGTGGGATACAGACTGATAGACTTTCTATTGAGCCTGTACACAGAGTGGGATACAGGCTGATAGACTTACTATTGAGCCTGTATGCAGAGTGGGTTACAGACTGATAGACTTACTATTGAGCCTGTACACAGAGTTGGATACAGACTGATAGACTTTCTATTAAGCCTGTACACAGAGTGCGATACAGACTGATAGACTTACTATTGAGCCTGTACACAGAGTGGGATACAGACTGATAGACTTTCTATTGAGCCTGTACACAGAGTGGTATACAGGCTGATAGACTTACTATTGAGCCTGTACACAGAGTGGGATACAGGCTGATAGACGTACTATTGAGCCTGTACACAGAGTGGGATACAGGCTGATAGACTTTCTATTGAGCCTCTACACAGAGTGGGATACAGGCTAATGGACTTACTATTGAGTCTGTACACAGATTGGGACACAAGCTGATAGACTTACTATTGAGCCTCTACACAGAGTGGGATACAGACTGATAGACTTACTATTGAGCCTGTACACAGAGTGGGATACAGGCTGATAGACTTACTATTGAGCCTGTACACAGAGTGGGATACAGGCTGATAGACTTTCTATTGAGCCTGTACACAGAGTGGGATACAGGCTGATACACTTACTATTGAGCCTGTACACAGAGTGGGATACAGGCTGATAGACTTTCTATTGAGCCTGTACACAGAGTGGGATACAGGCTGATAGACTTACTATTGAGTCTGTACACAGAGTGGGATAAAGGCTGATATACTTACTATTGAGCCTCTACACAGAGTGGGATACAGGCTGATAGACTTACTATTGAGCCTGTACACAGAGTGGGATACAGGCTGATAGACATACTATTGAGCCTGTACACAGAGTGGGATACCGGCTGATAGACTTACTATTGAGCCTGTACACAGAGTGGGATACAGGCTGATAGACTTACTATTGAGCCTGTACACAGAGTGGGATACAGGCTGATAGGCTTTCTATTGAGTATGCACACAGAGTGGGATACAGGCTGATAGACTTATTATTGAGCCTGTACACAGAGTGGGATACAGGCTGATAGACGTACTATTGAGCCTGTACACAGAGTGGGATACAGGCTGATAGACTTTCTATTGAGCCTGTACACAGAGTGGGATACAGGCTGATAGACTTACTATTGAGACTGTACACAGAGTGGGATACAGTCTGATAGGCTTTCTATTGAGTATGTACACAGAGTGGGATACAGGCTGAGGGACTTACTATTAAGCCTGTAGACAGAGTGGGATACAGGCTGATAGACGTACTATTGAGCCTCTACACAGAGTGGGATACAGGCTCATAGACTTACTAATGAGCCTGTACACAGAGCGGGATACAGACTGATAGACTTACTATTGAGCCTGTACACAGAGTTGGATACAGACTGATAGACTTACTATTGAGCCTCTACACAGAGTGGGATACAGGCTCATAGACTTACTAATGAGCCTGTACACAGAGCGGGATACAGACTGATAGACTTACTATTGAGCCTGTACACAGAGTGGTATATAGACTGATAGACTTACTATTGACCCTGTACACAGAGTGGGATACAGACTGGTAGACTTACTATTGAGCCTGTACAGAGAGTGGGATACAGACTGATAGACTTTCTATTGAGCCTGTACACAGAGTGGGATACAGGCTGATAGACTTACTATTGAGCCTGAACACAGAGTGGGTTACAGACTGATAGACTTACTATTGAGCCTGTACACAGAGTGGGATACAGGCTGATAGACTTACTATTGAGCCTGTACACAGAGTGGGATACAGGCTGATAGACTTTCTATTAAGCCTGCTCTCAGAGTGGGATACAGGCTGATAGACGTACTATTGAGCCTGTACACAGAGTGGGATACAGGCTGATAGGCTTTCTATTGAGTATGTACACAGAGTGGGATACAGGCTGAGAGACTTACTATTAAGCCTGTAGACAGAGTGGGATACAGGCTGATAGACGTACTATTGAGCCTGTACACAGAGTGGGATACAGGCTGATAGACGTACTATTGAGCCTGTACACAGAGTGGGATACAGGCTGATAGACTTTCTATTGAGCCTGTACACAGAGTGGGATACAGGCTAATAGACTTACTATTGAGCCTGTACACAGAGTGGTATACAGGCTGATAGACTTACTATTGAGCCTGTACACAGAGTGGGATACAGGCTGATAGACTTAATATTGAGCCTGTACACTGAGTGGGATACAGACTGATAGACTTACTATTGAGCCTGTACACAGAGTGGGATACAGGCTGATAGACTTACTATTGAGCCTGTACACAGAGTGGGATACAGGCTGATATACGTACTATTGAGCCTGTACACAGAGTGGGATACAGGCTGATAGACTTACTATTGAGCCTGTACACAGAGTGGGATACAGGCTGATAGGCGTTCTATTGAGCCTGTACACAGAGTGGGATACAGACTGATAGACTTACTATTGAGCCTGTACACAGAGTGGGATACAGGCTGATAGACTTACTATTGAGCCTGTACACAGAGTGGGATACAGGCTGATAGACTTACTATTGAGCCTGTACACAGAGTGGGATACAGGCTGATAGACTTACTATTGAGCCTGTACACAGAGTGGGATACAGGCTGATAGACTTTCTATTGATACTGTACACAGAGTGGGATACAGGCTGATAGACTTTCTATTGAGCCTGTAAACAGAGTGGGATACAGATTGATAGACTTACTATTGAGCCTGTACACAGAGTGGGATACAGGCTGATAGACTTACTATTGAGCCTGTACACAGAGTGGGATACAGGCTGATAGACTTACTATAGAGCCTGTACACAGAGTGGGATACAGATTGAAAGACTTACTATGGAGCCTGTACACAGAGTGGGATACAGGCTGATAGACTTACTATTGAGCCTATACACAGAGTGGTATACAGGCTGATATACGTACTATTGAGCCTGTACACAGAGTGGGATACAGGATGATAGACTTACTGTTGAGTCTGTACACAGAGTGGGATACAGACTGATAGACTTTCTATTGAGTCTGTACACAGAGTGGGATACAGGCTGATAGACTTACTATTGAGTCTGTACACAGAGTGGGATACAGATTGATAGACTTACTATTGAGCCTGTACACAAAGTGTGATACAGGCTGATAGGCTTTCTATTGAGCCTGTACACAGAGTTGGATACAGACTGATAGACTTACTATTGAGCCTCTACACAGAGTGGGATACAGGCTCATAGACTTACTAATGAGCCTGTACACAGAGCAGGATACAGGCTGATAGACTTACTATTGACCCTGTACACAGAGTGGGATATAGACTGATAGACTTACTATTGAGCCTGTACAGAGAGTGGGATACAGACTGATAGACTTTCTATTGAATCTGTACACAGAGTGGGATACAGGCTGATAGACTTACTATTGAGTCTGTACACAGAGTGGGATACAGATTGATAGACTTACTATTGAGCCTGTACACAAAGTGTGATACAGGCTGATAGGCTTTCTATTGAGCCTGTACACAGAGTTGGATACAGACTGATAGACTTACTATTGAGCCTCTACACAGAGTGGGATACAGGCTCATAGACTTACTAATGAGCCTGTACACAGAGCGGGATACAGGCTGATAGACTTACTATTGACCCTGTACACAGAGTGGGATACAGACTGATAGACTTACTATTGAGCCTGTACAGAGAGTGGGATACAGAATGATAGACTTTCTATTGAGCCTGTACACAGAGTGGGATACAGGCTGATAGACTTACTATTGAGCCTGAACACAGAGTGGGTTACAGACTGATAGACTTTCTATTAAGCCTGTACACAGAGTGGGATACAGACTGATAGACTTTCTATTGAGCCTGTACACAGAGTGGTATACAGGCTGATAGACTTACTATTGAGCCTGTACACAGAGTGGGATACAGACTGATAGACTTTCTATTGAGCCTGTACACAGAGTGGGATACAGGCTGATAGACTTACTATTGAGCCTGTACACAGAGTGGGATACAGGCTGATAGACTTACTATTGAGCCTGTACACAGAGTGGGATACAGGCTGATAGACTTACTATTGAGCATGTACACAGAGTGGAATACAGTCTGATAGACATACTATTGAGCCTGTACACAGAGTGGGATACAGGCTGATAGACTTACTATTGAGCCTGTACACAGAGTGGGATACAGGCTCATAGACTTTCTATTGAGCCTGTACACAGAGTGGGATACAGGCTGATAGACTTACTATTGAGCCTGTACACAGAGTGGTATACAGGCTGATAGACTTACTATTGAGTCTGTACACAGAGTGGGATACAGACTGATAGACTTACTATTGAGCCTGTACACAGAGTGGGATACAGACTGATAGACTTTCTATTGAGCCTGTACACAGAGTGGGATACAGGCTGATAGACTTACTATTGAGCCTGTATGCAGAGTGGGTTACAGACTGATAGACTTACTATTGAGCCTGTACACAGAGTTGGATACAGACTGATAGACTTTCTATTAAGCCTGTACACAGAGTGCGATACAGACTGATAGACTTACTATTGAGCCTGTACACAGAGTGGGATACAGACTGATAGACTTTCTATTGAGCCTGTACACAGAGTGGTATACAGGCTGATAGACTTACTATTGAGCCTGTACACAGAGTGGGATACAGGCTGATAGACGTACTATTGAGCCTGTACACAGAGTGGGATACAGGCTGATAGACTTTCTATTGAGCCTCTACACAGAGTGGGATACAGGCTAATGGACTTACTATTGAGTCTGTACACAGATTGGGACACAAGCTGATAGACTTACTATTGAGCCTCTACACAGAGTGGGATACAGACTGATAGACTTACTATTGAGCCTGTACACAGAGTGGGATACAGGCTGATAGACTTACTATTGAGCCTGTACACAGAGTGGGATACAGGCTGATAGACTTTCTATTGAGCCTGTACACAGAGTGGGATACAGGCTGATACACTTACTATTGAGCCTGTACACAGAGTGGGATACAGGCTGATAGACTTTCTATTGAGCCTGTACACAGAGTGGGATACAGGCTGATAGACTTACTATTGAGTCTGTACACAGAGTGGGATAAAGGCTGATATACTTACTATTGAGCCTCTACACAGAGTGGGATACAGGCTGATAGACTTACTATTGAGCCTGTACACAGAGTGGGATACAGGCTGATAGACATACTATTGAGCCTGTACACAGAGTGGGATACCGGCTGATAGACTTACTATTGAGCCTGTACACAGAGTGGGATACAGGCTGATAGACTTACTATTGAGCCTGTACACAGAGTGGGATACAGGCTGATAGGCTTTCTATTGAGTATGCACACAGAGTGGGATACAGGCTGATAGACTTATTATTGAGCCTGTACACAGAGTGGGATACAGGCTGATAGACGTACTATTGAGCCTGTACACAGAGTGGGATACAGGCTGATAGACTTTCTATTGAGCCTGTACACAGAGTGGGATACAGGCTGATAGACTTACTATTGAGACTGTACACAGAGTGGGATACAGTCTGATAGGCTTTCTATTGAGTATGTACACAGAGTGGGATACAGGCTGAGGGACTTACTATTAAGCCTGTAGACAGAGTGGGATACAGGCTGATAGACGTACTATTGAGCCTCTACACAGAGTGGGATACAGGCTCATAGACTTACTAATGAGCCTGTACACAGAGCGGGATACAGACTGATAGACTTACTATTGAGCCTGTACACAGAGTTGGATACAGACTGATAGACTTACTATTGAGCCTCTACACAGAGTGGGATACAGGCTCATAGACTTACTAATGAGCCTGTACACAGAGCGGGATACAGACTGATAGACTTACTATTGAGCCTGTACACAGAGTGGTATATAGACTGATAGACTTACTATTGACCCTGTACACAGAGTGGGATACAGACTGGTAGACTTACTATTGAGCCTGTACAGAGAGTGGGATACAGACTGATAGACTTTCTATTGAGCCTGTACACAGAGTGGGATACAGGCTGATAGACTTACTATTGAGCCTGAACACAGAGTGGGTTACAGACTGATAGACTTACTATTGAGCCTGTACACAGAGTGGGATACAGGCTGATAGACTTACTATTGAGCCTGTACACAGAGTGGGATACAGGCTGATAGACTTTCTATTAAGCCTGCTCTCAGAGTGGGATACAGGCTGATAGACGTACTATTGAGCCTGTACACAGAGTGGGATACAGGCTGATAGGCTTTCTATTGAGTATGTACACAGAGTGGGATACAGGCTGAGAGACTTACTATTAAGCCTGTAGACAGAGTGGGATACAGGCTGATAGACGTACTATTGAGCCTGTACACAGAGTGGGATACAGGCTGATAGACGTACTATTGAGCCTGTACACAGAGTGGGATACAGGCTGATAGACTTTCTATTGAGCCTGTACACAGAGTGGGATACAGGCTAATAGACTTACTATTGAGCCTGTACACAGAGTGGTATACAGGCTGATAGACTTACTATTGAGCCTGTACACAGAGTGGGATACAGGCTGATAGACTTAATATTGAGCCTGTACACTGAGTGGGATACAGACTGATAGACTTACTATTGAGCCTGTACACAGAGTGGGATACAGGCTGATAGACTTACTATTGAGCCTGTACACAGAGTGGGATACAGGCTGATATACGTACTATTGAGCCTGTACACAGAGTGGGATACAGGCTGATAGACTTACTATTGAGCCTGTACACAGAGTGGGATACAGGCTGATAGGCGTTCTATTGAGCCTGTACACAGAGTGGGATACAGACTGATAGACTTACTATTGAGCCTGTACACAGAGTGGGATACAGGCTGATAGACTTACTATTGAGCCTGTACACAGAGTGGGATACAGGCTGATAGACTTACTATTGAGCCTGTACACAGAGTGGGATACAGGCTGATAGACTTACTATTGAGCCTGTACACAGAGTGGGATACAGGCTGATAGACTTTCTATTGATACTGTACACAGAGTGGGATACAGGCTGATAGACTTTCTATTGAGCCTGTAAACAGAGTGGGATACAGATTGATAGACTTACTATTGAGCCTGTACACAGAGTGGGATACAGGCTGATAGACTTACTATTGAGCCTGTACACAGAGTGGGATACAGGCTGATAGACTTACTATAGAGCCTGTACACAGAGTGGGATACAGATTGAAAGACTTACTATGGAGCCTGTACACAGAGTGGGATACAGGCTGATAGACTTACTATTGAGCCTATACACAGAGTGGTATACAGGCTGATATACGTACTATTGAGCCTGTACACAGAGTGGGATACAGGCTGATAGACTTACTGTTGAGTCTGTACACAGAGTGGGATACAGACTGATAGACTTTCTATTGAGTCTGTACACAGAGTGGGATACAGGCTGATAGACTTACTATTGAGTCTGTACACAGAGTGGGATACAGATTGATAGACTTACTATTGAGCCTGTACACAAAGTGTGATACAGGCTGATAGGCTTTCTATTGAGCCTGTACACAGAGTTGGATACAGACTGATAGACTTACTATTGAGCCTCTACACAGAGTGGGATACAGGCTCATAGACTTACTAATGAGCCTGTACACAGAGCAGGATACAGGCTGATAGACTTACTATTGACCCTGTACACAGAGTGGGATATAGACTGATAGACTTACTATTGAGCCTGTACAGAGAGTGGGATACAGACTGATAGACTTTCTATTGAATCTGTACACAGAGTGGGATACAGGCTGATAGACTTACTATTGAGTCTGTACACAGAGTGGGATACAGATTGATAGACTTACTATTGAGCCTGTACACAAAGTGTGATACAGGCTGATAGGCTTTCTATTGAGCCTGTACACAGAGTTGGATACAGACTGATAGACTTACTATTGAGCCTCTACACAGAGTGGGATACAGGCTCATAGACTTACTAATGAGCCTGTACACAGAGCGGGATACAGGCTGATAGACTTACTATTGACCCTGTACACAGAGTGGGATACAGACTGATAGACTTACTATTGAGCCTGTACAGAGAGTGGGATACAGAATGATAGACTTTCTATTGAGCCTGTACACAGAGTGGGATACAGGCTGATAGACTTACTATTGAGCCTGAACACAGAGTGGGTTACAGACTGATAGACTTTCTATTAAGCCTGTACACAGAGTGGGATACAGACTGATAGACTTTCTATTGAGCCTGTACACAGAGTGGTATACAGGCTGATAGACTTACTATTGAGCCTGTACACAGAGTGGGATACAGACTGATAGACTTTCTATTGAGCCTGTACACAGAGTGGGATACAGACTGATAGACTTACTATTGAGCCTGTACACAGAGTGGGATACAGGCTGATAGACTTACTATTGAGCCTGTACACAGAGTGGGATACAGGCTGATATACGTACTATTGAGCCTGTACACAGAGTGGGGTACAGGCTGATAGACTTTCTATTGAGCCTGTACACAGAGTGGGATACAGGCTGATAGACTTACTATTGAGTCTGTACACAGAGTGGGATACAGGCTGATAGACTTACTATTGAGTCTGTACACAGAGTGGGATACAGGCTGATAGACTTACTATTGAGCCTCTACACATAGTGGGATACAGACTGATAGACTTACTATTGAGCCTGTACACAGAGTGGGATACAGGCTGATAGACTTACCATTGAGCCTGTACACAGAGTGGGATACAGGCTGATAGACTTACTATTGAGCCTGTACACAGAGTGGGATACAGGCTGATAGACTTACTATTGAGCCTGTACACAGAATGGGATACAGACTGATAGACTTTCTATTGAGCCTGTACACAGAGTGGGATACAGACTGATAGACTTACTATTGAGCCTGTACACAGAGTGGGATACAGACTGATAGACTTTCTATTGAGCCTGTACACAGAGTGGTATACAGGCTGATAGACTTACTATTGAGCCTGTACACAGAGTGGGATACAGGCTGATAGACTTACTATTGAGCCTGTAAACAGAGTGGGATACAGGCTGATAGACTTACTATTGAGCCTGTACACAGAGTGGGATACAGGCTGATAGACTTACTATTGAGCCTGTACACAGAGTGGGATACAGGCTGATAGACTTACTATTGAGCCTGTACACAGAGTGGAATACAGGCTGATAGACATACTATTGAGCCTGTACACAGAGTGGGATACAGGCTGATAGACTTACTATTGAGCATGTACACAGAGTGGGATACAGGCTGATAGACTTACTATTGAGCCTGTACACAGAGTGGGTACACGCTGATAGACTTTCTATTAAGCCTGTACACAGAGTGGGATACAGTCTGATAGACGTACTATTGAGCATGTACACAGAGTGAGATAAAGGCTGATAGACTTACTATTGAGCCTGTACACAGAGTGGGATACAGGCTGATAGACTTTCTATTGAGCCTGTACATAGATTGGGATACAGGCTGATAGAGTTACTATTGAGCCTGTACACAGAGTGGTAAACAGGCTGATATACTTACTATTGAGCCTGTACACAGAGTGGGATACAGACTGATAGACTTACTATTGAGCCTATACACAGAGTGGGATACAGACTGATAGACTTTCTATTGAGCCTGTACACAGAGTGGGATACAGGCTGATAGACTTACTATTGAGCCTGTACACAGAGTGGTATACAGGCTGATAGACTTACTATTGAGCCTGTACACAGAGTGGGATACAGGCTGATAGATTTAATATTGAGCCTGTACACTGAGTGGGATACAGACTGATAGACTTACTATTGAGCCTGTACACAGAGTGGGATACAGGCTGATAGACTTACTATTGAGCCTGTACACAGAGTGGGATACAGGCTGATATACGTACTATTGAGCCTGTACACAGAGTGGGATACAGGCTGATAGACTTACTATTGAGCCTGTACACAGAGTGGGATACAGGCTGATAGGCGTTCTATTGAGCCTGTACACAGAGTGGGATACAGGCTAATAGACTTACTATTGAGCCTGTACACAGAGTGGTATACAGGCTGATAGACTTACTATTGAGCCTGTACACAGAGTGGGATACAGGCTGATAGACTTAATATTGAGCCTGTACACTGAGTGGGATACAGACTGATAGACTTACTATTGAGCCTGTACACAGAGTGGGATACAGGCTGATAGACTTACTATTGAGCCTGTACACAGAGTGGGATACAGGCTGATATACGTACTATTGAGCCTGTACACAGAGTGGGATACAGGCTGATAGACTTACTATTGAGCCTGTACACAGAGTGGGATACAGGCTGATAGGCGTTCTATTGAGCCTGTACACAGAGTGGGATACAGACTGATAGACTTACTATTGAGCCTGTACACAGAGTGGGATACAGGCTGATAGACTTACTATTGAGCCTGTACACAGAGTGGGATACAGGCTGATAGACTTACTATTGAGCCTGTACACAGAGTGGGATACAGGCTGATAGACTTACTATTGAGCCTGTACACAGAGTGGGATACAGGCTGATAGACTTTCTATTGATACTGTACACAGAGTGGGATACAGGCTGATAGACTTTCTATTGAGCCTGTAAACAGAGTGGGATACAGATTGATAGACTTACTATTGAGCCTGTACACAGAGTGGGATACAGGCTGATAGACTTACTATTGAGCCTGTACACAGAGTGGGATACAGGCTGATAGACTTACTATAGAGCCTGTACACAGAGTGGGATACAGATTGAAAGACTTACTATGGAGCCTGTACACAGAGTGGGATACAGGCTGATAGACTTACTATTGAGCCTATACACAGAGTGGTATACAGGCTGATATACGTACTATTGAGCCTGTACACAGAGTGGGATACAGGCTGATAGACTTACTGTTGAGTCTGTACACAGAGTGGGATACAGACTGATAGACTTTCTATTGAGTCTGTACACAGAGTGGGATACAGGCTGATAGACTTACTATTGAGTCTGTACACAGAGTGGGATACAGATTGATAGACTTACTATTGAGCCTGTACACAAAGTGTGATACAGGCTGATAGGCTTTCTATTGAGCCTGTACACAGAGTTGGATACAGACTGATAGACTTACTATTGAGCCTCTACACAGAGTGGGATACAGGCTCATAGACTTACTAATGAGCCTGTACACAGAGCAGGATACAGGCTGATAGACTTACTATTGACCCTGTACACAGAGTGGGATATAGACTGATAGACTTACTATTGAGCCTGTACAGAGAGTGGGATACAGACTGATAGACTTTCTATTGAGTCTGTACACAGAGTGGGATACAGGCTGATAGACTTACTATTGAGTCTGTACACAGAGTGGGATACAGATTGATAGACTTACTATTGAGCCTGTACACAAAGTGTGATACAGGCTGATAGGCTTTCTATTGAGCCTGTACACAGAGTTGGATACAGACTGATAGACTTACTATTGAGCCTCTACACAGAGTGGGATACAGGCTCATAGACTTACTAATGAGCCTGTACACAGAGCGGGATACAGGCTGATAGACTTACTATTGACCCTGTACACAGAGTGGGATACAGACTGATAGACTTACTATTGAGCCTGTACAGAGAGTGGGATACAGAATGATAGACTTTCTATTGAGCCTGTACACAGAGTGGGATACAGGCTGATAGACTTACTATTGAGCCTGAACACAGAGTGGGTTACAGACTGATAGACTTTCTATTAAGCCTGTACACAGAGTGGGATACAGACTGATAGACTTTCTATTGAGCCTGTACACAGAGTGGTATACAGGCTGATAGACTTACTATTGAGCCTGTACACAGAGTGGGATACAGACTGATAGACTTTCTATTGAGCCTGTACACAGAGTGGGATACAGACTGATAGACTTACTATTGAGCCTGTACACAGAGTGGGATACAGGCTGATAGACTTACTATTGAGCCTGTACACAGAGTGGGATACAGGCTGATATACGTACTATTGAGCCTGTACACAGAGTGGGGTACAGGCTGATAGACTTTCTATTGAGCCTGTACACAGAGTGGGATACAGGCTGATAGACTTACTATTGAGTCTGTACACAGAGTGGGATACAGGCTGATAGACTTACTATTGAGTCTGTACACAGAGTGGGATACAGGCTGATAGACCTACTATTGAGCCTCTACACATAGTGGGATACAGACTGATAGACTTACTATTGAGCCTGTACACAGAGTGGGATACAGGCTGATAGACTTACCATTGAGCCTGTACACAGAGTGGGATACAGGCTGATAGACTTACTATTGAGCCTGTACACAGAGTGGGATACAGGCTGATAGACTTACTATTGAGCCTGTACACAGA
Source organism: Phyllobates terribilis (assembly GCF_046119375.1). Classification (NCBI taxonomy): domain Eukaryota; kingdom Metazoa; phylum Chordata; class Amphibia; order Anura; family Dendrobatidae; genus Phyllobates; species Phyllobates terribilis. The sequence goes on from NW_027362773.1 coordinate 26,708,256, forward strand.
ATGGGATACAGACTGATAGACTTTCTATTGAGCCTGTACACAGAGTGGGATACAGACTGATAGACTTACTATTGAGCCTGTACACAGAGTGGGATACAGACTGATAGACTTTCTATTGAGCCTGTACACAGAGTGGTATACAGGCTGATAGACTTACTATTGAGCCTGTACACAGAGTGGGATACAGGCTGATAGACTTACTATTGAGCCTGTAAACAGAGTGGGATACAGGCTGATAGACTTACTATTGAGCCTGTACACAGAGTGGGATACAGGCTGATAGACTTACTATTGAGCCTGTACACAGAGTGGGATACAGGCTGATAGACTTACTATTGAGCCTGTACACAGAGTGGAATACAGGCTGATAGACATACTATTGAGCCTGTACACAGAGTGGGATACAGGCTGATAGACTTACTATTGAGCATGTACACAGAGTGGGATACAGGCTGATAGACTTACTATTGAGCCTGTACACAGAGTGGGTACACGCTGATAGACTTTCTATTAAGCCTGTACACAGAGTGGGATACAGTCTGATAGACGTACTATTGAGCATGTACACAGAGTGAGATAAAGGCTGATAGACTTACTATTGAGCCTGTACACAGAGTGGGATACAGGCTGATAGACTTTCTATTGAGCCTGTACATAGATTGGGATACAGGCTGATAGAGTTACTATTGAGCCTGTACACAGAGTGGTAAACAGGCTGATATACTTACTATTGAGCCTGTACACAGAGTGGGATACAGACTGATAGACTTACTATTGAGCCTATACACAGAGTGGGATACAGACTGATAGACTTTCTATTGAGCCTGTACACAGAGTGGGATACAGGCTGATAGACTTACTATTGAGCCTGTACACAGAGTGGGTTACAGACTGATAGACTTTCTATTGAGCCTGTACACAGAGTGGTATACAGGCTGATAGACTTACTATTGAGCCTGTACACAGAGTGTGATACAGGCTGATAGACTTACTATTGAGCCTGTACACAGAGTGGGATACAGGCTGATAGACTTACTATTGAGCCTGTACACAGAGTGGTATACAGGCTGATAGACTTACTATTGAGTCTGTACACAGAGTGGGATACAGACTGATAGACTTACTATTGAGCCTGTACACAGAGTGGGATACAGACTGATAGACTTTCTATTGAGCCTGTACATAGAGTGGGATACAGGCTGATAGAATTACTATTGAGCCTGTACACAGAATGGGATACAGACTGATAGACTTTCTATTAAGCCTGTACACAGAGTGCGATACAGACTGATAGACTTACTATTGAGCCTGTACACAGAGTGGGATACAGACTGATAGACTTTCTATTGAGACTGTACACAGAGTGGGATACAGGCTGATAGACGTACTAGTGAGCCTGTACACAGAGTGGGATACAGGCTGATAGACTTTCTATTGAGCCTCTACACAGAGTGGGATACAGGCTAATAGACTTACTATTGAATCTGTACACAGAGTGGGATACAGACTGATAGACTTTCTATTAAGCCTGTACACAGAGTGCGATACAGACTGATAGACTTACTATTGAGCCTGTACACAGAGTGGGATACAGGCTGATAGACTTACTATTGAGCCTGTACACAGAGTGGGATACAGGCTGATAGACGTACTAGTGAGCCTGTACACAGAGTGGGATACAGGCTGATAGACTTTCTATTGAGCCTCTACACAGAGTGGGATACAGGCTAATAGACTTACTATTGAATCTGTACACAGAGTGGGATACAAACTGATAGACTTACTATTGAGCCTCTACACAGAGTGGGATATAGACTGATAGACTTACTATTGAGCCTGTACACAGAGTGGGATACAGGCTGATAGACTTACTATTGAGCCTGTACACAGAGTGGGATACAGGCTGATAGACTTTCTATTGAGCCTGTACACAGAGTGGGATACAGGCTGATAGACTTACTATTGAGCCTGTACACAGAGTGGTATATAGACTGATAGACTTTCTATTGAGCCTGTACACAGAGTGAGATACAGGCTGATAGACTTACTATTGACCCTGTACACAGAGTGGGATACAGGCTGATAGACTTTCTATTAAGCCTGTACACAGAGTGCGATACAGACTGATAGACTTACTATTGAGCCTGTACACAGAGTGGGATACAGGCTGATAGACTTACTATTGAGCCTGTACACAGAGTGGGATACAGGCTGATAGACGTACTAGTGAGCCTGTACACAGAGTGGGATACAGGCTGATAGACTTTCTATTGAGCCTCTACACAGAGTGGGATACAGGCTAATAGACTTACTATTGAATCTGTACACAGAGTGGGATACAAGCTGATAGACTTACTATTGAGCCTCTACACAGAGTGGGATACAGACTGATAGACTTACTATTGAGCCTGTACACAGAGTGGGATACAGGCTGATAGACTTACTATTGAGCCTGTACATAGAGTGGGATACAGGCTGATAGACTTTCTATTGAGCCTGTACACAGAGTGGGATACAGGCTGATAGACTTACTATTGAGCCTGTACACAGAGTGGGATACAGGCTGATAGACTTTCTATTGAGCCTGTACACAGAGTGGGATACAGGCTGATATACTTACTAGTGAGCCTGTACACAGAGTGGGATACAGGCGGATAGACTTTCTGTTGAGCCTGTACACAGATTGGGATACTGGCTGATAGACTTTCTGTTGAGCCTGTACATAGAGTGGGATACAGACTGATAGACTTTCTATTGAGTCTGTACACAGAGTGGGATACAGGCTTACTATTGAGTCTGTGCAGAGAGTGGGATACAGGCTGATAGACTTACTATTGAGCCTGTACACAGAGTGGGATACAGACTGATAGACTTACTATTGAGCCTGTACACAGAGTGGGATACAGGCTGATAGACTTTCTATTGAGCCTCTACACAGAGTGGGATACAGGCTAATAGACTTACTATTGAATCTGTACACAGAGTGGGATACAAACTGATAGACTTACTATTGAGCCTCTACACAGAGTGGGATATAGACTGATAGACTTACTATTGAGCCTGTACACAGAGTGGGATACAGGCTGATAGACTTACTATTGAGCCTGTACACAGAGTGGGATACAGGCTGATAGACTTTCTATTGAGCCTGTACACAGAGTGGGATACAGGCTGATAGACTTACTATTGAGCCTGTACACAGAGTGGTATATAGACTGATAGACTTTCTATTGAGCCTGTACACAGAGTGAGATACAGGCTGATAGACTTACTATTGACCCTGTACACAGAGTGGGATACAGGCTGATAGACTTTCTATTAAGCCTGTACACAGAGTGCGATACAGACTGATAGACTTACTATTGAGCCTGTACACAGAGTGGGATACAGGCTGATAGACTTACTATTGAGCCTGTACACAGAGTGGGATACAGGCTGATAGACGTACTAGTGAGCCTGTACACAGAGTGGGATACAGGCTGATAGACTTTCTATTGAGCCTCTACACAGAGTGGGATACAGGCTAATAGACTTACTATTGAATCTGTACACAGAGTGGGATACAAGCTGATAGACTTACTATTGAGCCTCTACACAGAGTGGGATACAGACTGATAGACTTACTATTGAGCCTGTACACAGAGTGGGATACAGGCTGATAGACTTACTATTGAGCCTGTACATAGAGTGGGATACAGGCTGATAGACTTTCTATTGAGCCTGTACACAGAGTGGGATACAGGCTGATAGACTTACTATTGAGCCTGTACACAGAGTGGGATACAGGCTGATAGACTTTCTATTGAGCCTGTACACAGAGTGGGATACAGGCTGATATACTTACTAGTGAGCCTGTACACAGAGTGGGATACAGGCGGATAGACTTTCTGTTGAGCCTGTACACAGATTGGGATACTGGCTGATAGACTTTCTGTTGAGCCTGTACATAGAGTGGGATACAGACTGATAGACTTTCTATTGAGTCTGTACACAGAGTGGGATACAGGCTTACTATTGAGTCTGTGCAGAGAGTGGGATACAGGCTGATAGACTTACTATTGAGCCTGTACACAGAGTGGGATACAGACTGATAGACTTACTATTGAGCCTGTACACAGAGTGGGATACAGGCTGATAGACTTACTATTGAGCCTGTACACAGAGTGGGATACAGACTGATAGACTTACTATTGAGCCTGTACACAGAGTGGGATACAGGCTGATAGACTTACTATTGAGACTGTACACAGAGTGGGATACAGACTGATAGACTTACTATTGAGCCTGTACACAGAGTGGGATACAGACTGATAGACTTACTATTGAGCCTGTACACAGAGTGGGATACAGACTGATAGACTTACTATTGAGCCTGTACACAGAGTGGGATACAGACTGATAGACTTACTATTGAGCCTGTACACAGAGTGGTATATAGACTGATAGACATACTGTTGAGCCTGTACACAGAGTGTGATACAGACTGATAGACATACTGTTGAGCCTGTACACAGAGTGTGATACAGGCTGATAGACTTACTATTGAGCCTGTACACAGAGAGGGATACAGTCTCATAGACTTACTATTGAGCCTCTACACAGAGTGGAATACAGGCTCATAGACTTACTATTGAGCCTGTACACAGAGTGGTATATAGACTGATAGACTTACTATTGAGCCTGTACACAGAGTGTGATACAGACTGATAGACTTACTATTGAGCCTGTACACAGAGTGTGATACAGACTGATAGACTTACTATTGAGCCTGTACACAGAGTGGGATACAGACTGATAGACTTACTATTGAGCCTGTACACAGAGTGGGATACAAGCTGATAGACTTACTATTGAGCCTGTACACAGAGTGGGATACAGACTGATAGACTTACTATTGAGCCTGTACACAGAGTGTGATACAGACTGATAGACTTACTATTGAGCCTGTACACAGAGTGGGATACAGACTGATAGACTTACTATTGAGCCTGTACACAGAGTGGGATACAGACTGATAGACTTACTATTGAGCCTGTACACAGAGTGGGATACAAGCTGATAGACTTACTATTGAGCCTGTACACAGAGTGGGATACAGACTGATAGACTTACTATTGAGCCTGTACACAGAGTGTGATACAGACTGATAGACTTACTATTGAGCCTGTACACAGAGTGGGATACAGACTGATAGACTTACTATTGAGCGTGTACACAGAGTGGGATACAAGCTGATAGACTTACTATTGAGTTTGTACACAGAGTGGAATACAGACTGATAGACTTACTATTGAGCCTGTACACAGAGTGGGATACAGGCTGATAGACTTACTATTGAGCCTGTACACAGAGTGGGATACAGGCTGATAGACTTACTATTGAGCCTTTACACAGAGTGGGATACAGGCTGATAGACTTACTATTGAGCCTGTACACAGAGTGGGATACAGGCTGACAGACTTACTATTGAGCCTGTACACAGAGTGGGATACAGGTTGATAGACTTACTATTGAGCCTGTACACAGAGTGGGATACAGGCTGATAGACTTACTATTGAGCCTGTACACAGAGTGGGATACAGGCTGATAGACTTACTATTGAGCCTGTACACAAAGTGGGATACAGGCTGATAGACTTACTATTGAGCCTGTACACAGAGTGGGTACAAGCTGATAGACTTTCTATTGAGCCTGTACACAGAGTGGGATACAGGCTGATAGACTTACTATTGAGCCTGTACACAGAGTGGGATACAGGCTGATAGACTTACTATTGAGCCTGTACACAGAGTGGGTACAAGCTGATAGACTTTCTATTGAGCCTGTACACAGAGTGGGATACAGGCTGATAGACTTACTATTGACCCTGTACACAGAGTGGGATACAGGCTGATAGACTTTCTATTGAGCCTGTACACAGAGTGTGATACAGGCTGATAGACTTACTATTGACCCTGTACACAGAGTGGGATACAGGCTGATAGACTTACTATTGAGCCTGTACACAGAGTGGGATACAGGCTGATAGACTTACTATTGAGCCTGTACACAGAGTGGGATACAGGCTGATAGACTTACTATTGAGCCTTTACACAGAGTGGGATACAGGCTGATAGACTTACTATTGAGCCTGTACACAGAGTGGGATACAGGCTGACAGACTTACTATTGAGCCTGTACACAGAGTGGGATACAGGCTGATAGACTTACTATTGAGCCTGTACACAGAGTGGGATACAGGCTGATAGACTTACTATTGAGCCTGTACACAGAGTGGGATACAGGCTGATAGACTTACTATTGAGCCTGTACACAGAGTGGGATACAGGCTGATAGACTTACTATTGAGCCTGTACACAGAGTGGGTACAAGCTGATAGACTTTCTATTGAGCCTGTACACAGAGTGGGATACAGGCTGATAGACTTACTATTGAGCCTGTACACAGAGTGGGATACAGGCTGATAGACTTACTATTGAGCCTGTACACAGAGTGGGTACAAGCTGATAGACTTTCTATTGAGCCTGTACACAGAGTGGGATACAGGCTGATAGACTTACTATTGAGCCTGTACACAGAGTGGGATACAGGCTGATAGACGTACTAGTGAGCCTGTACACAGAGTGGGATACAGGCTGATAGATTTTCTATTGAGCCTCTACACAGAGTGGGATACAGGCTAATAGACTTACTATTGAATCTGTACACAGAGTGGGATACAAGCTGATAGACTTACTATTGAGCCTCTACACAGAGTGGGATACAGACAGATAGACTTACTATTGAGCCTGTACACAGAGTGGGATACAGGCTGATAGACTTACTATTGAGCCTGTACACAGAGTGGGATACAGGCTGATAGACTTTCTATTGAGCCTGTACACAGAGTGGGATACAGGCTGATAGACTTACTATTGAGCCTGTACACAGAGTGGGATACAGGCTGATAGACTTTCTATTGAGCCTGTACACAGAGTGGGATAAAGGCTGATAGACTTACTATTGAGCCTGTACACAGAGTGGGATACAGGCTGATAGACTTTCTATTAAGCCTGTACACAGAGTGGGATACAGGCTGATAGACGTACTAGTGAGCCTGTACACAGAGTGGGATACAGGCTGATAGACTTTCTATTGAGCCTCTACACAGAGTGGGATACAGACTGATAGACTTACTATTGAGCCTGTACACAGAGTGGGATACAGGCTGATAGACTTACTATTGAGCCTGTACACAGAGTGGGATACAGACTGATAGACTTACTATTGAGCCTGTACACATAGTGGGATACAGACTGATAGACTTACTATTGAGCCTTTACACAGAGTGGGATACAGGCTGATAGACTTACTATTGAGCCTGTACACAGAGTGGGATACAGGCTGACAGACTTACTATTGAGCCTGTACACAGAGTGGGATACAGGCTGATAGACTTACTATTGAGCCTGTACACAGAGTGGGATACAGGCTGATAGACTTACTATTGAGCCTGTACACAGAGTGGGATACAGGCTGATAGACTTACTATTGAGCCTGTACACAGAGTGGGATACAGGCTGATAGACTTACTATTGAGCCTGTACACAGAGTGGGTACAAGCTGATAGACTTTCTATTGAGCCTGTACACAGAGTGGGATACAGGCTGATAGACTTACTATTGAGCCTGTACACAGAGTGGGATAAAGGCTGATAGACTTACTATTGAGCCTGTACACAGAGTGGGATACAGGCTGATAGACTTTCTATTGAGCCTGTACACAGAGTGGGATACAGACTGATAGACTTTCTATTAAGCCTGTACACAGAGTGGGATACAGGCTGATAGACTTTCTATTGAGCCTGTACACAGAGTGGTATACAGGCTGATAGACTTACTATTGAGATTGTACACAGAGTGGGATACAGGCTGATAGACTTACTATTGAGCCTGTACACAGAGTGGTATACAGGCTGATAGACTTACTATTGAGCCTGTACACAGAGTGGGATACAGGCTGATAGACTTTCTATTGAGCCTCTACACAGAGTGGGATACAGGATAATAGACTTACTATTGAGTCTGTACACAGAGTGGGATACAAGCTGATAGACTTACTATTGAGCCTTTACACAGAGTGGGATACAGACTGATAGACTTACAATTGAGCCTGTACACAGAGTGGGATACAGGCTGATAGATTTTCTATTGAGCCTGTACACAGAGTGGGATACAGGCTGATAGACTTACTATTGAGCCTGTACACAGAGTGGGATACAGGCTGATATACTTTCTATTGAGCCTATACACAGAGTGGGATACAGGCTGATAGACTTACTATTGAGCCTGTACATAGAGTGGGATACAGACTGATAGATTTTCTATTGAGTCTGTACACAGAGTGGGATAAAGGCTGATATACTTACTATTGAGCCTCTACACAGAGTGGGATACAGACTGATAGACTTTCTATTGAGCCTGTACACAGAGTGGGATACAGGCTGATAGACTTACTATTGAGCCTGTACACAGAGTGGGATACAGGCTGATAGACTTACTATTGAGCCTGTACACAGAGTGGGATACAGACTGATAGACTTACTATTGAGCCTGTACACAGAGTGGGATATAGACTGATAGACTTACTATTGAGCCTGTACACAGAGTGGTATATAGACTGATAGACATACTGTTGAGCCTGTACACAGAGTGTGATACAGACTGATAGACTTACTATTGAGCCTGTACACAGAGTGTGATACAGGCTGATAGACTTACTATTGAGCCTGTACACAGAGTGGGATACAGGCTGATAGACTTACTATTGAGCCTGTACACAGAGTGGGATACAGGCTGATAGACTTACTATTGAGCCTTTACACAGAGTGGGATACAGGCTGATAGACTTACTATTGAGCCTGTACACAGAGTGGGATACAGGCTGACAGACTTACTATTGAGCCTGTACACAGAGTGGGATACAGGCTGATAGACTTACTATTGAGCCTATACACAGAGTGGGATACAGACTGATAGACTTTCTATTGAGCCTGTACACAGAGTGGGATACAGGCTGATAGACTTACTATTGAGCCTGTACACAGAGTGGGTTACAGACTGATAGACTTTCTATTGAGCCTGTACACAGAGTGGTATACAGGCTGATAGACTTACTATTGAGCCTGTACACAGAGTGTGATACAGGCTGATAGACTTACTATTGAGCCTGTACACAGAGTGGGATACAGGCTGATAGACTTACTATTGAGCCTGTACACAGAGTGGTATACAGGCTGATAGACTTACTATTGAGTCTGTACACAGAGTGGGATACAGACTGATAGACTTACTATTGAGCCTGTACACAGAGTGGGATACAGACTGATAGACTTTCTATTGAGCCTGTACATAGAGTGGGATACAGGCTGATAGAATTACTATTGAGCCTGTACACAGAATGGGATACAGACTGATAGACTTTCTATTAAGCCTGTACACAGAGTGCGATACAGACTGATAGACTTACTATTGAGCCTGTACATAGAGTGGGATACAGACTGATAGACTTTCTATTGAGACTGTACACAGAGTGGGATACAGGCTGATAGACGTACTAGTGAGCCTGTACACAGAGTGGGATACAGGCTGATAGACTTTCTATTGAGCCTCTACACAGAGTGGGATACAGGCTAATAGACTTACTATTGAATCTGTACACAGAGTGGGATACAGACTGATAGACTTTCTATTAAGCCTGTACACAGAGTGCGATACAGACTGATAGACTTACTATTGAGCCTGTACACAGAGTGGGATACAGGCTGATAGACTTAATATTGAGCCTGTACACAGAGTGGGATACAGGCTGATAGACGTACTAGTGAGCCTGTACACAGAGTGGGATACAGGCTGATAGACTTTCTATTGAGCCTCTACACAGAGTGGGATACAGGCTAATAGACTTACTATTGAATCTGTACACAGAGTGGGATACAAACTGATAGACTTACTATTGAGCCTCTACACAGAGTGGGATACAGACTGATAGACTTACTATTGAGCCTGTACACAGAGTGGGATACAGGCTGATAGACTTACTATTGAGCCTGTACACAGAGTGGGATACAGGCTGATAGACTTTCTATTGAGCCTGTACACAGAGTGGGATACAGGCTGATAGACTTACTATTGAGCCTGTACACAGAGTGGTATATAGACTGATAGACTTTCTATTGAGCCTGTACACAGAGTGAGATACAGGCTGATAGACTTACTATTGACCCTGTACACAGAGTGGGATACAGGCTGATAGACTTTCTATTAAGCCTGTACACAGAGTGCGATACAGACTGATAGACTTACTATTGAGCCTGTACACAGAGTGGGATACAGGCTGATAGACTTACTATTGAGCCTGTACACAGAGTGGGATACAGGCTGATAGACGTACTAGTGAGCCTGTACACAGAGTGGGATACAGGCTGATAGACTTTCTATTGAGCCTCTACACAGAGTGGGATACAGGCTAATAGACTTACTATTGAATCTGTACACAGAGTGGGATACAAGCTGATAGACTTACTATTGAGCCTCTACACAGAGTGGGATACAGACTGATAGACTTACTATTGAGCCTGTACACAGAGTGGGATACAGGCTGATAGACTTACTATTGAGCCTGTACATAGAGTGGGATACAGGCTGATAGACTTTCTATTGAGCCTGTACACAGAGTGGGATACAGGCTGATAGACTTACTATTGAGCCTGTACACAGAGTGGGATACAGGCTGATAGACTTTCTATTGAGCCTGTACACAGAGTGGGATACAGGCTGATATACTTACTATTGAGCCTGTACACAGAGTGGGATACAGGCGGATAGACTTTCTGTTGAGCCTGTACACAGATTGGGATACTGGCTGATAGACTTTCTGTTGAGCCTGTACATAGAGTGGGATACAGACTGATAGACTTTCTATTGAGTCTGTACACAGAGTGGGATACAGGCTTACTATTGAGTCTGTGCACAGAGTGGGATACAGGCTGATAGACTTACTATTGAGCCTGTACACAGAGTGGGATACAGACTGATAGACTTACTATTGAGCCTGTACACAGAGTGGGATACAGGCTGATAGACTTACTATTGAGCCTGTACACAGAGTGGGATACAGACTGATAGACTTACTATTGAGCCTGTACACAGAGTGGGATACAGGCTGATAGACTTACTATTGAGACTGTACACAGAGTGGGATACAGACTGATAGACTTACTATTGAGCCTGTACACAGATTGGGATACAGACTGATAGACTTACTATTGAGCCTGTACACAGAGTGGGATACAGACTGATAGACTTACTATTGAGCCTGTACACAGAGTGGGATACAGACTGATAGACTTACTATTGAGCCTGTACACAGAGTGGTATATAGACTGATAGACATACTGTTGAGCCTGTACACAGAGTGTGATACAGACTGATAGACATACTGTTGAGCCTGTACACAGAGTGTGATACAGGCTGATAGACTTACTATTGAGCCTGTACACAGAGAGGGATACAGTCTCATAGACTTACTATTGAGCCTCTACACAGAGTGGAATACAGGCTCATAGACTTACTATTGAGCCTGTACACAGAGTGGTATATAGACTGATAGACTTACTATTGAGCCTGTACACAGAGTGTGATACAGACTGATAGACTTACTATTGAGCCTGTACACAGAGTGTGATACAGACTGATAGACTTACTATTGAGCCTGTACACAGAGTGGGATACAGACTGATAGACTTACTATTGAGCCTGTACACAGAGTGGGATACAAGCTGATAGACTTACTATTGAGCCTGTACACAGAGTGGGATACAGACTGATAGACTTACTATTGAGCCTGTACACAGAGTGTGATACAGACTGATAGACTTACTATTGAGCCTGTACACAGAGTGGGATACAGACTGATAGACTTACTATTGAGCCTGTACACAGAGTGGGATACAAGCTGATAGACGTACTATTGAGCCTGTACACAGAGTGGGATACAGACTGATAGACTTACTATTGAGCCTGTACACAGAGTGTGATACAGACTGATAGACTTACTATTGAGCCTGTACACAGAGTGGGATACAGACTGATAGACTTACTATTGAGCGTGTACACAGAGTGGGATACAAGCTGATAGACTTACTATTGAGTTTGTACACAGAGTGGAATACAGACTGATAGACTTACTATTGAGCCTGTACACAGAGTGGGATACAGGCTGATAGACTTACTATTGAGCCTGTACACAGAGTGGGATACAGGCTGATAGACTTACTATTGAGCCTTTACACAGAGTGGGATACAGGCTGATAGACTTACTATTGAGCCTGTACACAGAGTGGGATACAGGCTGACAGACTTACTATTGAGCCTGTACACAGAGTGGGATACAGGTTGATAGACTTACTATTGAGCCTGTACACAGAGTGGGATACAGGCTGATAGACTTACTATTGAGCCTGTACACAGAGTGGGATACAGGCTGATAGACTTACTATTGAGCCTGTACACAAAGTGGGATACAGGCTGATAGACTTACTATTGAGCCTGTACACAGAGTGGGTACAAGCTGATAGACTTTCTATTGAGCCTGTACACAGAGTGGGATACAGGCTGATAGACTTACTATTGAGCCTGTACACAGAGTGGGATACAGGCTGATAGACTTACTATTGAGCCTGTACACAGAGTGGGTACAAGCTGATAGACTTTCTATTGAGCCTGTACACAGAGTGGGATACAGGCTGATAGACTTACTATTGACCCTGTACACAGAGTGGGATACAGGCTGATAGACTTTCTATTGAGCCTGTACACAGAGTGTGATACAGGCTGATAGACTTACTATTGACCCTGTACACAGAGTGGGATACAGGCTGATAGACTTACTATTGAGCCTGTACACAGAGTGGGATACAGGCTGATAGACTTACTATTGAGCCTGTACACAGAGTGGGATACAGGCTGATAGACTTACTATTGAGCCTTTACACAGAGTGGGATACAGGCTGATAGACTTACTATTGAGCCTGTACACAGAGTGGGATACAGGCTGACAGACTTACTATTGAGCCTGTACACAGAGTGGGATACAGGCTGATAGACTTACTATTGAGCCTGTACACAGAGTGGGATACAGGCTGATAGACTTACTATTGAGCCTGTACACAGAGTGGGATACAGGCTGATAGACTTACTATTGAGCCTGTACACAGAGTGGGATACAGGCTGATAGACTTACTATTGAGCCTGTACACAGAGTGGGTACAAGCTGATAGACTTTCTATTGAGCCTGTACACAGAGTGGGATACAGGCTGATAGACTTACTATTGAGCCTGTACACAGAGTGGGATACAGGCTGATAGACTTACTATTGAGCCTGTACACAGAGTGGGTACAAGCTGATAGACTTTCTATTGAGCCTGTACACAGAGTGGGATACAGGCTGATAGACTTACTATTGAGCCTGTACACAGAGTGGGATACAGGCTGATAGACGTACTAGTGAGCCTGTACACAGAGTGGGATACAGGCTGATAGACTTTCTATTGAGCCTCTACACAGAGTGGGATACAGGCTAATAGACTTACTATTGAATCTGTACACAGAGTGGGATACAAGCTGATAGACTTACTATTGAGCCTCTACACAGAGTGGGATACAGACTGATAGACTTACTATTGAGCCTGTACACAGAGTGGGATACCGGCTGATAGACTTACTATTGAGCCTGTACACAGAGTGGGATACAGGCTGATAGACTTTCTATTGAGCCTGTACACAGAGTGGGATACAGGCTGATAGACTTACTATTGAGCCTGTACACAGAGTGGGATACAGGCTGATAGACTTTCTATTGAGCCTGTACACAGAGTGGGATACAGGCTGATAGACTTACTATTGAGCCTGTACACAGAGTGGGATACAGGCTGATAGACTTTCTATTAAGCCTGTACACAGAGTGGGATACAGGCTGATAGACGTACTAGTGAGCCTGTACACAGAGTGGGATACAGGCTGATAGACTTTCTATTGAGCCTCTACACAGAGTGGGATACAGACTGATAGACTTACTATTGAGCCTGTACACAGAGTGGGATACAGGCTGATAGACTTACTATTGAGCCTGTACACAGAGTGGGATACAGACTGATAGACTTACTATTGAGCCTGTACACATAGTGGGATACAGACTGATAGACTTACTATTGAGCCTTTACACAGAGTGGGATACAGGCTGATAGACTTACTATTGAGCCTGTACACAGAGTGGGATACAGGCTGACAGACTTACTATTGAGCCTGTACACAGAGTGGGATACAGGCTGATAGACTTACTATTGAGCCTGTACACAGAGTGGGATACAGGCTGATAGACTTACTATTGAGCCTGTACACAGAGTGGGATACAGGCTGATAGACTTACTATTGAGCCTGTACACAGAGTGGGATACAGGCTGATAGACTTACTATTGAGCCTGTACACAGAGTGGGTACAAGCTGATAGACTTTCTATTGAGCCTGTACACAGAGTGGGATACAGGCTGATAGACTTACTATTGAGCCTGTACACAGAGTGGGATAAAGGCTGATAGACTTACTATTGAGCCTGTACACAGAGTGGGTACAAGCTGATAGACTTTCTATTGAGCCTGTACACAGAGTGGGATACAGGCTGATAGACTTACTATTGAGCCTGTACACAGAGTGGGATACAGGCTGATAGACTTTCTATTGAGCCTGTACACAGAGTGGGATACAGACTGATAGACTTTCTATTAAGCCTGTACACAGAGTGGGATACAGGCTGATAGACTTTCTATTGAGCCTGTACACAGAGTGGTATACAGGCTGATAGACTTACTATTGAGATTGTACACAGAGTGGGATACAGGCTGATAGACTTACTATTGAGCCTGTACACAGAGTGGTATACAGGCTGATAGACTTACTATTGAGCCTGTACACAGAGTGGGATACAGGCTGATAGACTTTCTATTGAGCCTCTACACAGAGTGGGATACAGGATAATAGACTTACTATTGAGTCTGTACACAGAGTGGGATACAAGCTGATAGACTTACTATTGAGCCTTTACACAGAGTGGGATACAGACTGATAGACTTACAATTGAGCCTGTACACAGAGTGGGATACAGGCTGATAGACTTTCTATTGAGCCTGTACACAGAGTGGGATACAGGCTGATAGACTTACTATTGAGCCTGTACACAGAGTGGGATACAGGCTGATATACTTTCTATTGAGCCTATACACAGAGTGGGATACAGGCTGATAGACTTACTATTGAGCCTGTACATAGAGTGGGATACAGACTGATAGATTTTCTATTGAGTCTGTACACAGAGTGGGATAAAGGCTGATATACTTACTATTGAGCCTCTACTCAGAGTGGGATACAGACTGATAGACTTTCTATTGAGCCTGTACACAGAGTGGGATACAGGCTGATAGACTTACTATTGAGCCTGTACACAGAGTGGGATACAGGCTGATAGACTTACTATTGAGCCTGTACACAGAGTGGGATACAGACTGATAGACTTACTATTGAGCCTGTACACAGAGTGGGATATAGACTGATAGACTTACTATTGAGCCTGTACACAGAGTGGTATATAGACTGATAGACATACTGTTGAGCCTGTACACAGAGTGTGATACAGACTGATAGACTTACTATTGAGCCTGTACACAGAGTGTGATACAGGCTAATAGACTTACTATTGAGCCTGTACACAGAGTGGGATACAGGCTGATAGACTTACTATTGAGCCTGTACACAGAGTGGGATACAGGCTGATAGACTTACTATTGAGCCTTTACACAGAGTGGGATACAGGCTGATAGACTTACTATTGAGCCTGTACACAGAGTGGGATACAGGCTGACAGACTTACTATTGAGCCTGTACACAGAGTGGGATACAGGCTGATAGACTTACTATTGAGCCTGTACACAGAGTGGGATACAGGCTGATAGACTTACTATTGAGCCTGTACACAGAGTGGGATACAGGCTGATAGACTTACTATTGAGCCTGTACACAGAGTGGGATACAGGCTGATAGACTTACTATTGAGCCTGTACACAGAGTGGGATACAGGCTGATAGACTTACTATTGAGCCTGTACACAAAGTGGGATACAGGCTGATAGACTTACTATTGAGCCTGTACACAGAGTGGGTACAAGCTGATAGACTTTCTATTGAGCCTGTACACAGAGTGGGATACAGGCTGATAGACTTACTATTGAGCCTGTACACAGAGTGGGATACAGGCTGATAGACTTACTATTGAGCCTGTACACAGAGTGGGTACAAGCTGATAGACTTTCTATTGAGCCTGTACACAGAGTGGGATACAGGCTGATAGACTTACTATTGACCCTGTACACAGAGTGGGATACAGGCTGATAGACTTTCTATTGAGCCTGTACACAGAGTGTGATACAGGCTGATAGACTTACTATTGACCCTGTACACAGAGTGGGATACAGGCTGATAGACTTACTATTGAGCCTGTACACAGAGTGGGATACAGGCTGATAGACTTACTATTGAGCCTGTACACAGAGTGGGATACAGGCTGATAGACTTACTATTGAGCCTGTACACAGAGTGGGATACAGGCTGATAGACTTACTATTGAGCCTGTACACAGAGTGGGATACAGGCTGACAGACTTACTATTGAGCCTGTACACAGAGTGGGATACAGGCTGATAGACTTACTATTGAGCCTGTACACAGAGTGGGATACAGGCTGATAGACTTACTATTGAGCCTGTACACAGAGTGGGATACAGGCTGATAGACTTACTATTGAGCCTGTACACAGAGTGGGATACAGGCTGATAGACTTACTATTGAGCCTGTACACAGAGTGGGTACAAGCTGATAGACTTTCTATTGAGCCTGTACACAGAGTGGGATACAGGCTGATAGACGTACTATTGAGCCTGTACACAGAGTGGGATACAGGCTGATAGACTTACTATTGAGCCTGTACACAGAGTGGGTACAAGCTGATAGACTTTCTATTGAGCCTGTACACAGAGTGGGATACAGGCTGATAGACTTACTATTGAGCCTGTACACAGAGTGGGATACAGGCTGATAGACGTACTAGTGAGCCTGTACACAGAGTGGGATACAGGCTGATAGACTTTCTATTGAGCCTCTACACAGAGTGGGATACAGGCTAATAGACTTACTATTGAATCTGTACACAGAGTGGGATACAAGCTGATAGACTTACTATTGAGCCTCTACACAGAGTGGGATACAGACTGATAGACTTACTATTGAGCCTGTACACAGAGTGGGATACAGGCTGATAGACTTACTATTGAGCCTGTACACAGAGTGGGATACAGGCTGATAGACTTTCTATTGAGCCTGTACACAGAGTGGGATACAGGCTGATAGACTTACTATTGAGCCTGTACACAGAGTGGGATACAGGCTGATAGACTTTCTATTGAGCCTGTACACAGAGTGGGATACAGGCTGATAGACTTTCTATTAAGCCTGTACACAGAGTGGGATACAGGCTGATAGACGTACTAGTGAGCCTGTACACAGAGTGGGATACAGGCTGATAGACTTTCTATTGAGCCTCTACACAGAGTGGGATACAGACTGATAGACTTACTATTGAGCCTGTACACAGAGTGGGATACAGGCTGATAGACTTACTATTGAGCCTGTACACAGAGTGGGATACAGACTGATAGACTTACTATTGAGCCTGTACACATAGTGGGATACAGACTGATAGACTTACTATTGAGCCTTTACACAGAGTGGGATACAGGCTGATAGACTTACTATTGAGCCTGTACACAGAGTGGGATACAGGCTGACAGACTTACTATTGAGCCTGTACACAGAGTGGGATACAGGCTGATAGACTTACTATTGAGCCTGTACACAGAGTGGGATACAGGCTGATAGACTTACTATTGAGCCTGTACACAGAGTGGGATACAGGCTGATAGACTTACTATTGAGCCTGTACACAGAGTGGGATACAGGCTGATAGACTTACTATTGAGCCTGTACACAGAGTGGGTACAAGCTGATAGACTTTCTATTGAGCCTGTACACAGAGTGGGATACAGGCTGATAGACTTACTATTGAGCCTGTACACAGAGTGGGATAAAGGCTGATAGACTTACTATTGAGCCTGTACACAGAGTGGGTACAAGCTGATAGACTTTCTATTGAGCCTGTACACAGAGTGGGATACAGGCTGATAGACTTACTATTGAGCCTGTACACAGAGTGGGATACAGGCTGATAGACTTTCTATTGAGCCTGTACACAGAGTGGGATACAGACTGATAGACTTTCTATTAAGCCTGTACACAGAGTGGGATACAGGCTGATAGACTTTCTATTGAGCCTGTACACAGAGTGGTATACAGGCTGATAGACTTACTATTGAGATTGTACACAGAGTGGGATACAGGCTGATAGACTTACTATTGAGCCTGTACACAGAGTGGTATACAGGCTGATAGACTTACTATTGAGCCTGTACACAGAGTGGGATACAGGCTGATAGACTTTCTATTGAGCCTCTACACAGAGTGGGATACAGGATAATAGACTTACTATTGAGTCTGTACACAGAGTGGGATACAAGCTGATAGACTTACTATTGAGCCTTTACACAGAGTGGGATACAGACTGATAGACTTTCTATTGAGCCTGTACACAGAGTGGGATACAGGCTGATAGACTTACTATTGAGCCTGTACACAGAGTGGGATACAGGCTGATATACTTTCTATTGAGCCTATACACAGAGTGGGATACAGGCTGATAGACTTACTATTGAGCCTGTACATAGAGTGGGATACAGACTGATAGATTTTCTATTGAGTCTGTACACAGAGTGGGATAAAGGCTGATATACTTACTATTGAGCCTCTACACAGAG
Organism: Phyllobates terribilis; assembly: GCF_046119375.1. Taxonomy (NCBI): domain Eukaryota; kingdom Metazoa; phylum Chordata; class Amphibia; order Anura; family Dendrobatidae; genus Phyllobates; species Phyllobates terribilis. Next base: position 26,727,267 of record NW_027362773.1, read on the forward strand.
TGGGATACAGACTGATAGACTTTCTATTGAGCCTGTACACAGAGTGGGATACAGGCTGATAGACTTACTATTGAGCCTGTACACAGAGTGGGATACAGGCTGATAGACTTACTATTGAGCCTGTACACAGAGTGGGATACAGACTGATAGACTTACTATTGAGCCTGTACACAGAGTGGGATATAGACTGATAGACTTACTATTGAGCCTGTACACAGAGTGGTATATAGACTGATAGACATACTGTTGAGCCTGTACACAGAGTGTGATACAGACTGATAGACTTACTATTGAGCCTGTACACAGAGTGTGATACAGGCTGATAGACTTACTATTGAGCCTGTACACAGAGTGGGATACAGGCTGATAGACTTACTATTGAGCCTGTACACAGAGTGGGATACAGGCTGATAGACTTACTATTGAGCCTTTACACAGAGTGGGATACAGGCTGATAGACTTACTATTGAGCCTGTACACAGAGTGGGATACAGGCTGACAGACTTACTATTGAGCCTGTACACAGAGTGGGATACAGGCTGATAGACTTACTATTGAGCCTGTACACAGAGTGGGATACAGGCTGATAGACTTACTATTGAGCCTGTACACAGAGTGGGATACAGGCTGATAGACTTACTATTGAGCCTGTACACAGAGTGGGTACAAGCTGATAGACTATCTATTGAGCCTGTACACAGAGTGGGATACAGGCTGATAGACTTACTATTGAGCCTGTACACAGAGTGGGATACAGGCTGATAGACTTACTATTGAGCCTGCACACAGAGTGGGATACAGGCTGATATACTTTCTATTGAGCCTATACACAGAGTGGGATACAGACTGATAGACTTACTATTGAGCCTGTACATAGAGTGGGATACAGCCTGATAGATTTTCTATTGAGTCTGTACACAGAGTGGGATAAAGGCTGATATACTTACTATTGAGCCTCTACACAGAGTGGGATACAGACTGATAGACTTTCTATTGAGCCTGTACACAGAGTGGGATACAGGCTGATAGACTTACTATTGAGCCTGTACACAGAGTGGGATACAGGCTGATAGACATACTATTGAGCCTGTACACAGAGTGGGATACAGGCTGATAGACTTACTATTGAGCCTTTACACAGAGTGGGATACAGGCTGATAGACTTACTATTGAGCCTGTACACAGAGTGGGATACAGGCTGACAGACTTACTATTGAGACTGTACACAGAGTGGGATACAGGCTGATAGACTTACTATTGAGCCTGTACACAGAGTGGGATACAGGCTGATAGACTTACTATTGAGCCTGTACACAGAGTGGGATACAGGCTGATAGACTTACTATTGAGCCTGTACACAGAGTGGGATACAGGCTGATAGACTTACTATTGAGCCTGTACACAGAGTGGGTACAAGATGATAGACTTTCTATTGAGCCTGTACACAGAGTGGGATACAGGCTGATAGACTTACTATTGAGCCTGTACACGGAGTGGGATACAGGCTGATAGACTTACTATTGAGCCTGTACACAGAGTGGGATACAGGCTGATATACTTTCTATTGAGCCTATACTCAGAGTGGGATACAGACTGATAGACTTACTATTGAGCCTGTACATAGAGTGGGATACAGACTGATAGATTTTCTATTGAGTCTGTACACAGAGTGGGATAAAGGCTGATATACTTACTATTGAGCCTCCACACAGAGTGGGATACAGACTGATAGACTTTCTATTGAGCCTGTACACAGAGTGGGATACAGGCTGATAGACTTACTATTGAGCCTGTACACAGAGTGGGATACAGGCTGATAGACTTACTATTGAGCCTGTACACAGAGTGGGATACAGACTGATAGACTTACTATTGAGCCTGTACACAGAGTGGGATACAGACTGATAGACTTACTATTGAGCCTGTACACAGAGTGGTATATAGACTGATAGACATACTGTTGAGCCTGTACACAGAGTGTGATACAGACTGATAGACATACTGTTGAGCCTGTACACAGAGTGTGATACAGGCTGATAGACTTACTATTGAGCCTGTACACAGAGTGGGATACAGTCTCATAGACTTACTATTGAGCCTCTACACAGAGTGGGATACAGGCTCATAGACTTACTATTGAGCCTGTACACAGAGTGGTATATAGACTGATAGACTTACTATTGAGCCTGTACACAGAGTGTGATACAGACTGATAGACTTACTATTGAGCCTGTACACAGAGTGTGATACAGACTGATAGACTTACTATTGAGCCTGTACACAGAGTGGGATACAGACTGAAAGACTTACTATTGAGCCTGTACACAGAGTGGGATACAAGCTGATAGACTTACTATTGAGCCTGTACACAGAGTGGGATACAGACTGATAGACTTACTATTGAGCCTGTACACAGAGTGTGATACAGACTGATAGACTTACTATTGAGCCTGTACACAGAGTGGGATACAGACTGATAGACTTACTATTGAGCCTGTACACAGAGTGGGATACAAGCTGATAGACTTACTATTGAGTTTGTACACAGAGTGGGATACAGGCTGATAGACTTACTATTGAGCCTGTACACAGAGTGGGATACAGGCTGATAGACGTACTATTGAGCCTGTACACAGAATGGGATACAGGCTGATAGACTTACTATTGAGCCTTTACACAGAGTGGGATACAGGCTGATAGACTTACTATTGAGCCTGTACACAGAGTGGGATACAGGCTGACAGACTTACCATTGAGCCTGTACACAGAGTGGGATACAGGCTGATAGACTTACTATTGAGCCTGTACACAGAGTGGGATACAGGCTGATAGACTTACTATTGAGCCTGTACAAAGAGTGGGATACAGACTGATAGACTTTCTATTGAACCTGTACACAGAGTGGTATACAGGCTGATAGACTTACTATTGAGCCTGTACACAGAGTGGGATACAGGCTGATAGACTTACTATTGAGCCTGTACACAGAGTGGGATACAGGCTGATAGACTTACTATTGAGCCTGTACACAGAGTGGGATACAGGCTGATAGACTTACTATTGAGCCTGTACACAGAGTGGGATACAGGCTGATAGACTTACTATTGAGCATGTACACAGAGTGGAATACAGGCTGATAGACATAGTATTGAGCCTGTACACAGAGTGGGATACAGGCTGATAGACGTAGTATTGAGCCTGTACACAGAGTGGGATACAGGCTGATAGACTTACTATTGAGCCTGTACACAGAGTGGGATACAGGTTGATAGACTTTCTATTGAGCCTGTACACAGAGTGGGAAACAGGCTGATAGACTTACTATTGAGCCTGTACACAGAGTGGTATACAGGCTGATAGACTTACTATTGAGTCTGTACACAGAGTGGGATACAGACTGATAGACTTACTATTGAGCCTGTACACAGAGTGGGATACAGACTGATAGACTTTCTATTGAGCCTGTACACAGAGTGGGATACAGGCTGATAGACTTACTATTGAGCCTGTACACAGAGTGGGTTACAGACTGATAGACTTACTATTGAGCCTGTACACAGAGTGGGATACAGACTGATAGACTTTCTATTAAGCCTGTACACAGAGTGGGATACAGGCTGATAGACTTACTATTGAGCCTGTACACAGAGTGGGATACAGGCTGATAGACTTACTATTGAGCCTGTACACAGAGTGGGATACAGGCTGATAGACTTTCTATTAAGCCTGCTCTCAGAGTGGGATACAGGCTGATAGACGTACTATTGAGCCTGTACACAGAGTGGGATACAGGCTGATAGGCTTTCTATTGAGTATGTACACAGAGTGGGATACAGGCTGAGAGACTTACTATTAAGCCTGTAGACAGAGAGGGATACAGGCTGATAGACGTACTATTGAGCCTGTACACAGAGTGGGATACAGGCTGATAGACGTACTATTGAGCCTGTACACAGAGTGGGATACAGGCTGATAGACTTTCTATTGAGCCTATACACAGAGTGGGATACAGGCTAATAGACTTACTATTGAGCCTGTACACAGAGTGGTATACAGGCTGATAGACTTACTATTGAGCCTGTACACAGAGTGGGATACAGGCTGATAGACTTACTATTGAGCCTGTACACAGAGTGGGATACAGGCTAATAGACTTACTATTGAGTCTGTACACAGAGTGGGATACAAGCTGATAGACTTACTATTGAGCCTCTACACAGAGTGGGATACAGACTGATAGACTTACTATTGAGCCTGTACACAGAGTGGGATACAGGCTGATAGACTTACTATTGAGCCTGTACACAGAGTGGGATACAGGCTGATAGACTTTCTATTGAGCCTGTACACAGAGTGGGATACAGGCTGATAGACTTACTATTGAGCCTGTGCACAGAGTGGGATACAGGCTGATAGACTTTCTATTGAGCCTATACACAGAGTGGGATACAGACTGATAGACTTACTATTGAGCCTGTACATAGAGTGGGATACAGACTGATAGATTTTCTATTGAGTCTGTACACAGAGTGGGATACAGGCTGATATACTTACTATTGAGCCTGTACACAGAGTGGGATACAGGCTGATAGACGTACTATTGAGCCTGTACACAGAGTGGGATAGAGGCTGAAAGACTTACTATTGAGCCGGTACACAGAGTGGGATACAGGCTGATAGACTTACTATTCAGCCTGTACACAGAGTGGGATAGAGGCTGATAGACTTACTATTGAGCCTGTACACAGAGTGGGATATAGTCTGATAGACTTACTATTGAGTCTGTACACAGAGTGGGATACAGGCTGATAGACTTACTATTGAGCCTGTACACAGAGTGGGATACAGGCTGATAGACATACTATTGAGCCTGTACACAGAGTGGGATACCGGCTGATAGACTTACTATTGAGCCTGTACACAGAGTGGGATACAGGCTGATAGACTTACTATTGAGCCTGTACATAGAGTGGGATACAGGCTGATAGGCTTTCTATTGAGTATGTACACAGAGTGGGATACAGGCTGATAGACTTACTATTGAGCCTGTACACAGAGTGGGATATAGGCTGATAGACGTACTATTGAGCCTGTACACAGAGTGGGATACAGGCTGATAGACTTTCTATTGAGCCTGTACACAGAGTGGGATACAGGCTGATAGACATACTATTGAGACTGTACACAGAGTGGGATACAGTCTGATAGGCTTTCTATTGAGTATGTACACAGAGTGGGATACAGGCTGAGAGACTTACTATTAAGCCTGTAGACAGAGTGGGATACAGGCTGATAGACGTACTATTGAGCCTCTACACAGAGTGGGATACAGGCTCATAGACTTACTAATGAGCCTGTACACAGAGCGGGATACAGACTGATAGACTTACTATTGAGCCTGTACACAGAGTTGGATACAGACTGATAGACTTACTATTGAGCCTCTACACAGAGTGGGATACAGGCTCATAGACTTACTAATGAGCCTGTACACAGAGCGGGATACAGACTGATAGACTTACTATTGAGCCTGTACACAGAGTGGTATATAGACTGATAGACTTACTATTGAGCCTGTACACAGAGTGGGATACAGGCTGATAGACTTACTATTGAGCCTGTACACAGAGTGTGATACAGACTGATAGACTTTCTATTGAGTCTGTACACAGAGTGGGATACAGGCTGATAGACTTACTATTGACCCTGTACACAGAGTGGGATACAGACTGATAGACTTACTATTGAGCCTGTACAGAGAGTGGGATACAGACTGATAGACTTTCTATTGAGCCTGTACACAGAGTGGGATACAGGCTGATAGACTTACTATTGAGCCTGAACACAGAGTGGGTTACAGACTGATAGACTTACTATTGAGCATGTACACAGAGTGGGATACAGGCTGATAGACTTACTATTGAGCCTGTACACAGAGTGGGATACAGGCTGATAGACTTTCTATTAAGCCTGCTCTCAGAGTAGGATACAGGCTGATGGACGTACTATTGAGCCTGTACACAGAGTGGGATACAGGCTGATAGGCTTTCTATTGAGTATGTACACAGAGTGGGATACAGGCTGAGAGACTTACTATTAAGCCTGTAGACAGAGTGGGATACAGGCTGATAGACGTTCTATTGAGCCTGTACACAGAGTGGGATACAGGCTGATAGACGTACTATTGAGCCTGTACACAGAGTGGGATACAGGCTGATAGACTTTCTATTGAGCCTGTACACAGAGTGGGATACAGGCTAATAGACTTACTTTTGAGCCTGTACACAGAGTGGTATACAGGCTGATAGACTTACTATTGAGCCTGTACACAGAGTGGGATACAGGCTGATAGACTTACTATTGAGCCTGTACACAGAGTGGGATACAGACTGATAGACTTACTATTGAGCCTGTACACAGAGTGGGATACAGGCTGATAGACTTACTATTGAGCCTGTACACAGAGTGGGATACAGGCTGATATACGTACTATTGAGCCTGTACACAGAGTGGGATACAGGCTGATAGACTTACTATTGAGCCTGTACACAGAGTGGGATACAGGCTGATAGGCGTTCTATTGAGCCTGTACACAGAATGGGATACAGGCTGATAGACTTTCTATTGATACTGTACACAGAGTGGGATACAGGCTGATAGACTTTCTATTGAGCCTGTACACAGAGTGGGATACAGATTGATAGACTTACTATTGAGCCTGTACACAGAGTGGGATACAGGCTGATAGACTTACTATTGAGCCTGTACACAGAGTGGGATACAGGCTGATAGACTTTCTATTGAGCCTGTACACAGAGTGGGATACAGGCTGATAGACTTACTATTGAGACTGTACACAGAGTGGGATACAGTCTGATAGGCTTTCTATTGAGTATGTACACAGAGTGGGATACAGGCTGAGAGACTTACTATTAAGCCTGTAGACAGAGTGGGATACAGGCTGATATACGTACTATTGAGCCTGTACACAGAGTGGGATACAGGCTGATAGACTTACTATTGAGCCTGTACACAGAGTGGGATACAGGCTGATAGGCGTTCTATTGAGCCTGTACACAGAGTGGGATACAGGCTGATAGACTTTCTATTGATACTGTACACAGAGTGGGATACAGGCTGATAGACTTTCTATTGAGCCTGTACACAGAGTGGGATACAGATTGATAGACTTACTATTGAGCCTGTACACAGAGTGGGATACAGGCTGATAGACTTACTATTGAGCCTGTACACAGAGTGGGATACAGGCTGATAGACTTACTATAGAGCCTGTACACAGAGTGGGATACAGATTGATAGACTTACTATTGAGCCTGTACACAGAGTGGGATACAGACTGATAGACTTACTATTGAGCCTGTACACAGAGTGGGATACAGGCTGATAGACTTACTATAGAGCCTGTACACAGAGTGGGATACAGGCTGATAGACTTACTATTGAGTCTGTACACAGAGTGGAATACAGGCTGATAGACGTATTATTGAGCCTGTACACAGAGTGGGATACAGACTGATAGACTTACTATTCAGTCTGTACACAGAGTGGGATACAGGCTGATAGACTTACTATTGAGTCTGTACACAGAGTGGGATACAGACTGATAGACTTACTATTGAGCCTGTACACAGAGTGGGATACAGGCTGATAGACTTACTATTGAGCCTGTACACAGAGTGGGATACAGGCTGATATACGTACTATTGAGCCTGTACACAGAGTGGGATACAGGCTGATAGACTTACTATTGAGTCTGTACACAGAGTGGGATACAGACTGATAGACTTTCTATTGAGTCTGTACACAGAGTGGGATACAGGCTGATAGACATACTATTGAGTCTGTACACAGAGTGAGATACAGATTGATAGACTTACTATTGAGCCTGTACACAAAGTGTGATACAGGCTGATAGGCTTTCTATTGAGCCTGTACACAGAGTTGGATACAGACTGATAGACTTACTATTGAGCCTCTACACAGAGTGGGATACAGGCTCATAGACTTACTAATGAGCCTGTACACAGAGCGGGATACAGGCTGATAGACTTACTATTGACCCTGTACACAGAGTGGGATACAGACTGATAGACTTACTATTGAGCCTGTACAGAGAGTGGGATACAGACTGATAGACTTTCTATTGAGCCTGTACACAGAGTGGGATACAGGCTGATAGACTTACGACTTACTATTGAGCCTGAACACAGAGTGGGTTACAGACTGATAGACTTTCTATTAAGCCTGTACACAGAGTGGGATACAGACTGATATACGTACTATTGAGCCTGTACACAGAGTGGGGTACAGGCTGATAGACTTTCTATTGAGCCTGTACACAGAGTGGGATACAGGCTGATAGACTTACTATTCAGTCTGTACACAGAGTGGGATACAGGCTGATAGACTTACTATTGAGCCTGTACACAGAGTGGGATACAGGCTGATAGACTTACTATTGAGCCTCTACACATAGTGGGATACAGACTGATAGACTTACTATTGAGCCTGTACACAGAGTGGGATACAGGCTGATAGACTTACCATTGAGCCTGTACACAGAGTGGGATACAGGCTGATAGACTTACTATTGAGCCTGTACACAGATTGGGATACAGGCTGATAGACTTAATATTGAGCCTGTACACAGAGTGGGATACAGACTGATAGACTTTCTATTGAGCCTGTACACAGAGTGGGATACAGACTGATAGACTTACTATTGAGCCTGTACACAGAGTGGTATACAGGCTGATAGACTTACTATTGAGCCTGTACACAGAGTGGGATACAGGCTGATAGACTTAATATTGAGCCTGTACACAGAGTGGGATACAGGCTGATAGACTTACTATTGAGCCTGTACACAGAGTGGGATACAGGCTGATAGACTTACTATTGAGCCTGTACACAGAGTGGGATACAGGCTGATAGACTTACTATTGAGCCTGTACACAGAGTGGAATACAGGCTGATAGACATACTATTGAGCCTGTACACAGAGTGGGATACAGGCTGATAGACTTACTATTGAGCATGTACACAGAGTGGGATACAGGCTGATAGACTTACTATTGAGCCTGTACACAGAGTGGGTACACGCTGATAGACTTTCTATTGAGCCTGTACACAGAGTGGGATACAGTCTGATAGACGTACTATTGAGCATGTACACAGAGTGAGATAAAGGCTGATAGACTTACTGTTGAGCCTGTACACAGAGTGGGATACAGGCTGATAGACTTACTATTGACCCTGTACACAGAGTGGGATACAGACTGATAGACTTACTATTGAGCCTGTACAGAGAGTGGGATACAGACTGATAGACTTTCTATTGAGCCTGTACACAGAGTGGGATACAGGCTGATAGACTTTCTATTGAGCCTGTACACAGAGTGGGATACAGGCTGATAGACATACTATTGAGACTGTACACAGAGTGGGATACAGTCTGATAGGCTTTCTATTGAGTATGTACACAGAGTGGGATACAGGCTGAGAGACTTACTATTAAGCCTGTAGACAGAGTGGGATACAGGCTGATAGACGTACTATTGAGCCTCTACACAGAGTGGGATACAGGCTCATAGACTTACTAATGAGCCTGTACACAGAGCGGGATACAGACTGATAGACTTACTATTGAGCCTGTACACAGAGTTGGATACAGACTGATAGACTTACTATTGAGCCTCTACACAGAGTGGGATACAGGCTCATAGACTTACTAATGAGCCTGTACACAGAGCGGGATACAGACTGATAGACTTACTATTGAGCCTGTACACAGAGTGGTATATAGACTGATAGACTTACTATTGAGCCTGTACACAGAGTGGGATACAGGCTGATAGACTTACTATTGAGCCTGTACACAGAGTGTGATACAGACTGATAGACTTTCTATTGAGTCTGTACACAGAGTGGGATACAGGCTGATAGACTTACTATTGACCCTGTACACAGAGTGGGATACAGACTGATAGACTTACTATTGAGCCTGTACAGAGAGTGGGATACAGACTGATAGACTTTCTATTGAGCCTGTACACAGAGTGGGATACAGGCTGATAGACTTACTATTGAGCCTGAACACAGAGTGGGTTACAGACTGATAGACTTACTATTGAGCATGTACACAGAGTGGGATACAGGCTGATAGACTTACTATTGAGCCTGTACACAGAGTGGGATACAGGCTGATAGACTTTCTATTAAGCCTGCTCTCAGAGTAGGATACAGGCTGATGGACGTACTATTGAGCCTGTACACAGAGTGGGATACAGGCTGATAGGCTTTCTATTGAGTATGTACACAGAGTGGGATACAGGCTGAGAGACTTACTATTAAGCCTGTAGACAGAGTGGGATACAGGCTGATAGACGTTCTATTGAGCCTGTACACAGAGTGGGATACAGGCTGATAGACGTACTATTGAGCCTGTACACAGAGTGGGATACAGGCTGATAGACTTTCTATTGAGCCTGTACACAGAGTGGGATACAGGCTAATAGACTTACTTTTGAGCCTGTACACAGAGTGGTATACAGGCTGATAGACTTACTATTGAGCCTGTACACAGAGTGGGATACAGGCTGATAGACTTACTATTGAGCCTGTACACAGAGTGGGATACAGACTGATAGACTTACTATTGAGCCTGTACACAGAGTGGGATACAGGCTGATAGACTTACTATTGAGCCTGTACACAGAGTGGGATACAGGCTGATATACGTACTATTGAGCCTGTACACAGAGTGGGATACAGGCTGATAGACTTACTATTGAGCCTGTACACAGAGTGGGATACAGGCTGATAGGCGTTCTATTGAGCCTGTACACAGAATGGGATACAGGCTGATAGACTTTCTATTGATACTGTACACAGAGTGGGATACAGGCTGATAGACTTTCTATTGAGCCTGTACACAGAGTGGGATACAGATTGATAGACTTACTATTGAGCCTGTACACAGAGTGGGATACAGGCTGATAGACTTACTATTGAGCCTGTACACAGAGTGGGATACAGGCTGATAGACTTTCTATTGAGCCTGTACACAGAGTGGGATACAGGCTGATAGACTTACTATTGAGACTGTACACAGAGTGGGATACAGTCTGATAGGCTTTCTATTGAGTATGTACACAGAGTGGGATACAGGCTGAGAGACTTACTATTAAGCCTGTAGACAGAGTGGGATACAGGCTGATATACGTACTATTGAGCCTGTACACAGAGTGGGATACAGGCTGATAGACTTACTATTGAGCCTGTACACAGAGTGGGATACAGGCTGATAGGCGTTCTATTGAGCCTGTACACAGAGTGGGATACAGGCTGATAGACTTTCTATTGATACTGTACACAGAGTGGGATACAGGCTGATAGACTTTCTATTGAGCCTGTACACAGAGTGGGATACAGATTGATAGACTTACTATTGAGCCTGTACACAGAGTGGGATACAGGCTGATAGACTTACTATTGAGCCTGTACACAGAGTGGGATACAGGCTGATAGACTTACTATAGAGCCTGTACACAGAGTGGGATACAGATTGATAGACTTACTATTGAGCCTGTACACAGAGTGGGATACAGACTGATAGACTTACTATTGAGCCTGTACACAGAGTGGGATACAGGCTGATAGACTTACTATAGAGCCTGTACACAGAGTGGGATACAGGCTGATAGACTTACTATTGAGTCTGTACACAGAGTGGAATACAGGCTGATAGACGTATTATTGAGCCTGTACACAGAGTGGGATACAGACTGATAGACTTACTATTCAGTCTGTACACAGAGTGGGATACAGGCTGATAGACTTACTATTGAGTCTGTACACAGAGTGGGATACAGACTGATAGACTTACTATTGAGCCTGTACACAGAGTGGGATACAGGCTGATAGACTTACTATTGAGCCTGTACACAGAGTGGGATACAGGCTGATATACGTACTATTGAGCCTGTACACAGAGTGGGATACAGGCTGATAGACTTACTATTGAGTCTGTACACAGAGTGGGATACAGACTGATAGACTTTCTATTGAGTCTGTACACAGAGTGGGATACAGGCTGATAGACATACTATTGAGTCTGTACACAGAGTGAGATACAGATTGATAGACTTACTATTGAGCCTGTACACAAAGTGTGATACAGGCTGATAGGCTTTCTATTGAGCCTGTACACAGAGTTGGATACAGACTGATAGACTTACTATTGAGCCTCTACACAGAGTGGGATACAGGCTCATAGACTTACTAATGAGCCTGTACACAGAGCGGGATACAGGCTGATAGACTTACTATTGACCCTGTACACAGAGTGGGATACAGACTGATAGACTTACTATTGAGCCTGTACAGAGAGTGGGATACAGACTGATAGACTTTCTATTGAGCCTGTACACAGAGTGGGATACAGGCTGATAGACTTACGACTTACTATTGAGCCTGAACACAGAGTGGGTTACAGACTGATAGACTTTCTATTAAGCCTGTACACAGAGTGGGATACAGACTGATATACGTACTATTGAGCCTGTACACAGAGTGGGGTACAGGCTGATAGACTTTCTATTGAGCCTGTACACAGAGTGGGATACAGGCTGATAGACTTACTATTCAGTCTGTACACAGAGTGGGATACAGGCTGATAGACTTACTATTGAGCCTGTACACAGAGTGGGATACAGGCTGATAGACTTACTATTGAGCCTCTACACATAGTGGGATACAGACTGATAGACTTACTATTGAGCCTGTACACAGAGTGGGATACAGGCTGATAGACTTACCATTGAGCCTGTACACAGAGTGGGATACAGGCTGATAGACTTACTATTGAGCCTGTACACAGATTGGGATACAGGCTGATAGACTTAATATTGAGCCTGTACACAGAGTGGGATACAGACTGATAGACTTTCTATTGAGCCTGTACACAGAGTGGGATACAGACTGATAGACTTACTATTGAGCCTGTACACAGAGTGGTATACAGGCTGATAGACTTACTATTGAGCCTGTACACAGAGTGGGATACAGGCTGATAGACTTAATATTGAGCCTGTACACAGAGTGGGATACAGGCTGATAGACTTACTATTGAGCCTGTACACAGAGTGGGATACAGGCTGATAGACTTACTATTGAGCCTGTACACAGAGTGGGATACAGGCTGATAGACTTACTATTGAGCCTGTACACAGAGTGGAATACAGGCTGATAGACATACTATTGAGCCTGTACACAGAGTGGGATACAGGCTGATAGACTTACTATTGAGCATGTACACAGAGTGGGATACAGGCTGATAGACTTACTATTGAGCCTGTACACAGAGTGGGTACACGCTGATAGACTTTCTATTGAGCCTGTACACAGAGTGGGATACAGTCTGATAGACGTACTATTGAGCATGTACACAGAGTGAGATAAAGGCTGATAGACTTACTGTTGAGCCTGTACACAGAGTGGGATACAGGCTGATAGACTTACTATTGACCCTGTACACAGAGTGGGATACAGACTGATAGACTTACTATTGAGCCTGTACAGAGAGTGGGATACAGACTGATAGACTTTCTATTGAGCCTGTACACAGAGTGGGATACAGGCTGATAGACTTACGACTTACTATTGAGCCTGAACACAGAGTGGGTTACAGACTGATAGACTTTCTATTAAGCCTGTACACAGAGTGGGATACAGACTGATAGACTTTCTATTGAGCCTGTACACAGAGTGGTATACAGGCTGATAGACTTACTATTGAGCCTGTACACAGAGTGGGATACAGACTGATAGACTTTCTATTGAGCCTGTACACAGAGTGGGATACAGACTGATAGACTTACTATTGAGCCTGTACACAGAGTGGGATACAGGCTGATAGACTTACTATTGAGCCTGTACACAGAGTGGGATACAGGCTGATATACGTACTATTGAGCCTGTACACAGAGTGGGGTACAGGCTGATAGACTTTCTATTGAGCCTGTACACAGAGTGGGATACAGGCTGATAGACTTACTATTGAGTCTGTACACAGAGTGGGATACAGGCTGATAGACTTACTATTGAGCCTGTACACAGAGTGGGATACAGGCTGATAGACTTACTATTGAGCCTCTACACATAGTGGGATACAGACTGATAGACTTACTATTGAGCCTGTACACAGAGTGGGATACAGGCTGATAGACTTACCATTGAGCCTGTACACAGAGTGGGATACAGGCTGATAGACTTACTATTGAGCCTGTACACAGAGTGGGATACAGGCTGATAGACTTACTATTGAGCCTGTACACAGAGTGGGATACAGACTGATAGACTTTCTATTGAGCCTGTACACAGAGTGGGATACAGACTGATAGATTTACTATTGAGCCTGTACACAGAGTGGGATACAGACTGATAGACTTTCTATTGAGCCTGTACACAGAGTGGTATACAGGCTGATAGACTTACTATTGAGCCTGTACACAGAGTGGGATACAGGCCGATAGACTTACTATTGAGCCTGTACACAGAGTGGGATACAGGCTGATAGACTTACTATTGAGCCTGTACACAGAGTGGGATACAGGCTGATAGACTTACTATTGAGCCTGTACACAGAGTGGGATACAGGCTGATAGACTTACTATTGAGCCTGTACACAGAGTGGAATACAGGCTGATAGACATACTATTGAGCCTGTACACAGAGTGGGATACAGGCTGATAGACTTACTATTGAGCATGTACACAGAGTGGGATACAGGCTGATAGACTTACTATTGAGCCTGTACACAGAGTGGGTACACGCTGATAGACTTTCTATTGAGCCTGTACACAGAGTGGGATACAGTCTGATAGACGTACTATTGAGCATGTACACAGAGTGAGATAAAGGCTGATAGACTTACTATTGAGCCTGTACACAGAGTGGGATACAGGCTGATAAACTTTCTATTGAGCCTGTACACAGAGTGGGATACAGGCTGATAGACTTACTATTGAGCCTGTACACAGAGTGGTAAACAGGCTGATATACTTACTATTGAGCCTGTACACAGAGTGGGATACAGACTGATAGACTTACTATTGAGCCTATACACAGAGTGGGATACAGACTGATAGACTTTCTATTGAGCCTGTACACAGAGTGGGATACAGGCTGATAGACTTACTATTGAGCCTGTACACAGAGTGGGTTACAGACTGATAGACTTACTATTGAGTCTGTACACAGAATGGGATACAGACTGATAGACTTTCTATTGAGCCTGTACACAGAGTGGTATACAGGCTGATAGACTTACTATTGAGCCTGTACACAGAGTGGGATACAGGCTGATAGACGTACTATTGAGCCTGTACACAGAGTGCGATACAGGCTGATAGACTTACTATTGAGCCTGTACACAGAGTGGGATACAGACTGATAGACTTACTATTGAGTCTGTACACAGAGTGGGATACAGACTGATAGACTTTCTATTGAGCCTGTACACAGAGTGGGATACAGGCTGATAGACTTACTATTGAGCCTGAACACAGAGTGGGTTACAGACTGATAGACTTTCTATTAAGCCTGTACACAGAGTGGGTTCCAGACTGATAGACTTTCTATTGAGCCTGTACACAGAGTGGTATACAGGCTGATAGACTTACTATTGAGCCTGTACACAGAGTGGGATACAGACTGATAGACTTTCTATTGAGCCTGTACACAGAGTGGGATACAGACTGATAGACTTACTATTGAGCCTGTACACAGAGTGGGATACAGGCTGATAAACTTACTATTGAGCCTGTACACAGAGTGGGATACAGGCTGATATACGTACTATTGAGCCTGTACACAGAGTGGGGTACAGGCTGATAGACTTTCTATTGAGCCTGTACACAGAGTGGGATACAGGCTGATAAACTTACTATTGAGTCTGTACACAGAGTGGGATACAGGCTGATAGACTTACTATTGAGCCTGTACACAGAGGGGGATACAGGCTGATAGACTTACTATTGAGCCTCTACACGTAGTGGGATACAGACTGATAGACTTACTATTGAGCCTGTACACAGAGTGGGATACAGGCTGATAGACTTACTATTGAGCCTGTACACAGAGTGGGATACAGGCTGATAGACTTACTATTGAGCCTGCACACAGAGTGGAATACAGGCTGATAGACATACTATTGAGCCTGTACACAGAGTGGGATACAGGCTGATAGACTTACTATTGAGCCTGTACACAGAGTGGGATACAGGCTGATAGACGTACTATTGAGCCTGTACACAGAGTGCGATACAGGCTGATAGACTTACTATTGAGCCTGTACACAGAGTGGGATACAGACTGATAGACTTACTATTGAGTCTGTACACAGAGTGGGATACAGACTGATAGACTTTCTATTGAGCCTGTACACAGAGTGGGATACAGGCTGATAGACTTACTATTGAGCCTGAGCACAGAGTGGGTTACAGACTGATAGACTTTCTATTAAGCCTGTACACAGAGTGGGATACAGACTGATAGACTTTCTATTGAGCCTGTACACAGAGTGGTATACAGGCTGATAGACTTACTATTGAGCCTGTACACAGAGTGGGATACAGAATGATAGACTTTCTATTGAGCCTGTACACAGAGTGGGATACAGACTGATAGACTTACTATTGAGCCTGTACACAGAGTGGGATACAGGCTGATAGACTTACTATTGAGCCTGTACACAGAGTGGGATACAGACTGATATACGTACTATTGAGCCTGTACACAGAGTGGGGTACAGGCTGATAGAATTTCTATTGAGCCTGTACACAGAGTGGGATACAGGCTGATAAACTTACTATTGAGTCTGTACACAGAGTGGGATACAGGCTGATAGACTTACTATTGAGCCTGTACACAGAGTGGGATACAGGCTGATAGACTTACTATTGAGCCTCTACACATAGTGGGATACAGACTGATAGACTTACTATTGAGCCTGTACACAGAGTGGGATACAGGCTGATAGACTTACTATTGAGCCTGTACACAGAGTGGGATACAGGCTGATAGACTTACTATTGAGCCTGTACACAGAGTGGGATACAGGCTGATAGACTTACTATTGAGCCTGTACACAGAGTGGGATACAGACTGATAGACTTTCTATTGAGCCTGTACACAGAGTGGGATACAGACTGATAGACTTTCTATTGAGCCTGTACACAGAGTGGGATACAGGCTGATAGACTTTCTATTGAGCCTGTACACAGAGTGGGATACAGGCTGATAGACTTACTATTGAGCCTGTACACAGAGTGGGATACAGGCTGATAGACTTACTATTGAGCCTGTACACAGAGTGGGATACAGGCTGATAGACTTACTATTGAGCCTGTACACAGAGTGGAATACAGGCTGATAGACATACTATTGAGCCTGTACACAGAGTGGGATACAGGCTGATAGACTTACTATTGAGCATGTACACAGAGTGGGATACAGGCTGATAGACTTACTATTGCGCCTGTACACAGAGTGGGTACACGCTGATAGACTTTCTATTGAGCCTGTACACAGAGTGGGATACAGTCTGATAGACGTACTATTGAGCATGTACACAGAGTGAGATAAAGGCTGATAGACTTACTGTTGAGCCTGTACACAGAGTGGGATACAGGCTGATAGACTTACTATTGACCCTGTACACAGAGTGGGATACAGACTGATAGACTTACTATTGAGCCTGTACAGAGAGTGGGATACAGACTGATACACTTTCTATTGAGCCTGTACACAGAGTGGGATACAGGCTGATAGACTTACGACTTACTATTGAGCCTGAACACAGAGTGGGTTACAGACTGATAGACTTTCTATTAAGCCTGTACACAGAGTGGGATACAGACTGATAGACTTTCTATTGAGCCTGTACACAGAGTGGTATACAGGCTGATAGACTTACTATTGAGCCTGTACACAGAGTGGGATACAGACTGATAGACTTTCTATTGAGCCTGTACACAGAGTGGGATACAGACTGATAGACTTACTATTGAGCCTGTACACAGAGTGGGATACAGGCTGATAGACTTACTATTGAGCCTGTACACAGAGTGGGATACAGGCTGATATACGTACTATTGAGCCTGTACACAGAGTGGGGTACAGGCTGATAGACTTTCTATTGAGCCTGTACACAGAGTGGGATACAGGCTGATAGACTTACTATTGAGTCTGTACACAGAGTGGGATACAGGCTGATAGACTTACTATTGAGCCTGTACACAGAGTGGGATACAGGCTGATAGACTTACTATTGAGCCTCTACACATAGTGGGATACAGACTGATAGACTTACTATTGAGCCTGTACACAGAGTGGGATACAGGCTGATAGACTTACCATTGAGCCTGTACACAGAGTGGGATACAGGCTGATAGACTTACTATTGAGCCTGTACACAGAGTGGGATACAGGCTGATAGACTTACTATTGAGCCTGTACACAGAGTGGGATACAGACTGATAGACTTTCTATTGAGCCTGTACACAGAGTGGGATACAGACTGATAGATTTACTATTGAGCCTGTACACAGAGTGGGATACAGACTGATAGACTTTCTATTGAGCCTGTACACAGAGTGGTATACAGGCTGATAGACTTACTATTGAGCCTGTACACAGAGTGGGATACAGGCCGATAGACTTACTATTGAGCCTGTACACAGAGTGGGATACAGGCTGATAGACTTACTATTGAGCCTGTACACAGAGTGGGATACAGGCTGATAGACTTACTATTGAGCCTGTACACAGAGTGGGATACAGGCTGATAGACTTACTATTGAGCCTGTACACAGAGTGGAATACAGGCTGATAGACATACTATTGAGCCTGTACACAGAGTGGGATACAGGCTGATAGACTTACTATTGAGCATGTACACAGAGTGGGATACAGGCTGATAGACTTACTATTGAGCCTGTACACAGAGTGGGTACACGCTGATAGACTTTCTATTGAGCCTGTACACAGAGTGGGATACAGTCTGATAGACGTACTATTGAGCATGTACACAGAGTGAGATAAAGGCTGATAGACTTACTATTGAGCCTGTACACAGAGTGGGATACAGGCTGATAAACTTTCTATTGAGCCTGTACACAGAGTGGGATACAGGCTGATAGACTTACTATTGAGCCTGTACACAGAGTGGTAAACAGGCTGATATACTTACTATTGAGCCTGTACACAGAGTGGGATACAGACTGATAGACTTACTATTGAGCCTATACACAGAGTGGGATACAGACTGATAGACTTTCTATTGAGCCTGTACACAGAGTGGGATACAGGCTGATAGACTTACTATTGAGCCTGTACACAGAGTGGGTTACAGACTGATAGACTTACTATTGAGTCTGTACACAGAGTGGGATACAGACTGATAGACTTTCTATTGAGCCTGTACACAGAGTGGTATACAGGCTGATAGACTTACTATTGAGCCTGTACACAGAGTGGGATACAGGCTGATAGACGTACTATTGAGCCTGTACACAGAGTGCGATACAGGCTGATAGACTTACTATTGAGCCTGTACACAGAGTGGGATACAGACTGATAGACTTACTATTGAGTCTGTACACAGAGTGGGATACAGACTGATAGACTTTCTATTGAGCCTGTACACAGAGTGGGATACAGGCTGATAGACTTACTATTGAGCCTGAACACAGAGTGGGTTACAGACTGATAGACTTTCTATTAAGCCTGTACACAGAGTGGGATACAGACTGATAGACTTTCTATTGAGCCTGTACACAGAGTGGGATACAGGCTGATAGACTTTCTATTGAGCCTGTACACAGAGTGGGATACAGGCTGATAGACTTACTATTGAGCCTGTACACAGAGTGGGATACAGACTGATAGACTTTCTATTAAGCCTGTACACAGAGTGGGATACAGACTGATAGACTTTCTATTGAGCCTGTACACAGAGTGGGATACAGGCTGATAGACTTACTATTGAGCCTGTACACAGAGTGGGATACAGACTGATAGACTTTCTATTGAGCCTGTACACAGAGTGGGATACAGACTGATAGACTTACTATTGAGCCTGTACACAGAGTGGGATACAGGCTGATAAACTTACTATTGAGCCTGTACACAGAGTGGGATACAGGCTGATATACGTACTATTGAGCCTGTACACAGAGTGGGGTACAGGCTGATAGACTTTCTATTGAGCCTGTACACAGAGTGGGATACAGGCTGATAAACTTACTATTGAGTCTGTACACAGAGTGGGATACAGGCTGATAGAGTTACTATTGAGCCTGTACACAGAGTGGGATACAGGCTGATAGACTTACTATTGAGCCTCTACACATAGTGGGATACAGACTGATAGACTTACTATTGAGCCTGTACACAGAGTGGGATACAGGCTGATAGACTTACTATTGAGCCTGTACACAGAGTGGGATACAGGCTGATAGACTTACTATTGAGCCTGTACACAGAGTGGAATACAGGCTGATAGACATACTATTGAGCCTGTACACAGAGTGGGATACAGGCTGATAGACTTACTATTGAGCCTGTACACAGAGTGGGATACAGGCTGATAGACGTACTATTGAGCCTGTACACAGAGTGCGATACAGGCTGATAGACTTACTATTGAGCCTGTACACAGAGTGGGATACAGACTGATAGACTTACTATTGAGTCTGTACACAGAGTGGGATACAGACTGATAGACTTTCTATTGAGCCTGTACACAGAGTGGGATACAGGCTGATAGACTTACTATTGAGCCTGAACACAGAGTGGGTTACAGACTGATAGACTTTCTATTAAGCCTGTACACAGAGTGGGATACAGACTGATAGACTTTCTATTGAGCCTGTACACAGAGTGGTATACAGGCTGATAGACTTACTATTGAGCCTGTACACAGAGTGGGATACAGACTGATAGACTTTCTATTGAGCCTGTACACAGAGTGGGATACAGACTGATAGACTTACTATTGAGCCTGTACACAGAGTGGGATACAGGCTGATAGACTTACTATTGAGCCTGTACACAGAGTGGGATACAGGCTGATATACGTACTATTGAGCCTGTACACAGAGTGGGGTACAGGCTGATAGACTTTCTATTGAGCCTGTACACAGAGTGGGATACAGGCTGATAAACTTACTATTGAGTCTGTACACAGAGTGGGATACAGGCTGATAGACTTACTATTGAGCTTGTACACAGAGTGGGATACAGGCTGATAGACTTACTATTGAGCCTCTACACATAGTGGGATACAGACTGATAGACTTACTATTGAGCCTGTACACAGAGTGGGATACAGGCTGATAGACTTACTATTGAGCCTGTACACAGAGTGGGATACAGGCTGATAGACTTACTATTGAGCCTGTACACAGAGTGGGATACAGGCTGATAGACTTACTATTGAGCCTGTACACAGAGTGGGATACAGACTGATAGACTTTCTATTGAGCCTGTACACAGAGTGGGATACAGACTGATAGACTTACTATTGAGCCTGTACACAGAGTGGGATACAGGCTGATAGACTTTCTATTGAGCCTGTACACAGAGTGGGATACAGGCTGATAGACTTACTATTGAGCCTGTACACAGAGTGGGATACAGGCTGATAGACTTACTATTGAGCCTGTACACAGAGTGGGATACAGGCTGATAGACTTACTATTGAGCCAGTACACAGAGTGGAATACAGGCTGATAGACATACTATTGAGCCTGTACACAGAGTGGGATACAGGCTGATAGACTTACTATTGAGCATGTACACAGAGTGGGATACAGGCTGATAGACTTACTATTGAGCCTGTACACAGAGTGGGATACAGTCTGATAGACGTACTATTGAGCATGTACACAGAGTGGGTACACTCTGATAGACTTTCTATTGAGCCTGTACACAGAGTGGGATACAGTCTGATAGACGTACTATTGAGCATGTACACAGAGTGAGATAAAGGCTGATAGACTTACTATTGAGCCCGTACACAGAGTGGGATACAGGCTGATAGACTTTCTATTGAGCCTGTACACAGAGTGGTATACAGGCTGATAGACTTACTATTGAGCCTGTACACAGAGTGGGATACAGACTGATAGACTTACTATTGAGCCTGTACACAGAGTGGGATACAGGCTGATAAACTTACTATTGAGCCTGTACACAGAGTGGGATACAGGCTGATATACGTACTATTGAGCCTGTACACAGAGTGGGGTACAGGCTGATAGACTTTCTATTGAGCCTGTACACAGAGTGGGATACAGGCTGATAAACTTACTATTGAGTCTGTACACAGAGTGGGATACAGGCTGATAGACTTACTATTGAGCCTGTACACAGAGTGGGATACAGGCTGATAGACTTACTATTGAGCCTCTACACATAGTGGGATACAGACTGATAGACTTACTATTGAGCCTGTACACAGAGTGGGATACAGGCTGATAGACTTACTATTGAGCCTGTACACAGAATGGGATACAGGCTGATAGACTTACTATTGAGCCTGTACACAGAGTGGAATACAGGCTGATAGACATACTATTGAGCCTGTACACAGAGTGGGATACAGGCTGATAGACTTACTATTGAGCATGTACACAGAGTGGGATACAGGCTGATAGACTTACTATTGCGCCTGTACACAGAGTGGGTACACGCTGATAGACTTTCTATTGAGCCTGTACACAGAGTGGGATACAGTCTGATAGACGTACTATTGAGCATGTACACAGAGTGAGATAAAGGCTGATAGACTTACTGTTGAGCCTGTACACAGAGTGGGATACAGGCTGATAGACTTACTATTGACCCTGTACACAGAGTGGGATACAGACTGATAGACTTACTATTGAGCCTGTACAGAGAGTGGGATACAGACTGATAGACTTTCTATTGAGCCTGTACACAGAGTGGGATACAGGCTGATAGACTTACGACTTACTATTGAGCCTGAACACAGAGTGGGTTACAGACTGATAGACTTTCTATTAAGCCTGTACACAGAGTGGGATACAGACTGATAGACTTTCTATTGAGCCTGTACACAGAGTGGTATACAGGCTGATAGACTTACTATTGAGCCTGTACACAGAGTGGGATACAGACTGATAGACTTTCTATTGAGCCTGTACACAGAGTGGGATACAGACTGATAGACTTACTATTGAGCCTGTACACAGAGTGGGATACAGGCTGATAGACTTACTATTGAGCCTGTACACAGAGTGGGATACAGGCTGATATACGTACTATTGAGCCTGTACACAGAGTGGGGTACAGGCTGATAGACTTTCTATTGAGCCTGTACACAGAGTGGGATACAGGCTGATAGACTTACTATTGAGTCTGTACACAGAGTGGGATACAGGCTGATAGACTTACTATTGAGCCTGTACACAGAGTGGGATACAGGCTGATAGACTTACTATTGAGCCTCTACACATAGTGGGATACAGACTGATAGACTTACTATTGAGCCTGTACACAGAGTGGGATACAGGCTGATAGACTTACCATTGAGCCTGTACACAGAGTGGGATACAGGCTGATAGACTTACTATTGAGCCTGTACACAGAGTGGGATACAGGCTGATAGACTTACTATTGAGCCTGTACACAGAGTGGGATACAGACTGATAGACTTTCTATTGAGCCTGTACACAGAGTGGGATACAGACTGATAGATTTACTATTGAGCCTGTACACAGAGTGGGATACAGACTGATAGACTTTCTATTGAGCCTGTACACAGAGTGGTATACAGGCTGATAGACTTACTATTGAGCCTGTACACAGAGTGGGATACAGGCCGATAGACTTACTATTGAGCCTGTACACAGAGTGGGATACAGGCTGATAGACTTACTATTGAGCCTGTACACAGAGTGGGATACAGGCTGATAGACTTACTATTGAGCCTGTACACAGAGTGGGATACAGGCTGATAGACTTACTATTGAGCCTGTACACAGAGTGGAATACAGGCTGATAGACATACTATTGAGCCTGTACACAGAGTGGGATACAGGCTGATAGACTTACTATTGAGCATGTACACAGAGTGGGATACAGGCTGATAGACTTACTATTGAGCCTGTACACAGAGTGGGTACACGCTGATAGACTTTCTATTGAGCCTGTACACAGAGTGGGATACAGTCTGATAGACGTACTATTGAGCATGTACACAGAGTGAGATAAAGGCTGATAGACTTACTATTGAGCCTGTACACAGAGTGGGATACAGGCTGATAAACTTTCTATTGAGCCTGTACACAGAGTGGGATACAGGCTGATAGACTTACTATTGAGCCTGTACACAGAGTGGTAAACAGGCTGATATACTTACTATTGAGCCTGTACACAGAGTGGGATACAGACTGATAGACTTACTATTGAGCCTATACACAGAGTGGGATACAGACTGATAGACTTTCTATTGAGCCTGTACACAGAGTGGGATACAGGCTGATAGACTTACTATTGAGCCTGTACACAGAGTGGGTTACAGACTGATAGACTTACTATTGAGTCTGTACACAGAGTGGGATACAGACTGATAGACTTTCTATTGAGCCTGTACACAGAGTGGTATACAGGCTGATAGACTTACTATTGAGCCTGTACACAGAGTGGGATACAGGCTGATAGACGTACTATTGAGCCTGTACACAGAGTGCGATACAGGCTGATAGACTTACTATTGAGCCTGTACACAGAGTGGGATACAGACTGATAGACTTACTATTGAGTCTGTACACAGAGTGGGATACAGACTGATAGACTTTCTATTGAGCCTGTACACAGAGTGGGATACAGGCTGATAGACTTACTATTGAGCCTGAACACAGAGTGGGTTACAGACTGATAGACTTTCTATTAAGCCTGTACACAGAGTGGGATACAGACTGATAGACTTTCTATTGAGCCTGTACACAGAGTGGGATACAGGCTGATAGACTTTCTATTGAGCCTGTACACAGAGTGGGATACAGGCTGATAGACTTACTATTGAGCCTGTACACAGAGTGGGATACAGACTGATAGACTTTCTATTAAGCCTGTACACAGAGTGGGATACAGACTGATAGACTTTCTATTGAGCCTGTACACAGAGTGGGATACAGGCTGATAGACTTACTATTGAGCCTGTACACAGAGTGGGATACAGACTGATAGACTTTCTATTGAGCCTGTACACAGAGTGGGATACAGACTGATAGACTTACTATTGAGCCTGTACACAGAGTGGGATACAGGCTGATAAACTTACTATTGAGCCTGTACACAGAGTGGGATACAGGCTGATATACGTACTATTGAGCCTGTACACAGAGTGGGGTACAGGCTGATAGACTTTCTATTGAGCCTGTACACAGAGTGGGATACAGGCTGATAAACTTACTATTGAGTCTGTACACAGAGTGGGATACAGGCTGATAGAGTTACTATTGAGCCTGTACACAGAGTGGGATACAGGCTGATAGACTTACTATTGAGCCTCTACACATAGTGGGATACAGACTGATAGACTTACTATTGAGCCTGTACACAGAGTGGGATACAGGCTGATAGACTTACTATTGAGCCTGTACACAGAGTGGGATACAGGCTGATAGACTTACTATTGAGCCTGTACACAGAGTGGAATACAGGCTGATAGACATACTATTGAGCCTGTACACAGAGTGGGATACAGGCTGATAGACTTACTATTGAGCCTGTACACAGAGTGGGATACAGGCTGATAGACGTACTATTGAGCCTGTACACAGAGTGCGATACAGGCTGATAGACTTACTATTGAGCCTGTACACAGAGTGGGATACAGACTGATAGACTTACTATTGAGTCTGTACACAGAGTGGGATACAGACTGATAGACTTTCTATTGAGCCTGTACACAGAGTGGGATACAGGCTGATAGACTTACTATTGAGCCTGAACACAGAGTGGGTTACAGACTGATAGACTTTCTATTAAGCCTGTACACAGAGTGGGATACAGACTGATAGACTTTCTATTGAGCCTGTACACAGAGTGGTATACAGGCTGATAGACTTACTATTGAGCCTGTACACAGAGTGGGATACAGACTGATAGACTTTCTATTGAGCCTGTACACAGAGTGGGATACAGACTGATAGACTTACTATTGAGCCTGTACACAGAGTGGGATACAGGCTGATAGACTTACTATTGAGCCTGTACACAGAGTGGGATACAGGCTGATATACGTACTATTGAGCCTGTACACAGAGTGGGGTACAGGCTGATAGACTTTCTATTGAGCCTGTACACAGAGTGGGATACAGGCTGATAAACTTACTATTGAGTCTGTACACAGAGTGGGATACAGGCTGATAGACTTACTATTGAGCTTGTACACAGAGTGGGATACAGGCTGATAGACTTACTATTGAGCCTCTACACATAGTGGGATACAGACTGATAGACTTACTATTGAGCCTGTACACAGAGTGGGATACAGGCTGATAGACTTACTATTGAGCCTGTACACAGAGTGGGATACAGGCTGATAGACTTACTATTGAGCCTGTACACAGAGTGGGATACAGGCTGATAGACTTACTATTGAGCCTGTACACAGAGTGGGATACAGACTGATAGACTTTCTATTGAGCCTGTACACAGAGTGGGATACAGACTGATAGACTTACTATTGAGCCTGTACACAGAGTGGGATACAGGCTGATAGACTTTCTATTGAGCCTGTACACAGAGTGGGATACAGGCTGATAGACTTACTATTGAGCCTGTACACAGAGTGGGATACAGGCTGATAGACTTACTATTGAGCCTGTACACAGAGTGGGATACAGGCTGATAGACTTACTATTGAGCCAGTACACAGAGTGGAATACAGGCTGATAGACATACTATTGAGCCTGTACACAGAGTGGGATACAGGCTGATAGACTTACTATTGAGCATGTACACAGAGTGGGATACAGGCTGATAGACTTACTATTGAGCCTGTACACAGAGTGGGATACAGTCTGATAGACGTACTATTGAGCATGTACACAGAGTGGGTACACTCTGATAGACTTTCTATTGAGCCTGTACACAGAGTGGGATACAGTCTGATAGACGTACTATTGAGCATGTACACAGAGTGAGATAAAGGCTGATAGACTTACTATTGAGCCCGTACACAGAGTGGGATACAGGCTGATAGACTTTCTATTGAGCCTGTACACAGAGTGGTATACAGGCTGATAGACTTACTATTGAGCCTGTACACAGAGTGGGATACAGACTGATAGACTTACTATTGAGCCTGTACACAGAGTGGGATACAGGCTGATAAACTTACTATTGAGCCTGTACACAGAGTGGGATACAGGCTGATATACGTACTATTGAGCCTGTACACAGAGTGGGGTACAGGCTGATAGACTTTCTATTGAGCCTGTACACAGAGTGGGATACAGGCTGATAAACTTACTATTGAGTCTGTACACAGAGTGGGATACAGGCTGATAGACTTACTATTGAGCCTGTACACAGAGTGGGATACAGGCTGATAGACTTACTATTGAGCCTCTACACATAGTGGGATACAGACTGATAGACTTACTATTGAGCCTGTACACAGAGTGGGATACAGGCTGATAGACTTACTATTGAGCCTGTACACAGAATGGGATACAGGCTGATAGACTTACTATTGAGCCTGTACACAGAGTGGAATACAGGCTGATAGACATACTATTGAGCCTGTACACAGAGTGGGATACAGGCTGATAGACTTACTATTGAGCCTGTACACAGAGTGGGATACAGGCTGATAGACGTACTATTGAGCCTGTACTCAGAGTGCGATACAGGCTGATACACTTACTATTGAGCCTGTACACAGAGTGGGATACAGACTGATAGACTTACTATTGAGTCTGTACACAGAGTGGGATACAGACTGATAGACTTTCTATTGAGCCTGTACACAGAGTGGGATACAGGCTGATAGACTTACTATTGAGCCTGAACACAGAGTGGGTTACAGACTGATAGACTTTCTATTAAGCCTGTACACAGATTGGGATACAGACTGATAGACTTTCTATGGAGCCTGTACACAGAGTGGTATACAGGCTGATAGACTTACTATTGAGCCTGTACACAGAGTGGGATACAGACTGATAGACTTTCTATTGAGCCTGTACACAGAGTGGGATACAGACTGATAGACTTACTATTGAGCCTGTACACAGAGTGGGATACAGGCTGATAGACTTACTATTGAGCCTGTACACAGAGTGGGATACAGGCTGATATACGTACTCTTGAGCCTGTACACAGAGTGGGGTACAGGCTGATAGACTTTCTATTGAGCCTGTACACAGAGTGGGATACAGGCTGATAGACTTACTATTGAGACTGTACACAGAGTGGGATACAGGCTGATAGACTTACTATTGAGCCTCTACACATAGTGGGATACAGACTGATAGACTTACTATTGAGCCTGTACACAGAGTGGGATACAGGCTGATAGACTTACTATTGAGCCTGTACACAGAGTGGGATACAGGCTGATAGACTTACTATTGAGCCTGTACACAGAGTGGGATACAGGCTGATAGACTTACTATTGAGCCTGTACACAGAGTGGGATACAGACTGATAGACTTTCTATTGAGCCTGTACACAGAGTGGGATACAGACTGATAGACTTACTATTGAGCCTGTACACAGAGTGGGATACAGGCTGATAGACTTTCTATTGAGCCTGTACACAGAGTGGGATACAGGCTGATAGACTTACTATTGAGCCTGTACACAGAGTGGGATACAGGCTGATAGACGTACTATTGAGCATGTACACAGAGTGGGTACACGCTGATAGACTTTCTATTGAGCCTGTACACAGAGTGGGATACAGTCTGATAGACGTACTATTGAGCATGTACACAGAGTGAGATAAAGGCTGATAGACTTACTATTGAGCCTGTACACAGAGTGGGATACAGGCTGATAGACTTTCTATTGAGCCTGTACACAGAGTGGGATACAGGCTGATAGACTTACTATTGAGCCTGTACACAGAGTGGTAAACAGGCTGATATACTTACTATTGAGCCTGTACACAGAGTGGGATACAGACTGATAGACTTACTATTGAGCCTATACACAGAGTGGGATACAGACTGATAGACTTTCTATTGAGCCTGTACACAGAGTGGGATACAGGCTGATAGACTTACTATTGAGCCTGTACACAGAGTGGGATACAGACTGATAGACTTACTATTGAGTCTGTACACAGAGTGGGATACAGACTGATAGACTTTCTATTGAGCCTGTACACAGAGTGGTATACAGGCTGATAGACTTACTATTGAGCCTGTACACAGAGTGGGATACAGGCTGATAGACGTACTATTGAGCCTGTACACAGAGTGCGATACAGGCTGATAGACTTACTATTGAGCCTGTACACAGAGTGGGATACAGACTGATAGACTTTCTATTGAGCCTGTACACAGAGTGGTATATAGGCTGATAGACTTACTATTGAGCCTGTACACAGAGTGGGATACAGGCTAATAGACTTACTATTGAGCCTGTACACAGAGTGGGATACAGGATGATAGACTTACTATTGAGCCTCTACACATAGTCGGATACAGACTGATAGACTTTCTATTGAGCCTGTACACAGAGTGGGATACAGGCTGATAGACTTACTATTGAGCCTGTACACAGAGTGGGATACAGGCTGATAGACTTACTATTGAGCCTGTACACAGAGTGGGATACAGGCTGATAGACTTACTATTGAGCCTGTACACAGAGTGGGATACAGGCTGATAGACTTACTATTGAGTCTGTACACAGAGTGGGATACAGGCTGATAGACTTACTATTGAGCCTGTACACAGAGTGGAATACAGGCTGATAGACATACTATTGAGCCTGTACACAGAGTGGGATACAGACTGATAGACTTTCTATTGAGCCTGTACACAGAGTGGGATACAGACTGATAGACTTACTATTGAGCCTGTACACAGAGTGGGATACAGGCTGATAGACTTACTATTGAGCCTGTACACAGAGTGGGATACAGGCTGATATACGTACTATTGAGCCTGTACACAGAGTGGGGTACAGGCTGATAGACTTTCTATTGAGCCTGTACACAGAGTGGGATACAGGCTGATAAACTTACTATTGAGTCTGTACACAGAGTGGGATACAGGCTGATAGACTTACTATTGAGCCTGTACACAGAGTGGGATACAGGCTGATAGACTTACTATTGAGCCTCTACACATAGTGGGATACAGACTGATAGACTTACTATTGAGCCTGTACACAGAGTGGGATACAGGCTGATAGACTTACTATTGAGCCTGTACACAGAGTGGGATACAGGCTGATAGACTTACTATTGAGCCTGTACACAGAGTGGAATACAGGCTGATAGACATACTATTGAGCCTGTACACAGAGTGGGATACAGGCTGATAGACTTACTATTGAGCCTGTACACAGAGTGGGATACAGGCTGATAGACGTACTATTGAGCCTGTACACAGAGTGTGATACAGGCTGATAGACTTACTATTGAGCCTGTACACAGAGTGGGATACAGACTGATAGACTTACTATTGAGTCTGTACACAGAGTGGGATACAGACTGATAGACTTTCTATTGAGCCTGTACACAGAGTGGGATACAGGCTGATAGACTTACTATTGAGCCTGAACACAGAGTGGGTTACAGACTGATAGACTTTCCATTAAGCCTGTACACAGAGTGGGATACAGACTGATAGACTTTCTATTGAGCCTGTACACAGAGTGGTATACAGGCTGATAGACTTACTATTGAGCCTGTACACAGAGTGGGATACAGACTGATAGACTTTCTATTGAGCCTGTACACAGAGTGGGATACAGACTGATAGACTTACTATTGAGCCTGTACACAGAGTGGGAAACAGGCTGATAGACTTACTATTGAGCCTGTACACAGAGTGGGATACAGGCTGATATACGTACTATTGAGCCTGTACACAGAGTGGGGTACAGGCTGATAGACATTCTATTGAGCCTGTACACAGAGTGGGATACAGGCTGATAAACTTACTATTGAGTCTGTACACAGAGTGGGATACAGGCTGATAGACTTACTATTGAGCCTGTACACAGAGTGGGATACAGGCTGATAGACTTACTATTGAGCCTCTACACATAGTGGGATACAGACTGATAGACTTACTATTGAGCCTGTACACAGAGTGGGATACAGGCTGATAGACTTACT
This sequence comes from Phyllobates terribilis, assembly GCF_046119375.1. Taxonomy (NCBI): domain Eukaryota; kingdom Metazoa; phylum Chordata; class Amphibia; order Anura; family Dendrobatidae; genus Phyllobates; species Phyllobates terribilis. Next base: position 26,758,687 of record NW_027362773.1, read on the forward strand.
ATTGAGCCTGTACACAGAGTGGGATACAGGCTGATAGACTTACTATTGAGCCTGTACACAGAGTGGGATACAGACTGATAGACTTTCTATTGAGCCTGTACACAGAGTGGGATACAGACTGATAGACTTACTATTTAGCCTGTACACAGAGTGGGATACAGGCTGATAGACTTTCTATTGAGCCTGTACACAGAGTGGGATACAGGCTGATAGACTTACTATTGAGCCTGTACACAGAGTGGGATACAGGCTGATAGACTTACTATTGAGCCTGTACACAGAGTGGGATACAGGCTGATAGACTTACTATTGAGCCAGTACACAGAGTGGAATACAGGCTGATAGACATACTATTGAGCCTGTACACAGAGTGGGATACAGGCTGATAGACTTACTATTGAGCATGTACACAGAGTGGGATACAGGCTGATAGACTTACTATTGAGCCTGTACACAGAGTGGGATACAGTCTGATAGACGTACTATTGAGCATGTACACAGAGTGGGTACACGCTGATAGACTTTCTATTGAGCCTGTACACAGAGTGGGATACAGGCTGATAGACTTTCTATTGAGCCTGTACACAGAGTGGGATACAGGCTGATAGACTTACTATTGAGCCTGTACACAGCGTGGTAAACAGGCTGATATACTTACTATTGAGCCTGTACACAGAGTGGGATACAGACTGATAGACTTTCTATTGAGCCTGTACACAGAGTGGGATACAGTCTGATAGACGTACTATTGAGCATGTACACAGAGTGAGATAAAGGCTGATAGACTTACTATTGAGCCTGTACACAGAGTGGGATACAGGCTGATAGACTTTCTATTGAGCCTGTACACAGAGTGGGATACAGACTGATAGACTTTCTATTGAGCCTGTACACAGAGTGGGATACAGGCTGATAGACTTACTATTGAGCCTGTACACAGAGTGGGTTACAGACTGATAGACTTACTATTGAGTCTGTACACAGAGTGGGATACAGACTGATAGACTTTCTATTGAGCCTGTACACAGAGTGGTATACAGGCTGATAGACTTACTATTGAGCCTGTACACAGAGTGGGATACAGGCTGATAGACGTACTATTGAGCCTGTACACAGAGTGCGATACAGGCTGATAGACTTACTATTGAGCCTGTACACAGAGTGGGATACAGACTGATAGACTTTCTATTGAGCCTGTACACAGAGTGGTATACAGGCTGATAGACTTACTATTGAGCCTGTACACAGAGTGGGATACAGGCTAATAGACTTACTATTGAGCCTGTACACAGAGTGGGATACAGGCTGATAGACTTACTATTGAGCCTCTACACATAGTCGGATACAGACTGATAGACTTACTATTGAGCCTGTACACAGAGTGGGATACAGGCTGATAGACTTACTATTGAGCCTGTACACAGAGTGGGATACAGACTGATAGACTTACTATTTAGCCTGTACACAGAGTGGGATACAGGCCGATAGACTTACTATTGAGCCTCTACACATAGTGGGATACAGACTGATAGACTTACTATTGAGCCTGTACACAGAGTGGGATACAGGCTGATAGACTTACTATTGAGCCTGTACACAGAGTGGGATACAGGCTGATAGACTTTCTATTGAGCCTGTACACAGAGTGGGATACAGGCTGATAGACTTTCTGTTGAGCCTGTACACAGAGTGGGATACAGACTGATAGACTTTCTATTGAGTCTGTACACAGAGTGGGATACAGGCTGATAGACTTACTATTGAGTCTGTGCACAGAGTGGGATACAGGCTGATAGACGTACTATTGAGCCTGTACACAGAGTGGGATACAGTTTGATAGACTTACTATTGAGCCTGTACACACAGTGTTAAACAGACTGATAGACTTACTATTGAGCCTGTACACAGAGTTGGATACAGACTGATAGACTTACTATTGAGCCTGTACACAGAGTGGGATACAGGCTCATAGACTTACTATTGAGCCTCTACACAGAGTGGGATACAGGCTCATAGACTTACTATTGAGCCTGTACACAGAGTTGGATACAGACTGATAGACTTACTATTGAGCCTGTACACAGAGTGGGATACAGGCTCATAGACTTACTATTGAGCCTCTACAGAGAGTGGTATATAGACTGATAGACTTACTATTGAGCCTGTACACAGAGTGTGACACAGACTGATAGACTTACTATTGAGCCTGTACACAGAGTGTGATACAGACTGATAGACTTACTATTGAGCCTGTACACAGAGTGGGATACAGACTGATAGACTTACTATTCAGCCTGTACACAGATTGGGATACAAGCTGATAGACTTACTATTGAGCCTGTACACAGAGTGGGATACAGACTGATAGACTTACTATTGAGCCTGTACACAGAGTGGGATACAAGCTGATAGACTTACTATTGAGTTTGTACACAGAGTAGGATACAGGCTGATAGACTTACTATTGAGCCTGTACACAGAGTGGGATACAGGCTGATAGACTTACTATTGAGCCTGTACACAGAGTGGGATACAGGCTGATAGACTTACTATTGAGCATGTACACAGAGTGGAATACAGGCTGATAGACATATTATTGAGCCTGTACACAGAGTGGGATACAGGCTGATAGACTTACTATTGAGCCTGTACACAGAGTGGGATACAGGCTGATAGACTTACTATTGAGCCTGTACACAGAGTGGGTACAAGCTGATAGACTTTCTATTGAGCCTGTACACAGAGTGGGATACAGGCTGATAGACTTACTATTGAGCCTGTACACAGAGTGGGATACAGACTGATAGACTTACTATTGAGCCTGTACACAGAGTGGGATACAGACTGTTAGACTTTCCATTGAGCCTGTACACAGAGTGGGATACAGGCTGATAGACTTACTATTGAGCCTGTACACAGAGTGGGTTACAGACTGATAGACTTACTATTGAGCCTGTACACAGAGTGGGATACAGACTGATAGACTTTCTATTAAGCCTGTACACAGAGTGCGATACAGGCTGATAGACTTACTATTGAGCCTGTACACAGAGTGGGTTACAGACTGATAGACTTTCTATTGAGCCTGTACACAGAGTGGTATACAGGCTGATAGACTTACTATTGAGCCTGTACACAGAGTGGGATACAGGCTGATAGACGTACTATTGAGCCTGTACACAGAGTGGGATACAGGCTGATAGACTTTCTATTGAGCCTCTACACAGAGTGGGATACAGGCTGATAGACTTACTATTGAGCCTGTACACAGAGTGGGTTACAGACTGATAGACTTACTATTGAGCCTGTACACAGAGTGGGATACAGACTGATAGACTTTCTATTAAGCCTGTACACAGAGTGCGATACAGGCTGATAGACTTACTATTGAGCCTGTACACAGATTGGGATACAGACTGATAGACTTTCTATTGAGCCTGTACACAGAGTGGTATACAGGCTGATAGACTTACTATTGAGCCTGTACACAGAGTGGGAAACAGGCTGATAGACTTACTATTGAGCCTGTACACAGAGTGTGATACAGGCTGATATACGTACTATTGAGCCTGTACACAGAGTGGGGTACAGGCTGATAGACTTTCTATTGAGCCTGTACACAGAGTGGGATACAGGCTGATAAACTTACTATTGAGTCTGTACACAGAGTGGGATACAGGCTGATAGACTTACTATTGAGCCTGTACACAGAGTGGGATACAGGCTGATAGACTTACTATTGAGCCTCTACACATAGTGGGATACAGACTGATAGACTTACTATTGAGCCTGTACACAGAGTGGGATACAGGCTGATAGACTTACTATTGAGCCTGTACACAGAGTGGGATACAGGCTGATAGACTTACTATTGAGCCTGTACACAGAGTGGGATACAGGCTGATAGACTTACTATTGAGCCTGTACACAGAGTGGGATACAGACTGATAGACTTTCTATTGAGCCTGTACACAGAGTGGGATACAGACTGATAGACTTACTATTTAGCCTGTACACAGAGTGGGATACAGGCTGATAGACTTTCTATTGAGCCTGTACACAGAGTGGGATACAGGCTGATAGACTTACTATTGAGCCTGTACACAGAGTGGGATACAGGCTGATAGACTTACTATTGAGCCAGTACACAGAGTGGGATACAGGCTGATAGACTTACTATTGAGCATGTACACAGAGTGGGATACAGGCTGATAGACTTACTATTGAGCCTGTACACAGAGTGGGATACAGGCTGATAGACTTACTATTGAGCCTGTACACAGAGTGGGATACAGTCTGATAGACGTACTATTGAGCATGTACACAGAGTGGGTACACGCTGATAGACTTTCTATTGAGCCTGTACACAGAGTGGGATACAGTCTGATAGACGTACTATTGAGCATGTACACAGAGTGAGATAAAGGCTGATAGACTTACTATTGAGCCTGTACACAGAGTGGGATACAGGCTGATAGACTTTCTATTGAGCCTGTACACAGAGTGGGATACAGGCTGATAGACTTACTATTGAGCCTGTACACAGCGTGGTAAACAGGCTGATATACTTACTATTGAGCCTGTACACAGAGTGGGATACAGACTGATAGACTTTCTATTGAGCCTGTACACAGAGTGGGATACAGTCTGATAGACGTACTATTGAGCATGTACACAGAGTGAGATAAAGGCTGATAGACTTACTATTGAGCCTGTACACAGAGTGGGATACAGGCTGATAGACTTACTATTGAGCCTGTACACAGAGTGGGATACAGGCTGATAGACTTACTATTGAGCCTGTACACAGAGTGGGATACAGGCTGATAGACTTACTATTGAGACTCTACACATAGTGGGATACAGACTTATAGACTTACTATTGAGCCTGTACACAGAGTGGGATACAGGCTGATAGACTTACTATTGAGCCTGTACACAGAGTGGGATACAGGCTGATAGACTTTCTATTGAGCCTGTACACAGAGTGGGATACAGGCTGATAGACTTTCTGTTGAGCCTGTACACAGAGTGGGATACAGACTGATAGACTTTCTATTGAGTCTGTACACAGAGTGGGATACAGGCTGATAGACTTACTATTGAGTCTGTGCACAGAGTGGGATACAGGCTGATAGACGTACTATTGAGCCTGTACACAGAGTGGGATACAGTTTGATAGACTTACTATTGAGCCTGTACACACAGTGGTAAACAGACTGATAGACTTACTATTGAGCCTGTACACAGAGTTGGATACAGACTGATAGACTTACTATTGAGCCTGTACACAGAGTGGGATACAGACTGATAGACTTTCTATTGAGCCTGTACACAGAGTGGTATACAGGCTGATAGACTTACTATTGAGCCTGTACACAGAGTGGGATACAGGCTAATAGACATACTATTGAGCCTGTACACAGAGTGGGATACAGGCTGATAGACTTACTATTTAGCCTGTACACAGAGTGGGATACAGGCCGATAGACTTACTATTGAGCCTCTACACATAGTGGGATACAGACTGATAGACTTACTATTGAGCCTGTACACAGAGTGGGATACAGGCTGATAGACTTACTATTGAGCCTGTACACAGAGTGGGATACAGGCTGATAGACTTTCTATTGAGCCTGTACACAGAGTGGGATACAGGCTGATAGACTTTCTGTTGAGCCTGTACACAGAGTGGGATACAGACTGATAGACTTTCTATTGAGTCTGTACACAGAGTGGGATACAGGCTGATAGACTTACTATTGAGTCTGTGCACAGAGTGGGATACAGGCTGATAGACGTACTATTGAGCCTGTACACAGAGTGGGATACAGTTTGATAGACTTTCTATTGAGCCTGTACACACAGTGGTAAACAGACTGATAGACTTACTATTGAGCCTGTACACAGAGTTGGATACAGACTGATAGACTTACTATTGAGCCTGTACACAGAGTGGGATACAGGCTCATAGACTTACTATTGAGCCTCTACACAGAGTGGGATACAGGCTCATAGACTTACTATTGAGCCTGTACACAGAGTTGGATACAGACTGATAGACTTACTATTGAGCCTGTACACAGAGTGGGATACAGGCTCATAGACTTACTATTGAGCCTCTACAGAGAGTGGTATATAGACTGATAGACTTACTATTGAGCCTGTACACAGAGTGTGACACAGACTGATAGACTTACTATTGAGCCTGTACACAGAGTGTGATACAGACTGATAGACTTACTATTGAGCCTGTACACAGAGTGGGATACAGACTGATAGACTTACTATTCAGCCTGTACACAGATTGGGATACAAGCTGATAGACTTACTATTGAGCCTGTACACAGAGTGGGATACAGACTGATAGACTTACTATTGAGCCTGTACACAGAGTGGGATACAAGCTGATAGACTTACTATTGAGTTTGTACACAGAGTAGGATACAGGCTGATAGACTTACTATTGAGCCTGTACACAGAGTGGGATACAGGCTGATAGACTTACTATTGAGCCTGTACACAGAGTGGGATACAGGCTGATAGACTTACTATTGAGCATGTACACAGAGTGGAATACAGGCTGATAGACATATTATTGAGCCTGTACACAGAGTGGGATACAGGCTGATAGACTTACTATTGAGCCTGTACACAGAATGGGATACAGGCTGATAGACTTACTATTGAGCCTGTACACAGAGTGGGTACAAGCTGATAGACTTTCTATTGAGCCTGTACACAGAGTGGGATACAGGCTGATAGACTTACTATTGAGCCTGTACACAGAGTGGGATACAGACTGATAGACTTACTATTGAGCCTGTACACAGAGTGGGATACAGACTGTTAGACTTTCCATTGAGCCTGTACACAGAGTGGGATACAGGCTGATAGACTTACTATTGAGCCTGTACACAGAGTGGGTTACAGACTGATAGACTTACTATTGAGCCTGTACACAGAGTGGGATACAGACTGATAGACTTTCTATTAAGCCTGTACACAGAGTGCGATACAGGCTGATAGACTTACTATTGAGCCTGTACACAGAGTGGGTTACAGACTGATAGACTTTCTATTGAGCCTGTACACAGAGTGGTATACAGGCTGATAGACTTACTATTGAGCCTGTACACAGAGTGGGATACAGGCTGATAGACGTACTATTGAGCCTGTACACAGAGTGGGATACAGGCTGATAGACTTTCTATTGAGCCTCTACACAGAGTGGGATACAGGCTGATAGACTTACTATTGAGCCTGTACACAGAGTGGGTTACAGACTGATAGACTTACTATTGAGCCTGTACACAGAGTGGGATACAGACTGATAGACTTTCTATTAAGCCTGTACACAGAGTGCGATACAGGCTGATAGACTTACTATTGAGCCTGTACACAGATTGGGATACAGACTGATAGACTTTCTATTGAGCCTGTACACAGAGTGGTATACAGGCTGATAGACTTACTATTGAGCCTGTACACAGAGTGGGAAACAGGCTGATAGACTTACTATTGAGCCTGTACACAGAGTGGGATACAGGCTGATATACGTACTATTGAGCCTGTACACAGAGTGGGGTACAGGCTGATAGACTTTCTATTGAGCCTGTACACAGAGTGGGATACAGGCTGATAAACTTACTATTGAGTCTGTACACAGAGTGGGATACAGGCTGATAGACTTACTATTGAGCCTGTACACAGAGTGGGATACAGGCTGATAGACTTACTATTGAGCCTCTACACATAGTGGGATACAGACTGATAGACTTACTATTGAGCCTGTACACAGAGTGGGATACAGGCTGATAGACTTACTATTGAGCCTGTACACAGAGTGGGATACAGGCTGATAGACTTACTATTGAGCCTGTACACAGAGTGGGATACAGGCTGATAGACTTACTATTGAGCCTGTACACAGAGTGGGATACAGACTGATAGACTTTCTATTGAGCCTGTACACAGAGTGGGATACAGACTGATAGACTTACTATTTAGCCTGTACACAGAGTGGGATACAGGCTGATAGACTTTCTATTGAGCCTGTACACAGAGTGGGATACAGGCTGATAGACTTACTATTGAGCCTGTACACAGAGTGGGATACAGGCTGATAGACTTACTATTGAGCCAGTACACAGAGTGGGATACAGGCTGATAGACTTACTATTGAGCATGTACACAGAGTGGGATACAGGCTGATAGACTTACTATTGAGCCTGTACACAGAGTGGGATACAGGCTGATAGACTTACTATTGAGCCTGTACACAGAGTGGGATACAGTCTGATAGACGTACTATTGAGCATGTACACAGAGTGGGTACACGCTGATAGACTTTCTATTGAGCCTGTACACAGAGTGGGATACAGTCTGATAGACGTACTATTGAGCATGTACACAGAGTGAGATAAAGGCTGATAGACTTACTATTGAGCCTGTACACAGAGTGGGATACAGGCTGATAGACTTTCTATTGAGCCTGTACACAGAGTGGGATACAGGCTGATAGACTTACTATTGAGCCTGTACACAGCGTGGTAAACAGGCTGATATACTTACTATTGAGCCTGTACACAGAGTGGGATACAGACTGATAGACTTTCTATTGAGCCTGTACACAGAGTGGGATACAGTCTGATAGACGTACTATTGAGCATGTACACAGAGTGAGATAAAGGCTGATAGACTTACTATTGAGCCTGTACACAGAGTGGGATACAGGCTGATAGACTTACTATTGAGCCTGTACACAGAGTGGGATACAGGCTGATAGACTTACTATTGAGCCTGTACACAGAGTGGGATACAGGCTGATAGACTTACTATTGAGACTCTACACATAGTGGGATACAGACTTATAGACTTACTATTGAGCCTGTACACAGAGTGGGATACAGGCTGATAGACTTACTATTGAGCCTGTACACAGAGTGGGATACAGGCTGATAGACTTTCTATTGAGCCTGTACACAGAGTGGGATACAGGCTGATAGACTTTCTGTTGAGCCTGTACACAGAGTGGGATACAGACTGATAGACTTTCTATTGAGTCTGTACACAGAGTGGGATACAGGCTGATAGACTTACTATTGAGTCTGTGCACAGAGTGGGATACAGGCTGATAGACGTACTATTGAGCCTGTACACAGAGTGGGATACAGTTTGATAGACTTACTATTGAGCCTGTACACACAGTGGTAAACAGACTGATAGACTTACTATTGAGCCTGTACACAGAGTTGGATACAGACTGATAGACTTACTATTGAGCCTGTACACAGAGTGGGATACAGACTGATAGACTTTCTATTGAGCCTGTACACAGAGTGGTATACAGGCTGATAGACTTACTATTGAGCCTGTACACAGAGTGGGATACAGGCTAATAGACATACTATTGAGCCTGTACACAGAGTGGGATACAGGCTGATAGACTTACTATTGAGCCTCTACACATAGTCGGATACAGACTGATAGACTTTCTATTGAGTCTGTACACAGAGTGGGATACAGGCTGATAGACTTACTATTGAGTCTGTGCACAGAGTGGGATACAGGCTGATAGACGTACTATTGAGCCTGTACACAGAGTGGGATACAGTTTGATAGACTTACTATTGAGCCTGTACACACAGTGGTAAACAGACTGATAGACTTACTATTGAGCCTGTACACAGAGTTGGATACAGACTGATAGACTTACTATTGAGCCTGTACACAGAGTGGGATACAGGCTCATAGACTTACTATTGAGCCTCTACACAGAGTGGGATACAGGCTCATAGACTTACTATTGAGCCTGTACACAGAGTTGGATACAGACTGATAGACTTACTATTGAGCCTGTACACAGAGTGGGATACAGGCTCATAGACTTACTATTGAGCCTCTACAGAGAGTGGTATATAGACTGATAGACTTACTATTGAGCCTGTACACAGAGTGTGACACAGACTGATAGACTTACTATTGAGCCTGTACACAGAGTGTGATACAGACTGATAGACTTACTATTGAGCCTGTACACAGAGTGGGATACAGACTGATAGACTTACTATTCAGCCTGTACACAGATTGGGATACAAGCTGATAGACTTACTATTGAGCCTGTACACAGAGTGGGATACAGACTGATAGACTTACTATTGAGCCTGTACACAGAGTGGGATACAAGCTGATAGACTTACTATTGAGTTTGTACACAGAGTAGGATACAGGCTGATAGACTTACTATTGAGCCTGTACACAGAGTGGGATACAGGCTGATAGACTTACTATTGAGCCTGTACACAGAGTGGGATACAGGCTGATAGACTTACTATTGAGCATGTACACAGAGTGGAATACAGGCTGATAGACATATTATTGAGCCTGTACACAGAGTGGGATACAGGCTGATAGACTTACTATTGAGCCTGTACACAGAGTGGGATACAGGCTGATAGACTTACTATTGAGCCTGTACACAGAGTGGGTACAAGCTGATAGACTTTCTATTGAGCCTGTACACAGAGTGGGATACAGGCTGATAGACTTACTATTGAGCCTGTACACAGAGTGGGATACAGACTGATAGACTTACTATTGAGCCTGTACACAGAGTGGGATACAGACTGTTAGACTTTCCATTGAGCCTGTACACAGAGTGGGATACAGGCTGATAGACTTACTATTGAGCCTGTACACAGAGTGGGTTACAGACTGATAGACTTACTATTGAGCCTGTACACAGAGTGGGATACAGACTGATAGACTTTCTATTAAGCCTGTACACAGAGTGCGATACAGGCTGATAGACTTACTATTGAGCCTGTACACAGAGTGGGTTACAGACTGATAGACTTTCTATTGAGCCTGTACACAGAGTGGTATACAGGCTGATAGACTTACTATTGAGCCTGTACACAGAGTGGGATACAGGCTGATAGACGTACTATTGAGCCTGTACACAGAGTGGGATACAGGCTGATAGACTTTCTATTGAGCCTCTACACAGAGTGGGATACAGGCTGATAGACTTACTATTGAGCCTGTACACAGAGTGGGTTACAGACTGATAGACTTACTATTGAGCCTGTACACAGAGTGGGATACAGACTGATAGACTTTCTATTAAGCCTGTACACAGAGTGCGATACAGGCTGATAGACTTACTATTGAGCCTGTACACAGATTGGGATACAGACTGATAGACTTTCTATTGAGCCTGTACACAGAGTGGTATACAGGCTGATAGACTTACTATTGAGCCTGTACACAGAGTGGGAAACAGGCTGATAGACTTACTATTGAGCCTGTACACAGAGTGGGATACAGGCTGATATACGTACTATTGAGCCTGTACACAGAGTGGGGTACAGGCTGATAGACTTTCTATTGAGCCTGTACACAGAGTGGGATACAGGCTGATAAACTTACTATTGAGTCTGTACACAGAGTGGGATACAGGCTGATAGACTTACTATTGAGCCTGTACACAGAGTGGGATACAGGCTGATAGACTTACTATTGAGCCTCTACACATAGTGGGATACAGACTGATAGACTTACTATTGAGCCTGTACACAGAGTGGGATACAGGCTGATAGACTTACTATTGAGCCTGTACACAGAGTGGGATACAGGCTGATAGACTTACTATTGAGCCTGTACACAGAGTGGGATACAGGCTGATAGACTTACTATTGAGCCTGTACACAGAGTGGGATACAGACTGATAGACTTTCTATTGAGCCTGTACACAGAGTGGGATACAGACTGATAGACTTACTATTTAGCCTGTACACAGAGTGGGATACAGGCTGATAGACTTTCTATTGAGCCTGTACACAGAGTGGGATACAGGCTGATAGACTTACTATTGAGCCTGTACACAGAGTGGGATACAGGCTGATAGACTTACTATTGAGCCAGTACACAGAGTGGGATACAGGCTGATAGACTTACTATTGAGCATGTACACAGAGTGGGATACAGGCTGATAGACTTACTATTGAGCCTGTACACAGAGTGGGATACAGGCTGATAGACTTACTATTGAGCCTGTACACAGAGTGGGATACAGTCTGATAGACGTACTATTGAGCATGTACACAGAGTGGGTACACGCTGATAGACTTTCTATTGAGCCTGTACACAGAGTGGGATACAGTCTGATAGACGTACTATTGAGCATGTACACAGAGTGAGATAAAGGCTGATAGACTTACTATTGAGCCTGTACACAGAGTGGGATACAGGCTGATAGACTTTCTATTGAGCCTGTACACAGAGTGGGATACAGGCTGATAGACTTACTATTGAGCCTGTACACAGCGTGGTAAACAGGCTGATATACTTACTATTGAGCCTGTACACAGAGTGGGATACAGACTGATAGACTTTCTATTGAGCCTGTACACAGAGTGGGATACAGTCTGATAGACGTACTATTGAGCATGTACACAGAGTGAGATAAAGGCTGATAGACTTACTATTGAGCCTGTACACAGAGTGGGATACAGGCTGATAGACTTACTATTGAGCCTGTACACAGAGTGGGATACAGGCTGATAGACTTACTATTGAGCCTGTACACAGAGTGGGATACAGGCTGATAGACTTACTATTGAGACTCTACACATAGTGGGATACAGACTTATAGACTTACTATTGAGCCTGTACACAGAGTGGGATACAGGCTGATAGACTTACTATTGAGCCTGTACACAGAGTGGGATACAGGCTGATAGACTTTCTATTGAGCCTGTACACAGAGTGGGATACAGGCTGATAGACTTTCTGTTGAGCCTGTACACAGAGTGGGATACAGACTGATAGACTTTCTATTGAGTCTGTACACAGAGTGGGATACAGGCTGATAGACTTACTATTGAGTCTGTGCACAGAGTGGGATACAGGCTGATAGACGTACTATTGAGCCTGTACACAGAGTGGGATACAGTTTGATAGACTTACTATTGAGCCTGTACACACAGTGGTAAACAGACTGATAGACTTACTATTGAGCCTGTACACAGAGTTGGATACAGACTGATAGACTTACTATTGAGCCTGTACACAGAGTGGGATACAGACTGATAGACTTTCTATTGAGCCTGTACACAGAGTGGTATACAGGCTGATAGACTTACTATTGAGCCTGTACACAGAGTGGGATACAGGCTAATAGACATACTATTGAGCCTGTACACAGAGTGGGATACAGGCTGATAGACTTACTATTGAGCCTCTACACATAGTCGGATACAGACTGATAGACTTACTATTGAGCCTGTACACAGAGTGGGATACAGGCTGATAGACTTACTATTGAGCCTGTACACAGAGTGGGATACAGACTGATAGACTTACTATTGAGCCTGTACACAGAGTGGGATACAGGCCGATAGACTTACTATTGAGCCTCTACACATAGTGGGATACAGACTGATAGACTTACTATTGAGCCTGTACACAGAGTGGGATACAGGCTGATAGACTTACTATTGAGCCTGTACACAGAGTGGGATACCTGCTGATAGACTTTCTATTGAGCCTGTACACAGAGTGGGATACAGGCTGATAGACTTTCTGTTGAGCCTGTACACAGAGTGGGATACAGACTGATAGACTTTCTATTGAGTCTGTACACAGAGTGGGATACAGGCTGATAGACTTACTATTGAGTCTGTGCACAGAGTGGGATACAGGCTGATAGACGTACTATTGAGCCTGTACACAGAGTGGGATACAGTTTGATAGACTTACTATTGAGCCTGTACACACAGTGGTAAACAGACTGATAGTCTTACTATTGAGCCTGTACACAGAGTTGGATACAGACTGATAGACTTACTATTGAGCCTGTACACAGAGTGGGATACAGGCTCATAGACTTACTATTGAGCCTCTACACAGAGTGGGATACAGGCTCATAGACTTACTATTGAGCCTGTACACAGAGTTGGATACAGACTGATAGACTTACTATTGAGCCTGTACACAGAGTGGGATACAGGCTCATAGACTTACTATTGAGCCTCTACAGAGAGTGGTATATAGACTGATAGACTTACTATTGAGCCTGTACACAGAGTGTGACACAGACTGATAGACTTACTATTGAGCCTGTACACAGAGTGTGATACAGACTGATAGACTTACTATTGAGCCTGTACACAGAGTGGGATACAGACTGATAGACTTACTATTCAGCCTGTACACAGATTGGGATACAAGCTGATAGACTTACTATTGAGCCTGTACACAGAGTGGGATACAGACTGATAGACTTACTATTGAGCCTGTACACAGAGTGGGATACAAGCTGATAGACTTACTATTGAGTTTGTACACAGAGTAGGATACAGGCTGATAGACTTACTATTGAGCCTGTACACAGAGTGGGATACAGGCTGATAGACTTACTATTGAGCCTGTACACAGAGTGGGATACAGGCTGATAGACTTACTATTGAGCATGTACACAGAGTGGAATACAGGCTGATAGACATATTATTGAGCCTGTACACAGAGTGGGATACAGGCTGATAGACTTACTATTGAGCCTGTACACAGAGTGGGATACAGGCTGATAGACTTACTATTGAGCCTGTACACAGAGTGGGTACAAGCTGATAGACTTTCTATTGAGCCTGTACACAGAGTGGGATACAGGCTGATAGACTTACTATTGAGCCTGTACACAGAGTGGGATACAGACTGATAGACTTACTATTGAGCCTGTACACAGAGTGGGATACAGACTGTTAGACTTTCCATTGAGCCTGTACACAGAGTGGGATACAGGCTGATAGACTTACTATTGAGCCTGTACACAGAGTGGGTTACAGACTGATAGACTTACTATTGAGCCTGTACACAGAGTGGGATACAGACTGATAGACTTTCTATTAAGCCTGTACACAGAGTGCGATACAGGCTGATAGACTTACTATTGAGCCTGTACACAGAGTGGGTTACAGACTGATAGACTTTCTATTGAGCCTGTACACAGAGTGGTATACAGGCTGATAGACTTACTATTGAGCCTGTACACAGAGTGGGATACAGGCTGATAGACGTACTATTGAGCCTGTACACAGAGTGGGATACAGGCTGATAGACTTTCTATTGAGCCTCTACACAGAGTGGGATACAGGCTGATAGACTTACTATTGAGCCTGTACACAGAGTGGGTTACAGACTGATAGACTTACTATTGAGCCTGTACACAGAGTGGGATACAGACTGATAGACTTTCTATTAAGCCTGTACACAGAGTGCGATACAGGCTGATAGACTTACTATTGAGCCTGTACACAGATTGGGATACAGACTGATAGACTTTCTATTGAGCCTGTACACAGAGTGGTATACAGGCTGATAGACTTACTATTGAGCCTGTACACAGAGTGGGAAACAGGCTGATAGACTTACTATTGAGCCTGTACACAGAGTGGGATACAGGCTGATATACGTACTATTGAGCCTGTACACAGAGTGGGGTACAGGCTGATAGACTTTCTATTGAGCCTGTACACAGAGTGGGATACAGGCTGATAAACTTACTATTGAGTCTGTACACAGAGTGGGATACAGGCTGATAGACTTACTATTGAGCCTGTACACAGAGTGGGATACAGGCTGATAGACTTACTATTGAGCCTCTACACATAGTGGGATACAGACTGATAGACTTACTATTGAGCCTGTACACAGAGTGGGATACAGGCTGATAGACTTACTATTGAGCCTGTACACAGAGTGGGATACAGGCTGATAGACTTACTATTGAGCCTGTACACAGAGTGGGATACAGGCTGATAGACTTACTATTGAGCCTGTACACAGAGTGGGATACAGACTGATAGACTTTCTATTGAGCCTGTACACAGAGTGGGATACAGACTGATAGACTTACTATTTAGCCTGTACACAGAGTGGGATACAGGCTGATAGACTTTCTATTGAGCCTGTACACAGAGTGGGATACAGGCTGATAGACTTACTATTGAGCCTGTACACAGAGTGGGATACAGGCTGATAGACTTACTATTGAGCCAGTACACAGAGTGGGATACAGGCTGATAGACTTACTATTGAGCATGTACACAGAGTGGGATACAGGCTGATAGACTTACTATTGAGCCTGTACACAGAGTGGGATACAGGCTGATAGACTTACTATTGAGCCTGTACACAGAGTGGGATACAGTCTGATAGACGTACTATTGAGCATGTACACAGAGTGGGTACACGCTGATAGACTTTCTATTGAGCCTGTACACAGAGTGGGATACAGTCTGATAGACGTACTATTGAGCATGTACACAGAGTGAGATAAAGGCTGATAGACTTACTATTGAGCCTGTACACAGAGTGGGATACAGGCTGATAGACTTTCTATTGAGCCTGTACACAGAGTGGGATACAGGCTGATAGACTTACTATTGAGCCTGTACACAGCGTGGTAAACAGGCTGATATACTTACTATTGAGCCTGTACACAGAGTGGGATACAGACTGATAGACTTTCTATTGAGCCTGTACACAGAGTGGGATACAGTCTGATAGACGTACTATTGAGCATGTACACAGAGTGAGATAAAGGCTGATAGACTTACTATTGAGCCTGTACACAGAGTGGGATACAGGCTGATAGACTTACTATTGAGCCTGTACACAGAGTGGGATACAGGCTGATAGACTTACTATTGAGCCTGTACACAGAGTGGGATACAGGCTGATAGACTTACTATTGAGACTCTACACATAGTGGGATACAGACTTATAGACTTACTATTGAGCCTGTACACAGAGTGGGATACAGGCTGATAGACTTACTATTGAGCCTGTACACAGAGTGGGATACAGGCTGATAGACTTTCTATTGAGCCTGTACACAGAGTGGGATACAGGCTGATAGACTTTCTGTTGAGCCTGTACACAGAGTGGGATACAGACTGATAGACTTTCTATTGAGTCTGTACACAGAGTGGGATACAGGCTGATAGACTTACTATTGAGTCTGTGCACAGAGTGGGATACAGGCTGATAGACGTACTATTGAGCCTGTACACAGAGTGGGATACAGTTTGATAGACTTACTATTGAGCCTGTACACACAGTGGTAAACAGACTGATAGACTTACTATTGAGCCTGTACACAGAGTTGGATACAGACTGATAGACTTACTATTGAGCCTGTACACAGAGTGGGATACAGACTGATAGACTTTCTATTGAGCCTGTACACAGAGTGGTATACAGGCTGATAGACTTACTATTGAGCCTGTACACAGAGTGGGATACAGGCTAATAGACATACTATTGAGCCTGTACACAGAGTGGGATACAGGCTGATAGACTTACTATTGAGCCTCTACACATAGTCGGATACAGACTGATAGACTTACTATTGAGCCTGTACACAGAGTGGGATACAGGCTGATAGACTTACTATTGAGCCTGTACACAGAGTGGGATACAGACTGATAGACTTACTATTGAGCCTGTACACAGAGTGGGATACAGGCCGATAGACTTACTATTGAGCCTCTACACATAGTGGGATACAGACTGATAGACTTACTATTGAGCCTGTACACAGAGTGGGATACAGGCTGATAGACTTACTATTGAGCCTGTACACAGAGTGGGATACCTGCTGATAGACTTTCTATTGAGCCTGTACACAGAGTGGGATACAGGCTGATAGACTTTCTGTTGAGCCTGTACACAGAGTGGGATACAGACTGATAGACTTTCTATTGAGTCTGTACACAGAGTGGGATACAGGCTGATAGACTTACTATTGAGTCTGTGCACAGAGTGGGATACAGGCTGATAGACGTACTATTGAGCCTGTACACAGAGTGGGATACAGTTTGATAGACTTACTATTGAGCCTGTACACACAGTGGTAAACAGACTGATAGTCTTACTATTGAGCCTGTACACAGAGTTGGATACAGACTGATAGACTTACTATTGAGCCTGTACACAGAGTGGGATACAGGCTCATAGACTTACTATTGAGCCTCTACACAGAGTGGGATACAGGCTCATAGACTTACTATTGAGCCTGTACACAGAGTTGGATACAGACTGATAGACTTACTATTGAGCCTGTACACAGAGTGGGATACAGGCTCATAGACTTACTATTGAGCCTCTACAGAGAGTGGTATATAGACTGATAGACTTACTATTGAGCCTGTACACAGAGTGTGACACAGACTGATAGACTTACTATTGAGCCTGTACACAGAGTGTGATACAGACTGATAGACTTACTATTGAGCCTGTACACAGAGTGGGATACAGACTGATAGACTTACTATTGAGCCTCTACACATAGTGGGATACAGACTGATAGACTTACTATTGAGCCTGTACACAGAGTGGGATACAGGCTGATAGACTTACTATTGAGCCTGTACACAGAGTGGGATACAGGCTGATAGACTTACTATTGAGCCTGTACACAGAGTGGGATACAGGCTGATAGACTTACTATTGAGCCTGTACACAGAGTGGGATACAGACTGATAGACTTTCTATTGAGCCTGTACACAGAGTGGGATACAGACTGATAGACTTACTATTTAGCCTGTACACAGAGTGGGATACAGGCTGATAGACTTTCTATTGAGCCTGTACACAGAGTGGGATACAGGCTGATAGACTTACTATTGAGCCTGTACACAGAGTGGGATACAGGCTGATAGACTTACTATTGAGCCAGTACACAGAGTGGGATACAGGCTGATAGACTTACTATTGAGCATGTACACAGAGTGGGATACAGGCTGATAGACTTACTATTGAGCCTGTACACAGAGTGGGATACAGGCTGATAGACTTACTATTGAGCCTGTACACAGAGTGGGATACAGTCTGATAGACGTACTATTGAGCATGTACACAGAGTGGGTACACGCTGATAGACTTTCTATTGAGCCTGTACACAGAGTGGGATACAGTCTGATAGACGTACTATTGAGCATGTACACAGAGTGAGATAAAGGCTGATAGACTTACTATTGAGCCTGTACACAGAGTGGGATACAGGCTGATAGACTTTCTATTGAGCCTGTACACAGAGTGGGATACAGGCTGATAGACTTACTATTGAGCCTGTACACAGCGTGGTAAACAGGCTGATATACTTACTATTGAGCCTGTACACAGAGTGGGATACAGACTGATAGACTTTCTATTGAGCCTGTACACAGAGTGGGATACAGTCTGATAGACGTACTATTGAGCATGTACACAGAGTGAGATAAAGGCTGATAGACTTACTATTGAGCCTGTACACAGAGTGGGATACAGGCTGATAGACTTACTATTGAGCCTGTACACAGAGTGGGATACAGGCTGATAGACTTACTATTGAGCCTGTACACAGAGTGGGATACAGGCTGATAGACTTACTATTGAGACTCTACACATAGTGGGATACAGACTTATAGACTTACTATTGAGCCTGTACACAGAGTGGGATACAGGCTGATAGACTTACTATTGAGCCTGTACACAGAGTGGGATACAGGCTGATAGACTTTCTATTGAGCCTGTACACAGAGTGGGATACAGGCTGATAGACTTTCTGTTGAGCCTGTACACAGAGTGGGATACAGACTGATAGACTTTCTATTGAGTCTGTACACAGAGTGGGATACAGGCTGATAGACTTACTATTGAGTCTGTGCACAGAGTGGGATACAGGCTGATAGACGTACTATTGAGCCTGTACACAGAGTGGGATACAGTTTGATAGACTTACTATTGAGCCTGTACACACAGTGGTAAACAGACTGATAGACTTACTATTGAGCCTGTACACAGAGTTGGATACAGACTGATAGACTTACTATTGAGCCTGTACACAGAGTGGGATACAGACTGATAGACTTTCTATTGAGCCTGTACACAGAGTGGTATACAGGCTGATAGACTTACTATTGAGCCTGTACACAGAGTGGGATACAGGCTAATAGACATACTATTGAGCCTGTACACAGAGTGGGATACAGGCTGATAGACTTACTATTGAGCCTCTACACATAGTCGGATACAGACTGATAGACTTACTATTGAGCCTGTACACAGAGTGGGATACAGGCTGATAGACTTACTATTGAGCCTGTACACAGAGTGGGATACAGACTGATAGACTTACTATTGAGCCTGTACACAGAGTGGGATACAGGCCGATAGACTTACTATTGAGCCTCTACACATAGTGGGATACAGACTGATAGACTTACTATTGAGCCTGTACACAGAGTGGGATACAGGCTGATAGACTTACTATTGAGCCTGTACACAGAGTGGGATACCTGCTGATAGACTTTCTATTGAGCCTGTACACAGAGTGGGATACAGGCTGATAGACTTT
Organism: Phyllobates terribilis; assembly: GCF_046119375.1. NCBI lineage: Eukaryota > Metazoa > Chordata > Amphibia > Anura > Dendrobatidae > Phyllobates > Phyllobates terribilis. Next base: position 26,779,091 of record NW_027362773.1, read on the forward strand.
CTGTTGAGCCTGTACACAGAGTGGGATACAGACTGATAGACTTTCTATTGAGTCTGTACACAGAGTGGGATACAGGCTGATAGACTTACTATTGAGTCTGTGCACAGAGTGGGATACAGGCTGATAGACGTACTATTGAGCCTGTACACAGAGTGGGATACAGTTTGATAGACTTACTATTGAGCCTGTACACACAGTGGTAAACAGACTGATAGTCTTACTATTGAGCCTGTACACAGAGTTGGATACAGACTGATAGACTTACTATTGAGCCTGTACACAGAGTGGGATACAGGCTCATAGACTTACTATTGAGCCTCTACACAGAGTGGGATACAGGCTCATAGACTTACTATTGAGCCTGTACACAGAGTTGGATACAGACTGATAGACTTACTATTGAGCCTGTACACAGAGTGGGATACAGGCTCATAGACTTACTATTGAGCCTCTACAGAGAGTGGTATATAGACTGATAGACTTACTATTGAGCCTGTACACAGAGTGTGACACAGACTGATAGACTTACTATTGAGCCTGTACACAGAGTGTGATACAGACTGATAGACTTACTATTGAGCCTGTACACAGAGTGGGATACAGACTGATAGACTTACTATTCAGCCTGTACACAGATTGGGATACAAGCTGATAGACTTACTATTGAGCCTGTACACAGAGTGGGATACAGACTGATAGACTTACTATTGAGCCTGTACACAGAGTGGGATACAAGCTGATAGACTTACTATTGAGTTTGTACACAGAGTAGGATACAGGCTGATAGACTTACTATTGAGCCTGTACACAGAGTGGGATACAGGCTGATAGACTTACTATTGAGCCTGTACACAGAGTGGGATACAGGCTGATAGACTTACTATTGAGCATGTACACAGAGTGGAATACAGGCTGATAGACATATTATTGAGCCTGTACACAGAGTGGGATACAGGCTGATAGACTTACTATTGAGCCTGTACACAGAGTGGGATACAGGCTGATAGACTTACTATTGAGCCTGTACACAGAGTGGGTACAAGCTGATAGACTTTCTATTGAGCCTGTACACAGAGTGGGATACAGGCTGATAGACTTACTATTGAGCCTGTACACAGAGTGGGATACAGACTGATAGACTTACTATTGAGCCTGTACACAGAGTGGGATACAGACTGTTAGACTTTCCATTGAGCCTGTACACAGAGTGGGATACAGGCTGATAGACTTACTATTGAGCCTGTACACAGAGTGGGTTACAGACTGATAGACGTACTATTGAGCCTGTACACAGAGTGGGATACAGACTGATAGACTTTCTATTAAGCCTGTACACAGAGTGCGATACAGGCTGATAGACTTACTATTGAGCCTGTACACAGAGTGGGTTACAGACTGATAGACTTTCTATTGAGCCTGTACACAGAGTGGTATACAGGCTGATAGACTTACTATTGAGCCTGTACACAGAGTGGGATACAGGCTGATAGACGTACTATTGAGCCTGTACACAGAGTGGGATACAGGCTGATAGACTTTCTATTGAGCCTCTACACAGAGTGGGATACAGGCTGATAGACTTACTATTGAGCCTGTACACAGAGTGGGATACAGACTGATAGACTTTCTATTAAGCCTGTACACAGAGTGCGATACAGGCTGATAGACTTACTATTGAGCCTGTACACAGATTGGGATACAGACTGATAGACTTTCTATTGAGCCTGTACACAGAGTGGTATACAGGCTGATAGACTTACTATTGAGCCTGTACACAGAGTGGGATACAGGCTGATAGACGTACTATTGAGCCTGTACACAGAGTGGGATACAGGCTGATAGACTTTCTATTGAGCCTCTACACAGAGTGGGATACAGGCTAATAGACTTACTATTGAGTCTGTACACAGAGTGGGATACAGGCTGATAGAATTACTATTGAGCCTGTACACAGAGTGGGATACAGGCTGATAGACTTTCTATTGAGCCTGTACACAGAGTGGGGTACAGGCTGATAGACTTACTTTTGAGCCTGTACACAGAGTGGGATACAGGCTGATAGACTTTCTATTGAGCCTGTACATAGAGTGGGATACAGACTCATAGACTTTCTATTGAGTCTGTACACAGAGTGGGATACAGGCTGATAGACGTACTATTGAGTCTGTGCACAGAGTGGGATACAGGCTGATAGACGTACTATTGAGCCTGTACACAGCGTGGGATACAGGCTGATAGACGTACTATTGAGCCTGTACACAGAGTGGGATACAGGCTGATAGACTTTCTATTGAGCCTCTACACAGAGTGGGATACAGGCTAATAGACTTACTATTGAGTCTGTACACAGAGTGGGATACAGGCTGATAGACTTACTATTGAGCCTGTACACAGAGTGGGATACAGGCTGATAGACTTACTATTGAGCCTGTACACAGAGTGGGATACAGGCTGATAGACTTACTATTGAGCCAGTACACAGAGTGGAATACAGGCTGATAGACATACTATTGAGCCTGTACACAGAGTGGGATACAGGCTGATAGACTTACTATTGAGCATGTACACAGAGTGGGATACAGGCTGATAGACTTACTATTGAGCCTGTACACAGAGTGGGATACAGTCTGATAGACGTACTATTGAGCATGTACACAGAGTGGGTACACGCTGATAGACTTTCTATTGAGCCTGTACACAGAGTGGGATACAGTCTGATAGACGTACTATTGAGCATGTACACAGAGTGAGATAAAGGCTGATAGACTTACTATTGAGCCTGTACACAGAGTGGGATACAGGCTGATAGACTTTCTATTGAGCCTGTACACAGAGTGGGATACAGGCTGATAGACTTACTATTGAGCCTGTACACAGAGTGGTAAACAGGCTGATATACTTACTATTGAGCCTGTACACAGAGTGGGATACAGACTGATAGACTTACTATTGAGCCTATACACAGAGTGGGATACAGACTGATAGACTTTCTATTGAGCCTGTACACAGAGTGGGATACAGGCTGATAGACTTACTATTGAGCCTGTACACAGAGTGGGTTACAGACTGATAGACTTACTATTGAGTCTGTACACAGAGTGGGATACAGACTGATAGACTTTCTATTGAGCCTGTACACAGAGTGGTATACAGGCTGATAGACTTACTATTGAGCCTGTACACAGAGTGGGATACAGGCTGATAGACGTACTATTGAGCCTGTACACAGAGTGCGATACAGGCTGATAGACTTACTATTGAGCCTGTACACAGAGTGGGATACAGACTGATAGACTTTCTATTGAGCCTGTACACAGAGTGGTATACAGGCTGATAGACTTACTATTGAGCCTGTACACAGAGTGGGATACAGGCTAATAGACTTACTATTGAGCCTGTACACAGAGTGGGATACAGGCTGATAGACTTACTATTGAGCCTCTACACATAGTCGGATACAGACTGATAGACTTACTATTGAGCCAGTACACAGAGTGGAATACAGGCTGATAGACATACTATTGAGCCTGTACACAGAGTGGGATACAGGCTGATAGACTTACTATTGAGCATGTACACAGAGTGGGATACAGGCTGATAGACTTACTATTGAGCCTGTACACAGAGTGGGATACAGTCTGATAGACGTACTATTGAGCATGTACACAGAGTGGGTACACGCTGATAGACTTTCTATTGAGCCTGTACACAGAGTGGGATACAGTCTGATAGACGTACTATTGAGCATGTACACAGAGTGAGATAAAGGCTGATAGACTTACTATTGAGCCTGTACACAGAGTGGGATACAGGCTGATAGACTTTCTATTGAGCCTGTACACAGAGTGGGATACAGGCTGATAGACTTACTATTGAGCCTGTACACAGAGTGGTAAACAGGCTGATATACTTACTATTGAGCCTGTACACAGAGTGGGATACAGACTGATAGACTTACTATTGAGCCTATACACAGAGTGGGATACAGACTGATAGACTTTCTATTGAGCCTGTACACAGAGTGGGATACAGGCTGATAGACTTACTATTGAGCCTGTACACAGAGTGGGTTACAGACTGATAGACTTACTATTGAGTCTGTACACAGAGTGGGATACAGACTGATAGACTTTCTATTGAGCCTGTACACAGAGTGGTATACAGGCTGATAGACTTACTATTGAGCCTGTACACAGAGTGGGATACAGGCTGATAGACGTACTATTGAGCCTGTACACAGAGTGCGATACAGGCTGATAGACTTACTATTGAGCCTGTACACAGAGTGGGATACAGACTGATAGACTTTCTATTGAGCCTGTACACAGAGTGGTATACAGGCTGATAGACTTACTATTGAGCCTGTACACAGAGTGGGATACAGGCTAATAGACTTACTATTGAGCCTGTACACAGAGTGGGATACAGGCTGATAGACTTACTATTGAGCCTCTACACATAGTCGGATACAGACTGATAGACTTACTATTGAGCCTGTACACAGAGTGGGATACAGGCTGATAGACTTACTATTGAGCCTGTACACAGAGTGGGATACAGGCTGATAGACTTACTATTGAGCCTGTATACAGAGTGGGATACAGGCTGATAGACTTACTATTGAGCCTCTACACATAGTGGGATACAGACTGATAGACTTACTATTGAGCCTGTACACAGAGTGGGATACAGGCTGATAGACTTACTATTGAGCCTGTACACAGAGTGGGATACAGGCTGATAGACTTACTATTGAGCCTGTACACACAGTGGGATACAGGCTGATAGACTTACTATTGAGCCTGTACACAGAGTGGGATACAGGCTGATAGACTTACTATTGAGCCTGTACACAGAGTGGGATACAGGCTGATAGACTTACTATTGAGCCTGTACACAGAGTGGAATACAGGCTGATAGACATACTATTGAGCCTGTACACAGAGTGGGATACAGGCTGATAGACTTACTATTGAGCATGTACACAGAGTGGGATACAGGCTGATAGACTTACTATTGAGCCTGTACACAGAGTGGGTACACGCTGATAGACTTTCTATTGAGCCTGTACACAGAGTGGGATACGGTCTGATAGACGTACTATTGAGCATGTACACAGAGTGAGATAAAGGCTGATAGACTTACTATTGAGCCTGTACACAGAGTGGGATACAGGCTGATAAACTTTCTATTGAGCCTGTACACAGAGTGGGATACAGGCTGATAGACTTACTATTGAGCTTGTACACAGAGTGGTAAACAGGCTGATATACTTACTATTGAGCCTGTACACAGAGTGGGATACAGACTGATAGACTTACTATTGAGCCTATACACAGAGTGGGATACAGACTGATAGACTTTCTATTGAGCCTGTACACAGAGTGGGATACAGGCTGATAGACTTACTATTGAGCCTGTACACAGAGTGGGTTACAGACTGATAGACTTACTATTGAGTCTGTACACAGAGTGGGATACAGACTGATAGACTTTCTATTGAGCCTGTACACAGAGTGGTATACAGGCTGATAGACTTACTATTGAGCCTGTACACAGAGTGGGATACAGGCTGATAGACGTACTATTGAGCCTGTACACAGAGTGCGATACAGGCTGATAGACTTACTATTTTGTCTGTACACAGAGTGGGATACAGACTGATAGACTTACTATTGAGTCTGTACACAGAGTGGGATACAGACTGATAGACTTTCTATTGAGCCTGTACACAGAGTGGGATACAGGCTGATAGACTTACTATTGAGCCTGAACACAGAGTGGGTTACAGACTGATAGACTTTCTATTAAGCCTGTACACAGAGTGGGATACAGACTGATAGACTTTCTATTGAGCCTGTACACAGAGTGGTATACAGGCTGATAGACTTACTATTGAGCCTGTACACAGAGTGGGATACAGACTGATAGACTTTCTATTGAGCCTGTACACAGAGTGGGATACAGACTGATAGACTTACTATTGAGCCTGTACACAGAGTGGGATACAGGCTGATAGACTTACTATTGAGCCTGTACACAGAGTGGGATACAGGCTGATATACGTACTATTGAGCCTGTACACAGAGTGGGGTACAGGCTGATAGACTTTCTATTGAGCCTGTACACAGAGTGGGATACAGGCTGATAAACTTACTATTGAGTCTGTACACAGAGTGGGATACAGGCTGATAGACTTACTATTGAGCCTGTACACAGAGTGGGATACAGGCTGATAGACTTACTATTGAGCCTCTACACATAGTGGGATACAGACTGATAGACTTACTATTGAGCCTGTACACAGAGTGGGATACAGGCTGATAGACTTACTATTGAGCCTGTACACAGAGTGGGATACAGGCTGATAGACTTACTATTGAGCCTGTACACAGAGTGGAATACAGGCTGATAGACATACTATTGAGCCTGTACACAGAGTGGGATACAGGCTGATAGACTTACTATTGAGCCTGTACACAGAGTGGGATACAGGCTGATAGACGTACTATTGAGCCTGTACACAGAGTGCGATACAGGCTGATAGACTTACTATTGAGCCTGTACACAGAGTGGGATACAGACTGATAGACTTACTATTGAGTCTGTACACAGAGTGGGATACAGACTGATAGACTTTCTATTGAGCCTGTACACAGAGTGGGATACAGACTGATAGACTTTCTATTGAGCCTGTACACAGAGTGGGATACAGACTGATAGACTTACTATTGAGCCTGTACACAGAGTGGGATACAGGCTGATAGACTTTCTATTGAGCCTGTACACAGAGTGGGATACAGGCTGATAGACTTACTATTGAGCCTGTACACAGAGTGGGATACAGGCTGATAGACTTACTATTGAGCCTGTACACAGAGTGGGATACAGGCTGATAGACTTACTATTGAGCCAGTACACAGAGTGGAATACAGGCTGATAGACATACTATTGAGCCTGTACACAGAGTGGGATACAGGCTGATAGACTTACTATTGAGCATGTACACAGAGTGGGATACAGGCTGATAGACTTACTATTGAGCCTGTACACAGAGTGGGATACAGTCTGATAGACGTACTATTGAGCATGTACACAGAGTGGGTACACGCTGATAGACTTTCTATTGAGCCTGTACACAGAGTGGGATACAGTCTGATAGACGTACTATTGAGCATGTACACAGAGTGAGATAAAGGCTGATAGACTTACTATTGAGCCTGTACACAGAGTGGGATACAGGCTGATAGACTTTCTATTGAGCCTGTACACAGAGTGGGATACAGGCTGATAGACTTACTATTGAGCCTGTACACAGAGTGGTAAACAGGCTGATATACTTACTATTGAGCCTGTACACAGAGTGGGATACAAACTGATAGACTTACTATTGAGCCTATACACAGAGTGGGATACAGACTGATAGACTTTCTATTGAGCCTGTACACAGAGTGGGATACAGGCTGATAGACTTACTATTGAGCCTGTACACAGAGTGGGTTACAGACTGATAGACTTACTATTGAGTCTGTACACAGAGTGGGATACAGACTTGTAGACTTTCTATTGAGCCTGTACACACAGTGGTATACAGGCTGATAGACTTACTATTGAGCCTGTACACAGAGTGGGATACAGGCTGATAGACGTACTATTGAGCCTGTACACAGAGTGCGATACAGGCTGATAGACTTACTATTGAGCCTGTACACAGAGTGGGATACAGACTGATAGACTTTCTATTGAGCCTGTACACAGAGTGGTATACAGGCTGATAGACTTACTATTGAGCCTGTACACAGAGTGGGATACAGGCTAATAGACTTACTATTGAGCCTGTACACAGAGTGGGATACAGGCTGATAGACTTACTATTGAGCCTCTACACATAGTCGGATACAGACTGATAGACTTACTATTGAGCCTGTACACAGAGTGGGATACAGGCTGATAGACTTACTATTGAGCCTGTACACAGAGTGGGATACAGGCTGATAGACTTACTATTGAGCCTGTACACAGAGTGGGATACAGGCTGATAGACTTACTATTGAGACTCTACACATAGTGGGATACAGACTTATAGACTTACTATTGAGCCTGTACACAGAGTGGGATACAGGCTGATAGACTTACTATTGAGCCTGTACACAGAGTGGGATACAGGCTGATAGACTTTCTATTGAGCCTGTACACAGAGTGGGATACAGGCTGATAGACTTTCTGTTGAGCCTGTACACAGAGTGGGATACAGACTGATAGACTTTCTATTGAGTCTGTACACAGAGTGGGATACAGGCTGATAGACTTACTATTGAGTCTGTGCACAGAGTGGGATACAGGCTGATAGACGTACTATTGAGCCTGTACACAGAGTGGGATACAGTTTGATAGACTTACTATTGAGCCTGTACACACAGTGGTAAACAGACTGATAGACTTACTATTGAGCCTGTACACAGAGTTGGATACAGACTGATAGACTTACTATTGAGCCTGTACACAGAGTGGGATACAGGCTCATAGACTTACTATTGAGCCTCTACACAGAGTGGGATACAGGCTCATAGACTTACTATTGAGCCTGTACACAGAGTTGGATACAGACTGATAGACTTACTATTGAGCCTGTACACAGAGTGGGATACAGGCTCATAGACTTACTATTGAGCCTCTACAGAGAGTGGTATATAGACTGATAGACTTACTATTGAGCCTGTACACAGAGTGTGACACAGACTGATAGACTTACTATTGAGCCTGTACACAGAGTGTGATACAGACTGATAGACTTACTATTGAGCCTGTACACAGAGTGGGATACAGACTGATAGACTTACTATTCAGCCTGTACACAGATTGGGATACAAGCTGATAGACTTACTATTGAGCCTGTACACAGAGTGGGATACAGACTGATAGACTTACCATTGAGCCTGTACACAGAGTGTGATACAGACTGATAGACTTACTATTGAGCCTGTACACAGAGTGGGATACAAGCTGATAGACTTACTATTGAGTTTGTACACAGAGTAGGATACAGGCTGATAGACTTACTATTGAGCCTGTACACAGAGTGGGATACAGGCTGATAGACTTACTATTGAGCCTGTACACAGAGTGGGATACAGGCTGATAGACTTACTATTGAGCATGTACACAGAGTGGAATACAGGCTGATAGACATATTATTGAGCCTGTACACAGAGTGGGATACAGGCTGATAGACTTACTATTGAGCCTGTACACAGAGTGGGATACAGGCTGATAGACTTACTATTGAGCCTGTACACAGAGTGGGTACAAGCTGATAGACTTTCTATTGAGCCTGTACACAGAGTGGGATACAGGCTGATAGACTTACTATTGAGCCTGTACACAGAGTGGGATACAGACTGATAGACTTACTATTGAGCCTGTACACAGAGTGGGATACAGACTGATAGACTTTCCATTGAGCCTGTACACAGAGTGGGATACAGGCTGATAGACTTACTATTGAGCCTGTACACAGAGTGGGTTACAGACTGATAGACTTACTATTGAGCCTGTACACAGAGTGGGATACAGACTGATAGACTTTCTATTAAGCCTGTACACAGAGTGCGATACAGGCTGATAGACTTACTATTGAGCCTGTACACAGAGTGGGTTACAGACTGATAGACTTTCTATTGAGCCTGTACACAGAGTGGTATACAGACTGATAGACTTACTATTGAGTCTGTACACAGAGTGGGATACAGGCTGATAGACTTACTATTGAGCCTGTACACAGAGTGGGATACAGGCTGATAGACTTACTATTGAGCCTGTACACAGAGTGGGATACAGGCTGATAGACTTTCTATTGAGCCTGTACATAGAGTGGGATACAGACTCATAGACTTTCTATTGAGTCTGTACACAGAGTGGGATACAGGCTGATAGACGTACTATTGAATCTGTGCACAGAGTGGGATACAGGCTGATAGACGTACTATTGAGCCTGTACACAGAGTGGGATACAGATTGATAGACTTACTATTGAGCCTGTACACAGAGTGGGACACAGATTGATAGACTTACTATTGAGCCTGTACACAGAGTGGGATACAGACGGATAGACTTACTATTGAGCCTGTACACAGAGTGGGATACAGACTGATAGACTTACTATTGAGCCTGTACACAGAGTGGTATATAGACTGATAGACTTACTATTGAGCCTGTACACAGAGTGTGATACAGACTGATAGACATACTGTTGAGCCTGTACACAGAGTGTGATACAGACTGATAGACTTACTATTGAGCCTGTACACAGAGTGGGATACAAGCTGATAGACTTACTATTGAGCCTGTACACAGAGTGGGATACAGGCTGATAGACTTACTATTGAGCCTGTACACAGAGTGGAATACAGGCTGATAGACTTACTATTGAGCCTGTACACAGAGTGTGATACAGACTGATAGACTTACTATTGAGCCAGTACACAGAGTGGGATACAGACTGATAGACTTACTATTGAGCCTGTACACAGAGTGGAATACAAGCTGATAGACTTACTATTGAGTTTGTACACAGAGTGGGATACAGGCTGATAAACTTACTATTGAGCCTGTACACAGAGTGGGACACAGGCTGATAGACGTACTATTGAGCCTGTACACAGAGTGGGATACAGGCTGATAGACTTACTATTGAGCCTGTACACAGAGTGGGATACAGGCTGATAGACTTACTATTGAGCCTGTACACAGAGTGGGATACAGGCTGATAGACTTACTATTGAGCCTGTACACAGAGTGGGATACAGACTGATAGACTTACTGTTGAGCCTGTACACAGAGTGGGATACAGGCTGATAGACTTACTATTGAGCCTGTACACAGAGTGGGATACAGGCTGATAGACTTACTATTGAGCCTGTACACAGAGTGGGATACAGGCTGGTAGACTTACTATTGAGCCTGTACACAGAGTGGAATACAGGCTGATGGACGTACTATTGAGCCTGTACACAGAGTGGGGTACAGGCTGATAGACTTTCTATTGAGCCTGTACACAGAGTGGGATACAGGCTGATAGACGTATAATTGAGCCTGTACACAGAGTGGGATACAGGCTGATAGACTTACTATTGAGCCTGTACACAGAGTGTGATACAGACTGATAGACTTACTATTGAGCCTGTACACAGAGTGGGATACAGACTGTTAGACTTACTATTGAGCCTGTACACAGAGTGGGATACAGGCTGATAGAATTACTATTGAGCCTGTACAAAGAGTGGGATACAGGCTGATAGACTTACTATTGAGCCTGTACACAGAATGGGATACAGGCTGATAGACGTACTATTGAGCCTGTACACAGAGTGCGATACAGGCTGATAGACTTACTATTTTGCCTGTACACAGAGTGGGATACAGACTGATAGACTTACTATTGAGTCTGTACACAGAGTGGGATACAGACTGATAGACTTTCTATTGAGCCTGTACACAGAGTGGGATACAGGCTGATAGACTTACTATTGAGCCTGAACACAGAGTGGGTTACAGACTGATAGACTTTCTATTAAGCCTGTACACAGAGTGGGATACAGACTGATAGACTTTCTATTGAGCCTGTACACAGAGTGGTATACAGGCTGATAGACTTACTATTGAGCCTGTACACAGAGTGGGATACAGACTGATAGACTTTCTATTGAGCCTGTACACAGAGTGGGATACAGACTGATAGACTTACTATTGAGCCTGTACACAGAGTGGGATACAGGCTGATAGACTTACTATTGAGCCTGTACACAGAGTGGGATACAGGCTGATATACGTACTATTGAGCCTGTACACAGAGTGGGGTACAGGCTGATAGACTTTCTATTGAGCCTGTACACAGAGTGGGATACAGGCTGATAAACTTACTATTGAGTCTGTACACAGAGTGGGATACAGGCTGATAGACTTACTATTGAGCCTGTACACAGAGTGGGATACAGGCTGATAGACTTACTATTGAGCCTCTACACATAGTGGGATACAGACTGATAGACTTACTATTGAGCCTGTACACAGAGTGGGATACAGGCTGATAGACTTACTATTGAGCCTGTACACAGAGTGGGATACAGGCTGATAGACTTACTATTGAGCCTGTACACAGAGTGGAATACAGGCTGATAGACATACTATTGAGCCTGTACACAGAGTGGGATACAGGCTGATAGACTTACTATTGAGCCTGTACACAGAGTGGGATACAGGCTGATAGACGTACTATTGAGCCTGTACACAGAGTGCGATACAGGCTGATAGACTTACTATTGAGCCTGTACACAGAGTGGGATACAGACTGATAGACTTACTATTGAGTCTGTACACAGAGTGGGATACAGACTGATAGACTTTCTATTGAGCCTGTACACAGAGTGGGATACAGGCTGATAGACTTACTATTGAGCCTGAACACAGAGTGGGTTACAGACTGATAGACTTTCTATTAAGCCTGTACACAGAGTGGGATACAGACTGATAGACTTTCTATTGAGCCTGTACACAGAGTGGTATACAGGCTGATAGACTTACTATTGAGCCTGTACACAGAGTGGGATACAGACTGATAGACTTTCTATTGAGCCTGTACACAGAGTGGGATACAGACTGATAGACTTACTATTGAGCCTGTACACAGAGTGGGATACAGGCTGATAGACTTACTATTGAGCCTGTACACAGAGTGGGATACAGGCTGATATACGTACTATTGAGCCTGTACACAGAGTGGGGTACAGGCTGATAGACTTTCTATTGAGCCTGTACACAGAGTGGGATACAGGCTGATAAACTTACTATTGAGTCTGTACACAGAGTGGGATACAGGCTGATAGACTTACTATTGAGCCTGTACACAGAGTGGGATACAGGCTGATAGACTTACTATTGAGCCTCTACACATAGTGGGATACAGACTGATAGACTTACTATTGAGCCTGTACACAGAGTGGGATACAGGCTGATAGACTTACTATTGAGCCTGTACACAGAGTGGGATACAGGCTGATAGACTTACTATTGAGCCTGTACACAGAGTGGAATACAGGCTGATAGACATACTATTGAGCCTGTACACAGAGTGGGATACAGGCTGATAGACTTACTATTGAGCCTGTACACAGAGTGGGATACAGGCTGATAGACGTACTATTGAGCCTGTACACAGAGTGCGATACAGGCTGATAGACTTACTATTGAGCCTGTACACACAGTGGGATACAGACTGATAGACTTACTATTGAGTCTGTACACAGAGTGGGATACAGACTGATAGACTTTCTATTGAGCCTGTACACAGAGTGGGATACAGACTGATAGACTTTCTATTGAGCCTGTACACAGAGTGGGATACAGACTGATAGACTTACTATTGAGCCTGTACACAGAGTGGGATACAGGCTGATAGACTTTCTATTGAGCCTGTACACAGAGTGGGATACAGGCTGATAGACTTACTATTGAGCCTGTACACAGAGTGGGATACAGGCTGATAGACTTACTATTGAGCCTGTACACAGAGTGGGATACAGGCTGATAGACTTACTATTGAGCCAGTACACAGAGTGGAATACAGGCTGATAGACATACTATTGAGCCTGTACACAGAGTGGGATACAGGCTGATAGACTTACTATTGAGCATGTACACAGAGTGGGATACAGGCTGATAGACTTACTATTGAGCCTGTACACAGAGTGGGATACAGTCTGATAGACGTACTATTGAGCATGTACACAGAGTGGGTACACGCTGATAGACTTTCTATTGAGCCTGTACACAGAGTGGGATACAGTCTGATAGACGTACTATTGAGCATGTACACAGAGTGAGATAAAGGCTGATAGACTTACTATTGAGCCTGTACACAGAGTGGGATACAGGCTGATAGACTTTCTATTGAGCCTGTACACAGAGTGGGATACAGGCTGATAGACTTACTATTGAGCCTGTACACAGAGTGGTAAACAGGCTGATATACTTACTATTGAGCCTGTACACAGAGTGGGATACAAACTGATAGACTTACTATTGAGCCTATACACAGAGTGGGATACAGACTGATAGACTTTCTATTGAGCCTGTACACAGAGTGGGATACAGGCTGATAGACTTACTATTGAGCCTGTACACAGAGTGGGTTACAGACTGATAGACTTACTATTGAGTCTGTACACAGAGTGGGATACAGACTTGTAGACTTTCTATTGAGCCTGTACACACAGTGGTATACAGGCTGATAGACTTACTATTGAGCCTGTACACAGAGTGGGATACAGGCTGATAGACGTACTATTGAGCCTGTACACAGAGTGGGATACAGGCTGATAGACTTACTATTGAGCCTGTACACAGAGTGGGATACAGGCTGATAGACTTACTATTGAGCCTGTACACAGAGTGGGATACAGGCTGATAGACTTACTATTGAGACTCTACACATAGTGGGATACAGACTTATAGACTTACTATTGAGCCTGTACACAGAGTGGGATACAGGCTGATAGACTTACTATTGAGCCTGTACACAGAGTGGGATACAGGCTGATAGACTTTCTATTGAGCCTGTACACAGAGTGGGATACAGGCTGATAGACTTTCTGTTGAGCCTGTACACAGAGTGGGATACAGACTGATAGACTTTCTATTGAGTCTGTACACAGAGTGGGATACAGGCTGATAGACTTACTATTGAGTCTGTACACAGAGTGGGATACAGACTGATAGACTTTCTATTGAGCCTGTACACAGAGTGGTATACAGGCTGATAGACTTACTATTGAGCCTGTACACAGAGTGGGATACAGGCTAATAGACTTACTATTGAGCCTGTACACAGAGTGGGATACAGGCTGATAGACTTACTATTGAGCCTCTACACATAGTCGGATACAGACTGATAGACTTACTATTGAGCCTGTACACAGAGTGGGATACAGGCTGATAGACTTACTATTGAGCCTGTACACAGAGTGGGATACAGGCTGATAGACTTACTATTGAGCCTGTACACAGAGTGGGATACAGGCTGATAGACTTACTATTGAGACTCTACACATAGTGGGATACAGACTTATAGACTTACTATTGAGCCTGTACACAGAGTGGGATACAGGCTGATAGACTTACTATTGAGCCTGTACACAGAGTGGGATACAGGCTGATAGACTTTCTATTGAGCCTGTACACAGAGTGGGATACAGGCTGATAGACTTTCTGTTGAGCCTGTACACAGAGTGGGATACAGACTGATAGACTTTCTATTGAGTCTGTACACAGAGTGGGATACAGGCTGATAGACTTACTATTGAGTCTGTGCACAGAGTGGGATACAGGCTGATAGACGTACTATTGAGCCTGTACACAGAGTGGGATACAGTTTGATAGACTTACTATTGAGCCTGTACACACAGTGGTAAACAGACTGATAGACTTACTATTGAGCCTGTACACAGAGTTGGATACAGACTGATAGACTTACTATTGAGCCTGTACACAGAGTGGGATACAGGCTCATAGACTTACTATTGAGCCTCTACACAGAGTGGGATACAGGCTCATAGACTTACTATTGAGCCTGTACACAGAGTTGGATACAGACTGATAGACTTACTATTGAGCCTGTACACAGAGTGGGATACAGGCTCATAGACTTACTATTGAGCCTCTACAGAGAGTGGTATATAGACTGATAGACTTACTATTGAGCCTGTACACAGAGTGTGACACAGACTGATAGACTTTCTATTGAGCCTGTACACAGAGTGTGATACAGACTGATAGACTTACTATTGAGCCTGTACACAGAGTGGGATACAGACTGATAGACTTACTATTCAGCCTGTACACAGATTGGGATACAAGCTGATAGACTTACTATTGAGCCTGTACACAGAGTGGGATACAGACTGATAGACTTACCATTGAGCCTGTACACAGAGTGTGATACAGACTGATAGACTTACTATTGAGCCTGTACACAGAGTGGGATACAAGCTGATAGACTTACTATTGAGTTTGTACACAGAGTAGGATACAGGCTGATAGACTTACTATTGAGCCTGTACACAGAGTGGGATACAGGCTGATAGACTTACTATTGAGCCTGTACACAGAGTGGGATACAGGCTGATAGACTTACTATTGAGCATGTACACAGAGTGGAATACAGGCTGATAGACATATTATTGAGCCTGTACACAGAGTGGGATACAGGCTGATAGACTTACTATTGAGCCTGTACACAGAGTGGGATACAGGCTGATAGACTTACTATTGAGCCTGTACACAGAGTGGGTACAAGCTGATAGACTTTCTATTGAGCCTGTACACAGAGTGGGATACAGGCTGATAGACTTACTATTGAGCCTGTACACAGAGTGGGATACAGACTGATAGACTTACTATTGAGCCTGTACACAGAGTGGGATACAGACTGATAGACTTTCCATTGAGCCTGTACACAGAGTGGGATACAGGCTGATAGACTTACTATTGAGCCTGTACACAGAGTGGGTTACAGACTGATAGACTTACTATTGAGCCTGTACACAGAGTGGGATACAGACTGATAGACTTTCTATTAAGCCTGTACACAGAGTGCGATACAGGCTGATAGACTTACTATTGAGCCTGTACACAGAGTGGGTTACAGACTGATAGACTTTCTATTGAGCCTGTACACAGAGTGGTATACAGACTGATAGACTTACTATTGAGTCTGTACACAGAGTGGGATACAGGCTGATAGACTTACTATTGAGCCTGTACACAGAGTGGGATACAGGCTGATAGACTTACTATTGAGCCTGTACACAGAGTGGGATACAGGCTGATAGACTTTCTATTGAGCCTGTACATAGAGTGGGATACAGACTCATAGACTTTCTATTGAGTCTGTACACAGAGTGGGATACAGGCTGATAGACGTACTATTGAATCTGTGCACAGAGTGGGATACAGGCTGATAGACGTACTATTGAGCCTGTACACAGAGTGGGATACAGATTGATAGACTTACTATTGAGCCTGTACACAGAGTGGGACACAGATTGATAGACTTACTATTGAGCCTGTACACAGAGTGGGATACAGACGGATAGACTTACTATTGAGCCTGTACACAGAGTGGGATACAGACTGATAGACTTACTATTGAGCCTGTACACAGAGTGGTATATAGACTGATAGACTTACTATTGAGCCTGTACACAGAGTGTGATACAGACTGATAGACATACTGTTGAGCCTGTACACAGAGTGTGATACAGACTGATAGACTTACTATTGAGCCTGTACACAGAGTGGGATACAAGCTGATAGACTTACTATTGAGCCTGTACACAGAGTGGGATACAGGCTGATAGACTTACTATTGAGCCTGTACACAGAGTGGAATACAGGCTGATAGACTTACTATTGAGCCTGTACACAGAGTGTGATACAGACTGATAGACTTACTATTGAGCCAGTACACAGAGTGGGATACAGACTGATAGACTTACTATTGAGCCTGTACACAGAGTGGAATACAAGCTGATAGACTTACTATTGAGTTTGTACACAGAGTGGGATACAGGCTGATAAACTTACTATTGAGCCTGTACACAGAGTGGGACACAGGCTGATAGACGTACTATTGAGCCTGTACACAGAGTGGGATACAGACTGATAGACTTACTATTGAGCCTGTACACAGAGTGGGATACAGGCTGATAGACTTACTATTGAGCCTGTACACAGAGTGGGATACAGGCTGATAGACTTACTATTGAGCCTGTACACAGAGTGGGATACAGACTGATAGACTTACTGTTGAGCCTGTACACAGAGTGGGATACAGGCTGATAGACTTACTATTGAGCCTGTACACAGAGTGGGATACAGGCTGATAGACTTACTATTGAGCCTGTACACAGAGTGGGATACAGGCTGGTAGACTTACTATTGAGCCTGTACACAGAGTGGAATACAGGCTGATGGACGTACTATTGAGCCTGTACACAGAGTGGGGTACAGGCTGATAGACTTTCTATTGAGCCTGTACACAGAGTGGGATACAGGCTGATAGACGTATAATTGAGCCTGTACACAGAGTGGGATACAGGCTGATAGACTTACTATTGAGCCTGTACACAGAGTGTGATACAGACTGATAGACTTACTATTGAGCCTGTACACAGAGTGGGATACAGACTGTTAGACTTACTATTGAGCCTGTACACAGAGTGGGATACAGGCTGATAGAATTACTATTGAGCCTGTACAAAGAGTGGGATACAGGCTGATAGACTTACTATTGAGCCTGTACACAGAATGGGATACAGGCTGATAGACTTACTATTGAGCCTGAACACAGAGAGGGATACAGGCTGATAGACTTACTATTGAGCCTGTACACAGAGTGGGATACAGGCTGATAGACTTACTATTGACCCTGTGGGATACAGGTTGATAGACTTACTATTGACCCTGTACACAGAGTGGGATACAGGCTGATAGACTTACTATTGAGCCTGTACACAGAGTGGGATACAGGCTGATAGACTTACTATTGAGCATGTACACAGAGTGGGATACAGGCTGATAGACTTACTATTGAGCCTGTACACAGAGTGGGATACAGGCTGATAGACTTTCTATTGAGCCTGTACACAGAGTGGGATACAGGCTGACAGACTTTCTATTGAGCCTGTACACAGAGTGGGATACAGGCTGATAGACTTACTATTGAGCCTGTACACAGAGTGAGATACAGGCTGATAGACTTACTATTGAGCCTGTACACAGAGTGGGATACAGACTGATAGACTTACTATTGAGTCTGTACACAGAGTGGGATACAGGCTGATAGACTTTCTATTGAGTCTGTATACAGAGTGGGATACAGGCTGACAGACTTACTATTGAGCCTGTACACAGAGTGGGATACAGGCTGACAGACTTACTATTGAGCCTGTACACAGAGTGGGATACAGGCTGATAGACTTACTATTGAGCCTGTACACAGAGTGGGATACAGGCTGATAGACTTACTTTTGAGTCTGTACACAGAGTGGGATACAGGCTGATAGACTTTCTATTGAGTCTGTATACAGAGTGGGATACAGGCTGACAGACTTACTATTGAGCCTGTACACAGAGTGGGATACAGGCTGATATACTTTCTATTGAGCCTGTACACAGAGTGTGATACAGACTGATAGACTTTCTATTGAGCCTCTACACAGAGTGGGATACAGACTGATAGACTTACTATTGAGCCTGTACACAGAGTGGGATACAGACTGATAGACTTACTATTGAGCCTGTACACAGAGTGCGAAACAAGCTGATAGACTTACTATTGAGCCTGAACACAGAGTGGGATACAGGCTGATAAACTTACTATTGAGCCTGTACACAGAGTGTGATACAGACTGATAGACTTACTATAGAGCCTGTACACAGAGTGGGATACAGGCTGATAGACTTTCTATTGAGCCTCTACACAGAGTGGGATACAGGCTAATAGACTTACTATTGAGTCTGTACACAGAGTGGGATACAGGCTGATAGACTTACTATTGAGCCTGTACACAGAGTGGGATACAGGCTGATAGACTTTCTATTGAGCCTGTACACAGAGTGGGATACAGGCTGATAGACTTACTATTGAGCCTGTACACAGAGTGGGATACAGGCTGATAGACTTTCTATTGAGCCTGTACACAGAGTGGGATACAGGCTGATAGACTTACTATTGAGCCTGTACACAGAGTGAGATACAGGCTGATAGACTTACTATTGAGCCTGTACACAGAGTGGGATACAGACTGATAGACTTTCTATTGAGTCTGTACACAGAGTGGGATACAGGCTGATAGACTTACTATTGAGTCTGTACACAGAGTGGGATACAGGCTGATAGACTTTCTATTGAGTCTGTATACAGAGTGGGATACAGGCTGACAGACTTACTATTGAGCCTGTACACAGAGTGGGATACAGGCTGACAGACTTACTATTGAGCCTGTACACAGAGTGGGATACAGGCTGATAGACTTACTATTGAGCCTGTACACAGAGTGGGATACAGGCTGATAGACTTACTTTTGAGTCTGTACACAGAGTGGGATACAGGCTGATAGACTTTCTATTGAGTCTGTATACAGAGTGGGATACAGGCTGACAGACTTACTATTGAGCCTGTACACAGAGTGGGATACAGGCTGATATACTTTCTATTGAGCCTGTACACAGAGTGTGATACAGACTGATAGACTTTCTATTGAGCCTGTACACAGAGTGGGATACAGACTGATAGACTTACTATTGAGCCTGTACACAGAGTGGGATACAGACTGATAGACTTACTATTGAGCCTGTACACAGAGTGCGAAACAAGCTGATAGACTTACTATTGAGCCTGAACACAGAGTGGGATACAGGCTGATAGACTTACTATTGAGCCTGTACACAGAGTGTGATACAGACTGATAGACTTACTATTGAGCCTGTACACAGAGTGGGATACAGGCTGATAGACTTTCTATTGAGCCTCTACACAGAGTGGGATACAGGCTAATAGACTTACTATTGAGTCTGTACACAGATTGGGATACAGGCTGATAGACTTACTATTGAGCCTGTACACAGAGTGGGATACAGGCTGATAGACTTTCTATTGAGCCTGTACACAGAGTGGGATACAGGCTGATAGACTTACTATTGAGCCTGTACACAGAGTGGGATACACGCTGATAGACTTTCTATTGAGCCTGTACATAGAGTGGGATACAGACTCATAGACTTTCTATTGAGTCTGTACACAGAGTGGGATACAGGCTGATAGACGTACTATTGAGTCTGTGCACAGAGTGGGATACAGGCTGATAGACGTACTATTGAGCCTGTACACAGCGTGGGATACAGGCTGATAGACGTACTATTGAGCCTGTACACAGAGTGGGATACAGGCTGATAGACTTTCTATTGAGCCTCTACACAGAGTGGGATACAGGCTAATAGACTTACTATTGAGTCTATACACAGAGTGGGATACAGGCTGATAGACTTACTATTGAGCCTGTACACAGAGTGGGATACAGGCTGATAGACTTACTATTGAGCCTGTACACAGAGTGGGATACAGGCTGATAGACTTTCTATTGAGCCTGTACATAGAGTGGGATACAGACTCATAGACTTTCTATTGAGTCTGTACACAGAGTGGGATACAGGCTGATAGACGTACTATTGAATCTGTGCACAGAGTGGGATACAGGCTGATAGACTTACTATTGAGCCTGTACACAGAGTGGGATACAGATTGATAGACTTACTATTGAGCCTGTACACAGAGTGGGACACAGATTGATAGACTTACTATTGAGCCTGTACACAGAGTGGGATACAGACGGATAGACTTACTATTGAGCCTGTACACAGAGTGGGATACAGACTGATAGACTTACTATTGAGTCTGTACACAGAGTGGGATACAGGCTGATAGACTTACTATTGAGCCTGTACACAGAGTGGGATACAGGCTGATAGACTTACTATTGAGCCTGTACACAGAGTGGGATACAGGCTGATAGACTTTCTATTGAGCCTGTACATAGAGTGGGATACAGACTCATAGACTTACTATTGAGTCTGTACACAGAGTGGGATACAGGCTGATAGACTTACTATTGAGCCTGTACACAGAGTGGGATACAGGCTGATAGACTTACTATTGAGCCTGTACACAGAGTGGGATACAGGCTGATAGACTTACTATTGAGCCTGTACACAGAGTGGGATACAGGCTGATAGACTTACTATTGAGCCTGTACACAGAGTGGGATACAGGCTGATAGACTTTCTATTGAGCCTGTACATAGAGTGGGATACAGACTCATAGACTTTCTATTGAGTCTGTACACAGAGTGGGATACAGGCTGATAGACGTACTATTGAATCTGTGCACAGAGTGGGATACAGGCTGATAGACGTACTATTGAGCCTGTACACAGAGTGGGATACAGATTGATAGACTTACTATTGAGCCTGTACACAGAGTGGGACACAGATTGATAGACTTACTATTGAGCCTGTACACAGAGTGGGATACAGACGGATAGACTTACTATTGAGCCTGTACACAGAGTGGGATACAGACTGATAGACTTACTATTGAGTCTGTACACAGAGTGGGATACAGGCTGATAGACTTACTATTGAGCCTGTACACAGAGTGGGATACAGGCTGATAGACTTACTATTGAGCCTGTACACAGAGTGGGATACAGGCTGATAGACTTTCTATTGAGCCTGTACATAGAGTGGGATACAGACTCATAGACTTTCTATTGAGTCTGTACACAGAGTGGGATACAGGCTGATAGACGTACTATTGAATCTGTGCACAGAGTGGGATACAGGCTGATAGACGTACTATTGAGCCTGTACACAGAGTGGGATACAGATTGATAGACTTACTATTGAGCCTGTACACAGAGTGGGACACAGATTGATAGACTTACTATTGAGCCTGTACACAGAGTGGGATACAGACGGATAGACTTACTATTGAGCCTGTACACAGAGTGGGATACAGACTGATAGACTTACTATTGAGTCTGTACACAGAGTGGGATACAGGCTGATAGACTTACTATTGAGCCTGTACACAGAGTGGGATACAGGCTGATAGACTTACTATTGAGCCTGTACACAGAGTGGGATACAGGCTGATAGACTTTCTATTGAGCCTGTACATAGAGTGGGATACAGACTCATAGACTTTCTATTGAGTCTGTACACAGAGTGCGATACAGGCTGATAGACGTACTATTGAATCTGTGCACAGAGTGGGATACAGGCTGATAGACGTACTATTGAGCCTGTACACAGAGTGGGATACAAGCTGATAGACTTACTATTGAGCCTGTACACAGAGTGGGATACAGGCTGATAGACTTACTATTGAGCCTGTACACAGAGTGTGATACAGACTGATAGACTTACTATTGAGCCTGTACACAGAGTGGGATACAGACTGATAGACTTACTATTGAGCCTGTACACAGAGTGGAATACAAGCTGATAGACTTACTATTGAGTTTGTACACAGAGTGGGATACAGGCTGATAAACTTACTATTGAGCCTGTACACAGAGTGGGACACAGGCTGATAGACGTACTATTGAGCCTGTACACAGAGTGGGATACAGGCTGATAGACTTACTATTGAGCCTGTACACAGAGTGGGATACAGGCTGATAGACTTACTATTGAGCCTGTACACAGAGTGGGATACAGGCTGATAGACTTACTATTGAGCCTGTACACAGAGTGGGATACAGACTGATAGACTTACTGTTGAGCCTGTACACAGAGTGGGATACAGGCTGATAGACTTACTGTTGAGCCTGTACACAGAGTGGGATACAGGCTGATAGACTTACTATTGAGCCTGTACACAGAGTGGGATACAGGCTGATAGACTTACTATTGAGCCTGTACACAGAGTGTGATACAGGCTGATGGACGTACTATTGAGCCTGTACACAGAGTGGGGTACAGGCTGATAGACTTTCTATTGAGCCTGTACACAGAGTGGGATACAGGCTGATAGACGTATAATTGAGCCTGTACACAGAGTGGGATACAGGCTGATAGACTTACTATTGAGCCTGTACACAGAGTGTGATACAGACTGTTAGACTTACTATTGAGCCTGTACACAGAGTGGGATACAGGCTGATAGAATTACTATTGAGCCTGTACAAAGAGTGGAATACAGGCTGATAGACTTACTATTGAGCCTGTACACAGAATGGGATACAGGCTGATAGACTTACTATTGAGCCTGAACACAGAGAGGGATACAGGCTGATAGACTTACTATTGAGCCTGTACACAGAGTGGGATACAGGCTGATAGACTTACTATTGACCCTGTGGGATACAGGCTGATAGACTTACTATTGACCCTGTACACAGAGTGGGATACAGGCTGATAGACTTACTATTGAGCCTGTACACAGAGTGGGATACAGGCTGATAGACTTACTATTGAGCATGTACACAGAGTGGGATACAGGCTGATAGACTTACTATTGAGCCTGTACACAGAGTGGGATACAGGCTGATAGACTTTCTATTGAGCCTGTACACAGAGTGGGATACAGGCTGATAGACTTTCTATTGAGCCTGTACACAGAGTGGGATACAGGCTGATAGACTTACTATTGAGCCTGTACTGTACACAGAGTGAGATACAGGCTGATAGACTTACTATTGAGCCTGTACACAGAGTGGGATACAGACTGATAGACTTTCTATTGAGTCTGTACACAGAGTGGGATACAGGCTGATAGACTTACTATTGAGTCTGTACACAGAGTGGGATACAGGCTGATAGACTTTCTATTGAGTCTGTATACAGAGTGGGATACAGGCTGACAGACTTACTATTGAGCCTGTACACAGAGTGGGATACAGGCTGACAGACTTACTATTGAGCCTGTACACAGAGTGGGATACAGACTGATAGACTTACTTTTGAGTCTGTACACAGAGTGGGATACAGGCTGATAGACTTTCTATTGAGTCTGTATACAGAGTGGGATACAGGCTGACAGACTTACTATTGAGCCTGTACACAGAGTGGGATACAGGCTGATATACTTTCTATTGAGCCTGTACACAGAGTGTGATACAGACTAATAGACTTTCTATTGAGCCTGTACACAGAGTGGGATACAGACTGATAGACTTACTATTGAGCCTGTACACAGAGTGCGAAACAAGCTGATAGACTTACTATTGAGCCTGAACACAGAGTGGGATACAGGCTGATAGACTTACTATTGAGCCTGTACACAGAGTGTGATACAGACTGATAGACTTTCTATTGAGCCTGTACACAGAGTGGGATACAGACTGATAGACTTACTATTGAGCCTGTACACAGAGTGGGATACAGACTGATATACTTACTATAGAGCCTGTACACAGAGTGGGATGCAAGCTGATAGACTTACTATTGAGCCTGTACACAGAGTGGGATACAGGCTGATAGACTTACTATAGAGCCTGTGCACAGAGTGGGATACAGGCTGATAGACTTACTATTGAGCCTATACACAGAGTGGGATACAGGCTGATAGACTTACTATTGAGCCTATACACAGAGTGGGATACAGGCTGATAGACTTACTATTGACCCTATACACATAGTGGGATACAGGCTGATAGACTTACTATTGAGTCTGTACACAGAGTGTGATACAGGCTGATAGACTTACTATTGAGTCTGTACACAGAGTGTGATACAGGCTGATAGACTTACTATTGAGCCTGTACACAGAGTGGGTACAAGCTGATAGACTTTCTATTGAGCCTGTACACAGAGTGGGATACAGGCTGATAGACTTACTATTGAGCCTGTACACAGAGTGGGATACAGGCTGATAGACTTACTATTGAGCCTGTACACAGAGTGGGTACAAGCTGATAGACTTTCTATTGAGCCTGTACACAGAGTGGGATACAGGCTGATAGACGTACTATTGAGCCTGTACACAGAGTGGGATACAGGCTGATAGACTTACTATTGAGCCTGTACACAGAGTGGGATACAGGCTGATAGACTTTCTATTGAGCCTGTACACAGAGTGGGATACAGGCTGATAGACTTACTATTGAGCATGTACACAGAGTGGGATACAGACTGATAGACTTACTATTGAGCCCGTACACAGAGTGGGATACAGACTGATAGACTTACTATTGAGCCTGTACACAGAGTGGGATACAGACTGATAGACTTTCTATTGAGCCTGTACACAGAGTGGGATACAGGCTGATAGACTTACTATTGAGCCTGTACACAGAGTGGGTTACAGACTGATAGACTTACTATTGAGCCTGTACACAGAGTGGGATACAGACTGATAGACTTTCTATTAAGCCTGTACACAGAGTGCGATACAGACTGATAGACTTACTATTGAGCCTGTACACAGAGTGGGATACAGACTGATAGACTTTCTATTGAGCCTGTACACAGAGTGGTATACAGGCTGATAGACTTACTATTGAGCCTGTACACAGAGTGGGATACAGACTGATAGACTTTCTATTGAGCCTGTACACAGAGTGGTATACAGGCTGATAGACTTACTATTGAGCCTGTACACAGAGTGGGATACAGGCTGATAGACTTTCTATTGAGCCTCTACACAGAGTGGGATACAGGCTAATAGACTTACTATTGAGTGTGTACACAGAGTGGGATACAAGCTGATAGACTTACTATTGAGCCTTTACACAGAGTGTGATACAGACTGATAGACTTACTATTGAGCCTGTACACAGAGTGGGATACAGGCTGATAGACTTACAATTGAGCCTGTACACAGAGTGGGATACAGGCTGATAGACTTTCTATTGAGCCTGTACACAGAGTGGGATACAGGCTGATAGACTTACTATTGAGCCTGTACACAGAGTGGGATACAGGCTGATAGACTTTCTATTGAGCCTATACACAGAGTGGGATACAGACTGATAGACTTACTATTGAGCCTGTACATAGAGTGGGATACAGACTGATAGATTTTCTATTGAGTCTGTACACAGAGTGGGATAAAGGCTGATATACTTACTATTGAGCCTCTACACAGAGTGGGATACAGACTGATAGACTTTCTATTGAGCCTGTACACAGAGTGGGATACAGGCTGATAGACTTACTATTGAGCCTGTACACAGAGTGGGACACAGACTGATAGACTTACTATTGAGCCTGTACACAGAGTGGGATACAGACTGATAGACTTACTATTGAGCCTGTACACAGAGTGGTATATAGACTGATAGACATACTGTTGAGCCTGTACACAGAGTGTGATACAGACTGATAGACATACTGTTGAGCCTGTACACAGAGTGTGATACAGGCTGATAGACTTACTATTGAGCCTGTACACAGAGTGGGATACAGTCTCATAGACTTACTATTGAGCCTGTACACAGAGTGGTATATAGACTGATAGACTTACTATTGAGCCTGTACACAGAGTGTGATACAGACTGATAGACTTACTATTGAGCCTGTACACATAGTGTGATACAGACTGATAGACTTACTATTGAGCCTGTACACAGAGTGGGATACAGACTGATAGACTTACTATTGAGCCTGTACACAGAGTGGGATACAAGCTGATAGACTTACTATTGAGCCTGTACACAGAGTGGGATACAGACTGATAGACTTACTATTGAGCCTGTACACAGAGTGTGATACAGACTGATAGACTTACTATTGAGCCTGTACACAGAGTGGGATACAGACTGATAGACTTACTATTGAGCCTGTACACAGAGTGGGATACAAGCTGATAGACTTACTATTGAGTTTGTACACAGAGTGGGATACAGGCTGATAGACTTACTATTGAGCCTGTACACAGAGTGGGATACATGCTGATAGACGTACTATTGAGCCTGTACACAGAGTGGGATACAGGCTGATAGACTTACTATTGAGACTTTACACAGAGTGGGATACAGGCTGATAGACTTACTATTGAGCCTATACACAGAGTGGGATACAGGCTGATAGACTTACTATTGACCCTATACACATAGTGGGATACAGGCTGATAGACTTACTATTGAGTCTGTACACAGAGTGTGATAAAGGCTGATAGACTTACTATTGAGCCTGTACACAGAGTGGGATACAGACTGATAGACTTACTATTGAGCCTGTACACAGAGTGGGATACAGACTGATAAACTTACTATTGAGCCTGTACACAGAGTGGTATATAGACTGATAGACATACTGTTGAGCCTGTACACAGAGTGTGATACAGACTGATAGACTTTCTATTGAGCCTGTACACAGAGTGGTATACAGGCTGATAGACTTACTATTGAGCCTGTACACACAGTGGGATACAGGCTGATAGACTTACTATTGAGCCTGTACACAGAGTGGGATACAGGCTGATAGACTTACTATTGAGCCTGAACACAGAGTGGGATACAGGCTGATAGACTTACTATTGAGCCTGTACACAGAGTGGGATACAGGCTGATAGACTTACTATTGAGCATGTACACAGAGTGGAATACAGGCTGATAGACATACTATTGAGCCTGTACACAGAGTGGGATACAGGCTGATAGACTTACTATTGAGCCTGTACACAGAGTGGGTACAAGCTGATAGACTTTCTATTGAGCCTGTACACAGAGTGGGATACAGGCTGATAGACTTTCTATTGAGTCTGTACACAGAGTGGGATACAGACTGATAGACTTACTATTGAGCCTGTACACAGAGTGGGATACAGACTGATAGACTTTCTATTGAGCCTGTACACAGAGTGGGATACAGGCTGATAGACTTACTATTGAGCCTGTACACAGAGTGGGTTACAGAATGATAGACTTACTATTGAGCCTGTACACAGAGTGGGATACAGACTGATAGACTTTCTATTAAGCCTGTACACAGAGTGGTATACAGGCTGATAGACTTACTATTGAGTCTGTACACAGAGTGGGATACAGACTGATAGACTTACTATTGAGCCTGTGCACAGAGTGGGATACAGACTGATAGACTTTCTATTGAGCCTGTACACAGAGTGGGTTACAGGCTGATAGACTTACTATTGAGCCTGTACACAGAGTGGGTTACAGACTGATAGACTTACTATTGAGCCTGTACACAGAGTGGGATACAGACTGATAGACTTTCTATTAAGCCTGTACACAGAGTGCGATACAGACTGATAGACTTACTATTGAGCCTGTACACAGAGTGGGATACAGACTGATAGACTTTCTATTGAGCCTGTACACAGAGTGGTATACAGGCTGATAGACTTACTATTGAGCCTGTACACAGAGTGGGATACAGGCTGATAGACGTACTATTGAGCCTGTACACAGAGTGGGATACAGGCTGATAGACTTTCTATTGAGCCTCTACACAGAGTGGGATACAGGCTAATAGACTTACTATTGAGTCTGTACACAGAGTGGGATACAAGCTGATAGACTTACTATTGAGCCTCTACACAGAGTGGGATACAGACTGATAGACTTACTATTGAGCCTGTACACAGAGTGGGATACAGGCTGATAGACTTACTATTGAGCCTGTACACAGAGTGGGA
The DNA here is from genome assembly GCF_046119375.1 of Phyllobates terribilis. NCBI lineage: Eukaryota > Metazoa > Chordata > Amphibia > Anura > Dendrobatidae > Phyllobates > Phyllobates terribilis. The sequence goes on from NW_027362773.1 coordinate 26,808,309, forward strand.
TACAGGCTGATAGACTTTCTATTGAGCCTGTACACAGAGTGGGATACAGGCTGATAGACTTACTATTGAGCCTGTACACAGAGTGGGTACAGGCTGATAGACTTTCTATTGAGCCTATACACAGAGTGGGATACAGATTGATAGACTTACTATTGAGCCTGTACATAGAGTGGGATACAGACTGATAGGTTTTCTATTGAATCTGTACACAGAGTGGGGTAAAGGCTGATATACTTACTATTGAGCCTCTACACAGAGTGGGATACAGACTGATAGACTTTCTATTGAGCCTGTACACAGAGTGGGATACAGGCTGATAGACTGAGTTCGATACAGGCTGATAGACTTACTATTGAGCCTGTACACAGAGTGGGTAGAAGCTGATAGACTTTCTATTGAGCCTGTACACAGAGTGGGATACAGGCTGATAGACGTACTATTGAGCCTGTACACAGAGTGGGATACAGGCTGATAGACGTACTATTGAGCCTGTACACAGAGTGGGATACAGGCTGATAGACTTACTATTGAGCCTGTACACAGAGTGGGATACAGGCTGATAGACTTACTATTGAGCCTGTACACAGAGTGGGTTACAGACTGATAGACTTTCTATTAAGCCTGTACACAGAGTGCGATACAGACTGATAGACTTACTATTGAGCCTGTACACAGAGTGGGATACAGACTGATAGACTTTCTATTGAGCCTGTACACAGAGTGGTATACAGGCTGATAGACTTACTATTGAGCCTGTACACAGAGTGGGATACAGACTGATAGACTTTCTATTGAGCCTGTACACAGAGTGGTATACAGGCTGATAGACTTACTATTGAGCCTGTACACAGAGTGGGATACAGACTGATAGACTTTCTATTGAGCCTGTACACAGAGTGGTATACAGGCTGATAGACTTACTATTGAGCCTGTACACAGAGTGGGATACAGGCTGATAGACTTACTATTGAGCCTGTACACAGAGTGGGATACAGGCTGATAGACTTACTATTGAGCCTGTACACAGAGTGGGATACAGACTGATAGACTTACTGTTGAGCCTGTACACAGAGTGGGATACAGGCTGATAGACTTACTGTTGAGCCTGTACACAGAGTGGGATACAGGCTGATAGACTTACTATTGAGCCTGTACACAGAGTGGGATACAGGCTGATAGACTTACTATTGAGCCTGTACACAGAGTGTGATACAGGCTGATGGACGTACTATTGAGCCTGTACACAGAGTGGGGTACAGGCTGATAGACTTTCTATTGAGCCTGTACACAGAGTGGGATACAGGCTGATAGACGTATAATTGAGCCTGTACACAGAGTGGGATACAGGCTGATAGACTTACTATTGAGCCTGTACACAGAGTGTGATACAGACTGTTAGACTTACTATTGAGCCTGTACACAGAGTGGGATACAGGCTGATAGAATTACTATTGAGCCTGTACAAAGAGTGGAATACAGGCTGATAGACTTACTATTGAGCCTGTACACAGAATGGGATACAGGCTGATAGACTTACTATTGAGCCTGAACACAGAGAGGGATACAGGCTGATAGACTTACTATTGAGCCTGTACACAGAGTGGGATACAGGCTGATAGACTTACTATTGACCCTGTGGGATACAGGCTGATAGACTTACTATTGACCCTGTACACAGAGTGGGATACAGGCTGATAGACTTACTATTGAGCCTGTACACAGAGTGGGATACAGGCTGATAGACTTACTATTGAGCATGTACACAGAGTGGGATACAGGCTGATAGACTTACTATTGAGCCTGTACACAGAGTGGGATACAGGCTGATAGACTTTCTATTGAGCCTGTACACAGAGTGGGATACAGGCTGATAGACTTTCTATTGAGCCTGTACACAGAGTGGGATACAGGCTGATAGACTTACTATTGAGCCTGTACTGTACACAGAGTGAGATACAGGCTGATAGACTTACTATTGAGCCTGTACACAGAGTGGGATACAGACTGATAGACTTTCTATTGAGTCTGTACACAGAGTGGGATACAGGCTGATAGACTTACTATTGAGTCTGTACACAGAGTGGGATACAGGCTGATAGACTTTCTATTGAGTCTGTATACAGAGTGGGATACAGGCTGACAGACTTACTATTGAGCCTGTACACAGAGTGGGATACAGGCTGACAGACTTACTATTGAGCCTGTACACAGAGTGGGATACAGACTGATAGACTTACTTTTGAGTCTGTACACAGAGTGGGATACAGGCTGATAGACTTTCTATTGAGTCTGTATACAGAGTGGGATACAGGCTGACAGACTTACTATTGAGCCTGTACACAGAGTGGGATACAGGCTGATATACTTTCTATTGAGCCTGTACACAGAGTGTGATACAGACTGATAGACTTTCTATTGAGCCTGTACACAGAGTGGGATACAGACTGATAGACTTACTATTGAGCCTGTACACAGAGTGCGAAACAAGCTGATAGACTTACTATTGAGCCTGAACACAGAGTGGGATACAGGCTGATAGACTTACTATTGAGCCTGTACACAGAGTGTGATACAGACTGATAGACTTTCTATTGAGCCTGTACACAGAGTGGGATACAGACTGATAGACTTACTATTGAGCCTGTACACAGAGTGGGATACAGACTGATATACTTACTATAGAGCCTGTACACAGAGTGGGATGCAAGCTGATAGACTTACTATTGAGCCTGTACACAGAGTGGGATACAGGCTGATAGACTTACTATAGAGCCTGTGCACAGAGTGGGATACAGGCTGATAGACTTACTATTGAGCCTATACACAGAGTGGGATACAGGCTGATAGACTTACTATTGAGCCTATACACAGAGTGGGATACAGGCTGATAGACTTACTATTGACCCTATACACATAGTGGGATACAGGCTGATAGACTTACTATTGAGTCTGTACACAGAGTGTGATACAGGCTGATAGACTTACTATTGAGTCTGTACACAGAGTGTGATACAGGCTGATAGACTTACTATTGAGCCTGTACACAGAGTGGGTACAAGCTGATAGACTTTCTATTGAGCCTGTACACAGAGTGGGATACAGGCTGATAGACTTACTATTGAGCCTGTACACAGAGTGGGATACAGGCTGATAGACTTACTATTGAGCCTGTACACAGAGTGGGTACAAGCTGATAGACTTTCTATTGAGCCTGTACACAGAGTGGGATACAGGCTGATAGACGTACTATTGAGCCTGTACACAGAGTGGGATACAGGCTGATAGACTTACTATTGAGCCTGTACACAGAGTGGGATACAGGCTGATAGACTTTCTATTGAGCCTGTACACAGAGTGGGATACAGGCTGATAGACTTACTATTGAGCATGTACACAGAGTGGGATACAGACTGATAGACTTACTATTGAGCCCGTACACAGAGTGGGATACAGACTGATAGACTTACTATTGAGCCTGTACACAGAGTGGGATACAGACTGATAGACTTTCTATTGAGCCTGTACACAGAGTGGGATACAGGCTGATAGACTTACTATTGAGCCTGTACACAGAGTGGGTTACAGACTGATAGACTTACTATTGAGCCTGTACACAGAGTGGGATACAGACTGATAGACTTTCTATTAAGCCTGTACACAGAGTGCGATACAGACTGATAGACTTACTATTGAGCCTGTACACAGAGTGGGATACAGACTGATAGACTTTCTATTGAGCCTGTACACAGAGTGGTATACAGGCTGATAGACTTACTATTGAGCCTGTACACAGAGTGGGATACAGACTGATAGACTTTCTATTGAGCCTGTACACAGAGTGGTATACAGGCTGATAGACTTACTATTGAGCCTGTACACAGAGTGGGATACAGGCTGATAGACTTTCTATTGAGCCTCTACACAGAGTGGGATACAGGCTAATAGACTTACTATTGAGTGTGTACACAGAGTGGGATACAAGCTGATAGACTTACTATTGAGCCTTTACACAGAGTGTGATACAGACTGATAGACTTACTATTGAGCCTGTACACAGAGTGGGATACAGGCTGATAGACTTACAATTGAGCCTGTACACAGAGTGGGATACAGGCTGATAGACTTTCTATTGAGCCTGTACACAGAGTGGGATACAGGCTGATAGACTTACTATTGAGCCTGTACACAGAGTGGGATACAGGCTGATAGACTTTCTATTGAGCCTATACACAGAGTGGGATACAGACTGATAGACTTACTATTGAGCCTGTACATAGAGTGGGATACAGACTGATAGATTTTCTATTGAGTCTGTACACAGAGTGGGATAAAGGCTGATATACTTACTATTGAGCCTCTACACAGAGTGGGATACAGACTGATAGACTTTCTATTGAGCCTGTACACAGAGTGGGATACAGGCTGATAGACTTACTATTGAGCCTGTACACAGAGTGGGACACAGACTGATAGACTTACTATTGAGCCTGTACACAGAGTGGGATACAGACTGATAGACTTACTATTGAGCCTGTACACAGAGTGGTATATAGACTGATAGACATACTGTTGAGCCTGTACACAGAGTGTGATACAGACTGATAGACATACTGTTGAGCCTGTACACAGAGTGTGATACAGGCTGATAGACTTACTATTGAGCCTGTACACAGAGTGGGATACAGTCTCATAGACTTACTATTGAGCCTGTACACAGAGTGGTATATAGACTGATAGACTTACTATTGAGCCTGTACACAGAGTGTGATACAGACTGATAGACTTACTATTGAGCCTGTACACATAGTGTGATACAGACTGATAGACTTACTATTGAGCCTGTACACAGAGTGGGATACAGACTGATAGACTTACTATTGAGCCTGTACACAGAGTGGGATACAGGCTGATAGACTTACTATAGAGCCTGTGCACAGAGTGGGATACAGGCTGATAGACTTACTATTGAGCCTATACACAGAGTGGGATACAGGCTGATAGACTTACTATTGAGCCTATACACAGAGTGGGATACAGGCTGATAGACTTACTATTGACCCTATACACATAGTGGGATACAGGCTGATAGACTTACTATTGAGTCTGTACACAGAGTGTGATACAGGCTGATAGACTTACTATTGAGTCTGTACACAGAGTGTGATACAGGCTGATAGACTTACTATTGAGCCTGTACACAGAGTGGGTACAAGCTGATAGACTTACTATTGAGCCTTTACACAGAGTGTGATACAGACTGATAGACTTACTATTGAGCCTGTACACAGAGTGGGATACAGGCTGATAGACTTACAATTGAGCCTGTACACAGAGTGGGATACAGGCTGATAGACTTTCTATTGAGCCTGTACACAGAGTGGGATACAGGCTGATAGACTTACTATTGAGCCTGTACACAGAGTGGGATACAGGCTGATAGACTTTCTATTGAGCCTATACACAGAGTGGGATACAGACTGATAGACTTACTATTGAGCCTGTACATAGAGTGGGATACAGACTGATAGATTTTCTATTGAGTCTGTACACAGAGTGGGATAAAGGCTGATATACTTACTATTGAGCCTCTACACAGAGTGGGATACAGACTGATAGACTTTCTATTGAGCCTGTACACAGAGTGGGATACAGGCTGATAGACTTACTATTGAGCCTGTACACAGAGTGGGACACAGACTGATAGACTTACTATTGAGCCTGTACACAGAGTGGGATACAGACTGATAGACTTACTATTGAGCCTGTACACAGAGTGGTATATAGACTGATAGACATACTGTTGAGCCTGTACACAGAGTGTGATACAGACTGATAGACATACTGTTGAGCCTGTACACAGAGTGTGATACAGGCTGATAGACTTACTATTGAGCCTGTACACAGAGTGGGATACAGTCTCATAGACTTACTATTGAGCCTGTACACAGAGTGGTATATAGACTGATAGACTTACTATTGAGCCTGTACACAGAGTGTGATACAGACTGATAGACTTACTATTGAGCCTGTACACATAGTGTGATACAGACTGATAGACTTACTATTGAGCCTGTACACAGAGTGGGATACAGACTGATAGACTTACTATTGAGCCTGTACACAGAGTGGGATACAAGCTGATAGACTTACTATTGAGCCTGTACACAGAGTGGGATACAGACTGATAGACTTACTATTGAGCCTGTACACAGAGTGTGATACAGACTGATAGACTTACTATTGAGCCTGTACACAGAGTGGGATACAGACTGATAGACTTACTATTGAGCCTGTACACAGAGTGGGATACAAGCTGATAGACTTACTATTGAGTTTGTACACAGAGTGGGATACAGGCTGATAGACTTACTATTGAGCCTGTACACAGAGTGGGATACATGCTGATAGACGTACTATTGAGCCTGTACACAGAGTGGGATACAGGCTGATAGACTTACTATTGAGACTTTACACAGAGTGGGATACAGGCTGATAGACTTACTATTGAGCCTATACACAGAGTGGGATACAGGCTGATAGACTTACTATTGACCCTATACACATAGTGGGATACAGGCTGATAGACTTACTATTGAGTCTGTACACAGAGTGTGATAAAGGCTGATAGACTTACTATTGAGCCTGTACACAGAGTGGGATACAGACTGATAGACTTACTATTGAGCCTGTACACAGAGTGGGATACAGACTGATAAACTTACTATTGAGCCTGTACACAGAGTGGTATATAGACTGATAGACATACTGTTGAGCCTGTACACAGAGTGTGATACAGACTGATAGACTTTCTATTGAGCCTGTACACAGAGTGGTATACAGGCTGATAGACTTACTATTGAGCCTGTACACACAGTGGGATACAGGCTGATAGACTTACTATTGAGCCTGTACACAGAGTGGGATACAGGCTGATAGACTTACTATTGAGCCTGAACACAGAGTGGGATACAGGCTGATAGACTTACTATTGAGCCTGTACACAGAGTGGGATACAGGCTGATAGACTTACTATTGAGCATGTACACAGAGTGGAATACAGGCTGATAGACATACTATTGAGCCTGTACACAGAGTGGGATACAGGCTGATAGACTTACTATTGAGCCTGTACACAGAGTGGGTACAAGCTGATAGACTTTCTATTGAGCCTGTACACAGAGTGGGATACAGGCTGATAGACTTTCTATTGAGTCTGTACACAGAGTGGGATACAGACTGATAGACTTACTATTGAGCCTGTACACAGAGTGGGATACAGACTGATAGACTTTCTATTGAGCCTGTACACAGAGTGGGATACAGGCTGATAGACTTACTATTGAGCCTGTACACAGAGTGGGTTACAGAATGATAGACTTACTATTGAGCCTGTACACAGAGTGGGATACAGACTGATAGACTTTCTATTAAGCCTGTACACAGAGTGGTATACAGGCTGATAGACTTACTATTGAGTCTGTACACAGAGTGGGATACAGACTGATAGACTTACTATTGAGCCTGTGCACAGAGTGGGATACAGACTGATAGACTTTCTATTGAGCCTGTACACAGAGTGGGATACAGGCTGATAGACTTACTATTGAGCCTGTACACAGAGTGGGTTACAGACTGATAGACTTACTATTGAGCCTGTACACAGAGTGGGATACAGACTGATAGACTTTCTATTAAGCCTGTACACAGAGTGCGATACAGACTGATAGACTTACTATTGAGCCTGTACACAGAGTGGGATACAGACTGATAGACTTTCTATTGAGCCTGTACACAGAGTGGTATACAGGCTGATAGACTTACTATTGAGCCTGTACACAGAGTGGGATACAGGCTGATAGACGTACTATTGAGCCTGTACACAGAGTGGGATACAGGCTGATAGACTTTCTATTGAGCCTCTACACAGAGTGGGATACAGGCTAATAGACTTACTATTGAGTCTGTACACAGAGTGGGATACAAGCTGATAGACTTACTATTGAGCCTCTACACAGAGTGGGATACAGACTGATAGACTTACTATTGAGCCTGTACACAGAGTGGGATACAGGCTGATAGACTTACTATTGAGCCTGTACACAGAGTGGGATACAGGCTGATAGACTTTCTATTGAGCCTGTACACAGAGTGGGATACAGGCTGATAGACTTACTATTGAGCCTGTACACAGAGTGGGTACAGGCTGATAGACTTTCTATTGAGCCTATACACAGAGTGGGATACAGATTGATAGACTTACTATTGAGCCTGTACATAGAGTGGGATACAGACTGATAGGTTTTCTATTGAATCTGTACACAGAGTGGGGTAAAGGCTGATATACTTACTATTGAGCCTCTACACAGAGTGGGATACAGACTGATAGACTTTCTATTGAGCCTGTACACAGAGTGGGATACAGGCTGATAGACTGAGTTCGATACAGGCTGATAGACTTACTATTGAGCCTGTACACAGAGTGGGTAGAAGCTGATAGACTTTCTATTGAGCCTGTACACAGAGTGGGATACAGGCTGATAGACGTACTATTGAGCCTGTACACAGAGTGGGATACAGGCTGATAGACGTACTATTGAGCCTGTACACAGAGTGGGATACAGGCTGATAGACTTACTATTGAGCCTGTACACAGAGTGGGATACAGGCTGATAGACTTACTATTGAGCCTGTACACAGAGTGGGTTACAGACTGATAGACTTTCTATTAAGCCTGTACACAGAGTGCGATACAGACTGATAGACTTACTATTGAGCCTGTACACAGAGTGGGATAAAGACTGATAGACTTTCTATTGAGCCTGTACACAGAGTGGTATACAGGCTGATAGACTTACTATTGAGCCTGTACACAGAGTGGGATACAGACTGATAGACTTTCTATTGAGCCTGTACACAGAGTGGTATACAGGCTGATAGACTTACTATTGAGCCTGTACACAGAGTGGGATACAGACTGATAGACTTTCTATTGAGCCTGTACACAGAGTGGTATACAGGCTGATAGACTTACTATTGAGCCTGTACACAGAGTGGGATACAGGCTGATAGACTTACTATTGAGCCTGTACACAGAGTGGGATACAGGCTGATAGACTTACTATTGAGCCTGTACACAGAGTGGGATACAGGCTGATAGACTTTCTATTGAGCCTATACACAGAGTGGGATAAAGGCTGATATACTTACTATTGAGCCTCTACACAGAGTGGGATACAGACTGATAGACTTTCTATTGAGCCTGTACACAGAGTGGGATACAGGCTGATAGACTTACTATTGAGCCTGTACTTAGAGTTCGATACAGGCTGATAGACTTACTATTGAGCCTGTACACAGAGTGGGTAGAAGCTGATAGACTTTCTATTGAGCCTGTACACAGAGTGGGATACAGGCTGATAGACGTACTATTGAGCCTGTACACAGAGTGGGATACAGGCTGATAGACTTACTATTGAGCCTGTACACAGAGTGGGATACAGGCTGATAGACTTACTTTTGAGCCTGTACACAGAGTGGGTTACAGACTGATAGACTTTCTATTAAGCCTGTACACAGAGTGCGATACAGACTGATAGACTTACTATTGAGCCTGTACACAGAGTGGGATACAGACTGATAGACTTTCTATTGAGCCTGTACACAGAGTGAGATAAAGGCTGATAGACTTTCTATTGAGCCTGTACACAGAGTGGGATACAGGCTGATAGACTTACTATTGAGCCTGTACACAGAGTGGTAAACAGGCTGATATACTTACTATTGAGCCTGTACACAGAGTGGGATACAAACTGATAGACTTACTATTGAGCCTATACACAGAGTGGGATACAGACTGATAGACTTTCTATTGAGCCTGTACACAGAGTGGGATACAGGCTGATAGACTTACTATTGAGCCTGTACACAGAGTGGGTTACAGACTGATAGACTTACTATTGAGTCTGTACACAGAGTGGGATACAGACTTGTAGACTTTCTATTGAGCCTGTACACACAGTGGTATACAGGCTGATAGACTTACTATTGAGCCTGTACACAGAGTGGGATACAGGCTGATAGACGTACTATTGAGCCTGTACACAGAGTGCGATACAGGCTGATAGACTTACTATTGAGCCTGTACACAGAGTGGGATACAGACTGATAGACTTTCTATTGAGCCTGTACACAGAGTGGTATACAGGCTGATAGACTTACTATTGAGCCTGTACACAGAGTGGGATACAGGCTAATAGACTTACTATTGAGCCTGTACACAGAGTGGGATACAGGCTGATAGACTTACTATTGAGCCTCTACACATAGTCGGATACAGACTGATAGACTTACTATTGAGCCTGTACACAGAGTGGGATACAGGCTGATAGACTTACTATTGAGCCTGTACACAGAGTGGGATACAGGCTGATAGACTTACTATTGAGCCTGTACACAGAGTGGGATACAGGCTGATAGACTTACTATTGAGACTCTACACATAGTGGGATACAGACTTATAGACTTACTATTGAGCCTGTACACAGAGTGGGATACAGGCTGATAGACTTACTATTGAGCCTGTACACAGAGTGGGATACAGGCTGATAGACTTTCTATTGAGCCTGTACACAGAGTGGGATACAGGCTGATAGACTTTCTGTTGAGCCTGTACACAGAGTGGGATACAGACTGATAGACTTTCTATTGAGTCTGTACACAGAGTGGGATACAGGCTGATAGACTTACTATTGAGTCTGTGCACAGAGTGGGATACAGGCTGATAGACGTACTATTGAGCCTGTACACAGAGTGGGATACAGTTTGATAGACTTACTATTGAGCCTGTACACACAGTGGTAAACAGACTGATAGACTTACTATTGAGCCTGTACACAGAGTTGGATACAGACTGATAGACTTACTATTGAGCCTGTACACAGAGTGGGATACAGGCTCATAGACTTACTATTGAGCCTCTACACAGAGTGGGATACAGGCTCATAGACTTACTATTGAGCCTGTACACAGAGTTGGATAAAGACTGATAGACTTACTATTGAGCCTGTACACAGAGTGGGATACAGGCTCATAGACTTACTATTGAGCCTCTACAGAGAGTGGTATATAGACTGATAGACTTACTATTGAGCCTGTACACAGAGTGTGACACAGACTGATAGACTTACTATTGAGCCTGTACACAGAGTGTGATACAGACTGATAGACTTACTATTGAGCCTGTACACAGAGTGGGATACAGACTGATAGACTTACTATTCAGCCTGTACACAGATTGGGATACAAGCTGATAGACTTACTATTGAGCCTGTACACAGAGTGGGATACAGACTGATAGACTTACCATTGAGCCTGTACACAGAGTGTGATACAGACTGATAGACTTACTATTGAGCCTGTACACAGAGTGGGATACAAGCTGATAGACTTACTATTGAGTTTGTACACAGAGTAGGATACAGGCTGATAGACTTACTATTGAGCCTGTACACAGAGTGGGATACAGGCTGATAGACTTACTATTGAGCCTGTACACAGAGTGGGATACAGGCTGATAGACTTACTATTGAGCATGTACACAGAGTGGAATACAGGCTGATAGACATATTATTGAGCCTGTACACAGAGTGGGCTACAGGCTGATAGACTTACTATTGAGCCTGTACACAGAGTGGGATACAGGCTGATAGACTTACTATTGAGCCTGTACACAGAGTGGGTACAAGCTGATAGACTTTCTATTGAGCCTGTACACAGAGTGGGATACAGGCTGATAGACTTACTATTGAGCCTGTACACAGAGTGGGATACAGACTGATAGACTTACTATTGAGCCTGTACACAGAGTGGGATACAGACTGATAGACTTTCCATTGAGCCTGTACACAGAGTGGGATACAGGCTGATAGACTTACTATTGAGCCTGTACACAGAGTGGGTTACAGACTGATAGACTTACTATTGAGCCTGTACACAGAGTGGGATACAGACTGATAGACTTTCTATTAAGCCTGTACACAGAGTGCGATACAGGCTGATAGACTTACTATTGAGCCTGTACACAGAGTGGGTTACAGACTGATAGACTTTCTATTGAGCCTGTACACAGAGTGGTATACAGACTGATAGACTTACTCTTGAGCCTGTACACAGAGTGGGATACAGGCTGATAGACGTACTATTGAGCCTGTACACAGAGTGGGATACAGGCTGATAGACTTTCTATTGAGCCTCTACACAGAGTGGGATACAGGCTAATAGACTTACTATTGAGTCTGTACACAGAGTGGGATACAGGCTGATAGACTTACTATTGAGCCTGTACACAGAGTGGGATACAGGCTGATAGACTTACTATTGAGCCTGTACACAGAGTGGGATACAGGCTGATAGACTTTCTATTGAGCCTGTACATAGAGTGGGATACAGACTCATAGACTTTCTATTGAGTCTGTACACAGAGTGGGATACAGGCTGATAGACGTACTATTGAATCTGTGCACAGAGTGGGATACAGGCTGATAGACGTACTATTGAGCCTGTACACAGAGTGGGATACAGATTGATAGACTTACTATTGAGCCTGTACACAGAGTGGGACACAGATTGATAGACTTACTATTGAGCCTGTACACAGAGTGGGATACAGACGGATAGACTTACTATTGAGCCTGTACACAGAGTGGGATACAGACTGATAGACTTACTATTGAGCCTGTACACAGAGTGGTATATAGACTGATAGACTTACTATTGAGCCTGTACACAGAGTGTGATACAGACTGATAGACTTACTATTGAGCCTGTACACATAGTGTGATACAGACTGATAGACTTACTATTGAGCCTGTACACAGAGTGGGATACAGACTGATAGACTTACTATTGAGCCTGTACACAGAGTGGGATACAAGCTGATAGACTTACTATTGAGCCTGTACACAGAGTGGGATACAGACTGATAGACTTACTATTGAGCCTGTACACAGAGTGTGATACAGACTGATAGACTTACTATTGAGCCTGTACACAGAGTGGGATACAGACTGATAGACTTACTATTGAGCCTGTACACAGAGTGGGATACAAGCTGATAGACTTACTATTGAGTTTGTACACAGAGTGGGATACAGGCTGATAGACTTACTATTGAGCCTGTACACAGAGTGGGATACATGCTGATAGACGTACTATTGAGCCTGTACACAGAGTGGGATACAGGCTGATAGACTTACTATTGAGACTTTACACAGAGTGGGATACAGGCTGATAGACTTACTATTGAGCCTATACACAGAGTGGGATACAGGCTGATAGACTTACTATTGACCCTATACACATAGTGGGATACAGGCTGATAGACTTACTATTGAGTCTGTACACAGAGTGTGATAAAGGCTGATAGACTTACTATTGAGCCTGTACACAGAGTGGGATACAGACTGATAGACTTACTATTGAGCCTGTACACAGAGTGGGATACAGACTGATAAACTTACTATTGAGCCTGTACACAGAGTGGTATATAGACTGATAGACATACTGTTGAGCCTGTACACAGAGTGTGATACAGACTGATAGACTTTCTATTGAGCCTGTACACAGAGTGGTATACAGGCTGATAGACTTACTATTGAGCCTGTACACACAGTGGGATACAGGCTGATAGACTTACTATTGAGCCTGTACACAGAGTGGGATACAGGCTGATAGACTTACTATTGAGCCTGAACACAGAGTGGGATACAGGCTGATAGACTTACTATTGAGCCTGTACACAGAGTGGGATACAGGCTGATAGACTTACTATTGAGCATGTACACAGAGTGGAATACAGGCTGATAGACATACTATTGAGCCTGTACACAGAGTGGGATACAGGCTGATAGACTTACTATTGAGCCTGTACACAGAGTGGGTACAAGCTGATAGACTTTCTATTGAGCCTGTACACAGAGTGGGATACAGGCTGATAGACTTTCTATTGAGTCTGTACACAGAGTGGGATACAGACTGATAGACTTACTATTGAGCCTGTACACAGAGTGGGATACAGACTGATAGACTTTCTATTGAGCCTGTACACAGAGTGGGATACAGGCTGATAGACTTACTATTGAGCCTGTACACAGAGTGGGTTACAGAATGATAGACTTACTATTGAGCCTGTACACAGAGTGGGATACAGACTGATAGACTTTCTATTAAGCCTGTACACAGAGTGGTATACAGGCTGATAGACTTACTATTGAGTCTGTACACAGAGTGGGATACAGACTGATAGACTTACTATTGAGCCTGTGCACAGAGTGGGATACAGACTGATAGACTTTCTATTGAGCCTGTACACAGAGTGGGATACAGGCTGATAGACTTACTATTGAGCCTGTACACAGAGTGGGTTACAGACTGATAGACTTACTATTGAGCCTGTACACAGAGTGGGATACAGACTGATAGACTTTCTATTAAGCCTGTACACAGAGTGCGATACAGACTGATAGACTTACTATTGAGCCTGTACACAGAGTGGGATACAGACTGATAGACTTTCTATTGAGCCTGTACACAGAGTGGTATACAGGCTGATAGACTTACTATTGAGCCTGTACACAGAGTGGGATACAGGCTGATAGACGTACTATTGAGCCTGTACACAGAGTGGGATACAGGCTGATAGACTTTCTATTGAGCCTCTACACAGAGTGGGATACAGGCTAATAGACTTACTATTGAGTCTGTACACAGAGTGGGATACAAGCTGATAGACTTACTATTGAGCCTCTACACAGAGTGGGATACAGACTGATAGACTTACTATTGAGCCTGTACACAGAGTGGGATACAGGCTGATAGACTTACTATTGAGCCTGTACACAGAGTGGGATACAGGCTGATAGACTTTCTATTGAGCCTGTACACAGAGTGGGATACAGGCTGATAGACTTACTATTGAGCCTGTACACAGAGTGGGTACAGGCTGATAGACTTTCTATTGAGCCTATACACAGAGTGGGATACAGATTGATAGACTTACTATTGAGCCTGTACATAGAGTGGGATACAGACTGATAGGTTTTCTATTGAATCTGTACACAGAGTGGGGTAAAGGCTGATATACTTACTATTGAGCCTCTACACAGAGTGGGATACAGACTGATAGACTTTCTATTGAGCCTGTACACAGAGTGGGATACAGGCTGATAGACTGAGTTCGATACAGGCTGATAGACTTACTATTGAGCCTGTACACAGAGTGGGTAGAAGCTGATAGACTTTCTATTGAGCCTGTACACAGAGTGGGATACAGGCTGATAGACGTACTATTGAGCCTGTACACAGAGTGGGATACAGGCTGATAGACGTACTATTGAGCCTGTACACAGAGTGGGATACAGGCTGATAGACTTACTATTGAGCCTGTACACAGAGTGGGATACAGGCTGATAGACTTACTATTGAGCCTGTACACAGAGTGGGTTACAGACTGATAGACTTTCTATTAAGCCTGTACACAGAGTGCGATACAGACTGATAGACTTACTATTGAGCCTGTACACAGAGTGGGATACAGACTGATAGACTTTCTATTGAGCCTGTACACAGAGTGGTATACAGGCTGATAGACTTACTATTGAGCCTGTACACAGAGTGGGATACAGACTGATAGACTTTCTATTGAGCCTGTACACAGAGTGGTATACAGGCTGATAGACTTACTATTGAGCCTGTACACAGAGTGGGATACAGACTGATAGACTTTCTATTGAGCCTGTACACAGAGTGGTATACAGGCTGATAGACTTACTATTGAGCCTGTACACAGAGTGGGATACAGGCTGATAGACTTACTATTGAGCCTGTACACAGAGTGGGATACAGGCTGATAGACTTACTATTGAGCCTGTACACAGAGTGGGATACAGGCTGATAGACTTTCTATTGAGCCTATACACAGAGTGGGATAAAGGCTGATATACTTACTATTGAGCCTCTACACAGAGTGGGATACAGACTGATAGACTTTCTATTGAGCCTGTACACAGAGTGGGATACAGGCTGATAGACTTACTATTGAGCCTGTACTTAGAGTTCGATACAGGCTGATAGACTTACTATTGAGCCTGTACACAGAGTGGGTAGAAGCTGATAGACTTTCTATTGAGCCTGTACACAGAGTGGGATACAGGCTGATAGACGTACTATTGAGCCTGTACACAGAGTGGGATACAGGCTGATAGACTTACTATTGAGCCTGTACACAGAGTGGGATACAGGCTGATAGACTTACTTTTGAGCCTGTACACAGAGTGGGTTACAGACTGATAGACTTTCTATTAAGCCTGTACACAGAGTGCGATACAGACTGATAGACTTACTATTGAGCCTGTACACAGAGTGGGATACAGACTGATAGACTTTCTATTGAGCCTGTACACAGAGTGAGATAAAGGCTGATAGACTTTCTATTGAGCCTGTACACAGAGTGGGATACAGGCTGATAGACTTACTATTGAGCCTGTACACAGAGTGGTAAACAGGCTGATATACTTACTATTGAGCCTGTACACAGAGTGGGATACAAACTGATAGACTTACTATTGAGCCTATACACAGAGTGGGATACAGACTGATAGACTTTCTATTGAGCCTGTACACAGAGTGGGATACAGGCTGATAGACTTACTATTGAGCCTGTACACAGAGTGGGTTACAGACTGATAGACTTACTATTGAGTCTGTACACAGAGTGGGATACAGACTTGTAGACTTTCTATTGAGCCTGTACACACAGTGGTATACAGGCTGATAGACTTACTATTGAGCCTGTACACAGAGTGGGATACAGGCTGATAGACGTACTATTGAGCCTGTACACAGAGTGCGATACAGGCTGATAGACTTACTATTGAGCCTGTACACAGAGTGGGATACAGACTGATAGACTTTCTATTGAGCCTGTACACAGAGTGGTATACAGGCTGATAGACTTACTATTGAGCCTGTACACAGAGTGGGATACAGGCTAATAGACTTACTATTGAGCCTGTACACAGAGTGGGATACAGGCTGATAGACTTACTATTGAGCCTCTACACATAGTCGGATACAGACTGATAGACTTACTATTGAGCCTGTACACAGAGTGGGATACAGGCTGATAGACTTACTATTGAGCCTGTACACAGAGTGGGATACAGGCTGATAGACTTACTATTGAGCCTGTACACAGAGTGGGATACAGGCTGATAGACTTACTATTGAGACTCTACACATAGTGGGATACAGACTGATAGACTTACTATTGAGCCTGTACACAGAGTGGGATACAGGCTGATAGACTTACTATTGAGCCTGTACACAGAGTGGGATACAGGCTGATAGACTTTCTATTGAGCCTGTACACAGAGTGGGATACAGGCTGATAGACTTTCTGTTGAGCCTGTACACAGAGTGGGATACAGACTGATAGACTTTCTATTGAGTCTGTACACAGAGTGGGATACAGGCTGATAGACTTACTATTGAGTCTGTGCACAGAGTGGGATACAGGCTGATAGACGTACTATTGAGCCTGTACACAGAGTGGGATACAGTTTGATAGACTTACTATTGAGCCTGTACACACAGTGGTAAACAGACTGATAGACTTACTATTGAGCCTGTACACAGAGTTGGATACAGACTGATAGACTTACTATTGAGCCTGTACACAGAGTGGGATACAGGCTCATAGACTTACTATTGAGCCTCTACACAGAGTGGGATACAGGCTCATAGACTTACTATTGAGCCTGTACACAGAGTTGGATACAGACTGATAGACTTACTATTGAGCCTGTACACAGAGTGGGATACAGGCTCATAGACTTACTATTGAGCCTCTACAGAGAGTGGTATATAGACTGATAGACTTACTATTGAGCCTGTACACAGAGTGTGACACAGACTGATAGACTTACTATTGAGCCTGTACACAGAGTGTGATAGAGACTGATAGACTTACTATTGAGCCTGTACACAGAGTGGGATACAGACTGATAGACTTACTATTCAGCCTGTACACAGATTGGGATACAAGCTGATAGACTTACTATTGAGCCTGTACACAGAGTGGGATACAGACTGATAGACTTACCATTGAGCCTGTACACAGAGTGTGATACAGACTGATAGACTTACTATTGAGCCTGTACACAGAGTGGGATACAAGCTGATAGACTTACTATTGAGTTTGTACACAGAGTAGGATACAGGCTGATAGACTTACTATTGAGCCTGTACACAGAGTGGGATACAGGCTGATAGACTTACTATTGAGCCTGTACACAGAGTGGGATACAGGCTGATAGACTTACTATTGAGCATGTACACAGAGTGGAATACAGGCTGATAGACATATTATTGAGCCTGTACACAGAGTGGGATACAGGCTGATAGACTTACTATTGAGCCTGTACACAGAGTGGGATACAGGCTGATAGACTTACTATTGAGCCTGTACACAGAGTGGGTACAAGCTGATAGACTTTCTATTGAGCCTGTACACAGAGTGGGATACAGGCTGATAGACTTACTATTGAGCCTGTACACAGAGTGGGATACAGACTGATAGACTTACTATTGAGCCTGTACACAGAGTGGGATACAGACTGATAGACTTTCCATTGAGCCTGTACACAGAGTGGGATACAGGCTGATAGACTTACTATTGAGCCTGTACACAGAGTGGGTTACAGACTGATAGACTTACTATTGAGCCTGTACACAGAGTGGGATACAGACTGATAGACTTTCTATTAAGCCTGTACACAGAGTGCGATACAGGCTGATAGACTTACTATTGAGCCTGTACACAGAGTGGGTTACAGACTGATAGACTTTCTATTGAGCCTGTACACAGAGTGGTATACAGACTGATAGACTTACTCTTGAGCCTGTACACAGAGTGGGATACAGGCTGATAGACGTACTATTGAGCCTGTACACAGAGTGGGATACAGGCTGATAGACTTTCTATTGAGCCTCTACACAGAGTGGGATACAGGCTAATAGACTTACTATTGAGTCTGTACACAGAGTGGGATACAGGCTGATAGACTTACTATTGAGCCTGTACACAGAGTGGGATACAGGCTGATAGACTTACTATTGAGCCTGTACACAGAGTGGGATACAGGCTGATAGACTTTCTATTGAGCCTGTACATAGAGTGGGATACAGACTCATAGACTTTCTATTGAGTCTGTACACAGAGTGGGATACAGGCTGATAGACGTACTATTGAATCTGTGCACAGAGTGGGATACAGGCTGATAGACGTACTATTGAGCCTGTACACAGAGTGGGATACAGATTGATAGACTTACTATTGAGCCTGTACACAGAGTGGGACACAGATTGATAGACTTACTATTGAGCCTGTACACAGAGTGGGATACAGACGGATAGACTTACTATTGAGCCTGTACACAGAGTGGGATACAGACTGATAGACTTACTATTGAGCCTGTACACAGAGTGGTATATAGACTGATAGACTTACTATTGAGCCTGTACACAGAGTGTGATACAGACTGATAGACATACTGTTGAGCCTGTACACAGAGTGTGATACAGACTGATAGACTTACTATTGAGCCTGTACACAGAGTGGGATACAAGCTGATAGACTTACTATTGAGCCTGTAAACAGAGTGGGATACAGGCTGATAGACTTACTATTGAGCCTGTACACAGAGTGGAATACAGGCTGATAGACTTACTATTGAGCCTGTACACAGAGTGTGATACAGACTGATAGACATACTGTTGAGCCTGTACACAGAGTGTGATACAGACTGATAGACTTACTATTGAGCCTGTACACAGAGTGGGATACAAGCTGATAGACTTACTATTGAGCCTGTACACAGAGTGGGATACAGGCTGATAGACTTACTATTGAGCCTGTACACAGAGTGGAATACAGGCTGATAGACTTACTATTGAGCCTGTACACAGAGTGTGATACAGACTGATAGACTTACTATTGAGCCAGTACACAGAGTGGGATACAGACTGATAGACTTACTATTGAGCCTGTACACAGAGTGGAATACAAGCTGATAGACTTACTATTGAGTTTGTACACAGAGTGGGATACAGGCTGATAAACTTACTATTGAGCCTGTACACAGAGTGGGACACAGGCTGATAGACGTACTATTGAGCCTGTACACAGAGTGGGATACAGGCTGATAGACTTACTATTGAGCCTGTACACAGAGTGGGATACAGGCTGATAGACTTACTATTGAGCCTGTACACAGAGTGGGATACAGGCTGATAGACTTACTATTGAGCCTGTACACAGAGTGGGATACAGACTGATAGACTTACTGTTGAGCCTGTACACAGAGTGGGATACAGGCTGATAGACTTACTATTGAGCCTGTACACAGAGTGGGATACAGGCTGATAGACTTACTATTGAGCCTGTACACAGAGTGGGATACAGGCTGATAGACTTACTATTGAGCCTGTACACAGAGTGGAATACAGGCTGATGGACGTACTATTGAGCCTGTACACAGAGTGGGGTACAGGCTGATAGACTTTCTATTGAGCCTGTACACAGAGTGGGATACAGGCTGATAGACGTATAATTGAGCCTGTACACAGAGTGGGATACAGGCTGATAGACTTACTATTGAGCCTGTACACAGAGTGTGATACAGACTGATAGACTTACTATTGAGCCTGTACACAGAGTGGGATACAGACTGTTAGACTTACTATTGAGCCTGTACACAGAGTGGGATACAGGCTGATAGAATTACTATTGAGCCTGTACAAAGAGTGGGATACAGGCTGATAGACTTACTATTGAGCCTGTACACAGAATGGGATACAGGCTGATAGACTTACTATTGAACCTGAACACAGAGAGGGATACAGGCTGATAGACTTACTATTGAGCCTGTACACAGAGTGGGATACAGGCTGATAGACTTACTATTGACCCTGTGGGATACAGGCTGATAGACTTACTATTGACCCTGTACACAGAGTGGGATACAGGCTGATAGACTTACTATTGAGCCTGTACACAGAGTGGGATACAGGCTGATAGACTTACTATTGAGCATGTACACAGAGTGGGATACAGGCTGATAGACTTACTATTGAGCCTGTACACAGAGTGGGATACAGGCTGATAGACTTTCTATTGAGTCTGTGCACAGAGTGGGATACAGGCTGATAGACGTACTATTGAGCCTGTACACAGAGTGGGATACAGTTTGATAGACTTACTATTGAGCCTGTACACACAGTGGTAAACAGACTGATAGACTTACTATTGAGCCTGTACACAGAGTTGGATACAGACTGATAGACTTACTATTGAGCCTGTACACAGAGTGGGATACAGGCTCATAGACTTACTATTGAGCCTCTACACAGAGTGGGATACAGGCTCATAGACTTACTATTGAGCCTGTACACAGAGTTGGATACAGACTGATAGACTTACTATTGAGCCTGTACACAGAGTGGGATACAGGCTCATAGACTTACTATTGAGCCTCTACAGAGAGTGGTATATAGACTGATAGACTTACTATTGAGCCTGTACACAGAGTGTGACACAGACTGATAGACTTACTATTGAGCCTGTACACAGAGTGTGATAGAGACTGATAGACTTACTATTGAGCCTGTACACAGAGTGGGATACAGACTGATAGACTTACTATTCAGCCTGTACACAGATTGGGATACAAGCTGATAGACTTACTATTGAGCCTGTACACAGAGTGGGATACAGACTGATAGACTTACCATTGAGCCTGTACACAGAGTGTGATACAGACTGATAGACTTACTATTGAGCCTGTACACAGAGTGGGATACAAGCTGATAGACTTACTATTGAGTTTGTACACAGAGTAGGATACAGGCTGATAGACTTACTATTGAGCCTGTACACAGAGTGGGATACAGGCTGATAGACTTACTATTGAGCCTGTACACAGAGTGGGATACAGGCTGATAGACTTACTATTGAGCATGTACACAGAGTGGAATACAGGCTGATAGACATATTATTGAGCCTGTACACAGAGTGGGATACAGGCTGATAGACTTACTATTGAGCCTGTACACAGAGTGGGATACAGGCTGATAGACTTACTATTGAGCCTGTACACAGAGTGGGTACAAGCTGATAGACTTTCTATTGAGCCTGTACACAGAGTGGGATACAGGCTGATAGACTTACTATTGAGCCTGTACACAGAGTGGGATACAGACTGATAGACTTACTATTGAGCCTGTACACAGAGTGGGATACAGACTGATAGTCTTTCCATTGAGCCTGTACACAGAGTGGGATACAGGCTGATAGACTTACTATTGAGCCTGTACACAGAGTGGGTTACAGACTGATAGACTTACTATTGAGCCTGTACACAGAGTGGGATACAGACTGATAGACTTTCTATTAAGCCTGTACACAGAGTGCGATACAGGCTGATAGACTTACTATTGAGCCTGTACACAGAGTGGGTTACAGACTGATAGACTTTCTATTGAGCCTGTACACAGAGTGGTATACAGACTGATAGACTTACTCTTGAGCCTGTACACAGAGTGGGATACAGGCTGATAGACGTACTATTGAGCCTGTACACAGAGTGGGATACAGGCTGATAGACTTTCTATTGAGCCTCTACACAGAGTGGGATACAGGCTAATAGACTTACTATTGAGTCTGTACACAGAGTGGGATACAGGCTGATAGACTTACTATTGAGCCTGTACACAGAGTGGGATACAGGCTGATAGACTTACTATTGAGCCTGTACACAGAGTGGGATACAGGCTGATAGACTTTCTATTGAGCCTGTACATAGAGTGGGATACAGACTCATAGACTTTCTATTGAGTCTGTACACAGAGTGGGATACAGGCTGATAGACGTACTATTGAATCTGTGCACAGAGTGGGATACAGGCTGATAGACGTACTATTGAGCCTGTACACAGAGTGGGATACAGATTGATAGACTTACTATTGAGCCTGTACACAGAGTGGGACACAGATTGATAGACTTACTATTGAGCCTGTACACAGAGTGGGATACAGACGGATAGACTTACTATTGAGCCTGTACACAGAGTGGGATACAGACTGATAGACTTACTATTGAGCCTGTACACAGAGTGGTATATAGACTGATAGACTTACTATTGAGCCTGTACACAGAGTGTGATACAGACTGATAGACATACTGTTGAGCCTGTACACAGAGTGTGATACAGACTGATAGACTTACTATTGAGCCTGTACACAGAGTGGGATACAAGCTGATAGACTTACTATTGAGCCTGTAAACAGAGTGGGATACAGGCTGATAGACTTACTATTGAGCCTGTACACAGAGTGGAATACAGGCTGATAGACTTACTATTGAGCCTGTACACAGAGTGTGATACAGACTGATAGACATACTGTTGAGCCTGTACACAGAGTGTGATACAGACTGATAGACTTACTATTGAGCCTGTACACAGAGTGGGATACAATCTGATAGACTTACTATTGAGCCTGTACACAGAGTGGGATACAGGCTGATAGACTTACTATTGAGCCTGTACACAGAGTGGAATACAGGCTGATAGACTTACTATTGAGCCTGTACACAGAGTGTGATACAGACTGATAGACTTACTATTGAGCCAGTACACAGAGTGGGATACAGACTGATAGACTTACTATTGAGCCTGTACACAGAGTGGAATACAAGCTGATAGACTTACTATTGAGTTTGTACACAGAGTGGGATACAGGCTGATAAACTTACTATTGAGCCTGTACACAGAGTGGGACACAGGCTGATAGACGTACTATTGAGCCTGTACACAGAGTGGGATACAGGCTGATAGACTTACTATTGAGCCTGTACACAGAGTGGGATACAGGCTGATAGACTTACTATTGAGCCTGTACACAGAGTGGGATACAGGCTGATAGACTTACTATTGAGCCTGTACACAGAGTGGGATACAGACTGATAGACTTACTGTTGAGCCTGTACACAGAGTGGGATACAGGCTGATAGACTTACTATTGAGCCTGTACACAGAGTGGGATACAGGCTGATAGACTTACTATTGAGCCTGTACACAGAGTGGGATACAGGCTGATAGACTTACTATTGAGCCTGTACACAGAGTGGAATACAGGCTGATGGACGTACTATTGAGCCTGTACACAGAGTGGGGTACAGGCTGATAGACTTTCTATTGAGCCTGTACACAGAGTGGGATACAGGCTGATAGACGTATAATTGAGCCTGTACACAGAGTGGGATACAGGCTGATAGACTTACTATTGAGCCTGTACACAGAGTGTGATACAGACTGATAGACTTACTATTGAGCCTGTACACAGAGTGGGATACAGACTGTTAGACTTACTATTGAGCCTGTACACAGAGTGGGATACAGGCTGATAGAATTACTATTGAGCCTGTACAAAGAGTGGGATACAGGCTGATAGACTTACTATTGAGCCTGTACACAGAATGGGATACAGGCTGATAGACTTACTATTGAACCTGAACACAGAGAGGGATACAGGCTGATAGACTTACTATTGAGCCTGTACACAGAGTGGGATACAGGCTGATAGACTTACTATTGACCCTGTGGGATACAGGCTGATAGACTTACTATTGACCCTGTACACAGAGTGGGATACAGGCTGATAGACTTACTATTGAGCCTGTACACAGAGTGGGATACAGGCTGATAGACTTACTATTGAGCATGTACACAGAGTGGGATACAGGCTGATAGACTTACTATTGAGCCTGTACACAGAGTGGGATACAGGCTGATAGACTTTCTATTGAGCCTGTACACAGAGTGGGATACAGGCTGACAGACTTTCTATTGAGCCTGTACACAGAGTGGGATACAGGCTGATAGACTTACTATTGAGCCTGTACACAGAGTGAGATACAGGCTGATAGACTTACTATTGAGCCTGTACACAGAGTGGGATACAGACTGATAGACTTTCTATTGAGTCTGTACACAGAGTGGGATACAGGCTGATAGACTTACTATTGAGTCTGTACACAGAGTGGGATACAGGCTGATAGACTTTCTATTGAGTCTGTATACAGAGTGGGATACAGGCTGACAGACTTACTATTGAGCCTGTACACAGAGTGGGATACAGGCTGACAGACTTACTATTGAGCCTGTACACAGAGTGGGATACAGGCTGATAGACTTACTATTGAGCCTGTACACAGAGTGGGATACAGGCTGATAGACTTACTTTTGAGTCTGTACACAGAGTGGGATACAGGCTGATAGACTTTCTATTGAGTCTGTATACAGAGTGGGATACAGGCTGACAGACTTACTATTGAGCCTGTACACAGAGTGGGATACAGGCTGATATACTTTCTATTGAGCCTGTACACAGAGTGTGATACAGACTGATAGACTTTCTATTGAGCCTCTACACAGAGTGGGATACAGACTGATAGACTTACTATTGAGCCTGTACACAGAGTGGGATACAGACTGATAGACTTACTATTGAGCCTGTACACAGAGTGCGAAACAAGCTGATAGACTTACTATTGAGCCTGAACACAGAGTGGGATACAGGCTGATAGACTTACTATTGAGCCTGTACACAGAGTGGGATACACGCTGATAGACTTTCTATTGAGCCTGTACATAGAGTGGGATACAGACTCATAGACTTTCTATTGAGTCTGTACACAGAGTGGGATACAGGCTGATAGACGTACTATTGAGTCTGTGCACAGAGTGGGATACAGGCTGATAGACGTACTATTGAGCCTGTACACAGCGTGGGATACAGGCTGATAGACGTACTATTGAGCCTGTACACAGAGTGGGATACAGGCTGATAGACTTTCTATTGAGCCTCTACACAGAGTGGGATACAGGCTAATAGACTTACTATTGAGTCTATACACAGAGTGGGATACAGGCTGATAGACTTACTATTGAGCCTGTACACAGAGTGGGATACAGGCTGATAGACTTACTATTGAGCCTGTACACAGAGTGGGATACAGGCTGATAGACTTTCTATTGAGCCTGTACATAGAGTGGGATACAGACTCATAGACTTTCTATTGAGTCTGTACACAGAGTGGGATACAGGCTGATAGACGTACTATTGAATCTGTGCACAGAGTGGGATACAGGCTGATAGACGTACTATTGAGCCTGTACACAGAGTGGGATACAGATTGATAGACTTACTATTGAGCCTGTACACAGAGTGGGATACAGACGGATAGACATACTATTGAGCCTGTACACAGAGTGGGATACAGACTGATAGACTTACTATTGAGTCTGTACACAGAGTGGGATACAGGCTGATAGACTTACTATTGAGCCTGTACACAGAGTGGGATACAGGCTGATAGACTTACTATTGAGCCTGTACACAGAGTGGGATACAGGCTGATAGACTTTCTATTGAGCCTGTACATAGAGTGGGATACAGACTCATAGACTTACTATTGAGTCTGTACACAGAGTGGGATACAGGCTGATAGACTTACTATTGAGCCTGTACACAGAGTGTGATACAGACTGATAGACTTACTATTGAGCCTGTACACAGAGTGGGATACAGACTGATAGACTTACTATTGAGCCTGTACACAGAGTGGAATACAAGCTGATAGACTTACTATTGAGTTTGTACACAGAGTGGGATACAGGCTGATAAACTTACTATTGAGCCTGTACACAGAGTGGGACACAGGCTGATAGACGTACTATTGAGCCTGTACACACAGTGGGATACAGGCTGATAGACTTACTATTGAGCCTGTACACAGAGTGGGATACAGGCTGATAGACTTACTATTGAGCCTGTACACAGAGTGGGATACAGGCTGATAGACTTACTATTGAGCCTGTACACAGAGTGGGATACAGACTGATAGACTTACTGTTGAGCCTGTACACAGAGTGGGATACAGGCTGATAGACTTACTGTTGAGCCTGTACACAGAGTGGGATACAGGCTGATAGACTTACTATTGAGCCTGTACACAGAGTGGGATACAGGCTGATAGACTTACTATTGAGCCTGTACACAGAGTGTGATACAGGCTGATGGACGTACTATTGAGCCTGTACACAGAGTGGGGTACAGGCTGATAGACTTTCTATTGAGCCTGTACACAGAGTGGGATACAGGCTGATAGACGTATAATTGAGCCTGTACACAGAGTGGGATACAGGCTGATAGACTTACTATTGAGCCTGTACACAGAGTGTGATACAGACTGTTAGACTTACTATTGAGCCTGTACACAGAGTGGGATACAGGCTGATAGAATTACTATTGAGCCTGTACAAAGAGTGGAATACAGGCTGATAGACTTACTATTGAGCCTGTACACAGAATGGGATACAGGCTGATAGACTTACTATTGAGCCTGAACACAGAGAGGGATACAGGCTGATAGACTTACTATTGAGCCTGTACACAGAGTGGGATACAGGCTGATAGACTTACTATTGACCCTGTGGGATACAGGCTGATAGACTTACTATTGACCCTGTACACAGAGTGGGATACAGGCTGATAGACTTACTATTGAGCCTGTACACAGAGTGGGATACAGGCTGATAGACTTACTATTGAGCATGTACACAGAGTGGGATACAGGCTGATAGACTTACTATTGAGCCTGTACACAGAGTGGGATACAGGCTGATAGACTTTCTATTGAGCCTGTACACAGAGTGGGATACAGGCTGATAGACTTTCTATTGAGCCTGTACACAGAGTGGGATACAGGCTGATAGACTTACTATTGAGCCTGTACTGTACACAGAGTGAGATACAGGCTGATAGACTTACTATTGAGCCTGTACACAGAGTGGGATACAGACTGATAGACTTTCAATTGAGTCTGTACACAGAGTGGGATACAGGCTGATAGACTTACTATTGAGTCTGTACACAGAGTGGGATACAGGCTGATAGACTTTCTATTGAGTCTGTATACAGAGTGGGATACAGGCTGACAGACTTACTATTGAGCCTGTACACAGAGTGGGATACAGGCTGACAGACTTACTATTGAGCCTGTACACAGAGTGGGATACAGACTGATAGACTTACTTTTGAGTCTGTACACAGAGTGGGATACAGGCTGATAGACTTTCTATTGAGTCTGTATACAGAGTGGGATACAGGCTGACAGACTTACTATTGAGCCTGTACACAGAGTGGGATACAGGCTGATATACTTTCTATTGAGCCTGTACACAGAGTGTGATACAGACTGATAGACTTTCTATTGAGCCTGTACACAGAGTGGGATACAGACTGATAGACTTACTATTGAGCCTGTACACAGAGTGCGAAACAAGCTGATAGACTTACTATTGAGCCTGAACACAGAGTGGGATACAGGCTGATAGACTTACTATTGAGCCTGTACACAGAGTGTGATACAGACTGATAGACTTTCTATTGAGCCTGTACACAGAGTGGGATACAGACTGATAGACTTACTATTGAGCCTGTACACAGAGTGGGATACAGACTGATATACTTACTATAGAGCCTGTACACAGAGTGGGATGCAAGCTGATAGACTTACTATTGAGCCTGTACACAGAGTGGGATACAGACTGATAGACTTACTATTGAGTCTGTACACAGAGTGGGATACAGGCTGATAGACTTACTATTGAGCCTGTACACAGAGTGGGATACAGGCTGATAGACTTACTATTGAGCCTGTACACAGAGTGGGATACAGGCTGATAGACTTTCTATTGAGCCTGTACATAGAGTGGGATACAGACTCATAGACTTACTATTGAGTCTGTACACAGAGTGGGATACAGGCTGATAGACTTACTATTGAGCCTGTACACAGAGTGTGATACAGACTGATAGACTTACTATTGAGCCTGTACACAGAGTGGGATACAGACTGATAGACTTACTATTGAGCCTGTACACAGAGTGGAATACAAGCTGATAGACTTACTATTGAGTTTGTACACAGAGTGGGATACAGGCTGATAAACTTACTATTGAGCCTGTACACAGAGTGGGACACAGGCTGATAGACGTACTATTGAGCCTGTACACACAGTGGGATACAGGCTGATAGACTTACTATTGAGCCTGTACACAGAGTGGGATACAGGCTGATAGACTTACTATTGAGCCTGTACACAGAATGGGATACAGGCTGATAGACTTACTATTGAGCCTGTACACAGAGTGGGATACAGACTGATAGACTTACTGTTGAGCCTGTACACAGAGTGGGATACAGGCTGATAGACTTACTGTTGAGCCTGTACACAGAGTGGGATACAGGCTGATAGACTTACTATTGAGCCTGTACACAGAGTGGGATACAGGCTGATAGACTTACTATTGAGCCTGTACACAGAGTGTGATACAGGCTGATGGACGTACTATTGAGCCTGTACACAGAGTGGGGTACAGGCTGATAGACTTTCTATTGAGCCTGTACACAGAGTGGGATACAGGCTGATAGACGTATAATTGAGCCTGTACACAGAGTGGGATACAGGCTGATAGACTTACTATTGAGCCTGTACACAGAGTGTGATACAGACTGTTAGACTTACTATTGAGCCTGTACACAGAGTGGGATACAGGCTGATAGAATTACTATTGAGCCTGTACAAAGAGTGGAATACAGGCTGATAGACTTACTATTGAGCCTGTACACAGAATGGGATACAGGCTGATAGACTTACTATTGAGCCTGAACACAGAGAGGGATACAGGCTGATAGACTTATTATTGAGCCTGTACACAGAGTGGGATACAGGCTGATAGACTTACTATTGACCCTGTGGGATACAGGCTGATAGACTTACTATTGACCCTGTACACAGAGTGGGATACAGGCTGATAGACTTACTATTGAGCCTGTACACAGAGTGGGATACAGGCTGATAGACTTACTATTGAGCATGTACACAGAGTGGGATACACGCTGATAGACTTACTATTGAGCCTGTACACAGAGTGGGATACAGGCTGATAGACTTTCTATTGAGCCTGTACACAGAGTGGGATACAGGCTGATAGACTTTCTATTGAGCCTGTACACAGAGTGGGATACAGGCTGATAGACTTACTATTGAGCCTGTACTGTACACAGAGTGAGATACAGGCTGATAGACTTACTATTGAGCCTGTACACAGAGTGGGATACAGACTGATAGACTTTCTATTGAGTCTGTACACAGAGTGGGATACAGGCTGATAGACTTACTATTGAGTCTGTACACAGAGTGGGATACAGGCTGATAGACTTTCTATTGAGTCTGTATACAGAGTGGGATACAGGCTGACAGACTTACTATTGAGCCTGTACACAGAGTGGGATACAGGCTGACAGACTTACTATTGAGCCTGTACACAGAGTGGGATACAGACTGATAGACTTACTTTTGAGTCTGTACACAGAGTGGGATACAGGCTGATAGACTTTCTATTGAGTCTGTATACAGAGTGGGATACAGGCTGACAGACTTACTATTGAGCCTGTACACAGAGTGGGATACAGGCTGATATACTTTCTATTGAGCCTGTACACAGAGTGTGATACAGACTGATAGACTTTCTATTGAGCCTGTACACAGAGTGGGATACAGACTGATAGACTTACTATTGAGCCTGTACACAGAGTGCGAAACAAGCTGATAGACTTACTATTGAGCCTGAACACAGAGTGGGATACAGGCTGATAGACTTACTATTGAGCCTGTACACAGAGTGTGATACAGACTGATAGACTTTCTATTGAGCCTGTACACAGAGTGGGATACAGACTGATAGACTTACTATTGAGCCTGTACACAGAGTGGGATACAGACTGATATACTTACTATAGAGCCTGTACACAGAGTGGGATGCAAGCTGATAGACTTACTATTGAGCCTGTACACAGAGTGAGATACAGGCTGATAGACTTACTATAGAGCCTGTGCACAGAGTGGGATACAGGCTGATAGACTTACTATTGAGCCTATACACAGAGTGGGATACAGGCTGATAGACTTACTATTGAGCCTATACACAGAGTGGGATACAGGCTGATAGACTTACTATTGACCCTATACACATAGTGGGATACAGGCTGATAGACTTACTATTGAGTCTGTACACAGAGTGTGATACAGGCTGATAGACTTACTATTGAGTCTGTACACAGAGTGTGATACAGGCTGATAGACTTACTATTGAGCCTGTACACAGAGTGGGTACAAGCTGATAGACTTTCTATTGAGCCTGTACACAGAGTGGGATACAGGCTGATAGACTTACTATTGAGCCTGTACACAGAGTGGGATACAGGCTGATAGACTTACTATTGAGCCTGTACACAGAGTGGGTACAAGCTGATAGACTTTCTATTGAGCCTGTACACAGAGTGGGATACAGGCTGATAGACGTACTATTGAGCCTGTACACAGAGTGGGATACAGGCTGATAGACTTACTATTGAGCCTGTACACAGAGTGGGATACAGGCTGATAGACTTTCTATTGAGCCTGTACACAGAGTGGGATACAGGCTGATAGACTTACTATTGAGCATGTACACAGAGTGGGATACAGACTGATAGACTTACTATTGAGCCCGTACACAGAGTGGGATACAGACTGATAGACTTACTATTGAGCCTGTACACAGAGTGGGATACAGACTGATAGACTTTCTATTGAGCCTGTACACAGAGTGGGATACAGGCTGATAGACTTACTATTGAGCCTGTACACAGAGTGGGTTACAGACTGATAGACTTACTATTGAGCCTGTACACAGAGTGGGATACAGACTGATAGACTTTCTATTAAGCCTGTACACAGAGTGCGATACAGACTGATAGACTTACTATTGAGCCTGTACACAGAGTGGGATACAGACTGATAGACTTTCTATTGAGCCTGTACACAGAGTGGTATACAGGCTGATAGACTTACTATTGAGCCTGTACACAGAGTGGGATACAGACTTATAGACTTTCTATTGAGCCTGTACACAGAGTGGTATACAGGCTGATAGACTTACTATTGAGCCTGTACACAGAGTGGGATACAGGCTGATAGACTTTCTATTGAGCCTCTACACAGAGTGGGATACAGGCTAATAGACTTACTATTGAGTGTGTACACAGAGTGGGATACAAGCTGATAGACTTACTATTGAGCCTTTACACAGAGTGTGATACAGACTGATAGACTTACTATTGAGCCTGTACACAGAGTGGGATACAGGCTGATAGACTTACAATTGAGCCTGTACACAGAGTGGGATACAGGCTGATAGACTTTCTATTGAGCCTGTACACAGAGTGGGATACAGGCTGATAGACTTACTATTGAGCCTGTACACAGAGTGGGATACAGGCTGATAGACTTTCTATTGAGCCTATACACAGAGTGGGATACAGACTGATAGACTTACTATTGAGCCTGTACATAGAGTGGGATACAGACTGATAGATTTTCTATTGAGTCTGTACACAGAGTGGGATAAAGGCTGATATACTTACTATTGAGCCTCTACACAGAGTGGGATACAGACTGATAGACTTTCTATTGAGCCTGTACACAGAGTGGGATACAGGCTGATAGACTTACTATTGAGCCTGTACACAGAGTGGGATACAGACTGATAGACTTACTATTGAGCCTGTACACAGAGTGGGATACAGACTGATAGACTTACTATTGAGCCTGTACACAGAGTGGTATATAGACTGATAGACATACTGTTGAGCCTGTACACAGAGTGTGATACAGACTGATAGACATACTGTTGAGCCTGTACACAGAGTGTGATACAGGCTGATAGACTTACTATTGAGCCTGTACACAGAGTGGGATACAGTCTCATAGACTTACTATTGAGCCTCTACACAGAGTGGGATACAGGCTCATAGACTTACTATTGAGCCTGTACACAGAGTGGGATACAGACTGATAGACTTTCTATTGAGCCTGTACACAGAGTGGTATACAGGCTGATAGACTTACTATTGAGCCTGTACACAGAGTGGGATACAGACTTATAGACTTTCTATTGAGCCTGTACACAGAGTGGTATACAGGCTGATAGACTTACTATTGAGCCTGTACACAGAGTGGGATACAGGCTGATAGACTTTCTATTGAGCCTCTACACAGAGTGGGATACAGGCTAATAGACTTACTATTGAGTGTGTACACAGAGTGGGATACAAGCTGATAGACTTACTATTGAGCCTTTACACAGAGTGTGATACAGACTGATAGACTTACTATTGAGCCTGTACACAGAGTGGGATACAGGCTGATAGACTTACAATTGAGCCTGTACACAGAGTGGGATACAGGCTGATAGACTTTCTATTGAGCCTGTACACAGAGTGGGATACAGGCTGATAGACTTACTATTGAGCCTGTACACAGAGTGGGATACAGGCTGATAGACTTTCTATTGAGCCTATACACAGAGTGGGATACAGACTGATAGACTTACTATTGAGCCTGTACATAGAGTGGGATACAGACTGATAGATTTTCTATTGAGTCTGTACACAGAGTGGGATAAAGGCTGATATACTTACTATTGAGCCTCTACACAGAGTGGGATACAGACTGATAGACTTTCTATTGAGCCTGTACACAGAGTGGGATACAGGCTGATAGACTTACTATTGAGCCTGTACACAGAGTGGGATACAGACTGATAGACTTACTATTGAGCCTGTACACAGAGTGGGATACAGACTGATAGACTTACTATTGAGCCTGTACACAGAGTGGTATATAGACTGATAGACATACTGTTGAGCCTGTACACAGAGTGTGATACAGACTGATAGACATACTGTTGAGCCTGTACACAGAGTGTGATACAGGCTGATAGACTTACTATTGAGCCTGTACACAGAGTGGGATACAGTCTCATAGACTTACTATTGAGCCTCTACACAGAGTGGGATACAGGCTCATAGACTTACTATTGAGCCTGTACACAGAGTGGTATATAGACTGATAGACTTACTATTGAGCCTGTACACAGAGTGTGATACAGACTGATAGACTTACTATTGAGCCTGTACACATAGTGTGATACAGACTGATAGACTTACTATTGAGCCTGTACACAGAGTGGGATACAGACTGATAGACTTACTATTGAGCCTGTACACAGAGTGAGATAC
Source organism: Phyllobates terribilis (assembly GCF_046119375.1). Taxonomy (NCBI): domain Eukaryota; kingdom Metazoa; phylum Chordata; class Amphibia; order Anura; family Dendrobatidae; genus Phyllobates; species Phyllobates terribilis. The sequence continues at coordinate 26,842,612 of NW_027362773.1, forward strand.
AGGCTGATAGACTTACTATTGAGCCTGTACACAGAGTGGGATACAGACTGATAGACTTTCTATTGAGTCTGTACACAGAGTGGGATACAGGCTGATAGACTTACTATTGAGTCTGTACACAGAGTGGGATACAGGCTGATAGACTTTCTATTGAGTCTGTATACAGAGTGGGATACAGGCTGACAGACTTACTATTGAGCCTGTACACAGAGTGGGATACAGGCTGACAGACTTACTATTGAGCCTGTACACAGAGTGGGATACAGGCTGATAGACTTACTATTGAGCCTGTACACAGAGTGGGATACAGGCTGATAGACTTACTTTTGAGTCTGTACACAGAGTGGGATACAGGCTGATAGACTTTCTATTGAGTCTGTATACAGAGTGGGATACAGGCTGACAGACTTACTATTGAGCCTGTACACAGAGTGGGATACAGGCTGATATACTTTCTATTGAGCCTGTACACAGAGTGTGATACAGACTGATAGACTTTCTATTGAGCCTGTACACAGAGTGGGATACAGACTGATAGACTTACTATTGAGCCTGTACACAGAGTGGGATACAGACTGATAGACTTACTATTGAGCCTGTACACAGAGTGCGAAACAAGCTGATAGACTTACTATTGAGCCTGAACACAGAGTGGGATACAGGCTGATAGACTTACTATTGAGCCTGTACACAGAGTGTGATACAGACTGATAGACTTACTATTGAGCCTGTACACAGAGTGTGATACAGACTGATAGACTTACTATTGAGCCTGTACACAGAGTGTGATACAGACTGATAGACTTTCTATTGAGCCTGTACACAGAGTGGGATACAGACTGATAGACTTACTATTGAGCCTGTACACAGAGTGGGATACAGACTGATATACTTACTATAGAGCCTGTACACAGAGTGGGATGCAAGCTGATAGACTTACTATTGAGACTGTACACAGAGTGGGATACAGGCTGATAGACTTACTATAGAGCCTGTGCACAGAGTGGGATACAGGCTGATAGACTTACTATTGAGCCTATACACAGAGTGGGATACAGGCTGATAGACTTACTATTGAGCCTATACACAGAGTGGGATACAGGCTGATAGACTTACTATTGACCCTATACACATAGTGGGATACAGGCTGATAGACTTACTATTGAGTCTGTACACAGAGTGTGATACAGGCTGATAGACTTACTATTGAGTCTGTACACAGAGTGTGATACAGGCTGATAGACTTACTATTGAGCCTGTACACAGAGTGGGTACAAGCTGATAGACTTTCTATTGAGCCTGTACACAGAGTGGGATACAGGCTGATAGACTTACTATTGAGCCTGTACACAGAGTGGGATACAGGCTGATAGACTTACTATTGAGCCTGTACACAGAGTGGGTACAAGCTGATAGACTTTCTATTGAGCCTGTACACAGAGTGGGATACAGGCTGATAGACGTACTATTGAGCCTGTACACAGAGTGGGATACAGGCTGATAGACTTACTATTGAGCCTGTACACAGAGTGGGATACAGGCTGATAGACTTTCTATTGAGCCTGTACACAGAGTGGGATACAGGCTGATAGACTTACTATTGAGCATGTACACAGAGTGGGATACAGACTGATAGACTTACTATTGAGCCCGTACACAGAGTGGGATACAGACTGATAGACTTACTATTGAGCCTGTACACAGAGTGGGATACAGACTGATAGACTTTCTATTGAGCCTGTACACAGAGTGGGATACAGGCTGATAGACTTACTATTGAGCCTGTACACAGAGTGGGTTACAGACTGATAGACTTACTATTGAGCCTGTACACAGAGTGGGATACAGACTGATAGACTTTCTATTAAGCCTGTACACAGAGTGCGATACAGACTGATAGACTTACTATTGAGCCTGTACACAGAGTGGGATACAGACTGATAGACTTTCTATTGAGCCTGTACACAGAGTGGTATACAGGCTGATAGACTTACTATTGAGCCTGTACACAGAGTGGGATACAGACTGATAGACTTTCTATTGAGCCTGTACACAGAGTGGTATACAGGCTGATAGACTTACTATTGAGCCTGTACACAGAGTGGGATACAGGCTGATAGACTTTCTATTGAGCCTCTACACAGAGTGGGATACAGGCAAACAGACTTACTATTGAGTGTGTACACAGAGTGGGATACAAGCTGATAGACTTACTATTGAGCCTTTACACAGAGTGGTATACAGACTGATAGACTTACTATTGAGCCTGTACACAGAGTGGGATACAGGCTGATAGACTTACAATTGAGCCTGTACACAGAGTGGGATACAGGCTGATAGACTTTCTATTGAGCCTGTACACAGAGTGGGATACAGGCTGATAGACTTACTATTGAGCCTGTACACAGAGTGGGATACAGGCTGATAGACTTTCTATTGAGCCTATACACAGAGTGGGATACAGACTGATAGACTTACTATTGAGCCTGTACATAGAGTGGGATACAGACTGATAGATTTTCTATTGAGTCTGTACACAGAGTGGGATAAAGGCTGATATACTTACTATTGAGCCTCTACACAGAGTGGGATACAGACTGATAGACTTTCTATTGAGCCTGTACACAGAGTGGGATACAGGCTGATAGACTTACTATTGAGCCTGTACACAGAGTGGGATACAGACTGATAGACTTACTATTGAGCCTGTACACAGAGTGGGATACAGACTGATAGACTTACTATTGAGCCTGTACACAGAGTGGTATATAGACTGATAGACATACTGTTGAGCCTGTACACAGAGTGTGATACAGACTGATAGACATACTGTTGAGCCTGTACACAGAGTGTGATACAGGCTGATAGACTTACTATTGAGCCTGTACACAGAGTGGGATACAGTCTCATAGACTTACTATTGAGCCTGTACACAGAGTGGTATATAGACTGATAGACTTACTATTGAGCCTGTACACAGAGTGTGATACAGACTGATAGACTTACTATTGAGCCTGTACACATAGTGTGATACAGACTGATAGACTTACTATTGAGCCTGTACACAGAGTGGGATACAGACTGATAGACTTACTATTGAGCCTGTACACAGAGTGGGATACAAGCTGATAGACTTACTATTGAGCCTGTACACAGAGTGGGATACAGACTGATAGACTTACTATTGAGCCTGTACACAGAGTGTGATACAGACTGATAGACTTACTATTGAGCCTGTACACAGAGTGGGATACAGACTGATAGACTTACTATTGAGCCTGTACACAGAGTGGGATACAAGCTGATAGACTTACTATTGAGTTTGTACACAGAGTGGGATACAGGCTGATAGACTTACTATTGAGCCTGTACACAGAGTGGGATACAGGCTGATAGACGTACTATTGAGCCTGTACACAGAGTGGGATACAGGCTGATAGACTTACTATTGAGACTTTACACAGAGTGGGATACAGGCTGATAGACTTACTATTGAGCCTATACACAGAGTGGGATACAGGCTGATAGACTTACTATTGACCCTATACACATAGTGGGATACAGGCTGATAGACTTACTATTGAGTCTGTACACAGAGTGTGATAAAGGCTGATAGACTTACTATTGAGCCTGTACACAGAGTGGGATACAGACTGATAGACTTACTATTGAGCCTGTACACAGAGTGGGATACAGACTGATAAACTTACTATTGAGCCTGTACACAGAGTGGTATATAGACTGATAGACATACTGTTGAGCCTGTACACAGAGTGTGATACAGACTGATAGACTTTCTATTGAGCCTGTACACAGAGTGGTATACAGGCTGATAGACTTACTATTGAGCCTGTACACACAGTGGGATACAGGCTGATAGACTTACTATTGAGCCTGTACACAGAGTGGGATACAGGCTGATAGACTTACTATTGAGCCTGTACACAGAGTGGGATACAGGCTGATAGACTTACTATTGAGCCTGTACACAGAGTGGGATACAGGCTGATAGACTTACTATTGAGCATGTACACAGAGTGGAATACAGGCTGATAGACATACTATTGAGCCTGTACACAGAGTGGGATACAGGCTGATAGACTTACTATTGAGCCTGTACACAGAGTGGGTACAAGCTGATAGACTTTCTATTGAGCCTGTACACAGAGTGGGATACAGGCTGATAGACTTTCTATTGAGTCTGTACACAGAGTGGGATACAGACTGATAGACTTACTATTGAGCCTGTACACAGAGTGGGATACAGACTGATAGACTTTCTATTGAGCCTGTACACAGAGTGGGATACAGGCTGATAGACTTACTATTGAGCCTGTACACAGAGTGGGTTACAGACTGATAGACTTACTATTGAGCCTGTACACAGAGTGGGATACAGACTGATAGACTTTCTATTAAGCCTGTACACAGAGTGGTATACAGGCTGATAGACTTACTATTGAGTCTGTACACAGAGTGGGATACAGACTGATAGACTTACTATTGAGCCTGTACACAGAGTGGGATACAGACTGATAGACTTTCTATTGAGCCTGTACACAGAGTGGGATACAGGCTGATAGACTTACTATTGAGCCTGTACACAGAGTGGGTTACAGACTGATAGACTTACTATTGAGCCTGTACACAGAGTGGGATACAGACTGATAGACTTTCTATTAAGCCTGTACACAGAGTGCGATACAGACTGATAGACTTACTATTGAGCCTGTACACAGAGTGGGATACAGACTGATAGACTTTCTATTGAGCCTGTACACAGAGTGGTATACAGGCTGATAGACTTACTATTGAGCCTGTACACAGAGTGGGATACAGGCTGATAGACGTACTATTGAGCCTGTACACAGAGTGGGATACAGGCTGATAGACTTTCTATTGAGCCTCTACACAGAGTGGGATACAGGCTAATAGACTTACTATTGAGTCTGTACACAGAGTGGGATACAAGCTGATAGACTTACTATTGAGCCTCTACACAGAGTGGGATACAGACTGATAGACTTACTATTGAGCCTGTACACAGAGTGGGATACAGGCTGATAGACTTACTATTGAGCCTGTACACAGAGTGGGATACAGGCTGATAGACTTTCTATTGAGCCTGTACACAGAGTGGGATACAGGCTGATAGACTTACTATTGAGCCTGTACACAGAGTGGGTACAGGCTGATAGACTTTCTATTGAGCCTATACACAGAGTGGGATACAGATTGATAGACTTACTATTGAGCCTGTACATAGAGTGGGATACAGACTGATAGGTTTTCTATTGAATCTGTACACAGAGTGGGATAAAGGCTGATATACTTACTATTGAGCCTCTACACAGAGTGGGATACAGACTGATAGACTTTCTATTGAGCCTGTACACAGAGTGGGATACAGGCTGATAGACTTACTATTGAGCCTGTACTTAGAGGTCGATACAGGCTGATAGACTTACTATTGAGCCTGTACACAGAGTGGGTAGAAGCTGATAGACTTTCTATTGAGCCTGTACACAGAGTGGGATACAGGCTGATAGACGTACTATTGAGCCTGTACACAGAGTGGGATACAGGCTGATAGACGTACTATTGAGCCTGTACACAGAGTGGGATACAGGCTGATAGACTTACTATTGAGCCTGTACACAGAGTGGGATACAGGCTGATAGACTTAATATTGAGCCTGTACACAGAGTGGGTTACAGACTGATAGACTTTCTATTAAGCCTGTACACAGAGTGCGATACAGACTGATAGACTTACTATTGAGCCTGTACACAGAGTGGGATACAGACTGATAGACTTTCTATTGAGCCTGTACACAGAGTGGTATACAGGCTGATAGACTTACTATTGAGCCTGTACACAGAGTGGGATACAGACTGATAGACTTTCTATTGAGCCTGTACACAGAGTGGTATACAGGCTGATAGACTTACTATTGAGCCTGTACACAGAGTGGGATACAGACTGATAGACTTTCTATTGAGCCTGTACACAGAGTGGTATACAGGCTGATAGACTTACTATTGAGCCTGTACACAGAGTGGGATACAGGCTGATAGACTTACTATTGAGCCTGTACACAGAGTGGGATAAAGGCTGATAGACTTACTATTGAGCCTGTACACAGAGTGGGATACAGGCTGATAGACTTTCTATTGAGCCTATACACAGAGTGGGATAAAGGCTGATATACTTACTATTGAGCCTCTACACAGAGTGGGATACAGACTGATAGACTTTCTATTGAGCCTGTACACAGAGTGGGATACAGGCTGATAGACTTACTATTGAGCCTGTACACAGAGTGGGTAGAAGCTGATAGACTTTCTATTGAGCCTGTACACAGAGTGGGATACAGGCTGATAGACGTACTATTGAGCCTGTACACAGAGTGGGATACAGGCTGATAGACTTACTATTGAGCCTGTACACAGAGTGGGATACAGGCTGATAGACTTACTTTTGAGCCTGTACACAGAGTGGGTTACAGACTGATAGACTTTCTATTAAGCCTGTACACAGAGTGCGATACAGACTGATAGACTTACTATTGAGCCTGTACACAGAGTGGGATACAGGCTGATAGACTTACTATTGAGCCTGTACACAGAGTGGGATACAGACTGATAGACTTTCTATTGAGCCTGTACACAGAGTGGGATACAGACTGATAGACTTTCTATTGAGCCTGTACACAGAGTGGTATACAGGCTGATAAACTTACTATTGAGCCTGTACACAGAGTGGGATACAGACTGATAGACTTTCTATTGAGCCTGTACACAGAGTGGTATACAGGCTGATAGACTTACTATTGAGCCTGTACACAGAGTGGGATACAGGCTGATAGACTTTCTATTGAGCCTCTACACAGAGTGGGATACAGGCTAATAGACTTACTATTGAGTCTGTACACAGAGTGGGATACAAGCTGATAGACTTACTATTGAGCCTTTACACAGAGTGGGATACAGACTGATAGACTTACTATTGAGCCTGTACACAGAGTGGGATACAGGCTGATAGACTCACAATTGAGCCTGTACACAGAGTGGGATACAGGCTGATAGACTTTCTATTGAGCCTGTACACAGAGTGGGATACAGGCTGATAGACTTACTATTGAGCCTGTACACAGAGTGGGATACAGGCTGATAGACTTTCTATTGAGACTATACACAGAGTGGGATACAGATTGATAGACTTACTATTGAGCCTGTACATAGAGTGGGATACAGACTGATAGATTTTCTATTGAGTCTGTACACAGAGTGGGATAAAGGCTGATATACTTACTATTGAGCCTCTACACAGAGTGGGATACAGACTGATAGACTTTCTATTGAGCCTGTACACAGAGTGGGATACAGGCTGATAGACTTACTATTGAGCCTGTACTTAGAGTTCGATACAGGCTGATAGACTTACTATTGAGCCTGTACACAGAGTGGGTAGAAGCTGATAGACTTTCTATTGAGCCTGTACACAGAGTGGTATACAGGCTGATAGACTTACTATTGAGCCTGTACACAGAGTGGGATACAGGCTGATAGACTTACTATTGAGCCTGTACACAGAGTGTGATACAGACTGATAGACTTTCTATTAAGCCTGTACACAGAGTGCGATACTGACTGACAGCCTTACTATTGAGCCTGTACACAGAGTGGGATACAGGCTGATAGACTTACCATTGAGCCTGTACACAGAGTGGGATACAGGCTGATAGACTTACTATTGAGCATGTACACAGAGTGGAATACAGGCTGATAGACTTACTATTGAGCCTGTACACAGAGTGGGATACAGACTGATAGACTTACTATTGAGCCTGTACACAGAGTGTGATACAGACTGATAGACATACTGTTGAGCCTGTACACAGAGTGTGATACAGGCTGATAGACTTACTATTGAGTCTGTACACAAAGTGGGATACAGTCTCATAGACTTACTATTGAGCCTCTACACAGAGTGGGATACAGGCTCATAGACTTACTATTGAGCCTGTACACAGAGTGGTATATAGACTGATAGACTTACTATTGAGCCTGTACACAGAGTGTGATACAGACTGATAGACTTACTATTGAGCCTGTACACAGAGTGTGATACAGACTGATAGACTTACTATTGAGCCTGTACACAGAGTGGGATACAGACTGATAGACTTACTATTGAGCCTGTACACAGAGTGGGATACAAGCTGATAGACTTACTATTGAGCCTGTACACAGAGTGGGATGCAGACTGATAGACTTACTATTGAGCCTGTACACAGAGTGTGATACAGACTGATAGACTTACTATTGAGCCTGTACACAGAGTGGGATACAGACTGATAGACTTACTATTGAGCCTGTACACAGAGTGGGATACAAGCTGATAGACTTACTATTGAGTTTGTACACAGAGTGGGATACAGGCTGATAGACTTACTATTGAGCCTGTACACAGAGTGGGATACAGGCTGATAGACGTACTATTGAGCCTGTACACAGAGTGGGATACAGGCTGATAGACTTACTATTGAGCCTGTACACAGAGTGGGATACAGGCTGGTAGACGTACTATTGAGCCTGTACACAGAGTGGGATACAGGCTGATAGACTTACTATTGAGTCTGTACACAGAGTGGGATACAGGCTGATAGACTTACTATTGAGCCTTTACACAGAGTGGGATACAGGCTGATAGACTTACTATTGAGCCTGTACACAGAGTGGGATACAGGCTGACAGCCTTACTATTGAGCCTGTACACAGAGTGGGATACAGGCTGATAGACTTACTATTGAGCCTGTACACAGAGTGGGATACAGGTTGATAGACTTACTATTGAGCCTGTACACAGAGTGGGATACAGACTGATAGACTTTCTATTGAGCCTGTACACAGAGTGGTATACAGGCTGATAGACTTACTATTGAGCCTGTACACAGAGTGGGATACAGGCTGATAGACTTAGTATTGAGCCTGTACACAGAGTGGGATACAGGCTGATAGACTTACCATTGAGCCTGTACACAGAGTGGGATACAGGCTGATAGACTTACTATTGAGCATGTACACAGAGTGGAATACAGGCTGATAGCCATACTATTGAGCCTGTACACAGAGTGGGATACAGGCTGATAGACTTACTATTGAGCCTGTACACAGAGTGGGTACAAGCTGATAGACTTTCTATTGAGCCTGTACACAGAGTGGGATACAGGCTGATAGACGTACTAATGAGCCTGTACACAGAGTGGGATACAGGCTGATAGACTTAGTATTGAGCCTGTACACAGAGTGAGATAAAGGCTGATATACTTACTATTGAGCCTATACACAGAGTGGTATACAGACTGATAGACTTTCTATTGAGCCTGTACACAGAGTGGGATACAGGCTGATAGACTTACTATTGAGCCTGTACACAGAGTGGGTACAAGCTGATAGACTTTCTATTGAGCCTGTACACAGAGTGGGATACAGGCTGATAGACGTACTAATGAGCCTGTACACAGAGTGGTATACAGGCTGATAGACTTACTATTGAGCCTGTACACAGAGTGGGATACAGGCTGATAGACTTAGTATTGAGCCTGTACACAGAGTGGGATACAGGCTGATAGACTTACCATTGAGCCTGTACACAGAGTGGGATACAGGCTGATAGACTTACTATTGAGCATGTACACAGAGTGGAATACAGGCTGATAGCCATACTATTGAGCCTGTACACAGAGTGGGATACAGGCTGATAGACTTAATATTGAGCCTGTACACAGAGTGGGTACAAGCTGATAGACTTTCTATTGAGCCTGTACACAGAGTGGGATACAGGCTGATAGACGTACTATTGAGCCTGTACACAGAGTGGGATACAGGCTGATAGACTTACTATTGAGCCTGTACACAGAGTGGTATACAGGCTGATAGACTTACTATTGAGTCTGTACACAGAGTGGGATACAGACTGATAGACTTACTATTGAGCCTGTACACAGAGTGGGATACAGACTGATAGACTTTCTATTGAGCCTGTACACAGAGTGGGATACAGGCTGATAGACTTACTATTGAGCCTGTACACAGAGTGGGTTACAGACTGATAGACTTACTATTGAGCCTGTACACAGAGTGGGATACAGACTGATAGACTTTCTATTAAGCCTGTACACAGAGTGCGATACAGACTGATAGACTTACTATTGAGCCTGTACACAGAGTGGGATACAGACTGATAGACTTACTATTGAGCCTGTACACAGAGTGGGATACAAGCTGATAGACTTACTATTGAGCCTGTACACAGAGTGGGATGCAGACTGATAGACTTACTATTGAGCCTGTACACAGAGTGTGATACAGACTGATAGACTTACTATTGAGCCTGTACACAGAGTGGGATACAGACTGATAGACTTACTATTGAGCCTGTACACAGAGTGGGATACAAGCTGATAGACTTACTATTGAGTTTGTACACAGAGTGGGATACAGGCTGATAGACTTACTATTGAGCCTGTACACAGAGTGGGATACAGGCTGATAGACGTACTATTGAGCCTGTACACAGAGTGGGATACAGGCTGATAGACTTACTATTGAGCCTGTACACAGAGTGGGATACAGGCTGGTAGACGTACTATTGAGCCTGTACACAGAGTGGGATACAGGCTGATAGACTTACTATTGAGTCTGTACACAGAGTGGGATACAGGCTGATAGACTTACTATTGAGCCTTTACACAGAGTGGGATACAGGCTGATAGACTTACTATTGAGCCTGTACACAGAGTGGGATACAGGCTGACAGCCATACTATTGAGCCTGTACACAGAGTGGGATACAGGCTGATAGACTTACTATTGAGCCTGTACACAGAGTGGGATACAGGTTGATAGACTTACTATTGAGCCTGTACACAGAGTGGGATACAGACTGATAGACTTTCTATTGAGCCTGTACACAGAGTGGTATACAGGCTGATAGACTTACTATTGAGCCTGTACACAGAGTGGGATACAGGCTGATAGACTTACTATTGAGCCTGTACACAGAGTGGGATACAGGCTGATAGACTTAGTATTGAGCCTGTACACAGAGTGGGATACAGGCTGATAGACTTACCATTGAGCCTGTACACCGAGTGGGATACAGGCTGATAGACTTACTATTGAGCATGTACACAGAGTGGAATACAGGCTGATAGCCATACTATTGAGCCTGTACACAGAGTGGGATACAGGCTGATAGACTTACTATTGAGCCTGTACACAGAGTGGGTACAAGCTGATAGACTTTCTATTGAGCCTGTACACAGAGTGGGATACAGGCTGATAGACGTACTAATGAGCCTGTACACAGAGTGGGATACAGGCTGATAGACTTACTATTGAGCCTGTACACAGAGTGGGATACAGGCTGATATACTTTCTATTGAGCCTGTACACAGAGTGGGATACAGGCTGATAGACTTACTATTGAGCCTGTACACAGAGTGGTATACAGGCTGATAGACTTACTATTGAGTCTGTACACAGAGTGGGATACAGACTGATAGACTTACTATTGAGCCTGTACACAGAGTGGGATACAGACTGATAGACTTTCTATTGAGCCTGTACACAGAGTGGGATACAGGCTGATAGACTTACTATTGAGCCTGTACACAGAGTGGGTTACAGACTGATAGACTTACTTTTGAGCCTGTACACAGAGTGGGATACAGACTGATAGACTTTCTATTAAGCCTGTACACAGAGTGCGATACAGACTGATAGACTTACTATTGAGCCTGTACACAGAGTGGGATACAGACTGATAGACTTTCTATTGAGCCTGTACACAGAGTGGTATACAGGCTGATAGACTTACTATTGAGCCTGTACACAGAGTGGGATACAGGCTGATAGACGTACTATTGAGCCTGTACACAGAGTGGGATACAGGCTGATAGACTTTCTATTGAGCCTCTACACAGAGTGGGATACAGGCTAATAGACTTACTATTGAGTCTGTACACAGAGTGGGATACAATCTGATAGACTTGCTATTGAGCCTCTACACAGAGTGGGATACAGACTGATAGACTTACTATTGAGCCTGTACACAGAGTGGGATACAGGCTGATAGACTTACTATTGAGCCTGTACAAAGAGTGGGATACAGGCTGATAGACTTTCTATTGAGCCTGTACACAGAGTGGGATACAGGCTGATAGACTTTCTATTGAGCCTATACACAGAGTGGGATACAGACTGATAGACTTACTATTGAGCCTGTACATAGAGTGGGATACAGACTGATAGATTTTCTATTGAGTCTGTACACAGAGTGGGATAAAGGCTGATATACTTACTATTGAGCCTCTACACAGAGTGGGATACAGACTGATAGACTTTCTATTGAGCCTGTACACAGAGTGGGATACAGGCTGATAGACTTACTATTGAGCCTGTACACAGAGTGGGATACAGGCTGATAGACGTACTATTGAGCCTGTACACAGAGTGGGATAGAGGCTGAAAGACTTACTATTGAGCCGGTACACAGAGTGGGATACAGGCTGATAGACTTACTATTGAGCCTGTACACAGTGTGGGACAGAGGCTGATAGACTTACTATTGAGCCTGTACAGAGAGTGGGATATAGGCTGATAGATTTACTATTGAGTCTGTACAGAGAGTGGGATACAGACTGATAGACTTACTATTGAGCCTGTACACAGAGTGGGATACAGGCTGATAGACATACTATTGAGCCTGTACACAGAGTGGGATACCGGCTGATAGACTTACTATTGAGCCTGTACACAGAGTGGGATACAGGCTGATAGACTTACTATTGAGCCTGTACACAGAGTGGGATACAGTCTGATATGCTTTCTATTGAGTATGTACACAGAGTGGGATACAGGCTGAGAGACTTACTATTAAGCCTGTAGACAGAGTGGGATACAGGCTTATAGACGTACTATTGAGCCTCTACACAGAGTGGGATACAGGCTCATAGACTTACTAATGAGCCTGTACACAGAGCGGGATACAGACTGATAGACTTACTATTGAGCCTGTACACAGAGTTGGATACAGACTGATAGACTTACTATTGAGCCTCTACACAGAGTGGGATACAGGCTGATAGACTTACTAATGAGCCTGTACACAGAGCGGGATACAGACTGATAGACTTACTATTGAGCCTGTACACAGAGTGGTATATAGACTGATAGACTTACTATTGAGCCTGTACACAGAGTGGGATACAGGCTGATAGACTTACTATTGAGCCTGTACACAGAGTGGGATACAGTCTGATAGACATACTATTGAGCCTGTACACAGAGTGGGATACAGGCTGATAGACTTTCTATTGAGCCTGTACACAGAGTGGGATACAGGCTGATAGACTTACTATTGAGCCTGTACACAGAGTGGGATACAGTCTGATAGGCTTTCTATTGAGTATGTACACAGAGTGGGATACAGGCTGAGAGACATACTATTAAGCCTGTAGACAGAGTGGGATACAGGCTGATAGACGTACTATTGAGCCTCTACACAGACTGGGATACAGGCTCATAGACTTACTAATGAGCCTGTACACAGAGCGGGATACAGGCTGATAGACTTTCTATTAAGCCTGCTCACAGAGTGGGATACAGGCTGATAGACGTACTATTGAGCCTGTACACAGAGTGGGATACAGGCTGATAGGCTTTCTATTGAGTATGTACACAGAGTGGGATACAGGCTGAGAGACTTACTATTAAGCCTGTAGACAGAGTGGGATACAGGCTGATAGACGTACTATTGAGCCTGTACACAGAGTGGGATACAGGCTGATAGACGTACTATTGAGCCTGTACACAGAGTGGGATACAGGCTGATAGACTTACTATTGAGCCTGTACACAGAGTGGGATACAGGCTGATAGACTTACTATTGAGCCTGTACACAGAGTGGGATACAGGCTGATATACGTACTATTGAGCCTGTACACAGAGTGGGATACAGGCTGATAGACTTACTATTGAGCCTGTACACAGAGTGGGATACAGGCTGATAGGCGTTCTATTGAGCCTGTACACAGAGTGGGATACAGGCTGATAGACTTTCTATTGATACTGTACACAGAGTGGGATACAGATTGATAGACTTACTATTGAGACTGTACACAGAGTGGGATACAGGCTGATAGACTTTCTATTGAGCCTGTACACAGAGTGGGATACAGATTGATAGACTTACTATTGAGCCTGTACACAGAGTGGGATACAGACTGATAGACTTACTATTGAGCCTGTACACAGAGTGGGATACAGGCTGATAGACTTACTATAGAGCCTGTACACAGAGTGGGATACAGGCTGATAGACTTACTATTGAGCCTGTACACAGAGTGGGATACAGGCTGATAGACTTTCTATTGAGCCTATACACAGAGTGGGATACAGACTGATAGACTTACTATTGAGCCTGTACATAGAGTGGGATACAGACTGATAGATTTTCTATTGAGTCTGTACACAGAGTGGGATAAAGGCTGATATACTTAATATTGAGCCTCTACACAGAGTGGGATACAGACTGATAGACTTTCTATTGAGCCTGTACACAGAGTGGGATACAGGCTGATAGACTTACTATTGAGCCTGTACTTAGAGTTCGATACAGGCTGATAGACTTACTATTGAGCCTGTACACAGAGTGGGTAGAAGCTGATAGACTTTCTATTGAGCCTGTACACAGAGTGGGATACAGGCTGATAGACGTACTATTGAGCCTGTACACAGAGTGGGTTACAGACTGATAGACTTACTATTGAGCCTGTACACAGAGTGGGATACAGGCTGATAGACTTTCTATTGAGCCTGTACACAGAGTGGGATACAGGCTGATAGACTTTCTATTGATACTGTACACAGAGTGGGATACAGGCTGATAGACTTTCTATTGAGCCTGTACACAGAGTGGGATACAGACTGATAGACTTACTATTGAGCCTGTACACAGAGTGGGATACAGGCTGATAGACTTACTATAGAGCCTGTACACAGAGTGGGATACAGGCTGATAGACTTACTATTGAGTCTGTACACAGAGTGGGATACAGGCTGATAGATGTATTATTGAGCCTGTACACAGAGTGGGATACAGACTGATAGACTTACTATTCAGTCTGTACACAGAGTGGGATACAGGCTGATAGACTTACTATTGAGTCTGTACACAGAGTGGGATACAGACTGATAGACTTACTATTGAGCCTGTACACAGAGTGGGATACAGGCTGATAGACTTACTATTGAGCCTGTACACAGAGTGGGATACAGGCTGATAGACTTACTATTGAGCCTGTACACAGAGTGGGATACAGGCTGATATACGTACTATTGAGCCTGTACACAGAGTGGGATACAGGCTGATAGACTTACTATTGAGTCTGTACACAGAGTGGGATACAGACTGATAGACTTTCTATTGAGTCTGTACACAGAGTGGGATACAGGCTGATAGACTTACTATTGAGTCTGTACACAGAGTGGGATACAGATTGATAGACTTACTATTGAGCCTGTACACAAAGTGTGATACAGGCTGATAGGCTTTCTATTGAGCCTGTACACAGAGTTGGATACAGACTGATAGACTTACTATTGAGCCTCTACACAGAGTGGCATACAGGCTCATAGACTTACTAATGAGCCTGTACACAGAGCGGGATACAGGCTGATAGACTTACTATTGACCCTGTACACAGAGTGGGATACAGACTGATAGACTTACTATTGAGCCTGTACAGAGAGTGGGATACAGACTGATAGACTTTCTATTGAGCCTGTACACAGAGTGGGATACAGGCTGATAGACTTTCTATTGAGCCTGTACACAGAGTGGGATACAGACTGATAGACTTACTATTGAGCCTGTACACAGAGTGGGATACAGGTTGATAGACTTACTATTGAGCCTGTACACAGAGTGGGATACAGGCTGATATACGTACTATTGAGCCTGTACACAGAGTGGGGTACAGGCTGATAGACTTTCTATTGAGCCTGTACACAGAGTGGGATACAGGCTGATAGACTTACTATTGAGCCTGAACACAGAGTGGGTTACAGACTGATAGACTTTCTATTAAGCCTGTACACAGAGTGGGATACAGACTGATAGACTTTCTATTGAGCCTGTACACAGAGTGGTATACAGGCTGATAGACTTACTATTGAGCCTGTACACAGAGTGGGATACAGACTGATAGACTTTCTATTGAGCCTGTACACAGAGTGGGATACAGACTGATAGACTTACTATTGAGCCTGTACACAGAGTGGGATACAGGCTGATAGACTTACTATTGAGCCTGTACACAGAGTGGGATACAGGCTGATATACGTACTATTGAGCCTGTACACAGAGTGGGGTACAGGCTGATAGACTTTCTATTGAGCCTGTACACAGAGTGGGATACAGGCTGATAGACTTACTATTGAGTCTGTACACAGAGTGGGATACAGGCTGATAGACTTACTATTGAGCCTGTACACAGAGTGGGATACAGGATGATAGACTTACTATTGAGCCTCTACACATAGTGGGATACAGACTGATAGACTTACTATTGAGCCTGTACACAGAGTGGGATACAAGCTGATAGACTTACTATTGAGCCTGTACACAGAGTGGGATACAGGCTGATAGACTTTCTATTGAGCCTGTACACAGAGTGGGATACAGGCTGATAGACTTACTATTGAGCCTGTACACAGAGTGGGATACAGACTGATAGACTTTCTATTGAGCATGTACATAGAGTGGGATACAGACTGATAGACTTTCTATTGAGTCTGTACACCGAGTGGGATACAGGCTGATAGACTTACTATTGAGTCTGTGCACAGAGTGGGATACAGGCTGATAGACGTACTATTGAGCCTGTACACAGGGTGGGATACAGATTGACAGACTTACTATTGAGCCTGTACACAGAGTGGGATACAGACTGATAGACTTACTATTGAGCCTGTACACAGAGTGGTATACAGACTGATAGACTTACTATTGAGCCTGAACAAAGAGTGGGATACAGATGGATAGACTTACTATTGAGCCTGTACACAGAGTTGGATACAGACTGATAGACTTACTATTGAGCCTCTACACAGAGTGGGATACAGGCTGACAGACTTACTATTGAGCCTGTACACAGAGTGGGATACAGGCTGATAGACTTACTATTGAGCCTGTACACAGAGTGGGATACAGACTGATAGACTTTCTATTGAGCCTGTACACAGAGTGGGATACAGACTGATAGACTTACTATTGAGCCTGTACACAGAGTGGGATACAGACTGATAGACTTACTATTGAGCCTGTACACAGAGTGGGATACAGGCTGATAGACTTACTATTGAGCCTGTACACAGAGTGGGATACAGGCTGATAGACTTACTATTGAGCCTGTACACAGAGTGGGATACAGGCTGATAGACTTACTATTGAGCCTGTACACAGAGTGGGATACAGACTTATAGACTTTCTATTGAGCCTGTACACAGAGTGGGATACAGGCTGATAGACTTACTATTGAGCCTGTACACAGAGTGGGATACAGGCTGATAGACTTACTATTGAGCCTGTACACAGAGTGGGATACAGACTGATAGACTTACTATTGAGCCTGTACACAGAGTGGGATACAGACTGATAGACTTTCTGCTGAGCCTGTACACAAAATGGTATACAGGCTGATAGACTTACTATTGAGCCTGTACACAGAGTGGGATACAGGCTGATAGACTTACTATTGAGCCTGTACACAGAGTGGGATACAGGCTGATAGACTTACTATTGAGCCTGTACACAGAGTTGGATACAGGCTGATAGACTTACTATTGAGCCTGTACACAGGGTGGGATACAGGCTGATAGACTTACTATTGAGCCTGTACACAGAGTGGAATACAGGCTGATAGACATACTATTGAGCCTGTACACAGAGTGTGATACAGGCTGATAGACTTACTATTGAGCATGTACACAGAGTGGGATACAGGCTGATAGACTTACTATTGAGCCTGTACACAGAGTGGGTACACGCTGATAGACTTTCTATTGAGCCTGTACACAGAGTGGAATACAGGCTGATAGACGTACTATTGAGCATGTACACAGAGTGAGATAAAGGCTGATATACTTACTATTGAGCCTATACACAGAGTGGGATACAGACTGATAGACTTTCTATTGAGCCTGTACACAGAGTGGGATACAGGCTGATAGACTTACTATTGAGCCTGTACACAGAGTGGGATACAGGCTGATAGACTTTCTATTGAGCCTGTACACAGAGTGGGATACAGGCTAATAGACTTACTATTGAGCCTGTACACAGAGTGGTATACAGGCTGATAGACTTACTATTGAGCCTGTACACAGAGTGGGATACAGGCTGATAGACTTACTATTGAGCCTGTACACAGAGTGGGATACAGACTGATAGACTTACTATTGAGCCTGTACACAGAGTGGGATACAGGCTGATAGACTTACTATTGAGCCTGTACACAGAGTGGGATACAGGCTGATATACGTACTATTGAGCCTGTACACAGAGTGGGATACAGGCTGATAGACTTACTATTGAGCCTGTACACAGAGTGGGATACAGGCTGATAGGCGTTCTATTGAGCCTGAACACAGAGTGGGATACAGGCTGATAGACTTTCTATTGATACTGTACACAGAGTGGGATACAGGCTGATAGACTTTCTATTGAGCCTGTACACAGAGTGGGATACAGATTGATAGACTTACTATTGAGCCTGTACAGAGAGTGGGATACAGACTGATAGACTTACTATTGAGCCTGTACACAGAGTGGGATATAGGCTGATAGACTTACTATAGAGCCTGTACACAGAGTGGGATACAGGCTGATAGACTTACTATTGAGTCTGTACACAGAGTGGGATACAGGCTGATAGACGTATTATTGAGACTGTACACAGAGTGGGATACAGACTGATAGACTTACTATTCAGTCTGTACACAGAATGGGATACAGGCTGATAGACTTACTATTGAGTCTGTACACCGAGTGGGATACAGACTGATAGACTTACTATTGAGCCTGTACACAGAGTGGGATACAGGCTGATAGACTTACTATTGAGCCTGTACACAGAGTGGGATACAGACTGATAGACTTTCTATTGAGCCTGTACACAGAGTGGGATACAGGCTGATAGACTTACTATTGAGCCTGTACACAGAGTGGGATACAGGCTGATAGACTTTCTATTGAGCCTGTACACAGAGTGGGATACAGGCTAATAGACTTACTATTGAGCCTGTACACAGAGTGGTATACAGGCTGATAGACTTACTATTGAGCCTGTACACAGAGTGGGATACAGGCTGATAGACTTAGTATTGAGCCTGTACACAGAGTGGGATACAGACTGATAGACTTACTATTGAGCCTGTACACAGAGTGGGATACAGGCTGATAGACTTACTATTGAGCCTGTACACAGAGTGGGATACAGGCTGATATACGTACTATTGAGCCTGTACACAGAGTGGGATACAGGCTGATAGACTTACTATTGAGCCTGTACACAGAGTGGGATACAGGCTGATAGGCGTTCTATTGAGCCTGAACACAGAGTGGGATACAGGCTGATAGACTTTCTATTGATACTGTACACAGAGTGGGATACAGGCTGATAGACTTTCTATTGAGCCTGTACACAGAGTGGGATACAGATTGATAGACTTACTATTGAGCCTGTACACAGAGTGGGTTACAGACTGATAGACTTTCTATTAAGCCTGTACACAGAGTGGGATACAGACTGATAGACTTTCTATTGAGCCTGTACACAGAGTGGTATACAGGCTGATAGACTTACTATTGAGCCTGTACACAGAGTGGGATACAGACTGATAGACTTTCTATTGAGCCTGTACACAGAGTGGGATACAGACTGATAGACTTACTATTGAGCCTGTACACAGAGTGGGATACAGGCTGATAGACTTACTATTGAGCCTGTACACAGAGTGGGATACAGGCTGATATACGTACTATTGAGCCTGTACACAGAGTGGGGTACAGGCTGATAGACTTTCTATTGAGCCTGTACACAGAGTGGGATACAGGCTGATAGACTTACTATTGAGTCTGTACACAGAGTGGGATACAGGCTGATAGACTTACTATTGAGCCTGTACACAGAGTGGGATACAGGATGATAGACTTACTATTGAGCCTCTACACATAGTGGGATACAGACTGATAGACTTACTATTGAGCCTGTACACAGAGTGGGATACAGGCTGATAGACTTACTATTGAGCCTGTACACAGAGTGGGATACAGGCTGATAGACTTTCTATTGAGCCTGTACACAGAGTGGGATACAGGCTGATAGACTTACTATTGAGCCTGTACACAGAGTGGGATACAGACTGATAGACTTTCTATTGAGCATGTACATAGAGTGGGATACAGACTGATAGACTTTCTATTGAGTCTGTACACCGAGTGGGATACAGGCTGATAGACTTACTATTGAGTCTGTGCACAGAGTGGGATACAGGCTGATAGACGTACTATTGAGCCTGTACACAGGGTGGGATACAGATTGACAGACTTACTATTGAGCCTGTACACAGAGTGGGATACAGACTGATAGACTTACTATTGAGCCTGTACACAGAGTGGTATACAGACTGATAGACTTACTATTGAGCCTGAACAAAGAGTGGGATACAGACGGATAGACTTACTATTGAGCCTGTACACAGAGTTGGATACAGACTGATAGACTTACTATTGAGCCTCTACACAGAGTGGGATACAGGCTGACAGACTTACTATTGAGCCTGTACACAGAGTGGGATACAGGCTGATAGACTTACTATTGAGCCTGTACACAGAGTGGGATACAGACTGATAGACTTTCTATTGAGCCTGTACACAGAGTGGGATACAGACTGATAGACTTACTATTGAGCCTGTACACAGAGTGGGATACAGACTGATAGACTTACTATTGAGCCTGTACACAGAGTGGGATACAGGCTGATAGACTTACTATTGAGCCTGTACACAGAGTGGGATACAGGCTGATAGACTTACTATTGAGCCTGTACACAGAGTGGGATACAGGCTGATAGACTTACTATTGAGCCTGTACACAGAGTGGGATACAGACTGATAGACTTTCTATTGAGCCTGTACACAGAGTGGGATACAGGCTGATAGACTTACTATTGAGCCTGTACACAGAGTGGGATACAGGCTGATAGACTTACT
Source organism: Phyllobates terribilis (assembly GCF_046119375.1). Lineage (NCBI taxonomy): Eukaryota > Metazoa > Chordata > Amphibia > Anura > Dendrobatidae > Phyllobates > Phyllobates terribilis. The sequence goes on from NW_027362773.1 coordinate 26,863,956, forward strand.
ATTGAGCCTGTACACAGAGTGGGATACAGACTGATAGACTTACTATTGAGCCTGTACACAGAGTGGGATACAGACTGATAGACTTTCTGCTGAGCCTGTACACAAAATGGTATACAGGCTGATAGACTTACTATTGAGCCTGTACACAGAGTGGGATACAGGCTGATAGACTTACTATTGAGCCTGTACACAGAGTGGGATACAGGCTGATAGACTTACTATTGAGCCTGTACACAGAGTTGGATACAGGCTGATAGACTTACTATTGAGCCTGTACACAGGGTGGGATACAGGCTGATAGACTTACTATTGAGCCTGTACACAGAGTGGAATACAGGCTGATAGACATACTATTGAGCCTGTACACAGAGTGGGATACAGGCTGATAGACTTACTATTGAGCATGTACACAGAGTGGGATACAGGCTGATAGACTTACTATTGAGCCTGTACACAGAGTGGGTACACGCTGATAGACTTTCTATTGAGCCTGTACACAGAGTGGAATACAGGCTGATAGACGTACTATTGAGCATGTACACAGAGTGAGATAAAGGCTGATATACTTACTATTGAGCCTATACACAGAGTGGGATACAGACTGATAGACTTTCTATTGAGCCTGTACACAGAGTGGGATACAGGCTAATAGACTTACTATTGAGCCTGTACACAGAGTGGTATACAGGCTGATAGACTTACTATTGAGCCTGTACACAGAGTGGGATACAGGCTGATAGACTTACTATTGAGCCTGTACACAGAGTGGGATACAGACTGATAGACTTACTATTGAGCCTGTACACAGAGTGGGATACAGGCTGATAGACTTACTATTGAGCCTGTACACAGAGTGGGATACAGGCTGATATACGTACTATTGAGCCTGTACACAGAGTGGGATACAGGCTGATAGACTTCCTATTGAGCCTGTACACAGAGTGGGATACAGGCTGATAGGCGTTCTATTGAGCCTGAACACAGAGTGGGATACAGGCTGATAGACTTTCTATTGATACTGTACACAGAGTGGGATACAGGCTGATAGACTTTCTATTGAGCCTGTACACAGAGTGGGATACAGATTGATAGACTTACTATTGAGCCTGTACAGAGAGTGGGATACAGACTGATAGACTTACTATTGAGCCTGTACACAGAGTGGGATATAGGCTGATAGACTTACTATAGAGCCTGTACACAGAGTGGGATACAGGCTGATAGACTTACTATTGAGTCTGTACACAGAGTGGGATACAGGCTGATAGACGTATTATTGAGCCTGTACACAGAGTGGGATACAGACTGATAGACTTACTATTCAGTCTGTACACAGAATGGGATACAGGCTGATAGACTTACTATTGAGTCTGTACACCGAGTGGGATACAGACTGATAGACTTACTATTGAGCCTGTACACAGAGTGGGATACAGGCTGATAGACTTACTATTGAGCCTGTACACAGAGTGGGATACAGACTGATAGACTTTCTATTGAGCCTGTACACAGAGTGGGATACAGGCTGATAGACTTACTATTGAGCCTGTACACAGAGTGGGATACAGGCTGATAGACTTTCTATTGAGCCTGTACACAGAGTGGGATACAGGCTAATAGACTTACTATTGAGCCTGTACACAGAGTGGTATACAGGCTGATAGACTTACTATTGAGCCTGTACACAGAGTGGGATACAGGCTGATAGACTTACTATTGAGCCTGTACACAGAGTGGGATACAGACTGATAGACTTACTATTGAGCCTGTACACAGAGTGGGATACAGGCTGATAGACTTACTATTGAGCCTGTACACAGAGTGGGATACAGGCTGATATACGTACTATTGAGCCTGTACACAGAGTGGGATACAGGCTGATAGACTTACTATTGAGCCTGTACACAGAGTGGGATACAGGCTGATAGGCGTTCTATTGAGCCTGAACACAGAGTGGGATACAGGCTGATAGACTTTCTATTGATACTGTACACAGAGTGGGATACAGGCTGATAGACTTTCTATTGAGCCTGTACACAGAGTGGGATACAGATTGATAGACTTACTATTGAGCCTGTACACAGAGTGGGATACAGACTGATAGACTTACTATTGAGCCTGTACACAGAGTGGGATACAGGCTGATAGACTTACTATAGAGCCTGTACACAGAGTGGGATACAGGCTGATAGACTTACTATTGAGTCTGTACACAGAGTGGGATACAGGCTGATAGACGTATTTTTGAGCCTGTACACAGAGTGGGATACAGACTGATAGACTTACTATTCAGTCTGTACACAAAGTGGGATACAGGCTGATAGACTTACTATTGAGCCTGTACACAGAGTGGGATACAGACTGATAGACTTTCTATTGAGCATGTACATAGAGTGGGATACAGACTGATAGACTTTCTATTGAGTCTGTACACCGATTGGGATACAGGCTGATAGACTTACTATTGAGTCTGTGCACAGAGTGGGATACAGGCTGATAGACGTACTATTGAGCCTGTACACAGGGTGGGATACAGATTGACAGACTTACTATTGAGCCTGTACACAGAGTGGGATACAGACTGATAGACTTACTATTGAGCCTGTACACAGAGTGGTATACAGACTGATAGACTTACTATTGAGCCTGAACAAAGAGTGGGATACAGACGGATAGACTTACTATTGAGCCTGTACACAGAGTTGGATACAGACTGATAGACTTACTATTGAGCCTCTACACAGAGTGGGATACAGGCTGACAGACTTACTATTGAGCCTGTACACAGAGTGGGATACAGGCTGATAGACTTACTATTGAGCCTGTACACAGAGTGGGATACAGACTGATAGACTTTCTATTGAGCCTGTACACAGAGTGGGATACAGACTGATAGACTTACTATTGAGCCTGTACACAGAGTGGGATACAGACTGATAGACTTACTATTGAGCCTGTACACAGAGTGGGATACAGGCTGATAGACTTACTATTGAGCCTGTACACAGAGTGGGATACAGGCTGATAGACTTACTATTGAGCCTGTACACAGAGTGGGATACAGGCTGATAGACTTACTATTGAGCCTGTACACAGAGTGGGATACAGACTGATAGACTTTCTATTGAGCCTGTACACAGAGTGGGATACAGGCTGATAGACTTACTATTGAGCCTGTACACAGAGTGGGATACAGGCTGATAGACTTACTATTGAGCCTGTACACAGAGTGGGATACAGACTGATAGACTTACTATTGAGCCTGTACACAGAGTGGGATACAGACTGATAGACTTTCTGCTGAGCCTGTACACAAAATGGTATACAGGCTGATAGACTTACTATTGAGCCTGTACACAGAGTGGGATACAGGCTGATAGACTTACTATTGAGCCTGTACACAGAGTGGGATACAGGCTGATAGACTTACTATTGAGCCTGTACACAGAGTTGGATACAGGCTGATAGACTTACTATTGAGCCTGTACACAGGGTGGGATACAGGCTGATAGACTTACTATTGAGCCTGTACACAGAGTGGAATACAGGCTGATAGACATACTATTGAGCCTGTACACAGAGTGGGATACAGGCTGATAGACTTACTATTGAGCATGTACACAGAGTGGGATACAGGCTGATAGACTTACTATTGAGCCTGTACACAGAGTGGGTACACGCTGATAGACTTTCTATTGAGCCTGTACACAGAGTGGAATACAGGCTGATAGACGTACTATTGAGCATGTACACAGAGTGAGATAAAGGCTGATATACTTACTATTGAGCCTATACACAGAGTGGGATACAGACTGATAGACTTTCTATTGAGCCTGTACACAGATTGGGATACAGGCTGATAGACTTACTATTGAGCCTGTACACAGAGTGGGATACAGGCTGATAGACTTTCTATTGAGCCTGTACACAGAGTGGGATACAGGCTAATAGACTTACTATTGAGCCTGTACACAGAGTGGTATACAGGCTGATAGACTTACTATTGAGCCTGTACACAGAGTGGGATACAGGCTGATAGACTTACTATTGAGCCTGTACACAGAGTGGGATACAGACTGATAGACTTACTATTGAGCCTGTACACAGAGTGGGATACAGGCTGATAGACTTACTATTGAGCCTGTACACAGAGTGGGATACAGGCTGATATACGTACTATTGAGCCTGTACACAGAGTGGGATACAGGCTGATAGACTTACTATTGAGCCTGTACACAGAGTGGGATACAGGCTGATAGGCGTTCTATTGAGCCTGAACACAGAGTGGGATACAGGCTGATAGACTTTCTATTGATACTGTACACAGAGTGGGATACAGGCTGATAGACTTTCTATTGAGCCTGTACACAGAGTGGGATACAGATTGATAGACTTACTATTGAGCCTGTACAGAGAGTGGGATACAGACTGATAGACTTACTATTGAGCCTGTACACAGAGTGGGATATAGGCTGATAGACTTACTATAGAGCCTGTACACAGAGTGGGATACAGGCTGATAGACTTACTATTGAGTCTGTACACAGAGTGGGATACAGGCTGATAGACGTATTATTGAGCCTGTACACAGAGTGGGATACAGACTGATAGACTTACTATTCAGTCTGTACACAGAATGGGATACAGGCTGATAGACTTACTATTGAGTCTGTACACCGAGTGGGATACAGACTGATAGACTTACTATTGAGCCTGTACACAGAGTGGGATACAGGCTGATAGACTTACTATTGAGCCTGTACACAGAGTGGGATACAGACTGATAGACTTTCTATTGAGCCTGTACACAGAGTGGGATACAGGCTGATAGACTTACTATTGAGCCTGTACACAGAGTGGGATACAGGCTGATAGACTTTCTATTGAGCCTGTACACAGAGTGGGATACAGGCTAATAGACTTACTATTGAGCCTGTACACAGAGTGGTATACAGGCTGATAGACTTACTATTGAGCCTGTACACAGAGTGGGATACAGGCTGATAGACTTACTATTGAGCCTGTACACAGAGTGGGATACAGACTGATAGACTTACTATTGAGCCTGTACACAGAGTGGGATACAGGCTGATAGACTTACTATTGAGCCTGTACACAGAGTGGGATACAGGCTGATATACGTACTATTGAGCCTGTACACAGAGTGGGATACAGGCTGATAGACTTACTATTGAGCCTGTACACAGAGTGGGATACAGGCTGATAGGCGTTCTATTGAGCCTGAACACAGAGTGGGATACAGGCTGATAGACTTTCTATTGATACTGTACACAGAGTGGGATACAGGCTGATAGACTTTCTATTGAGCCTGTACACAGAGTGGGATACAGATTGATAGACTTACTATTGAGCCTGTACACAGAGTGGGATACAGACTGATAGACTTACTATTGAGCCTGTACACAGAGTGGGATACAGGCTGATAGACTTACTATAGAGCCTGTACACAGAGTGGGATACAGGCTGATAGACTTACTATTGAGTCTGTACACAGAGTGGGATACAGGCTGATAGACGTATTTTTGAGCCTGTACACAGAGTGGGATACAGACTGATAGACTTACTATTCAGTCTGTACACAAAGTGGGATACAGGCTGATAGACTTACTATTGAGTCTGTACACAGAGTGGGATACAGACTGATAGACTTACTATTGAGCCTGTACACAGAGTGGGATACAGGCTGATAGACTTACTATTGAGCCTGTACACAGAGTGGGATACAGGCTGATAGACTTTCTATTGAGCCTGTACACAGAGTGGGATACAGGCTGATAGACTTACTATTGAGCCTGTACACAGAGTGGTATACAGGCTGATAGACTTACTATTGAGTCTGTACACAGAGTGGGATACAGACTGATAGACTTACTATTGAGCCTGTACACAGAGTGGGATACAGACTGATAGACTTTCTATTGAGCCTGTACACAGAGTGGGATACAGGTTGATAGACTTACTATTGAGCCTGTACACAGAGTGGGTTACAGACTGATAGACTTACTATTGAGCCTGTACACAGAGTGGGATACAGACTGATAGACTTTATATTAAGCCTGTACACAGAGTGCGATACAGACTGATAGACTTACTATTGAGCCTGTACACAGAGTGGGATACAGACTGATAGACTTTCTATTGAGCCTGTACACAGATTGGTATACAGGCTGATAGACTTACTATTGAGCCTGTACACAGAGTGGGATACAGGCTAATAGACGTACTATTGAGCCTGTACACAGAGTGGGATACAGGCTGATAGACTTTCTATTGAGCCTCTACACAGAGTGGGATACAGGCTAATAGACTTACTATTGAGTCTGTACACAGAGTGGGATACAAGCTGATAGACTTACTATTGAGCCTCTACACAGAGTGGGATACAGACTGATAGACTTACTATTGAGCCTGTACACAGAGTGGGATACAGGCTGATAGACTTACTATTGAGCCTGTACACAGAGTGGGATACAGGCTGATAGACTTTCTATTGAGCCTGTACACAGAGTGGGATACAGGCTGATAGACTTTCTATTGAGCCTATACACAGAGTGGGATACAGACTGATAGACTTACTATTGAGCCTGTACATAGAGTGGGATACAGACTGATAGATTTTCTATTGAGTCTGTACACAGAGTGGGATAAAGGCTGATATACTTACTATTGAGCCTCTACACAGAGTGGGATACAGACTGATAGACTTTCTATTGAGCCTGTACACAGAGTGGGATACAGGCTGATAGACTTACTATTGAGCCTGTACACAGAGTGGGATACAGGCTGATAGACGTACTATTGAGCCTGTACACAGAGTGGGATAGAGGCTGAAAGACTTACTATTGAGCCGGTAGACAGAGTGGGATACAGGCTGATAGACTTACTATTGAGCCTGTACACAGAGTGGGATAGAGGCTGATAGACTTACTATTGAGCCTGTACAGAGAGTGGGATATAGGCTGATAGACTTACTATTGAGTTTGTACACAGAGTGGGATACAGACTGATAGACTTACTATTGAGCCTGTACACAGAGTGGGATACAGGCTGATAGACATACTATTGAGCCTGTACACAGAGTGGGATACCGGCTGATAGACTTACTATTGAGCCTGTACACAGAGTGGGATACAGGCTGATAGACTTACTATTGAGCCTGTACACAGAGTGGGATACAGTCTGATAGGCTTTCTATTGAGTATGTACACAGAGTGGGATACAGGCTGAGAGACTTACTATTAAGCCTGTAGACAGAGTGGGATACAGGCTTATAGACGTACTATTGAGCCTCTACACAGAGTGGGATACAGGCTCATAGACTTACTAATGAGCCTGTACACAGAGCGGGATACAGACTGATAGACTTACTATTGAGCCTGTACACAGAGTTGGATACAGACTGATAGACTTACTATTGAGCCTCTACACAGAGTGGGATACAGGCTGATAGACTTACTAATGAGCCTGTACACAGAGCGGGATACAGACTGATAGACTTACTATTGAGCCTGTACACAGAGTGGTATATAGACTGATAGACTTACTATTGAGCCTCTACACAGAGTGGGATACAGGCTGATAGACTTACTATTGAGCCTGTACACAGAGTGGGATACAGTCTGATAGACATACTATTGAGCCTGTACACAGAGTGGGATACAGGCTGATAGACTTTCTATTGAGCCTGTACACAGAGTGGGATACAGGCTGATAGACTTACTATTGAGCCTGTACACAGAGTGGGATACAGTCTGATAGGCTTTCTATTGAGTATGTACACAGAGTGGGATACAGGCTGAGAGACTTACTATTAAGCCTGTAGACAGAGTGGGATACAGGCTGATAGACGTACTATTGAGCCTCTACACAGAGTGGGATACAGGCTCATAGACTTACTAATGAGCCTGTACACAGAGCGGGATACAGGCTGATAGACTTTCTATTAAGCCTGCTCACAGAGTGGGATACAGGCTGATAGACGTACTATTGAGTCTGTACACAGAGTGGGATACAGGCTGATAGGCTTTCTATTGAGTATGTACACAGAGTGGGATACAGGCTGAGAGACTTACTATTAAGCCTGTAGACAGAGTGGGATACAGGCTGATAGACGTACTATTGAGCCTGTACACAGAGTGGGATACAGGCTGATAGACGTACTATTGAGCCTGTACACAGAGTGGGATACAGGCTGATAGACTTACTATTGAGCCTGTACACAGAGTGGGATACAGACTGATAGACTTACTATTGAGCCTGTACACAGAGTGGGATACAGGCTGATAGACTTACTATTGAGCCTGTACACAGAGTGGGATACAGGCTGATAGACTTACTATAGAGCCTGTACACAGAGTGGGATACAGGCTGATAGACTTACTATTGAGTCTGTACACAGAGTGGGATACAGGCTGATAGACGTATTTTTGAGCCTGTACACAGAGTGGGATACAGACTGATAGACTTACTATTCAGTCTGTACACAAAGTGGGATACAGGCTGATAGACTTACTATTGAGTCTGTACACAGAGTGGGATACAGACTGATAGACTTACTATTGAGCCTGTACACAGAGTGGGATACAGGCTGATAGACTTACTATTGAGCCTGTACACAGAGTGGGATACAGGCTGATAGACTTTCTATTGAGCCTGTACACAGAGTGGGATACAGGCTGATAGACTTACTATTGAGCCTGTACACAGAGTGGTATACAGGCTGATAGACTTACTATTGAGTCTGTACACAGAGTGGGATACAGACTGATAGACTTACTATTGAGCCTGTACACAGAGTGGGATACAGACTGATAGACTTTCTATTGAGCCTGTACACAGAGTGGGATACAGGCTGATAGACTTACTATTGAGCCTGTACACAGAGTGGGTTACAGACTGATAGACTTACTATTGAGCCTGTACACAGAGTGGGATACAGACTGATAGACTTTATATTAAGCCTGTACACAGAGTGCGATACAGACTGATAGACTTACTATTGAGCCTGTACACAGAGTGGGATACAGACTGATAGACTTTCTATTGAGCCTGTACACAGATTGGTATACAGGCTGATAGACTTACTATTGAGCCTGTACACAGAGTGGGATACAGGCTAATAGACGTACTATTGAGCCTGTACACAGAGTGGGATACAGGCTGATAGACTTTCTATTGAGCCTCTACACAGAGTGGGATACAGGCTAATAGACTTACTATTGAGTCTGTACACAGAGTGGGATACAAGCTGATAGACTTACTATTGAGCCTCTACACAGAGTGGGATACAGACTGATAGACTTACTATTGAGCCTGTACACAGAGTGGGATACAGGCTGATAGACTTACTATTGAGCCTGTACACAGAGTGGGATACAGGCTGATAGACTTTCTATTGAGCCTGTACACAGAGTGGGATACAGGCTGATAGACTTTCTATTGAGCCTATACACAGAGTGGGATACAGACTGATAGACTTACTATTGAGCCTGTACATAGAGTGGGATACAGACTGATAGATTTTCTATTGAGTCTGTACACAGAGTGGGATAAAGGCTGATATACTTACTATTGAGCCTCTACACAGAGTGGGATACAGACTGATAGACTTTCTATTGAGCCTGTACACAGAGTGGGATACAGGCTGATAGACTTACTATTGAGCCTGTACACAGAGTGGGATACAGGCTGATAGACGTACTATTGAGCCTGTACACAGAGTGGGATAGAGGCTGAAAGACTTACTATTGAGCCGGTACACAGAGTGGGATACAGGCTGATAGACTTACTATTGAGCCTGTACACAGAGTGGGATAGAGGCTGATAGACTTACTATTGAGCCTGTACAGAGAGTGGGATATAGGCTGATAGACTTACTATTGAGTCTGTACACAGAGTGGGATACAGACTGATAGACTTACTATTGAGCCTGTACACAGAGTGGGATACAGGCTGATAGACATACTATTGAGCCTGTACACAGAGTGGGATACCGGCTGATAGACTTACTATTGAGCCTGTACACAGAGTGGGATACAGGCTGATAGACTTACTATTGAGCCTGTACACAGAGTGGGATACAGTCTGATAGGCTTTCTATTGAGTATGTACACAGAGTGGGATACAGGCTGAGAGACTTACTATTAAGCCTGTAGACAGAGTGGGATACAGGCTTATAGACGTACTATTGAGCCTCTACACAGAGTGGGATACAGGCTCATAGACTTACTAATGAGCCTGTACACAGAGCGGGATACAGACTGATAGACTTACTATTGAGCCTGTACACAGAGTTGGATACAGACTGATAGACTTACTATTGAGCCTCTACACAGAGTGGGATACAGGCTGATAGACTTACTAATGAGCCTGTACACAGAGTGGTATATAGACTGATAGACTTACTATTGAGCCTCTACACAGAGTGGGATACAGGCTGATAGACTTACTATTGAGCCTGTACACAGAGTGGGATACAGTCTGATAGACAAACTATTGAGCCTGTACACAGAGTGGGATACAGGCTGATAGACTTTCTATTGAGCCTGTACACAGAGTGGGATACAGGCTGATAGACTTACTATTGAGCCTGTACACAGAGTGGGATACAGTCTGATAGGCTTTCTATTGAGTATGTACACAGAGTGGGATACAGGCTGAGAGACTTACTATTAAGCCTGTAGACAGAGTGGGATACAGGCTGATAGACGTACTATTGAGCCTCTACACAGAGTGGGATACAGGCTCATAGACTTACTAATGAGCCTGTACACAGAGCGGGATACAGGCTGATAGACTTTCTATTAAGCCTGCTCACAGAGTGGGATACAGGCTGATAGACGTACTATTGAGTCTGTACACAGAGTGGGATACAGGCTGATAGGCTTTCTATTGAGTATGTACACAGAGTGGGATACAGGCTGAGAGACTTACTATTAAGCCTGTAGACAGAGTGGGATACAGGCTGATAGACGTACTATTGAGCCTGTACACAGAGTGGGATACAGGCTGATAGACGTACTATTGAGCCTGTACACAGAGTGGGATACAGGCTGATAGACTTACTATTGAGCCTGTACACAGAGTGGGATACAGACTGATAGACTTACTATTGAGCCTGTACACAGAGTGGGATACAGGCTGATAGACTTACTATTGAGCCTGTACACAGAGTGGGATACAGGCTGATATACGTACTATTGAGCCTGTACACAGAGTGGGATACAGGCTGATAGACTTACTATTGAGCCTGTACACAGAGTGGGATACAGGCTGATAGGCGTTCTATTGAGCCTGTACACAGAGTGGGATACAGGCTGATAGACTTTCTATTGATACTGTACACAGAGTGGGAAACAGATTGATAGACTTACTATTGAGCCTGTACACAGAGTGGGATACAGGCTGATAGACTTTCTATTGAGCCTGTACACAGAGTGGGATACAGATTGATAGACTTACTATTGAGCCTGTACACAGAGTGGGATACAGACTGATAGACTTACTATTGAGCCTGTACACAGAGTGGGATACAGGCTGATAGACTTACTATAGAGCCTGTACACAGAGTGGGATAAAGGCTGATATACTTAATATTGAGCCTCTACACAGAGTGGGATACAGACTGATAGACTTTCTATTGAGCCTGTACACAGAGTGGGATACAGGCTGATAGACTTACTATTGAGCCTGTACTTAGAGTTCGATACAGGCTGATAGACTTACTATTGAGCCTGTACACAGAGTGGGTAGAAGCTGATAGACTTTCTATTGAGCCTGTACACAGAGTGGGATACAGGCTGATATACGTACTATTGAGCCTGTACACAGAGTGGGTTACAGACTGATAGACTTACTATTGAGCCTGTACACAGAGTGGGATACAGGCTGATAGACTTTCTATTGAGCCTGTACACAGAGTGGGATACAGGCTGATAGACTTTCTATTGATACTGTACACAGAGTGGGATACAGGCTGATAGACTTTCTATTGAGCCTGTACACAGAGTGGGATACAGACTGATAGACTTACTATTGAGCCTGTACACAGAGTGGGATACAGGCTGATAGACTTACTATAGAGCCTGTACACAGAGTGGGATACAGGCTGATAGACTTACTATTGAGTCTGTACACAGAGTGGGATACAGGCTGATAGATGTATTATTGAGCCTGTACACAGAGTGGGATACAGACTGATAGACTTACTATTCAGTCTGTACACAGAGTGGGATACAGGCTGATAGACTTACTATTGAGTCTGTACACAGAGTGGGATACAGACTGATAGACTTACTATTGAGCCTGTACACAGAGTGGGATACAGGCTGATAGACTTACTATTGAGCCTGTACACAGAGTGGGATACAGGCTGATAGACTTACTATTGAGCCTGTACACAGAGTGGGATACAGGCTGATATACGTACTATTGAGCCTGTACACAGAGTGGGATACAGGCTGATAGACTTACTATTGAGTCTGTACACAGAGTGGGATACAGACTGATAGACTTTATATTGAGTCTGTACACAGAGTGGGATACAGGCTGATAGACTTACTATTGAGTCTGTACACAGAGTGGGATACAGATTGATAGACTTACTATTGAGCCTGTACACAAAGTGTGATACAGGCTGATAGGCTTTCTATTGAGCCTGTACACAGAGTTGGATACAGACTGATAGACTTACTATTGAGCCTCTACACAGAGTGGGATACAGGCTCATAGACTTACTAATGAGCCTGTACACAGAGCGGGATACAGGCTGATAGACTTACTATTGACCCTGTACACAGAGTGGGATACAGACTGATAGACTTACTATTGAGCCTGTACAGAGAGTGGGATACAGACTGATAGACTTTCTATTGAGCCTGTACACAGAGTGGGATACAGGCTGATAGACTTTCTATTGAGCCTGTACACAGAGTGGGATACAGACTGATAGACTTACTATTGAGCCTGTACACAGAGTGGGTTACAGACTGATAGACTTACTATTGAGCCTGTACACAGAGTGGGATACAGGCTGATAGACTTACTATAGAGCCTGTACACAGAGTGGGATACAGGCTGATAGACTTACTATTGAGTCTGTACACAGAGTGGGATACAGGCTGATAGACGTATTTTTGAGCCTGTACACAGAGTGGGATACAGACTGATAGACTTACTATTCAGTCTGTACACAAAGTGGGATACAGGCTGATAGACTTACTATTGAGTCTGTACACAGAGTGGGATACAGACTGATAGACTTACTATTGAGCCTGTACACAGAGTGGGATACAGGCTGATAGACTTACTATTGAGCCTGTACACAGAGTGGGATACAGGCTGATAGACTTTCTATTGAGCCTGTACACAGAGTGGGATACAGGCTGATAGACTTACTATTGAGCCTGTACACAGAGTGGTATACAGGCTGATAGACTTACTATTGAGTCTGTACACAGAGTGGGATACAGACTGATAGACTTACTATTGAGCCTGTACACAGAGTGGGATACAGACTGATAGACTTTCTATTGAGCCTGTACACAGAGTGGGATACAGGCTGATAGACTTACTATTGAGCCTGTACACAGAGTGGGTTACAGACTGATAGACTTACTATTGAGCCTGTACACAGAGTGGGATACAGACTGATAGACTTTATATTAAGCCTGTACACAGAGTGCGATACAGACTGATAGACTTACTATTGAGCCTGTACACAGAGTGGGATACAGACTGATAGACTTTCTATTGAGCCTGTACACAGATTGGTATACAGGCTGATAGACTTACTATTGAGCCTGTACACAGAGTGGGATACAGGCTAATAGACGTACTATTGAGCCTGTACACAGAGTGGGATACAGGCTGATAGACTTTCTATTGAGCCTCTACACAGAGTGGGATACAGGCTAATAGACTTACTATTGAGTCTGTACACAGAGTGGGATACAAGCTGATAGACTTACTATTGAGCCTCTACACAGAGTGGGATACAGACTGATAGACTTACTATTGAGCCTGTACACAGAGTGGGATACAGGCTGATAGACTTACTATTGAGCCTGTACACAGAGTGGGATACAGGCTGATAGACTTTCTATTGAGCCTGTACACAGAGTGGGATACAGGCTGATAGACTTTCTATTGAGCCTATACACAGAGTGGGATACAGACTGATAGACTTACTATTGAGCCTGTACATAGAGTGGGATACAGACTGATAGATTTTCTATTGAGTCTGTACACAGAGTGGGATAAAGGCTGATATACTTACTATTGAGCCTCTACACAGAGTGGGATACAGACTGATAGACTTTCTATTGAGCCTGTACACAGAGTGGGATACAGGCTGATAGACTTACTATTGAGCCTGTACACAGAGTGGGATACAGGCTGATAGACGTACTATTGAGCCTGTACACAGAGTGGGATAGAGGCTGAAAGACTTACTATTGAGCCGGTACACAGAGTGGGATACAGGCTGATAGACTTACTATTGAGCCTGTACACAGAGTGGGATAGAGGCTGATAGACTTACTATTGAGCCTGTACAGAGAGTGGGATATAGGCTGATAGACTTACTATTGAGTCTGTACACAGAGTGGGATACAGACTGATAGACTTACTATTGAGCCTGTACACAGAGTGGGATACAGGCTGATAGACATACTATTGAGCCTGTACACAGAGTGGGATACCGGCTGATAGACTTACTATTGAGCCTGTACACAGAGTGGGATACAGGCTGATAGACTTACTATTGAGCCTGTACACAGAGTGGGATACAGTCTGATAGGCTTTCTATTGAGTATGTACACAGAGTGGGATACAGGCTGAGAGACTTACTATTAAGCCTGTAGACAGAGTGGGATACAGGCTTATAGACGTACTATTGAGCCTCTACACAGAGTGGGATACAGGCTCATAGACTTACTAATGAGCCTGTACACAGAGCGGGATACAGACTGATAGACTTACTATTGAGCCTGTACACAGAGTTGGATACAGACTGATAGACTTACTATTGAGCCTCTACACAGAGTGGGATACAGGCTGATAGACTTACTAATGAGCCTGTACACAGAGCGGGATACAGACTGATAGACTTACTATTGAACCTGTACACAGAGTGGTATATAGACTGATAGACTTACTATTGAGCCTCTACACAGAGTGGGATACAGGCTGATAGACTTACTATTGAGCCTGTACACAGAGTGGGATACAGTCTGATAGACAAACTATTGAGCCTGTACACAGAGTGGGATACAGGCTGATAGACTTTCTATTGAGCCTGTACACAGAGTGGGATACAGGCTGATAGACTTACTATTGAGCCTGTACACAGAGTGGGATACAGTCTGATAGGCTTTCTATTGAGTATGTACACAGAGTGGGATACAGGCTGAGAGACTTACTATTAAGCCTGTAGACAGAGTGGGATACAGGCTGATAGACGTACTATTGAGCCTCTACACAGAGTGGGATACAGGCTCATAGACTTACTAATGAGCCTGTACACAGAGCGGGATACAGGCTGATAGACTTTCTATTAAGCCTGCTCACAGAGTGGGATACAGGCTGATAGACGTACTATTGAGTCTGTACACAGAGTGGGATACAGGCTGATAGGCTTTCTATTGAGTATGTACACAGAGTGGGATACAGGCTGAGAGACTTACTATTAAGCCTGTAGACAGAGTGGGATACAGGCTGATAGACGTACTATTGAGCCTGTACACAGAGTGGGATACAGGCTGATAGACGTACTATTGAGCCTGTACACAGAGTGGGATACAGGCTGATAGACTTACTATTGAGCCTGTACACAGAGTGGGATACAGACTGATAGACTTACTATTGAGCCTGTACACAGAGTGGGATACAGGCTGATAGACTTACTATTGAGCCTGTACACAGAGTGGGATACAGGCTGATATACGTACTATTGAGCCTGTACACAGAGTGGGATACAGGCTGATAGACTTACTATTGAGCCTGTACACAGAGTGGGATACAGGCTGATAGGCGTTCTATTGAGCCTGTACACAGAGTGGGATACAGGCTGATAGACTTTCTATTGATACTGTACACAGAGTGGGAAACAGATTGATAGACTTACTATTGAGCCTGTACACAGAGTGGGATACAGGCTGATAGACTTTCTATTGAGCCTGTACACAGAGTGGGATACAGATTGATAGACTTACTATTGAGCCTGTACACAGAGTGGGATACAGACTGATAGACTTACTATTGAGCCTGTACACAGAGTGGGATACAGGCTGATAGACTTACTATAGAGCCTGTACACAGAGTGGGATAAAGGCTGATATACTTAATATTGAGCCTCTACACAGAGTGGGATACAGACTGATAGACTTTCTATTGAGCCTGTACACAGAGTGGGATACAGGCTGATAGACTTACTATTGAGCCTGTACTTAGAGTTCGATACAGGCTGATAGACTTACTATTGAGCCTGTACACAGAGTGGGTAGAAGCTGATAGACTTTCTATTGAGCCTGTACACAGAGTGGGATACAGGCTGATATACGTACTATTGAGCCTGTACACAGAGTGGGTTACAGACTGATAGACTTACTATTGAGCCTGTACACAGAGTGGGATACAGGCTGATAGACTTTCTATTGAGCCTGTACACAGAGTGGGATACAGGCTGATAGACTTTCTATTGATACTGTACACAGAGTGGGATACAGGCTGATAGACTTTCTATTGAGCCTGTACACAGAGTGGGATACAGACTGATAGACTTACTATTGAGCCTGTACACAGAGTGGGATACAGGCTGATAGACTTACTATAGAGCCTGTACACAGAGTGGGATACAGGCTGATAGACTTACTATTGAGTCTGTACACAGAGTGGGATACAGGCTGATAGATGTATTATTGAGCCTGTACACAGAGTGGGATACAGACTGATAGACTTACTATTCAGTCTGTACACAGAGTGGGATACAGGCTGATAGACTTACTATTGAGTCTGTACACAGAGTGGGATACAGACTGATAGACTTACTATTGAGCCTGTACACAGAGTGGGATACAGGCTGATAGACTTACTATTGAGCCTGTACACAGAGTGGGATACAGGCTGATAGACTTACTATTGAGCCTGTACACAGAGTGGGATACAGGCTGATATACGTACTATTGAGCCTGTACACAGAGTGGGATACAGGCTGATAGACTTACTATTGAGTCTGTACACAGAGTGGGATACAGACTGATAGACTTTATATTGAGTCTGTACACAGAGTGGGATACAGGCTGATAGACTTACTATTGAGTCTGTACACAGAGTGGGATACAGATTGATAGACTTACTATTGAGCCTGTACACAAAGTGTGATACAGGCTGATAGGCTTTCTATTGAGCCTGTACACAGAGTTGGATACAGACTGATAGACTTACTATTGAGCCTCTACACAGAGTGGGATACAGGCTCATAGACTTACTAATGAGCCTGTACACAGAGCGGGATACAGGCTGATAGACTTACTATTGACCCTGTACACAGAGTGGGATACAGACTGATAGACTTACTATTGAGCCTGTACAGAGAGTGGGATACAGACTGATAGACTTTCTATTGAGCCTGTACACAGAGTGGGATACAGGCTGATAGACTTTCTATTGAGCCTGTACACAGAGTGGGATACAGACTGATAGACTTACTATTGAGCCTGTACACAGAGTGGGTTACAGACTGATAGACTTACTATTGAGCCTGTACACAGAGTGGGATACAGGCTGATAGACTTACTATAGAGCCTGTACACAGAGTGGGATACAGGCTGATAGACTTACTATTGAGTCTGTACACAGAGTGGGATACAGGCTGATAGACGTATTTTTGAGCCTGTACACAGAGTGGGATACAGACTGATAGACTTACTATTCAGTCTGTACACAAAGTGGGATACAGGCTGATAGACTTACTATTGAGTCTGTACACAGAGTGGGATACAGACTGATAGACTTACTATTGAGCCTGTACACAGAGTGGGATACAGGCTGATAGACTTACTATTGAGCCTGTACACAGAGTGGGATACAGGCTGATAGACTTTCTATTGAGCCTGTACACAGAGTGGGATACAGGCTGATAGACTTACTATTGAGCCTGTACACAGAGTGGTATACAGGCTGATAGACTTACTATTGAGTCTGTACACAGAGTGGGATACAGACTGATAGACTTACTATTGAGCCTGTACACAGAGTGGGATACAGACTGATAGACTTTCTATTGAGCCTGTACACAGAGTGGGATACAGGCTGATAGACTTACTATTGAGCCTGTACACAGAGTGGGTTACAGACTGATAGACTTACTATTGAGCCTGTACACAGAGTGGGATACAGACTGATAGACTTTATATTAAGCCTGTACACAGAGTGCGATACAGACTGATAGACTTACTATTGAGCCTGTACACAGAGTGGGATACAGACTGATAGACTTTCTATTGAGCCTGTACACAGATTGGTATACAGGCTGATAGACTTACTATTGAGCCTGTACACAGAGTGGGATACAGGCTAATAGACGTACTATTGAGCCTGTACACAGAGTGGGATACAGGCTGATAGACTTTCTATTGAGCCTCTACACAGAGTGGGATACAGGCTAATAGACTTACTATTGAGTCTGTACACAGAGTGCGATACAAGCTGATAGACTTACTATTGAGCCTCTACACAGAGTGGGATACAGACTGATAGACTTACTATTGAGCCTGTACACAGAGTGGAATACAGGCTGATAGACTTACTATTGAGCCTGTACACAGAGTGGGATACAGGCTGATAGACTTTCTATTGAGCCTGTACACAGAGTGGGATACAGGCTGATAGACTTTCTATTGAGCCTATACACAGAGTGGGATACAGACTGATAGACTTACTATTGAGCCTGTACATAGAGTGGGATACAGACTGATAGATTTTCTATTGAGTCTGTACACAGAGTGGGATAAAGGCTGATATACTTACTATTGAGCCTCTACACAGAGTGGGATACAGACTGATAGACTTTCTATTGAGCCTGTACACAGAGTGGGATACAGGCTGATAGACTTACTATTGAGCCTGTACACAGAGTGGGATACAGGCTGATAGACGTACTATTGAGCCTGTACACAGAGTGGGATAGAGGCTGAAAGACTTACTATTGAGCCGGTACACAGAGTGGGATACAGGCTGATAGACTTACTATTGAGCCTGTACACAGAGTGGGATAGAGGCTGATAGACTTACTATTGAGCCTGTACAGAGAGTGGGATATAGGCTGATAGACTTACTATTGAGTCTGTACACAGAGTGGGATACAGACTGATAGACTTACTATTGAGCCTGTACACAGAGTGGGATACAGGCTGATAGACATACTATTGAGCCTGTACACAGAGTGGGATACAGGCTGATAGATTTACTATTGAGCCTGTACACAGAGTGGGATACAGGCTGATATACGTACTATTGAGCCTGTACACAGAGTGGGGTACAGGCTGATAGACTTTCTATTGAGCCTGTACACAGAGTGGGATACAGGCTGATAGACTTACTATTGAGCCTGAACACAGAGTGGGTTACAGACTGATAGACTTTCTATTAAGCCTGTACACAGAGTGGGATACAGACTGATAGACTTTCTATTGAGCCTG
This sequence comes from Phyllobates terribilis, assembly GCF_046119375.1. Taxonomy (NCBI): domain Eukaryota; kingdom Metazoa; phylum Chordata; class Amphibia; order Anura; family Dendrobatidae; genus Phyllobates; species Phyllobates terribilis. The sequence continues at coordinate 26,883,674 of NW_027362773.1, forward strand.
TACACAGAGTGGTATACAGGCTGATAGACTTACTATTGAGCCTGTACACAGAGTGGGATACAGACTGATAGACTTTCTATTGAGCCTGTACACAGAGTGGGATACAGACTGATAGACTTACTATTGAGCCTGTACACAGAGTGGGATACAGGCTGATAGACTTACTATTGAGCCTGTACACAGAGTGGGATACAGGCTGATATACGTACTATTGAGCCTGTACACAGAGTGGGGTACAGGCTGATAGACTTTCTATTGAGCCTGTACACAGAGTGGGATACAGGCTGATAGACTTACTATTGAGTCTGTACACAGAGTGGGATACAGGCTGATAGACTTACTATTGAGTCTGTGCACAGAGTGGGATACAGGCTGATAGACGTACTATTGAGCCTGTACACAGGGTGGGATACAGATTGACAGACTTACTATTGAGCCTGTACACAGAGTGGGATACAGACTGATAGACTTACTATTGAGCCTGTACACAGAGTGGTATACAGACTGATAGACTTACTATTGAGCCTGAACAAAGAGTGGGATACAGACGGATAGACTTACTATTGAACCTGTACACAGAGTTGGATACAGACTGATAGACTTACTATTGAGCCTCTACACAGAGTGGGATACAGGCTGACAGACTTACTATTGAGCCTGTACACAGAGTGGGATACAGGCTGATAGACTTACTATTGAGCCTGTACAAAGAGTGGGATACAGACTGATAGACTTTCTATTGAGCCTGTACACAGAGTGGGATACAGACTGATAGACTTACTATTGAGCCTGTACACAGAGTGGGATACAGACTGATAGACTTACTATTGAGCCTGTACACAGAGTGGGATACAGGCTGATAGACTTACTATTGAGCCTGTACACAGAGTGGGATACATGCTGATAGACTTACTATTGAGCCTGTACACAGAGTGGGATACAGGCTGATAGACTTACTATTGAGCCTGTACACAGAGTGGGATACAGACTGATAGACTTACTATTGAGCCTGTACACAGAGTGGGATACAGGCTGATAGACTTACTATTGAGCCTGTACACAGAGTGGGATACAGACTGATAGACTTACTATTGAGCCAGTACACAGAGTGGGATACAGGCTGATAGACTTACTATTGAGCCTGTACACAGAGTGGGATACAGGCTGATATACGTACCATTGAGCCTGTACACAGAGTGGGATACAGGCTGATAGGCGTTCTATTGAGCCTGAACACAGAGTGGGATACAGGCTGATAGACTTTCTATTGATACTGTACACAGAGTGGGATACAGGCTGATAGACTTTCTATTGAGCCTGTACACAGAGTGGGATACAGATTGATAGACTTACTATTGAGCCTGTACACAGAGTGGGATACAGACTGATAGACTTACTATTGAGCCTGTACACAGAGTGGGATACAGGCTGATAGACTTACTATAGAGCCTGTACACAGAGTGGGATACAGGCTGATAGACTTACTATTGAGTCTGTACACAGAGTGGGATACAGGCTGATAGACGTATTATTGAGCCTGTACACAGAGTGGGATACAGACTGATAGACTTACTATTCAGTCTGTACACAGAGTGGGATACAGGCTGATAGACTTACTATTGAGTCTGTACACAGAGTGGGATACAGACTGATAGACTTACTATTGAGCCTGTACACAGAGTGGGATACAGGCTGATAGACTTACTATTGAGCCTGTACACAGAGTGGGATACAGGCTGATAGACTTACTATTGAGCCTGTACACAGAGTGGGATACAGGCTGATAGACTTACTATTGAGCCTGTACACAGAGTGGGATACAGGCTGATATACGTACTATTGAGCCTGTACACAGAGTGGGATACAGGCTGATAGACTTACTATTGAGTCTGTACACAGAGTGGGATACAGATTGATAGACTTACTATTGAGCCTGTACACAAAGTGTGATACAGGCTGATAGGCTTTCTATTGAGCCTGTACACAGAGTTGGATACAGACTGATAGACTTACTATTGAGCCTCTACACAGAGTGGGATACAGGCTCATAGACTTACTAATGAGCCTGTACACAGAGCGGGATACAGGCTGATAGACTTACTATTGACCCTGTACACAGAGTGGGATACAGACTGATAGACTTACTATTGAGCCTGTACAGAGAGTGGGATACAGACTGAAAGACTTACTATTGAGCCTGAACACAGAGTGGGTTACAGACTGATAGACTTTCTATTAAGCCTGTACACAGAGTGGGATACAGACTGATAGACTTTCTATTGAGCCTGTACACGGAGTGGGATACAGAATGATAGACTTACTATTGAGCCTGTACACAGAGTGGGATACAGGCTGAAAGACTTACTATAGAGCCTGTACACAGAGTGGGATACAGGCTGATATACGTACTATTGAGCCTGTACACAGAGTGGGGTACAGGCTGATAGACTTTCTATTGAGCCTGTACACAGAGTGGGATACAGGCTGATAGACTTACTATTGAGCCTGTACTTAGAGTTCGATACAGGCTGATAGACTTACTATTGAGCCTGTACACAGAGTGGGTAGAAGCTGATAGACTTTCTATTGAGCCTGTACACAGAGTGGGATACAGGCTGATAGACGTACTATTGAGCCTGTACACAGAGTGGGTTACAGACTGATAGACTTACTATTGAGCCTGTACACAGAGTGGGATACAGGCTGATAGACTTTCTATTGAGCCTGTACACAGAGTGGGATACAGGCTGATAGACTTTCTATTGATACTGTAAACAGAGTGGGATACAGGCTGATAGACTTTCTATTGAGCCTGTACACAGAGTGGGATACAGACTGATAGACTTACTATTGAGCCTGTACACAGAGTGGGATACAGGCTGATAGACTTACTATAGAGCCTGTACACAGAGTGGGATACAGGCTGATAGACTTACTATTGAGTCTGTACACAGAGTGGGATACAGGCTGATAGATGTATTATTGAGCCTGTACACAGAGTGGGATACAGACTGATAGACTTACTATTCAGTCTGTACACAGAGTGGGATACAGGCTGATAGACTTACTATTGAGTCTGTACACAGAGTGGGATACAGACTGATAGACTTACTATTGAGCCTGTACACAGAGTGGGATACAGGCTGATAGACTTACTATTGAGCCTGTACACAGAGTGGGATACAGGCTGATAGACTTACTATTGAGCCTGTACACAGAGTGGGATACAGGCTGATATACGTACTATTGAGCCTGTACACAGAGTGGGATACAGGCTGATAGACTTACTATTGAGTCTGTACACAGAGTGGGATACAGACTGATAGACTTTCTATTGAGTCTGTACACAGAGTGGGATACAGGCTGATAGACTTACTATTGAGTCTGTACACAGAGTGGGATACAGATTGATAGACTTACTATTGAGCCTGTACACAAAGTGTGATACAGGCTGATAGGCTTTCTATTGAGCCTGTACACAGAGTTGGATACAGACTGATAGACTTACTATTGAGCCTCTACACAGAGTGGGATACAGGCTCATAGACTTACTAATGAGCCTGTACACAGAGCGGGATACAGGCTGATAGACTTACTATTGACCCTGTACACAGAGTGGGATACAGACTGATAGACTTACTATTGAGCCTGTACAGAGAGTGGGATACAGACTGATAGACTTTCTATTGAGCCTGTACACAGAGTGGGATACAGGCTGATAGACTTTCTATTGAGCCTGTACACAGAGTGGGATACAGACTGATAGACTTACTATTGAGCCTGTACACAGAGTGGGATACAGGCTGATAGACTTACTATTGAGCCTGTACACAGAGTGGGATACAGGCTGATATACGTACTATTGAGCCTGTACACAGAGTGGGGTACAGGCTGATAGACTTTCTATTGAGCCTGTACACAGAGTGGGATACAGGCTGATAGACTTACTATTGAGCCTGAACACAGAGTGGGTTACAGACTGATAGACTTTCTATTAAGCCTGTACACAGAGTGGGATACAGACTGATAGACTTTCTATTGAGCCTGTACACAGAGTGGGATACAGGCTGATAGACTTACTATTGAGCCTGTACACAGAGTGGGATACAGACTGATAGACTTTCTATTGAGCCTGTACACAGAGTGGGATACAGACTGATAGACTTACTATTGAGCCTGTACACAGAGTGGGATACAGGCTGATAGACTTACTATTGAGCCTGTACACAGAGTGGGATACAGGCTGATATACGTACTATTGAGCCTGTACACAGAGTGGGGTACAGGCTGATAGACTTTCTATTGAGCCTGTACACAGAGTGGGATACAGGCTGATAGACTTACTATTGAGTCTGTACACAGAGTGGGATACAGGCTGATAGACTTACTATTGAGCCTGTACACAGAGTGGGATACAGGATGATAGACTTACTATTGAGCCTCTACACATAGTGGGATACAGACTGATAGACTTACTATTGAGCCTGTACACAGAGTGGGATACAGGCTGATAGACTTACTATTGAGCCTGTACACAGAGTGGGATACAGGCTGATAGACTTTCTATTGAGCCTGTACACAGAGTGGGATACAGGCTGATAGACTTACTATTGAGCCTGTACACAGAGTGGGATACAGACTGATAGACTTTCTATTGAGCATGTACATAGAGTGGGATACAGACTGATAGACTTTCTATTGAGTCTGTACACCGAGTGGGATACAGGCTGATAGACTTACTATTGAGTCTGTGCACAGAGTGGGATACAGGCTGACAGACGTACTATTGAGCCTGTACACAGGGTGGGATACAGATTGACAGACTTACTATTGAGCCTGTACACAGAGTGGGATACAGACTGATAGACTTACTATTGAGCCTGTACACAGAGTGGTATACAGACTGATAGACTTACTATTGAGCCTGAACAAAGAGTGGGATACAGACGGATAGACTTACTATTGAGCCTGTACACAGAGTTGGATACAGACTGATAGACTTACTATTGAGCCTCTACACAGAGTGGGATAGAGGCTGACAGACTTACTATTGAGCCTGTACACAGAGTGGGATACAGGCTGATAGACTTACTATTGAGCCTGTACACAGAGTGGGATACAGACTGATAGACTTTCTATTGAGCCTGTACACAGAGTGGGATACAGACTGATAGACTTACTATTGAGCCTGTACACAGAGTGGGATACAGACTGATAGACTTACTATTGAGCCTGTACACAGAGTGGGATACAGGCTGATAGACTTACTATTGAGCCTGTACACAGAGTGGGATACATGCTGATAGACTTACTATTGAGCCTGTACACAGAGTGGGATACAGGCTGATAGACTTACTATTGAGCCTGTACACAGAGTGGGATACAGACTGATAGACTTTCTATTGAGCCTGTACACAGAGTGGGATACAGGCTGATAGACTTACTATTGAGCCTGTACACAGAGTGGGATACAGGCTGATAGACTTACTATTGAGCCTGTACACAGAGTGGGATACAGACTGATAGACTTACTATTGAGCCTGTACACAGAGTGGGATACAGACTGATAGACTTTCTGCTGAGCCTGTACACAAAATGGTATACAGGCTGATAGACTTACTATTGAGCCTGTACACAGAGTGGGATACAGGCTGATAGACTTACTATTGAGCCTGTACACAGAGTGGGATACAGGCTGATAGACTTACTATTGAGCCTGTACACAGAGTTGGATACAGGCTGATAGACTTACTATTGAGCCTGTACACAGGGTGGGATACAGGCTGATAGACTTACTATTGAGCCTGTACACAGAGTGGAATACAGGCTGATAGACATACTATTGAGCCTGTACACAGAGTGGGATACAGGCTGATAGACTTACTATTGAGCATGTACACAGAGTGGGATACAGGCTGATAGACTTACTATTGAGCCTGTACACAGAGTGGGTACACGCTGATAGACTTTCTATTGAGCCTGTACACAGAGTGGAATACAGGCTGATAGACGTACTATTGAGCATGTACACAGAGTGAGATAAAGGCTGATATACTTACTATTGAGCCTATACACAGAGTGGGATACAGACTGATAGACTTTCTATTGAGCCTGTACACAGAGTGGGATACAGGCTGATAGACTTACTATTGAGCCTGTACACAGAGTGGGATACAGGCTGATAGACTTTCTATTGAGCCTGTACACAGAGTGGGATACAGGCTAATAGACTTACTATTGAGCCTGTACACAGAGTGGTATACAGGCTGATAGACTTACTATTGAGCCTGTACACAGAGTGGGATACAGGCTGATAGACTTACTATTGAGCCTGTACACAGAGTGGGATACAGACTGATAGACTTACTATTGAGCCTGTACACAGAGTGGGATACAGGCTGATAGACTTACTATTGAGCCTGTACACAGAGTGGGATACAGGCTGATATACGTACTATTGAGCCTGTACACAGAGTGGGATACAGGCTGATAGACTTACTATTGAGCCTGTACACAGAGTGGGATACAGGCTGATAGGCGTTCTATTGAGCCTGAACACAGAGTGGGATACAGGCTGATAGACTTTCTATTGATACTGTACACAGAGTGGGATACAGGCTGATAGACTTTCTATTGAGCCTGTACACAGAGTGGGATACAGATTGATAGACTTACTATTGAGCCTGTACAGAGAGTGGGATACAGACTGATAGACTTACTATTGAGCCTGTACACAGAGTGGGATACAGACTGATAGACTTACTATTGAGTCTGTACACAGAGTGGGATACAGGCTGATAGACGTATTATTGAGCCTGTACACAGAGTGGGATACAGACTGATAGACTTACTATTCAGTCTGTACACAGAGTGGGATACAGGCTGATAGACTTACTATTGAGTCTGTACACCGAGTGGGATACAGACTGATAGACTTACTATTGAGCCTGTACACAGAGTGGGATACAGGCTGATAGACTTACTATTGAGCCTGTACACAGAGTGGGATACAGACTGATAGACTTTCTATTGAGCCTGTACACAGAGTGGGATACAGGCTGATAGACTTACTATTGAGCCTGTACACAGAGTGGGATACAGGCTGATAGACTTTCTATTGAGCCTGTACACAGAGTGGGATACAGGCTAATAGACTTACTATTGAGCCTGTACACAGAGTGGTATACAGGCTGATAGACTTACTATTGAGCCTGTACACAGAGTGGGATACAGGCTGATAGACTTACTATTGAGCCTGTACACAGAGTGGGATACAGACTGATAGACTTACTATTGAGCCTGTACACAGAGTGTGATACAGACTGATAGACATACTGTTGAGCCTGTACACAGAGTGTGATACAGACTGATAGACTTACTGTTGAGCCTGTACACAGAGTGGGATACAAGCTGATAGACTTACTATTGAGCCTGTACACAGAGTGGGATACAGGCTGATAGACTTACTATTGAGCCTGTACACAGAGTGGAATACAGGCTGATAGACTTACTATTGAGCCTGTACACAGAGTGTGATACAGACTGATAGACTTACTATTGAGCCAGTACACAGAGTGGGATACAGGCTGATAGACTTACTATTGAGCCTGTACACAGAGTGGGATACAGGCTGATATACGTACTATTGAGCCTGTACACAGAGTGGGATACAGGCTGATAGGCGTTCTATTGAGCCTGAACACAGAGTGGGATACAGGCTGATAGACTTTCTATTGATACTGTACACAGAGTGGGATACAGGCTGATAGACTTTCTATTGAGCCTGTACACAGAGTGGGATACAGATTGATAGACTTACTATTGAGCCTGTACACAGAGTGGGATACAGACTGATAGACTTACTATTGAGCCTGTACACAGAGTGGGATACAGGCTGATAGACTTACTATAGAGCCTGTACACAGAGTGGGATACAGGCTGATAGACTTACTATTGAGTCTGTACACAGAGTGGGATATAGGCTGATAGACGTATTATTGAGCCTGTACACAGAGTGGGATACAGACTGATAGACTTACTATTCAGTCTGTACACAGAGTGGGATACAGGCTGATAGACTTACTATTGAGTCTGTACACAGAGTGGGATACAGACTGATAGACTTACTATTGAGCCTGTACACAGAGTGGGATACAGGCTGATAGACTTACTATTGAGCCTGTACACAGAGTGGGATACAGGCTGATAGACTTACTATTGAGCCTGTACACAGAGTGGGATACAGGCTGATAGACTTACTATTGAGCCTGTACACAGAGTGGGATACAGGCTGATATACGTACTATTGAGCCTGTACACAGAGTGGGATACAGACTGATAGACTTACTATTGAGCCTGTACACAGAGTGTGATACAGACTGATAGACATACTGTTGAGCCTGTACACAGAGTGTGATACAGACTGATAGACTTACTATTGAGCCTGTACACAGAGTGGGATACAAGCTGATAGACTTACTATTGAGCCTGTACACAGAGTGGGATACAGACTGATAGACTTACTATTGAGCCTGTGCACAGAGTGGGATACAGGCTGATAGACTTACTATTGAGCCTGTACACAGAGTGGGATACAGGCTGATATACGTACTATTGAGCCTGTACACAGAGTGGGATACAGGCTGATAGACTTACTATTGAGCCTGTACACAGAGTGGGATACAGGCTGATAGGCGTTCTATTGAGCCTGAACACAGAGTGGGATACAGGCTGATAGACTTTCTATTGATACTGTACACAGAGTGGGATACAGGCTGATAGACTTTCTATTGAGCCTGTACACAGAGTGGGATACAGATTGATAGACTTACTATTGAGCCTGTACAGAGAGTGGGATACAGACTGATAGACTTACTATTGAGCCTGTACACAGAGTGGGATACAGACTGATAGACTTACTATTGAGTCTGTACACAGAGTGGGATACAGGCTGATAGACGTATTATTGAGCCTGTACACAGAGTGGGATACAGACTGATAGACTTACTATTCAGTCTGTACACAGAGTGGGATACAGGCTGATAGACTTACTATTGAGTCTGTACACCGAGTGGGATACAGACTGATAGACTTACTATTGAGCCTGTACACAGAGTGGGATACAGGCTGATAGACTTACTATTGAGCCTGTACACAGAGTGGGATACAGACTGATAGACTTTCTATTGAGCCTGTACACAGAGTGGGATACAGGCTGATAGACTTACTATTGAGCCTGTACACAGAGTGGGATACAGGCTGATAGACTTTCTATTGAGCCTGTACACAGAGTGGGATACAGGCTAATAGACTTACTATTGAGCCTGTACACAGAGTGGTATACAGGCTGATAGACTTACTATTGAGCCTGTACACAGAGTGGGATACAGGCTGATAGACTTACTATTGAGCCTGTACACAGAGTGGGATACAGACTGATAGACTTACTATTGAGCCTGTACACAGAGTGTGATACAGACTGATAGACATACTGTTGAGCCTGTACACAGAGTGTGATACAGACTGATAGACTTACTATTGAGCCTGTACACAGAGTGGGATACAAGCTGATAGACTTACTATTGAGCCTGTACACAGAGTGGGATACAGGCTGATAGACTTACTATTGAGCCTGTACACAGAGTGGAATACAGGCTGATAGACTTACTATTGAGCCTGTACACAGAGTGTGATACAGACTGATAGACTTACTATTGAGCCAGTACACAGAGTGGGATACAGGCTGATAGACTTACTATTGAGCCTGTACACAGAGTGGGATACAGGCTGATATACGTACTATTGAGCCTGTACACAGAGTGGGATACAGGCTGATAGGCGTTCTATTGAGCCTGAACACAGAGTGGGATACAGGCTGATAGACTTTCTATTGATACTGTACACAGAGTGGGATACAGGCTGATAGACTTTCTATTGAGCCTGTACACAGAGTGGGATACAGATTGATAGACTTACTATTGAGCCTGTACACAGAGTGGGATACAGACTGATAGACTTACTATTGAGCCTGTACACAGAGTGGGATACAGGCTGATAGACTTACTATAGAGCCTGTACACAGAGTGGGATACAGGCTGATAGACTTACTATTGAGTCTGTACACAGAGTGGGATATAGGCTGATAGACGTATTATTGAGCCTGTACACAGAGTGGGATACAGACTGATAGACTTACTATTCAGTCTGTACACAGAGTGGGATACAGGCTGATAGACTTACTATTGAGTCTGTACACAGAGTGGGATACAGACTGATAGACTTACTATTGAGCCTGTACACAGAGTGGGATACAGGCTGATAGACTTACTATTGAGCCTGTACACAGAGTGGGATACAGGCTGATAGACTTACTATTGAGCCTGTACACAGAGTGGGATACAGGCTGATAGACTTACTATTGAGCCTGTCCACAGAGTGGGATACAGGCTGATATACGTACTATTGAGCCTGTACACAGAGTGGGATACAGACTGATAGACTTACTATTGAGCCTGTACACAGAGTGTGATACAGACTGATAGACATACTGTTGAGCCTGTACACAGAGTGTGATACAGACTGATAGACTTACTATTGAGCCTGTACACAGAGTGGGATACAAGCTGATAGACTTACTATTGAGCCTGTACACAGAGTGGGATACAGGCTGATAGACTTACTATTGAGCCTGTACACAGAGTGGAATACAGGCTGATAGACTTACTATTGAGCCTGTACACAGAGTGTGATATAGACTGATAGACTTACTATTGAGCCAGTACACAGAGTGGGATACAGGCTGATAGACTTACTATTGAGCCTGTACACAGAGTGGGATACAGGCTGATATACGTACTATTGAGCCTGTACACAGAGTGGGATACAGGCTGATAGGCGTTCTATTGAGCCTGAACACAGAGTGGGATACAGGCTGATAGACTTTCTATTGATACTGTACACAGAGTGGGATACAGGCTGATAGACTTTCTATTGAGCCTGTACACAGAGTGGGATACAGATTGATAGACTTACTATTGAGCCTGTACACAGAGTGGGATACAGACTGATAGACTTACTATTGAGCCTGTACACAGAGTGGGATACAGGCTGATAGACTTACTATTGAGCCTGTACACAGAGTGGAATACAGGCTGATAGACTTACTATTGAGCCTGTACACAGAGTGTGATACAGACTGATAGACTTACTATTGAGCCAGTACACAGAGTGGGATACAGGCTGATAGACTTACTATTGAGCCTGTACACAGAGTGGGATACAGGCTGATATACGTACTATTGAGCCTGTACACAGAGTGGGATACAGGCTGATAGGCGTTCTATTGAGCCTGAACACAGAGTGGGATACAGGCTGATAGACTTTCTATTGATACTGTACACAGAGTGGGATACAGGCTGATAGACTTTCTATTGAGCCTGTACACAGAGTGGGATACAGATTGATAGACTTACTATTGAGCCTGTACACAGAGTGGGATACAGACTGATAGACTTACTATTGAGCCTGTACACAGAGTGGGATACAGGCTGATAGACTTACTATAGAGCCTGTACACAGAGTGGGATACAGGCTGATAGACTTACTATTGAGTCTGTACACAGAGTGGGATATAGGCTGATAGACGTATTATTGAGCCTGTACACAGAGTGGGATACAGACTGATAGACTTACTATTCAGTCTGTACACAGAGTGGGATACAGGCTGATAGACTTACTATTGAGTCTGTACACAGAGTGGGATACAGACTGATAGACTTACTATTGAGCCTGTACACAGAGTGGGATACAGGCTGATAGACTTACTATTGAGCCTGTACACAGAGTGGGATACAGGCTGATAGACTTACTATTGAGCCTGTACACAGAGTGGGATACAGGCTGATAGACTTACTATTGAGCCTGTACACAGAGTGGGATACAGGCTGATATACGTACTATTGAGCCTGTACACAGAGTGGGATACAGGCTGATAGACTTACTATTGAGTCTGTACACAGAGTGGGATACAGACTGATAGACTTTCTATTGAGCCTGTACACAGAGTGGGATACAGGCTGATAGACTTACTATTGAGCCTGTACACAGAGTGGGATACAGACTGATAGACTTACTATTGAGCCTGTACACAGAGTGGGATACAGGCTGATAGACTTACTATTGAGCCTGTACACAGAGTGGGATACAGGCTGATAGACTTTCTATTGAGCCTGTACACAGAGTGGGATACAGGCTGATAGACTTACTATTGAGCCTGTACACAGAGTGGGATACAGACTGATAGACTTACTATTGAGCCTGTACACAGAGTGGTATACAGACTGATAGACTTACTATTGAGCGTGAACAAAGAGTGGGATACAGACGGATAGACTTACTATTGAGCCTGTACACAGAGTTGGATACAGACTGATAGACTTACTATTGAGCCTCTACACAGAGTGGGATACAGGCTGACAGACTTACTATTGAGCCTGTACACAGAGTGGGATACAGGCTGATAGACTTACTATTGAGCCTGTACACAGAGTGGGATACAGACTGATAGACTTTCTACTGAGCCTGTACACAGAGTGGGATACAGACTGATAGACTTACTATTGAGCCTGTACACAGAGTGGGATACAGACTGATAGACTTACTATTGAGCCTGTACACAGAGTGGGATACAGGCTGATAGACTTACTATTGAGCCTGTACACAGAGTGGGATACATGCTGATAGACTTACTATTGAGCCTGTACACAGAGTGGGATACATGCTGATAGACTTACTATTGAGCCTGTACACAGAGTGGGATACAGACTGATAGACTTTCTATTGAGCCTGTACACAGAGTGGGATACAGGCTGATAGACTTACTATTGAGCCTGTACACAGAGTGGGATACAGGCTGATAGACTTACTATTGAGCCTGTACACAGAGTGGGATACAGACTGATAGACTTACTATTGAGCCTGTACACAGAGTGGGATACAGACTGATAGACTTTCTGCTGAGCCTGTACACAAAATGGTATACAGGCTGATAGACTTACTATTGAGCCTGTACACAGAGTGGGATACAGGCTGATAGACTTACTATTGAGCCTGTACACAGAGTGGGATACAGGCTGATAGACTTACTATTGAGCCTGTACACAGAGTTGGATACAGGCTGATAGACTTACTATTGAGCCTGTACACAGGGTGGGATACAGGCTGATAGACTTACTATTGAGCCTGTACACAGAGTGGAATACAGGCTGATAGACATACTATTGAGCCTGTACACAGAGTGGGATACAGGCTGATAGACTTACTATTGAGCATGTACACAGAGTGGGATACAGGCTGATAGACTTACTATTGAGCCTGTACACAGAGTGGGTACACGCTGATAGACTTTCTATTGAGCCTGTACACAGAGTGGAATACAGGCTGATAGACGTACTATTGAGCATGTACACAGAGTGAGATAAAGGCTGATATACTTACTATTGAGCCTATACACAGAGTGGGATACAGACTGATAGACTTTCTATTGAGCCTGTACACAGAGTGGGATACAGGCTGATAGACTTACTATTGAGCCTGTACACAGAGTGGGATACAGGCTGATAGACTTTCTATTGAGCCTGTACACAGAGTGGGATACAGGCTAATAGACTTACTATTGAGCCTGTACACAGAGTGGTATACAGGCTGATAGACTTACTATTGAGCCTGTACACAGAGTGGGATACAGGCTGATAGACTTACTATTGAGCCTGTACACAGAGTGGGATACAGACTGATAGACTTACTATTGAGCCTGTACACAGAGTGGGATACAGGCTGATAGACTTACTATTGAGCCTGTACACAGAGTGGGATACAGGCTGATATACGTACTATTTAGCCTGTACACAGAGTGGGATACAGGCTGATAGACTTACCATTGAGCCTGTACACAGAGTGGGATACAGGCCGATAGGCGTTCTATTGAGCCTGAACACAGAGTGGGATACAGGCTGATAGACTTTCTATTGATACTGTACACAGAGTGGGATACAGGCTGATAGACTTTCTATTGAGCCTGTACACAGAGTGGGATACAGATTGATAGACTTACTATTGAGCCTGTACAGAGAGTGGGATACAGACTGATAGACTTACTATTGAGCCTGTACACAGAGTGGGATACAGGCTGATAGACTTACTATAGAGCCTGTACACAGAGTGGGATACAGGCTGATAGACTTACTATTGAGTCTGTACACAGAGTGGGATACAGGCTGATAGACGTATTATTGAGCCTGTACACAGAGTGGGATACAGACTGATAGACTTACTATTCAGTCTGTACACAGAGTGGGATACAGGCTGATAGACTTACTATTGAGTCTGTACACCGAGTGGGATACAGACTGATAGACTTACTATTGAGCCTGTACACAGAGTGGGATACAGGCTGATAGACTTACTATTGAGCCTGTACACAGAGTGGGATACAGACTGATAGACTTTCTATTGAGCCTGTACACAGAGTGGGATACAGGCTGATAGACTTACTATTGAGCCTGTACACAGAGTGGGATACAGGCTGATAGACTTTCTATTGAGCCTGTACACAGAGTGGGATACAGGCTAATAGACTTACTATTGAGCCTGTACACAGAGTGGTATACAGGCTGATAGACTTACTATTGAGCCTGTACACAGAGTGGGATACAGGCTGATAGACTTACTATTGAGCCTGTACACAGAGTGGGATACAGACTGATAGACTTACTATTGAGCCTGTACACAGAGTGTGATACAGACTGATAGACATACTGTTGAGCCTGTACACAGAGTGTGATACAGACTGATAGACTTACTATTGAGCCTGTACACAGAGTGGGATACAAGCTGATAGACTTACTATTGAGCCTGTACACAGAGTGGGATACAGGCTGATAGACTTACTATTGAGCCTGTACACAGAGTGGAATACAGGCTGATAGACTTACTATTGAGCCTGTACACAGAGTGTGATACAGACTGATAGACTTACTATTGAGCCAGTACACAGAGTGGGACACAGGCTGATAGACTTACTATTGAGCATGTACACAGAGTGGGATACAGGCTGATATACGTACTATTGAGCCTGTACACAGAGTGGGATACAGGCTGATAGGCGTTCTATTGAGCCTGAACACAGAGTGGGATACAGGCTGATAGACTTTCTATTGATACTGTACACAGAGTGGGATACAGGCTGATAGACTTTCTATTGAGCCTGTACACAGAGTGGGATACAGATTGATAGACTTACTATTGAGCCTGTACACAGAGTGGGATACAGACTGATAGACTTACTATTGAGCCTGTACACAGAGTGGGATACAGGCTGATAGACTTACTATAGAGCCTGTACACAGAGTGGGATACAGGCTGATAGACTTACTATTGAGTCTGTACACAGAGTGGGATATAGGCTGATAGACGTATTATTGAGCCTGTACACAGAGTGGGATACAGACTGATAGACTTACTATTCAGTCTGTACACAGAGTGGGATACAGGCTGATAGACTTACTATTGAGTCTGTACACAGAGTGGGATACAGACTGATAGACTTACTATTGAGCCTGTACACAGAGTGGGATACAGGCTGATAGACTTACTATTGAGCCTGTACACAGAGTGGGATACAGGCTGATAGACTTACTATTGAGCCTGTACACAGAGTGGGATACAGGCTGATAGACTTACTATTGAGCCTGTACACAGAGTGGGATACAGGCTGATATACGTACTATTGAGCCTGTACACAGAGTGGGATACAGGCTGATAGACTTACTATTGAGTCTGTACACAGAGTGGGATACAGACTGATAGACTTTCTATTGAGTCTGTACACAGAGTGGGATACAGGCTGATAGACTTACTATTGAGTCTGTACACAGAGTGGGATACAGATTGATAGACTTACTATTGAGCCTGTACACAAAGTGTGATACAGGCTGATAGGCTTTCTATTGAGCCTGTACACAGAGTTGGATACAGACTGATAGACTTACTATTGAGCCTCTACACAGAGTGGGATACAGGCTCATAGACTTACTAATGAGCCTGTACACAGAGCGGGATACAGGCTGATAGACTTACTATTGACCCTGTACACAGAGTGGGATACAGACTGATAGACTTACTATTGAGCCTGTACAGAGAGTGGGATACAGACTGATAGACTTACTATTGAGCCTGAACACAGAGTGGGTTACAGACTGATAGACTTTCTATTAAGCCTGTACACAGAGTGGGATACAGACTGATAGACTTTCTATTGAGCCTGTACACAGAGTGGTATACAGGCTGATAGACTTACTATTGAGCCTGTACACAGAGTGGGATACAGACTGATAGACTTTCTATTGAGCCTGTACACAGAGTGGGATACAGAATGATAGACTTACTATTGAGCCTGTACACAGAGTGGGATACAGGCTGAAAGACTTACTATTGAGCCTGTACACAGAGTGGGATACAGGCTGATATACGTACTATTGAGCCTGTACACAGAGTGGGGTACAGGCTGATAGACTTTCTATTGAGCCTGTACACAGAGTGGGATACAGGCTGATAGACTTACTATTGAGTCTGTACACAGAGTGGGATACAGGCTGATAGACTTACTATTGAGCCTGTACACAGAGTGGGATACAGGCTGATAGACTTACTATTGAGCCTCTACACATAGTGGGATACAGACTGATAGACTTACTATTGAGCCTGTACACAGAGTGGGATACAGGCTGATAGACTTACTATTGAGCCTGTACACAGAGAGGGATACAGACTGATAGACTTTCTGTTGAGCCTGTACACAGACTGGTATACAGGCTGATAGACTTACTATTGAGCCTGTACACAGAGTGGGATACAGGCTGATAGACTTACTATTGAGCCTGTACACAGAGTGGGATACAGGCTGATAGACTTACTATTGAGCCTGTACACAGAGTAGGATACAGGCTGATAGACTTACTATTGAGCCTGTACACAGAGTGGGATACAGGCTGATAGACTTACTATTGAGCCTGTACACAGAGTGGAATACAGGCTGATAGACATACTATTGAGCCTGTACACAGAATGGGATACAGGCTGATAGACTTACTATTGAGCCTGTACACAGAGTGGGTACAAGCTGATAGACTTTCTATTGAGCCTGTACACAGAGTGGGATACAGGCTGATAGACGTACTATTGAGCCTGTACACAGAGTGGGATACAGGCTGATAGATGTACTATTGAGCCTGTACACAGAGTGGGATACAGGCTGATAGACTTACTATTGAGCCTGTACATAGACTGGGATACAGGCTGATAGACTTACTATTGAGCCTGTACACAGAGTGGGATACAGACTGATAGACTTTCTATTGAGCCTGTACACAGAGTGGGATACAGGCTGATAGACTTACTATTGAGCCTGTACACAGAGTGGGATACAGGCTGATAGACTTACTATTGAGCCTGTACACAGAGTGGGATACAGACTGATAGACTTACTATTGAGCCCTTACACAGAGTGGGATACAGACTGATAGACTTTCTGTTGAGCCTGTACACAGAGTGGTATACAGGCTGATAGACTTACTATTGAGCCTGTACACACAGTGGGATACAGGCTGATAGACTTACTATTGAGCCTGTACACAGAGTGGGATACAGGCTGATAGACTTACTATTGAGCCTGTACACAGAGTGGGATACAGGCTGATAGACTTACTATTGAGCCTGTACACAGAGTGGGATACAGGCTGATAGACTTACTATTGAGCCTGTACACAGAGTGGAATACAGGCTGATAGACATACTATTGAGCCTGTACACAGAGTGGGATACAGGCTGATAGACTTACTATTGAGCCTGTACACAGAGTGGGTACAAGCTGATAGACTTTCTATTGAGCCTGTACACAGAGTGGGATACAGGCTGATAGACGTACTATTGAGCCTGTACACAGAGTGGGATACAGGCTGATAGATGTACTATTGAGCCTGTACACAGAGTGGGATACAGGCTGATAAACTTACTATTGAGCCTGTACACAGAGTGGGATACAGACTGATAGACTTACTATTGAGCCTGTACACAGAGTGGGATACAGACTGATAGACTTTCTATTGAGCCTGTACACAGAGTGGGATACAGGCTGATAGACTTACTATTGAGCCTGTACACAGAGTGGGTTACAGACTGATAGACTTACTATTGTGCCTGTACACAGAGTGGGATACAGACTGATAGACTTTCTATTAACCATGTACACAGAGTGCGATACAGGCTGATAGACTTACCATTGAGCCTGTACACAGAGTGGGATACAGGCTGATAGACTTACTATTGAGCCTGTACACAGAGTGGTATACAGGCTGATAGACTTACTATTGAGCCTGTACACAGAGTGGGATACAGACTGATAGAATTACTATTGAGCCTGTACACAGAGTGGGATACAGACTGATAGACTTTCTATTGAGCCTGTACACAGAGTGGGATAGAGGCTGATAGGCTTACTATTGAGCCTGTACACAGAGTGGGATACAGACTGATAGACTTTCTATTAAGCCTGTACACAGAGTGCGATACAGGCTGATAGACTTACTATTGAGCCTGTACACAGAGTGGGATACAGACTGATAGACTTTCTATTGAGCCTGTACACAGAGTGGTATACAGGCTGATAGACTTACTATTGAGCCTGTACACAGAGTGGGATACAGGCTGATAGACGTACTATTGAGCCTGTACACAGAGTGGGATACAGGCTGATAGACTTTCTATTGAGCCTCTACACAGAGTGGGATACAGGCTACTAGACTTACTATTGAGTCTGTACACAGAGTGGGATACAGGCTGATAGACTTACTATTGAGCCTGTACACAGAGTGGGATACAGGCTGATAGACTTACTATTGAGCCTGTACACAGAGTGAGATACAGGCTGATAGACTTACTATTGAGCCTGTACACAGAGTGGGATACAGACTGATAGACTTTCTATTGAGTCTGTACACAGAGTGGGATACAGGCTGATAGACTTACTATTGAGTCTGTACACAGAGTGGGATACAGGCTGATAGACTTTCTATTGAGTCTGTTTACAGAGTGGGATACAGGCTGACAGACTTACTATTGAGCCTGTACACAGAGTGGGATACAGGCTGACAGACTTACTATTGAGCCTGTACACAGAGTGGGATACAGGCTGATAGACTTACTATTGAGCCTGTACACAGAGTGGGATACAGGCTGATAAACTTACTTTTGAGTCTGTACACAGAGTGGGATACAGGCTGATAGACTTTCTATTGAGTCTGTATACAGAGTGGGATACAGGCTGACAGACTTACTATTAAGCCTGTACACAGAGTGGGATACAGACTGGTAGACTTACTATTGAGCCTGTACACAGAGTGTGATACAGACTGATAGACTTACTATTGAGCCTGTACACAGACTGGGATACAGACTGATAGACTTACTATTGAGCCTGTACACAGAGTGCGAAACAAGCTGATAGACTTACTATTGAGCCTGTACACAGAGTGTGATACAGACTGATAGACTTACTATTGAGCCTGTACACAGAGTGTGATACAGACTGATAGACTTTCTATTGAGCCTGTACACAGAGTGGGATACAGACTGATAGACTTACTATTGAGCCTGTACACAGAGTGGGATACAGACTGATATACTTACTATTGAGCCTGTACACAGAGTGGGATGCAAGCTGATAGACTTAATATTGAGCCTGTACACAGAGTGGGATACAGGCTGATAGACTTACTATAGAGCCTGTGCACAGAGTGGGATACAGGCTGATAGACTTACTATTGAGCCTATACACAGAGTGGGATACAGGCTGATAGACTTACTATTGAGCCTATACACATAGTTGGATACAGGCTGATAGACTTACTATTGAGTCTGTACACAGAGTGTGATACAGGCTGATAGACTTACTATTGAGCCTGTACACAGAGTGGGATACAAGCTGATAGACTTACTATTGAGCCTGTACACAGAGTGGGATACAGGCTGATAGACTTACTATTGAGCCTGTACACAGAGTGGGATACAGACTGATAGACTTACTATTGAGCCTGTACACAGAGTGGGATACAGACTGATAGACTTACTATTGAGCCTGTACACAGAATGGGATGCAAGCTGATAGACTTACTATTGACCCTGTGGGATAAAGGCTGATAGACTTACTATTGAGCCTGTACACAGAGTGGGATACAGGCTGATAGAATTTTTATTGAGCCTGTACACAGAGTGGGATACAGGCTGATAGACTTACTATTGAGCCTGCACACAGAGTGAGATACAGGCTGATAGACTTACTATTGAGCCTGTACACAGAGTGGGATACAGGCTGATAGACTTACTATTGAGCCTGTGCACAGAGTGGGATACAGGCTGATAGACTTACTATTGAGCCTGTAGACAGAGTGGGATACAGGCTGATAGACTTTCTATTGAGCCTGTACACAGAGTGGGATACAGGCTGATAGACTTACTATTGAGCCTGTACACAGAGTGAGATACAGGCTGATAGACTTACTATTGAGCCTGTACACAGAGAGGGATACAGACTGATAGACTTTCTATTGAGTCTGTACACAGAGTGGGATACAGGCTGATAGACTTACTATTGAGTCTGTACACAGAGTGGGATACAGGCTGATAGACTTTCTATTGAGTCTGTTTACAGAGTGGGATACAGGCTGACAGACTTACTATTGAGCCTGTACACAGAGTGGGATACAGACTGATAGACTTTCTATTGAGTCTGTACACCGAGTGGGATACAGGCTGATAGACTTACTATTGAGTCTGTGCACAGAGTGGGATACAGGCTGATAGACGTACTATTGAGCCTGTACACAGAGTGGGATACAGATTGACAGACTTACTATTGAGCCTGTACACAGAGTGGGATACAGACGGATAGACTTTCTATTGAGCCTGTACACAGAGTGGGATACAGACTGATAGACTTACTATTGAGCCTGTACACAGAGAGGTATACAGACTGATAGACTTACTATTGAGCCTGTACACAGAGTTGGATACAGACTGATAGACTTACTATTGAGCCTGTACACAGAGTGGGATACAGGCTGATAGACTTACTATTGAGCCTGTACACAGAGTGGGATACAGGCTGATAGACTTACTATTGAGCCTGTACATAGAGTGGGATACAGGCTGATAGACTTACTATTGAGCCTGTACACAGAGTGGGATACAGACTGATAGACTTTCTATTGAGCCTGTACACAGAGTGGGATACAGGCTGATAGACTTACTATTGAGCCTGTACACAGAGTGGGATACAGGCTGATAGACTTACTATTGAGCCTGTACACAGAGTGGGATACAGACTGATAGACTTACTATTGAGCCCTTACACAGAGTGGGATACAGACTGATAGACTTTCTGTTGAGCCTGTACACAGACTGGTATACAGGCTGATAGACTTACTATTGAGCCTGTACACAGAGTGGGATACAGGCTGATAGACTTACTATAGAGCCTGTACACAGAGTGGGATACAGGCTGATAGACTTACTATTGAGCCTGTACACAGAGTAGGATACAGGCTGATAGACTTACTATTGAGCCTGTACACAGAGTGGGATACAGGCTGATAGACTTACTATTGAGCCTGTACACAGAGTGGAATACAGGCTGATAGACATACTATTGAGCCTGTACACAGAATGGGATACAGGCTGATAGACTTACTATTGAGCCTGTACACAGAGTGGGTACAAGCTGATAGACTTTCTATTGAGCCTGTACACAGAGTGGGATACAGGCTGATAGACGTACTATTGAGCCTGTACACAGAGTGGGATACAGGCTGATAGATGTACTATTGAGCCTGTACACAGAGTGGGATACAGGCTGATAGACTTACTATTGAGCCTGTACATAGACTGGGATACAGGCTGATAGACTTACTATTGAGCCTGTACACAGAGTGGGATACAGACTGATAGACTTTCTATTGAGCCTGTACACAGAGTGGGATACAGGCTGATAGACTTACTATTGAGCCTGTAAACAGAGTGGGATACAGGCTGATAGACTTACTATTGAGCCTGTACACAGAGTGGGATACAGACTGATAGACTTACTATTGAGCCCTTACACAGAGTGGGATACAGACTGATAGACTTTCTGTTGAGCCTGTACACAGAGTGGTATACAGGCTGATAGACTTACTATTGAGCCTGTACACAGAGTGGGATACAGGCTGATAGACTTACTATTGAGCCTGTACACAGAGTGGGATACAGGCTGATAGACTTACTATTGAGCCTGTACACAGAGTGGGATACAGGCTGATAGACTTACTATTGAGCCTGTACACAGAGTGGGATACAGGCTGATAGACTTACTATTGAGCCTGTACACAGAGTGGAATACAGGCTGATAGACATACTATTGAGCCTGTACACAGAGTGGGATACAGGCTGATAGACTTACTATTGAGCCTGTACACAGAGTGGGTACAAGCTGATAGACTTTCTATTGAGCCTGTACACAGAGTGGGATACAGGCTGATAGACGTACTATTGAGCCTGTACACAGAGTGGGATACAGGCTGATAGATGTACTATTGAGCCTGTACACAGAGTGGGATACAGGCTGATAGACTTACTATTGAGCCTGTACACAGAGTGGGATACAGACTGATAGACTTACTATTGAGCCTGTACACAGAGTGGGATACAGACTGATAGACTTTCTATTGAGCCTGTACACAGAGTGGGATACAGGCTGATAGACTTACTATTGAGCCTGTACACAGAGTGGGTTACAGACTGATAGACTTACTATTGTGCCTGTACACAGAGTGGGATACAGACTGATAGACTTTCTATTAACCATGTACACAGAGTGCGATACAGGCTGATAGACTTACCATTGAGCCTGTACACAGAGTGGGATACAGGCTGATAGACTTACTATTGAGCCTGTACACAGAGTGGTATACAGGCTGATAGACTTACTATTGAGCCTGTACACAGAGTGGGATACAGACTGATAGAATTACTATTGAGCCTGTACACAGAGTGGGATACAGACTGATAGACTTTCTATTGAGCCTGTACACAGAGTGGGATAGAGGCTGATAGACTTACTATTGAGCCTGTACACAGAGTGGGATACAGACTGATAGACTTTCTATTAAGCCTGTACACAGAGTGCGATACAGGCTGATAGACTTACTATTGAGCCTGTACACAGAGTGGGATACAGACTGATAGACTTTCTATTGAGCCTGTACACAGAGTGGTATACAGGCTGATAGACTTACTATTGAGCCTGTACACAGAGTGGGATACAGGCTGATAGACGTACTATTGAGCCTGTACACAGAGTGGGATACAGGCTGATAGACTTTCTATTGAGCCTCTACACAGAGTGGGATACAGGCTACTAGACTTACTATTGAGTCTGTACACAGAGTGGGATACAGGCTGATAGACTTACTATTGAGCCTGTACACAGAGTGGGATACAGGCTGATAGACTTACTATTGAGCCTGTACACAGAGTGGGATACAGGCTGATAGACTTACTATTGAGCCTGTACACAGAGTGGGATACAGGCTGATAGACTTTCTATTGAGCCTGTACATAGAGTGGGATACAGACTCATAGACTTTCTATTGAGTCTGTACACAGAGTGGGATACAGGCTGATAGACGTACTATTGAGTCTGTGCACAGAGTGGGATACAGGCTGATAGACGTACTATTGAGCCTGTACACAGAGTGGGATACAGATTGATAGACTTACTATTGAGCCTGTACACAGAGTGGGACACAGATTGATAGACTTACTATTGAGCCTGTACACAGAGTGGTAAACAGACTGATAGACTTACTATTGAGCCTGTACACAGAGTGGGATACAGACGGATAGACTTACTATTGAGCCTGTACACAGAGTGGGATACAGACTGATAGACATACTGTTGAGCCTGTACAAAGAGTGTGATACAGACTGATAGACTTACTATTGAGCCTGTACACAGAGTGGGATACAAGCTGATAGACTTACTATTGAGCCAGTACACAGAGTGGGATACAGACTGATATACTTACCATTGAGCCTGTACACAGAGTGGAATACAAGCTGATAGACTTACTATTGAGCCTGTACACAGAGTGGGATAAGGACTGATAGACTTACTATTGAGCCTGTACACAGAGTGGGATACAGGCTGATAGAGTTACTATTGAGCCTGTACACAGAGTGGGATATAGGCTGATAGACTTACTATTGAGCCTGTACACAGAGTGGGATACAGGCTGATATACTTACTATTGAGCCTGTACACAGAGTGGAATACAGGCTGATGGACGTACTATTGAGCCTGTACACAGAGTGGGGTACAGGCTGATAGACTTACTATTGAGCCTGTACACAGAGTGGGATACAGGCTGATAGACGTATAATTGAGCCTGTACACAGAGTGGGATACAGGCTGATAGACTTACTATTGAGCCTGTACACAGAGTGTGATACAGACTGATAGACTTACTATTGAGCCTGTACACAGAGTGGGATACAGGCTGATAGAATTACTATTGAGCCTGTACAAAGAGTGGGATACAGGCTGATAGACATACTATTGAGCCTGTACACAGAATGGGATACAGACTGATAGACTTACTATTGAGCCTGTACACAGAGAGGGATACAGGCTGATAGACTTACTATTGAGCCTGTACACAGAGTGGGATACAGGCTGATAGACTTACTATTGACCCTGTGGGATAAAGGCTGATAGACTTACTATTGAGCCTGTACACAGAGTGGGATACAGGCTGATAGAATTTTTATTGAGCCTGTACACAGAGTGGGATACAGGCTGATAGACTTACTATTGAGCCTGCACACAGAGTGAGATACAGGCTGATAGACTTACTATTGAGCCTGTACACAGAGTGGGATACAGGCTGATAGACTTACTATTGAGCCTGTGCACAGAGTGGGATACAGGCTGATAGACTTACTATTGAGCCTGTAGACAGAGTGGGATACAGGCTGATAGACTTTCTATTGAGCCTGTACACAGAGTGGGATACAGGCTGATAGACTTACTATTGAGCCTGTACACAGAGTGAGATACAGGCTGATAGACTTACTATTGAGCCTGTACACAGAGTGGGATACAGACTGATAGACTTTCTATTGAGTCTGTACACAGAGTGGGATACAGGCTGATAGACTTACTATTGAGTCTGTACACAGAGTGGGATACAGGCTGATAGACTTTCTATTGAGTCTGTTTACAGAGTGGGATACAGGCTGACAGACTTACTATTGAGCCTGTACACAGAGTGGGATACAGGCTGACAGACTTACTATTGAGCCTGTACACAGAGTGGGATACAGGCTGATAGACTTACTATTGAGCCTGTACACAGAGTGGGATACAGGCTGATAAACTTACTTTTGAGTCTGTACACAGAGTGGGATACAGGCTGATAGACTTTCTATTGAGTCTGTATACAGAGTGGGATACAGGCTGACAGACTTACTATTAAGCCTGTACACAGAGTGGGATACAGACTGGTAGACTTACTATTGAGCCTGTACACAGAGTGTGATACAGACTGATAGACTTACTATTGAGCCTGTACACAGACTGGGATACAGACTGATAGACTTACTATTGAGCCTGTACACAGAGTGCGAAACAAGCTGATAGACTTACTATTGAGCCTGTACACAGAGTGTGATACAGACTGATAGACTTACTATTGAGCCTGTACACAGAGTGTGATACAGACTGATAGACTTTCTATTGAGCCTGTACACAGAGTGGGATACAGACTGATAGACTTACTATTGAGCCTGTACACAGAGTGGGATACAGACTGATATACTTACTATTGAGCCTGTACACAGAGTGGGATGCAAGCTGATAGACTTAATATTGAGCCTGTACACAGAGTGGGATACAGGCTGATAGACTTACTATAGAGCCTGTGCACAGAGTGGGATACAGGCTGATAGACTTACTATTGAGCCTATACACAGAGTGGGATACAGGCTGATAGACTTACTATTGAGCCTATACACATAGTTGGATACAGGCTGATAGACTTACTATTGAGTCTGTACACAGAGTGTGATACAGGCTGATAGACTTACTATTGAGCCTGTACACAGAGTGGGATACAAGCTGATAGACTTACTATTGAGCCTGTACACAGAGTGGGATACAGGCTGATAGACTTACTATTGAGCCTGTACACAGAGTGGGATACAGACTGATAGACTTACTATTGAGCCTGTACACAGAGTGGGATACAGACTGATAGACTTACTATTGAGCCTGTACGCAGAATGGGATGCAAGCTGATAGACTTACTATTGACCCTGTGGGATAAAGGCTGATAGACTTACTATTGAGCCTGTACACAGAGTGGGATACAGGCTGATAGAATTTTTATTGAGCCTGTACACAGAGTGGGATACAGGCTGATAGACTTACTATTGAGCCTGCACACAGAGTGAGATACAGGCTGATAGACTTACTATTGAGCCTGTACACAGAGTGGGATACAGGCTGATAGACTTACTATTGAGCCTGTGCACAGAGTGGGATACAGGCTGATAGACTTACTATTGAGCCTGTAGACAGAGTGGGATACAGGCTGATAGACTTTCTATTGAGCCTGTACACAGAGTGGGATACAGGCTGATAGACTTACTATTGAGCCTGTACACAGAGTGAGATACAGGCTGATAGACTTACTATTGAGCCTGTACACAGAGTGGGATACAGACTGATAGACTTTCTATTGAGTCTGTACACAGAGTGGGATACAGGCTGATAGACTTACTATTGAGTCTGTACACTGAGTGGGATACAGGCTGATAGACTTTCTATTGAGTCTGTTTACAGAGTGGGATACAGGCTGACAGACTTACTATTGAGCCTGTACACAGAGTGGGATACAGGCTGACAGACTTACTATTGAGCCTGTACACAGAGTGGGATACAGGCTGATAGACTTACTATTGAGCCTGTACACAGAGTGGGATACAGGCTGATAAACCTACTTTTGAGTCTGTACACAGAGTGGGATACAGGCTGATAGACTTTCTATTGAGTCTGTATACAGAGTGGGATACAGGCTGACAGACTTACTATTAAGCCTGTACACAGAGTGGGATACAGACTGGTAGACTTACTATTGAGCCTGTACACAGAGTGTGATACAGACTGATAGACTTACTATTGAGCCTGTACAGAGACTGGATACAGACTGATAGACTTACTATTGAGCCTGTACACAGAGTGCGAAACAAGCTGATAGACTTACTATTGAGCCTGTACACAGAGTGTGATACAGACTGATAGACTTACTATTGAGCCTGTACACAGAGTGTGATACAGACTGATAGACTTTCTATTGAGCCTGTACACAGAGTGGGATACAGACTGATAGACTTACTATTGAGCCTGTACACAGAGTGGGATACAGACTGATATACTTACTATTGAGCCTGTACACAGAGTGGGATGCAAGCTGATAGACTTAATATTGAGCCTGTACACAGAGTGGGATACAGGCTGATAGACTTACTATAGAGCCTGTGCACAGAGTGGGATACAGGCTGATAGACTTACTATTGAGCCTATACACAGAGTGGGATACAGGCTGATAGGCTTACTATTGAGCCTATACACATAGTTGGATACAGGCTGATAGACTTACTATTGAGTCTGTACACAGAGTGTGATACAGGCTGATAGACTTACTATTGAGCCTGTACACAGAGTGGGATACAAGCTGATAGACTTACTATTGAGCCTGTACACAGAGTGGGATACAGGCTGATAGACTTACTATTGAGCCTGTACACAGAGTGGGATACAGACTGATAGACTTACTATTGAGCCTGTACACAGAGTGGGATACAGACTGATAGACTTACTATTGAGCCTGTACACAGAATGGGATGCAAGCTGATAAGACTTACTATTGAGTCTGTACACAGAGTGGGATACAGGCTGATAGACTTACTATTGAGCCTGTACACAGAGTGGGATACAGGCTGATAGACGTACTATTGAGCCTGTACACAGAGTGGGACACAGGCTGATAGACTTACTATTGAGCCTGTACACAGAGTGGGATACAGGCTGATAGACTTACTATTGAGCCTGTACACAGAGTGGGATACAGGCTGATAGACTTACTATTGAGCCTGTACACAGAGTGGGATACAAGCTGATAGACTTACTATTGAGCCTGTACACAGAGTGGGACACAGGCTGATAGACTTACTATTGAGCCTGTACACAGAGTGGGATACAGGCTGATAGACTTACTATTGAGCCTATACACAGAGTGGGATACAGGCTGATAGACTTACTATTGAGCCTATACACATAGTGGGATACAGGCTGATAGACTTACTATTGAGTCTGTACACAGAGTGTGATACAGGCAGATAGACTTACTATTGAGCCTGTACACAGAGTGGGATACAAGCTGATAGACTTACTATTGAGCCTGTACACAGAGTGGGATACAGGCTGATAGACTTACTATTGAGCCTGTACACAGAGTGGGATACAGACGGATAGACTTACTATTGAGCCTGTACACAGAGTGGGATACAGACTGATAGACTTACTATTGAGCCTGTACACAGAATGGGATGCAAGCTGATAAGACTTACTATTGATTCTGTACACAGAGTGGGATACAGGCTGATAGACTTACTATTGAGCCTGTACACAGAGTGGGATACAGGCTGATAGACGTACTATTGAGCCTGTACACAGAGTGGGACACAGGCTGATAGACTTACAATTGAGCCTGTACACAGAGTGGGATACAGGCTGATAGACTTACTATTGAGCCTGTACACAGAGTGGGATACAGGCTGATAGACTTACTATTGAGCCTGTACACAGAGTGGGATACAGGCTGATAGACTTACTATTGAGTCTGTACACAGAGTGTGATACAGGCTGATAGACTTACTATTGAGTCTGTACACAGAGTGTGATACAGGCTGATAGACGTACTATTGAGCCTGTACACAGAGTGGGATACAGGCTGATAGACTTACTATTGAGCCTGTACACAGAGTGGGATACAGGCTGATAGACTTACTATTGAGCCTGTACACAGAGTGCGATACAGACTGATAGACTTACTATTGAGCCTGTACACAGAGTGGGATACAGGCTGATAGACTTACTATTGAGCCTGTACACAGAGTGGGATACAGACTGATAGACTTACTATTGAGCCTGTACACAGAGTGGGATACAGGCTGATAGACTTACTATTGAGCCTGTACACAGAGTGGGATGCAGACTGATAGACTTACTATTGAGCCTATACACAGAGTGTGATAGAGGCTGATAGACTTACTATTGAGCCTGTACACAGAGTGGGATACAGACTGATAGACTTACTATTGAGCCTATACACAGAGTGGGATACAGACTGATAGACTTACTATTGAGCCTGTACACAGAGTGGGATACAGGCTGATAGACTTACTATTGAGCCTGTACACAGAGTGGGATACACGCTGATAGACTTTCTATTGAGCCTGTACACAGAGTGGGATACAGGCTGATAGACTTTCTATTGAGCCTGTACACAGAGTGGGATACATGCTGATAGACTTACTATTGAGCCTGTGCACAGAGTGGGATACAGACTGATAGACTTACTATTGAGCCTGTACACAGAGTGGGATACAGGCTGATAGACTTACTATTGAGCCTGTACACAGAGTGGGATACAGGCTGATAGACTTACTATTGAGCCTGTACACAGAGTGGGATATAGGCTGATAGACTTACTATTGAGCCTGTGCACAGAGTGGGATACAGACTGATAGACTTACTATTGAGCCTGTACACAGAGTGGGATACAGACTGATAGACTTACTATTGAGCCTGTACACAGAGTGGGATACAGGCTGATAGACTTACTATTGAGCCTGTGCACAGAGTGGGATACAGACTGATAGACTTACTATTGAGCCTGTACACAGAGTGGGATACAGACTGATAGACTTACTATTGAGCCTGTACACAGAGTGGGATACAGGCTGATAGACTTACTATTGAGCCTGTACACAGAGTGGGATACAGGCTGATAGACTTACTATTGAGCCTGTACACAGAGTGGGATACAGACTGATAGACTTTCTATTGAGCCTGTACACAGAGTGGTATACAGGCTGATAGACTTACTATTGAGCCTGTACACAGAGTGGGATACAGGCTGATAGACGTACTATTGAGCCTGTACACAGAGTGGGATACAGGCTGATAGACTTTCTATTGAGCCTCTACACAGAGTGGGATACAGGCTAATAGACTTACTATTGAGTCTGTACACAGAGTGGGATACAGGCTGATAGACTTTCTATTGAGCCTGTACATAGAGTGGGATACAGACTCATAGACTTTCTATTGAGTCTGTACAAAGAGTGGGATACAGGCTGATAGACGTACTATTGAGTCTGTGCACAGAGTGGGATACAGGCTGATAGACGTACTATTGAGCCTGTACACAGAGTGGGATACAGATTGATAGACTTACTATTGAGCCTGTACACAGAGTGGGACACAGATTGATAGACTTACTATTGAGCCTGTACACAGAGTGGTAAACAGACTGATAGACTTACTATTGAGCCTGTACACAGAGTGGGATACAGACGGATAGACTTACTATTGAGCCTGTACACAGAGTGGGATACAGACTGATAGACATACTGTTGAGCCTGTACAAAGAGTGTGATACAGACTGATAGACTTACTATTGAGCCTGTACACAGAGTGGGATACAAGCTGATAGACTTACTATTGAGCCAGTACACAGAGTGGGATACAGACTGATAGACTTACCATTGAGCCTGTACACAGAGTGGAATACAAGCTGATAGACTTACTATTGAGTTTGTACACAGAGTGGGATACAGGCTGATAGACTTACTATTGAGCCTGTACACAGAGTGGGATACAGGCTGATAGACGTACTATTGAGCCTGTACACAGAGTGGGATACAGGCTGATAGACTTACTATTGAGCCTGTACACAGAGTGGGATACAGGCTGATAGACTTACTATTGAGCCTGTACACAGAGTGGGATACAGACTGATAGACTTACTGTTGAGCCTGTACACAGAGTGGGATACAGGCTGATAGACTTACTATTGAGCCTGTACACAGAGTGGGATACAGGCTGATAGACTTACTATTGAGCCTGTACACAGAGTGGGATACAGGCTGATAGAGTTACTATTGAGCCTGTACACAGAGTGGGATATAGGCTGATAGACTTACTATTGAGCCTGTACACAGAGTGGGATACAGGCTGATATACTTACTATTGAGCCTGTACACAGAGTGGAATACAGGCTGATGGACGTACTATTGAGCCTGTACACAGAGTGGGATACAGACTGATAGACTTTCTATTGAGCCTGTACACAGAGTGGTATACAGGCTGATAGACTTACTATTGAGCCTGTACACAGAGTGGGATACAGGCTGATAGACGTACTATTGAGCCTGTACACAGAGTGGGATACAGGCTGATAGACTTTCTATTGAGCCTGTACATAGAGTGGGATACAGACTCATAGACTTTCTATTGAGTCTGTACACAGAGTGGGATACAGGCTGATAGACGTACTATTGAGTCTGTGCACAGAGTGGGATACAGGCTGATAGACGTACTATTGAGCCTGTACACAGAGTGGGATACAGATTGATAGACTTACTATTGAGCCTGTACACAGAGTGGGACACAGATTGATAGACTTACTATTGAGCCTGTACACAGAGTGGTAAACAGACTGATAGACTTACTATTGAGCCTGTACACAGAGTGGGATACAGACGGATAGACTTACTATTGAGCCTGTACACAGAGTGGGATACAGACTGATAGACATACTGTTGAGCCTGTACAAAGAGTGTGATACAGACTGATAGACTTACTATTGAGCCTGTACACAGAGTGGGATACAAGCTGATAGACTTACTATTGAGCCAGTACACAGAGTGGGATACAGACTGATAGACTTACCATTGAGCCTGTACACAGAGTGGAATACAAGCTGATAGACTTACTATTGAGTTTGTACACAGAGTGGGATACAGGCTGATAGACTTACTATTGAGCCTGTACACAGAGTGGGATACAGGCTGATAGACGTACTATTGAGCCTGTACACAGAGTGGGATACAGGCTGATAGACTTACTATTGAGCCTGTACACAGAGTGGGATACAGGCTTATAGACTTACTATTGAGCCTGTACACAGAGTGGGATACAGACTGATAGACTTACTGTTGAGCCTGTAAACAGAGTGGGATACAGGCTGATAGACTTACTATTGAGCCTGTACACAGAGTGGGATACAGGCTGATAGACTTACTATTG
The DNA here is from genome assembly GCF_046119375.1 of Phyllobates terribilis. Lineage (NCBI taxonomy): Eukaryota > Metazoa > Chordata > Amphibia > Anura > Dendrobatidae > Phyllobates > Phyllobates terribilis. The sequence goes on from NW_027362773.1 coordinate 26,916,195, forward strand.
AGCCTGTACACAGAGTGGGATACAGGCTGATAGAGTTACTATTGAGCCTGTACACAGAGTGGGATATAGGCTGATAGACTTACTATTGAGCCTGTACACAGAGTGGGATACAGGCTGATATACTTACTATTGAGCCTGTACACAGAGTGGAATACAGGCTGATGGACGTACTATTGAGCCTGTACACAGAGTGGGGTACAGGCTGATAGACTTACTATTGAGCCTCTACACAGAGTGGGATACAGGCTGATAGACGTATAATTGAGCCTGTACACAGAGTGGGATACAGGCTGATAGACTTACTATTGAGCCTGTACACAGAGTGTGATACAGACTGATAGACTTACTATTGAGCCTGTACACAGAGAGGGATACAGGCTGATAGACTTACTATTGAGCCTGTACACAGAGTGGGATACAGGCTGATAGACTTACTATTGAGCCTGTACACAGAGTGGGATACAGGCTGATAGACTTACTATTGAGCCTGTACACAGAGTGGGATACAGGCTGATAGACTTACTATTGAGCCTGTACACAGAGTGGGATACAGGCTGATAGACTTACTATTGAGTCTGTACACAGAGTGGGATACAGATTGATAGACTTACTATTGAGCCTGTACACAAAGTGTGATACAGGCTGATAGGCTTTCTATTGAGCCTGTACACAGAGTTGGATACAGACTGATAGACTTACTATTGAGCCTCTACACAGAGTGGGATACAGGCTCATAGACTTACTAATGAGCCTGTACACAGAGCGGGATACAGGCTGATAGACTTACTATTGACCCTGTACACAGAGTGGGATACAGACTGATAGACTTACTATTGAGCCTGTACAGAGAGTGGGATACAGACTGATAGACTTTCTATTGAGCCTGTACACAGAGTGGGATACAGGCTGATAGACTTTCTATTGAGCCTGTACACAGAGTGGGATACAGACTGATAGACTTACTATTGAGCCTGTACACAGAGTGGGATACAGGCTGATAGACTTACTATTGAGCCTGTACACAGAGTGGGATACAGGCTGATATACGTACTATTGAGCCTGTACACAGAGTGGGGTACAGGCTGATAGACTTTCTATTGAGCCTGTACACAGAGTGGGATACAGGCTGATAGACTTACTATTGAGCCTGAACACAGAGTGGGTTACAGACTGATAGACTTTCTATTAAGCCTGTACACAGAGTGGGATACAGACTGATAGACTTTCTATTGAGCCTGTACACAGAGTGGTATACAGGCTGATAGACTTACTATTGAGCCTGTACACAGAGTGGGATACAGACTGATAGACTTTCTATTGAGCCTGTACACAGAGTGGGATACAGACTGATAGACTTACTATTGAGCCTGTACACAGAGTGGGATACAGGCTGATAGACTTACTATTGAGCCTGTACACAGAGTGGGATACAGGCTGATATACGTACTATTGAGCCTGTACACAGAGTGGGGTACAGGCTGATAGACTTTCTATTGAGCCTGTACACAGAGTGGGATACAGGCTGATAGACTTACTATTGAGTCTGTACACAGAGTGGGATACAGGCTGATAGACTTACTATTGAGCCTGTACACAGAGTGGGATACAGGATGATAGACTTACTATTGAGCCTCTACACATAGTGGGATACAGACTGATAGACTTACTATTGAGCCTGTACACAGAGTGGGATACAGGCTGATAGACTTACTATTGAGCCTGTACACAGAGTGGGATACAGGCTGATAGACTTTCTATTGAGCCTGTACACAGAGTGGGATACAGGCTGATAGACTTACTATTGAGCCTGTACACAGAGTGGGATACAGACTGATAGACTTTCTATTGAGCATGTACATAGAGTGGGATACAGACTGATAGACTTTCTATTGAGTCTGTACACCGAGTGGGATACAGGCTGATAGACTTACTATTGAGTCTGTGCACAGAGTGGGATACAGGCTGATAGACGTACTATTGAGCCTGTACACAGGGTGGGATACAGATTGACAGACTTACTATTGAGCCTGTACACAGAGTGGGATACAGACTGATAGACTTACTATTGAGCCTGTACACAGAGTGGTATACAGACTGATAGACTTACTATTGAGCCTGAACAAAGAGTGGGATACAGACGGATAGACTTACTATTGAGCCTGTACACAGAGTTGGATACAGACTGATAGACTTACTATTGAGCCTCTACACAGAGTGGGATACAGGCTGACAGACTTACTATTGAGCCTGTACACAGAGTGGGATACAGGCTGATAGACTTACTATTGAGCCTGTACACAGAGTGGGATACAGACTGATAGACTTTCTATTGAGCCTGTACACAGAGTGGGATACAGACTGATAGACTTACTATTGAGCCTGTACACAGAGTGGGATACAGACTGATAGATTTACTATTGAGCCTGTACACAGAGTGGGATACAGGCTGATAGACTTACTATTGAGCCTGTACACAGAGTGGGATACAGGCTGATAGACTTACTATTGAGCCTGTACACAGAGTGGGATACAGGCTGATAGACTTACTATTGAGCCTGTACACAGAGTGGGATACAGACTGATAGACTTTCTATTGAGCCTGTACACAGAGTGGGATACAGGCTGATAGACTTACTATTGAGCCTGTACACAGAGTGGGATACAGGCTGATAGACTTACTATTGAGCCTGTACACAGAGTGGGATACAGACTGATAGACTTACTATTGAGCCTGTACACAGAGTGGGATACAGACTGATAGACTTTCTGCTGAGCCTGTACACAAAATGGTATACAGGCTGATAGACTTACTATTGAGCCTGTACACAGAGTGGGATACAGGCTGATAGACTTACTATTGAGCCTGTACACAGAGTTGGATACAGGCTGATAGACTTACTATTGAGCCTGTACACAGGGTGGGATACAGGCTGATAGACTTACTATTGAGCCTGTACACAGAGTGGAATACAGGCTGATAGACATACTATTGAGCCTGTACACAGAGTGGGATACAGGCTGATAGACTTACTATTGAGCATGTACACAGAGTGGGATACAGGCTGATAGACTTACTATTGAGCCTGTACACAGAGTGGGTACACGCTGATAGACTTTCTATTGAGCCTGTACACAGAGTGGAATACAGGCTGATAGACGTACTATTGAGCATGTACACAGAGTGAGATAAAGGCTGATATACTTACTATTGAGCCTATACACAGAGTGGGATACAGACTGATAGACTTTCTATTGAGCCTGTACACAGAGTGGGATACAGGCTGATAGACTTACTATTGAGCCTGTACACAGAGTGGGATACAGGCTGATAGACTTTCTATTGAGCCTGTACACAGAGTGGGATACAGGCTAATAGACTTACTATTGAGCCTGTACACAGAGTGGTATACAGGCTGATAGACTTACTATTGAGCCTGTACACAGAGTGGGATACAGGCTGATAGACTTACTATTGAGCCTGTACACAGAGTGGGATACAGACTGATAGACTTACTATTGAGCCTGTACACAGAGTGGGATACAGGCTGATAGACTTACTATTGAGCCTGTACACAGAGTGGGATACAGGCTGATATACGTACTATTGAGCCTGTACACAGAGTGGGATACAGGCTGATAGACTTACTATTGAGCCTGTACACAGAGTGGGATACAGGCTGATAGGCGTTCTATTGAGCCTGAACACAGAGTGGGATACAGGCTGATAGACTTTCTATTGATACTGTACACAGAGTGGGATACAGGCTGATAGACTTTCTATTGAGCCTGTACACAGAGTGGGATACAGATTGATAGACTTACTATTGAGCCTGTACAGAGAGTGGGATACAGACTGATAGACTTACTATTGAGCCTGTACACAGAGTGGGATACAGGCTGATAGACTTACTATAGAGCCTGTACACAGAGTGGGATACAGGCTGATAGACTTACTATTGAGTCTGTACACAGAGTGGGATACAGGCTGATAGACGTATTATTGAGCCTGTACACAGAGTGGGATACAGACTGATAGACTTACTATTCAGTCTGTACACAGAGTGGGATACAGGCTGATAGACTTACTATTGAGTCTGTACACCGAGTGGGATACAGACTGATAGACTTACTATTGAGCCTGTACACAGAGTGGGATACAGGCTGATAGACTTACTATTGAGCCTGTACACAGAGTGGGATACAGACTGATAGACTTTCTATTGAGCCTGTACACAGAGTGGGATACAGGCTGATAGACTTACTATTGAGCCTGTACACAGAGTGGGATACAGGCTGATAGACTATCTATTGAGCCTGTACACAGAGTGGGATACAGGCTAATAGACTTACTATTGAGCCTGTACACAGAGTGGTATACAGGCTGATAGACTTACTATTGAGCCTGTACACAGAGTGGGATACAGGCTGATAGACTTACTATTGAGCCTGTACACAGAGTGGGATACAGACTGATAGACTTACTATTGAGCCTGTACACAGAGTGGGATACAGGCTGATAGACTTACTATTGAGCCTGTACACAGAGTGGGATACAGGCTGATATACGTACTATTGAGCCTGTACACAGAGTGGGATACAGGCTGATAGACTTACTATTGAGCCTGTACACAGAGTGGGATACAGGCTGATAGGCGTTCTATTGAGCCTGAACACAGAGTGGGATACAGGCTGATAGACTTTCTATTGATACTGTACACAGAGTGGGATACAGGCTGATAGACTTTCTATTGAGCCTGTACACAGAGTGGGATACAGATTTATAGACTTACTATTGAGCCTGTACACAGAGTGGGATACAGACTGATAGACTTACTATTGAGCCTGTACACAGAGTGGGATACAGGCTGATAGACTTACTATAGAGCCTGTACACAGAGTGGGATACAGGCTGATAGACTTACTATTGAGTCTGTACACAGAGTGGGATACAGGCTGATAGACGTATTATTGAGCCTGTACACAGAGTGGGATACAGACTGATAGACTTACTATTCAGTCTGTACACAGAGTGGGATACAGGCTGATAGACTTACTATTGAGTCTGTACACAGAGTGGGATACAGACTGATAGACTTACTATTGAGCCTGTACACAGAGTGGGATACAGACTGATAGATTTACTATTGAGCCTGTACACAGAGTGGGATACAGGCTGATAGACTTACTATTGAGCCTGTACACAGAGTGGGATACAGGCTGATAGACTTACTATTGAGCCTGTACACAGAGTGGGATACAGGCTGATAGACTTACTATTGAGCCTGTACACAGAGTGGGATACAGACTGATAGACTTTCTATTGAGCCTGTACACAGAGTGGGATACAGGCTGATAGACTTACTATTGAGCCTGTACACAGAGTGGGATACAGGCTGATAGACTTACTATTGAGCCTGTACACAGAGTGGGATACAGACTGATAGACTTACTATTGAGCCTGTACACAGAGTGGGATACAGACTGATAGACTTTCTGCTGAGCCTGTACACAAAATGGTATACAGGCTGATAGACTTACTATTGAGCCTGTACACAGAGTGGGATACAGGCTGATAGACTTACTATTGAGCCTGTACACAGAGTTGGATACAGGCTGATAGACTTACTATTGAGCCTGTACACAGGGTGGGATACAGGCTGATAGACTTACTATTGAGCCTGTACACAGAGTGGAATACAGGCTGATAGACATACTATTGAGCCTGTACACAGAGTGGGATACAGGCTGATAGACTTACTATTGAGCATGTACACAGAGTGGGATACAGGCTGATAGACTTACTATTGAGCCTGTACACAGAGTGGGTACACGCTGATAGACTTTCTATTGAGTCTGTACACAGAGTGGAATACAGGCTGATAGACGTACTATTGAGCATGTACACAGAGTGAGATAAAGGCTGATATACTTACTATTGAGCCTATACACAGAGTGGGATACAGACTGATAGACTTTCTATTGAGCCTGTACACAGAGTGGGATACAGGCTGATAGACTTACTATTGAGCCTGTACACAGAGTGGGATACAGGCTGATAGACTTTCTATTGAGCCTGTACACAGAGTGGGATACAGGCTAATAGACTTACTATTGAGCCTGTACACAGAGTGGTATACAGGCTGATAGACTTACTATTGAGCCTGTACACAGAGTGGGATACAGGCTGATAGACTTACTATTGAGCCTGTACACAGAGTGGGATACAGACTGATAGACTTACTATTGAGCCTGTACACAGAGTGGGATACAGGCTGATAGACTTACTATTGAGCCTGTACACAGAGTGGGATACAGGCTGATATACGTACTATTGAGCCTGTACACAGAGTGGGATACAGGCTGATAGACTTACTATTGAGCCTGTACACAGAGTGGGATACAGGCTGATAGGCGTTCTATTGAGCCTGAACACAGAGTGGGATACAGGCTGATAGACTTTCTATTGATACTGTACACAGAGTGGGATACAGGCTGATAGACTTTCTATTGAGCCTGTACACAGAGTGGGATACAGATTGATAGACTTACTATTGAGCCTGTACAGAGAGTGGGATACAGACTGATAGACTTACTATTGAGCCTGTACACAGAGTGGGATACAGGCTGATAGACTTACTATAGAGCCTGTACACAGAGTGGGATACAGGCTGATAGACTTACTATTGAGTCTGTACACAGAGTGGGATACAGGCTGATAGACGTATTATTGAGCCTGTACACAGAGTGGGATACAGACTGATAGACTTACTATTCAGTCTGTACACAGAGTGGGATACAGGCTGATAGACTTACTATTGAGTCTGTACACCGAGTGGGATACAGACTGATAGACTTACTATTGAGCCTGTACACAGAGTGGGATACAGGCTGATAGACTTACTATTGAGCCTGTACACAGAGTGGGATACAGACTGATAGACTTTCTATTGAGCCTGTACACAGAGTGGGATACAGGCTGATAGACTTACTATTGAGCCTGTACACAGAGTGGGATACAGGCTGATAGACTTTCTATTGAGCCTGTACACAGAGTGGGATACAGGCTAATAGACTTACTATTGAGCCTGTACACAGAGTGGTATACAGGCTGATAGACTTACTATTGAGCCTGTACACAGAGTGGGATACAGGCTGATAGACTTACTATTGAGCCTGTACACAGAGTGGGATACAGACTGATAGACTTACTATTGAGCCTGTACACAGAGTGGGATACAGGCTGATAGACTTACTATTGAGCCTGTACACAGAGTGGGATACAGGCTGATATACGTACTATTGAGCCTGTACACAGAGTGGGATACAGGCTGATAGACTTACTATTGAGCCTGTACACACAGTGGGATACAGGCTGATAGGCGTTCTATTGAGCCTGAACACAGAGTGGGATACAGGCTGATAGACTTTCTATTGATACTGTACACAGAGTGGGATACAGGCTGATAGACTTTCTATTGAGCCTGTACACAGAGTGGGATACAGATTTATAGACTTACTATTGAGCCTGTACACAGAGTGGGATACAGACTGATAGACTTACTATTGAGCCTGTACACAGAGTGGGATACAGGCTGATAGACTTACTATAGAGCCTGTACACAGAGTGGGATACAGGCTGATAGACTTACTATTGAGTCTGTACACAGAGTGGGATACAGGCTGATAGACGTATTATTGAGCCTGTACACAGAGTGGGATACAGACTGATAGACTTACTATTCAGTCTGTACACAGAGTGGGATACAGGCTGATAGACTTACTATTGAGTCTGTACACAGAGTGGCATACAGACTGATAGACTTACTATTGAGCCTGTACACAGAGTGGGATACAGGCTGATAGACTTACTATTGAGCCTGTACACAGAGTGGGATACAGGCTGATAGACTTACTATTGAGCCTGTACACAGAGTGGGATACAGGCTGATATACGTACTATTGAGCCTGTACACAGAGTGGGATACAGGCTGATAGACTTACTATTGAGTCTGTACACAGAGTGGGATACAGACTGATAGACTTTCTATTGAGTCTGTACACAGAGTGGGATACAGGCTGATAGACTTACTATTGAGTCTGTACACAGAGTGGGATACAGATTGATAGACTTACTATTGAGCCTGTACACAAAGTGTGATATAGGCTGATAGGCTTTCTATTGAGCCTGTACACAGAGTTGGATACAGACTGATAGACTTACTAATGAGCCTCTACACAGAGTGGGATACAGGCTCATAGACTTACTAATGAGCCTGTACACAGAGCGGGATACAGGCTGATAGACTTACTATTGACCCTGTACACAGAGTGGGATACAGACTGATAGACTTACTATTGAGCCTGTACAGAGAGTGGGATACAGACTGATAGACTTACTATTGAGCCTGAACACAGAGTGGGTTACAGACTGATAGACTTTCTATTAAGCCTGTACACAGAGTGGGATACAGACTGATAGACTTTCTATTGAGCCTGTACACAGAGTGGTATACAGGCTGATAGACTTACTATTGAGCCTGTACACAGAGTGGGATACAGACTGATAGACTTTCTATTGAGCCTGTACACAGAGTGGGATACAGAATGATAGACTTACTATTGAGCCTGTACACAGAGTGGGATACAGGCTGAAAGACTTACTATTGAGCCTGTACACAGAGTGGGATACAGGCTGATATACGTACTATTGAGCCTGTACACAGAGTGGGGTACAGGCTGATAGACTTTCCATTGAGCCTGTACACAGAGTGGGATACAGGCTGATAGACTTACTATTGAGTCTGTACACAGAGTGGGATACAGGCTGATAGACTTACTATTGAGCCTGTACACAGAGTGGGATACAGGCTGATAGACTTACTATTGAGCCTCTACACATAGTGGGATACAGACTGATAGACTTACTATTGAGCCTGTACACAGAGTGGGATACAGGCTGATAGACTTACTATTGAGCCTGTACACAGAGAGGGATACAGGCTGATAGACTTTCTATTGAGCATGTACATAGAGTGGGATACAGACTGATAGACTTACTATTGAGCCTCTACACATAGTGGGATACAGACTGATAGACTTACTATTGAGCCTGTACACAGAGAGGGATACAGGCTGATAGACTTTCTATTGAGCATGTACATAGAGTGGGATACAGACTGATAGACTTTCTATTGAGTCTGTACACCGAGTGGGATACAGGCTGATAGACTTACTATTGAGTCTGTGCACAGAGTGGGATACAGGCTGATAGACGTACTATTGAGCCTGTACACAGAGTGGGATACAGATTGACAGACTTACTATTGAGCCTGTACACAGAGTGGGATACAGACGGATAGACTTTCTATTGAGCCTGTACACAGAGTGGGATACAGGCTGATAGACTTACTATTGAGCCTGTACACAGAGTGGGATACAGGCTGATAGACTTACTATTGAGCCTGTACACAGAGTGGGATACAGACTGATAGACTTACTATTGAGCCCTTACACAGAGTGGGATACAGACTGATAGACTTTCTGTTGAGCCTGTACACAGAGTGGTATACAGGCTGATAGACTTACTATTGAGCCTGTACACAGAGTGGGATACAGGCTGATAGACTTACTATTGAGCCTGTACACAGAGTGGTATACAGACTGATAGACTTACTATTGAGCCTGTACAAAGAGTGGGATACAGACGGATAGACTTACTATTGAGCCTGTACACAGAGTTGGATACAGACTGATAGACTTACTATTGAGCCTGTACACAGAGTGGGATACAGGCTGATAGACTTACTATTGAGCCTGTACACAGAGTGGGATACAGGCTGATAGACTTACTATTGAGCCTGTACATAGAGTGGGATACAGGCTGATAGACTTACTATTGAGCCTGTACACAGAGTGGGATACAGACTGATAGACTTTCTATTGAGCCTGTACACAGAGTGGGATACAGGCTGATAGACTTACTATTGAGCCTGTACACAGAGTGGGATACAGGCTGATAGACTTACTATTGAGCCTGTACACAGAGTGGGATACAGACTGATAGACTTACTATTGAGCCCTTACACAGAGTGGGATACAGACTGATAGACTTTCTGTTGAGCCTGTACACAGACTGGTATATAGGCTGATAGACTTACTATTGAGCCTGTACACAGAGTGGGATACAGGCTGATAGACTTACTATTGAGCCTGTACACAGAGTGGGATACAGGCTGATAGACTTACTATTGAGCCTGTACACAGAGTGGGATACAGGCTGATAGACTTACTATTGAGCCTGTACACAGAGTGGGATACAGGCTGATAGACTTACTATTGAGCCTGTACACAGAGTGGAATACAGGCTGATAGACATACTATTGAGCCTGTACACAGAGTGGGATACAGGCTGATAGACGTACTATTGAGCCTGTACACAGAGTGGGATACAGGCTGATAGATGTACTATTGAGCCTGTACACAGAGTGGGATACAGGCTGATAGACTTACTATTGAGCCTGTACATAGACTGGGATACAGGCTGATAGACTTACTATTGAGCCTGTACACAGAGTGGGATACAGACTGATAGACTTTCTATTCAGCCTGTACACAGAGTGGGATACAGGCTGATAGACTTACTATTGTGCCTGTACACAGAGTGGGATACAGGCTGATAGACTTACTATTGAGCCTGTACACAGAGTGGGATACAGACTGATAGACTTACTATTGAGCCCTTACACAGAGTGGGATACAGACTGATAGACTTTCTGTTGAGCCTGTACACAGAGTGGTATACAGGCTGATAGACTTACTATTGAGCCTGTACACAGAGTGGGATACAGGCTGATAGACTTACTATTGAGCCTGTACACAGAGTGGGATACAGGCTGATAGACTTACTATTGAGCCTGTACACAGAGTGGGATACAGGCTGATAGACTTACTATTGAGCCTGTACACAGAGTGGGATACAGGCTGATAGACTTACTATTGAGCCTGTACACAGAGTGGAATACAGGCTGATAGACATACTATTGAGCCTGTACACAGAGTGGGATACAGGCTGATAGACTTACTATTGAGCCTGTACACAGAGTGGGTACAAGCTGATAGACTTTCTATTGAGCCTGTACACAGAGTGGGATACAGGCTGATAGACGTACTATTGAGCCTGTACACAGAGTGGGATACAGGCTGATAGATGTACTATTGAGCCTGTACACAGAGTGGGATACAGGCTGATAGACTTACTATTGAGCCTGTACACAGAGTGGGATACAGACTGATAGACTTACTATTGAGCCTGTACACAGAGTGGGATACAGACTGATAGACTTTCTATTGAGCCTGTACACAGAGTGGGTTACAGACTGATAGACTTACTATTGTGCCTGTACACAGAGTGGGATACAGACTGATAGACTTTCTATTAAGCATGTACACAGAGTGCGAAACAGGCTGATAGACTTACCATTGAGCCTGTACACAGAGTGGGATACAGGCTGATAGACTTACTATTGAGCCTGTACACAGAGTGGTATACAGGCTGATAGACTTACTATTGAGCCTGTACACAGAGTGGGAAACAGACTGATAGAATTACTATTGAGCCTGTACACAGAGTGGGATACAGACTGTTAGACTTTCTATTGAGCCTGTACACAGAGTGGGATAGAGGCTGATAGACTTACTATTGAGCCTGTACACAGAGTGGGATACAGACTGATAGACTTTCTATTAAGCCTGTACACAGAGTGCGATACAGGCTGATAGACTTACTATTGAGCCCTTACACAGAGTGGGATACAGACTGATAGACTTTCTATTGAGCCTGTACACAGAGTGGTATACAGGCTGATAGACTTACTATTGAGCCTGTACACAGAGTGGGATACAGGCTGATAGACGTACTATTGAGCCTGTACACAGAGTGGGATACAGGCTGATAGACTTTCTATTGAGCCTCTACACAGAGTGGGATACAGGCTGATAGACTTACTATTGAGCCTGTACACAGAGTGGGATACAGGCTGATAGACTTACTATTGAGCCTGTACACAGAGTGGGATACAGGCTGATAGACTTACTATTGAGCCTGTACACAGAGTGGGATACAGGCTGATAGACTTTCTATTGAGCCTGTACATAGAGTGGGATACAGACTCATAGACTTTCTATTGAGTCTGTACACAGAGTGGGATACAGGCTGATAGACGTACTATTGAGTCTGTGCACAGAGTGGGATACAGGCTGATAGACGTACTATTGAGCCTGTACACAGAGTGGGATACAGATTGATAGACTTACTATTGAGCCTGTACACAGAGTGGGACACAGATTGATAGACTTACTATTGAGCCTGTACACAGAGTGGTAAACAGACTGATAGACTTACTATTGAGCCTGTACACAGAGTGGGATACAGACGGATAGACTTACTACTGAGCCTGTACACAGAGTGGGATACAGACTGATAGACATACTGTTGAGCCTGTACAAAGAGTGTGATACAGACTGATAGACTTACTATTGAGCCTGTACACAGAGGGGGATACAAGCTGATAGACTTACTATTGAGCCAGTACACAGAGTGGGATACAGACTGATATACTTACCATTGAGCCTGTACACAGAGTGGAATACAAGCTGATAGACTTACTATTGAGTTTGTACACAGAGTGGGATACAGGCTGATAGACTTACTATTGAGCCTGTACACAGAGTGGGATACAGGCTGATAGACGTATTATTGAGCCTGTACACAGAGTGGGATACAGGCTGATAGACTTACTATTGAGCCTGTACACAGAGTGGGATACAGGCTGATAGACTTACTATTGAGCCTGTACACAGAGTGGGATACAGACTGATAGACTTACTGTTGAGCCTGTACACAGAGTGGGATACAGGCTGATAGACTTACTATTGAGCCTGTACACAGAGTGGGATACAGACTGATAGACTTACTATTGAGCCTGTACACAGAGTGGGATACAGGCTGATAGAGTTACTATTGAGCCTGTACACAGAGTGGGATATAGGCTGATAGAATTACTATTGAGCCTGTACACAGAGTGGGATACAGGCTGATAGACTTACTATTGAGCCTGTACATAGAGTGGGATACAGGCTGATAGACTTACTATTGAGCCTGTACACAGTGTGGGATACAGACTGATAAACTTTCTATTGAGCCTGTACACAGAGTGGGATACAGGCTGATAGACTTACTATTGAGCCTGTACACAGAGTGGGATACAGGCTGATAGACTTACTATTGAGCCTATACACAGAGTGGGATACAGACTGATAGACTTACTATTGAGCCCTTACACAGAGTGGGATACAGACTGATAGACTTTCTGTTGAGCCTGTACACAGACTGGTATACAGGCTGATAGACTTACTATTGAGCCTGTACACAGAGTGGGATACAGGCTGATAGACTTACTATTGAGCCTGTACACAGAGTGGGATACAGGCTGATAGACTTACTATTGAGCCTGTACACAGAGTGGGATACAGGCTGATAGACTTACTATTGAGCCTGTACACAGAGTGGAATACAGGCTGATAGACATACTATTGAGCCTGTACACAGAGTGGGATACAGGCTGATAGACTTACTATTGAGCCTGTACACAGAGTGGGTACAAGCTGATAGACTTTCTATTGAGCCTGTACACAGAGTGGGATACAGGCTGATAGACGTACTATTGAGCCTGTACACAGAGTGGGATACAGGCTGATAGATGTACTATTGAGCCTGTACACAGAGTGGGATACAGGCTGATAGACTTACTATTGAGCCTGTACATAGACTGGGATACAGGCTGATAGACTTACTATTGAGCCTGTACACAGAGTGGGATACAGACTGATAGACTTTCTATTGAGCCTGTACACAGAGTGGGATACAGGCTGATAGACTTACTATTGAGCCTGTACACAGAGTGGGATACAGGCTGATAGACTTACTATTGAGCCTGTACACAGAGTGGGATACAGACTGATAGACTTACTATTGAGCCCTTACACAGAGTGGGATACAGACTGATAGACTTTCTGTTGAGCCTGTACACAGAGTGGTATACAGGCTGATAGACTTACTATTGAGCCTGTACACAGAGTGGGATACAGGCTGATAGACTTACTATTGAGCCTGTACACAGAGTGGGATACAGGCTGATAGACTTACAATTGAGCCTGTACACAGAGTGGGATACAGGCTGATAGACTTACTATTGAGCCTGTACACAGAGTGGGATACAGGCTGATAGACTTACTATTGAGCCTGTACACAGAGTGGAATACAGGCTGATAGACATACTATTGAGCCTGTACACAGAGTGGGATACAGGCTGATAGACTTACTATTGAGCCTGTACACAGAGTGGGTACAAGCTGATAGACTTTCTATTGAGCCTGTACACAGAGTGGGATACAGGCTGATAGACGTACTATTGAGCCTGTACACAGAGTGGGATACAGGCTGATAGATGTACTATTGAGCCTGTACACAGAGTGGGATACAGGCTGATAGACTTACTATTGAGCCTGTACACAGAGTGGGATACAGACTGATAGACTTACTATTGAGCCTGTACACAGAGTGGGATACAGACTGATAGACTTTCTATTGAGCCTGTACACAGAGTGGGATACAGGCTGATAGACTTACTATTGAGCCTGTACACAGAGTGGGTTACAGACTGATAGACTTACTATTGTGCCTGTACACAGAGTGGGATACAGACTGATAGACTTTCTATTAAGCATGTACACAGAGTGCGAAACAGGCTGATAGACTTACCATTGAGCCTGTACACAGAGTGGGATACAGGCTGATAGACTTACTATTGAGCCTGTACACAGAGTGGTATACAGGCTGATAGACTTACTATTGAGCCTGTACACAGAGTGGGATACAGACTGATAGAATTACTATTGAGCCTGTACACAGAGTGGGATACAGACTGATAGACTTTCTATTGAGCCTGTACACAGAGTGGGTACAAGCTGATAGACTTTCTATTGAGCCTGTACACAGAGTGGGATACAGGCTGATAGACGTACTATTGAGCCTGTACACAGAGTGGGATACAGGCTGATAGATGTACTATTGAGCCTGTACACAGAGTGGGATACAGGCTGATAGACTTACTATTGAGCCTGTACACAGAGTGGGATACAGACTGATAGACTTACTATTGAGCCTGTACACAGAGTGGGATACAGACTGATAGACTTTCTATTGAGCCTGTACACAGAGTGGGATACAGGCTGATAGACTTACTATTGAGCCTGTACACAGAGTGGGTTACAGACTGATAGACTTACTATTGTGCCTGTACACAGAGTGGGATACAGACTGATAGACTTTCTATTAAGCATGTACACAGAGTGCGAAACAGGCTGATAGACTTACCATTGAGCCTGTACACAGAGTGGGATACAGGCTGATAGACTTACTATTGAGCCTGTACACAGAGTGGTATACAGGCTGATAGACTTACTATTGAGCCTGTACACAGAGTGGGATACAGACTGATAGAATTACTATTGAGCCTGTACACAGAGTGGGATACAGACTGATAGACTTTCTATTGAGCCTGTACACAGAGTGGGATAGAGGCTGATAGACTTACTATTGAGCCTGTACACAGAGTGGGATACAGACTGATAGACTTTCTATTAAGCCTGTACACAGAGTGCGATACAGGCTGATAGACTTACTATTGAGCCTGTACACAGAGTGGGATACAGACTGATAGACTTTCTATTGAGCCTGTACACAGAGTGGTATACAGGCTGATAGACTTACTATTGAGCCTGTACACAGAGTGGGATACAGGCTGATAGACGTACTATTGAGCCTGTACACAGAGTGGGATACAGGCTGATAGACTTTCTATTGAGCCTCTACACAGAGTGGGATACAGGCTAATAGACTTACTATTCAGTCTGTACATAGAGTGGGATACAGGCTGATAGACTTACTATTGAGCCTGTACACAGAGTGGGATACAGGCTGATAGACTTACTATTGAGCCTGTACACAGAGTGGGATACAGGCTGATAGACTTACTATTGAGCCTGTACACAGAGTGGGATACAGGCTGATAGACTTTCTATTGAGCCTGTACATAGAGTGGGATACAGACTCATAGACTTTCTATTGAGTCTGTACACAGAGTGGGATACAGGCTGATAGACGTACTATTGAGTCTGTGCACAGAGTGGGATACAGGCTGATAGACGTACTATTGAGCCTGTACACAGAGTGGGATACAGATTGATAGACTTACTATTGAGCCTGTACACAGAGTGGGACACAGATTGATAGACTTACTATTGAGCCTGTACACAGAGTGGTAAACAGACTGATAGACTTACTATTGAGCCTGTACACAGAGTGGGATACAGACGGATAGACTTACTACTGAGCCTGTACACAGAGTGGGATACAGACTGATAGACATACTGTTGAGCCTGTACAAAGAGTGTGATACAGACTGATAGACTTACTATTGAGCCTGTACACAGAGTGGGATACAAGCTGATAGACTTACTATTGAGCCAGTACACAGAGTGGGATACAGACTGATATACTTACCATTGAGCCTGTACACAGAGTGGAATACAAGCTGATAGACTTACTATTGAGTTTGTACACAGAGTGGGATACAGGCTGATAGACTTACTATTGAGCCTGTACACAGAGTGGGATACAGGCTGATAGACGTATTATTGAGCCTGTACACAGAGTGGGATACAGGCTGATAGACTTACTATTGAGCCTGTACACAGAGTGGGATACAGGCTGATAGACTTACTATTGAGCCTGTACACAGAGTGGGATACAGACTGATAGACTTACTGTTGAGCCTGTACACAGAGTGGGATACAGGCTGATAGACTTACTATTGAGCCTGTACACAGAGTGGGATACAGACTGATAGACTTACTATTGAGCCTGTACACAGAGTGGGATACAGGCTGATAGAGTTACTATTGAGCCTGTACACAGAGTGGGATATAGGCTGATAGAATTACTATTGAGCCTGTACACAGAGTGGGATACAGGCTGATATACTTACTATTGAGCCTGTACACAGAGTGGAATACAGGCTGATGGACGTACTATTGAGCCTGTACACAGAGTGGGGTACAGGCTGATAGACTTACTATTGAGCCTGTACACAGAGTGGGATACAGGCTGATAGACGTATAATTGAGCCTGTACACAGAGTGGGATACAGGCTGATAGACTTACTATTGAGCCTGTACACAGAGTGTGATACAGACTGATAGACTTTCTATTGAGCCTGTACATAGAGTGGGATACAGACTCATAGACTTTCTATTGAGTCTGTACACAGAGTGGGATACAGGCTGATAGACGTACTATTGAGTCTGTGCACAGAGTGGGATACAGGCTGATAGACGTACTATTGAGCCTGTACACAGAGTGGGATACAGATTGATAGACTTACTATTGAGCCTGTACACAGAGTGGGACACAGATTGATAGACTTACTATTGAGCCTGTACACAGAGTGGTAAACAGACTGATAGACTTACTATTGAGCCTGTACACAGAGTGGGATACAGACGGATAGACTTACTATTGAGCCTGTACACAGAGTGGGATACAGACTGATAGACATACTGTTGAGCCTGTACAAAGAGTGTGATACAGACTGATAGACTTACTATTGAGCCTGTACACAAAGTGGGATACAAGCTGATAGACTTACTATTGAGCCAGTACACAGAGTGGGATACAGACTGATATACTTACCATTGAGCCTGTACACAGAGTGGAATACAAGCTGATAGACTTACTATTGAGTTTGTACACAGAGTGGGATACAGGCTGATAGACTTACTATTGAGCCTGTACACAGAGTGGGATACAGGCTGATAGACGTATTATTGAGCCTGTACACAGAGTGGGATACAGGCTGATAGACTTACTATTGAGCCTGTACACAGAGTGGGATACAGGCTGATAGACTTACTATTGAGCCTGTACACAGAGTGGGATACAGACTGATAGACTTACTGTTGAGCCTGTACACAGAGTGGGATACAGGCTGATAGACTTACTATTGAGCCTGTACACAGAGTGGGATACAGACTGATAGACTTACTATTGAGCCTGTACACAGAGTGGGATACAGGCTGATAGAGTTACTATTGAGCCTGTACACAGAGTGGCATATAGGCTGATAGAATTACTATTGAGCCTGTACACAGAGTGGGATACAGGCTGATATACTTACTATTGAGCCTGTACACAGAGTGGAATACAGGCTGATGGACGTACTATTGAGCCTGTACACAGAGTGGGGTACAGGCTGATAGACTTACTATTGAGCCTGTACACAGAGTGGGATACAGGCTGATAGACATATAATTGAGCCTGTACACAGAGTGGGATACAGGCTGATAGACTTACTATTGAGCCTGTACACAGAGTGTGATACAGACTGATAGACTTACTATTGAGCCTGTACACAGAGTGGGATACAGGCTGATAGAATTACTATTGAGCCTGTACAAAGAGTGGGATACAGGCTGATAGACATACTATTGAGCCTGTACACAGAATGGGATACAGACTGATAGACTTACTATTGAGCCTGTACACAGAGAGGGATACAGGCTGATAGACTTACTATTGAGCCTGTACACAGAGTGGGATACAGGCTGATAGACTTACTATTGACCCTGTGGGATAAAGGCTGATAGACTTACTATTGAGCCTGTACACAGAGTGGGATACAGGCTGATAGAATTTTTATTGAGCCTGTACACAGAGTGGGATACAGGCTGATAGACTTACTATTGAGCCTGCACACAGAGTGAGATACAGGCTGATAGACTTCCTATTGAGCCTGTACACAGAGTGGGATACAGGCTGATAGACTTACTATTGAGCCTGTGCACAGAGTGGGATACAGGCTGATAGACTTACTATTGAGCCTGTAGACAGAGTGGGATACAGGCTGATAGACTTTCTATTGAGCCTGTACACAGAGTGGGATACAGGCTGATAGACTTACTATTGAGCCTGTACACAGAGTGAGATACAGGCTGATAGACTTACTATTGAGCCTGTACACAGAGTGGGATACAGACTGATAGACTTTCTATTGAGTCTGTACACAGAGTGGGATACAGGCTGATAGACTTACTATTGAGTCTGTACACAGAGTGGGATACAGGCTGATAGACTTTCTATTGAGTCTGTTTACAGAGTGGGATACAGGCTGACAGACTTACTATTGAGCCTGTACACAGAGTGGGATACAGGCTGACAGACTTACTATTGAGCCTGTACACAGAGTGGGATACAGGCTGATAGACTTACTATTGAGCCTGTACACAGAGTGGGATACAGGCTGATAAACTTACTTTTGAGTCTGTACACAGAGTGGGATACAGGCTGATAGACTTTCTATTGAGTCTGTATACAGAGTGGGATACAGGCTGACAGACTTACTATTAAGCCTGTACACAGAGTGGGATACAGACTGGTAGACTTACTATTGAGCCTGTACACAGAGTGTGATACAGACTGATAGACTTACTATTGAGCCTGTACACAGACTGGGATACAGACTGATAGACTTACTATTGAGCCTGTACACAGAGTGCGAAACAAGCTGATAGACTTACTATTGAGCCTGTACACAGAGTGTGATACAGACTGATAGACTTACTATTGAGCCTGTACACAGAGTGTGATACAGACTGATAGACTTTCTATTGAGCCTGTACACAGAGTGGGATACAGACTGATAGACTTACTATTGAGCCTGTACACAGAGTGGGATACAGACTGATATACTTACTATTGAGCCTGTACACAGAGTGGGATGCAAGCTGATAGACTTAATATTGAGCCTGTACACAGAGTGGGATACAGGCTGATAGACTTACTATAGAGCCTGTGCACAGAGTGGGATACAGGCTGATAGACTTACTATTGAGCCTATACACAGAGTGGGATACAGGCTGATAGACTTACTATTGAGTCTGTACACAGAGTGGGATACAAGCTGATAGACTTACTATTGAGCCTGTACACAGAGTGGGATACAGGCTGATAGACTTACTATTGAGCCTGTACACAGAGTGGGATGCAGGCTGATAGACTTATTATTGAGCCTCTACACAGAGTGGGATACAGGCTGATAGACTTACTATTGAGCCTGTACACAGAGTGGGATACAGACTGATGGACATACTGTTGAGCCTGTACAAAGAGTGTGATACAGACTGATAGACTTACTATTGAGTCTGTACACAGAGTGGGATACAGGCTGATAGACTTACTATTGAGCCTGTACACAGAGTGGGATACAGGCTGATAGACTTACTATTGAGCCTGTACACAGAGTGGGATGCAGACTGATAGACTTACTATTGAGCCTATACACAGAGTGTGATAGAGGCTGATAGACTTACTATTGAGCCTGTGCACAGAGTGGGATACAGGCTGATAGACTTACTATTGAGCCTGTACACAGAGTGGGATACAGGCTGATAGACTTTCTATTGAGCCTGTACACAGAGTGGGATACAGGCTGATAGACTTACTATTGAGCCTGTACACAGAGTGGGATACAGACTGATAGACTTACTATTGAGCCTGTACACAGAGTGGGATACAGGCTGATAGACTTACTATTGAGCCTGTACACAGAGTGGGATACAGACTGATAGACTTACTATTGAGCCTGTACACAGAGTGGGATACAGGCTGATAGACTTACTATTGAGCCTGTACACAGAGTGGGATGCAGACTGATAGACTTACTATTGAGCCTGTACACAGAGTGTGATAGAGGCTGATAGACTTTCTATTGAGTCTGTACACAGATTGGGATACAGGCTGATAGACTTACTATTGAGTCTGTACACAGAGTGGGATACAGGCTGATAGACTTACTATTGAGCCTGTACACAGAGTGGGATACAGGCTGATAGACTTACTATTGAGCCTGTACACAGAGTGGGATACAAGCTGATAGACTTACTATTGAGCCTGTACACAGAGTGGGATACAGGCTGATAGACTTACTATTGAGCCTGTACACAGAGTGGGATACAGACTGATAGACTTACTATTGAGCCTGTACACAGAGTGGGATACAGACTGATAGACTTACTATTGAGCCTGTACACAGAATGGGATGCAAGCTGATAAGACTTACTATTGAGTCTGTACACAGAGTGGGATACAGGCTGATAGACTTACTATTGAGCCTGTACACAGAGTGGGATACAGGCTGATAGACTTACTATTGAGCCTGTACACAGAGTGGGATACAGGCTGATAGACTTACTATTGAGCCTGTACACAGAGTGGGATACAGGCTGATAGACTTACTATTGAGCCTGTACACAGAGTGGGATACAGGCTGATAGACTTACTATTGAGCCTGTACACAGAGTGGGATACAAGCTGATAGACTTACTATTGAGCCTGTACACAGAGTGGGACACAGGCTGATAGACTTACTATTGAGCCTGTACACAGAGTGGGATACAGGCTGATAGACTTACTATTGAGCCTATACACAGAGTGGGATACAGGCTGATAGACTTACTATTGAGCCTATACACATAGTGGGATACAGGCTGATAGACTTACTATTGAGTCTGTACACAGAGTGTGATACAGGCTGATAGACTTACTATTGAGCCTGTACACAGAGTGGGATACAAGCTGATAGACTTACTATTGAGCCTGTACACAGAGTGGGATACAGGCTGATAGACTTACTATTGAGCCTGTACACAGAGTGGGATACAGACGGATAGACTTACTATTGAGCCTGTACACAGAGTGGGATACAGACTGATAGACTTACTATTGAGCCTGTACACAGAATGGGATGCAAGCTGATAAGACTTACTATTGATTCTGTACACATAGTGGGATACAGGCTGATAGACTTACTATTGAGCCTGTACACAGAGTGGGATACAGGCTGATAGACGTACTATTGAGCCTGTACACAGAGTGGGACACAGGCTGATAGACTTACAATTGAGCCTGTACACAGAGTGGGATACAGGCTGATAGACTTACTATTGAGCCTGTACACAGAGTGGGATACAGGCTGATAGACTTACTATTGAGCCTGTACACAGAGTGGGATACAGACTGATAGACTTACTATTGAGCCTGTACACAGAGTGGGATACAGACTGATAGACTTACTATTGAGCCTGTACACAGAATGGGATGCAAGCTGATAAGACTTACTATTGAGTCTGTACACAGAGTGGGATACAGGCTGATAGACTTACTATTGAGCCTGTACACAGAGTGGGATACAGGCTGATAGACTTACTATTGAGCCTGTACACAGAGTGGGATACAGGCTGATAGACTTACTATTGAGCCTGTACACAGAGTGGGATACAGGCTGATAGACTTACTATTGAGCCTGTACACAGAGTGGGATACAGGCTGATAGACTTACTATTGAGCCTGTACACAGAGTGGGATACAAGCTGATAGACTTACTATTGAGCCTGTACACAGAGTGGGACACAGGCTGATAGACTTACTATTGAGCCTGTACACAGAGTGGGATACAGGCTGATAGACTTACTATTGAGCCTATACACAGAGTGGGATACAGGCTGATAGACTTACTATTGAGCCTATACACATAGTGGGATACAGGCTGATAGACTTACTATTGAGTCTGTACACAGAGTGTGATACAGGCTGATAGACTTACTATTGAGCCTGTACACAGAGTGGGATACAAGCTGATAGACTTACTATTGAGCCTGTACACAGAGTGGGATACAGGCTGATAGACTTACTATTGAGCCTGTACACAGAGTGGGATACAGACGGATAGACTTACTATTGAGCCTGTACACAGAGTGGGATACAGACTGATAGACTTACTATTGAGCCTGTACACAGAATGGGATGCAAGCTGATAAGACTTACTATTGATTCTGTACACAGAGTGGGATACAGGCTGATAGACTTACTATTGAGCCTGTACACAGAGTGGGATACAGGCTGATAGACGTACTATTGAGCCTGTACACAGAGTGGGACACAGGCTGATAGACTTACAATTGAGCCTGTACACAGAGTGGGATACAGGCTGATAGACTTACTATTGAGCCTGTACACAGAGTGGGATACAGGCTGATAGACTTACTATTGAGCCTGTACACAGAGTGGGATGCAGACTGATAGACTTACTATTGAGCCTATACACAGAGTGTGATAGAGGCTGATAGACTTACTATTGAGTCTGTACACAGAGTGTGATACAGGCTGATAGACGTACTATTGAGCCTGTACACAGAGTGGGATACAGGCTGATAGACTTACTATTGAGCCTGTACACAGAGTGGGATACAGGCTGATAGACTTACTATTGAGCCTGTACACAGAGTGGGATACAGACTGATAGACTTACTATTGAGCCTGTACACAGAGTGGGATACAGGCTGATAGACTTACTATTGAGCCTGTACACAGAGTGGGATACAGACTGATAGACTTACTATTGAGCCTGTACACAGAGTGGGATACAGGCTGATAGACTTACTATTGAGCCTGTACACAGAGTGGGATGCAGACTGATAGACTTACTATTGAGCCTATACACAGAGTGTGATAGAGGCTGATAGACTTACTATTGAGCCTGTACACAGAGTGGGATACAGACTGATAGACTTACTATTGAGCCTATACACAGAGTGGGATACAGACTGATAGACTTACTATTGAGCCTGTACACAGAGTGGGATACAGGCTGATAGACTTACTATTGAGCCTGTACACAGAGTGGGATACACGCTGATAGACTTTCTATTGAGCCTGTACACAGAGTGGGATACAGGCTGATAGACTTTCTATTGAGCCTGTACACAGAGTGGGATACACGCTGATAGACTTACTATTGAGCCTGTGCACAGAGTGGGATACAGACTGATAGACTTACTATTGAGCCTGTACACAGAGTGGGATACAGGCTGATAGACTTACTATTGAGCCTGTACACAGAGTGGGATACAGGCTTATAGACTTACTATTGAGCCTGTACACAGAGTGGGATATAGGCTGATAGACTTACTATTGAGCCTGTGCACAGAGTGGGATACAGACTGATAGACTTACTATTGAGCCTGTACACAGAGTGGGATACAGACTGATAGACTTTCTATTGAGCCTGTACATAGAGTGGGATACAGACTCATAGACTTTCTATTGAGTCTGTACACAGAGTGGGATACAGGCTGATAGACGTACTATTGAGTCTGTGCACAGAGTGGGATACAGGCTGATAGACGTACTATTGAGCCTGTACACAGAGTGGGATACAGATTGATAGACTTACTATTGAGCCTGTACACAGAGTGGGACACAGATTGATAGACTTACTATTGAGCCTGTACACAGAGTGGTAAACAGACTGATAGACTTACTATTGAGCCTGTACACAGAGTGGGATACAGACGGATAGACTTACTATTGAGCCTGTACACAGAGTGGGATACAGACTGATAGACATACTGTTGAGCCTGTACAAAGAGTGTGATACAGACTGATAGATTTACTATTGAGCCTGTACACAGAGTGGGATACAAGCTGATAGACTTACTATTGAGCCAGTACACAGAGTGGGATACAGACTGATAGACTTACCATTGAGCCTGTACACAGAGTGGAATACAAGCTGATAGACTTACTATTGAGTTTGTACACAGAGTGGGATACAGGCTGATAGACTTACTATTGAGCCTGTACACAGAGTGGGATACAGGCTGATAGACGTAGTATTGAGCCTGTACACAGAGTGGGATACAGGCTGATAGACTTACTATTGAGCCTGTACACAGAGTGGGATACAGGCTGATAGACTTACTATTGAGCCTGTACACAGAGTGGGATACAGACTGATAGACTTACTGTTGAGCCTGTACACAGAGTGGGATACAGGCTGATAGACTTACTATTGAGCCTGTACACAGAGTGGGATACAGGCTGATAGACTTACTATTGAGCCTGTACACAGAGTGGGATACAGGCTGATAGAGTTACTATTGAGCCTGTACACAGAGTGGGATATAGGCTGATAGACTTACTATTGAGCCTGTACACAGAGTGGGATACAGGCTGATATACTTACTATTGAGCCTGTACACAGAGTGGAATACAGGCTGATGGACGTACTATTGAGCCTGTACACAGAGTGGGGTACAGGCTGATAGACTTACTATTGAGCCTGTACACAGAGTGGGATACAGGCTGATAGACGTATAATTGAGCCTGTACACAGAGTGGGATACAGGCTGATAGACTTACTATTGAGCCTGTACACAGAGTGTGATACAGACTGATAGACTTACTATTGAGCCTGTACACAGAGAGGGATACAGGCTGATAGACTTACTATTGAGCCTGTACACAGAGTGGGATACAGGCTGATAGACTTACTATTGACCCTCTGGGATACAGGCTGATAGACTTACTATTGACCCTGTACACAGAGTGGTATACAGGCTGATAGACTTACTATTGAGCCTGTACACAGAGTGGGATACAGGCTGATAGACTTACTATTGAGCCTGTACACAGAGTGGGATACAGGTTGATAGACTTTCTATTGAGCCTGTACACAGAGTGGGATACAGGCTGATAGACGTACTATTGAGCCTGTACACAGAGTGGGATACAGGCTGATAGATATACTATTGAGCCTGTACACAGAGTGGGATACAGGCTGATAGACATACTATCGAGCCTGTACACAGAGTGGGATACAGGCTGATAGACTTACTATTGAGCCTGTACACAGAGTGGGATACAGGCTGATAGACTTACTATTGAGCCTGTACACAGAGTGGGATAGAGGCTGATAGACCTACTATTGACCCTGTACACAGAGTGGGATATAGGCTGATAGACTTACTATTGAGTCTGTACACAGAGTGGGATACAGGCTGATAGATATACTATTGAGCCTGTACACAGAGTGGGATACAGGCTGATAGACATACTATCGAGCCTGTACACAGAGTGGGATACAGACTGATAGACTTTCTATTGAGCCTGTACACAGAGTGGGATACAGGCTGATAGACTTTCTATTGAGTATGTACACAGAGTGGGATACAGGCTGATAGACTTACTATTGAGCCTGTACACAGAGTGGGATACAGGCTGATAGACTTTCTATTGAGCCTGTACACAGAGTGGGATACAGGCTGATAGACTTACTATTGAACCTGTACACAGAGTGGGATACAGGCTGATAGAATTTTTATTGAGCCTGTACACAGAGTGGGATACAGGCTGATAGACTTACTATTGAGCCTGTACACAGAGTGGGATACAGGCTGATAGACTTTCTATTGAGCCTGTACACAGAGTGGGATACAGGCTGATAGACTTTCTATTGAGCCTGTGCACAGAGTGGGATACAGGCTGATAGACTTACTATTGAGCCTGTACACAGAGTGGGATACAGGCTGATAGACTTTCTATTGAGCCTGTACACAGAGTGGGATACAGGCTGATAGACTTACTATTGAGCCTGTACACAGAGTGAGATACAGGCTGATAGACTTACTATTGAGCCTGTACACAGAGTGGGATACAGACTGATAGACTTTCTATTGAGTCTGTACACAGATTGGGATACAGGCTGATAGACTTACTATTGAGTCTGTACACAGAGTGGGATAGAGGCTGATAGACCTACTATTGACCCTGTACACAGAGTGGGATATAGGCTGATAGACTTACTATTGAGTCTGTACACAGAGTGGGATACAGGCTGATAGATATACTATTGAGCCTGTACACAGAGTGGGATACAGGCTGATAGACATACTATCGAGCCTGTACACAGAGTGGGATACAGACTGATAGACTTTCTATTGAGCCTGTACACAGAGTGGGATACAGGCTGATAGACTTTCTATTGAGTATTTACACAGAGTGGGATACAGGCTGATAGACTTACTATTGAGCCTGTACACAGAGTGGGATACAGGCTGATAGACTTATTATTGAGCCTCTACACAGAGTGGGATACAGGCTGATAGACTTACTATTGAGCCTGTACACAAAGTGGGATACAGGCTGATAGACTTTCTATTGAGCCTGTACACAGAGTGGGATACAGGCTGATAGACTTACTATTGAGCCTGTACACAGAGTGGGATACAGGCTGATAGAATTTTTATTGAGCCTGTACACAGAGTGGGATACAGGCTGATAGACTTACTATTGAGCCTGTACACAGAGTGGGATACAGGCTGATAGACTTTCTATTGAGCCTGTACACAGAGTGGGATACAGGCTGATAGACTTTCTATTGAGCCTGTGCACAGAGTGGGATACAGGCTGATAGACTTACTATTGAGCCTGTACACAGAGTGGGATACAGGCTGATAGACTTTCTATTGAGCCTGTACACAGAGTGGGATACAGGCTGATAGACTTACTATTGAGCCTGTACACAGAGTGAGATACAGGCTGATAGACTTACTATTGAGCCTGTACACAGAGTGGGATACAGACTGATAGACTTTCTATTGAGTCTGTACACAGATTGGGATACAGGCTGATAGACTTACTATTGAGTCTGTACACAGAGTGGGATACAGGCTGATAGACTTTCTATTGAGTCTGTATACAGAGTGGGATACAGGCTGACAGACTTACTATTGAGCCTGTACACAGAGTGGGATACAGGCTGATAGACTTACTATTGAGCCTGTACACAGAGTGGGATACAGGCTGATAGACTTACTATTGAGTCTGTACACAGAGTGTGATACAGGCTGATAGACTTACTATTGAGTCTGTACACAGAGTGTGATACAGGCTGATAGACGTACTATTGAGCCTGTACACAGAGTGGGATACAGGCTGATAGACTTACTATTGAGCCTGTACACAGAGTGGGATACAGGCTGATAGACTTACTATTGAGCCTGTACACAGAGTGGGATACAGGCTGATAGACTTACTATTGAGCCTGTACACAGAGTGGGATACAGGCTGATAGACTTACTATTGAGTCTGTACACAGAGTGTGATACAGGCTGATAGACGTACTATTGAGCCTGTACACAGAGTGGGATACAGGCTGATAGACTTACTATTGAGCCTGTACACAGAGTGGGATACAGGCTGATAGACTTACTATTGAGCCTGTACACAGAGTGGGATACAGGCTGATAGACGTACTATTGAGCCTGTACACAGAGTGGGATACAGGCTGATAGACTTACTATTGAGCCTGTACACAGAGTGGGATACAGGCTGATAGACTTACTATTGAGTCTGTACACAGAGTGTGATACAGGCTGATAGACGTACTATTGAGCCTGTACACAGAGTGGGATACAGGCTGATAGACTTACTATTGAGCCTGTACACAGAGTGGGATACAGGCTGATAGACTTACTATTGAGCCTGTACACAGAGTGGGATACAGACTGATAGACTTACTATTGAGCCTGTACACAAAGTGGGATACAGGCTGATAGACTTACTATTGAGCCTGTACACAGAGTGGGATACAGACTGATAGACTTACTATTGAGCCTGTACACAGAGTGGGATACAGGCTGATAGACTTACTATTGAGCCTGTACACAGAGTGGGATACAGGCTGATAGACTTACTATTGAGCCTGTACACAGAGTGGGATACAGGCTGATAGACTTACTATTGAGCCTGTGCACAGAGTGGGATACAGACTGATAGACTTACTATTGAGCCTGTACACAGAGTGGGATACAGACTGATAGACTTACTATTGAGCCTGTACACAGAGTGGGATACAGGCTGATAGACTTACTATTGAGCCTGTGCACAGAGTGGGATACAGACTGATAGACTTACTATTGAGCCTGTACACAGAGTGGGATACAGACTGATAGACTTACTATTGAGCCTGTACACAGAGTGGGATACAGGCTGATAGACTTTCTATTGAGCCTGTACACAGAGTGCGATACAGGCTGATAGACTTTCTATTGAGCCTGTACACAGAGTGGGATACAGGCTGATAGACTTACTATTGAGCCTGTACACAGAGTGGGATACAGGCTGATAGACTTACTATTGAGCCTGTACACAGAGTGGGATACAGGCTGATAGACTTACTATTGAGCCTGTACACAGAGTGGTTCCAGGTCTGGTCCTCCTGGTGCCATCAAGCTGCTACGTTCTCCGTTGTTTCTTTTCGGCCATCCTGCTGCACCTCCATCATCTGTCTGTGCTTCATTACAGCTGACATAACACCTATCATTGCAGAAAAGAGGATTTAATGATCCTATTTAAGGAATCACGTCAATCAGAGATGTTTGCTGAGATTTTTAAGGGTAAATGATGCAGTTCTGAACTTCACTACAAACACCCGACAGCTACACAATGTGTGAATGGGACCTTAGTGTTCAGTGAACAGCTTCCTACCTGGGCTTGTCTTCTTCAAGCTGCTGCTTCTGGGGACACAAGATGGCTCAGGTGTTGCACTTGGTACATTCTATTCCAATTGTGATGTCATATGATATCTATGATGTTTATGTGCTTTGTGATGTCAGCAAAACTGCCTGTTTAACCCCTTCCCATCCAATGACATACTTTAAATAATAGAGTTAATGCGGGTGTATGGATTGATGCTGTTCCACACAAGGCAAATACTGACTGTATTACACAGCCAGCATCAACAGCTGTGACCAGAGCGTGGTCCGGTTGCTGCTGTTAACCTGCTAAATGTCACTGTCAATCATTAACCGCAGCATTGAAATCATGCGATTCTGCCCAAATGACTGTACCAGGCACACATCGACCCAGTCAATCCATCGCGGATGGCCGATGAGTTGCCATGGTATAGAGTACAAGTGATCAAATGTTTGCAGGTTCAAGTTTCCTATGAGGATTAAAATAAAAATCAAAGTAAAAAATGTGTTTAAAAACCTCGGCATGTTTGATATTACTGTATTGTTCTATCCTGGAGAATCCTGTTGCCAGATCATTTTTACTGCATCATTTTCACCGTCCAAATGAAACTCAAGAACAGACAGACATCACTGCTGTGAAAGCTGTCCCCCCCGGCCGTTGCTATGCCTGATAATAACTAGGTGGCGCCTCACAGTCTATGAAGCATTGCTCCACTGGACGCTGCCGTATTAGGCCAATTTCAGGGTATATTCACATGGAGCGTTTCTTGGGGTGTGTAGTTCAGGGCCAGATTCACTTCAGGCAGCAGTCGCTCCGGCCATTGTCATCTCCTTACAGACTTTTGTGCCAGTTGCATAGTTTGGGGGATAATTGCTGAGACCAGGTGACCCCCTGATGATCATATGCTTGTAACCATTTCTAATGTTACATTGTATATTGTATTTGGATGGTGATTCCTGACACATTTGTGCCTCTGCCTTTGTCTTTCTGGTTCTGCACTTTAGAAAAAAGTCACCATTTTCTGAGACCTGTAGCGTCTCCATTTTTCGGGATCTGGGGCCGGGTGACGGCTTATTTTTTGCCCCTGAACTGACGTTTTTATTGATACCATTTTGGCTTAGATACAATGTTTTGATTGCCTGTGATTGCATTTTACTGCAATGTTGTGACGACCAAAAAAACCTAATTCTGGCGTTTTAATTTTTTTTCGATACTCCGTTTACCGGTCGGATTAATTCTTGTTATATTTTGATAGATCAGACATTTCTGAACGCAGCGACACCAAATATGTGTCTTATTTTTCAATTTTTTTTATATTTTCTAAAAATATTTTTTTTTACTTTTCACTTGCTTCAATAGTCTCTTTAGGAGACTTGAAGCTGCCATTATCTGCTTCAGCCCTGCTATGTGTAGCATCTGCTATGAACGCCGGCCACAGGGAGCTGCTCATTGGAAATCAGCAATGACAACCACAGGCGTCTCCTGCAGACCCTGGGTTGTCATGCCAACCCATCGGCACCCCACGATCATGTGACAGGGGCACCAATGGGAGGAGCTAGTGACGTGCAGCCGGTTTACACCAGTTAAATGCCGCTGTCAGAATTTGACAGCGGCATTAAACATGTTAACAGCCGCGGGTGGATTGCGATTCCACCCGCTACTGTTAGAGGCACATGACAGCTGAACAGATCAGCTGTCATGTGCCTGATAACATGCGGGCTCAGCGCCGGAGCCCGCACCAAATGCCATGACACGACCTATGACATAACTATACGTCATAGGTCGTGAAGGGGTTAAGGGAAGGTCCAAAACACAAATTAATTTTCATCCTAAATGCCTATCTATGTAATGCCAAAATCTAATCTATTTTCAAGTATACTTTAATTAATAATTTAAACAACTGGTCCCAAATATAATTAGTGCATAACACTTCGTTAACATATGAGCAAACACAACCAGGATAAATGTATGATCCCAGACTAAAGAAAAGATATATGCGAAAAATATTTTTGAAAATTATTTTTTATTGAGAATAATTAAAATATATGTATTGTAAGGTTTGGTACTCACTCAGCTGCTTTAGAGTTAGGCACAGGAGTCGGTTTCTTTAAAAATTTCCAAGGCAGGTTTATTCAGACTTCATAAACCGCACTTTCAAAGTAAGCAAAACACAGCCTTGTCCGGCACAAAGTAACAAAACAGAAAGATAAACAGTCCATATAGTGCTGCAGGTTTGCCTGCTCACGGTCAGTGTCCTTTAGCACAGACACGCTGGAGGTCTCCACACCTCCACCCACAGACACTGAATGAGATGCTAGGTCTCCATTTTATTTGCAAGACAAATGCCCTGGGGTGGGAATATGTGAGCAGTCAATCCCTCCCACCTCTTATGACTACTCGTAAAGAACAGCCCTGATATGCTCTATTAACCCTCTCAGCACTACATGTGCTGGAGCATGCTTTTCCTGGGTTTACATCACCGAAGCTACTAACCTCGGTGACACATATCTCCCCTCAAGGACCAGTCCGTGGGCCTTCTTACAGTATATATATAAAAATAGGAGTAAACCTCAAGGAAAAAAGGGGGACACATGACACGTTAATAGAGCTGCTATATGATTACTGGGGCAATCACAAAATATATTTAATAAGCAATAGTATGATGATGGTAAGTAATGAAAAAAATTCATATAGTGCTCCCAATCCAAGATATATAGAGTAACGTGAATATCAAAGCCTATGGAGGCTAGCCAGGATATATGGTAGATATGAAACAATAGAAAGTATATCAATGTATATCAATATATATGAATCAATATCAATGTATATCTAAATCCTAAATTTATCACATTCATCTATGGTCTAACCACAAGCAGAAAACTTATGTATAAATAATAAAGTGCAAGTGCGGTATCCACATGCTGT
The DNA here is from genome assembly GCF_046119375.1 of Phyllobates terribilis. NCBI lineage: Eukaryota > Metazoa > Chordata > Amphibia > Anura > Dendrobatidae > Phyllobates > Phyllobates terribilis. Next base: position 26,948,608 of record NW_027362773.1, read on the forward strand.
GAATATCTCTATTATGGGAATAATACAGCCAAAGAACCCAATGACTATAAAGGATGTGTAAATAATGTAATATACCTTAATAGACTGGTCTTAGTTTGGTGTTCCTGCTCCTATGGACACCCGATGACATTTCGCCTCATGCTTCTTCCAGGGGCTTCTTAAAATCTGCATCAGTTCTTCTAGTTACTTGTCACTTGCTCACAGTGAAGGAACATCGTGGAGAAGTAGCCACAGATCTGTGGATGTCGCTTTTGCAAATCCTCCTGTCTCTTCATGTAATCCCAGACAGACTCGATGATGATGAGTTCAGGGCTCTTTTGTGCCATATAATTACATCTAAACTCCTTGCTCTTCTTTACGCTGAAGATGACATTGGCTGTTTGTTTGGGGTTGTTGTTCTGCTGCAAAATAAATTTGGGACCAATCACATACCACCTTGATAGTATTGCATGATGGATCTGCCTGTATTTTTCAGTACCGAAAGCACCAAAAAATAGGCAACACCGAGGCCTGTAGACGCAGTGGTCAGCCAAGGAAGCAGTGCAGCAGATGAGACACATTCTTACTTCCCTTTAAAATCTTATGATGTCCAACAGTGCCCTGAGCTGAGAACTGGCATCTACTACTGGGCTCCATCTACTGTTCAGAGATGTCTGGCCAGAATTAGTCTTCATGCAAATGCAGTATAAAACCATATCTTCAGCACAGAAACAAGGACAAGTGGCACAATCATGCTCAAAAAGGAACTGGGGTGCAGGAAATTGTCAACCAGTGCTCTGGCCTGATGAATCAAAATGTGAAATTGTTATAGGAAAATATCGGCAGTTTGATTGCCGTAAGACTCGAGAGCGGCACAATAATGAGCATCTGCAGACGACCGTGAAGCATCCTAGAGGTTCCTTGCATGTTTGGGGCTGCATTTCAGCAAATGCAGGTGCACCAAATTTCAAAAACGAATAAACAACAGGAAAAGCGGAGAAAAATAGGGGCACAGCCACAGTGTGAGAATATATAGATAAAAATGATTGTAATTAAGACTATGTTACTTGAGATGCTTCGCGTTTCAACCTCATCATGAGATGTATGCTATTTGTCAGATCTTCACCATGAAGCAATTTTTCTTCTAATTTTTAACAGCAAATGTAGTTGGGGATTTGGTCAGGATTAATGATGTCCTACATGCTGAGTAATACAAGCAGATACTTATCCATCATGCAATACCATTAGGGAGGCAAATGATAGGCTCCAACTTTATTCTGCAACAGGACAACGACCCCAAACCTACAGACAATGTCACTGAGAACTATCTTCAGCGTAAAGAACAAGGATCTCAACCTCATCAAGTCTGTCTGGGATTACATGAAGAGACAGAAGGATTCACACAAGCGACATCCACAGAAGATCTGCGGTTAGATCTCCAAGATGTTTGGAACAACCTACCTGCCGAGAGCCTTCAAAAACTGTGCACAAGTATAAAGAGAATTGATGCTGTTTTGTTTTTTAAGACAAAAGGCGGTCACATCAAATATTGATTTGATTCATAATTCTCTTTTGTTCATTCACTTTACATTTTGTTAATTGATACAAATAAACTATTAACACTTTTATTTAAGTATTCTTAATTTGCAGCATTTATTCCATCAGTGGCTGAAACTTTTGCACAGTATTGTACATACAGATTTTCTCAAAGGTCGAGTCCATTGTGGGGATGCTTCAGGTATACACTACCTTTTAGGGCTGGTATATTCCTTTCTTGTATTTATTTAGCGCTTATTTTTCAACAGAAACCCTTCGTTTTTATATGGTTCTTTTCCAGTTAATAGCCATAAGACAAGCTCTTGCGTGTGGTTCTATTTTTGTAAGTTCCCACAGCCCTGGTCTGTTTGATATGAATGTAATAAGTTACATATACAAACAGTGAACATATTTGTGCTTGCACTATGTTTTTATTCATCCATTACATATTGTGAACTTTTATGCACCTTGAAAAACCAGAAGTCTAGCCACACACACACAAACGCAAAGCACATGGGGAATTGGGAGTGGAGGGTGGGAAGAGAACATGGGGAATTGGGAGTGGAGGGAGGGTGGGAAGAGCACATGGGGAATTGGGAGTGGAGGGAGGGTGGGAAGAGGACATGGGGAATTTGCAGTGGAGGGAGAGTGGAAGAGCACATGGGGGAATTGGGAGTGGAGGGAGAGTGGAAAGAGCACATGGGGAATTTGGAGTGGAGGGAGAGTGGAAGAGCACATGGGGGAATTGGGAGTGGAGGGAGAGTGGGAAGAGCACATGGGGAATTGGGAGTGGAGGGAGAGTGGGAAGAGCACATGGGGAATTGGGAGTGGAGGGAGAGTGGTAAGAGCACAAGGGGAATTGGGAGTGGAGGAGAGTAAATGATGATGAATAGAGGGTGGAGGTGGGGAGAGCGTGGACATGACATAATGAATTGGGGCAGAGGATGCATATAAATATAATGAATCGGAGAAGCAGGAGGTACAGAATGGGGGGGCGTTGAGGGTGACGGAGTGTGACTGGTAATAAATAGGGGGGAAAGAGTACAGGTTCTAATCTACTATATAATTGTCTTATCCCATCTGTCTGTCTGTCTGTCCTGGAAATCCCGCGTCGCTCATTGGTCTGGCAGCGGCCAATCAGCGCCGCGGGATTTCTGAAAAAAAGATGGCGGCCGTTAGCGGCTCATCTGCGGGACGGAGCTCAGCGGCGATGCAGCCGGGAGATGAGCACCGCGGGGCGCTCATCTCCCAGCCGGTAACAGCAGAAGGACCTCGACCGCCAGACCCATCTGCGGGACGGAGATGCAGCGCGAATCTCCCGGCCGGCAGCAGCGGAAGGACCGCCGGTGTCGCTGGCCTCCATGCGGAAGGGAGGAACGGGGAGCGGCGCTGCGGGTCGGGATACTTCTGCTGCGAGCGTCCGCTCATGTCCCGGGTTCTCGCTGCGGAAGTAACCGCACAGGCAGCGCCGCTCCCCGGTCCTCACCAATACGATTCGATGATTGGTCGCGGTCTTCGGACCCGACCAATCACTGATCTTACCGCAAAAGTTAAACACTACTGTGCTGATTGGTCGCGGACCCTGCCCGTGACCAATCACCGATTTGGGCGCCAAATTTAAATATCGGCCGCGACCAATCACCGATCTTGGCTCCACATTTAAACACCGCTGTGCTGATTGGGCGCGACCAATCACCGATTTTGGCGCCACATTTAAATAGCGTCCGCGACCAATCAGTACAGCGGTGTTTAAATGTGGAGCCAAGATCGATGATTGGTCGCGGCCGATATTTAAATGTGGCGCCAAAATCGGTGATTGGTCGCGCCCAGCGTCGGCGACCAATCAGCGATTTTTAACACAAATGTCCGGACCTTTGTAACACCATGCGGATACTGTGGGGACATCAGCGGCTAGGGTGTGAAGGGAGGACCGGGGAGCGGCGCTGCGGGTTGGGATACTTCTGCTGCGAGCGCCCGCTCATGTCCCGGGTTCTCGCAGCGGAAGTATCCGCACAGGCAGCGCCGCTGACATCCATGCGGCTAGGGTGTGAAGGGAGGACCGGGGAGCGGCGCTGACATCCAATTGGTCGCGGCCGCTATTTAAATGTGCCGCACAAATCGGTGATTGGTCGCGGTCTTGGCCCGCGACCAATCACTGATCTTGCCGCAAAAGTTAAACACTACTGTGCTGATTGGTCGCGGACGCTGCGCGCGACCAATCACCGATTTGGGCGCCAAATTTAAATATCGGCCGCGACCAATCACCGATCTTGGCTCCACATTTAAACACTGCTGTACTGATTGGTCGCGGACGCTATTTAAATGTGGCGCCCAACGTCGGCGACCAATCAGCACAGCGGTGTTTATATGTGGAGCCAAGATCGGTGATTGGTCGCGGCCGATATTTAAATTTGGCTCCCAAATCGGTGATTTTTAACACAAATGTCCGGACCTTTGTAACACCATGCGGATACTGTGGGGGCATCAGCGGCTAGGGTGTCAAGGGAAGACAGGGGAGCGGCGCTGCGGGTCGGGATACTTCTGCTGCTAGCAGTCGCTCATCTCCCGGCTTCTCGCAGCAGAATTAGCCGCACAGGCAGCGGCGCTCCCCGGTCCTCACTAATACGATTCCGCTCCCCGGTCCTCACCAATACGATTCTCTGATTGGTCGCGGTCTCCGCACCCGACCAATCAGTGATCTTGGCGCAAAATTTAAACAACGTTCTGCTGATTGGTCGCGGACTCCAGCCGCGACTAATCAGCGAGATTGGCGCCAAATTTAAACAACGCTCTGCTGATTGGTCGCGACCGCCGGCCGCCACCAATCAGCGATTTTGGCGCCAAATTTAAACCCCGCTCTGCTGATTGGTCGCGGTTGCCAGACGCGACTAATCAGCATTGTTGGCGCCAAATTGCCGGCCGTGACTAATCAGCATTATTGCCTCCAAATTTAGACACCGCTCTGCAGAATGGTCGCGGCCGTGACCAATCACCATTATTGGCGCCAAATTTAAACACCGCTTTGCTGATTGGTCACGTTCGCCGGCCGCGACCAATCAGCATTATTGGCGCAAAATTTAAACCCCGCTCTGCTGATTAGTCGCGACCGCCGGCCGTGACCAATCAGCGATATAGTCGCCAAATTTCAACACCGTTTTGCTGATTGGTCGCGGTTGCCGGCCGCGACCAATCAGCGATTTTGGCGCCAAATTTAAACACCGCTCTGCTGATTGCGCCCGGTCTGCCGCATACATATTCTAGAACACCCGATGCCTTAGAATCGGGCCACCATCTAGTTAATTTATATATTTATTAGGTGGGGAAGTGGCTATTTACAGTTAGTGGGGGAGCAGAGATGGATTACAATTTATATTTGGAATGGTGGGTTGCATAATAACTAATTATATATTAATGGTCGGTGCACGTCTGTATTCAGCTGTGTAATGTAGAAGTTGGGGAATGTGCTCTAGATAGCTGTGTGTTATTTTATGCAGACGAGTTCTGGCTGGAAGAAGTGATGTTGTTCTGTGCTGGATGAGGAAGAAAAGCGAAGATGAAGGACTTCACCTAGAGATGTCACCGGTGAGTCAGTGTATTACATGAACACTGACACTATACACTGTATACTATATATAGAGCTCCCATGTATAATGTCACTGCTGATCACTGTATTACCTGTACACTGACACTATATACAGAGCTCCTGTGTATAATGTCACTGGTGATCTCTGTATTACCTGTACATTGACACTATATACAGAGCTCCTGTGTATAATGTCACCGGTGATCACCAGGGCCGGCGTCAGCACCCGGGCAAGTGCCGGGGCCCTGAGCAGGCAGGGGGGCCCACTGGCAGTCGCACACCCCGCTGGGCTATGGGCGGAGGAGAGCGGTGTCAGCGCCCGCCCTTCTCCCCCGCTTGCTCAGGGACCCGGCAGCCGGATACTTACCTCTCCCCGTGCCTCTGCAGATCCGCTGTCTTCCTGCTCTGCGCTCCCTGTGACGTCTCAGGTCAGAGGGTGCGGTGACGTCTTTCCACCGCGCGCTCCCCTGAGCCGTCACAGGGAGTGCAGAGCGGGAAGACGCCGGCAACGCTGGAGTCCGGACCCGAGCAGCGGGCAGCAGGTGAGGAGGAGGGAGGTGAGTATTTGATATTTTTTTTAATGTATGGAGGCATGGAGCATAATATGGGGGGGTGACATCCTGCATGGGGCATAATATGGGGGGGTGACATCCTGCGTGGGGCATTAAAAAGAGAGGGGGGTGACATCCTGCATGGGGCATTATAAAGGGAGGGGGGGTGACATCCTGCATGGGGCATTATAAAGAGGGGGGGTGACCTCCTGCATGGGGCAGGGGGCATTATAGAGAGAGGGAGTGACATCCTGCATGGGGCATTATAGAGAGAGGGGGTGACAGCCTGCATGGGGCCTTATAAAGAGGGGGGTACATCCTGCATGGGGCATTATAAAGAGAGGGGGGGGTGACATACTGCTTGGGGCATTATAAAGAGAGGGGGGTGTGACATCCTGCATGGGGCATTATAAAGAGAGGGTGGGTAACATCCTGCATGGGGCATTATAAAGAGAGGGGTGTGTGACATCCTGCATGGGGCATTATAAAGAGAGGGGGGTGACATCCTGCATGTAGCATTATAAAGAGAGGGGAGGGTGACTTCCTGCATGGGGCATTATAGAGAGAGGGGGTGACATCCTGCATGGGGCCTTATAAAGAGGGGGGTACATCCTGCATGGGGCATTATAAATAGAGGGGGTGACATCCTGCATGGGGCATTATAAAGAGAGGGGGTGACATCCTGCATGGGGCATTATAAAGAGAAGGGGTGACATCCTGCATGGGGCATTATAAAGAGAGGGGGTGACATCCTGCATGGGGCATTATAAAGAGAGGGGGTGACATCCTGCATGGGGCATTATAAAGAGAGGGGGTGACATCCTGCATGGGGCATTATAAAGAGAGGGGGTGACATCCTGCATGGGGCATTATAAAGAGAGGGGGGTGACATCCTGCATGGGGCATTATAAAGAGAGGGGGTGACATCTTGCATGGGGCATTATAAAGAGGGGGGTGACATCCTGCATGGGGCCTTATAAAGAGGGGGGAGTGACATCCTGCTTGGGGCATTATGAAGAGGAGGGGTGACAGCCTGCATGGGGCATTATAAGGGGGGGAACAGCCTGCATGGGGAATTATAAGGGGGGGGGGCAGCCTGCATAGTGCATTATGTGGGGGGAATAGCCTGCATGGAGCATTATAAGGGGGGGGCAGCCTGTATGGGGCATTATGTGGGGGGTAACAGCCTGAATGGAGCATTTTAAGGGGGGGACAACCTGTATGGGGCATTATGTGGGGACCAGTATCCTGTATGGAGCGTTATATGGGGGCCAGTATCCTGTATGGAGCTTTATAAGGGGACCAGTATCCTGTATGGAACGTTATATGGGGGACAGTTTCCTGTATGGAGCTTTATAAGGGAACCAGTATCCTGTATGGAGCGTTATATGGGGGCCAGTATTCTGTATGGAGCCTTATATGGGGGCCAGTATTCCGTATGGAGCCTTATATGGAGGCCAGTATTCCGTATGGAGCCTTATATGGGGGCCAGTATTCCGTATGGAGCCTTATATGGGGGCCGGTATTCCGTATGGAGCCTTATATGGGGGCCAGTATTACGTATGGAGCCTTATACGGGGGCCAGTATTCCGTATGGAGCCTTATCTGGGGGCCAGTAGTCCGTATGGAGCCTTATCTGGGGGCCAGTAGTCCGTATGGAGCCTTATCTGGGGGCCAGTAGTCCGTATGGGGCCTTATATGGGGGCCAGTATTCCGTATGGGGCCTTATATGGGGGCCAGTATTCCGTATGGGGCCTTATATGGGGGCCAGTATTCCGTATAGGGCCTTATATGGGGTCCAGTATTCCGTATGGGGCCTTATATGGGGGCCAGTATTCTGTGTGGAGCGATTCGCCAGTTTATGAGCTATTGTGGAATTTACAATAGATATCGCTCACGTAATGTAAGAAGTGAAATCTTTGCATTGTACTATATATATATATATATATATATATATTTCTCTGCGGTATCTGTGCATCATGAATCGTGGTATGTATTAAAGGGGCCCACTGAGACACTTTCGCCCGGGGCCCAGAAAAACCTGGAGCCGGCCCTGGTGATCACTATATTAACTGTACACTTACATTATACACTGTATAACATGTACAGAGCTCCCGCTTATAATGGCATTTATAGTAATATTAGTATTGGTTTTTTTTTGTTAATGATCAGTATTGTAGTATTCGGTCACTATGTGGTAGTAATATTTGGTCTGGTCATGGTGTGGCCGTATTTGTCCCTTGTATATGGTATTATTTGGTGACATCGTGGTGGTAATATGTGGTCTGGTCATCGTGTGGTGGTTTTTGTCCCTTGTGTGTGGTATTATTTGGTCACTATGTGGTGGTAATATGTGGTCTGGTCATGGTGTGGTGGTATTTGATCCTTGTATGTGGTATTATTGGTCATTTTAAAATGTATATGACACATTCCCTTAACCCCTTTCCGACCATGTCAGTAATAGTCCGTAGCTGTGCCCTGGGACTTATGGACCAGCTACGTATTATTACGCGTGCAGCGATCGTGCCCGCACACAAGCGGTGCGGGGTGATCGCCGCCGGGTGTCAGCTGATTGTCACAGCTGACACCCGGTGCTATGTGCAGGGAGCAGTCCCGCACCGCTCCCGGCACATTAACCCCCACAATGCTGCGATTGAAGTCGATTGCAGCATTGTGGTGGCAAGGGGGGAGGTGATCGGTATACTCACCTCTCCTGCCGGCGTCTAGCGATGTCTGCGGCGGCTTCCGGATGTTGCCATGATGACCTGATGTCGTCATGACAACATCTGGGTCATCAGGAGGCAGGACGTTAGTTTGGTCATGCGCAGTGCGCGAACAAAGTAATGTCTCCCCTGTGTGCAGCGCTGATTGGTTGCATGACAAAGGGAGCTGCTGCTCTCTATGCCATGCAGCCGATCAGGCTGCAAAAAGTGAAAGTCCCATAGTGGGACAATGTGTAAAAGTAAAAAAATGTAGAAAAGTGAAAAAAAAAATATAAAAAAAATTGTTAAAATATTAAAAATAAAAAAATCCCCCAAAAATAAAAATATATTGAACCCATAATATTTATTTATTATGAAAAAAAAAATAAACCAATAAAAGTACCCATATTTGGTATTGCCGCGTCCACAACGACCTGACCTATGAAACTGTCCCACTAGTTAACCCCTTTAATGAACAAGGTAAAAAAAAAACAAGCAAAAAACAATGCTTTATCATCATACCGCCAAACAAAAAATGGAATGACACGCGATCAAAAAGACAAATGTAAATAAAAATGGTACCACTGAAAACGTCATCTTGTACCGCAAAAAAACAAGCCACCACACAGCTCCATTGTCTGAAAAAAAAAGCTACAGCTCTCAGAATAAAGCGATACAAAAAAATTATTTTTTCTAGAAAATAATTTTTATTGTGTAAAAGCGGCAAAACATAAAAAAAACTATATAAATGCAGTACCGCTGTAAATGCACTGACCCGAAGAATAACGCTGCATTATCAATTTTACCACATGCGGAACGGCATAAAAAAAAAAAAAAAGCGCAAAAAAACAATTCCTGAATTGTTGGTTTTTGTTTATTCTGCCTCCCAAAAATCAGAATAGAAAGCGATCAAAAAATGTCACGTGCCCGAAAATGGTACCAATAAAAACGTTAACTTGTCCCGCAAAAAACAAGCCCTTACATCACTCTGTCGGCCAAAATATGGAAAAATGATAGCTCTCAAAATATAGTGATGCAAACACTAGTCTTTGCAAAAAAAAGCGTCTTTTAGTGTGTGACAGCTGTCAGTCATAAAAACCAGATATGAATCTGGTATTGCTGTAATCACACTGACCCGAAGAACAAAGTCGTCTAATCACTTATACCACACGAGGAATGGTGTAAAAAAATAAACTCTAGGGTTACAGTTGTGCTAGGTTTAGTGTTGGGCTAGGGTTAGGGTTGGGGTTATATTAGGGTTGGGGCTAGGGTTGGGGTTTTTTCAAAAGTAAAGAAAAAAAAATGATGGCAATATGGCGACCAGTGTTGAGCGCAAGTGCTCGCTACTTGAGTTTGCATCGGGTACTCGGGTATGCACTGAGTATCGCGGGTGCACGAGTGACATGCTCGAGTCTCTGCCCCATATGCTTCGAGGCCAAAAAAAACGTTGCTGGGATCGCCTGCCATGCACGAGCGATCCCCGCATGTTTTTTTTTGGGTGTCTAACAACCGTGAAACATGCGGGGCGGGGACTTGAGCATGTCATTCGTGCTCCTCGATACTTGGTGCATACCCGAGTACCCGATGCAAACTCAAGTAGCGAGCACTTGTGCTCAAGACTAATGACAACTTATTCAATATAATGACCTAATGTTATCAAATGCTGTCGTTCCTTTGGGTTCAAAATGTACACTATACCCTTTGATAAAATTCTTGAGGGGTCTAGTTTCCAAAATGGGGTCACTTGTGGGGGGTTTCTACTATTTCGGCACATCAGGGGCTCCCGAAATGTGACATGGCGTCCGCTCTTGATTCCAGGCAATTTTGCGTCCAAAAAGTCACACAGTGCTCCTTCCCTTCTGAACCCTGACGTGCGCCCAAACAGTGTATTTTCCCCACATATGGGGTATTGGCATACTCAGGAGAAATTGCACAACAGTTTTTAGGTTTCATTTTCTCTTCTTACCCTTGTGAAACTAAAAAATTGGGGCAAAAAAATCATTTTTGTGGAAAAAGTTAGATTTTTTTATTTTCACGGCTTCATGTTCTAAACTTCTGTGAAGCACCTGAGGGTTAAGGGTGCTCACCACACATCTAGATAAGTTCCCTCAGGGGTCTAGTTTCCAAAATGGTGTAACTTGTGGGGGGGTTTCCAGTGTTTAGGCACATCATGGGCACATCCGCTAATTATTCAAGCAAATTTTACATTCAAAAAGTCAAATGGCGCTCCTTCCCTTCCGAACCCTGCCGTGCGCCCAAACAGTGGTTTTCCCCCTCATATGGGGTATCTGCTTACTCAGGAGAAATTGCACAACAAGTTGCATGGTACAATTTCTCCTGTAACCCTTATGAAAATGCAAAACTGGGGGCTGAAAAACATTTTTGAGGGAAAAATGTGAAAATTTTATTTTCACGGCTCCATGTTATAAACTTCTGTGAAGCACCCGGGGGTTCAAGATGCTCACCACACATCTAGATAAGTTACCTGAGGGGTCTAGTTTCCAAAATGGTGTCACTTGTGGGAGGTTTCCACTGTTTAGGCACATCAGGGGCTCTCCAAACGCAACATGCTAATTATTCAAGCAAATTTTACATTCAAAAAGTCAAATGGCGCTCCTTCCCTTCTGAGCCCTGCTCTGCACCCAAACAGTGTTTTTTCCCCAAGTATGGGGTATCTGTGTAATGAAAGGAACGCCAGTCGAATGTGTATGAGGAATACGGCGCTGCTATGAATGACTCCGACCCTGTATAGTGGCAGAACACTTTCTTTTTTACTGCTCACAAGAATGACAAGGTTAAACAATTCTACAAAATATGGGCCACAACAGCCACTAACACAAAATACAAGTTATGCAGCCCGAGAGAGCCCAAGTGCCAATCTCACGGGAATGAGCCAAACTACCCCTGGGCTATGCCGCTCCCACCCTTATTCAGTACAGGGCCTACCCAGGATGTTACCGCGGACGTGGCACGTGGTCCTCCCAGGAATATAACCTTACACCCCCCTCCCACACTAATACAATGAGATCTGGGTACCCTTGTTTTCCCCTTAGAGAACACTCACATATATTTTACCAACGCATTACCTGTACAGTGTACAGTTTCTCTTCTTACAAGAGCAAAGAGAAATCTCTCAGACTTAATCCATATACAAACAGTTAACAAGCTCAACCTTTAACTAGACTCTGATCTCAGGCCACAGGGTTTGATCAGCTTCTCCTTCTCACCAAGCTCTCCAGCACATCCAGGTGTCAGCAGGAATTAGAATCAATCTCAGTCTCAAAGGGTAGTTCACAACAGGGCTCCTTTGTAGTATCCACGTGCACAGTCTTAGTATACCAGATCCTTCACAATCTCTGGATCAAGCCTGCTCAGTCCATCAGCAGTGATATACACCAGGCAGTTCTCAGCACTACTGGAATCACTAACTAGCTTTCCCTAACTGACTACACAGTTGGTGACCGGTCACATATCTCAGTTACTCACAAGGCACAGCTCCTTGAACACACAGTCTGGCTCCAGTCGGTATAAGCTCTCCAACATCAAAAACAGCATCAGCCCGCACGCATGTCGCCTTCTCTCTCGACATCCTGGATCTCTGTTTTCCCGGGCTTTTTACAGATCCCCGTGCTTTTTCTTTACTTGTTTCTTGCTGACCCCTAATGGCCAGACTAAGTCATTGCAGGAGAAATTTACACTGTCATAAATATGAGCTCATTACCAGAAAGATATGTCAACATGTTACACTCCACCCCACTCACAATTTGGCGTCCCGACAAATGGTTTCGTACCACTCATATATAACACATACTCCTCAGGATTATATTGTATCGGGGGAACACCAGCTGTGCTCCTCTCCGATCTCCGCAAACCAGTACCTGCCGAGCTCGATGGAGGGTCCACCGCATCTAATGGAACAATAACATCAGGGACGGTGTCTGGAACACCTGGAACTTGCACTATCGGACTCTGCACCTCCGATGGTCTCACCCCGAAGTCATCCCAACAGTTGCATTCAACATTGCTCGGTGCAACTGTCGTAGGTGGCGCAGGTGACTCAGGGTGACAGGCAGGTGTGTCGGACATACACCTCTTTAGCCAGTTCCGGCGCATTGTGCGCGGGGTCCAATGAACCCTTCGGGAACCACTGTGTACACACTTCCCCCTGGGAATACCCTTTCCACTACGGTTTAGGGCGTATCCTCCCACCTGTCGCTCAACTTCCCTCCCGGATGCGTGACTCGCACTAGCACCTTATCACCCACCTGGAACTCATCTAGGTGCACCGGCACCCGATTTCGATGGGGGTGATCCTGTACATGGTCTATTACTATCCGGTGGATTTCACGCAACCTTCGGCGATGATCCTGGACCCACTCACTGGCTGTACGATATTCTGGTTCATCGGGTACAGTGAGACTAAGCTCTTCAATCTCTCGCCCAGGCCGACCGAACATCATCGCGTACGGAGTGAATCCTGTGGTGCTATGGACCCGATTGTTATAGGCCCACATAAGTTCTGGGAGGAACTCAGTCCATCGATCCTTCTGCCTCTGTTCAAGCGTTCTCAGCATCTGGAGCAAGGTTCGGTTGAACCGTTCACAGGCCCCATTTCCCTGCGGATGGTAGGGTGTTGTCCGGGATTGCTGAATCCCATAGACTTGCAGCAACTCCGTTATGAGCTGACCTTGGAAGCAAGCACCTTGATCTGAATGTATCCTTTGAGGACACCCATAAACCTGGATGAAATGCTTACAAATTGCCTCCGCTGCAGACTTAGCAGTCTGATCTTTGGTCGGGACAGCGACGGCAAACTTAGTAAAGTGATCAGTCATCACCAGACATGAATGATGACCACTTCTGGCGTACCCAATTGACAAATAATCCACCATTAGCACTTCCAGTGGGGCAGACGTCACGATTGTCTGGACAGGAGCCCTCTGCCCTGGGGACTTATTCAGCTCGCATGCCCGGCACCTACCACACACCTCTCTCACAACTTGTTCTAAGCCAGGAAAGTACACTTACCGATGCAGCCAACGATAAGTCTTCTCAGGCCCGAAATGTGCACCCCGCGTATGAGCTTCCTGGGCATTGTCTGGAGCCACTGAAGTTGGGATTACTACCTGCCAACGGTACCCCAGCTCTGCTGCTATGTAGATCCAGCGATACAGTATCCCATCCGCTATGACCAATCGATCCCACTGCCTTAGCAGCTTTTGTCCTTCGGCTCCCAGCCGGGCTCTTGCTCTCCCATCGGGCCAGGACTTTTGACTCAGCCATTTCTTTACTCCTGACAGTTCGGAGTCTGCATCCTACAACTCAGTCCACTCTTGCCCAGCAACGTGGCGACCCGTGTCACCACCCCACTTGAACGTGCCACGTCTACGAACACAGGCAGTCGCCTCAAATTGGGGATCTCAGTATCCTCGAGGTCTTCATCCACCCCATGCTCTGGTGCGCCTCAGGTCACTCGTGATAATGTGTCAGCATTGGAGTTCTCTTTACCCCAACGGAACCGAATCCGGTAATTAAACTTGGACATCCGAGCTACCCATCTCTGCTCCAGGGCTCCAAGCTTAGCGTTTTCCAAGTGTGCAAGCGGATTATTGTCCGTCATCACGAGAATCTCAGAACCAGCCAGATACTCTGCAAACTTCTCAGTCATGGCCCACACCAGGGCCAACATCTCCAGCTTAAACGAGCTGTAATTGTCCGGGTTTCGCTCGGTGTCCCGTAGAGACCGGCTAGCATACGCGATGACCCTCTCACACCCATCTTGTTCTTGGGCTAACACAGCTCCCAGACCATGGAGACTTCCATCCGTGTACAGGGTGAACTGTTGGTCAAAGCGAGCATACGCCAATAAAGGTGCCTGTACAAGGGCAGCCCTGACCCGATCAAATGCCTGATGCTGTCGGTCAGTCCACCGAATTGGCTGATTCTTGGGCCCCTGTGTCGTCCCTCTCAACAACTCATTCAGTGGTTCAGCCACCTTAGCAAAGTCTTTCACAAACCGACTGTAGTATCCTGCTAAACCAAGGAATGCTCGTACTTCTCTCACGGTCTTGGGACGGGGCCACGCCTGAATGGCCTCAATTTTACTCGGTGCTGGTCGCACACCCTCAGCAGACACCACATGACCCAGATACTCGATCTGTGTCTGGAACAAGTGACATTTCTTTGGCTTGATCTTAAGTCCATTGTCTCTCAGTCGGTGCAACACTTGCCGGAGCTTCTTCAGGTGGTCGTCGAACGAATCTCCAAATATAATCACATCATCCAAATAGATCAGCACGGACTTGAAATTGTAATCGCCCAAGCAGTATTCCATTAACCGCTGAAATGTTCCTGGAGCATTAGTCAGTCCGAAGTGAATTAGATTAAATTCATACAGTCCCATTGGCAAAATGAATGCTGTCTTCTGCCGATCTAGAGCTGCCATGGGCTCATGCCAGTGCCGCTGGCCAGGTCAGGAGTGGAGAAGTACTTCGCCTTTCCCAGGGCAGACAGGGATTCCTCGATCCGGGGCAATGGGTAGGAATCAAGTACTGTGTGCGCATTCAGCTTACGGTAATTAACACAAAACCGTATGGTCCCATCCTTTTTCCGGACCAGCACGACTGGTGCCGTCCAAGGACTTTGACTCGGCCGGATCACCCCATTATCCAGCATCTGCGCCAGCATTCCTTTGACCTCCTGATAAAGACTCGGTGGGATCTGGCGATATCTCTCCCGAATTGGGGGGGGTGTTTCCCGTGGGTATCTCGTGCTCCACAGCCTTGGTGCAACCAAAGTCTTCATCTCCCCTGGAGAAGGCAGCCTGATATTCCCACAGCGCAGCCTCCAGTCTGCGAGCCTGTTCGGCAGTCAACTGGGACTCATCCACTCCCATGATTTCCATAATCCTTTTGCCATTCCACTCAGGCGTGGGGGGTTTCTTCAGCTGCCGTCTGCATCGACAGGGTCCAGGCGGTCCAGCGGTCTGCCCTCAGTGTGAACTGGCTTTTGGGGATGACTCCTTCACCACACACATACACGTCAGCCAGCTTCGTGCCCACTGTCAGAGTCACCTCATGATTCTGCAGATTCAGACATCTCACTGGTACACTTCCATCTTGCACAATGGCCAGTGTTCGGGCTATCATCGGGCTATCTGTATCTTCTGACCGTCCCACCGGTTCCAGAATCACCTCTACACCATTCAGTTTCCTGTGTCGTCCCTACCGGCATCAACACAAGCTTCTCTTGACCCGGAGCGATTACAACGGCAGACCCGGGTGGGACATACACCGCTCCCACTGCTCTTCCTTCAGCCGAGCCCTTTTGAATGCCGCACGAACGGACCACCTGTTGCAGGGCCCTCTGAGTGGCTTTGTGGGGTGTCACTCGTTTTCAGTATCTCGGACCATCGCGCTCAAACAAAAGGGAGTCCAGTTCTCTCAGGATATTCATTCCCAGAACCACCGGGAGATTCGACCTCGTCTGAGTCTTCACGAGCACCACTCCTTTGGTTCCCAACTCCTGGCCGCACAGCTGTACTCTCATCCAAGTGATGCCTGCCACTGGAATTTCTTCATTATTAGCGGCCTTCAGCCTTAGCAGGTGTCCTGACTCCGTTTTGACAGTCTCTTCGAAGTGCGTCTTGAAAAATTCCATCGGCATGGTCGTCACCTCCGATCCGGTATCCACCAAGCACGCCACCTTCTTTCCTGCAAACTGCACATCCAACGTGGGACTCTCTGCAATCAGATCCTCGGAACAGACATTGGGCGTTGATTTTCGTTCCTGCCTTGCCGTATGCCCAACTACAGCAAGGGCCTCTCTTTTACCGATGGCGGGACTTCAGCTGGCAGACTCCTCGGGCAGTACCGCTGCATATGCCCCAGTTCTCGGCATCGCCAACATTGAACTGGTCTTCTTGCCCTACCTCCGGATGCCTCAGGTTTAGGAGCAGTCGGCGTCCTCCCTGAGGTATAGGGGGGTTGAACATAAAGGGGAATAGAGGGGTTCGTCAAGGCCGAGCATATCGGAGGCGTCCCCCGAACTTGCATCTGCTGTACCTGTTCCGTCAGGTTCTCCACGGTTTTCTGCAAAGCAGCCAGCTGTGCCCGAACAGGATCTGGTCTCGGCTCTCCTGTGTTAGCCACTTGCAGGCTACTCCACTGCAAAGCAGGCTTCACTTCCAAAGTCCGTGCTACCGCCTCTTCCTGTATTTCGGCATAGGTGACACCAGGAATATTCCGCGCCTTCAGCAACAATTCGCTCCTTAGCGCCTCACTCTGTATCCCCTCGATGAACTGATCCCGAAGAATGCTGTCGACATTGGCTTAAGTACCCACCGTTACAGGTGATTTCTTTTTGCTCTCTTGATGCAATTCCTCCAGCGCTATAGCATACTGGATCAGGCTTTCTCCGTCTCTCTGGGTCCGGGCGAAAAACTGTACTCGTAGTTGCCCTGCCGCTGCCACGTGATCAAATGCTTTCCCTAGTACCCGGATGATGTCGTCGACCGTCTTTCGCCTATCCTCAGGTTTTAACAAGACAACTTTATGGGCATCCCCCTCCAGAGCATTCAGCGTGACTTCCGGTTGCAGCAGAGAGCTGACACCGTGCAAAGCAATGGCATTCTTCAACCTGCCTACCCAATCACTGAACAGCAAGTTATACCCATCAAATTTGGCCAGGTGGTTAAGTAGTGCGCCCGTTGCAAAGCAACCAACTAACCGATCCCTACCAATCACAATGGGAGAAGGTGGGTGGAGTACTACAGCGGACGCGGCAGTACCTTCCGCACTACTGTCAGCATTCATGGCGAGCACTGTATCCTGCCGACTACGCCAAGATGTAACGACCGGAACGCCGGTCGAATGTGTATGAGGAATACGGCGCTGCTATGAATGACTCCGACCCTGTATAGTGGCAGAACACTTTCTTTTTTACTGATCACAAGAATGACAAGGTTAAACAATTCTACAAAATATGGGCCATAACAGCCACTAACACAAAATACAAGTTATGCAGCCCGAGAGAGCCCAAGTGCCAATCTCGCAGGGATGAGCCAAACTACCCCTGGGCTATGCCGCTCCCACCCTTATTCAGTACAGGGACTACCCAGGACGTTACCGCGGATGTGGCACGTGGTCCTCCCAGGAATATAACCTTACACCCCCCTCCCACACTAATACAATGGGATCTGGGTACCCTTGTTTTCCCCTTAGAGAACACTCATATATACAGTATTTAGCCAATGCGTTACCTATACAGTGTACAGTTTCTCTTCTTACAAGAGCAAAGAGAAATCTCTCAGACTTAATCCATATACAAACAGTTAACAAGCTCAACCTTTAACTAGACTCTGATCTCAGGCCACAGGGTTTGATCTGCTTCTCCTTCTCACCAAGCTCTCCAGCACATCCAGGTGTCAGCAGGAATTAGAATCAATCTCAGTCTCAAAGTGTAGTTCACAACAGGGCTCCTTTGTAGTATCCACGTGCACAGTCTTAGTATACCAGATCCTTCACAATCTCTGGATCAAGCCTGCTCAGTCCATCAGCAGTGATATACACCAGGCAGTTCTCAGCACTACTGGAATCACTAACTAGCTTTCCCTAACTGACTACACAGTTGGTGACCGGTCACATATCTCAGTTACTCACAAGGCACAGCTCCTTGAACACACAGTCTGGCTCCAGTCGGTATAAGCTCTCCAACATCAAAAACAACATCAGCCCGCACGCATGTCGCCTTCTCTCTCGACATCCTGGATCTCTGTTTTCCCGGGCTTTTTACAGATCCCCGTGCTTTTTCTTTACTTGTTTCTTGCTGACCCCTAATGGCCGGACTAAGTCATTGCAGGAGAAATTTACACTGTCATAAATATGAGCTCATTACCAGAAAGACATGTCAACATGTTACATCTGCGTACTCAGGGGAAATTGCACAACATATTTGGGGGTCCATTTTTTCCTGTTACCCCTGCAAAAATTAAAAAAAATTGGGAAGTAAAGTAACATTTTTGTGAAAAAAGTTAAATGTTCATTTTTTTCTTCAGTGGGGTCCGTTGAAGCGTTTCAGAGTAATTACCTCATAAAGTGACAGTGGTCAGAATTGTAACAATTGGCCTGGTCATTAACGTGCAAACCACCCTGGGGGTAAAGGGGTTGAAGAAAAATAAATAAAAATATACTAAAAAAGAGTATTGGATGTTGTTAGAAATTTTTAATAAGTTAGAGTAGGGTTCGGCCAGAAGAGTCTCCATATCGTGGTGGCGGCTATAAAAATCTTTTGGCCAAAACAAAAGCTGCTGGCTATGTATGTGATCTTGTCGTCACTGGGTACTGGTAATGTGTGATTGGTGAGGACGTGGTGCAGAAATGGAGTTTTTCCAAGAGTGGGCGGTGGTAGAAGGTTCGTGGGATGGAGGCGGAGCTGGTGTGGAGCCTGGCGGAGTCTCAAGGGGGCCCGAAAATTTCGGCAGTATGGGGCCCTGAAATTCCTGGTGGCAGCCCTGTTGCCCAGCATGCAGCAGCTGCCCGGACTTCCTCCATCTTCTGCAGCTAATGCCATCAGACTCTTTACTGGATCGCAGAAGACTGTGAGTGGCAGCAGTTTTCATTTTTAAATATTATTTCATATGAAATTGATATGTGTGCAATAGAACAGTGTATATAGAGGTGCATCTCACAAAATTAGAATATCATCGAAAAGTTAATTTATTTCAGTTCTTCAATAAAAAAAAGTGAAACTCATATATTATATAGAGTCATTACAAACAGAGTGATCTATTTCACGTGTTTATTTCTGTTAATGTTGATGATTATGGCTTACAGCCAGACCTTAATCCCATAGAAAAATTATGGAGGGATTTGAAGCTCCGAGTTGCCAAGCGACAGCCTCAAAATCTGAATGATTTAGAGATGATCTGCAAAGAGGAGTGGACCAAAATTCCCCCTGACATGTGCGCAAACCTCATCATCAACTACAAACAACGTCTGACTGCTGTTCTTGCCAACAAAGGGTTTTGCCACCAAGTATTAAGTGTTGTTTGCCAGAGGGATCAAATACTTATTTCTCACAGCAAAATGCAAAAAAATGTATCTAATTTATACAATGTGATTTTCTTGATTTTTGGGGGGATATTATATCTCTCAATGTTAAAATTAACCTACCCTTAAAATTATAGACTGTTCATGTCTTTGTCAGTGGGCAAACTTACAAAAACAGCAAGGGATCAAATACTTATTTCCCGCACTGTACCTAACAGGATGAGGGATATTAGTATAGAATTGGGGTACATTTCCCCTATAACAGTGTCAGCAGCAGACCCCCCCCCCTCCATAGCAGTACATCATGATCACATTTTGTGCTTAAATTTTTATTTTCCTATATTCCTCCTCTATAACCTAGGTGTGTCTTATAGTCTGAAATATACGGTAACTATCATGATTTACACATTAGAGTGAAATTGTCGTTTCAGGAGAACTTGCAGTAGAATGTTTGTCTCCGCCTCTAACTCCACCCTCCTCCCTCCATAGAACTTTATGAGCACCAACTGTCATTATCTATCTCAGTAATGGGAAAATCTGTATTCACTGAAGATTTTACCCAAGAATTAAGGACTTTGAGAATGAATGATCAGTCCAGGAGGAGAAAAAAGCAGATCTCTTTAAAAAAATATATTATAAAGTTTCTTATTTTCACGTGTACTATTGGTTTCTGAAATAAATTAATACATTTTACTTTAATACATTTTATGCTAGAGTTACATGGAGGCATGTGTCAGGTGACGTTTACATTGTGCGCCTCATTGCAAAATAGAATCTAACAATTTCTTGTGCTCTCACATTGCGATTTTAACCTGCTATGATTACGACACAGAGATACAAATGTCTAAAATGTGCTAAATTTTCTTGATTACAGGAAAATAAAGGAGGCAAGACAAAGTTATATTTATAATCTTCTGTATTTTATTACTACCTTATTCTTTAAACTAATAAATTTAAGGCTCTTAGTGTACATTTTGATCAAATTGTGCAAGCCCATCTGCCAGCGACAAGGTGACCTCATCAGATGGGGCCCTACACTATCTCTGGAGCTCAGCCACAGTGATCTTGGGGTTCTTCTTTACCTCTCTCACCAAGGCTCTTCTCCCACGATTGCTCAGTTTGGCTGGACGGCCAGGTCTGGGAAGACTTCTGGTGGTCCCAAACTTCGTCCATTTAAGGATTATGGAGGCCACTGTGCTCTTAGGAACCTTGAGTAATGCAGAAATTCTTTTGTAACCTTGGCCAGATCTTTGCCTTGCCACAATTCTGTCTCTGAGCTCCTTGGGCAGTTCCTTTGAGCTCCTGATTCTCATTTGGTCTGACATGCACTGTGAGCTGTGAGGCCTTATATAGACAGGTGTGTGCCTTTCCAAATCAAGTTCTATCAGTTTAATTAAACACAGCTGGACTCCAATGAAGGAGTAGAACCATCTCAAGGAGGATCACAAGGATATGAAGAGCATGTGACTTAAATATGAGAGTCTGAGCAAAGGGTCTGAATACTTATGACCATGTGATATTTCAGTTTTTCTTTTTTAATAAATTTGCAAAAATTTCTACATTTCTGTGTTTTTTCAGTCAAGATGGGGTGCAGAGTGTACTTTAATGAGAAAAAAATGAACTATTTAGAATTTACCAAATGGCTGCAATGAAACAAAGAGTGAAAAATTTAAAGGGGTCTGAATACTTTCCGTACCCGCTGTATGTACAGTCACATGTCTAAATGCCGTGTATAAAGTTATATGATTGAATTTTTTTTCTAGAAAATAACAAGAAGAAATACTTATATTTAATTCTAATTCAAAATAAAGTGATTAAAAAATTGTAAATACTCTAGGAGATATGATGCTAGTAATGGCGGAAAAGAGAAAAATGGTAGAATAGCTTTATACACGGTATTTAGACATCTGACTGTACTTACCCCTCCCTCTGCACTTGGCGCCATTTTTTTTAAACCATGTATACCTGTAACTGGTTATGTATGGTTGTCATGAGGAAGGAGTTGACAATAAACCTACAATTCCATTACCAACATTTGTGTCGTATTCCGGAGAGCGCAGAAATACTTCCTATCCTGCTATATGTCTACTGAACACTGCGGTGACAGCGGCTGAGAGCGGTGATCAGCAGTATTGTTCTGCTAATGTCAGGCTGCAGAACACTGCTCACCACCGCCGATACTCATCTCATCCTGGACCTCCGCTCAGCGTTCACCGCATCCCTGCGCCTCCTGTCACTGCTCGCACTGAGCAGTGTGAATGGTGACAGGGGGAAAGTGTAGATCGCTGTACAGCTGTGGGCTTCAAAAAACATAGTGCTGATCTCCTCCCACAGTTGTGACCTGGACAGCCCAGGAGGCGTGCCTAGGTCACAGCAGGAGGCAGCCACAATGCAGGAGGTGCAGTAGGACACAGTACGCAGTCTCCTATGTACAGGGGCTGCCATATTTGAAGTGTGTAAGTGTCGTACTCAGACATTTACAAAACAGCAAACTAATATGGCTGACCACTGTGGCTGTAGATAAAGTTAATAAATTAAAAAATATTAAACCAGTGCGTTTAATTCTGTATTATAAATAATTGATTATAGAATTAATAATTATATTAATACCTAAATAAAATCATGGCACCTTCCATTTAAGATGGACATTTTACTCTCCAGTCTTAATGAAGGAGTATTTTATAGTTAGATGCATCAAATTTATTAATGAATTAATCACATCTTCTCAGTGGTGTCGCCTCTGTGTATTCTGCTGGAAATGTTACTCCAGTTTCTAATCTTTCTGGTGTGAGTGACGCAACTAAAGTGATGTAACTTTTCATGAATAGGACAGGCGGTCGCGTCCACACCCTGTCTTGCCCATGCTCTGCTCACTTTTTCGGAATTGGCTGGGTCTGTAGTAAAAAGTGTTCTATACATTATTAGACTATCAAAGTGCCATAGAAGAGTTAATTAAATTACATTACTTTCAATAACCTCTTCTAGGACATTATATTTTGTGTCTCTTACATGCTGGTGGTTTGGGGGGTATGGGGGACCTGTCAGGTTCCCATAATGACACTTATTATTGCCAATTATTTAATTTTTCAGTCTGCCTTTAAATTACTGAATATAGGGTGTTTTTTTTTTCTCTTGTAATGTAATATATGTTATACTTTGTTGTGTTGCTTGCAATGTATTACTGTGACCTCTAAATGGCTTTGGTGCAGCAATGATATATAGCACATTACTGATAAAGAGTACTGAGCGGTGTGTGTTGTGAGCCACATGGAGTGTCGGGGAAACCTGTTACCTGCTACCACAAAGCTGAAGGACCTGGAATATATAATTGTGATCAGTAAGTGAAGAGGCCAGCAACAGAGTAAACTGAGCAACTGAGAGAAAGAAGCTGCAAGTCCTGCAGTAATCATCGGCAAGGCCGCCATCAGGGAATTACTGCCCTTAATACTGTATGGGGCCCGGTGAACAGAAGCTAAAAGGTGACCCTCCTCTCTTTGCTTCTACTCACCGGCCTCAGGGAGTCAGGGTCAACAGTTCAGAGCATAATGCTCCCGGCGGCCGGAAATGACCGCTATACCTTTAATCCGCGGCCGGGTGCATCATGGTCCTGACGCCGGTCACGTGACACGCTGCGTGCTCATTTTTATTCCGGAGCAGAGCAGTAGCGTGCCACACGTCTATTGGGACCCGAGACAGGCAGGCTTAGGCGGAGGCAGGCAGTGTGTGTTACAGTGAGGAGGAGGAGGCAGCAGTAGCGGGCAGTGTATGAGGACTGGGGGAGGCTGCTGAGGGGTTTCTGGCGAGGGGAGGAGAGGCTGCTGAGGAGATTCTGGTGGTGAAGGAAGGCTGCTGAGGACATTTTGGTGGTGAGGGGAGGCAGCTGAGGAGATTTTGGCAGTGAGGGGAGGCAGCTGAGGAGATTGTGTCAGTGAGGGGAGGCTGCTGAGGAGATTCTGGTGAGGAGGCGGTTAAGATGACAAAGGCTAGTCGACGAGGATTGCGTTCAAGAGAGTGCCAACCAGAAGGTAGGAACAAGAGTAGTTGAAAAATCGGGTGATCCCACCCTTTTTACTCTTTGCTACTTGATATTTTTTTTATATCATCACCTTTTTGAGTTATCATGTTTTGAGGTGTATTTTTATTTATATTCTAGAATTTATAGGTTTTTAATGAATACTTTGTGACAGAGTCACTGGTGTGATATATGAGGGGAGGTATGTGTCACTCAGGTTGCCATCCTGTGTGAACTGAGACCTAATGAATTTCCCCCAGCATGTTTTATTCTGGGGGTTAACTCTTTTAAATGGTGTGGTTTTATGTGAATGACATAGAGACGGGAGGGACGTCATTCACCATACCTCCCCTCAGGGTATGGCTGAGCATGGTTTAAATGTTCAGTACTGTTTTTTTTCATTGTTGTTGGTTAGTCTTGAGAGACAAGTCTACAGGCTGTGTAACTTCAGCTCAGAGAGGAGTTGAAGGTGCTGCAAACTGGTGCAGGGCAACCCGCACAAATATGGACTGTGTTTCCATTTGTCTTTTGTTTCACCTTTATGCCAGGAAGGCTGAGTTTATTTTTGCTGAAGTCTTCAGTGCTTTATGCTGACATAATAAACCTGCAGACGTAACCGTACCTGTGTCTACTTCCGAATGAGTCGTCTTGCCACAACATATAAAGATACTTTTAGTGGTGTATATTCGGTGAATATATACGCAATAAAATACACTGGTTACATTTATTAATTAATTAATGACCACAGGCTGAGGCGACGGCGGTGGGCAGGCTGAGGTGGTGGGTAGGCTGAGGCGGTAGGCAGGCTGAGGTGGTGGGTAGGCTGAGGCGGCCATTAGATTCAGCTTGACGGGGCAGCGGGCGCGGCGAAGCCACTGGCTATGTGAGTAGCTAACTTAAGTCCATGTATTCATTTGTCCATCATCTCAGTACGTGATTGTAGGATACAATCATTCTCTACCCTCCCCCTTTCATCCCTGAACCAAAATTTATAAGCTATTGGATGATCCTGACGCTGCTGCAAGACCCAGTGCCCAATTACAACATCAGTGAGCAGCGCTCAGGATTCTCCAGTAGCTTATAAATTTTGGTTGGAGCTTTGAAGGGGGGAGGGAATGATTGATGTAGGTGGGTATAAATTATTGGAAAACATCTTTATTAGATGCGCTCGGCCTTCAGTGCGTGGACTGAGCACCAGTCTCATGACCCGCATCCTCATACATGCTGTGAGGCTGCTGAGCTCAGGTCAGGAGACCGGTGGCCAGTCCAAATGCAGACTGATATTCAACGACGGCTGAATGAGCCTTAAAGGTGCTGTCCAGTTTAAATCCACAAGTCTGCAGTTTCTCTGCATCACTCTGACTGCAGACTTGTGAATCCTCACATTGTTTGCACTGTGAGGATTTGCAAGTATCAGAGTCGGTAATGGTGATCACATGGCTGCAGACTCACTCAATACACTTGCATTAAGTGAGGCTGCACTCCTCAAGTTGGATTATGGCTGGGAGTCTGCATTTCAAAACCTTGATCACGTGACCGCCGTTCCCGGCTCTGATACTGGCAAATCCTCACAGTGCATAAAAAGTGAAGATTAATAAGTCTGCAGTCAGTGACTCAGAGGAAGGTTGAGGGGCAGAGATTTAGCTGGGGTGGAAACTGGGCGGAGTCTCAAGGGGATCTGAAAATGTTGCCACTATGGGGCCCTGAAATTCCTGGTGGCTGCCCTGATCATCGGCATACCTGTAGTAGAAGGCAATGAACCATCAGGAGAACTCTTGCAGGATGTGCCAGAGATGAGGAGAGATTGCCATCTGCTGGCCAGATGAAATCAAGCGGAACCAAGTTGTGCTAGAAGAGTTGAATGGGGAGCAAATTCAGATGCCGGACCTGATCAGGTGACCTCCAGGAAGGATTTCCTGAATATAAAAGTCCAGTGCACCAAGCCACAAGCAGATTTGGTGCCAGGTTGCAGAGTGGAGCAGACGTGCTCCAGAGGTACCGCAGAGCCCAGCGCGACAGGCCTCAGCCGGAGGCCTGTGTTGCACAAGAGCCGGACACCGCCTGATATGCTCCGGACTCCTCACAGATGTGTTCTGTGCAGGTTGATTAGAGTCAGGACCTGCGCCCCACACTGAGTAAGTTCCCGGAATCCGACGTCACCTGTCAAGAGCCGAGGTCTGGATCACCTTACCTCAAGCCTGAGAGACTACCGTCGATGGTCAAGCCGAGAAGAGCTGAGAGAGGACTGCGACAGCAGAGACATGAAGTTACTGGTATTAACCGCTTCCCAGCCGCCCACTGTATATAAACGTCGGCGCTGTCTGGGCTCTGTGCAGTGCCGACGTTTATAAACGGTGGGTGGTCCAGCAGCGCTCAGGACCCCCAGGGTTCTGCAAGCGCTGCGGGTGCGGTGCAGAGCGATAGCTCTAACAGGGGACATTATCGGGACCTGATTGGATCAGGTCCCAATGATGTTAACCCTTTGCTATCTTCTGTACGCCGCGATCTATAGTGATCGCGGCATATAGAAGATAGTGAGAGGAGAGGGGGTCGTCCACTTACCTCTCCGACAGCCCCCTGATGTCTTCCAGGACCTGCCGTTGTTATGGCAGCTGGAGGTCACATGACCGCCTCCAGATCTGCCATATATGGTGTCCTGCTAGGCTCAGCCTGCAAGCTGAGTCCAGCAGGAGACAGACAGTGTGAAGCTGTCAGCATAGATCTCATCCAATGCAATACATATCTATTGCATTGCATGAGATCAGTGATTAGAAAAATAAAAATGAATGTCCCATACAGGGACTAAGTAAAAATGTAAAAAATAAGTCAAAAAAATGTTTTCAAACTGTTAAAAAAAATCACAAAATAAATAAAAATAAATAAATTAAATATTAAACCAATAAATCCGTATATTTATGCAAAAACAAAAAAAGTACACATATTTGGTATCGCCGCGTCCGAAACAACCCGATCTATAAAACCGTCACACTAATTAACTCCTTCTGTGCACACCGTAATAAAAATAAATAAAAAACAGAGCAAAAAACTATGCTTTTTCATCATATTGCCATACAAAAAGTGGAAAAAAATGCGATCAAAAAGCAAAATGGAAATAAAAATGGTACCGCTGAAAACGTCATCTTGTTCCGCAAAAAAAAAGCTGCCATACAGCTCCATCAGCCGAAAAATAAAAAAGTTATAGAGCTCAGAAAAAAGCGATGCAAAAAAAAAATGTTTTTCTATAAAATTGTTTTATTGTGTAAAAGCGCCAAAACATAAAAAAATATTCAGTAAGTGTAGTATCGCTGTAAACGTACTGACCCGAAGAATAATGCTGCCTTATCACTTTTACCACACGCAGAACGGCATAAAAAAAACTCTCAAAAAACAATTCCTGAATTGTTGGTTTTTGTTAATTTTACCTCCCAAAAAACGGAATAGAAAACGATCAAAAAATGTTACGTACCCAAAAATGGTACCAATAAAAATGTCAGCGCGTTCTGCAAAAAACAAGCCATCACATGACTCTGTGGGCCGAAATATGGAAAAATTATAGCTCTCAAAATATGGCGATTGAAAAACTAGATTTTGCAAAAAAAAACGTCTCTTAGTGTGTGACAGCTGTCAGTCATAAAAACCCGATATAAATCTGGTATCTCTGTAATCGCACCGACCCGAAGAATAAAGTAATCTCATCACTTATACCGCACGAGGAACGGCGTAAAAAATAAATAAAACCAATTCTTCACCTGCTACTGATTTGTTTATTATGTCTCCCAAAGATTGAAGTAAGGCTCTACTCACATTTATCCTGCGCTCTGCGCTGAGCACTTACACCAGAGTTTCCGTGTAAATCTCTGAAATACGTGATTCAGACGGAACCCATGACGGAAGATTCCCTGTAATGAGGCAGATATAGGCCACTGTGGATGCCATCTGGCCTGTGATCCCACGGTGTCAGTTTTTTTAGGCGTCCATAAAAGTGCAGTTGGCCACAGTTTTGTGCACTTCTGAAAAAAAGGACACCACTAAACAGAGGCCAGACAGAGTCCAGAGTAACTCTGCTTCCTCATTATAGTGAATGGATCCCACAAGGGTTTCATCTGAATTACATCACTTGGAAATTTAGATGGAAATCCCGATGTAAGTGCTCAGCCTAGAGCGCCGGATAAATGTTACGTAAAATGTTCCCAATAAAAGCTTAAACTCAGTCCTCAAAAAAAGCTAGTCCCCACTCAGGTCCGTCATCTGTTAAAAATATTCCAAGTTACTGGTAGCAGAAAGGCTCTGGAAAAGCGAAATGGCCCTTGCCCCCAAAAAATTCAGAAAATGTTGTGCTCCCAAATCCAAATGCCTATTCTACAATAATTTGTTCTCAAATTGTCAAATAGCTCTCCGTCCCTCCCAGATCTCGCCCTATGGCTAAGCAGTACAATACAGCCACATATGGGGTATTGCCACTTGTAGAAGAAATTGTGTGACACATTTCGGCACCATTTTTACCATTGCCCTGTGTGAAAATGTAAAATCTGGGGGTAAAACATTTTTTTGTGGTAAAAATATAATTATGTTTTTTTCACTGCCCAATGGTATAAATTAAAAAATTAAAAAATACTCACTACTTCCCTAGATGAATTCCTTGAGAGGTGTAGTTTACAAAATGGGGTCACTTGTGGGGGTTTCTGCTGTTTAGGCATGTCAGCAACTCTTCAAATGTGACATGGTGTCTGCAACCTATCCCAGCCAACATAGCGCTCCTTTCTCTTCTGAACCCTGCTGCACACCAAAGCAGTGGTTTTCCCCACATAAGGGGTATCGGCGTACTCAGGAGAAATTGCACAACAAATTTCATGGTGCAATTTCTCCTGTTATCCTTATGATAATGCAAAATTAGGGAATGAAAAACATTTTTGTGGGAAAAATGTGAAAATTTTATTTTTACGGCTCAATATTAAAAACTTCTGTGAAGCACCTGGGGGTGCAAGGTGCTCACCACACATCTAGATAAGTTCCCTAAGGGGTCTAGTTTCCAAAATGGTGTCACTTGTGGGGGGTTTCCACTGTTTAGGCACATCAGGGGCTCCCCAAATGCAACATGGAGTCCGCTAATTATTCAAGCAAATATTACATTCAAAAAGTCAAATGGCGCTCCTTCCCTTCCAAACCCTGCCGTGCGCCCAAACAGTGGTTTTCCCCCACATATGGGGTATCGGCATGTTCAGGAGAAATTGCACAACAAATTTCATGGTGCAATTTATCCTTTTACCCTTATGATAATGCAAAATTAAGTGATGAAAAATGTTTTTGTGGGAAAAATGTGAAAATTTTATTTTTACAGCTCAATATTATAAACTTCTGTGAAGCACCTTGGGGTTCAAGGTGCTCACCACACATCTAGATAAGTTCCCTAAGGGGTCTAGTTTCCAAAATGGTGTCACTTGTGGGGGGTTTCCACTGTTTAGGCACATCAGGAGCTCTCCAAACGCAACATGGCGTCTGTTAATTATTCAAACAAATTTTACATTCAAAAAGTCTAATGGCGCTCCTTCCCTTCCGAACCCTGCAGTGCGCCCAAACAGTGTTTTTCCCTCACATATGGGGTATTAATGCGCTCTTGAGAAATTGCACTACAAATTGTGTATTCTATTTTTTCCTGATACCCTTGTGAAAATAAAAAAATTGGGTCTAAGGTAACATTTTTGTGAAAAAAAGTTAAATGTTCATTGTTTTCTTCCACATTCCAAAAACTCCTGTGAAACATCTGAAGGGTTAATAAACTTCTTGAATGTGGTTTTGAGCACCTTGAGGGGTGCAGTTTTGGGTATTTTCTGTCATAAAGGCCCCTCAAAGTCACTTCAAATAAGATGTGGTCCCTAAAAAAATGTTTTTGTAAATTTTGTTGGAAAAATGAGAAATCGCTGGTCAACTTTTAACCCTTATAACTTCCTAACAAAAAAAAATTTTGGTTCAAAAATTGTGCTGATGTAATGTAGACATGTGGGAAATGTTATTTATTAACTATTTTGTGTGACATATCTCTCTGGTTTAAGGGCATGAAAATTCAAAGTTTTAAAATTGCTAAATTTTCAAAATTTTTGCCAAATTTCAGATTTTTTCACAAATAAACGCAAGTGATATCGAAGAAATTTTACCACTATCATGAAGTAAAATATATCACGAAAAAAGCAATCTCAGAATCAGGGGAATCCGTTGAAGCGTTCCAGAGTAATTACTTCATAAAGTGACAGTGGTCAGAATTGAAAAAATTGGCCCGGTCACGAAGGCAAAAACAGGCTCTGGCGCGAAGTGTTTAAAAAGTAACTTCAAATCCCAGAGAGACAGAAAAATTTGGGAATACAAACTCATGACAACCTTTGACACACTCAGTGCAGAAATTAATGTGTTGCATGGATTTTTGTCATTGTACATCAGCTAAGGAATGTGCTCCTCAGACCTGTGGGATCATCATAACCATGGACTAGACTTCAATCACAGGACAATTTAACTATCACACTCCTTATCTATGAACTGCTCCAATATTTAAGGCCACGACTCTTTCTCGCCCCTACCATACTCATAGTTCTGCTTCATGTCAGTTGTCTCATCTATTGCATTATTCTTGTGCCCTGCTGTGTATAAATATGTGATTCTTCAGATTTTGTGTTATTCTATGCCTGATGAAGAGGCATAAGTAGTCTCAAAGATTGCAATTTGTTACCATCTTTTCAGTTAGCCATTAAAAGGTATCAACCAGTGAGGACTCTCAAATCTTAATATTCTTCTTTATATAGGCACATTGTACTGGTACATAGAGATACAGCTCTATATACCCATATACCTCTATGTACAAACTAGTTAAAGAGGTGGTCCACTACAATATATAATTTGCCTATCGATGTAAACCTTGTAAAGAAGTATTTTTGAAAATACCTTCTGCTGCCATAGGTGACTATGAGCAGCAGTCTCACTGATTGCTCAGTCCGCATCACTTGACCCCAGCTGCAGCCACCGCTGACATCTGCTGATGTCACATCAACTTCCAGATTTCCTTGATTCACCCAGGTGTGATCCAGTTGCACGCATCCCCCCTGATTGACTGGGCTGTGGGCGGTGTTTCACTGCACATCACAGCCCAGTATCCAATACATTAGTTAAAATAATACATTAGCCCCCATACTGTACGAGGGCCCCACTCATTAGCTCCCACACCATATGATGGCCCCCACATTAATTCCCATACTGTATGAGGGCCACCATGTTAGTTCACACACCATATGATAGCCTCCACATTAACCCCCAAACTGCATGAAGGCCTCAACATTAGGTCCCACACCATATGGTGGACCCCACATAAGTGCCTATATTGTATGAGGGCCCCTACCATATAATGGTCCCCACATTAACCCCCATACTGTATGAGGGCCCCACTCATTAATTCCCACGCCATATGATGGCCACCACATTAGCCCCCAAACTTTATGAGGGCCCCCACATTAGCTCACATGCTGTACATTACATTAGACCCTAAAATGTAAGAGCCCCCCTCCCAGACCAAAAGTATGAAGTAAAATAAAAAACATCATATACTCACCTAATCCAAGATATCGATCAGTTCACTAGGTGGACCAAAGCGTTGATGACTCTGCACTACCACTCAGCCTGTCTGTCACGGCAGGATGATGGCAGTGGCTGAGTAACCGATGCAGGCACAGGACATCAGAGTCCTGACTCGGCGAGAAGACGTGACCGGGACTTTGACATCCTATGCGTGTGCCGGCGCCACAACATCATCCTGCCGTGGCTGAAAGGCTGAGCAGTAGTGCTGGGAGACCGTGCCTCACTGCTCTGCCGCAGACCCTAATTATAAATCGTCGGGCTGCTCATGACTGTACAGTTAAGGGTATCTGTAGCTCTAGATAAGCCTCTCTGACTGTGGGGCCTGGGGCAACCGCCTCCTCTACTACCCCGGTAGCTACACTACTGGCACAGGAATAATCACAATTCTGCTACATGCACAGCACATATGTGTATTTACACACAGCTGTACTTATACACTCACAGCTCTGCTACATGCGCTCGCACACACACGGCAATGGTACACACACAGCTTTGCTACAAACACACACAACTCTTCTACATCAACACACACAACTCGGCTACATCATCAAAACACATATAGCTTAGCTACACTTTTCTCAGCTTAGCTACATCATCAAAACCTAAACAGCTCCACTACAACATACTCAGCTCAGCTATATTATTGAAACACACATTTAAGCTACAACATACTCAGTTGAGCGACATCATCAAAACACACTCATAGCTGAACTACACCACAATCAGCTCATCTATATACTCAAAACACACAGCTCAGCTACAACACACACACTGTATACATTACAGTATACTAGAATTCCCTCCCGGTATGTGAGGAGGGACATACATAGAAATCATGGGGCCCCATAGCAAAATTTTTAATTGCCCCCCCCCCCCAAAAAAAAGAATATTTGTCGGGGTCACAGAAGAGCAGATTTCACAACTTTCCAGCCTTTACATAGTAATTTCCCTCCTGCTGAAGTCCTAGATTCCTCTTTCATTGATCCCATAAATTATGATGCCAATAAAAGTGCCCCCCAAACAGAGTATGATACCCCCGTGGTGAATTCCTCCACATGCACAGTATACTGACCCTACTGTACCCCACCTCAACTCCCAAAGAAAAGTATGGTGACCCAAACACAGTATGAGCCCCCACACAGCCCTCCATACAGTATAATGGCCCCACATTGTATACTGGCCCGCACACCTTCCCACACTGTATAATAACCCACACTAGCCCTCCAAACAGTATAATGACCCCACATTATATAATGACCCGCTCTAGCCCTCCAAACAGTATAATAGCCCCAACACAGCCCTCCACACAGTATGATGGACCACACTCAAACCTTCACACTGTATAATTGCTTGCATACAGTATAATGGCCCCACATAGCCTTCCATATAGTATAATGCGCACTTCATAATTCTCCATAAAGTATAATGCACTCCCCATGGTGCTCCATAGAACATAATGCATTTGTCATGGTCCTCCATATAGTATAATGCACGCCCCATTGTCCTTCATACAATAAAATGCACCCCCCCATGGTCCTCCATACAGTATAATGCACTTCCCATACTTCTCTATACAGTATAATGCACTCCCCATGATCCGCTATAGAGTATAATGCATCCCCATGGTTCTCTATAAAGTAAAATGCACCTCCATACAATATAATGCACCCCCCATGGTCCTCCATACAGTATAATGCACTCCCCATGATCCTCTATACAGTATAATGCACCCCCATGGTTTTCTATACAGTATAATGCACCTCCATGGTCCTCCATACAATATAATGCACCTCAAGGTCCTCCATACAGTATAATGCACCCCCATGGTCCTCCATACAATATAATGCACCCCCATGGTCTTCCATACAGTGTACTGCACCCCCAATGGTCTTCCATACGATATAATGCACCCCCATGGTCTTCCATACAAGATGATGCATCCTCCATGATCCTCCATACAATGTAATGCACTCCCCATGGTCCTCCATACAATATAATGCTACCCTTGTTGTCCTCCATACAATATAATGTACCCCCATGGTCTTCCCTACAATATAATGTACCCCCATGTTCTTCCATACAAAATAATTCACCCGCCATGGTTCTCCATACAATATAATACACCCCCCTTGGTCCTCCATACTCTTTTGTCATTGATTTAAAAAAATAAATGCAGTACTCAACTCGCTTCGTTCCACATGATGCTCTGATCTGCTGAGCCTTTGGTGTGAAGCGTCGCACATCTCAGAGCAGCAGGCCCCATAATGATATCATCGATGCCGCTGCTCTGACACGTCAGATGCCGAGGAAGAATGATGGGAGTGGAAGCATCTGCTGACACTCACTTCTCCATCATCATTGCTCACGTTGACGGCTGGAGCCCCCCTCTGGTCGTCAGCACAAGCAATGATAATGAAGGAGTAGGCATCAGCAGACGCTTCCACCCCATCATTCTGTGCTGGCAGTGCGTCGCGGATGGTATCGCGGTGTCAGTGCCGGTTCACGGGCCCATAGTAGTGGCGTGGCCTGCCACTATTGGCAGTACGCCACTGTATGTGAGTGATCACATTGTTGACACGCCCCCTGGGCCATATTCTTTAGGGGGAATATCCGGAGCCGGATCAGATGGGAGTTGTAGTCTTCCGAGTGGCTGTGACCCGGTCCGTGCCCAGGGTGTCAAACTCAGTTGTATGTGGCAGTCCTACAGATGTTATTAAGTTCTTTATTGTCGACTACGCCACCCGTTGTATTGCGGTCACTATGGCCGCCGCTGCAGCAGGGTCCGCTGAGGCTGATGGTGTAGGTGCAGCTTTTGGTGGTATAACCCCCAACGGGTGGGGTATAGCCTCAGGGGGTCAGGTGCAGAGGATGGGGGTTGTGGTGGTGCAGCATAGATGTTAAAGGAAGACAGAGTCGGGTTGTGCAGTTTAGGGTATTTACTCACTGCTGATGTTCCGGTCACTCCAGCTTCAAGTGACCTCCCGAGCCGTGCTGCGTCCACCAGGTCCTGGATCCAGCCAACCCCCAAGCGAGTCCGGAGCGTGACCCTGAGCTCTCCTTCTGTCCTTTCTCTGGCCGTCCCCACTATTGATCCACCCAGGTCCAGCTCCCTCGGGCCTTCTGTTGGGAGACCCTTGGCCTTGGGTTCCCTGACCCTCCACGTGGTATGCCTTCGTGGTGGATGTGGTGGGTGGCCGTGGCAGACGCTGCCCACGGCCTCCGGTCTCTGGCTGGGGTGTGTTTTTGCCCCCACCAGCTTGGGTTCCGGTACCCTGATGCCGACTCTTCACCCGTAGCTTGAATTTGGGTTCTCAGAGTCCTCTCTTTGTCCCCTCTGGGTCTTTCCTTCTTTCTCCTCTCTCTCTCTCTCTAGGGCTGCTCTGCTCCTCTTCCTCTGGCTCCTCACAGACTGACTGACTGTGGCTGACTGACCCTGTTCTCTGATGGTGCCCACCTTATATACACCCTCTATGTGTGAGCTCAGGCGACCAGCACCCAATGAGCTCCTATCTTTACCCAGGCTGCTCCCCCTATCTGCCCCTACACTACTTGGGATGTACCACCCCCCTCCCACTCCAGCCAGGAACAGACTCGGTCGTACCTGCACATTTCTAAGTGGGAGTACCGTCGGCCTGTTCCTCGGAAATGGGATGTATGTAGTGCATGCAGCCTACCGAGCTCAGATCCACACTCCATCCTTACCCGGGAGTGGAATATCACACCTCTGGGTTGAGGTGCAATACCCCTGTAGCAGCCGAATCCTCAGGGTGCTACATTCCCCCCTGGTAAATCACAGCACGTCCTCGGGCTGTAAGACATAACACCAAAGCATACAAATTTTTGCATAAACATATAAAACATATAAAACATCATATATTAGCAAATAAAACATTCTCGTCGCCTCTGGCTCCTCCTCCGGTCACTGTGCAACGTGTGACCGGGTAAAGTGCGACAGTCTCTCTGGAAAACTGGTTTTCCTATAAAACCGGTAGGGGGCGCTTTAGGACGCGCAACTATATACAAGGAAAGTGGCCGCTCTCAGTCCTCGGCCAGGTATTGGGGAGGAATGACCGCTCTCAGTCCTCGGTCAGTGGGATTTAGGGGTTAAACGGGTAACAGTTCACACTTGCTGGTCCCAACGGGGACTATATTTAGCAACAGTAACAGTTTCAGTTTCAGTTTATGGTGCCCCGACGGGCAACTATATACAGCTCCTGCTTCGCTGTACTTAACGACGGCGTCCTCCTGCTCTTTCTTTATTGTTACCTTTGGCTCTAGTTTCAGACCCGTCCGGGTCCTCTTGTTCTTCCTCCTCACACCGCAGCTCTTCCTCCGTCAGGCGATGCACATGGAGGGCGTAGGGTCCTTTGGCACACTTGTGCCGGGTGAAGGTGACCTCGTCCCCGATGTAAAGGTCACGACCTCTGTGTCCCTCCGGTAGGTGGGACTCAACGTCTCTCCTGGTCACGAAGACGTCGCCTAGGGTGCGGTGGTCTCGGATGAAGCCCCACCCATGCTGCATGTTAAACTTTATCACAGTCCCGGTGGTGCGGGGACTATGCGCTGCACGGGGGTCTCTCCTGGCCCGCCTCTTCTGCTCCGCGCTCCTTATTTGAGCTTGCTGTTCCCGGACCCGCCTCTCTCTCCGCTCCCTCTCAAAGTCCTCGAGCTGTTGGCGGCAGCACTCAGCACGCTCCGCTGCAGCTGCCCGAGTCTCTTGAGTGAACCCCATGAGATCTTCTCCGGTGGGGTCCCACTCGAACTGCGCTTCTGCTAGCGGGGGCGAGATCCTCTTTACGGGCTTTGGAGCCGGGATCAGGGGTTCATCCAGGGGTCTCTCTCTCCGGAGTCGGGGATGGTGGAACTCCGGTGGCCATATAAATGGCTGCCCATCCGGGCACGTATGCTGGGCGTACAGGTCCTCTCCCAGATGCGGCACTCTTGGTCTTATGGGCGCGGTGGTGTTAGCGCCCGGGTTGCCCGGGCCTTGCGGCCAGGCCTGGGGTATCTGGAAGGTAAAGGGCACCGTAAGGACGGCGGCGCCCTGGGCTACTTGGCCCTGCGACCAGGCCGGGGGCTCCGCGGAGGTAGGGGGCGCTGTTGGTATTGCGGCGCCCGGGGGTACTAGGCCTTGCGACCAGGCTGGTGGTACTTCCTGCTTGGTCACGCCCGGGGTCGAGGCGTGTGACGTCACAGGGGTCGCGGCTCGCGTTTGAGGCCTAGTCTGCGGCGGTGACGTTGCAGCGACGGGCACGGCAGGATAGACTTCGGGCTCTGCGACGGGGAGCTGGGGCAGGTACGCGGTTTCCCGGTTTG
This sequence comes from Phyllobates terribilis, assembly GCF_046119375.1. Taxonomy (NCBI): domain Eukaryota; kingdom Metazoa; phylum Chordata; class Amphibia; order Anura; family Dendrobatidae; genus Phyllobates; species Phyllobates terribilis. The sequence goes on from NW_027362773.1 coordinate 26,984,952, forward strand.
GGGTATAGACGTCCCCTTTACCTGCCTCCACTCGTTCGGCTCCCTTCTCGGCGCCGTCTCCGGCCTTGAGTCCTCCCGCGCCATCCTCAGAGGCGGTCTGTCTCCTCGTCTTGGGTGGCGTGCTCCGCTGACGGGTCTCGGTCTGCTGGGCCATCTCTCGGCTCCACTCCGCCAACGTCTCTCGCTGCACCCGGGCCATCCTCCTTGCGAGGCCCTCCAGAGCGGTCTGCGCACACTCCCGGTCTCGGGGGAGCTGTGCTAGGACCTCCACTAGGCCTAGTGGGGTCGTTGCCTCCAGCAGGCTCCTGACCAACGGGTCGGTGCTGCTCTGCTCTCCTTCTGTTGTCTCCAGCAGGCTCCTGGCCAGCGGGCCGGTGCTGCTCTGCTCTCCCTCCTCTGTTTCTAGCAGGCTCCTGGCCAACGGGCCGGTGCTGCTCTGCTTTCTCGCCATCTCCGGGTAAGCTCCTCCGATATTCTTCTCCAGGCTTCTTGCCTCCGGGTGCGCTCGCTCCAGACTGCTCCAGGCGGCACCCATCTTTGTTCTCTTCTTCTCAGTCCTCCCCCCCCTTCGAGGGCGGTCCCGGGGCCACTTGGTGATTCTCAGCTCCAGGGGCTGTTCTTTCACGCTGACAGACACCTCTAGCATCACAGTCTCTGTTGGTGGGGGCGGTTTCCACTTTTGGCGCCATTTTCGGTCCTGGCCCACGATGGGAGGTGGCCTCTCGCCACCCTCTGGCACGCCCATAATGGCGTCCGCTCTTCCAAGGCGGGAAACCTTTGGAAATGGCGGGAATCGCTTCCCAGTGGCGGGAAACTCTGCAGATGGCGGGAAAAAGCTGTTAATGGCGGACAACCGGCGGGAGTCGATCTGTGACGGAGTCCGATGGCGGGGACCCTCCGGAACCGGCAGGAGACTTCTTTTTGAGGTAAACTTGTTCTTTTCTTCAGGCACGCAGTACCCGGGTGTTGCGGGCACGTAATCCTGCCGACTACGCCAAAGTTGACGCGCCCCCTGGGCCATATTCTTTAGGGGGAATATCCGGAGCCGGATCAGATGGGAGTTGTAGTCTTCCGAGTGGCTGTGACCCGGTCCGTGCCCAGGGTGTCAAACTCAGTTGTATGTGGCAGTCCTACAGATGTTATTAAGTTCTTTATTGTCGACTACGCCACCCGTTGTATTGCGGTCACTATGGCCGCCGCTGCAGCAGGGTCCGCTGAGGCTGATGGTGTAGGTGCAGCTTTTGGTGGTATAACCCCCAACGGGTGGGGTATAGCCTCAGGGGGTCAGGTGCAGAGGATGGGGGTTGTGGTGGTGCAGCATAGATGTTAAAGGAAGACAGAGTCGGGTTGTGCAGTTTAGGGTATTTACTCACTGCTGATGTTCCGGTCACTCCAGCTTCAAGTGACCTCCCGAGCCGTGCTGCGTCCACCAGGTCCTGGATCCAGCCAACCCCCAAGCGAGTCCGGAGCGTGACCCTGAGCTCTCCTTCTGTCCTTTCTCTGGCCGTCCCCACTATTGATCCACCCAGGTCCAGCTCCCTCGGGCCTTCTGTTGGGAGACCCTTGGCCTTGGGTTCCCTGACCCTCCACGTGGTATGCCTTCGTGGTGGATGTGGTGGGTGGCCGTGGCAGACGCTGCCCACGGCCTCCGGTCTCTGGCTGGGGTGTGTTTTTGCCCCCACCAGCTTGGGTTCCGGTACCCTGATGCCGACTCTTCACCCGTAGCTTGAATTTGGGTTCTCAGAGTCCTCTCTTTGTCCCCTCTGGGTCTTTCCTTCTTTCTCCTCTCTCTCTCTCTCTAGGGCTGCTCTGCTCCTCTTCCTCTGGCTCCTCACAGACTGACTGACTGTGGCTGACTGACCCTGTTCTCTGATGGTGCCCACCTTATATACACCCTCTATGTGTGAGCTCAGGCGACCAGCACCCAATGAGCTCCTATCTTTACCCAGGCTGCTCCCCCTATCTGCCCCTACACTACTTGGGATGTACCACCCCCCTCCCACTCCAGCCAGGAACAGACTCGGTCGTACCTGCACATTTCTAAGTGGGAGTACCGTCGGCCTGTTCCTCGGAAATGGGATGTATGTAGTGCATGCAGCCTACCGAGCTCAGATCCACACTCCATCCTTACCCGGGAGTGGAATATCACACCTCTGGGTTGAGGTGCAATACCCCTGTAGCAGCCGAATCCTCAGGGTGCTACATTGTGACACCTCTTACGTCTGGTGTAAGCCCTTCTAATTCACCCTGGGTGTTGGGGGACTCTGTGTCGGGTCCTGTGATGGAGAGATGGGATGCAGCCGTGGCCCGGACCCGCCCCCTGCTCAGAACTGTGTTTTTCCTCCTCCACGGTTCCAATCTGGGTGTTATCAACCTGCTTGCCTTTTTTCCATAAAAAAAACAGTTTGAGTGTGTCACTGACTGTTCAGACACCAATATATCTATTTTAACAAGTCTGGTATACACCAGGAAATTATAACTGTGGTTTTGCAGTTCCACGGTTCAAATCTCTGTATTATCCACTTTTTTGTCTTTTTTGCATGAAAAAAAAACATTTTCAGTGTCTCGCTGACTGTTCAGACACCAATATATCTGTTTAAAAGAGTCTGGTGTAGGCCAGAGAACTAGAACTGTGGTTTTCCTCTTCCACGGTTCAAATCTCCTTTTTATTACCCTTTTGCCATTGATAGTGCGAGTGTAAGCTATTTTACTTCATTTACAATGGGAAAGGCGCGTGGTAAGGGACGTGGAACTGGACGTTCTGGTGATGGTGCGTGCAGAGGACGGGGCTGTGGCCAAGGTGAAAATGTGCAACAACCAACAGCCACATTTTCTCGCTCCCAGTTCTTGACCGAATTACTAGGGAAGCACACAACAGCACCACTATTGCGAACTGATCAGTGTGAACAGGTTATTAATTGGATAGCAGATAATACTTCCAGTCACCTGGGCACCACCACCTCCGGTCTGTCTTCCACACGGTCAAGTGTTAGTAGCTGTGAGTCTCGACTGCATACTCCTCCTCACCCTGATGCTCCTTCCTCCCACCATGCCGAGTGTCGTCAGACAGCAACTGATCCCACAGTTGGACACTCTGAAGAGCTGTTCATTGGTCCATTTCCATATTTGTGCCCCTCGCCTGCTCCGCTTGAAGTGGTGGAAGAGGAGATCCCATGTAGCGATGGCCAAATATTTGAACAGCCACGGCCACAGGAAGGCGACGCTGGCAATTTGTCACAAGAGGTGGACAATGACGAGACACAATTGCCACGAAGTGAGGAGGAGGACCGTGGTGCGGAAGTGGAAGAGGAGGAGGTGGTGGATGATCTAGTAACTGACCCAACGTGGCAGGAGGACACGCAGAGCGAGGCCAGCTGCACACAGGGGGAGGGAGGCAGACTACCCCAACAGGCAGGAAGAAGCAGTGTGGTGGCCGCAGACAGAAGGCGGGCAACTGTTCCCCGTAACACCAACACGAGGGACGTTGCCAGTACAACCGGTAGGTCTTCCAGAGTCTGGAATTATTTTAAAGACTCTGCTGATAACCCCAAAAAGGATATTTGTACCACCTGCCAGGCCAGCATCAGCAGGGGTGACAAAACTACCAGCCTGACCACCACCAGCATGATCAGGCACATGTCAGCTCGACTTTGTGGGACGAACCCCAGGGTCCACGACCAGTGTCAGCGGGTGTCACCACTGCTTCTTCTGCTGTTGTGCATGTAAGAGAACCCCCTGATGTGCATACCCCGAGTTGCCAGATCTGCTCGTCAAAGTACGCCGCTTGTCAGCTCATTTTCAGAAGTCGGCTACAGCTTCCGCCGCCCTTGCTGTGTTGCAGCAGCTTTTGCAGCTTCCGGCACACCGACTGGTGTGTGATGTCCCCACACTTTGGAACTCTACCCTCCACATGTTGCAAAGGATTTGTGAGCAGAAGAGAGCAGTTGTGGAGTACCAGCTACAACAAGGCCGTCGATATTCAGGTCAGACTCCACACATAAGACCTCAGGAGTGGACCTGGATGTCTGACATATGTACCATCTTGACAAACTTTGAGGAGTCCACCAAGATGGTGAGTGGCGATGACGCCATCATTAGCGTCAGCATCCCACTTGTCTGTCTTTTGCAACGTTCTCTGCAGAGAATTAAAGAGGAGGCATTGCAGCCAGAGTGTGATGAGATGGATCAAGACCCGTAGCGGGCGATTACATACAGCCCAGCCTCATCTCATCCCAACGTGCATTGGGGGACAATGAGGGAGAGGAGGAGGAGGAAGAACAGGAGCTGGTATCATGCGCTGTAGACTGTAGTACCTGTACAACTGTCATACCGTCGGTTCAGCTTGGGTGGTGTAAAGGGAAGTGTCCTAGGTTGTACATGTATATATGTATCTGTATGCTAGCCATGCTTGCAGATAAGTGTACATGTATATATTGGCCCCCATCTCCTTATGTATTTCAGTCTGTTTGCTGCTGTTGGGGGCAGGATCAACAAACTGTCCAGCCATGTACTAAAACAGGTTTTGCGAGTATGGCTGGACATGTACAAAGACCTTAGCCAGTGGGCGGGGAATACCACCTCATTTCCTGTGCAGGACTAAAAAACCCCAGAGCACTCATGTGCTGCCCTTTTTTTTTTTTGCTCTTTGGACGGAGAGATGGAGAGATGGACATAACACATGGCTGAGTATCTCTCTTCCCCTGTAACTCTTTACTTACTAGCCCAACATACATTCTACTAACCTTACTATCCTTGTATCTATATATATATATAGGGAAAGTTAGTATAGTTGGATGGGCTGATATTGCATGAGTGATTAGGAAACATGGGTGGAAAATAGGTAATTGGGAATTGTATATTGTTATTATTATTGTGTACTGTGTTAGTGGGATAAACAGTAGTATATTAACTGCAGACTTTTGTGTAATAAATACCTTTTATTAGCACACGGTTTTGTCTCAGTTGGTGTATAGTATAAGGCACAGATAACGTTAGTGGATATTAATTATTAATAATCAAGTTTGATGTTAATAGTTAATATCGGACCTCAATAGAGGAGTAGGAGAGTTCCCCCATTAATTACTGATATTTTTGGAGGGAAACCTCGTCCTTTAACAATGGCGAGCCAGGCCCAACTGTTGTGATTTTGTTTTTTGTGTTTTGCTCTGTGATTATCTGTCGTTATTGTTTGTGAACTGATCAGGCCAGGGGAACATGGACAGATTACATTGATACAGAGTGAACTGTTGTGTAATTCTGTGTGTTCAGAGCGCTGAAAGTTCAGACGAATGACACAGCTTTCCAGCATGAGCTGTACACGGGACAAAATCTATAACAGAGAACCCAATCTTTTGTTTTCTTCTGAATTTTAACGTTTTTCTGTTTGCTTTACAATCTTTGAGCATTTGGGGTGATCTATACCAAGGCATTCTTCCAAAGAGGCATAGTCGTTCTCAAGGGAAAGTCCAGCTGGTCAGGAAAAGGCGTTCCGGAGCTAAAAGGACCTTTTTCAAGCAGCACAGAAGGGACAAGGAGGATGACCGTGATGGCTCCAGGAAGAGTGAGTATGGATTTATCCACCCTGAAATGCTTGGCAAAACACAGTAAATTTAACCCAGTGCACCCCAGTACACCCAAATCTGCAGAATTGCTGTGGTCTGCTCTATTGGAGCAAGCATGTGCTCATGATAGTATGTGTATAGACAGACGGTCTGTTTTGAATAAAACAAGCAAACGGCTCCACATGCTAGCAAAATTGATTTGCGTATATGAGGACTCACTGTGTAAGGAAGATCCCCCTAAGTTTCACTGCCAGTGTTGTGTAACAAATTTGCAGAGAGTTTGTGCCTTACAGACACAACTGGCAGAGAATGGTAAATGTGATATGGATAGAGATAAGCAGATCTGCATGCTTGAATTGCAACTGCTTGAGATGAAAAATCATTGTATTGATATTGAGGCACAGCTGTCTCGGTCTGGGGCTGAGATCAAAGCTTTTAAGGACAAGGCAGCAGCTAGTGATGCCATAATCAACCAGTTGAGTGTTGATCTTGATACTAGATCCCAACTGATTAAAAATTTGCAAAATATCATCAATGATTTTTCAAACATGGTGCCGGCCTTCTCTTTGTCTCTGAGACCAAGGCCAGATTCCCTACCAATTGTGCCCTGTGCAGGGCAAAAAGGGGGGAGTGATGGATCAATTATTTCATCAAATTTTGATCCAATCAATAAATGTAACGACAAATGTAAAAAAATGAGAAAATGCAAACGTAAAATTGTTAAAAGTGCATCCCTAGTGATGGAACAGTTTAAAATATCCAGACAAAAGGAAGTATGTTCTGTTAGGGGCCCTACATCAAGCATGGCATCCATTAGATGTTATACCTGTGATGGCTCAGGTCATATTGCCAGGTACTGCAAATTGTCAGGTACAAGGAGAGAGAGGAAATATTGCTCTGTTAAGTGTTTTAAATGTGGTCACTTTGGGCACATTGCAAGGAATTGTCATTGCACAATTAATTGTGAGAAGTCCAGCATGGAGAACAGAAATTTACAGAGACAAAATAGTATTTTCTCTCAGTCTCATGTGCCCCACCATGTGCAGATGTGTCAAAATGGCCGACTGCAAGCAAAGGATGAAAGGGTAAATTTTGCTCCCTAGTAAGGCCTTGATTTAAACTCTATCAGCAGAGTTTCTAACAGACCTGTACTGTTCTTTATTAGTTTATTTTGCTGTTCTGTTGTTTACTACGTTTGTTCTTTTATAGTTAGACCTGTGAGGCTCCGGCAGGTGGCAGAAAGGCTTTATAGGAGGCTCAATGTGTATGCAATGTATAACAGAATTTGTTAGTATGCTGGTTGTTTTCTGTTTTCTATCAGACCCCCTGTCAAGTAAATGAGGTTTATTTGCTGGTACTTTTATTTTTAGCTCCAGTTTTTCCATAGGATTCATAAGGTGAAGAGTAGCACAGATCGCAGGAATGTTTATTTTTTTTTTTTTGTTTTCATTTGGTAATAGAGCCACATGCGTGGATGAGCTGTTTTTTCGGCATGGACTAAGATAGGTAGAAAGGTGCGGACAGGTATACATTGTGCACCTAGGCCTTGAAGTTCAGGCGGATAATTTGTTAATGGTTTGTTTTTTTTTGTTTTCTGTGCATTTTGGATTGAATAAAGGGTGTATTACGTGAGCTAAGACAGGCAGAGAAGCATGGACAGGTAACTGACATACACGATGGAGTGTCGTGTTATACTGTGTGCTTAGACCTTGAAGTTTGGACGGATAACCTGGTTTTTGTTTAAATCTTGATGCAGGATACAACTTAAAACAGTGAACCTTAGTTTGAACATATTTCCTTTGATAATAGAGCCATATCCACGAGTGAGCTGGTTTTTCGGCATGGACTAAGATAGGTGTGGTGTGGATAGGTATATATTGTGCACCTAGGCCTTGAAGTTCCAGCTGGTTGTGGTTGCCTACATATCTTAATAGGTAGTATGTGGCAACGGGGAGTACCGAACCCAGGGATGGGCAGTTTCATGATGAGGCATGAGGCTGGCAAACTGGGATGTTACTCCAGAAATCCTGAATTAGTTCAAGCCAACTATACACGATGAGCCTTTGTCTCTGTGTAGTCTGTTTGAAGCTATGTACAGGAGAATAAGTAGCTGCGAGGGCTGTGTGTTACTCTTTTGTATTGTGAAAAACTGGAAGGGGTGTCTGTATAGGAAACAGAGGCAATTGACTAGGAGCATACTAAAGAAAAATTGCGTTCATTTTGTGGGGTTCAAGAGAGTCAAGGCATTGCCTATGCAATAGGAACTTGCTAGGCAGCTCAAGAAAGGTTAACAGGGGGAGGTCACCCTGAAGGAACGGGAGTTTGATGGGACAGGGAAGATCAAAATAAGGGAGGTTATCCAGTGCCAGGATGTTGAATAACTGCACCGGGAGAACTCCCAGGAGCGTATTGTTCCCTTAATCCCATTTTAGGTATCGATGTAGCAGAGCATAATGCTGAAGAACACCTATCACTCCTGAGAGAAGTCTTGACCTTCACCCAGATACCCCTGAGAGATGCCAGAAGACCCCTCTTGTGTTTGTCACAGAGCTGAAACATCTCCACTTTGATTTTAGCCATGAGGAGACTGTAATAAAGCCCCAAATCTGCCTCTTCCTGTCATTGCCTCCTGGTCGCGATCTTATATATTGGACTGTTTCTTATTTGCAGGAGGATCAAAAGACTGTCTGCCCAACTGCACAGAAGTCAGGCTGAGCACCATGAGCTCAGCCAGAGAGGGGGGTTAAGGACATAAGACAAACACAGTCCTTTACCCCGAATCCAATATATATTGTGTATATATATAATTTAATGTAAATTTATGAGTTTTACTGTATACTGAAATTCCATATGTGTGCATATAGACACTTTTGGTGTAAGTGCAGAACTACCTGTGCATGGACATACTCAGTCCACATTAAGTGTGTTCATGTGACGGTGTTCATGCATTTGCAGCCAGTAGTTACTCCAATTGCACATGGGTCAATGATCTGCATGTGCTCTGTGGATCAGTTAGAATACATGCTATTTTAGCTCAAGTCTCTATATGCATTCAAACCAAAAGCTTATTTTGGAATGGAATTGTAATGTGTGTTCTGTGTGAATGGGGGAATAGAGTTAGGTTTCTCTAGGGACAGGTCCCCTCACTTTATAAGGTATTTGCCACTTCAACCCTAGCTATTGTGAAGTTCGTAAGGGATGGATTGAATGTCTGTTAGAATCAGACGGTGTTTCTTCCCGCAGTCAACTTAGGTATTGTGACATCAATCCCTACTCGAGAAACTCTGACCTGCCTAGTAAAGATCTGCGTATCTATCCATGGAAGAAACTCATCAACGATCTTCAATCAAGACTACAGGAAAATTGCCTGACGAAAGTCGTGCCTGAGGGATGTCGTGCCTCTGCTGAAAGATCACGATTGACCGTACCCCAAAAAGAAGGAGGTGCTCAAAGAAACCACGTGGTGAGGCCCAACTACACACTGTGACACCCAGCAGTCTCATCACGCCAGGAGAACTCATAACCCTGCAGAAGCAAGCTGCGGGAGAGGACTAGAAAGACTGGCAGGGTGAGGGGTGTACACAGGATAGTGACTCGGGCCAACCTATACACTGAGGGTAAAGCCATTCCAGAGTCTGACCAGCAAGACGACTTTGGGGTAGGCAGATACCTGAAGACTGGCAACGACAGGACCACAGCAAAAAGACTTTAACAACAAAAAGACTTTGATTAAAGATCCAAGAAAGAAGCAGAGTGTATTCTGTGGAGGGATGCGTTGGATTACGGTGAAAGGCAGGGAAGAGTTGATGGCCGTAATGGCTGATGTCTAGGTACCTAAGTGCAGTATTATACTTCACTTCATCCTGAACTGTCACAACTTATAAATGGGGCTTGAGTAGGCAAATATATCCCAGTACAACACTTCCCTCAAATTTCATTGTCGTGTTCTCGACAACAGGGGGATTGTAAAGGGAAGTGTCCTAGGTTGTACATGTATATATGTATCTGTATGCTAGCCATGCTTGCAGATAAGTGTACATGTATATATTGGCCCCCATCTCCTTATGTATTTCAGTCTGTTTGCTGCTGTTGGGGGCAGGATCAACAAACTGTCCAGCCATGTACTAAAACAGGTTTTGCGAGTATGGCTGGACATGTACAAAGACCTTAGCCAGTGGGCGGGGAATACCACCTCATTTCCTGTGCAGGACTAAAAAACCCCAGAGCACTCATGTGCTGCCCTTTTTGCTTTTTGGACTGAGTTGGAGACGTGGAGAGATGGACTTAACACATGGCTGAGTATCTCTCTTCCCCTGTAACTCTTTACTTACTAGCCCTACATATATTGTACTAACCTTACTATCCTTGTATCTATACACAATATATATAGGGAAAGTTAGTATAATTGGGTGGGCTGATATTGCATGAGTGATTAGGAAACATGGGTGGAAAATAGGTAATTGGGAATTGTATATTGTTATTATTATTGTGTACTGTGTTAGTGGGATAAATAGTAGTATATTAACTGCAGACTTTTGTGTAATAAATACCTTTTATTAGCACACGGTTTGTCTCAGTTGGTGTATAGTATAAGGCACAGATAACATTAGTGGATATTAATTATTAATAATCAAGTTTGATGTTAATAGTTAATATCGGACCTCAATAGAGGAGTAGGAGAGTTCCCCCATTAATTACTGATATTTTTGGAGGGAAACCTCGTCCTTTAACAGGTGGCCTGAGGACAGGGAGGAGGAGGAGGAGAGCATGGTCAGTCGTCATCTTGGTGAGGACACGGAAGTCTTGCCCGTTACCAGTCTGGCACGCATGGCTGACTTTATGTTACGCTGCCTTAACCGTGACCCTCGTGTTGTCAAAATGTTGGGTGACAGTCATTACTGGTTGGTGACACTTTTAGACCCCCGCTGCAGAACTGTTAAAAAATTCCCATCTGAACACGGTAGCGGCAGAGGTCACAGTTCGTTGCCCAACCAAGGCGTCCAGGTGAGAGAGACACAACTCCAATCCAGCAGAGGCAGGGGAACACTGTGAACGTTCTGGGGCAGTTTTCTGAGACCCGCCTAGCTTACAGGCCCTGAGGCGCGGGGTACTCTCACAAGGAGTGGAAAGTTTCAAAAGATGGTGAGGGAGTACCTTGCTGACCGTAACAGCATCCTCCGTGATTCCTCTGTGCCTTTTAATTATTGGGTATCCAAGCTGGACACTTGGAATGAACTCGCTCTGTATGCCTTGGAGGTCCTGGCCTGCCCTGCCGCTAGCGTGTTATCGGAGTGTGTTTTTAGTGCCGCTGGGGGAATTATAACTGATAAGCGCACTCGCCTGTCAACTGACAATGCTGACAAGCTGACCCTTATCAAAATGAACAAGGGCTGGATCGGGCCAGACTTCTCATCACCACCAAATGACAGCAGAGTAACATAAAGTCAAATCCACTGTGTTATTTCGGGACGTGTATTCCCATGCACCGCTTCACACCCACACATGGGTATACGCTTCCTCATTTCGGCTGTTGCATTCGTAAAAATGAAAAAGTGAAAAAAAAACAGCACTTTTTCATTTTTAAGAATCAATTTGTGAAGCACCTGGGGGTTCCAAGTGCTCACTATGCATCTAGATAGGTGCCTTTGGGGGTCTAGTTTCCAAAATGGGGTCACTTGTGGGGGAGATCCAATGGTTGGGCACACAGGGGCTCTCCAAACGCAACATGGTGTCCGCTAACAATTTGAGCCGATTTTCCATTCAATTTTACCAAAATCATGAAGTACAATATGTCACGAAAAAACAATCTCAGAATCAGTGGGGTCCGTTGGAGTGTTCCAGAGTAATTACCTCATAAAGTGACAGTGGTCAGAATTGTAAAAATTGGCCTGGTCATTAACGTGCAAACCACCTTGGGGGGGTAAAGGGGTTAAAGCTATTGAACTCTACACATGTAGTTTCATTGTCTGACATTTTTTGGTGGGAAAATCGTAGTGTATCCGGTAACAAACCACTTATTTCTTCCAGCTCCTCAGTAACTCATTCCTGATTTTGACACAGAGTTGGTTTCCCTATAGACTTTTAAGCTCTTGTATTATAAGCAGCAGTGTCTTAAAGGAGCACTCCGGTGATTTTTTTTTATTTTCCACTTCTTCCTTTGTTAGTAACAATACCCTAAGAGAACGGCCCAAAAATTATTTAAAGGGATACACCCAAATAAACTACAGTAAATAACCGATAAGTGATGGAAGCAAAACACCCAAAATAATGTGTGTGCGTGCGTGTGTGTGTGTATATATATATATATATATATATATATATATATATATATATATATATATATATATACATAGGCGGATTATAATGAGGGCAATCCGGGCTACCGCCCGGGGCCTCGGGTCTCCATGGGACCCGGGGCTCCGGGGGGGGCTATGGCCGGATTGCCCTCATTATATGTGCGGCCCCGCGGCACATACCGGCAGACAGTGGTGGGGGGGGGCCCCCGGACCACTCCCCCAGCAGCGGTGCACGGCCGCTGCTTCTTCTTCGGCCGGGCCAGCACTGCAGCAGTTAACTTCCTTGTGTGCTGGACCGGCCGCGTCACTGCTAGGAGACACGGCCCTGTGCGCGGCCATGTCTCCTAGCTGTGACGTCACGCAGTGCGCGCCCGGCCTGCACTGCTTCTTACCACCGGAGAGGAACAGGAACCAGGAGGACTGGAGCCGAGCCGGGGGATGGTGAGTGTGTGTGTGAGAGAGAGTGTGTATGTGTGAGAGTGAGTGTGTGTGTATGTGTATGTAGTGCCGGCGTCCCTGCCCTCTGCTAGGCAGGGACGCTGTTCCCCTCACCGCTCTGCTCCGTGCCCGGCGTCCCTCTCCCGCTCTGCTGGCAGCGCGCGCTCCTTCCCGGCCACTGTGCTTAGGGCGCGCGCGCGCGCCCTCCCTCCCTCTTAAAGGGGCCGCGCGCGCCGTCCTAAGGAGTCCCCGGCCAATGGCCGGAGGACTTTACCATATATAAGGCACCTCCTCCAAAATGGAGGTGCCCGAGCAATGTTGTTGCACCGTTCTACTCTGCTTCAGCCCTCAGGTCCCGTTGCCAGTTACCTGCCAGATTCCTGCCAGCTTGCTGTCCTAATCCTGCCTGATTTCCTGTTACCTGCCTGCCTGCCTGAGGTCCGACGGTCTGCCTTACAACTCCGGTCAGTCTGTCTAAGGACCAACTTGCCCGCTCACCTGGGAGCGCACATCAGCTACCTGCCTGCTTGCCTGAGGTCCGACGGTCTGCCTTACAACTCCGGTCAGTCTGTCTATGGACCAGCTTGCCCGCTCACCTGGGAGCGCTTCTCCGCTACCTGCCTGCTTGCCTGCCCGGAGGCTCCGCTGTCACGTGCTGTGACCACCAGCTATTCCAGACTCTTGCCCGCTCACCTGGGAGCGCTTCTCCGCTACCTGCCTGCTTGCCTGCCCGGAGGCTCCGCTGTCACGTGCTGTGACCACCAGCTATTCCAGACTCTTGTCCGCTCACCTGGGAGCGCTTCTCCGCTACCTGCCTGCTTGCCTGCCCGGGGGTTCCGCTGTCACGTGCTGGGACCACCAGCTATTCCAGAGACTCTTGCCCGCTCACCTGGGAGCGCTTCTCCGCTACCTGCCTGCTTGCCTACCTGGAGGCTCCGCCGTCACGTGCTGTGACCACCTGCTATTCCAGAGACTCTCGCTTGCTCACCTGGGAGCACACATCCTCCATCTGCCTTGCTAGCCTACCTGGAGGTTCAGCCATCACAGGTCGTACCTACCCTTTACCTAGAGACTGCCCCGGTCACTTGCCGTGACCTCCAGCCCGTTCTTCCAGAGACTGCCCCGGTCACTTGCCGTGACCTCCAGCCCGTTCTTCCAGAGACTGCCCTGATCACTTGCCGTGACCTCCTGCCCGTACACCCAGAGACTGTCCCGGTCACCTGCTGTGACTGCCTGCCTGGTCGCCACCCGCTCCCTTACAAGGACCGCTCCCTTGTATAGTAGCCCAGAGGTTCCGCCTCCCAGACCCGTTACAGTTTGCTCGGGCCATGGAACCCGGTGGCACCCAAGCTCCCTCGCTCTCGGACCTGTGTCATGAACTGTCCCGTCAAAGGTCCCAACAGGAGTCCATCCTGGGTCACCTGCGGAATGTCAATACTCGCCTGGACACTCTGACTGTTCCACCAACAACCTCCGCCAGTGCCATGTCTCGCAATCCGGCAGCTCCGCTGTCCACTAACACCATGATATCCTACCCCGGACCTCGGCTTTCTGCACCTCCTCGCTTCGGAGGCGACTCAGCCCAGGCTCGGGGCTTCATAAATCAGTGCACCCTGCACTTTGAACTATTGTCCCACCAGTTTAACTCCGACCGAGCCAAAATTGCATTCATCATGTCCCATCTCACCGGGGAGGCCCTGGCCTGGCTAAATCCTCTATGGGAGAGAGGAGACCCCCTGGTGTCCAACTTGCCTGCTTTTCTCACGGCTTTCCGGAAAGTCTTCGACGAACCCGGACGGAAGACCTCATCCGCATCATCGTTGCTACGCCTCCGTCAGGAAAGTCTCACCGTGGGCCAATATGCCATACGGTTCCATACCCTTGCCTCGGAGCTGGCCTGGGATAACGACGCTCTGGTTTCCGTCTTCTGGGAGGGTCTGTCCGGCCGTATTAAAGATGAACTTGCCGGTCGGGACATTCCTACCACTCTCGATGACTTAATAACTCTTGCCACCCAGATTGACCTACGGTTCCAGGAGCGTGCCAGAGAGGTCACCCGTGAGAGGAGGTTACCACGTCTAGCTCCTACTTTTCAGAAACCCGTCACTCCTTCTGTCTCTAACCAGGTACACCCTCCTGAGCCTATGCAGGTCGACCAGACCAAGATGGTCAAGACCCGTCAGGACTTACGCCGTGCCGAGGGGACCTGCTTCTACTGTGGCAGTAAGGAGCACCGGATCCGTGCCTGCCCGGAGAGGTCGGGAAACGCCTGTGTCTAGGTTCGCTCAGAGAGGTCCACCTAGACAAGAATAAATCCTCTCCATCCCTGCTGTTGTCAGTTTCAATCGTCTACGGGGAGAACCGTTATTTCGAACTAGCCCAACTGGACTCTGGAGCAGCCGGGAATCTTATTTCACAGTCCCTGGTAGAGAAATACCGCATCCCCACCAAACCTCTGGCTGTACCCTTGTCTGTTGCTGCCGTGGATGGGGGGCTCTTACCACGCCCCATCCAACTCATCACCGAATCCATTACTCTGCAGGTGGGAATGCTGCATTCTGAAAGTATCTCCTTCCATGTTCTGCCTGGACTCTCTCACGCCCTCTTGCTAGGCCTACCTTGGCTCCAGAAACATGCACCCGTTCTTGACTGGCAGACCGGAGAAGTCCTTCGCTGGGGACAGGGCTGCCATAAGACCTGTCTGGTTCCCGTTCATCCCGTCCGTCCTTCTCCTACCCCAGCTAATCTACCTGGACTTCCGATTCCTTATTGGTCTTATGCTGATGTCTTTAATAAAAAGGAGGCAGAGACACTACCCCCTCATAGACCATACGACTGCCCTATCGACCTGTTACCTGGTACTTCTCCTCCCTGTGGACGTATTTATCCATTATCCGCTGCTGAGACCCGGTCGATGTCCGAATATATTGAGGAGAATCTGGCCAGGGGATTCATCCGGAAATCTACCTCCCCGGCGGGAGCAGGCTTCTTTTTTGTCAAAAAGAAGGACGGCTCTCTCCGTCCCTGTATAGACTATAGAGGCCTTAACCAGATCACGGTGAAGAATAAGTACCCCCTTCCGCTCATTCCGGAGTTATTTGATCGTCTGAGGGGGGCTAGAATCTTCACCAAACTGGACCTCCGTGGGGCGTACAACCTGGTTCGTATCCGTCAGGGGGATGAATGGAAGACGGCATTCAACACCCGGGACGGCCACTATGAATATCTGGTAATGCCCTTTGGCCTCTGTAACGCTCCTGCCGTCTTTCAAGAGTTGGTCAATGACATCTTCCGGGACCTTCACTACTCCTGCGTAGTGGTGTACCTGGACGACATCTTGGTCTTCTCTCCGGATCTCCAGACTCACCGGAGGGATGTTCGTCAGGTCCTGCTCAGGCTCAGGCAGAACCATCTCTACGCTAAATATGAGAAGTGCCTCTTTGAGCAGACCTCGCTTCCGTTTCTGGGCTACATTATCTCTCAGACCGGCCTACAAATGGATCCTGAGAAACTGTCTGCCATCGAGAAATGGCCCCGACCAGAGGGGTTGGAGGCTATTCAACGGTTCCTGGGCTTCGCCAACTATTACCGCCTCTTCATCCCGCACTTCTCTTCCCGGACTGCCCCAATTTCCGCGCTCACCCGTAAGGGTACTAATCCCAAAGAGTGGCCGCCCGAAGCAGAGGAGGCCTTTCTTTCCCTAAAACAGGCCTTCTCTTCCGCCCCGGTGCTGCATCGCCCGGACGGCAACAAGCAGTTCTTCCTGGAAGTTGACGCCTCCTCCTCTGGAGCCGGAGCGGTACTTACTCAAAAATCATCTTCCGGGAGAATGGTAACTTGTGGCTTCTTCTCCAAACTCTTCTCCTCTTCTGAGCGCAACTATTCCATAGGAGACCGAGAGTTATTGGCCATCAAGCTGGCGTTGGAGGAGTGGCGTTACCTACTCGAGGGGGCTCTTCATCCGGTAATAATTTACACTGACCACAAGAACTTGGCTTACCTCCAGCATGCCCAGAGACTTAACCCGCGCCAAGCCCAGTGGTCCTTGTTTTTTGCTCGCTTTGATTTTGTTCTTCATTTTCGCCCGGCTGACAAAAACGTCAAAGCAGACGCCTTGTCCCGATCCTTTCTGGTGTCCGATCTCGAGGAAGAACCTAAACATATCATCGATCCCGCCAGAGTAATGCAGGTGGCTCCTGTGAGTCTAAATCGTCTCCCTCCCGGTAAGACGTTTGTTTCAGTACCTGATCGGGAGAAGATCCTACACTGGGGCCATTCGTCTAAACTAGCTGGCCACGCCGGTCAGAAAAAGACCCTCCAGCTTATTGCCCGGCACTATTGGTGGCCTACCCTGCACAAGGACATAATAGACTTTGTTTCTGCCTGTGTGTCCTGCGCCCGCAACAAAGTCCCGAGACATCTGCCAGCCGGACGCCTCCTTCCGCTTCCTGTACCTGCTGCCCCCTGGCAGCATATAGCAATGGACTTTATAACTGATCTCCCCGTCTCTGCCGGTTGTACGGTCATTTGGGTGGTCGCTGACCGCTTTTCCAAGATGGCTCACTTTATTCCCCTGCCAGGCCTTCCGTCTGCACCCGAGCTGGCTAAAGACTTTATCCGCCACATCTTCCGTCTTCATGGCCTGCCCCTCCACATCGTGTCGGATCGTGGGGTACAGTTCACCTCACGTTTCTGGAGAGCCACTTGTAAACTACTAGACGTCACCCTGGACTTCTCTTCCGCTTACCACCCACAGTCCAATGGTCAAGTGGAGAAGATCAATCAGAACCTGACCAGTTACCTCCGGCACTTCGTTAATGCCCACCATTCTGACTGGGTGGATCTCCTACCATGGGCCGAGTTCTCTTATAATAATCACGAGAGCGAATCCTCCTCCAAATCCCCGTTTTTTGTAGTCTTTGGTCAGCATCCTCGGATTCCTTTTCCTGTCTCCACCTCTGTGGACAACCCGGCTGCGGAATCTCTCGTTAGCAAATTTTCCTCCATATGGGAGAGTACCCGGTCCGCACTCCTTCTGTCATCCGAGCGTATGAAAAGACACGCTGACAAAAAACGCCTGGATCCTCCACAATTTCGTCCAGGAGATAAAGTCTGGCTCTCATCTAAATATGTTCGACTCAAGATACCTTCTTACAAGTTAGGGCCTCGGTTCATCGGTCCTCTGGAGGTCATCAGTCAGATCAACCCGGTGGCCTATAAATTGAAACTCCCGGCCAACTTACGGATCCCTAACTCCTTCCATGTATCTCTCCTCAAACCCGTGGTGCTTAACTCTTTTTCCAAGTCTACAGGTACGCCTCCTGCTCCGGTTTCTGCTGAGGACGAGTTTGAGGTAGAGAACATTCTTGCCACCAAAAGGGTAAGAGGAAAGACCTTTTTTCTGGTAGATTGGAAGGGGTTTGGTCCTGAGGAGAGAACGTGGGAGCCCCGGGAGAACATCCATGCCCCTCTCATCCTAGCTAAATTTCTATCTGGCCTAAAAAAGGGGGGGCCTAAAGGGGGGGGTACTGTAGTGCCGGCGTCCCTGCCCTCTGCTAGGCAGGGACGCAGTTCCCCTCACCGCTCTGCTCCGTGCCCGGCGTCCCTTTCCCGCTCTGCTGGCAGCGCGCGCTCCTTCCCGGCCACTGTGCTTAGGGCGCGCGCGCGCGCCCTCCCTCCCTCTTAAAGGGGCCGCGCGCGCCGTCCTAAGGAGTCCCCGGCCAATGGCCGGAGGACTTTACCATATATAAGGCACCTCCTCCAAAATGGAGGTGCCCGAGCAATGTTGTTGCACCGTTCTACTCTGCTTCAGCCCTCAGGTCCCGTTGCCAGTTACCTGCCAGATTCCTGCCAGCTTGCTGTCCTAATCCTGCCTGATTTCCTGTTACCTGCCTGCCTGCCTGAGGTCCGACGGTCTGCCTTACAACTCCGGTCAGTCTGTCTAAGGACCAACTTGCCCGCTCACCTGGGAGCGCACATCAGCTACCTGCCTGCTTGCCTGAGGTCCGACGGTCTGCCTTACAACTCCGGTCAGTCTGTCTATGGACCAGCTTGCCCGCTCACCTGGGAGCGCTTCTCCGCTACCTGCCTGCTTGCCTGCCCGGAGGCTCCGCTGTCACGTGCTGTGACCACCAGCTATTCCAGACTCTTGCCCGCTCACCTGGGAGCGCTTCTCCGCTACCTGCCTGCTTGCCTGCCCGGAGGCTCCGCTGTCACGTGCTGTGACCACCAGCTATTCCAGACTCTTGCCCGCTCACCTGGGAGCGCTTCTCCGCTACCTGCCTGCTTGCCTGCCCGGGGGTTCCGCTGTCACGTGCTGGGACCACCAGCTATTCCAGAGACTCTTGCCCGCTCACCTGGGAGCGCTTCTCCGCTACCTGCCTGCTTGCCTACCTGGAGGCTCCGCCGTCACGTGCTGTGACCACCTGCTATTCCAGAGACTCTCGCTTGCTCACCTGGGAGCACACATCCTCCATCTGCCTTGCTAGCCTACCTGGAGGTTCAGCCATCACAGGTCGTACCTACCCTTTACCTAGAGACTGCCCCGGTCACTTGCCGTGACCTCCAGCCCGTTCTTCCAGAGACTGCCCCGGTCACTTGCCGTGACCTCCAGCCCATTCTTCCAGAGACTGCCCTGATCACTTGCCGTGACCTCCTGCCCGTACACCCAGAGACTGTCCCGGTCACCTGCTGTGACTGCCTGCCTGGTCGCCACCCGCTCCCTTACAAGGACCGCTCCCTTGTATAGTAGCCCAGAGGTTCCGCCTCCCAGACCCGTTACAGTGTATGTATGTATGTGTGTGCAGGCAGATATCATTGTGTGATGTCTGTTTATATGTATTTTTGTGTTTCAAATGTGTTTATGCGTGTATGTATATGTCTGTATATGTTTGTGTGCGTGACTGCGTGCGGCCTCCTGCTGAGTATAGATGGCGCCGTGCGGCCTCCTGCTGTCTCTGGAGGGGGGGCCGTGCGGCCTACCGCTGTGTATAGATGGCACCATGCGGCTCCCTGCTGTGCATAGATGGCTCCGTGCGGCCTCCCGCTGTGTATAGATTGCTCCGTGCAGCCTGCCGCTGTGTACAGATGGCTACGTGCGGCCTCCCGCTTTGTACAGATGGCGCCGTGCGGCCTCCCGCTGTGTATAGATGGCTACTTGCGGTCTCCCGCTGTGTATAGATAGCTACGTGCGCCCTCCCGCTGTGTACAGATGGCTACGTGCGGCCTCCCGCTGTGTATAGATGGTGCCGTGCGGCCTCCCGCTGTGTATAGATGGCTACGTGCGGCCTCCCGCTGTGTATAGATGGCTACGTGCGGCCTCCCGCTGTGTATAGATGGCTCCGTGCGGCCTCCCGCTGTGTATAGATGGCTCCGTGCGGCCTCCCGCTGTGCATAGATGGCTCCGTGCGGCCTCCCGCTGTGTATAGATGGCTCAGTGCGGCCTCCCGCTGTGTATAGATGGCTCCATGCGGCCTCCTTCTGTGTACAGATGGCTACGTGCGGCCTCCCGCTGTGTATAGATGGCGCCGTGCGGCCTCCCGCTGTGTATAGATGTCTACGTGCGGCCTCCCGTTGTGTATAGATGGCTATGTGCGGCCTCCCGCTGTGTATAGATGGCTCCGTGCGGCCTCCCGCTGTGTATAGATGGCTACGTGCGGCCTCCCGCTGTGTATAGATGGCTCCGTGCGGCCTCCCGCTGTGTATAGATGGCTCCGTGCGGCCTCCCGCTGTGTATAGATGGCTCCGTGCGGCCTCCCGCTGTGTACAGATGGCTATGTGTGGCCTCCCGCTTTGTACAGATGGCGCCGTGCGGCCTCCCGCTGTGTATAGATGGCTACTTGCGGTCTCCCGCTGTGTATAGATGGCTACGTGCGGCCTCCCGCTGTGTACAGATGGCTACGTGCGGCCTCCCGTTGTGTATAGATGGCTATGTGCGGCCTCCCGCTGTGTATAGATGGCTCCGTGCGGCCTCCCGCTGTGTATAGATGGCTCCGTGCGGCCTCCCGCTGTGTATAGATGGCTCCATGCGGCCTCCCGCTGTGTACAGATGGCTATGTGCGGCCTCCCGCTTTGTACAGATGGCGCCGTGCGGCCTCCCGCTGTGTATAGATGGCTACTTGCGGTCTCCCGCTGTGTATAGATGGCTACGTGCGGCCTCCCGCTGTGTACAGATGGCTACGTGCGGCCTCCCGCTGTGTATAGATGGTGCCGTGCGGCCTCCCGCTGTGTATAGATGGCTATGTGCTGCCTCCCGCTGTGTATAGATGGCTACGTGTGGCCTCCCGCTGTGTATAGATGGCTCCGTGCGGCCTCCCGCTGTGTATAGATGTCTCCGTGCGGCCTCCCGCTGTGCATAGATGGCTCCGTGCGGCCTCCCGCCGTGTATAGATGGCTCAGTGCGGCCTCCCGCTGTGTATAGATGGCTCCGTGCGGCCTCCTTCTGTGTACAGATGGCTACGTGCGGCCTTCCGCTGTGTATAGATGGCGCCGTGCGGCCTCCCGCTGTGTATAGATGTCTACGTGCGGCCTCCCACTGTGTATAGATGGCTATGTGCGGCCTCCCGCTGTGTATAGATGGCTCCGTGCGGCCTCCCGCTGTGTATAGATGGCTCCGTGCGGCCTCCCGCTGTGTATAGATGGCTCCGTGCGGCCTCCCGCTGTGTACAGATGGCTACGTGCGGCCTCCCGCTTTGTACAGATGGCGCCGTGCGGCCTCCCGCTGTGTATAGATGGCTACTTGCGGTCTCCCGCTGTGTATAGATGGCTACGTGCAGCCTCCCGCTGTGTACAGATGGTGCCGTGCGGCATCCCGCTGTGTATAGATGGCTACGTGCGGCCTCCCGCTGTGTATAGATGGCTACGTGCGGCCTCCCGCTGTGTATAGATGGCTCCGTGCGGCCTCCCGCTGTGTATAGATGGCTCCGTGCGGCCTCCCGCTGTGCATAAATGGCTCCGTGCGGCCTCCCGCTGTGTATAGATGGCTCAGTGCGGCCTCCCGCTGTGTATAGATGGCTCCGTGCGGCCTCCTTCTGTGTACAGATGGCTACGTGCGGCCTCCCACTGTGTATAGATGGCTCCGTGCGGCCTCCCGTTGTGTATAGATGGCTACGTGCGGCCTCCCGCTGTGTATAGATGGCTACTTGCGGCCTCCCGCTGTGTATAGATGGCTACGTGCGGCCTCCCGCTGTGTATAGATGGCTACGTGCATCCTCCCGCTGTGTATAGATGGCTACGTGCGGCCTCCCGCTGTGTATAGATAGCTCCGTGCGGCCTCCCGCTTTGTATAGATGGCTACGTGCGGCCTCCTGCCGTGTATAGATGGCTCCGTGCGGCCTCCCGCTTTGTATAGATGGCTCCGTGCGGCCTCCTGCCGTGTATAGATGGCTACGTGCGGCCTACCGCTGTGTATAGATGGCTCCGTGCGGCCTCTCGCTTTGTATAGATGGCTCCGTGCGGCCTCCTGCCGTGTATAGATGGCTCCGTGCGGCTTCCTGCTGTGTATAGATGGCTTCGTGCGGCCTCCTGCTGTGTATAGATGGCTACGTGTGCTCAATATTGAGTCATACAATCAATGTAAGGCTATGTGCCCACGATGCAGAAATGCTCTGGATTTTTTTTGAGCGTTTCTGCATCTCCCTGGCAGAAAAAACGCATGCGGATTGTACATGCGGATTGTACATGCGTTTTTCCTGCCAGGGACATGCGGATGTGAAGCGTTCTTCACATGCCTTTCCGCATGCGGGTTGACAAGCGCTTTCCAAGCGATTTTAGCATCACTTGGAAAGTGCTTGACAACTTGGTCACACTATATAAATCCATGCAATCGGCATGGATTTATATAGTGTGACCGTAAAAGAATGGTAAAAGATAAATATATACTTACCTTCTGATGGCCTGCCGACGTCAGCGGTCGCGTGACCCGTCACATGACTAAATGACATCACGGCAGGTCCTTTTCAGACCATCGCGAGCTGCCGGCAAGCCAGGACACATCGGATAAAGAAACCGGGGGCCATCAGAAGGTAAGTATAATATTTATTTTTTATTTTATTCTTTTTTTTACAGGTTCTATGGTACCCTGGGCCTGAGGAGAGTCTCCTCTTCTCCAAACCCGGGTACCATCCGCACATTGAAACGCATGGATTCTGCATGTACAGATGCAGTCTTGCGGATTACATGCGTTCCAATGCAAGTCAATGGCGGCGAAAGCGCCGCGCTTCCGCAAAATAATTGTTAGTGCTGCGGATTTTTCCGCAATGATAATCCGCAGAGGAAATTTCCGCAGCATGTGCACAGCACATGCGGATTATCATTGGGGAACATGGCAGACCTTCTACCAAGCGTTTTATAAGCTTTTCCGCAGCGGTATTGCCGCTGCGGAAACGCTTAAAAAACGCGTAGTGGGCACACAGCGTAAAAAAAATTATTATAATTAGTATTGTGGCAAATTAATTTCACATGAACTATCACATGATCTATCACAGGGGATCATGTGACATGTCACGTGATACATCAGGTGTGTGTGTGTGGGGTGGGGGGCCCGCGCCTTCTAAACTGCCCGGGGCCCTTGCTACTCTTAATCCACCCCTGCCTGCATTAGTCCACAAGCTGTATAATGGCCCCTTCATTAGTCCACAAGCTGTATAATGGCCCCCGCATTAGTCCACAAGCTGTATAATGGCCCCTTCATTAGTCCACAAGCTGTATAATGGCCCCTGCATTAGTCCACAAGCTGTATAATGGCCCCCGCATTAGTCCACAAGCTGTATAATGGCCCCTTCATTAGTCCACAAGCTGTATAATGGCCCCCGCATTAGTCCACAAGCTGTATAATGACCCCCTCATTAGTCCACAAGCTGTATAATGGCCCCCGCATTTGTCCACAAGCTGTGTAATGGCCCCCGCATTAGTCCACAAGCTGTATAATGGCCCCTTCATTAGTCCACAAGCTTTCGCTCCACGACGGCGGTGCTGGTCCCACGCGTGTGACCGTGCCTTCGGGTTTCTGGGCCAGAGGACCTGCAATCCCCTGCCGGTCGGTTTCTGCTGCTGGATAGGAGTTAGTCCCCACAGCCTCGGACTCCGGGTCCGGTGATAACTTCTCAGTCAGGGCGAGCTCTGCAGCTGCCAGCCCCTGACTCCTTGTAGCACTGCTCCCACAGAGCTCCTGTTGTTTCTTCCTATGCTGCTTCTCTTCTCTACTTCTTCTCTACTCACTAACCCTGCCTCAGCCCTAGGTTTATATAGGGGAAGTTTTTCCCCTCCCAGGACTGGGCAGGAGGTGTGGCATGCATAGGATCCCTGACCAAGAGACCTCCCACCTGCTCTCAGACGTAATATCTCTATCACTGTGGCAACCAGACCCCTGGGGTGTCACACATGTAGGTCATAGAAAGCTGAATAAAATGATACCTTGATATCTGGGATCTGATGACTTATTCCAGAGAAATCTATGTTTTCCCTAATATGTAAATGAGCAGTTCAGATCTATGGGCCGGACATAGATCTCCCCGAGAATATGCCTCCAGAGTGTATTATAAAAGAAAGGAGGCATTGCGAGTGTGAGACATGTAGTGACTGATAGTCTGCTCTCCTGATCTACATCCTTTAGGACGGTGGATCCCTTTAAAGGGGTCGTCCGGTCTTAAGCTACAAGTTTGCAGTCACTTTGGTAGCAGATTTGTAGCAAATTAGAGCCGTTTGTTGCCCCAGATCTGTATCTAAATACCATAACCAAGGCTGAAAAGTTCCAAAAACTCTGCCCCTACTAATGCACATAATGACAGAAGTGAATTCTAGTAATCCTACACTGCTCGGTCCTTGAAAAATGTCTCAGATTGCATTTCAGTAATTGCAGGTTTCAATGAACATCATTCCTTTGAACTGTGTATGTGCAACGCTGTCGTGCAGACGGAAATATCTGTGGCATATTTCATCCTCTGTACTGGTTAGGCAGCATTACTTACTATAGCTTCTTCTGTTAAATGAAACAACCCACTAAAGTCATGAAATAACAATGGTGGGGATGGGAATGTATAGAATTTATCACAACTACTTGGAACTTAATGCAATCTACAATTCTTTGTTATGAGCCATTAAATGCTGGGTAGGTGCTGATTTTTTTCAATGGGATAAAGGTTACTTACAAAAATGTCTTCTTCCGTGATCACATATTTATCTCACATATGGCCAATTCTGAGAACCTCCAGGAAACATCACCATATGTATTAGCAGCTGCACTCGTAGCTTCTGGCACAGCGTTGCCCAACGCCCATCTGTCACAAAAGGCAAAGGGGATGTTTGTATATGTGTGATTATGTGTCTCATCATGCTTACTAGTCTAAGAAAACCCAAGCTACCAGGATATAACAGAGGCATCAGGAACCTATAGTGAAGCAACCTATCGTATGATCATCCGTGTGTGTATATATTGTAAGGATTCACACCCAGCAGTAGGCAGCGTTCACGCAGGCACTTAATTCTTGTGTCAAAAGAATGTGATATTTATTTCCTCAAGTTGTACAGTACCGAAAACAAAACCATAAACATAAAATCCCTAGCCTTGTCCAGGCGCTAACTAAACCAAAAAGACCCTGGTTACTCACACACGGCTAAGCTAGTCCCAGTTCGGTCAAACAAAACAGCTATTGTCCATAGCACCTGCTGAGACTTGCAATTTGCAGTTTGGTGCAGCCCTGTTCTCTCAGAGAACTCTGGTTTATCTCTCCCAAGCTCCAACACAATCCACTCTGCTCAGCTTCCCCCAGCTGACTGAGAGAGACCAAGGTGAACACATGTCCTGGTTCTTAGTCACAGCTAGTTAGGTTCATCTAATCAAGACCTGCAGTGGTAGGATTTAACCTAGTCCTATGCAAAACAGTTCAGTGACTATTCACACTGCTCATACCTTCAAAATGGAGCTCCGGAGACAGAAACAGCTTGGACGGCTTCCTTCATCAGCAGGTGCAATACCTCCTCAGGTAAAGTTCATAGCATAGCAAGCAAATAGAAGTGCATGGGGTGGCACACTGCAGGGATAAAATCTTCTTTTATACACGTAAGAGTGAAAGCATAGGTGTGGGTCTCCAATCGGACTACAGACGTTTTGCGTGGCAAGCACGTTCTATGGGTCCAAGTATGACAGCTAGCCAGGAGCATCTAATCAAGACTAGCAGTGCTAGGATTTAACCCAGTCTTACCTGGCTTTCCTACATATCCTCCCCCTCTGCCCAAAGCCGTGGCTGGGCACTGTCTGCCAACACACAGAGGGGGCTTTAAATTGACCCGAGTGGGAGGCTCATGCTTGATGACACGAGGGTGACAAAGTAACTCCAAGAACATGCCCCTATTTTTGGATGCCGATTTTTGGCAGTGCTGATTTTGGGAAGTTTCTGCCTCTTTGACACCCCCAATGTGTTGGCTTCGAGGGCTCGAGTTAGACCCTATCCTTCCAAGGTTTTATAGATTGACATAATATATAGAGAGGGGCTTCATTTTTCTGGTTGGTGTTTTTGATAGATGACCTCTCATTGGCTTCAGGCAGGGCCGACATTAGAGGCAGGCAAACTAGGCATTTGCCTAGGGCCCCCACCAGTGTTGGACTGGGGTGTCTGGGGCACATAGGAGGAATTGATCCTTGGGGCCCACCCTAAAGCTATATGCAAATACCTGTTAGCCGTTATCCCTGTTATAGTGGAGCGTCGACTGTAAATCACAAGCGGCTCCTGCACATCTACTGTGCACATACTATAACTGGGATGTACAATTACGTCAGTTTGCATTAAAGGGTTTCTTTGGTTAAAACAAGTTATCACCGATCCATGGGCTCACAGGAACGGTGATCACTTATTGATCGTTTGGGTCCGAACATTGGAAAACGCAGCTATCGGAAGAATGGGAAAGTTTTATCCCTGATAGGACACTTTTCCCTATTTTAAAATGCAGCAGCAGGTGGGACGTCTGATCACATCTCCATTCATTCTGTTTGGGGCTTCCAGAAAAAAACAAGAACAGCCACTGAGGGAATGAATGGATCAGTGGTCAAGTCGCACATGCGCTCCTGTCTAATGGGGATAAAAGCTCCCCATTCTACCAATCGGTGCAGGTCCCAGAATTCAGACCCCCACTAATCAATAATTTATCATTTATCCTATGGAGAGGTGATTACTTGTTTTCCACGGAGAGCCCCTGAAAGTGCATCTGGTTCCAACTATTTAATCACTAATGAAAATAAAGAATCTTCTCCTAAATAATATCAGAGAGAACAAATAACCACCATACACAACACAATCCACTAAATCCACAACACCAATAGTACCACAGGGCAGCACGGTGGCTCAGCGGTTAGCACTGTAGCCTTTCAGCGCTGGGGTCCTGGGTTCAAATCCCACCAAGGACAACATCTGCAAGGAGTTTGTATGTTCTCCCTGAGTTTGTGTGGGTTTCCTCCAGGTTTTCCAGTTTCCTCCCACAATCCAAAGACATACTGATAGGGAATGTAGATTGTGAGCCCCAATGGGGGCAGCACTGTGGAATTAATGGCGCTATATAAGTGAGTAAAATAAAGAAATAAATACAAGGGAGAAATACCACCACACCAGACCAGATATTACCAGCATATAGTGTCCAAATAATTCTCCATCATTGCTCTCCCCATCTCCATCATTTCATAGCCTCAGTGTTTCCTCAGAAATGTAACAAATTGTCTTGAAAATGTTCAGAAGTAACATGCACAAATAAAGGGGTTGTCCTTTTTTCTTAAAACTGTTCACTAAAATCTTAGAATGATATAAAATTACAAAATGAATAATTCTTACTCTCTCCCACCTCCATCATTGCCATATTTTCCCCACCTCCTCCATCATCATCATTGCCATATCTCTCCCCACCTTCTCCATCATTGCCATATCTCCCCCACCTCCTCCATCATCATCATTGCCATATCTCCTCCACCTCCTTCATCATTGCCATATCTCCCCCACCTCCTCCATCATCATCATTGCCATATCTCCCCCCACCTCCTCCATCATTGCCATATTTCCCCCACCTCCTCCATCATCATCATTGCCATATCTCCCCCACCTCCTCCATCTTTGCCATATCTCCCCCACCTCCTCCATCATCATCATTGCCATATCTCCTCCACCTCCTCCATCATTGCCATATCTCCCCCACTTCCTCCGTCATTGCCATATCTCCCCCACCTCCTCCATAATCAGCATTGCCATATCTTCCCCACCTCCTCCATCATTGCTATATCTCCCCAACCTCCTCCATCATCAGCATTGCATATTTCCCCCACCTCCTCCATCATTACCATATCTCCCCCACCTCCTCCATCATCATTGCCATATCTCCCCCACCTCCTCCGTCATTGTCATATTTCCCCCACCTCCTCCATCATTGCCATATCTCCCCCACCTCCTCCATCATCATCATTGACATATCTCCCCCACCTCCATCATTGCCATATCTCCCCCACCTCCTCCATCATCATCATTGCCATATCTCCCCCACCTCCTCCATCATTGCAATATCTCCCCCACCTCCTCCATCATCATCATTGCCATATCTCCCCCACCTCCTCCATCATTGCCATATCTCCCCCACCGCCTCCATAATCATTGCCATATCTCCTCCCACCTCCTCCATTATCATCATTGCCATATCTCCCCCACTTCCTCCATCATCATCATTGCAATATCTCCCTCACCTCCTCCATGATTGCCATATCCCCCCACTACCTCCTCCATCATCATTGCCATATCTCCCCCACCTACTCTATTATCATCATTGCCATATCTCCCCCACCTCCTCCATCATCATCATTGCCATATCTCCCCCACCTCCTCCATCATCATCATTGCCATATCCCCCCCACCTCCTCCATCATCACTGTCATATCTCCCCCCCACCTCCTCCATCATCATTGCCATATCTCCCCCCCACCTCCTCCATCATCATCATTGCCATATCTCCCTCCCACCTCCTCCATCATCATTGCCATATCTCCCCCCACCTCCTCCATCATCATTGCCATATCTCCCCCCACCTCCTCATCATCATTCCTTTCCCTCATCCCCAGTGTATTAGTAAAAAAAAAAAAAAACAGCACTTACCTCTCTGTCTGTTCCCCCGCAGCATCGTCATTGTCTGCAACTTTCTCCCTGACACAGGCCCGCACTGCGTGATGACGTCATCAAGCTGCATGAGCCTGTGTCAGAGAGAAAGAGCTGGGCTGGAAGCAGAGGTGAGGACGGATGCCTCAGCTCCGCTGTCATTTTCCTCCTGTCAGCAGCGGAGCTGGAGGGATCACTCCCTGCCAGCCGTACAAGATGGGGACAATCTGGCCATGGGCCCCCCCGGAGCCTAGGGGTTCGAGAAGCAGGCCAGATTGCCCTCATCTGCCGCACTGCAAGGGCCCCCCTGCGCCTCCGGGCCCCGGTAAAGTGGCCAAGTTAACCAGCGGGCCCCCGTGTGTTGTGTTCAGGAGCCCGCCGAGGACCCGGGCTCAACGGAGAATTCTCTGGTGTCCCGGTGCCCCAGTCCGAGTCTGGCCCCCGCTCCCCGAGGGGCCTCCGGCCAGTGGCGTACTGCTAATAGTGGCACACCATGCGGCCCCTATTGAGCTGATACAGTTGAAAGCAATGATGGTGGACACTCCCTCTCCCATCATTCCCCCTCTGTGTCTGACGCAGCGGGAATGATGACGTCACTTCATCGCGCGCTATGCTGTGCCAGGCAGTGGAGTTGCTGAGACATGCTGCAGAAACCGGAGCAGCGGGGTAACAAGGAGAGGTGAGTATTGTATTTATTCATTTTTTCAAATCAGTGAGCACGTGGTGCCCATAATACTGGAGGATTGTGGGGCTGCATTCTACTCTATGAGAATGGCTGCATTCTACTCTATGAGAATGGCTGCATTCTACTCTATGAGAATGGCTGCATTCTACTCTATGAGGGAGGCTGCATTACACTCCATGGGGCGGGTGCATTATACTCTGTGGGGGGCTACATTATAATCTATCAGGGGGCTGCATGATACTCTATGGGGTGGCTGTATTATACTCTATGGGGTGGCTGCATTATACTCTATGAGGGGGGCTGCATTATACTCTATGAGGGGGGCCTGCATTATACTCTATGAGGGGGTGCTGCATTATACTCTATGAGGGGGGCTGCATTATACTCTGAGGGGGCTGCATTAAACTCTATGAGGGGGCTGCATTATATTATATGGGGTGGCTGTATTATACTCTATGGGGTAGCTGCATTATACTATATTGGGAGGCTGAATTACACTCTATGAGTGGAGCTGCATTATACTCTATGAGGGGGGCTGCATTATACTCTTTGGGGGGCTGCATTATACTTTATGGGGGGCTGCATTATACTCTACGGGGTGGCTGCATTGTACTCTATGGGGTGGCTGCATTATACTCCATGGGGGGGTGCATTATACTCTCTGGGGGGCTGCATTATACTCTAAGATGGGGGTGCATTATACTCTATGAGGGGGGCTTCAGTATACTCTATGGGGGGCCTGTATTGTACTCCATGAGGGGGCTGCACTATACTCTATGGGGGGCTGTATTATACTGTATGGGGGATGTATTATACTCTATGGGGATGCTTCATTATACTCTATGAGGGGGGCTTCATTATACTTTATGGGGGGCTGCATTATACTCTACGGGGTGGCTGCATTGTACTCTATGGGGTGGCTGCATTATACTCCATGGGGGGGTGCATTATACTCTCTGGGGGGCTACATTATACTCTATGAGGGGGGCTGCATTATACTCTAAGATGGGGGTGCATTATACTCTATGAGGGGGCTGCACTATACTCTATGCGGGGCTGTATTATACTGTATGGGGGCTGCATTTTACTCTATGGGGATGCTTCATTATACTCTATGAGGGGGGCTTCATTATACTCTATGGGGGGCTGTATTATTCTCTATGGAGGACTATGGGGGAGTGCATTATACTATATCTCGATCTGTGCATGCGCCACCTCCGACGCTATTCTAATGAAGTCCTACACACAGGACGCCAGCTCCCACTACTCAAACACCGTCCACACAATGATGGTGGCGACACTGAATTTTAAAAAGGAGGCAGGTCACTGAATAATCTGTGACCTGCACAAGAAACAGAGGATGCTGGTGGGGGGGCGTAGAAGGAGAAGAAGACCCTGCCTCATTTTCTGAAAACTTCATTAAACAACCACTCTGCGGATCCCTTCACATCAGGTATCATATTAATCAGCATTACAGCGCCATTATAGCCATGCCTTTAGTTTATAGGGCCAAATCCTGATGACAAGTTTCCTTTAACGAGCAAAATGCTGCCTATTCATCGGGTGATTGGATTGTTTATGGTGGAACAAAAATCATTGTTCTCAGCAGCACATCGCCCTGTGTAATCTGCAGATGTAATGCTGATAATATGATATTGTATGGGGACAGATTGATCTATTAGTGATTGTTCTGTGCCATCATTCTTCCTCAGAGGCCGGGAAACAAGTGTCAAATGACTTCAATATTGTCAATCACACTCCTTTAACGGCCTGAACTCAGCGCATGAAAATGCAACCGAAATGTTTCTGTGTGATGGTGAAGAATGTCAGCATTTGGGATCCCACTTTGTCTAAAACCGGCCCTGGCTTCAGGGGAATCTTCCTCATCCTCCTCTCTATGCAATACAGTGCTACAGCTTTACCCCATAAGTCCCAAAACAATGGAAAGCCACGTCCAATAACAATACCATGCAACAAGTCTTTGGACACGGAACCACAGTCTGTGCGTACGTTGACCTGGACCATGAGATAGCTCTTGGCTGTGTTTGCTCCATGTCTTGGAGTCTGGATCTTATATTGGTGGCATTTGTGCCAAAAGAAAATGTTTACAATTGCCAAACAAGGATTAAGGACATTTCATCTGTATATGGTAATATGCGAAATATGAAATTGCTATTGAAATTGTAACTAAAAGAAATAGCATAGAGTAAAACGTTTTTTTATAACACATCAATGCTGTTTGGAGTGCATTTTTTCAATTTGATAGTTCTTGATGTCTCCACGATACACCTTACTCCCACCCCCTTCCCAGAGTCTAGCACATGCGGAAGTGTGGCCTTTACCAGGGTCACCAGATTCCCTGAGTCCAGGAGTCCAGTCACAGTAACACTGTTCAGCATCACCTGGCATAGCTGAGGTCCCCCTCCAGGGTGCGGTATGGCAATGCATGCGGGATGTGCAAAATTTGAGAAGCATTGGAGCAGTCCATCGGACAATGGGCTGATATACAGTACAGACGAAAAGTTTGGACACACCTTCTCATTTAAAGATTTTTCTGTATTTTCATGACTATGAAAATTGTACATTCACACTGAAGGCATCAAAACTATGAATTAACACATGTGGAATTATATACTTAACAAAAAAGTGTGAAACAGCTGAAAATATGTCTTATATTCTAGGTTCTTCAAAGTAGCCACCTTTTGCTTTGATGACTGCTTTGCACACTCTTGGCATTCTCTTGATGAGCTTCAAGAGGTAGTCACCGGAAATGGTTTTCACTTCACAGGTGTGCCCTGTCAGGTTTAATAAGTGGGATTTCTTGCCTTATAAATGGGGTTGGGACCATCAGTTGTGTTGTGCAGAAGTCTGGTGGATACACAGCTGATAGTCCTACTGAATAGACTGTTAGCTGCTTTTTTCTTGCCATAATACAAATTCTAAGTAAAGAAAAATGAGTGGCCATCATTACTTTAAGAAATGAAGGTCAGTCAGTCCGAAAAATTGGGCAAACTTTGAAAGTGTCGCTAAGTGCAGTTGCAAAAGCGCTACAAAGAAACTGGCTCACATGAGGACCGCCCCAGGAAAGGAAGACCAAGAGTCACCTCTGCTTCTGAGGATAAGTTTATCCGAGTCACCAGCCTCAGAAATCGCAGGTTAACAGCAGCTCAGATTAGAGACCAGGTCAATGCCACACAGAGTTCTAGCAGCAGACACATCTCTTCAACAACTGTTAAGAGGAGACTTTGTGCAGCAGGCCTTCATGGTAAAATAGCTGCTAGGAAACCACTGCTAAGGACAGGCAACAAGCAGAAGATACTTGTTTGGGCTAAAGAACACAAGGACTGGACATTAGACCAGTGGAAATCTGTGCTTTGGTCTGATGAGTCCAAATTTGAGATCTTTGGTTCCAACCACCGTGTCTTTGTGCGACGCAGAAAAGGTGAACGGATGAACTCTACATGCCTGGTTCCCACCGTGAAGCATGGAGGAGGAGGTGCGATGGTGTGGGGGTGCTTTGCTGGTGACACTGTTGGGGATTTATTCAAAATTGAAGGCATACTGAACCAGCATGGCTACCACAGCATCTTGCAGCGGCATGCTATTCCATCCGGTTTGCGTTTAGTTGGACCATCATTTATTTTTCAACAGGACAATGACCCCAAACACACCTCCAGGCTGTGTAAGGGCTATTTGACCAAGAGGGAGAGTGATGGGGTGCTACGCCAGATGACCTGGCCTCCACAGTCACCAGGCCTGAACCCAATCGAGATGGTTTGGGGTGAGCTGGACCGCAGAGTGAAGGCAAAAGGGCCAACAAGTGCTAAGCATCTCTGGGAACTCCTTCAAGATTGTTGGAAGACCATTTCCGGTGACTACCTCTTGAAGCTCATCAAGAGAATGCCAAGAGTGTACAAAGCAGTCATCAAAGCAAAAGGTGGCTACTTTGAAGAACCTAGAATATAAGACATATTTTCAGTTGTTTCACACTTTTTTGTTAAGTATATAATTCCACATGTATTAATTCATAGTTTTGATGCCTTCAGTGTGAATGTACAATTTTCAAAGTCATGAAAATACAGAAAAATCTTTAAATGAAAAGGTGTGTCCAAACTTTTGGTCTGTACTGTATGCCCTTGGGTACAACACCGCCAACAGACAATGGTACAAGATGAACCCCTTGAACCTGGCTCTGACCCCTCCTGGATCTTTTGTGGCCCCTCAGACGTGGTCTTGGGCTCCTTCTTTTGTTTATTCCAGAAAGGTTATCTCAGGCTCCCTTGATTGCTCAGGGTGTTCTCTACAGCCATATATCTTTCCACTAGGCTCATGAGGTCATCTGCATTCTGAGAATCTCCATCGGCAACCCAGTTTTGCACAGATTTCGTTAGCGAGTGGATAAATCGGCCCAGTACCACTCTTTCCACCATCTGTGCTGGAGAGCAACTTTCAGGTTGCAGCCATTTTTGCACCAGGTGTAAAAAGTTGAACATATGGGACCAGGGTGGCTTGTCCCGTTGGTAGCGCCAGAGGTGTACCTGTTGGTCCCTGAATGCCAGCGTTTCACCCAAATGTGCCGTAATGTCCACCTTCTGCTTAATGTACTCCTTGGCATCCTACAGGGCAAGGTCATAGTTTGCTTTCTGCGGTTCCCCAGTAAGGTATGGAGCCTAAACCTCTGCCCATTGCTGTGGGGGCAGTTTCTCTCTGTCTGCTACCCTCTCAAAGACAGTCAGGAAAGCCTCGATGTTATCCTCCAGAGTAGTTTTCTGCAAGGCCTCCCGTTCTGTTCGCCGCACAAGGATACTGTCACTTTGGCTGGCAGGAGGCGCCGTTTCCCTGACCAGGACAGTTTCCGCCTAGAGAGCCATCTGCTACTGATGCTGCTGCTGAAACTGCTGCTCTAACTCATGCTGCTGCTGTTGGAGCTGCTGGATCAGGAGTTTGTTGGTTTCCTGTTGAGTCCTGCTGCTCTAACTGCCCAGCTAATCACCTGACCTGAATGAATTTATGGAAGGAACTAAAGCTCAGAGTTCATAGAAGAAGCCCACAGAACTTTCAGGATTTGTAGAGTGTTTGTGTGGAAGAATGGGCCAAAATCACACCAGAGCAATTCATGCGACTAGTTTCTCCATACCGGAGGCTTCTTAACACTGTCATCACCAAACAAAGACTTTTACATGGGGAATTAATTATATTTCAGTAAGTGTATTCAATGCTTTTTTTCCTGTCATTTCTCATTATTACACATAACTTAATTTACATATATGGTTTGATTTCTTTGCCTGTGTAGATTGGATGGGTTGTTACTGACATCTGGTGAGAATTTCATGTCAATAACACCATTAGAAATAGATTTACTTAGGAAATTGATAACGTGTTCAATACTTATTTCACCTGCTGTATATTGTATCAATCTTGCTGTGTATACATGGAACGGTAACATGATGCTCTAACAGATGGGATTCTGTAAAGCTTCCCGCAATGGATTGCACTCAATTTTTTATTTTGTTTTTTCAAAAGAAGTGCGTTACTTGGTTTAGATAAGTAAAGGTATCAAATAGCAACCATTGTCCATATACGACATATACTGTAAAGTATATCCTAATCCTATAGAAGTCAGGGATAACAGATACAGGGATTCAAACATAATAAAAGAGGCAGCTCTGTGAATATGAAGTACAAGTGAAATAAGAAAGTGACAACCAAAATAATAAATTACTTACTGCAGATCGGTATATACAAGAATGCATTAAAAAATAATGAAGTTGCTTCCGCACAGCGATCAGTCAGAGATGAGATCAGCTAATGAAGGCGCACACATTACCACTTAAAGAGGAAATACAGGTTTAGAGCTATTTGCTATTTTTCTTGCTCCCATGTGTCTACAATTAAAAATGAAATAAAAGGTGATATTAATATCCTACCACTTTATGTATACAGCTCCTATGAAGACTTATGTGTCTTCATTATACCTGACTACTAACAGAATCTGCAAAGAAAAAACCTGGGAGTCTGAACTGAAATGTAAATTGATGTGCATGCAAAATGTAAATGCATGTTCACACAAGGCCATTAAACAGAGAGAAACCAAAGACAAGAAAAATACCCAAATAACTGGAAGTAAATGGATAAATCGCACAGTGCAAAAATAATGAAAAATAATAAAGAGTATTTAGTTAACATAATTTTGATCAAAATAATGTCAAAGCCATCCCACCACGTCACGGTAACCCTTATGGGACAGTCCTAACTCTAATATTAAAACCTTACCATTTGTCAAGTGACATACATATGGATAAGGGCAGAGAGACTGAACCCGTAGTAGAGTCAAAGACCTAAGAGGCAGAATGAACCTTTCAGCTCAGACAAAGGGTGGCCACACCCTTAAATGCACTAAAGCACACTAAACTGCAAAGAAAAAACCTGGGAGTCTGAACTGAAACGTAAATTGATGTGCATGCAAAATGTAAATGCATGTTCACACAAGGCCACTAGACAGAGAAAAGCTAAAAACTAGCAAAATACCCAAATAACTGGAAGTAAATGGATAAATCGCACAGTGCAAAAATAATGCTAAATAATAAAGGGTATTTAGTTAACATAATTTTGATCAAAATAATGTAAAAGCCTGCGATTTATCCATTTACTTCCAGTTATTTGGGTATTTTGCTTGTTTTTGGTTTTTCTCTAGTAACAAAATCTGTGTACTCTGATCTTGCGGTTGAGTGTTCCCTTCTCCGCAGATACAAGAAGGTAATATACCAGTGGTATAACCTGGAGCTTGTGGACCCCCAACTATCACAGGTCTTTAATAGTATTGGTCTTCTCGTATGGACCAAAGAGACTTTTTGGACCACCCTGGGTTCCAGGACCTGAAAGTAACTGCAACCTCTGCACCCACCGTTAATTTTGCCCCTGTAATATATTTAGAATATGAGACTATACAGGATTTATGTTCTCTGTACCCATTGAGAAACCAAACACTGCATAGGAGCTGTCAGCACAAAACGGTAGGATATTTCTAGCCAAGAATATTCATAATATTGTTTCCAGTTTTATTGAATTTGACACTACGTTTTGCCACCTAATTTAAGAGCAGCATGATTTACGGGCAGAGACCTTGATTCCAGCGATGTGTCACTTACTGGGCTGCATGCTGTAGTTTTGATAAAACGGCTGTTTTATCAGCAGGAGATTATCACCAGAGGACTAGTAAACCTGCTGCTATGCAGTCATCCATATTTATGAGCTATGTATAACTTCTCCCCTAGCACTTTCCCCTAGTCAGCTTTCTGTGTACACTGTGCATAGGCAGAAAGCTGCTAATCAGTGGTGGGGGTGGGGTTGGACTACATGTCAGTAGGTTTACTAGTTCTCTAGTGTAATCTCCTGCTGAAAAAAATTATTTTATCAAAACTACAGCAAGCAGCCTAGTAAGTGACACATCACTGGAATCACGGTCTCTGCCCCTACATTATGCTGCTTTCAGATTAGGTGGCAAAAGCCTGGTGACACCGTTCCTTTTAAAGGAATGGAGGGCAGATTTGGAAGGTGAATATCCGGTCCATATGCCACAGTAGTGTAATAATCTGTCAGGAGCAGATAAGCTCATTTAATAATGGCTCCAGTTCTCTCATTAGTCGGGGCATCGTCTCCTGCTGTGCTTATAGGTCACGTCTGGAATAATAAACTCCAGATAGTTTCATTAGCTAAATGCAATGTCCTCCTCTGGTATTGCACAGCTTTCAGCCTGCTGCTTCATGCACTTGACATAAGCGCCATACACCTATAATTATAGTGGTATTAGTACAGAGCCATGAAGGAGTTGCTGACCGCACACATGGGTTTTCCGCGGAGGTCCTTGCCGTTTACCCTCTGGGTTCTCAGTGACAAAGTCATGATGGCTATTTCTTACAATTGTTCCTTGTTCTCCCTTCTATTCACCTAAGCTGTGTGCAGACAATGCGTTTTTTAAGCGTTTATGCAGCGGCAAAAACGCTGCAGAAACGCTTAAAAAACGCTTGGTAGAAGGCCTGCCATGTTCCCCAATGATAATCCGCATGTGCTCTGCACATGCTGCGGAAATTTCCGCTGCGGATTATCATTGCGGAAAAAAACGCAGCACTACCAATTATTTTGCGGAAGCGCTGCGTTTTTGCCGCCATTGGCTTGCATTGGAACGCATGTGTAGCGCCCCGAGGGTTCGGTCGCTACAGAGGTATTGCATCTCACCCAGAGGTGTGATATCTCACTTCCAGGTAAGGATGGAGTGTGGCTCAGGACCCTAACACCCACATGCACTACACCACATTTCCGGGGGGCAGGGCGACAATGCTCCCAAGAGTGAGCACAACTGTCCCTGTCCCTGGCTGGAGTGGGGGGAAGGAACACCTAGAAAGGGGGAACCCGGTACTGTGTGGGTGGGGAGAGTAGATCCCGGGTGCACTGTAAAAGGGAGTATATAAAGTGGGCACCATCTTAGAGTCAGTGTGAAAAGAGAAGAGCAGAGAAAAGCAGAGAGAGAGAAGGAGGCTGGGAGCAGAGGCTCAGCATGGGCTCTGCTCCGCAGGCAGGCCAAGTCTTAAGGCCTGGGCCTGTAGGAGAACGAAGGAAGGGAGAAGAACGGAGGAAGCTCTAGGAGAAGACTGAAGGGACCCCAGGGGTGCGGACCGGCCAGCCGCCAACGCAAGCCCACCGCTACCAGACTAGGGGGGTCAGGCCAAGAAAAAGGGAACCGGATTCCTCATCTAGTGAAGGAGAGCAACTACCCTCAGCTAGTAACCGGAGGCCGTGGCATTGTACATGCACGGCCCCTCACTACACCCGTAAGGAAGGCACCATATAGGACCCAGGGAAACGGAACATACGTTTGCCCGCCAAGGCCCGAGGCAGCTGGACAGAAACGTGGTCAATTGTGGGGTACGACAGGCCAGAGAAAGGACACACGAAGGGGGTCCTGGAAAGCATTCCAAAGGTGCCTGGGAGTTGGCCGAGCCCCTCACCTGGTGAGCACAGCACGACGTGGGCAGCCATCATCTGCAGAAGTGTCTTGGAGTGTAAAACTGTGAGTAAAGACCCTGGACTGCATCACTGGACTCTGAGTCATTACTGTTGCTCCCGCGCACCATCACCCCCATCATTTGCACTCACGGTCCTGAGGCTATACTCCTCCCGTGGGGAGTTATACTACCCCCTGCTGCACACACAACATAAGCCTCAGCGGTCTGCCCTGCAGCAGCAGTTCTCAGTGACCGCAATCCACGGGTGGCGTAGTCGGACATTTAAGCATTACACAACCAAAGAGACAGATCCGCCACTGGTTTGACCGCCCTGAGCCACGGGACTGGGTTGCCGCCACGGAGACTACAACCCCCAGCGTTACACAGAGGCCCGGCTCCGGGTATTTCCCTACACACACGGCCCAGGGGGCGCGTCACATGGAATCCGCATCACTGCATCTGTACATGCAGAATCCAAGCATTTCAATGTGCGGATGGTACCCGGGTGTGGAGGACAGGAGACTCTCCTCCGGACCTGGGTACCATAGAACCTGTAAAAAAAAGAATAAAATAAAAAATAAATATTATACTTACCTTCTGATGGCCCCCGCTGCGCTTGTCTTCACTTGCTGGCAGCTCGCGGTGGACTGAAGGACCTGCGCTGACGTCATAGTCATGTGACGGCAGGTCCTTCAGTGTGCTGCGAGCTGCCGGCAAGCCAGGATGGAACGAAGCAAGACTCCGGGGGCCATCGGAAGGTAAGTAATAAGTGTAGATTTATTTTTTACCATTCTTTTACGGTCACACTATATAAATCCATGCCGGTTGCATGGATTTATATAGTGTGACCAAGTTGTCAAGCACTTTCCAAGTGATGCTAAAATTGCTTGGAAAGCGCTTGTCAACCGGCATGCATGCGGAAATGCATGTGAAGAACGCTTCACATCCGCATGTCCCTGGCAGGAAAAACGCATGTACAATCCGCATGCGTTTTTTCTGCCAGGGAGATGCAGAAACGCTCAGGAAAAATCTGGAGAATTTCTGCATCGTGGGCACATAGCCTTACACGTTACTTATTTGTTGATTGTTTCAACAATTTTAGCAAAATGTAACAAAACTGGAAGATGTGAAACCGCTTTTCAGTATATTGCGTCATCTCTAAAATATCTGCCGGCTCAATAAGTCAGCAAAACTGTATAAATAGCAATGTAAGTTATTTTACTGGTCTGGGACAAGGAAGTCACACAATATTAGACCATTCGTGACATACAGTGCCTTGAAAAAGTATTCATACCCGTGAACTTTTCCACATTTTTTCATGTTATGCCCACAAACTTACAGGGGTGGTCTGACATACAAGTCATTTTCCTTTAATTAAAAATTCCATATCCTTCTCTAACTAGACTAACTGATTTTCTTTTTTTTCCACTTCCTTTTTGATGACGCTTTGTTTGACAATCACAATGCATGCTGGGATAGTCAAATGAAGCGTCAACAGGGGGCAGGGGCTGCAGTCCCTGCCAGATCTTTCTCCCCCTCCCTGAAACAAAGAGTCATCAGCAGTGTTGAGCATTCCGATACTGAAATATCGGGTATCGGCCGATATTCGCGGTATCGGAATTCCGATACTTAATTCCGATACTTTTACAATATCGAATACCGGAATCGGAAGTTCCCATAATGCCTGCGCTCTGCAGTGTCTCTGAAGGATGACAAGCTGGATGGCAGCGCTCAGCTGCGATCCAGCCTGTCATCAGAATGCCATCCCAGCGTGGGAGAATTCTCCTGATTGTTTAAAAGCCGGCGGGCGGTAAAAAGCCGCCGACTTTTAAACAATCACACAGCCCCATACTGCTTCCCCGCAGCCTCCCACCCCGATCCTCCGCTCCCCTCATCCTGATCGTAAGTTAGGACCGGGCCGGGAGCGCTGCACCAAGGAGCGGGGAGCGAAGGACCCGGGCGGGGAAGCCGGCAGTGAAAAGACTTCACCGCCGGCTTTCCAATTCTGTGCTGCGCTTTCCCGCCGGTTATTTCAGCTGAGGTATCAGGTGATGCTGATCAGCTGTTCATTTGAAGTAGCAGCGGTGCCCTCAGAGGGTTCATGTGAGTTCATGCTTGACTGCATGAACTCACATGAACTTTCCCACGGCCGCACAGGTCAGCCTCACCTCCCAGACCATCAGCCCGTCATGATTGGTGTGTGTGTGTGTGTGCGGTGTGTGTGCGCGGGGTGTGTGCGGTGTCTGTGCGGGTGTGTTCGGGTGTGTGCGTGCAGGCAGACATAGGCCAATGTGACACTACTACTCCCATCGGCCTATGTCTGTCCCCCGTCCACTCGTGCCAGCAGGATCAGCTCGATGGGAGCAGTAGTTCCCATCAGCCTGATCCTGCTATTTAAATTGCCCTACTGTGTCCCCAATACATTTTAAATACATGTCATTGGTGGCCAGTGGTTACCTACAATAAATTAGTTTATACATTACCTGTCCCCGCCGATCGCCACCTAAAATAAAGTAAAAAATAAAAAACTACACCTATACTCACCTAGACACCTAATTCCCCGAAGCCATCGATCTCCTGTAATAAAATGTAAAATAATAAACCACAACCTTATCCTTACCCCTCCGTAGTAGTCCACGAGTGTCCCACGAAGATCTCCAGTTCAGAGCAGCCACATAGAATGTGACCGCTCTGAACCGCTGCCGCCGCTAGAATGACGGGGCCGTAAAGCAGCCCCGTCATTGCATAAGCGGGTTCACCGGAGTTCAGGCAGCGCTGCTCCGGTCAGCTCCTTTACGGCCCTGCTGTATCGTGAGAAATTCCCATGGTACAGCAGTGCCGTAAAGGAGGTCTCCGGAGCAGCGCTGCCTGAATGCACTCCAGTGACCTCAGTCAGTGGCTCCCGCTGCCGGGAGCGGACGTGTTCCCGGCAGTGTGAGCTTACAGCAGCCATGCACAGCTGTCACCATCTCCAGATGTGACAGCTGTGCATGGGAGATCAGCGCAGGAACGTGGACAGGTAACTATTTTTTTTTAGTAAACTAAGAATTAAATAAAATGGTGTGTTTTATTTCAAATAAATTATTTTTTTCTGGGTGTAGTGTGTATTTCTTTTTAACACTTTGTAGGTTAGTAATGGGGGTGTCTTATAGACGCCCATCATTACTAACCTGGGGTTCATGGCAGCTGGCGCTGTCATGAACCCCAACCCTATTACCCCCTGCCACCGCACCAGGGCAGCGTGGAAGAGCGAGGCTAAGTGCCAGAATTGGCGCATCCTATGGATGCGCCATTTCTGGGGCAGCTGACGGCTGGTGTTTCTAGCCTGGGAGGGGGCCAATATTCATGGCATCCTTCCTGGGCTATTTATATCAGCCCCCAGCTGTCTGCCTAGCCTTTGCTAGCTATTAAAATAGGGGGGACCCACGTCATTTCTTTGGGAGGGGGGTCCCCCCCCATTTTAATAGCTGGTAAAGGCTAGGTATTCAGCTGGGGGCTGATATTAGTAGCCTGGGAAGCTTCATGGGTATTACCCCCTTCCCAGGCTTCAAACATCTGCCCCAGCCGTCTGCTTAACCTCCGCTAGAGACTAAAATTATGGGGGATCCCACGCCAATTTTTTTTTTTAATAAATCCTTTATTTTAACACTAAATGACACTTGAGGAGTTAATAAAGATGCAGTCCCTAAATTATTATTTATTTTTTAATTAATTTTTCCCAAAATTTTGACGTGGGCTTTGCCATATTTTTGTATGCCAGCCAGGTACAGCATCCAGGAACGGGCTGCCCCCAACTCCCAGCTGCCTAATTGTACCTGGCCGGACACAACAATATAGGGAAGCCCTTTTTTATTATTATTTCATGAATTTCATGAAATAAGTAAAAAAAAAAAATACGCGGGGCTTCGCCCTATTTTTGTGTCCTGCCAGGTACAACTAAGCAGCTGGGGGCTGGAATCCACAGCGCAGGGAGGCCCAAGCTTTGTGGGCCCCCCTGCTGCGAACTGCAGTCCGTAGCCACCCCAGAAAATGTCGCGTTCATAGAAGCGCCATCTTCTGGCGCTGTATCCAACTCATCCAGGGCCCTGGTGAGGTGGCTCACTGGGTAATAAAGGGGTTAGGGCCAGCTTTGTATTATCCGCTGGCCCTAAGCCCGAAATTCATGGGGTCACGC
The DNA here is from genome assembly GCF_046119375.1 of Phyllobates terribilis. Classification (NCBI taxonomy): domain Eukaryota; kingdom Metazoa; phylum Chordata; class Amphibia; order Anura; family Dendrobatidae; genus Phyllobates; species Phyllobates terribilis. The sequence goes on from NW_027362773.1 coordinate 27,027,226, forward strand.
CAATATTAGACATGACCGCCATGAATTTCTAGTAAAGTATTTAAAAAAAACACAACACCCAGAATAAAGTCCTTTAATTGAAATAAACACACAATTCTTTAATGTTCTAAATTAAACCATACTTACCGTCACGCCCATTCCAGCTGAAGCCAACGATCTCCTGCAATAAAAGTAAAATAATAAAGCAACATCATCCTTACCTTCCCATGGTTCCCAGGACAGCTTCAGCTCTGCTACATCGAGATGACAGGCTGGATCGCAGCAGAAAGCTGCCATCTAGCCTGTCATCCCGCAGACACTGAGAAGCGCAGGCATGCTTGCGCTCCTCAGTGTCTGGCTGTGACGGCATCCAGATGAGCCGACAATGAACTCAGCTCACCTCATGCACGTCACTGACAGCGTGGGAGAATTCTCCTGCGCATGCGGTGAGTGTGAGAGACTCGGCTCATCTGGATGCCGTCACAGCCTGACACTGAGGAGCGCAAGCATGCCTGCGCTTCTCAGTGTCTGTGGGATGACAGGCTGGATCGCAGCTTTCTGCTGCGATCCAGCCTGTCATCTCGATGTAGCAGAGCTGGAGCTGTCCTGGGAACCATGGAAAGGTAAGGATGATGTTGGTTTTTTATTATTTTACTTTTATTGCAAGAGATCATTGGCTTCAGCTGGAATGGGCGTGATGGTAAGTATGGTTTAATTTACAACAATAAATAATTGTGTGTTTATTTCAATTAAAGGACTTTATTCTGGGTGTTGTGTTTTTTTTAAATACTTTACTAGAAATTCATGGCGGTCATGTCTAATATTGGCGTGACCCCATGAATTTCAGGCTTAGGGCCAGCGATAATACCAAGCTGGCCCTAACCCCTTTATTACCCAGTGAGCCACCGCACCAGGGCCCTGGATGAGTTGGGTACAGCGCCAGAAGATGGCGCTTCTATGAACGCGCCATTTTCCGGGGTGGCTGCGGACTGCAATTTGCAGCGGGGGGGGGGGCTCAAAAAGCTTGGGCCTCCCTGCGCTGCAGATTCCATCCCCCAGCTGCCTAGTTGTACCTGGCTGGACACAAAAATAGGGAGAAGCCCCACGTATTTTTATTTTTTAAATTATTTCATGAAATTCATGAAATAATAAAGAAAAAAAGTGCTTCCCTATATTGTTGTGTCCGGCCAGGTACAAATAGGCAGCTGGTGGTTGGGGGCAGCCCGTTCCTGCCTGCTGTACCTGGCTGGACACAAATATAGTGCGAAGCCCCACTTCAATTTTTTTTTAATTATTTCAGGAAATTCATGAAATAATTAAAAAAAAATTGATGTGGGGCTTCGCCCTATATTTGTGTCCAGCCCGGTACAGCAGGCAGGAACGGGCTGCCCCCAACCACCAGCTGCCTATTTGTACCTGGCCGGACACAACAATATAGGGAAGCCCTTTTTTTTTTAAATTATTTCATGAAATAATTAAAAAAAAATTGACGTGGGGCTTCGCACTATATTTGTGTCCAGCCAGGTACAACTAGGCAGCTGGGGGCTGGAATCCGCAGCGCAGGGAGGCCCAAGCTTTCTGGGCCCCACCCGCTGCAAATTGCAGTCCGCAGCCACCCCGGAAAATGGCACGTTCATAGAAGCGCCATCTTCTGGCGCTGTACCCAACTCATCCAGGGCCCTGGTGCGGTGGCTCACTGGGTAATAAAGGGGTTAGGGCCAGCTTGGCATTATCAGCTAGCCCTAAGCCCGAAATTCATGGGGTCACGCCAATATTAGACATGACCGCCATGAATTTCTAGTAAAGTATTTAAAAAAAACACAAACACCCAGAAAAAAGTCCTTTAATTGAAATAAACACACAATTCTTTATTGTTCTAAATTAAACCATACTTACCATCACGCCCATTCCAGCTGAAGCCAACGATCTCCTGCAATAAAAGTAAAATAATAAAGCAACCTCATCCTTACCTTTCCATGGCTCCCACGACAGCTTCAGCTCTGCTACATCGAGATGACAGGCTGGACCGCAGCAGAACGCTGCCATCCAGCCTGTCATCCCGCAGACACTGAGAAGCGCAGGCATACTTCCACTCCTCAGTGTCTGGCTGTGACGGCATAAAGATGAGCCGAGGTCATGTCCAATGAACTCCGCTCACTTCATGTACGTCACTGACAGCGTGGGAAAATTCTCCTGCACTCAGCACTTCAGCGTGAGAATTTTCCCACGCTGTCAGTGACGTGCATGAGGTGAGCTGAGTTCATTGGACATGACCTCACCTCATGTATGTCACTGACAGCGTGGGAGAATTCTCACGCTGAAGCGCTGAGTGCAGGAGAATTTTCCCACGCTGTCAGTGACGTGCATGAGGTGAGCTGAGTTCATTGGACATGAACTCGGCTCATCTGGATGACGTCACAGAGAGACACTGAGGAGCGCAAGCATGCCTGCGCTTCTCAGTGTCTGCGGGATGACAGGCTGGATGGCAGCTTTCTGCTGCGGTCCAGCCTGTCATCTCGATGTAGCAGAGCTGGAGCTGTCCTGGGAACCATCGAAAGGTAAGGATGAGGTTGCTTTATTATTTTTCTTTTATTGCAGGAGATCGTTGGCTTCAGCTGGAATGGGCGTGATGGTAAGTATGGTTTAATTTAGAACAATAAAGAATTGTGTCTTTATTTCAATTAAAGGACTTTACTCTGGGTGTTTGTGTTTTCTTTTAACTTTGACTATGGGGTTAGTAATGGGGGTGTCTTATAGACGCCTCTCCATTACTAACCTGGGCTTGATGTCAGCTGGCATTATAAGCTGACATCAACCCCAACCCTATTACCCCCTGCCACCGCACCAGGGCAGCGTGGAAGAGCGAGGCTAAGTGCCAGAATTGGCGCATCCTATGGATGCGCCATTTCTGGGGCGGCTGACGGCTGGTGTTTCTAGCCTGGGAGGGGGCCAATATTCATGGCACCCTTCCTGGGCTATTAATATCAGCCCCCAGCTGTCTGCCTAGCCTGTGCTAGCTATTAAATTAGGGGGGACCCCACGTCATTTTTTTGGGGGGGTCCCCCATTTTAATAGCTAGTAAAGGCTAGGTATTCAGCTGGGGGCTGATATTAGTAGCCTGGGAAGCTCCGTGGGTATTACCCCCTTCCCAGGCTTCAAACATTTGCCCCAGCTGTCTGCTTAACCTCCGCTAGAGCCTAAAATTAAGGGGAACCCCACGCCAATTTTTTTTTAAATAAATCCTTTATTTTAACACTAAATGACAAGTACAGTAATCAACACTGTCACTGTACTTCATATATATGTGACTGACATGTTTCTATCTATCTAATCTATGTGTGATTCTCTATTCCTTCTATTCTAAATTGTCGGGTACAGATGCTGAATTGCCGGCCGGCTTTCTTAAAGAGACGGTGCATGAAAACACTATTATTTTTTTAAATAAATCCTTTACACTAAATGACAAGTTCTGTAAGCAACACTGTCACTGTACTTCTTATATATGTGACTGACATGTTTCTATCTATCTAATCTATGTGTGAAGCTCTATTCTGTCTGTTATAAATTGTCGGGTACAGATGCTGAATTGCCGGCCGGCTTTTTTAAAGAGACGGTGCACGAAAACACTAATATTTTTTTTAATAAATCCTTTACACTAAATGACAAGTACAGTAAGCAACACTGTCACTGTACTTCATATATATGTGACTGACATGTTTCTATCTATCTAATCTATGTGTGAAGCTCTATTCTTTCTGTTGTAAATTGTCGGGTACCGGTGAATGCCGCTGATGAATTGCCGGCTTTTCATGTCATTCTACATTATTCTTAGTTGTTTTACTTCATGTAGAATTAACCTACAAGGAAAGAAAGGGTTTATTTTCATTCCGATATTTGTGTCCCATTGACTTGCATTGGTTTCCGGTATCGGAATCGGCGATATCCGATACTTTTTGGGTATCGGCCCGATCCAATCCGATACGATATTTCCTGATATCGGAAGGTATCGCTCAACACTACTTAGGATAGATCATCAATATCACATCGGTGGTGGTCCGACACCCTGCACCCCACCAATCGGCTGTTATAAACAGGAGCAGAACTGCACAACTCCATGCACTATGTAGTGGCCGTTGCTGGGTACTGCAGATCTGATCTGTATAATCAAGGCCATTACACAGTAAATGTAGCTGTGCTGGTTCAGATCCATTCACTGTTGGAGCTAATATCAGCTGACCGGTGGAGGTGCTAGGTGTCGAACCCCAACTCCTCTAATATTGATTACTTATTCTAGGGAAACAACTCTAAGTCATCGTTATCAGATCTCTCCTAATGTACAAAACTATTGCAAGTTGCTGAAAGAGTTAAAATAACTCTTTGTGGACATATTAAATGTCCTACAGCCAACAGTGGTTTAACAACCTGTAAAAGTTTCCAACTCCTGGAATTGTTAACTAGTCACACAGCGCCCTCTAATGGCTATTGCTGACATTTCTACACTGGAAACTTCTGCACACCTACAGCTACATCCCTGATATTAGGTTATTAGATTTCTAGAAAAATTCAATTTTTTATATCTGTGAATGTATTATCTATATTTGTTTTACTATTTGAAACCAGATACTGATTATTTTTTCTAATGTTTTTGTTTTCTGATTGTAGAATTCTGTTTTCTCTACATGAATATAGGGGCAGACATCTTGCCCGATATTAACTGTATTTAGAGATAGGCTTCACGGCAGCTACATGGACTACAGGAATCAATGGAAATTATCTTGCATATTTACTTCTATGAGCGAATATTTTGGGCATGCTCTGTGACCTGTGCAGAGGTCGGTGTGCAGAGAGGGGAAGAAGGTGAGATGTGACCAACAGTTATTGTGAATGGTGTATTCTGTGTTATCTATACTTAGGTGTTACCTTTAATTTTACTTCTGCATGTGATGATAATACTTATAAGGGATCCGAGTGAATCTTAAGTGAAAACCGTGAGTTTTTTAAACTTTTTTTTAAATAGTCAATGACATGTAAAAATAAAAAAGCACAAAATTATAAAACTTGTTTGCCATAAAAACTTGATCTAAACTATAAGTCATTTTCTTGAAGACATGTTCCCTTCAAGACCACAGAAAGTAATAACTACAGCAGCATGGTGCAGGTGTAGATACATTTGGAGTAATGACCAATAAAGCGAGGGAGCCCGAATGAGTTGGGAAATCTGACATGAGCATGCAGTAAAGTCTATGCAGAATAAGTTTCTTATAGTCGGTATGCAGTGTGTATTGTTACGTGGTACATAGCGTGGCAAGAGTGGTCAGGAGACAGCCGTGTGGGCCTGCCCTGTGCATTGTTCCCCCACATTAGGACAGATAACTTCCTAGCATTCATTCAAGGGTGGCATGGTGGCTCAGTGGTTAGCACTGCAGTGCTGGGGTCCTGAGTTCAAATCCCACTGAGGACAACATCTGCAAGGAGTTTGTATGTTCTCCCCGTGTTTGTGTGGGTTTCCTCCGGGTTCTCCGGTTTCCTCCCACACTCCAAAGACATATTGATAGGGAATCTAGATTGTGAGCCCCAAATGGGGACAGCGCCCATAATGTCTGTAAATTGTCTGAATTGTAAAGCGCTGCAGAATATGTTGGTGCTATATAAATAAAAAGATGTGGTGTGTAAGAATAGGAGATATGGTCTGGTGTGGGTGAAATGTCTGGAATAACAGTGAATATCAGGGGTTCAGAGTACTGCCATACAAACAGGCGAGGGGGAATAACAGCCTGTAAGGCTTCATTGTAGGACCTGAGAAAGCTTTTCAGGCCACCGCCCCACTATCAGTATTTGGTCAGTATTTTTTCTCAGGAGTGGGAGCCAAAACCAGGAGTGGGTGATAAATACAGAATTGGTGACTTGTTTCTATTATACCTTTTCTCTGATTGTTCCTTACCTGTTCATGGTTCACACTCCTGAGAAAAAATACTGACCAAATACTGATAGTGGGGTCGTGGCTTCAACCTGAGAGTTTGAGAGGGGGCAGGAGCTACACAACTCAGTGTATTAGAGGGATATAGGATATGCTTGAGTACAGTGGCGTACCACCAATGGCGGCATGCCATGCGTCTGCTATGGGGCTGAAGCCAGGGCCCCCCCCCCCCTCATCGCAAGTTCAACTGTATCGGTATCCTGGATGGTTAGAAGCAATAATGAAAGTGGGAGCATCCGCTGGCCCATCCTCCTCCATCATTCTTCCTCGGCTTCTGACGTCTCAGTGTAGCGGGTGTGATGACGTCACTACATGTCACCCGCTGCGCTGAGATGTGCGGGTGCTTCAGAATGCTCACTTCAGGGACCGGAGCAGCGGGAGAAGGAGGAGGAGAGGTGAGTATTGTTATTATTAATTTTTATTTTAAATCAATGAGTACATTGTGGTGGCCATAATACTGTATAGAGGACTATGGGGTGTGCATTATACTGTATGGAGGACTATGGGGTGTGCATTATAACGTATGGAGGACTATGGGGTGTCCATTATACTGTATGGAGCAGGGGCGTACATAGGAATCATGGGGCCCCATAGCAGAAGCTCTAATTGGGCCCCCCCACCCAAAAAAAAAAAAATTAAATAATTGTCGGGGTCACCAAAGATCAGATCTCACAACTTTCCATCCTTTACATATTAATTTTCCTATCAGCCCTATCAGCCCCATTATTGCTCTTCCCAGCCCCATCATTCCTCTCCCCAGCCCCATCAGCCCCATTATTGCTCTTCCCAGCCCCATCAGCCCCATTATTGCTCTTCCCAGCCCCATCAGCCCCATTATTGCTCTCCCCAGCCCCATCAACCCCATTATTCCTCTCCCCAGCCCCATCAACCCCATTATTGCTCTCCCCAGCCCCATCAACCCCATTATTCCTCTCCCCAGCCCCATCAGCCCTCTCCCCAACCCCAATATTTCTCTCCCCAGTCCCATCAGCCCCATTATTGCTCTTCCCAGCCCCATCATTCCTCTCCCCAGCCCCACCATTGCTCTCCCCCCACCTCCCCTCCCCAGCATTTCAGTAAAAAAAAAAAAAAAACAACTTACCTCAGCTCACTCCCCTGCAGCTGCATCCTCCTGGTTGCCGGCAGCTTTCTTCCTGACCCAGGCGCGCGCTGCATGATGACGTCATCAAGCTGCGCGCGCCTGGGTCAGGGAGGAAGCAGAGGACGAACCCTCCAGCTCCGCTGCTATTCTCCTCCTGACAGCAGCGGAGCTGCAGGGATAGCTCCCTGACCGCCGCGTGCAGGGAGCAGCTGCACCTTGCGGGCCCCTTGGTGCAGCTGCATAGTGGGGACCCGGCGCTGCTGCATCGGCGGCGGTATGTCCACCCCTGGACTGCTATGGGGCCCCCCCAGGCTCACGGGCCCCATAGCAGTCGCGTGGTCTGCCGCCATTGGCGGTACGCCACTGGTATGGAGGACTATGGAGTGTGCATTATACTATATGGAAGACTATGGGGATAGCATTATACTATATGGAGGACTATGGGAAGAGCACTATACTATATGGAGGACTATGGGGAGTGCATTATACTGTACGGAGGACTATGGGGTGTGCACTATACTCTATGGAGAACTATGGGGAGTGCATTATATTATATGGAGGACTTTGGTGTCCACTATACTATATGGAGAACTATGGGGAGTATATTATACTGTATGGAGGATTATGGAAGGTACATTATACTATATGAAGAACTATAGAGAGTGCAGTATACTGTATGGAGGGCTATAGGGAGTGTATTATACAATATGGAGGACTATGGGGAGTGCATTATACTATATGGAGGACTATGGGGAGTGCATTATACTATATGGAGGACTATAGGGAGTGCATTATACTATATGGAAGACTATGGGGATAGCATTATACTATATGGAGGACTATGGGAAGAGCACTATACTATATGGAGGACTATGGGGAGTGCATTATACTGTACGGAGGACTATGGGGTGTGCACTATACTCTATGGAGAACTATGGGGAGTGCATTATATTATATGGAGGACTTTGGTGTCCACTATACTATATGGAGAACTATGGGGAGTATATTATACTGTATGGAGGATTATGGAAGGTACATTATACTATATGAAGAACTATAGAGAGTGCAGTATACTGTATGGAGGGCTATAGGGAGTGTATTATACAATATGGAGGACTATGGGGAGTGCATTATACTATATGGAGGACTATGGGGAGTGCATTATACTATATGGAGGACTATAGGGAGTGCATTATACTATATGGAAGACTATGGGGAGTGCATTATACTCTATGGAGAACCATGGGGTGCATTGTACTATATGGAGGACTATAAGGAGTGCATTATACTATGTGGAGGACTATGGGGAGTGCATTATACTATATGGAGGACTATGGGAAGTGTGTGGCGCCCCTGAGGGTTCAGTCGCCACAGAGGTACTGCACCTCACCCCGAGGTGTGGTGTCTCCCTTCTCTCAGGTAAGGAGGGAGTACTGCATGGAACCCCAAACACCTGCATCCAACACTACACTGCTCCAGGCCGGCTGGAGGGGCAACGTGCAGAGCGCAGCTGCTGAGCCCTGACCCTGGCTGGAGTGGGGGGAACCCAAAGATAGGGGGAACCAGTAGTGGGTGTGGGTGGAGGAAGTAGATAGAGGGAGCACTTTGATAGGAGTATATATAGGGAAGCCATCTTAGGGTGGCAGGCTAGTTCTAGGCAGCAGTTCAGAAGAACAGCTCGGGACAGTTCAGAAGAACAGTCCGGGAGCAGAGTGTCATTAGGAGATCTGCTCCACAAGTAGGGCCAAGACAGGAGGCCCAGAAGGGGAGCAGGGAGTAGGCTCCGTTCTAGAAAGGATCCAAGGGGGTACGGCGCTTGCAGGACGGCACCCGTACGCCCCGCATCTGTCAGAAGACAGAGGGATCGCTGCAGCATTCTAATCCCCAGGAGGGTCAAGTAGGTCCCGGATCCGATGTACAGGAAGGACTTCAGAGCACCCGAGCGGGATTGAGAGTGGGCAGCGCAGAGCAGGAGGGAGAAGGACCTAGTGTGAAGACGGTCAAAATAAGAACACGAGAAAGTGGGGTTCTGCCAGGTATTCCCAAACTGCCTGAGGAAGGATTGAACCCCTGCCTGGTGAACGCAGCACGACGTGGGAGGCCTACACCTGTAAGGTGCACCTGTGGACTGTCTGAAGAATTGTGAGTAAAACCTTGGATGACTGCACTGTACTGCCTCCGTCCATTCTTTCATCGGCGCCATTGTTCCCCCTGCACTACAACGCCCAGCGCGACCCACTCTCTTCTACCACACTGCCCTGAGGCCTGCTCCACCTGTGGGGAGCCGTCCCATCCCAAGCTGCCCTAACATCTGCCTCAGAGGACTGTTGCAGCACTGGTGATCCTCACCAGACACCACAGGTGGCATCACGAACTTTCTATAAATAAATTCCCCTTTTTTTGCACTGACCGCCCTGGGTCACGGACCGGGCCAGCCACCGTGATAGTCCCCGCCAACCGCATCCAGAGGCCCGGCTGCCAAGTACCCCACGGCCCTGGGGGCGCGTCAAGTGCATTATACTATACGGAGGACTATGGTATGTGCACTGTTCTCTATGGAGAACTATGGGGAGTGCATTATACTATATGGTGTTACAACCCTCCTGTTTGTTTTTTCCATCTTGTGTTTTGCGGTCACTTGACCATCTGCCTTTATATTTTGCCCTTTTGGCTGTGCCAGACTTCAGTGTTGTTTGACTGTTCTTAGTTCTTTTAGGGACCCCTCTCCTTTTGCTATAGGTCTTCGTTCAGACTAGCCAAGGACTAAGGCGGGTCTGTTCGCAAGGAACAGGCAGCCCGCTACATAGTAGGGATTCAGCTTAGTCTTACTGTAGGGACAGCTTTCCCCATTCTTTCCTTAGTTCATGTTGCAGATCATAACAGTAAGTCCAGCCCAAAAAACTAAAAGGAAAGAGATTCGGGGATCAGTATGGTTTCCGTCCAGGATTTGGCTCAACGCTTGCAGTTATTGTCTCTGGAGGTGGCCGAGCTCCAGCAACACGTGAGTAGTTGTTCTGGAGCGCATTTTGTGGAACCCAAGGTAGGACTGCCTGATGTTTTTTATGGTAAACAGCAAGATTTTTTTTCCTTTAAAAATGCTTGTTTGTTATATTTTCGTTTGAGACCAAGGTCCTCTGGGAATGAATCCTATTGGCAGAGTGTACATGAAGTTTTGCAGTTATTGAGTGATAATTCACTCTTTGCTAAGCTGGAGAAATGTGAGTTCGCTATTCAGAAAATTAGTTTTTTGGACTACATTGTCTACAGCGAGGGCTTTGAGATGGACCCGGTGAAGGTTCAGGCGGTTCAGGAATGGCCTAGGCCTATTGGTTTGAAATCTATACAGAGATTTTGGGGTTTTGCCAATTATTACAGGAAATTCATTAAGAATTTTTCTGTAATTGTTAAGCCTCTAACCGATCTCACCAGGAAAGGTGCGAATACGGCCCAGTGGACTACTGAGGCCATTGAAGCGTTTAAGTATCTCAAAGAGAGGTTCAGTTCTGCCCCTATCCTTATGCAGCCTGATGAGACCAAGCCTTTATTGGTCGAGGTCGATGCTTCATTGGTGGGGGTCAGAGCAGTTTTGTCTCAGGCGAACAGGGATGGAGTACATCCTTGTGCCTTCTTTTCAAAAAAAAATTTCGGAAACTGAACTGAATTATGATGTTGGAAATCGGGAGTTGCTGGCCATTAAACTCGCGTTTGAACATTGGCGTCATTTTTTGGAAGGAGCTAGATTTCCTATTCAGGTTTTCACAGATCATAAGAATTTGATCTATCTGGATGCTGCCAAGCGCTTCAATGCCCGTCAAGCTAGGTGGGCACTTTTTTTTTCTCGGTTTCATTTTTCTGTTACCTATATCCCTGGTACTAAGAATTTTAAAGCCGATGCTTTATCTCGCAGCTTCTCTCCTGCGGTCGGTGCCGAGGAGGAGGCGAGCATTTTACAGAAAGGAGTTGTAGTGGCGGCATTGGACTCCGTTTTGGAGAATGGGATTCTGAAAGCTCAAGATGATGCTCCATCTAACACTCCCCATGGGAGGTTGTTCGTGCCTAGAGCCTTTAGGAGAGATTTGTTTGTGGAGTGTCATGAGTCTCGGTTGGCAGGTCATCCAGGAATTTCTGAGACTAAGAGACTTATCAGTCGCAGTTTTTGGTGGCCTGGATGGCAGAAAGAAGTGGGTGCGTCAATGTACTGTGTGTGCTAGGTCAAAGGCTTCACATACTCCTGCTGAGGGGTTGCTTTGCCCTCTGGAGGTTCCTAGTGCGCCTTGGACGCATCTCACAATGGATTTTATTACTGATCTGCCTGTGTCCGTGGGTTTTACTGTCATCTGGGTGGTCGTGGACCGTTTTAGTAAGATGTGTCATTTGGTTCCATTCATTAAGTTGCCCTGCACCAAGACACTCACTAAGGCGTTTGTTAAGGAGATTGTCAAGCTTCATGGCGTTCCCACGGATATTGTTTCTGATAGAGGACCTCAGTTTGTGGCTCGCTTTTGGCGTGCTTTTTGTGACAGGTTGGGAGTCCATTTGTCATTTTCGTCTGGGTATCATCCTGAGTCTAATGGACAGACTGAAAGACAGAACCAGGATGTAGAACAGTTTTTGCGTTGTTTTGTGGCAGATAATCAAGAGGTGTGGTCTGAGTTTCTGCCTCTCGCAGAATTTGCTCTTAAAAATCATACATCTGTGGCGCCCCTGAGGGTTCGGTCACCACAGAGGTGTTGCATCTCAGCCAGAGATGTGGCATCTCACTCTCAGATAAAGAAGGAGTACAGCTCAGGACCCTAACACCTGCATCCAACACAGCACTCCAGGCCAGCAGGAGGGGCAAGATGCTTCCCACGTACTTGCTGAGCCCCTTTCCTGGCTGGAGTGGGGGGAACCCAGAGAGGGGGGAACCATGTAGTGGGTGTGGGTGGAGGAGGTAGCTTAGGGGAGCACATGAGAGGAAGATATAAAATGGGAAGCCATCTTAGAAAGACAAGCCAGTCAGAGGAGGAGAAGTGAAGGAGCAGAGGCTCTGCAGGAGCTCTGCTCCAGAGGTGGGCCTAACCAGTGAGGCCCAAGTCTGAAAGGAAGGAGAGAAGAGAGGAGAGGGAGCAGAGAGGCTCCAGGAACAGAAGAAAGGACCCTAGGGGTACGGGCCGTGCAGAAGGCCACCCGTACGCCCGCATCTGCCAGGTGGTGGAGGGGTCAGGCCATCTAAGGGGAACCGGTCCCTCAAGTAGTAGAAGATTGCAAGTCTCAGCTAGAAACCGGAGGCTGCAGTACTTTATGTCCTGTAGCCACAAGTCCACACCAGTCTCATCGAGAAGGTAGCCACATAGGACCCAGGGGACGGAACAGACGTCGCCCGCCAAGGCCCGCGGGTACCGGATTGGAGATACTAGGTGTGAGGTGCAGGGAAAAGGCCAGGGAGAGGACACAGAAGGGGGTCCTGCTAAGTACTCCGGAGCTCTCTGGGGGTGGACTGAACCCCTCACTGAGTAAGCACAGCACGATGAGGGAGATTACTTTGGCGCCTGTAATCTGGACTGCAATAACTGTGAGTAAAGACCCTGGGACTGCACTTCCTTGTCTCTGTGTTTCTTGCTGCGCCATCAACCCCTGCACTACAACGCCCAGCACAACCTGCGACATCATCTACACTGCCCTGGAGCTAGCTCTTCCTGTGGAGAGCCACAACATCCCTGCTGCAGTAACATCAGCTTCAGAGGACTGCTCCGCAGCGGCGGCTCCCTTTAGCCGCATTCCACAGGTGGCGTCACAAACTGTATAAACACTCTATAAATCCCCTATACATAACCCCTTTTATTGACTGCCCTGGGTCACGGACAGGGTCACCGCCACTGTGACATTTCCCAGCATCCACCGGCCCGGCACCGGGTACCCCACGGCCCAGGGGGCGCGTCACATCCTCCTCTGCTGGGTGTTCTCCTTTTTTTTGTTGTACTGGGAGACATCTGTCTTTTGGATCGCTCTCCTAATTGGGGTCGGCGGTGCCGGAGGAGGAGAATTTTTCCGGTGATTTGGAGAGAGTTTGGACTAATGTACGTTGCAACCTTCAAGAGGCTAACAAGAAGTCCAAGAAGTATTTTGACAGGAAACGTAAGGAGGTTTTGTTTACTGTGGGTGACATGGTTTGGTTGTCCTCGAAGAACCTGCAGTTGAGGATTCCCTCTAAAAAACTGGGTCCTAAGTTTGTGGGTCCATTTAAAGTGCTTCAGGTTGTTAACCAGTCTGCGGTTAGGTTGGATGTCCCTACTTACTGGAAGATTAATCCTGTGTTTCATGTTTCCTTGTTGAAAAAGGCTGATGTATCAGATAGGGATGCCACTGTCACAGTTCCTCCTGTTGTGGAAGACGGCGAATATGAAATTTCTCGTATCTTGAAATCTAGATGGCATAGAGGGAGATTACAGTATCTTGTCTCCTGGAAGGGTTTCTGTCCCGAAGATAACTCCTAGGTAAGGAGGATGATGTCTCTGCTCCTAGGCTTGTTAGAGCTTTCCACAAGAGGCTTCCGGATAGGCCTGGGCCTGGAAGATCCGGACTATGGGGAGTGCATTATACTCTATGGAGAACTATGGGGAGTGCATTAAACTATATGGAGGACTATGGGGTGCACTGTACTATACGGAGGACTATAAGGAGTGCATTATACTATGTGGAAGACTATGAGGAGTGTATTATACTATATGGAAGACTATAGGGAGTGCATTATACTATATGTAGGACTATGGGGAGTGGATTATACTATATGGAGGACTATGGGGAGTGGATTATACTATATGGAGGACTATGGGGAGTGCATTATACTATATGGAGGACTATGGGGAGTGCATTATACTCTATGGAGAACTATGGGGAGTGCATTAAACTATATGGAAGACTATGGGGTGCATTGTACTATATGTAGGACTATGGGGGTGCATTACACTATATGGAGGACTATTGGGGTGCATTTTACTTTATGAATGACTATGGGGGTGCATTATACTATATGAAGGACTATGGAGTGCAGTATACAATATGGAGAACTGTGGGGCCCATTATACTATAAGGAGAGCTATGTGGGGGCCATTATACTGTATGCAAGCAATTATTCAGTGTGAAGGTTGTGTGGGGTCCATCATACTGTGTGGAGGGCTCTGCGGGTGCCATTATACTGTTTGGGGGGCTCGTGAGGGCCATTATACAATGTGGTGATGTGGGGGGCCATTACACTGTATGTAGACCCATTATACTACATGGAGGGCTGTGTGGGGGTCACAGTTGGAGGATCATACTGTGTTGGGGTCACCATACTTTGACGGGGGAGTTGAGGTGGGGTTCAGTAAGGTCCTCATACTGTGCGTGTGGAGGCTAATGTGGAGGAATTCACCATGGGGGTCTCATGCAGTGTTTGGGGGGCACTTTTGTTGGCATTATACTTTATGGAGGCAATGCAATGGGAATCAGTAGGAGGAAAATTACTTTGTAAAGGCTGGAAAGTTGTGAGATATACTCTTCTGTGACCCCTCTGATTATTATTATTATTTTTGTGTTGGGGAAGGGCAATTAAAACTTCTGCTATGATGCCACATGATTTCTATGTATGCCCCTGCTTAGGTATGCTAGCACTTCTTGATTTGGGTGCATCCTACTGCCATGACTCCCACTTTTCCTAAGACTTAGGTGTCTTGGCTCCAGTTTTGTCATGTTCACCTGCTGTTCTCACATTACTGTGTGCGCTGTTTCTTCCACATCTCAGCAGGTCCATCCAGTGGTGGACACAGACACAAAAGGGCCCTTGTGCAAGAACACATGCTGCACCAATAATATGTCCGCCCCTGGGTCCACCATCTCCCATCCTTTCTGTATGGCTTCCTGCTCGCCACTGGGGACCTTTCGTGCTGCCTCTAGCCTGGCCTTGCTGACTATTGGCTTCTTCAAGGGCCAGCACGTGCCAATGGTCATCATCCTCAGGCCTTTCACTCAAGGCTGTTTTATCATCCTTCCTCCAGGTTTCCTTTATCATGTTGTTAATTAACCGGAGACACTAGATCATACACCATCCACATCCATTGACCATGTTCTGAAAATAACAGCTGGCACAAAACAAAATGCAGACACAAAGATTCAGATGTATTCAAATGTTTGGCTAAAATGTAATTCAACTATATTTCTTGACTGAAATAAATGTTATTGTATTTTTAATACAGTATTTAAAAAAACTTACTGGGTTTGTCCCACGGACATTAAAGGGGTTTTCCCACGAATAAATGTAATTGTAATCAACATTTTAACCACTAGATCTCTGAATAATATAATATAATAATTCTGCAATTGGATGTGTTTACAAAAAATGTTCCTGTGCTGAGATAATCTTATAAATGTGCCCCTGCTGTGTACTGTGTAATGGCTGTGTCTGACCGTACAGGAACATGGTCTGATCATACCACATCTCCTGGGCAGGGGAGGAACCAAAACAGTATACAGACATTACAGCACGGGATCACAAATGATTCTTTCTTTTAGGTAAAACATTGCTTAAAAACAGGCAGACAAATGTTTTACCTCCCAAAAATAAAGATTTGTGATCCCCTGCTGTAATGTCTGTATACTCTTTTGCTTCCTCCCCTGCCCAGGAGATGTCGTATTGACACGCCCCCTGGGCCGTGGGGTACTCGGTAGCCGGGCCGGTCGATGCTGAGGGATGTCACAGTGGCGGTGACCCGGTCCGTGACCTAGAGCGGTCAATAAAAGGGGTTTTAAAGAAAAGAGAATATAATTTTTATATCCTGTTCGTGACGCCAAGTTGACGCGCCCCCTGGGCCGTGGGGTACTCGGTAGCCGGGCCGGTCGATGCTGGGGGATGTCACAGTGGCGTTGACCCAGTCTGTGACCCAGGGCGGTCAATAAAAGGGGATGTTGAGAAAAGGGGAATTAAAGTTTTATATATATATAACATTCGTGACGCCACCTGTGGTATGCGGCTATATGGAGCCGCCGCTGCGGTGCAGATCCTCTGGAGCTGATGATGACGCAGCAGAGTTGGTTCAGCTCTCCACAGGCAGAGCTTAGCTCCAGAGCAGGAAATGGTGATGTTATAGATGTTGCTGTGCAGTGTAGTGCAGGGGATGGCGCAGATAATAACGAGTCCACAACTTAATGGCGGTTTCCTATCGTTACTTGCGGTGGTTAGGCAGACCGGGGCACGGGTACTAGCTGGTAGTAGAGGTCCGGGCGGCCTGGAAGCAAGTTGGGAATTCACCTCGCCAGGTAAAGTTGTAGGCCTTCCCTCTGCACTAATCTCTTTGGCCCTGCTGCTTATAGCTATGCTGCGGCCCTCGTCCCTGAGTAAAACGTCTTTGTGCTCTCCCGTATGGCAGGCAGCTTGGGCCTTCCTGGAGTGTCGCTCCCACGTGGCTGTGCTGGGCCCTATGTGCGGCTGAGCCTCCGGGCGTCTGATGGGGCCAGGAGACCTGCAGTCTTCTGCCCTCCGGTTTTTGCTGCTGGGACTTCAGTGCCCCACAACCTCGGGCTCTGGTGTCCGGTTCTTTACGCACCTCTCTGGGGTGAGCTGCCGTGATGCTCCACTCCCCAGGTCTTTCCTCTTGCTCTCCTGTATTCAACTCCCCTGACTAGGGGACCCCTGCTTGCTTCCAGGCATGGCATCACCTCTTGTGAGGGAGGCAATGCCACTGTGGCAACCGGACCCCTGGGGTGCCACATTCCCCCCTAGTTAAATTCAGTACTCCCGGACTGAGGATACCTTTTTGAATTAACAATTAACAATAACAATTCACATTACAAATAGTTTACAAAGTCAAAAATTACAAAGAGCCCAACCAAAAATTTATAGCAGTCACTGCGGCGCTTAGTCTTTACGCCACAATCCGGGTAACTGAAATTTGGCTGGTGGGAACCGCATCAACCCACTTTGTGTATCATCCCTGGCCGTGGCTTCAGGGCACACTGTCGTTGGGCCTGGTCTTCAGCCACGCCTGCGGTTTATTTTCAAGGCCACTTACTAACTATTTTCAATATTGTCCTGACCACACCTAGTCCTGTGGTCCAATTGTCCATAAATTTAACAACTATATATAACATACACTTTAGTTCTTCCAGCGGGCAGGGAGCTGACCTTTAGTACTCCGGGTCGATCTACGTAGTACATTTGTTGTCACTGACCTACCCTGGTCCCTAGTGTCTACCCCTGGTGTGGTGGGTTCAGTGTAAACTACAGTACGGGTAGTCTGGGGTAACACCGGTAGGCTGGGTAATCTCCTACGAATTCTTTGACTCACCCTGGGTACGACAGGTTCACTGCTAGCAGAGGGTAGATTCTCCTGATCTGCTGCTGATGAAGCATCTATCTCTGGGGCCGACTGGTCTTCCAGATGTTCTGGAGCCTCTGCAGCTTCCGGTGAGGCCGCTTGGAGAAAGGTCAGGACCAGTACCACAATTGCTCTGTTCACCTGCGTCCAAGACCGGGGAAATGCTCCAAGGACTGTCTGGACCGTTTCCTCCACTTTTTCTGTGGGCTGAGGGCTGTCTTGGTCTTCTGCTTTGTGTTTCAACTGTTCAGGGCATATCTTCAGGTGGTCTCTTGAGACTGCCGCTGAAGTTTCCCTTCCATCTTTACTGATGAGGCACACTTTGGTGTTATCGTAATTCGAGGGTAGGACGGTGTATGGCTCAACCTCCCACTGGTCATCTAATTTATGGACTCGTCTCTTCCTGTTGAGTACCTGTTCTCCAGGTGATAAGGGAACTGCAGGTGCGTGCTGATTGTAAGTTTTCTCCTGCTTCTGTCTCGCCTGGGACAAACTTCTCTCCACACATTCTTGCACCTTGCGGTATTGTTGCTGCCGCTCTGTTTCCCAATCTGCATCTCGTGATGTCGTCTCTGGTGTTAAAACTCCCATGTCTAAGTCAATGGCTAACTTGACAGGTCTTGCTCTCATCAGGTAAGCGGGTGTACAGTTGGTGGAGTTCACCGGGATGTGGTTATATAGGTCCACCAAATCTGGTAACATCTCTGTTCACAGGCTACGTTTTACAAGGGGCAACATCTTCAACAGGTCTATTACCACCTGGTTCATCTTCTCACACAACCCGTTGGTCTGGGGATGATACGGCGTCGTCCTGATTTTCTTGCAGCCGTACAAGTTACAGAATTCCTGGAACACCTCTGCTTCAAAGGCTGGACCTTGGTCGGTAAGCACTCGTTCAGGGTAACCGTGTGGGCGACAAAAGTGTTGTTGAAACGCTTTGGCTGCCGTCTGAGCCGTCTGATCTTTCACTGGCACTACTTCCAAGAACCGGGAGTAGTGGTCTACTATGGTGAGAGTGTAGACATAGCCTGACCGGCTTGGGGCTAGCTTCACGTGGTCCATGGCTACCAGTTCAAGTGGTTGTTTGGTGATTATGGGCTGCAGGGGAACCCTCTGGTTGTCACGGTCTTTCCGTCTCAGGTTGCATGGACCAAATTCTCGACACTATCTCTCGATTGCTTTCCTCATGCCAACCCAGTAGAATCGCTCACGTAGCAGGACTTCCAACTTCTTCCACCCGAAGTGTCTTGCTCCATCGTGGTACGCTTCTAAGATCATTGGCGCATCCCGCCTGGGACTACCACCTGCCAGACCAGTTTGTGTGCCCGGGAGTTGATACTTCTTCGACACAGCTTTCCCTCGTAGATGAACAGTTTGCCCTTCTCCTTCCACAACTGTTGGGTCTCCTGTGGAGCATCTGGATCAGGGTGCAAGTCAGCTTGTGTCAGCAACTCCTTTACCGGGTGGACAGCCGGGTCGCTATCCTACGTCTCTGCCCATCCATGGTGGGGCAATGGGTTGAACATGGCTTCTCTGTTGGCGGAGCGCTTGTCCCTCACACAGTAGGAGCACTGGGTCACCCCGTGATGATGAAAAGCGGCTAGCTCTATCTCCTCCAGCTCTTCCAGATCTTCTCCCCCATCTGGCAAGTTGGGCATCCTGGACAGCGCATCACCATTTATGTTTTTATGCCCCGCCCGATACTTCATGGTAAACTTGTAGTTAGACAGTCGGGCCATCCATCGTTGCTCTAGGGCACCAAGCTTCGCAGTCTCCAGGTGCATCAGCGGGTTGTTGTCTGTGAAGACTGTAAATCTGGAGGAGACGAGGTAGTGTTTGAAGCGCTCTGTTACAGCCCAAACTATGGCTAAAAACTCCAACTTAAAGGAACTATAGTTTTCGGGGTTCCTTTACGTGGGCCAAAGCTTCCTGCTGGCGTAGGCAATCACTCTCTCTCTGCCCTGCTGTACCTGGGACAGCACCGCTCCCAATCCCACATTGCTGGTATCCGTATGAAGTATAAAGGGTTGGCCATAGTCAGGGTAGGCCAGGACTTCTTCCCCAGTAAGAGCCATTTTCAGTCGAGTGAAAGATTTGTCTTCTGGTTTACCCCATTTGAACGGAGGTTTCGGGTTCTTGGCCTTCTTGAACTGGCCCACTAAGAGGTCCTGCATGGGTGCCGCTATCTTGGTGAAACCCTTGATAAATCTCCTGTAGTAGCCTACCAGCCCGAGGAACTTCCGCACTTCCTTGATAGAGGAGGGTCTTGGCCAGTCCTTAATCACGGTGACTTTTTCAGAGTATGGTGCTACACCTTCGGCGCTTACCACATGACCTAGGTACTGCACCTTGGGCTTTAACAGGTGGCACTTGGACGGCTTTACTTTCAGGCCATAACCAGATAGGGCTTCGAACACCTCGGCCAGGTGCTCCAGGTGGTCTTCATATGTCTTTGAGTAGACGATTCCGTCATCTAGGTACAGCAGGACGGTTTTGACGTTTTTGTGTCCTAGGCAACGCTCCATTAACCGCTGGAAGGTTCCTGGGGCGTTGCAGAGCCCGAATGGCATGCTGTTGAACTCGCTGAGGCCCATTGGTGTTGTAAACGCGGTCTTTTCTCTGTCCGCCTCTGCCACAGGAACCTGCCAGTACCCACTGGTGAGATCCAAAGTGGAGAAATAGTTAGCTGATCTCAATGCTGCTAAGGAC
Organism: Phyllobates terribilis; assembly: GCF_046119375.1. NCBI lineage: Eukaryota > Metazoa > Chordata > Amphibia > Anura > Dendrobatidae > Phyllobates > Phyllobates terribilis. The sequence goes on from NW_027362773.1 coordinate 27,047,324, forward strand.
TCCTCAATTCTGGGTAATGGGTAGGTGTCTTTATGTGTAATGCGGTTAATCTGCCTGTAATCAACACACATCCTCATTGTACCATCCTTCTTTCTAACGAGAACTAATGGAGCTGCCCAGGGGCTACAACTATCTCTGATCACCCCAGCCTCCTTCATCTACCGTAACATTCCTTTGGCACATTGATAGTGAGCTGGGGGTACAGGCCGGTACATTTCTTTAATGGGCGGATGATCTCCCTTGGGGATATGATGTTGGACCCCTTTTACCTGTCCAAAGTCTAGTGGGTGTTTGCTGAAGACTCGCTCATATTCTTGGACCACCCGGTATACTCCATGCTTTTGGTGCAAAGGGGTGGAGTCAGTGCCCACTTGTAGCTTCTGACACCAATCCTCCATCTGCCCCTTGGAGCCATTATCTTCCACCGGTTTGGATGGAGGCAAGGGTTCCACTGTCTTTATTGCGTTGTTACTGACAGTGAATAGCTTAGCAAGGGTAGCATACCGGGGTAAATGGACCTCTTTCTCCCCACAATTCAGGATGCGTATCGGTACATCGACTACCCCCCTGGCTGTCAAGATGGTGGGCCTACTATCAGAGTACACGGGTTCTACCAGGGCCTGATAATCTTGACCCCTGAGACCAATTGCTGCCCGACACCATATTAACATTTCACTCCTAGGGGGCATTGCAATGGGGTATGGATCACTCATCCTGACACTGCCAACTTCTCCACCAGACAACTCTACCTGTTGTCTTTTCATCAGGGCTCTGATCTCCTTCTGCAGAACTCGCTGCTGACTGGAACTGGCAGTCTCTGCAACCTGTTGCAACAAAACAATAATTTCTCCAAGACAATTTTCTATCACATTGGTGCCTAAGGTTATCATAGGATGACTTTCTCAGCGATCAATATCAACAATAATCATTCCTTGTGATGGCAATTCTACTCGGCCAACTTTCATGGTCACCTCTTTATACTCCACCTGAGGCAAGGGCTGACCATTGCTGGCGTAGATGCTAAGATGTTCATCTGGACAGCGGGTAATGTCTGAATCAGTCCAGTATTGTTTATAAAGGATATATGGAATCGTTGTCACCTGGGACCCAGTGTCCAGCAGTGCATTCATCGGGATGCCTTCAAGCACGACAGGTAGGACCGGTCGTCCTCCCACGTACTTGTCTCGCCAGCTTTGTGGGCCCGGTCGTCTTACTCCTGGGGGTTGGCCCTCTGCCCCAGGGGTTGCTCATTTAAATTACAGAATCTTGCGTAGTGCCCTGCCTTTTGACAGCGGCGGCAGATGGGTTGTCCGTCCTGGTCGTAGCGATCGCTGTTCCTCCCTCTGGTCGGTGGAATTCTTCTCTGTCATCGCCAAGGGACGTCATCTGGACTGAAAGCCAGCTGGATCTTTTCCTTTGCAGACACTTGCATGGCCTGCATGGTTTTGGTTAGTGTAGCCACACTTTTGGTCAGCTCCTGGACCTGAAGGTGTAGGTCTGTAGACGGGTCATTATCTAGGGTCTGCGCGTCAGCCTCCACAGGTGCCGGGGAAAAGGACGCCACCTCCTTGTGGTATGTGATAGCTGGGCGCCGGAGGGGTGCAGTGCTACTTGGGGTTGGTTCTCGTAGCATCCGGATGGCTCGGTCTTTAAATTGCGCAAAGTCCAGATCAGGGTTTTGCAGAGCCATAATGCGCAGCTGTGTCCAGTGAGCGTTAGACAAGAGCCCCTCAATGAACTGCTCAGTTAGCAATCTGTCCTCGTCTCGCACACTGTTGGGGTCTACCTGTTTAATGGCCCGCAGCGCCTCCTGCAGGTTTAGTGCATAGTCCCATACACTGTCCTGCACCCTTTGTTTGCACCCGTAGAACTTCATTTTAATTTCTGCTGCGGTTCGGGTGTCAAAGGTATCCTTCAACCGGGCCAGTATTTCCTTAACAGTGCCTTTGTCCCTGCCTGGCCAGGACTTCACCTCTCTCTGGGCTGCACCGATTAGCTGGCCTATGAGGATGCTGACTTTTTGCTCCTCAGACAGGGGGTACACTTGAAACAAACTGCGCAGTCTCTCCTCAAAGTCGCTCAGGGTGTGTGACTCCCCCGAGTACTGGGGCAACCACGCCGCCCCCGGTATATACGGAATTGATAACGGCATGACAGTGGCGGCGTCCGCGTCCGCGACTGAATCCTCTCCCAGATTGGGCATCTTCCTCCCCCCTAGTGAACCTCAGCCAGGTCCTGGGTTTCTGCTGACGTACCAGTATGCTGCTCTGCAGGCGGGAGGGATCGTTTACCCGGCAGTTCCGGATCGGGGCCTCTTGCTTCCCCTTGGCTGACGGCAAATGTCGTGATCACACAGTTCAGTAAAGTCTATGGCACACAGGACCCGGTTATACCGGGCTTCGTGAATCCTGTTCATGACGCCAAGTTGACGCGCCCCCTGGGCCGTGGGGTACTCGGTAGCCGGGCCAGTCGATGCTGAGGGATGTCACAGTGGCGGTGACCCGGTCCGTGACCCAGGGCAGTCAATAAAAGGGGTTTTAAAGAAAAGGGAATATAGTTTTTATATCCTGTTCGTGACGCCAAGTTGACACGCCCCCTGGGCCGTGGGGTACTCAGTAGCTGGGCCGGTCCGTGACCCGGTCCGTGACCCAGGGCGGTCAATAAAAGGGGATGTTGAGAAAAGGGGAATTAAAGTTTTATATATATATAACATTCGTGACGCCACCTGTGGTATGCGGCTATATAGGGCCGCCGCTGCGGTGCAGATCCTCTGCAGCTGATGATGACGCAGCAGAGTTGGTTCAGCTCTCCACAGGCAGAGCTTAGCTCCAGAGCAGGAAATGGTGAAGTTATAGATGTTGCTGTGCAGTGTAGTGCAGGGGATGGCGCAGATAATAACCAGTCCACAACTTAATGGTGGTTTCCTCTTATCTTTACTTGCGGTGGTTAGGCAGACCGGGGCATGGGTACTAGCTGGTTGTAGAGGTCCGGGCGGCCTGGAAGCAAGTTGGGAATCCACCTCGCCAAGTTGGGAATCCACCTCGCCAGGTGAAGTTGGAGGCCTTCCCTGAGTAAAACTTCTTTGTGCTCTCCCGTATGGCAGGCAGCTCGGGCCTTCCTGGAGTGTCGCTCCCACGTGGCGGTGCTGGACCCTATGTGCTGCTGAGCCTCCGGGCGTCTGATGGGGCCAGGAGACCTGCAGTCTTCCGCCCTCCGGTTTCTGCTGCTGGGCCTTCAGTGCCCCACAACCTCGGACTCCGGTGTCCGATTCTTCTATGCTCCTCTCTGGGGTGAACTGCCGTGCAGCTTCACTCCCTAGGTCTTTCCTTGTCGCTGTCCTGTATTCAACTCCTCTCACTAACTCTTACTAACTCCACCTCCAGATTCCAGTTGCTAAGGGGAGGAGCTCCCCTTGCTGGTCTGGAGCCAGGAAAGTGTTGTATGCTAGTATACCTGACTAGGGGACCCCTGCTTGCTTCCAGGCATGGCATCACCCCTTGTGAGGGAGGCAATGCCACTGTGGCAACCGGACTCCTGGGGTGCCACAGTATAATCAGACCATGTTCCGTACACGGTCAGACACAGCCATTACATAGTACACAGCAGGGGCACATTTATAAGATTATCTCAGCACAGGAACATTTTTTTAAACGCATCCAATTGTGGAATTTATTTTTATTCCAAGATCTGTAAATTAAAAAATAATTTGTTCGTGGGAAAACCCCTTTAAGGTCGACACTTGAGCAATTTGGGTACCAGGTAACACAACTGTGTGACAGTGCAGATAATGCTTTTTAACATCCTGAATTCTTCTGGTCCTTAAAGGTAACAAGTTGGCTGTTCTCTGGCTTTATACTATGCCAACTGCATATAAGTGAACAAGGGTAGATTACCAGTGAACACATGTACTAGGGTAATCTGGAGTAAAAATCCAAGAAACATAGAATCAATTTCATGTTAAAAAAATATATAGACGGAGGCAAGTAGACCACATGTGGGAACACTTAGAGAGGGAATATATAGCTAGGATGGCTGCTTAATTACAGAACAGACATCCAGGAGCTGCATGGTGTGCACCCTAACCACCAGCACGAGACCCCTCCTAAAATACTGGGTACAGAAAAAGTTTTAAACATACAGGAACAGAAAAGAAAAAATGTTTACAAGCTGTCTCACGTCTAATCATAGTGCGCCGATCCTTTCAACTTTGGTCAGTTATTTTATAAACTTCAACCATCTGTATGCAGAGACTTCACACTTACTGTAATCCGGGATATAAATATAAAAGTAGATGTAAATGTGCAGCCATATAACTACCGTCACATTTATAGCAAATTATGGCTTTTATGATATTTTTAAAAGTAAAAAAAAGAAAATTCAAAAATGGATGGAGCTAAACTCTAAGGGCTCATGCAGACGTCCGCGCAAAAAGACGCACGGACAGCTAGTGATCATACTGATTGCAGCTCTCCCGCTGTCATGCTCGAGTCGGGAGAGTCGTGGCCAGTCCGTGCATTGGGGACCGAGATCCACAGAAGTTTGCATGAGCCTTATGTATATGTGCAGATGTTAAGTATTTGTTGTAGACATTTTTGTATCAAAAATGTGTCTCTTGGCAACAAAAATGCTACATAAAAAAACTTACATTTTTCATGTTTTTTTATTCTTTTTTTCCTAGTCATTTGAGCGGGTGAAAAACACTGAAAAAATTGACAAAGCTGCAGATCTGAAACTGCTTCAAATCTGCAAAGAAAAGATAAGCAACGTGTGCATAAAACTTCAGGAATCTCATTCACTTTGCTGGTACTAGGAAATGCTTCAGTTTTTGTGAGAAAAACTGGGCCAAAAAAACCCACAGCAAATACTTAATGTGTGCACGTAACCTAAGGGCTCACACGAGCGTATAAAAAATCATTCAGAGTTTCATCCAGAAAAGTGAATGAGAAGATTTTTTTTCTCACTTGTCATCTAAGTGCAATAAGTTTTTTACAGCAGCAGTTATTAATCATTTACAGGACCATTTACAGTTTCCTATGTTACAGAATTGCAATGTATCCATAAAAATCGGATGTTATATACTGTGTCTCCATCTGGCATCCAATTTTTTTTTGCGCATCCATAGACATGAATGTGTGAGTCTCATCCGATTTACGGAAGAAACTAGTGCATGCTGACATTTTTTTCACACGCAGATTCTGTCAGTGAAAAGAATTGCTCATCTGCACTGCCCCATTGAATAACATTGATCAGAGTGCTGTTCGTGAAAAAAGCAGACTGCACTCAGACCAATGTTATTTGAAAATATAGTCGTGTGAACGAGCCCTAAGGGTGCCAGGAAGGGCGCTCAATACTACATACAGTCATAGCAGAAAGTGTTGGCACCATTGAAATTGTTCCAGAAAATAATTGCAATTACACATTTTGTTATACACATTTATTTCCTTTGTGTGTATTACAGCCCCTGGCAAAAATTATGGAATCACCGGGCTCGGAGGATGTTCATTCAGTTGTTTAATGTTGTTGAAAAAAAGCAGATCACAGACATGGCACAAAACTAAAGTCATTTCAAATGGCAACTTTAGGGCTTTAAGAAACACTAAAAGAAATCAAGATTAAAAATGTGGTACTCAGTAAGGGTAATTTTTTTCAGACCAAGCAGAGGGAAAAAAATATGGAATCACTCAATTCTGAGGAAAAAGTTATGAAAAACAAACACACAAAAGAACACTCCAATACATCACTAGTGTTTTGTTGCACCACCTCTGGCTTTAATAACAGCTTGCAGTCTCTGAGGCATGGACTTAATAAGTGACAAACAGTACTCTTCATCAATCTGGCTCCAACTTTCTCTGATTGCTGTTGCCAGATCAGGTTTGCAGGTTGGAGCCTTGTCATGGATCATTTTCTTCAACTTCCACCAAAGATTTTCAATTGGATTGAGATCCGGACTATTTGCAGGCCATGACATTGACCTTATGTGTCTTCTTTCAAGAAATGTTTTGCTCTATGGCAGGATGCATTATCATCTTGAAAAATGATGTCATCGTCCCCAAACATCCTTTCAATTAATGGGATAAGAAAACTGTCCAAAATATCAATGTAAACTTGGGAATTTATTGAAGATGTAATGACAGCCATCTCCCCAGTGCCTTTACCTGACATGCAGACCCATATCATCAATGACTGTGGAAATTTGCATGTTCTCTTCATGCAGTCATCTTTATAAATCTCATTGGAACGGCACCAAACAAAAGTTCTAGCATCAACACCTTGCCCAATGCAGATTCGCGATTCATCACTGAATATGACTTTCATCCAGTCATCCACAGTCCACGATTGCTTTTCCTTAGCCCATTGTAACCTTGTTTTTTTCTGTTTAGGTGTTAATGATGGCTTATGTTTATCTTTTCTGTATGTAAATCCCATTTCCTTTAGGCGGTTTCTTACAGTTTGGTCACAGACATTGACTCCAGTTTCCTCCCATTCGTTCCTCATTTGTTTTGTTGTGCATTTCCTGTTTTGGAGACATATTGCTTTAAGTTTCCGGTCTTGACGCTTTGATGTCTTCCTTGGTCTACCAGTATGTTTGCCTTTAACAATCTTCCCATGTTGTTGTATTTGGTCCAGATTTTAGACACAGCTGACTGTGAACAACCAACATCTTTTGCAACATTGCGTGATGATTTACCTTCTTTTAAGAGTTTGATAATCCTCTCCTTTGTTTCAATTGACATCTCTCATGTTGGAGCCATGATTCATGTCTGTCCACTTAGTGCAACAGCTCTCCAAGGTGTGATCACTCCTTTTTAGATGCAGACTAACGAGCAGATCTAATTTGATGCAGGTGTTAGTTTTGGAAATGAAAATTTACAGGGTGATTCCATAATTTTTTCCTCAGAATTGAATGATTCCATAATTTTTTCCCTCTGCTTGGTCTGAAAAACATTACCCTTACTGAGTACCACATTTTTTATCTTGATTTCTTTTAGTGTTTCTTAAAGCCATAAAGTTGCCATTTGAAATGACTTTAGTTTTGTGCCATGTCTGTGATCTGCTTTTTTTCAACAACATTAAACAACTGAATGAACATCCTCCGAGCTTGGTGATTCCATAATTTTTGCCAGGGGTTGTAGAACAACACAAAAAAACAACAGCAGAGAAAAAAGGCAAATTGGACATAATTTCACATAAAACCCCAAAATTGGGCTGAACAGAATTGTTGGCACCCTCAACTTAATATTTGGTTGCACACCCTTTGGAATAAATAACTTCATGGTTAATATGTTCCCCATCCTGGGCTAACCCTGGTATAAATATATGATCCCCATCCTAGTATATATGTCCCTCCATCCTGGCATATATGTCCCCCCCTCCTGGCATATATGTCTCCAAATCTTGGTATATATGTTCTTCATTCTGGGCCCATCCTAGTATATATGTTCCCCATCCTGGGCTAACCCTGGTATATATGATCCCCATCCTGGTATATATGTTCCTCCATCCTGGTATATATGTCCCCCCATCCTGGCATATATGTCTTCCCATCCTGGCATATATGTCTCCCCATCCTGGTATATATCTTGCTCATTCTGGGCCCATCGTAGTATATATGTTCTCCATCCTGGGCTAACCCTGATATATATGATCCCCATCCTAGTATATATGTCCCCCCATCCTGGTATATACAGTACAGACCAAAAGTTTGGACACACCTTCTCATTTAAAGATTTTTCTGTATTTTCATGACTATGAAAATTGTACATTCACACTGAAGGCATCAGAACTATGAATTAACACATGTGGAATTATATACTTAACAAAAAAGTGTGAAACAACTGAAAATATGTCTTATATTCTAGGTTCTTCAAAGTAGCCACCTTTTGCTTTGATGACTGCTTTGCACACTCTTGGCATTCTCTTGATGAGCTTCAAGAGGTAGTCACCGGAAACGGTCTTCGAACAATCTTGAAGGAGTTCCCAGAGATGCTTAGCACTTGTTGGCCCTTTTGCCTTCACTCTGCGGTCCGGCTCACCACAAACCATCTCAATTGGGTTCAGGTCTGGTTACTGTGGAGGCCAGGTCATCTGGCGTAGCACCCCATCACTCTCCTTCTTGGTCAAATAGCCCTTACACAGCCTGGAGGTGTGTTTGGGGTCATTGTCCTGTTGAAAAATAAATGATGATCCAACTAAACGCAAACCGGATGGAATAGCATGCCGCAGCAAGATGCTGTGGTAGCCATGCTGGTTCAGTATGCCTTCAATTTTGAATAAATTCCCAACAGTGTCACCATCAAAGCATCCCCACACCATCACACCTCCTCCTCCATGCTTCACGGTGGGAACCAGGCATGTAGAGTCCATCCGTTCACCTTTTCTGCGTTGCACAAAGACACAGTGGTTGGAACCAAAGATCTCAAATTTGGACTCATCAGACCAAAGCACAGATTTCCACTGGTCTAATCAGGGGCGGACCTACCGCCCGTGCAGCCGGTTCATTGAACGGGGGCCCCGAGGGAGAGGGGGCCCCTCCAGCAGGGCCGCAATCAGGGCATAACTGCCCTGACTCCAGCATGGGGCCCGGGCTGTCGGGCCCCCTCGGAGCCCCGTTGGGGCCCCCGTCTTGTGCGTCTCCTCATGGGGCCCCCCCGCAGGACCACCCGCCATCACATGACCGGAGATGTCCCTGCGCTCAGCATGGGCCCCCGGCCCCATGCTGAGCGCAGGGACATCTCCGGTCATGTGACGGCGCCGGCACAATACTTACCCCTCCCCGTGCCTCCGCAGCGTCTTCCGCGTCCTCTGACTGTGATGTCTCAGGTCAGAGGGCGCGGTGATATGTTTACAGCGTGCGCGATCTCTCCTGAGCTGTCACAGCGGGAAGACGCGGGCGACGCTGTGGAGTCCGGATCAGCATCAGGTAAGAAGTGAGGTGAGTATTTGATTTTTTTTTTTTATGTATGGGGGCATGGGGCATTATATGGTGGGGGGAGAGTGGGTGTGACGTCCTGCATGGGGCATTAAATGGGGGGGGATGACATCCTGCATGGGGCATTTTATGGGGGGTAGAGGTGACATCCTGCATAGGGCATTAAAAGGGGGGTGTCATTCTGCATGGGGCATTATAAGGGGGGAACAGCCAGCATGGAGCGTTACATGGGGGCCAATATTCTGTATGGAGTGTTATATGGGGGCCAGTATTCTGTATGCAGTGTTATATGGGGACCAGTATCCTGTATGGAGCATTATATGGGGACCAGTATCCTGTATGGAGCATTATATGGGGACCAGTATCCTGTATGGAGCATTATACATTATATGGGGACCAGTATCCTGTATGGAGCATTATAAGGGGGTCAGTATCCTGTACGGAGCATTATATGGTGCCCATAATACTGTATGGAGGACTATACTGTCCGGTCTGCCCTGTGCGCTGTGAGGATTGGCCGGTTTCTGAGCTATTGTAGAATTTACAATAGATATCGCTCGTGTAATGGGGCATTATAAGGGGGGAACAGCCTGCATGGAGTGTTATATGGGAGCCAATATTCTGTATTGAGCGTTATATGGGGGTCAGTATTCTGTATGGAGCGTTATATGGGGGACAGTATTCTGTATGGAGCGTTATATGGGGGCCAGTATTCTGTATGCAGTGTTATATGGGGACCAGTATCCTGTATGGAGCATTATATGGGGACCAGTATCCTGTATGGAGCATTATATGGGGACCAGTATCTTGTATGGAGCATTATAAGGGGGTCAGTATCCTGTATGGAGCATTATATGGTGCCCAAAATACTGTATAGAGGACTATACTGTTCGGTCTGCACTGTGCGCTGTGAGGATTGGCCGGTTTCTGAGCTATTGTAGAATTTACAATAGATATCGCTCGTGTAATGGGGCATTATAAGGGGGGAACAGCCTGCATGGAGCGTTATATGGAAGCCAATATTCTGTATGGAGCGCTATATGGGGGTCAGTATTCTGTATGGAGCGTTATATGGGGGACAGTATTCTGTATGGAGCGTTATATGGGGGTCAGTATTCTGTATGGAGCGTTATATGGGGGCCAGTATTCTGTATGGAGCGTTATATGGGGGCCAGTATTCTGTATGGAGCATTATATGGGGGCCAGAATTCTGTATGGAGCGTTATATGGGGGTCAGTATTCTGTATGGAGCATTTTATGGGGGTCAGTATTCTGTATGGAGGGTTATATGGGGGCCAGTATCCTGTATGGAGCTTTATATGGGGACCAGTATCCTGTATGGAGCATTATATGGTGCCCATAATACTGTATGAAAGACTATACTGTCCGGTCTGCACTGTGCGCTGTGAGGATTCGCCGGTTTCTGAGCTATTGTAGAATTTACAATAGATATCGCTCATGTCATGTAGTAAGTGAAATCCTTGGCCTTGTACTATATATATATATATTTCTCTGCGGCATCTGTGCATCATGAATCATGGTATGTGTTAAAGGGGCCCACTGAAACTCTGTCGCCCAGGGCCCACAAAAACCTGGAGCCATCCCTGGGGGTAAGTATAACAAGTTTTATTTTTTTTTAAATACAATTAATTAACTAGGAGTGGGGGGAATCAGAGATGCACGGGGGGATGAGAGATGCACGGGGGGGGGGCCTTCATGCTCCCTATAAAGGGCAGGGGGGGGGCCCCAAAAAAATTCTTGCACAGGGGCCCACTACAGTCTGTGTCCGCCCCTGGGTCTAATGTCCATTCCTTGTGTTCTTTAGCCCAAACAAGTATCTTCTGCTTGTTGCCTGTCCTTAGCAGTGGTTTCCTAGCAGCTATTTTACCATGAAGGTTTGCTGCACAAAGTCTCCTCTTAACAGTTGTTGTAGAGATGTGTCTGCTGCTAGAACTCTGTGTGGCATTGACCTGGTCTCTAATCTGAGCTACTGTTAACCTGCGATTTCTGAGGCTGGTGACTCGGATAAACTTATCCTCAGAAGCAGAGGTGACTCTTGGTCTTCCTTTCCTGGGGCGGTCCTCATGTGAGCCAGTTTCTTTGTAGCGCTTGATGGTTTTTGCAACTGCACTTGGGGACACTTTCAAAGTTTGCCCAATTTTTCAGACTGACTGACCTTCATTTCTTAAAGTAATGATGGCCACTCGTTTTTATTTACTTAGCTGCTTTTTTCTTGCCATAATACAAATTCTAACAGTCTATTCAGTAGGACTATCAGCTAAAGAACACAAGGAATGGACATTAGACCAGTGGAAATCTGTGCTTTGGTATGATGAGTCCAAATTTGAGATCTTTGGTTTCAACCACCTTGTCTTTGTGCAACGCAGAAAAGGTGAACGGATGGACTCTACATGCCTGGTTCCCACCGTGAAGCATGGAGGAGGAGGTGTGATGGTGTGGGGGTGCTTTGCTGGCGACACTGTTGGGGATTTATTCAAAATTGAAGGCATACTGAACTAGCATGGCTACCACAGCATCTTGCAGCGGCATGCTATTCCATCCGGTTTGCGTTTAGTTGGTCCATCATTTATTTTTCAACAGGACAATGACCCCAAACACACCTCCAGGCTGTGTAAGGGCTATTTGACCAAGTTGGAGAGTGATGGAGTGCTACGCCAGATGACCTGGCCTCCACAGTCACCAGACCTGAACCCAATCGAGATGGTTTGGGGTGAGCTGGACCGCAGAGTGAAGGCAAAAGTGACAACAAGTGCTAAGCATCTCTGGGAACTCCTTCAAGATTGTTGGAAGACCATTTCCAGTGACTACCTCTTGAAGCTCATCAAGAGAATGCCAAGAGTGTGCAAAGCAGTCATCAAAGCAAAAGGTGGCTACTTTGAAGAACCTAGAATATAAGACATATTTTCAGTTGTTTCACACTTTTTTGTTAAGTATATAATTCCACATGTGTTAATTCATAGTTCTGATGCCTTCAGTGTGAATGTACAATTTTCAAAGTCATGAAAAAAAAACAGAAAAATCTTTAAATGAGAAGGTGTGTCCAAACTTTTGGTCTGTCCAACCAACCTGGGCCCACCCTGGTATATATGTCCCCCATCCTGGGCCAATCCTGGTATATATGTCCCCCATCCTGGGCCAATCCTTGTATATATGTCCCCCATCCTGGGCCAATCCTGGCATATATGTCCCCCATCCTGGGCCAATCCTGGTATATATGTCCCCCATCCTGGGCCAATCCTTGTATATACACTATGTCCCCCATCCTGGGCCAATCCTGGCATATATGTCCCCCATCCTGGGCCAATCCTGGCATATATGTCCCCCATCCTGGGCCAATCCTTGTATATACACTATGTCCCCCATCCTGGGCAATCCTGGAATATATGTCCCCCATCATGGGCCAATCCTGGTATATATGTCCCCCATCCTGGGCCAGTTCTGTCCCCCATTCTGCCACTGTTCTTTAACGCATAAAAAACTCTAAATGATTTTACTCACTTTCCTCCGTTCCCATGAAGTGCGGTGTCCTCTTCTGTAGCCGGCGCAGAAGCTGGGAGGTGACTTCAGTGTGCAGGCAACGGGCAGCGCATGATGTCACTGCCATGCACAGCCAGTGACTTGCATGCCTACATCAGGGATGCACATCCAGCTGAAATATGTGTTGTGTCGCCAGGCCCTCCTCCACCTAAAGGTCCGGTCGTGGTCACACACTCTGCAGCCACGATCATTACGCCACTGCTTGTAGTGCATTAGTATTGTGACCTGTTTGGTACTTTTACTGTTTTTTGTCTTCATATCTGACACCTGGTATGGGGAACATTTGCTTTGTATTTTGGAATTCCTCATTATTCCACTAATATTGAGCCTCATATTTCAAATCCGTCTAAAAAAAAATCGTCCTTGTTGCTTATAGCAACCAATAACAGGGCAGCATTAATTTTTTCTTTGACAGTTTTGACAAAATGAAGCCCATTGATTGCATCAAAATAAATACCGTTCCTTTAACCCCTTTCTGACGTAAGGCGTAATAATAAGTACCTGTGACCTGGACCTTAATGACCAGGTACGTATTATTACGCCTCACCGATCGCACGATCGCCGCCGGGTGCCAGCTGATTCTAACATCTGACACTCGGTACTATGTGCCAGGAGCAGTCCCACACCGCTCCTGGCACATTAACCCCCGAAATGCTGAGATCGAAGTCAATTGCCTGCATTGCGGTAGCAGGCAGAGGTAAGAGAGCCCCTCTTACCTTGGATTGGAGACCCAGCGCTATGTGCGTGGGGTCACGATCGTTGCCATGGTGACCCGATGTTGTCATGATCACATCCGGGTCACCAGGCATCAGGAAGTTAGATAGATCGTGCGCAGTGCTACTTGAGTTTGCATCGGGTGCACGGGTATGCACCGAGTATCGCGGGTGCTCAAGTGACATGCTCGAGTCTCCGCCCCATATGTTTTGCGGCTGCCAAAAAAAACATGCGGGGATTGCCTGCCATGCACGGCAATCCCCGCATGTTTTTTTTTGGATGTCTAACAACCGTGAAACATGCTGGGCGGGGACTCGAGCATATCACTTGAGCACCCGCGATACTTGGTGCATACCAGAGTACCCGATGCAAACTCTACTAGTGAGCACTTGCGCTCAAGACTAATGACAAAGTTACACGCACGCCGCTAGGTTCAGATAGGGGTGAGACAGGTTACATGAATTCTTTGGAATCCTGGGGGAACCGTTACTCAGGGCGCCCATAGACCATGTGCTGCAGCTTCTCTCAGGCACACAGGGGTATTGACCGTCAGGCACAGACACGTAGGTTGTTTCACTTGCTGACCAGACACACTTAACAAGAGTCCTCATAAACGGTAGAACAGTAGCATTTAATAAGAAGCCGCACAGCCAGTGCAAGTTAAGTCTTATGAGCAACAGACTCCAGTGACAAACAGTACAGTTTTCTTAGTAGCACAGCAGTTCACAGTCTTCCCAGTAGTACAGGACAGCACAGTTCTAATGCAAAGGCACATTAATTAACACAGCATTCCTTACAGCACAGTGAGACAAAGGATGGAGGGTTTGCTGAGGGAGATGATCCCTGTGACACCATTTCTTCCAGTCCTTGTCTTTCTGCCTGACAATACTCTGCACTGTTAGTTCAGGAACTCTACCTGACCCTTGCTTAGCTTCACAGTTGACTTGAATCCTTTTCACTTGCAGGGGCGCTTCTGTGAGATACAGAACACACACATCACCTTTCTCTTTGGCTCCAGCCAGACAGTAAACAACTTCCCCACAATCCCCCTGGGGCTCTGCTAAAACACTCCCCTTCTCCTGTGACTGTGTTAACCCCCCTAGTTGCTGGATGCTTCTGTAGCACAACACTTTCTGTCTTATGTGCTTGTGTTACTTCTAATAGTTGCTGAATGCTTTTAAAGCAACAGCACTACTTCTGCATGTCACACTCTGCAACAGCACTACTTCTGGATGTCACAACAACTTATTCAATATGATGAGCTAATGTTATCAAATTCTGTGTCGTACCTCTGGGTTCAAAATGTTCACTATACCCCTTTATAAAATCCTTGAGAGGTCTAGTTTCCAAAATGGGGTCACTTGTGGGCGGTTTCCACTGTTTAGGTGCATCAGGGGCTCTCCAAAAGTGACATGGCATTCGCTCTCGATTCTAGCCAATTTTGCATTCAAAAAGTCACACAGTGCTCCTTCCCTTCTGAACTCCGCCATGTTTTTTCCCCACATATGAAGTATTGGTGTACTCAAGAGAAATTGAACAACATTTTTTGGGGTCCATTTTCTCCTCTTACCCTTGTGAAAAAAAATTGGCGGCTAAAAGATCATTTTGTGGGAACAGTTTGATTTCTATTTTCACGGCTCTACGTTATAAACTTCTGTGAAGCACCTGGGGGTTCAGGGTGCTCACCACACATCTAGATAAGTTCCTTGAGGGGTCTAGTTTCCAAAATGGGGTCAGTTGTTAGCAGTTTCCACTGTTTAGGCACATCAGGGGCTCCCCAAACACGACATGGCGTCCGCTAACTATTCAAGCAAATTTTACATTAAAAAAGTAAAATGGCGCTCCTTCCCTTCCAAACCCTGCCATGTGCCCAAACAGTGTTTTTCCCACACATATGGGGTATCGGCATACTCAGGAGATATTGCACAAGAAATAGTAGGGTGCAATTTCTCCTATTACCCTTATGAAAATGCAAAATTGGGGGCTGAAAAACATTTTTGTGGGAAAAATGTGAAAATTTTATTTTTATGGCTCAATATTATAAACTTCTGTGAAGCACCTGGGGGTTCAAGGTGCTCACCACACATCTAGATAAGTTCCTTGAGGGATCTAGTTTCCAAAATGGGGTCAGTTGTGGGTGGTTTCCACTGTTTAGGCACATCAGGGGCTCCCCAAACGCGACATGGTGTCTGCTAATTATTCAAGCAAATTTTACCTTCAAAAAGTCAAATGGCGCTTCTTCCCTTCCGTGCCCTGTCGTGCTCCCAAACAGTGGTTTTCCCCCACATATTGGGTATCAGCCTGCTCAGGAAAAATTGCACAACAAATTTTGGGGTCCATTTTTTCCTGGTACCCTTGCAAAAATAAAAAGATTGGGGTCTAAAGTAAAAAAATTTTGAAAAAATGTTAAATGTTCATTTTTTTCTTCCACATTCCAAAAATTCCTGTGAAGCAATTGAAGGCTTAATAAACTTCTTGAATGTGGTTTCGAGCACCTTGAGGGGTGCAGTTTTTGTAATGGTGTCACTTTTGGGTATTTTCTGTCATAAAGGCCCCTCAAAGTCACTTCAAATGTGATGTGGTCCCTAAAAAAAATGGTTTTGTAAATTTTGTTGGAAAAATGAGAAATCGCTGGTCAACTTTTAACCCTTATAACTACCTAACAAAAAAATTTTGGTCCCAAAATTGTGCTGATGTAAAGTAGACATGTGGGAAATGTTATTTATTAACTATTTTATATGACATATCTCTCTGATTTAACGGCATAAAAATTAAAAATTTCAAAATTGCTAAATTTTCTACATTTTTGCGAAATTTCTGATTTTTTCACAAAGTAATGCAAGTCATAGCAAAGATATTTTACCACTATCATGAAGTACAATATGTCACGAAAAAAAACATTCTCAGAATCAGTGGGATCCATTGAAGCGTTCCAGAGTTATTACCTCATAAAGTGACAGTGGTCAGAATTGTAAAAATTGGCCTGGTCATTAATGTGCAAACCACGTTTGGGGCTAAAGGAGTTAAGAAGATCTTTACTGTTGCCTTAGAATAAATGTTTCCTATTTCTTTGAAGTGTTGGAATCCCTTAAATACTGCTCAGATATTTCCATAATCAGTATTTGGATATTTCCAATATTGGCTGAATGTATAATTAACATGTGTCTCTCAGAAATTACGTATTTGATGTTGAAATATCCAACTAGGTATACGTCTGAAAGTTTTGACACCCTTGAGTCAGGAAGAAGGTTACAATTGAAGACCATTTCGGTAATGGTCTTTCCGGTCATGGAAGATATGGCAACTGGATAACCAATTCTGATGGCCTATTTATATAGGCAGGGGCCTCCTAACATTTGCCCGAGTGCCTGTTTTCTGTTACCCTGCCTCTAGCCTGCATTAATAGTATAGCCTTCCCCTGTTGTACCCAGCTTCCTATCTTTTTGCCTCTACTCTTGCCCCAATTTATCACCCTCTGTTTCCCTCTCTAGGACCGAGCGGTGAGCTCCACTTTCTGCTGCTAATTAACACACCCTTGCTGGACCTTTAAATAACACCCAGTCTCTCCAGAGATTCGCTCGTGATAGAAGTATATTCCTCTGTTCAGACCTGGAGTTCTAGCAGTCGGCTAGTTTCTTCTTGGAGTTCCTTTGTGATCATTGTCGTGATCGCTCTGGTGTCTTCTCAAAGCTAAGTGTATCCCCTTGTCTGTTTACCATGTTTGTCTTTAGTTGCAGTGGGGCTGACTAGTGCTCACCCCTCCCCCTACCTACCTAGGGCCTAGCTCCAAGGTCAGCCAGGGCTAAGGTATCCTGCTCGGCGATAGGTGCGGAACCTATTTAGGGACGATAGGGGAGCCAGGGTGTTGTAAGATCTACCTAGGGGTCTACACTCTCCCTTTCCCTAGTTGCCGGGCTTCTCCTCCTTTTCCCCTCATCGTACGCTGGGTCCTTCCCATACCTAGCATGATACACAAGGTGTCTATAGGTTATTATGGGGCCATTGTGGCTATCACTCAAATGATTTTGGTATAATAATAAGTTCCACAATTGGATGTGTGCTGAGATAATCTTATAAATGTGCCCCTGCTATGTGCTGTGTAATGGCTGTGTCTGACCATGCAACACTGTTCCACTTCATTATCAACACATACCACAGCTCCTGGCCATGGGAGAAAGCATACGTGACTTATGATTAATGAGTATACAGATGAAACTGCAGGGACTAGCAGCTGATACTTGTCGAGGTAACACATTTCCTTGCCTGAGTTATTACATTTCCCTGTTTTATCACAGGAGCGAGTGTTTCTGCCGCATCTCCAGTCCTCTGAGCGCATCATAAATCAAGTCAGTAATGTAGGAGATCCAGCAGCCGCTTAGCTTACACGTCACTGACTTGATTTATGATGAGCTCAGAGGGATGGAGATGTGGCAGAAACACTCACTCCTGTGATAAAACAGGGGAATGTATTACCCCAGGCCAGGGTCAGACTGGGGTCTCTGGGGCCCACAGGGAAAATTGACCCTAGGGGCACATCCTAAAGCTATATTCAAATATCTGTAAGCCGTTATCCCCGTTATAGTGTAGCATCGACTGTAAAGCACAGGCGGCTCCTGCACATCTACTGTGCGCCACCATAACTGGGATGTACAATTACGATAGTTTACATTAAAGGGATTCTTTGGTGAAAACAAGTGATTCACAGGTTAGCTGATAACTTATTGATCGGTGTAATCTGACCATTGGTGCTCCAATCTAATGGGGTGTGAGGCAGTGACCGGGATCGTATACGAGGGACGGTTTATATCCCCCAGAATGTGTACAGAGACCTATTAAATCCATTGGAGTGCATTGCAGTCATAGACACAGCTGCGGCTGCAATGCAGGAATGAAGGTGAGCATTGACCTGGTCAGGCTATCTGGCTAAGGCAGATTAAGTAAAATCCGGCAGGACCTTCATTTCTTGGGGGAAGCTACAGGAAGGCAGTGGGGCGGCCTCCTCCCTTAGTGTTGTTCAGTGTTGGGACCTGCTAGGAACATAGCAGGAAAGCTTGGCGGGCCTGTGTGTAGCTGAACCCACGCCTGGGAAGGCTCTGCACCTGTCAGGCTATGAGTGTCCCGGCACGGCCGTTGCCCACGGCAACCGTTGTTATGAACTGATGTTAACCCAGCTGCGAACCGGAGGACTTTCTATTTTACCCGTGAGTTGCTGAATAAAAGCAGCTTATGTTGGACTTGCTTGAGTCACTGCCTCAGTTACTGCACAGTGTGAACACCGCCGCCTTACAGGGGATAAAAGCTCTACTTTCTGCCGATTAGCGCAGGTCCCAGCTGTCAGACCACCACCAATCAATAACTTATCCTTAGGCCACATTCACACGTTTAGTATTTTACATCACTTATTTGTAAGACAAAATCAGGGGTGGAACAATCAGAGGAAAAGTATAATAGAAACACGTCACCACTTCTGTATTTTTCACCCACTCCTGGTTTTGGCTACAAATACTGATGTAAAATCCTGACCAAATACTGCACCTGTGAACATGGCCTTAGGATAAGCGATTACTTGTTTTCACCGGAGAACCTCTGTAAGTTCATATTTGCTACTGTGTAATAGTCAAAGTACAGGGAGGGGTTAAACGTCCAAGTAATTAATCTCTATTGGATATAAAGAATCTTCCCCTTATTGATATCAGAGAGAACAAGTGACCTCCATACACAACATAATCCACTATACCAAAACCAATAACACCACATACAAGGGAGAAATACCATCACACCATGATCATATTACCACCACATAGTGACTAAACAAAACCCCATGCAGGGAACAAATACCGCCAAACCATGGCCAGATCCCATATTACCACCACATACAAGTTACAAACACTGCCATACGATGACCAGACCACATCTTACCATTACATAGTGACCAAATAATACTACAATAACAATCATGAATAAAAATTACAATACTAATAACTATTACCACTGGTGACATACATTAAACACAGGAGCTCTGTATATAGTGTACAGGTAATACAGTGATCACCAGTGACATTATACGCAGGAGCTCTGTATATAGTGTATAGTGTACAGGTAATACTGTGATCACCAGTGACATTGTGGCGCCCTGCTGTTCATTAGTGCCACAAAACCCAGAAGGGTGCATGGATGGACTTCTCCACAAGAGGGCCTCACACATTCACACACCTCCACCCTACTACCTCAGTCCAGCAGAGGGAGCCCGTTAGGGATATATATAGGGAGGGTGGAGCCAGGCAGCTCAGAATAGTTCATGCTTAGAGACAGAGAGGGACAGAGCTCAGAGTTGAGCAGAGAGCGTGCTGACGCTCAGAGAACAGCGAAGAGGCCGGAAGCTGACTGCTGTGCTTAGGCAAGCCAAGGCCTACAGCACGTGTGAAGGCCTAGTGAGGGCCTTGAGTGGGCCAAAGGCGAGAGGAGAAGGAAGAAGTAGAGAGGGGGCAGAAGAGCTTACCAGGCTCACTCCGATATATATACCGGACACCGGGTCCACGCCTACAGGGACCCTTTATACCCAGTAGGAACCACCGGAATCCCTGGAGGACTACAGGTCCCAGGTTCACCAAACACTGATTGCAGTACCAGGGCTAGGAGTTACGGAGGTCCCAGCATCCAGGGAGAGTGATTTCCAAAGAGAAGGCCCTACCACCAGGTCAGCAGGTGCAAAGAGAGACAGTAACCAAGCTAGGCCTAGCTCCTGGCAGGTCAGAAGCTTAGAGAATAAAGCAACGTATCAGGAGGCCCTATACCCGCTCACTGGGGAGAGTCCAAAAGTGTGCCCTTCGTCTAGAGTACCCTGGACCATGCCTGCAACATCACAAGTAAAGGTACTGAAGCTTACCCCCATGTAAGTGTCCGTCTTTCCTCCGGGACCGTCCTGCCGTCCCTCCCCTGCACCACCATCCATTACACCCCACGCTGCCCTGGAGCTAGCTCTACCTGTGGAGAGCCACACCATCCCTGCTGCCGTAACACCAGCTCCAGAGGACTGCTCCGCAGCGGCGGCACCCCTTAGCCGCATTCCACAGGTGGCGTCACGAACACTTTAAATCCCTTATAAATATTCCCCCTTTTACTGACCGCCCTGGGTCACGGACCGGGCCAGCTACCGTGATGTCCCCCAGCAACCAGAGGCCCGACTGCCGAGTACCCCACGGCCCAGGGGGCGCGTCAACATTATACACAGGAGCTCTGTATATAGTGTACAGGTAATACAGTGATCACCAGTGACATTATACACAGGAGCTCTGTATATAGTGTCAGTGTACAGGTAATACAATGATCACCAGGAACATTACACTATGTACAGAGCTCCTGTGTATAGGGTCAGTGCTGATCCCTGTATTATCTGTACACGATACTTCAAATACAGAGAACCTGTGTATAATGTCACTGGTGATCCCTGTATTACCTGTTCACTGACAATATGTAAAGCGCTCCCATGTATATGTAGCACCCTGAGGATTCGGCTGCTACAGGGGTATTGCACCTCAACCCAGAGGTGTGGTATTCCACTCCCGGGTAAGGATGGAGTGTGGAACTGAGCTCAGTTAGCTGCATGCACTACACACATCCCATTTCCGAGGAACAGACCGATGGTACTCCCACTAGAGAAATGTGCAGGTACGACAGAGTCTGTTCCTGGCTGGAGTGGGAGGGGGGTGGAACATCCCAGTAGTGTAGGGGCAGATAGGGGGAGCAGTCTGGGTAGTGCTAGGAGCTCATTGGGTGCTGGTCACCTGAGCTCACACATAGAGGGAGTATATAAGGTGGGAACCATCTTAGATCAGGGTCAGTCTTTGTAGAGGAAGAGAGCAGAGGAGAAGAGCAGCACCAAGGCCAAGAGAGAGAGAGAGGAGAAAGAAAGACCCAGAGGGGGAGAAAGAAGGAACTCCAAGAGCCCAAATTAGACCAGAGGGTGAAGAGTTGGCAACAGGGTACCGGATCCCAAGCTGGCAGAGGCTACAGCACACCTTAGCCAGGAACCGGAGGTCGTGGGCAGGATCTGCCACGATCACCCACTAAATCCACCCGGAAGGCAGACCACGAATAGGGTCAGGGAACCCAGAGACAAGAGTTTACCACCAAGAGGCCCGAGGGAGCCGGACATAGGTGGATCCCTGGTGGGGAAGGCCAGAGAAGAGGACAGGACAGAAAGGGAGCTCAGGACCACGCTCCAGAATCACCTGGGGGTTGGCCGAGTCCAGGACCTGGTGGACGCAGCACGGCTCGGGTGGTCACTTAAGGCCGGAGTGACCAGAACAACTGCAGTAAGTAAACAAACCCTGAACTGCACAACCCGACTCTGAGTCTCATTTCCATCCCTGCTGTACCACCACAACCCCCATCCTCTGCAACTGACCCCCTGAGGCTATACCCCTCCCGTTGGGGGTTATACTACCTGAGCTGCACATACATCACCAGCCTCAGCGGACCCTGCTGCAGCGGCGGCCGTACTGACCGCAATTCAACGGGTGGCGTAGTCGACACAAAAGAACATCTAGTAACATCATAAGGACTGCCACACACTGAGCTTGACACCCTGGGCACGGACCGGGTCACAGCCACTCGGAGACTACAACCCCCATCTGATCCGGCTCCGGGTATCCCCAACAACACTGGCCCAGGGGGCGCGTCAACTTTGGCGTAGTCGGCAGGATAACGTGCCCGCAACAACCGGGTACTGCGTGCCTGAAGAAAAGTTCACCGTTACCTCAAAAAGAAGTCTCCTGCCGGTTCCGGAGGGTCCCCGCCAACGGACCCCATCACAGGTCGTTTCCCGCCGGTTGTCCGCCATTTGCAGCTTTTTCCCGCCATCCATGGAGTTTCCCGCCACTGGGAGACGATTCCCGCCATTTCCAAAGATTTCCCGCCTTGGAAGAGCGGACGCCATTATGGGCGTGCCAGAGGGTGGCAATAGGTCACCTCCCATCGTGGGCCAGGTCGAAGAATGGCGCCAAAAGCGGAAACCGCGCCCACCAACAGAGACTGTGATGCTGGAAGTGTCCATCAGCGTAAGAGAACTGCCCCTGGAACTGAAGTTGCCCCGGGACCACCCTCGATGTGGGCGGAGACGGAACGAGAGAACAAAGATGGGTGTCGCCTGGAGCAGTCTGGAGAGAGCGCACCCGGAGACAAGACGTCTGGAAGAGAGTCCAGAGAAAGCACACCCGGAGATGGAGGGAGAGCCAGGCAGCACCGACCCAGTGGTCAGGAGCCTGATGCGGGCCGCCACTCCAGGCAGCACCGACCCAGTGGTCAGGAGCCTGTTGCAGGTCGCCACTCCAGAAGGCCTGCTGGAGATCCTAGCACAGCTCCCCCGAGACCAGGAGTGTGCACAGACTGCGCTGGAGGGCCTCGCACGGAGGATGGCCCGGGTGCAGCGGGAGACGTTGGCGGAGTGGAGCCGAGAGATGGCCCAGCAGACCGAAACCCGTCAGCGGAGCACGCCGCCCGAGACGAGGAGACAGACCGCCTCTGAGGATGGCGCAGGAGGACTGAAGGCCGGAGACGGCGCCGAGAAGGGAGCCGAACGAATGGAGGCAGGTAAAGGGGACGTCACTACCCCGAGCCGGGAAACCGCGTGCCTGCCCCAGCTCCCCGTCGCAGAGCCCGAAATTCCCCCTGCCGTGCCCGTCGCTGCATCGTCACCGCCGCCGACTAGGCCTCAACCGGAAACCGCGGCCGCGACCCCTGTGACGTCACACGCCTCGACCTCGAGCGTGGCCAAGCAGGAAATACCACCGGCCTGGTCGCAAGGCCTAGTACCCCCGGGCGCCGCAATACCAACAGCGCCCCCTACCTCCGCGGAGCCACCGGCCTGGTCGCAGGGCCGAATAACCCAGGGCGCCGCCGTTCTTACGGTGCCCTTTGCCTTTAAGGTGCCCCAGGCCTGGTCGCAAGGCCTGGTTAACCCGGGCGCCGCTACCATCAACGCGCCCTCAACATCTAGAGTGCCGCACCTGGGTGAAAATCTATTTGCCCAGCATACGTGCCCGGATGGGCAGCCCTTTATATGGCCACCGGAGTTTCACCATCCCCGACTCCGGAAAGAGAGACCCCTAGACGAGCCCCTGATTCCGGCTCCGAAGCCTGTAAGGAGGACCTCGCCCCCGCTGGAGGAGGCACAGTTCGAGTGGGACCCCACTGCAGAAGACCTCATGGGGTTCACTCAGGAGACTCGGGCGGCCGCAGCAGAGCGTGCAGAGTGCTGCCGGCAGCAGCTCGAAGTCTTCGAGAGGGAGCGGAGAGAGAGGCGGGTCCGGGAACAGCAAGCGCAGATAAGGAGCGCGGAGCAGAAGAGCCGGACCAGGAGGAATCCCCGTGCAGCTCATGGTCCCCCTTCCACCGGGACTGTGATAAAATTCAACATGCAGCACGGATGGGGCTTTAGTAGAGACCATCGTACCCCCGGCGACGTCTTTGTGACCCGCAGAGACGTAGAAAGCCATCTGCCGGAGGGACACAGAGGTCGTGACCTGTATGTAGGGGACGAGGTCACCTTCACCCGGCACAAGTGTGCCAAAGGACCCTACGCCCTCCATGTGCATCGCCTGACGGAGGAGGAGCTGCGGTGTGAGGAGGAGCAAGAGGATCCGGACGGGTCTGAAACTGAAACTGACCAACAAGAAGGAGCAGGAGGATGCCGTCGTTGAGTACGGTAGTGAAGAGACTGTATATAGTTACCCGTAAGGGTACCAAAAACTGTTGCTAGTTAAAATATAGTCCCAGTTGGGACCAGCCAATTGAACTGAATCCCGTGTGTCCCTATTCCCACTGACCGAGGACTGAGAGCGTCCATATCCCCTTGTATATAGTTGCGCTTCCTAGGGCGCCCCCTACCGGTTTTGTGGGAGACTGTTTTATTCCAAGAGAGACTGTCGCACTTTACCCGGTCACAAGTTGCACCGTGACCGGAGGAACCAGAAACAAGAATGTTTATATGAAAAGTTTATTGCTGCTGATGATGTTTTATATGTTTATGTTTATGAAAAAAATTGTATGTTTTGGATGTTTATATTTTACAGCCCGAGGACGTGCTGTGATTTACCAGGGGGGAATGTAGCACCCTGAGGATTCGGCTGCTACAGGGGTATTGCACCTCAACCCAGAGGTGTGGTATTCCACTCCCGGGTAAGGATGGAGTGTGGAACTGAGCTCAGTTAGCTGCATGCACTACACACATCCCATTTCCGAGGAACAGACCGATGGTACTCCCACTAGAGAAATGTGCAGGTACGACAGAGTCTGTTCCTGGCTGGAGTGGGAGGGGGGTGGAACATCCCAGTAGTGTAGGGGCAGATAGGGGGAGCAGTCTGGGTAGTGCTAGGAGCTCATTGGGTGCTGGTCACCTGAGCTCACACATAGAGGGAGTATATAAGGTGGGAACCATCTTAGATCAGGGTCAGTCTTTGTAGAGGAAGAGAGCAGAGGAGAAGAGCAGCACCAAGGCCAAGAGAGAGAGAGAGGAGAAAGAAAGACCCAGAGGGGGAGAAAGAAGGAACTCCAAGAGCCCAAATTAGACCAGAGGGTGAAGAGTTGGCAACAGGGTACCGGATCCCAAGCTGGCAGAGGCTACAGCACACCTTAGCCAGGAACCGGAGGTCGTGGGCAGGATCTGCCACGATCACCCACTAAATCCACCCGGAAGGCAGACCACGAATAGGGTCAGGGAACCCAGAGACAAGGGTTTACCACCAAGAGGCCCGTGGGAGCCGGACATAGGTGGATCCCTGGTGGGGAAGGCCAGAGAAGAGGACAGGACAGAAAGGGAGCTCAGGACCACGCTCCAGAATCACCTGGGGGTTGGCCGAGTCCAGGACCTGGTGGACGCAGCACGGCTCGGGTGGTCACTTAAGGCCGGAGTGACCAGAACAACTGCAGTAAGTAAACAAACCCTGAACTGCACAACCCGACTCTGAGTCTCATTTCCATCCCTGCTGCACCACCACAACCCCCATCCTCTGCAACTGACCCCCTGAGGCTATACCCCTCCCGTTGGGGGTTATACTACCTGAGCTGCACATACATCACCAGCCTCAGCGGACCCTGCTGCAGCGGCGGCCGTACTGACCGCAATTCAACGGGTGGCGTAGTCGACACAAAAGAACATCTAGTAACATCATAAGGACTGCCACACACTGAGCTTGACACCCTGGGCACGGACCGGGTCACAGCCACTCGGAGACTACAACCCCCATCTGATCCGGCTCCGGGTATCCCCAACAACACTGGCCCAGGGGGCGCGTCATATATATTATACAGGTAATACATTGATCACCAGTGACATTATATACAGAAGCTCTGTATATAGCGTCAGTGTACATGTAATATAGTGATCACCAGTGACATTATACACAGGAACTCTGTATATAGTATATAGCGTACAGGTAATACAATGATCACCAGTGACATTATACACAGGAACTCTGTATATAGTATATAGTGTACAGATAATGCAGTGATCACCACTGATATTATACACAGGAGCTTTGTATATAGTGTCAGTGTACAGGTAATACAGTGATTACCAGTAACATTATACACAGGAGCTCTGTATATAGTATAGAGTGTATAGTGTCAGTGTACAGGTAATACAGAAATCACCAGTGATATTATACACAGGAGCTCTGTATATAGTGTACAGGTAATACAGTGATCATCAGTGCCATTATACACAAGAGCTCTGTATTTACTGTCCGTGTACAGGTAATACAGTGATCACCTGTGATGTTATACACAGGAACTCTGTATATAGTGTCAGTGTACAAGTAATACAGTGATCACCAGTGACATTATACATAGGAACTCTGTATATAATGTATAGGTAATACAGTGATCACCAGTGACATTTTATACACAGGAGCTCTGTATATAGTGTACAGGTAATACAGTGATCACCAGCGACATTATACACAGGAGCTCTGTACATAGTATACAGTGTATAGTGTCAGTGTACAGGTAATACAGTGATCACCAGTGACATTATACACATGAGCTCTGTACATAGTATACAGTCCAATATAAGTTTCTCAATTGGTGCATATTAAAGATAGTATATATCTTGCTAAATAGCTAGCACCTACTGGTGGAAATCTAGGTTAGGTCGTTTAAACATAGATAAATACTTGAAGAGAGAAAATACGACCATATCAACCCAAAACAATTATAAAAATTAGCTTTTATTCATAGATAGTATAAAAAGTTTACTTCATAATCAATATAAGGCACAATACAGAATAGCAGAAAGACACATATCATGTAGAAAAAACCGTCTCACTGAAGGGACGATCCGGTCCACGTGTGCAAGGGGGCCCCAGCGCCACAGCAAAAGCATATATATCTAGTCCTTCATCTGTCATACCAATAAAGAGGACTATCAGATGGCCACAGTGTAATACCCATAATAATATCCATATAGTAGTGCATATCACAAGTAGTATCAAAGTACTTAGAAATACCTCATAGAGGACTCATAATCAATACTGTCAGAATGCCATATGCCAGCAGCTAAACTGTGCTTTTCATCATATCAAATGCCACATAAGAGACACTAATAATAGCCACAATGATACAATTATAGTCAAAATATGACGGATAAGAAGGTTCAATTAGTTGAATTTATATTGGCAGAGTCTATATCGGACAAGTATAAAGATAAGTAGGTACAAAATAGGGTAAGAAACAAGTACTGCATTGTATCAAGAGGATTACCTGGGCCACAAGCTGTGATGTCAGGGCACCCCCACGTGGACCGCTCGCCCACCCCAACGCACGTTTCGGCGTTTGCCTTCTTCAGGGGGCGTCAACTTCCTCAAGGGGAGTGTGAATTTAAATATTATGTTGGCCAATCAGATGGAGGGGGTGGACCCGTAGTAACGCGCGTAGCGTCCCCGCTACCAAGCAACCGGTGACGCGGGCGTCATGCAAGGAATCACATGATGGTCACATGGACCCACGTGATGCAGGTCCTTGCATAGAGACGCCAGGCGGCACGGGGCACTCAGAAAGCGGCGACGCTCGCGCGTAAGGTCCTTTAAACTCACATAGTTAGGGAACATAACGGAAGGTATATACTCCTATTGCGTGATGTATATATTCACCACCACCACTTAAGTATATGGATGTATCATATTATATAACAATATCCCAATCAAGCAAATTAACATTATGGCAACCAACATATAGTACATCATTACATCAACTGTATATATACCAGCATAAGAAAACTAATACAGGTCATTTTCAATCCCATATATACATAGGTAAATGTGTAAAGGCCATATTGTCACAACAGTAATATATACTAAGTGGAATCTCAAAAGATAACATCCTATATATCATCATAAATTCACAAAGAACCATATCTAATGTGGGTGTAGCGAACTTCCCTGATCTAGATTCCATTGAAGCAATAAAGTCTATAAGGATCTTGGAGCACAGGACAAAAATCCACAATATATATATATATACACCGCAGTAGTTGTTCCCAGATGAAATGGATTATTCAATCTATTCTTATTCACATATTAATCCATATGATATCAGCCATAGTGTAGACACGACTCGTCAGAGGAAGTAAGGTGCAAACGGATGGTGAAGAAAACTAGAAATATTTGTGCAACTCCTCAACACTAATGATATGAATATTTACATTACTTTCAATTGGGATATTGATACAGTTAATTTTCTTGATGTTACCCTTACAAGGGATCATAATAATTTGATACAAACAAACATCTATAGAAAGGATACCTCCACGAATATGCTGCTCCACGCGTCGTCTTCCCATCCCCCGTGGATGGTTCAATCAGTACCCACTGGACAATTTCTGCGTCTCCGCAGACTTTGTTCCAGTGACGAAGATTTTGTTAGACAGTCCATGGACATGAAGAGGAGATTCTATGAGAGAGGCTACAGTAAACGGGTGGTTAAAAGAGCGTATCATCGTGCCAAATACTCGAATAGGCACGATTTGCTCTATTTGCAAAGAAGCCCTAAGATCAATGACAAACCAAGATTTATAACAAACTACCATGGACAATTCGGACGGATGAGGAAATGTTTGACTCAAGCTTGGCCCATCCTCCTGATAGATCCGGTATTGTCTAAAATTCTTCCTGATCGCCCACCCATTACTGTACGCCGCTCCAAGAATCTCCGTGACTACCTTGTACATAGTCACTATCAAACTGCATCAGGCACATCTACAATTTTTGGTGCATCGGGTCCTGACTGTGGGAGCTTTCCGTGCGGTCGATGTGTCGCCTGCCCCAATATGGATAGAACCAGTATTTTTTCCAATGCAGCTGGTACTAAAACTTATGAAATAAGATGCCGCATTACATGTATCTCACGATTTGTTATTTATTATGCCACCTGCCCTTGTGGGCTTATTTATGTTGGCCTAACAACGCGCCAACTTAAAGTGAGAATAAGAGAACATGTATTGGGGATATTGGCGGCGACCGACTGCACGGATCCCTCAACACTCAGGACTATACCAAAACATTTCAAACTCCATCATGATTGTGATAGTTCCCTCCTAAGGGTTCGGGGGATAGACGCATTAAGAGTTGGTATTCGTGGAGGTAAACAGAGCCAACGTTTGGCCCAGCTCGAATCTAGATGGATTTGGCGACTAAATACCGTACATCCCAATGGACTCAATGAGAATCTCAGCTTCGCCTCTTTTCTTTAATCTCTCCCCTGTCACATATTCTTGTTGTGGTTTTTATGATTTTAATACTCTTTTTTTAATTTCTAGTTTTCTTCACCATCCGTTTGCACCTTACTTCCTCTGACGAGTCGTGTCTACACTATGGCTGATATCATATGGATTAATATGTGAATTAGAATATATTGAATAATCCATTTCATCTGGGAACAACTACTGCGGTGTATATATATATATTGTGGATTTTTGTCCTGTGCTCCAAGATCCTTATAGACTTTATTGTTTCAATGGAATCTAGATCAGGGAAGTTCGCTACCCCCACACTAGATATGGTTCTTTGTGAATTTATGATGATATATAGGATGTTATCTTTTGAGATTCCACTTAGTATATATTACTGTTGTGACAATATGGCCTTTACACATTTACCTATGTATATATGGGATTGAAAATGACCTGTATTAGTTTTCTTATGCTGGTATATATACAGTTGATGTAATGATGTACTATATGTTGGTTGCCATAATGTTAATTTGCTTGATTGGGATATTGTTATATAATATGATACATCCATATACTTAAGTGGTGGTGGTGAATATATACATCACGCAATAGGAGTATATACCTTCAGTTATGTTCCCTAACTATGTGAGTTTAAAGGACCTTACGCGCGAGCGTCGCCGCTTTCTGAGTGCCCCGTGCCGCCTGGCGTCTCTATGCAAGGACCTGCATCACGTGGGTCCATGTGACCATCATGCGATTCCTTGCATGACGCCCGCGTCACCGGTTGCTTGGTAGCGGGGACGCTACGCGCGTTACTACGGGTCTACCCCCTCCATCTGATTGGCCAACATAATATTTAAATTCACACTCCCCTTGAGGAAGTTGACGCCCCCTGAAGAAGGCAAACGCCAAAACGTGCGTTGGGGTGGGCGAGCGGTCCACGTGGGGGTGCCCTGACATCACAGCTTGTGGCCCAGGTAATCCTCTTGATACAATGCAGTACTTGTTTCTTACCCTATTTTGTACCTACTTATCTTTATACTTGTCCGATATAGACTCTGCCAATATAAATTCAACTAATTGAACCTTCTTATCCGTCATATTTTGACTATAATTGTATCATTGTGGCTATTATTAGTGTCTCTTATGTGGCATTTGATATGATGAAAAGCACAGTTTAGCTGCTGGCATATGGCATTCTGACAGTATTGATTATGAGTCCTCTATGAGGTATTTCTAAGTACTTTGATACTACTTGTGATATGCACTACTATATGGATATTATTATGGGTATTACACTGTGGCCATCTGATAGTCCTCTTTATTGGTATGACAGATGAAGGACTAGATATATATGCTTTTGCTGTGGCGCCGGGGCCCCCTTGCACACGTGGACTGGATCGTCCCTTCAGTGAGACGGTTTTTTCTACATGATATGTGTCTTTCTGCTATTCTGTATTGTGCCTTATATTGATTATGAAGTAAACTTTTTATACTATCTATGAATAAAAGCTAATTTTTATAATTGTTTTGGGTTGATATGGTCGTATTTTCTCTCTTCAAGTATTTACATAGTATACAGTGTATAGTGTCAGTGTACAGGTAATACAGTGATCACCAGTGACATTATACACAGGAGCTCTGTATATAGTGTATAGGGTACAGGTAATATAGTGATCACCTGTGCCATTATACACAGGAGCTCTGTATATAGTCTCAGTGTACAAGTAATACAGCGATCACCTGTGACACTATACACAGGAGCTTTGTACATAGTATACAGTGTATAGTGTAAGTGTGCAGGTAATACAGGGATAACCAGTGATATTATACACAGGAGCTCTGTATATATTGTACAGGTAATACAGTGATCATTAGGGCCATTATACATAAGAGCTCTGTATATAGAGTCAGTGTACAGGTAATACAGCAATCACCTGTAATATTATACACAGGAGCTCTGTATATAGTGTCGGTGTACAGGTAATACAGTGATCACCAGTGACATTATACACAGGAGCTCTGTACATAGGCCCCCATATATGTCCCCCCATCCTGGGATTCTATGTATCCCCCCATCCTGGGCCTCTATGTATCCCCCCATCCTGGGCCTCTATGTATGCACCCCATCCTGGGCCTCACCTCTATGTATCCCCCCATCCTGGGCCTCTAGGTAACCCCCCATCCTGGGCCCCTATGTATTTCCCCCATCCTGGGCCTCTATGTATCCACCTCATCCTGGGCCCCTAAGTATCTACATCCATCCTGGGCCTCTATGTACCCCTCCTCCTGGGCCCCTATGTATCCCCACTGTCACGCAAGGTGTGGGACAGACTAAGTGCAACAAGAAGGGAAGAGGGGGAGGAAGCCCAAACACTAGGGAAAGGGAGAGTGGAGACCCCTAGGCAGATCTAATTTCACCCTGCCTACCCTACCGTCCCTTGATAGGTTCCACACCTATCGCCGAGCAGGACCCTAAACCCTGGGGACCCTAGAGCTTGGCCCTAGATAGTGAGTGTGAGGGGTGAGCACTGGTCAGGCCCCACTACAAACTAAAGACATCAAGGAAGACAAAGGGGATTAACTTAGCTTGAGCAGTCACCAGAGGAGTAACCCCAACAGTTCTCCAAGGGCACCAGAGAAGATGCTAGCCAACTGCTAGTGCTCCAAGCCTGTACATAGAAGTATCACCGGCAATTTTCTGAAGCAAACTGAGGGTTTTTAACTCCCATGCAAGGGTGTGTCAATCAGCAGCAGGAGGGAGGTCGCCGCTGGGTCTTAAAGGAAGAAGGATTAAGAAGGTGTCTGCAATGCCAAGTGTAGTGACCTTCTACAGCTAGATCCAGAGCGACTGTCTATTACAGCTGACACACCCGTGACACCCACCCATCCGGGGCTCCTATGTATCCCCCCCACCCATCCTGGGCCCTTATGTACCTATGTATCCCCACCACCCATCCTGGGCTTCTATGTATCCCCTTCACTCATCCTGGGCCCCTATGTATTCCCACCACCCATCCTGGGCCCCTATGTATCCCCCCATCATGGGTTTCTGTGTATCCCCCCCCCATCCTAGGTCCCTATGTCCACTCACTACCCTGCCCATTCATATATAGGAAAAAAATATCTTCTCACCTTCCTGCACTCCCCCGACGGTGTCCTCTTGTGGCTTCATATCGGCATGGTCTTCAACATGGCCGCCGACCCATCAGAGACCGCGCACTGACGTTGTCATGCAGCGCATAGCAGTGAAACTAAAAGGCTGCCGGCTGGAGGCCATTTGACATCACTGCTATGCACAGCGCTCTGACGTCAGCGCCCGGAGCATAGCAGCGCCGTTTAATGCCCGCCGGCCTATAAGATGCCGCACACTGACGCGCACGGCCTTTGATTGACTCTTTTCCTTTAAACGTCACTGCTATGAGCTGCATGACGACGTCAGTGCGTGGTGCATAGTAGACAGTGACGTTCCTGGCGACCATCATGAAAAAAGTATGCACCGCACGCTCAGAAGATGATGGCCTCTGATGGGCCCGTGGTTAGAAAGACCCCCACTATATCCAGCACGGGGGGCCCATCGAGGACCCAGGATCACCGGAGGATTGTCCGGTGTCCAGGAGGGCCAGTCCGACGCTGCCTCAGGCAGGGAAATGTGTTACCTAAAAAGTAGCAGCTGCGAGCCCCTGATGTTTTGTCTGTTTGCTCACTTAAGATTATTGTTCTCGGCAGAGCATTGTCCTATATAAACAGAGCCTGTTCAACAAAGTACAATGGCAGCGTATGCGCACAAAATGATCTGATATAGATCTGTACATGCACATATTATTACATGGTCTGCCTGTCTACACAGGTAGTCAAGTGACCGCCGATCGGCAAACATGTAGCGAATGGCGGTCATTTAACACATCAGATGGCATAATGTAAATGAACCCTTAGGCTTTGCCATAGAAAGTAATACATAATGATGTGCATGATTGAGAATGTTACGGATCCGGGTGGTGGAACCTCTGTGCTGCGGTGCAAGAGGGACCAGAGGGGCATAACTAGGTATCAACTCGGACCGACCAAGGTCGTACGGCGGCTCAATCGACTCCGTGACCAGGGAAGGACCGAGCAGAGGGACCAGGTGCTACTCTGGGACCGACCTTGTATGAGAGCAGGTGACTCCCACGGGTCAGAAGGCAGGGACTGACCGGTACAGCAGATGAGCACGGCAGGCAGGCTGACGGGTGATCCGGACAGACGGACTGGCAGACACGACAGGTAACAAGCAGGTGCCTCCCGGTAGGCTGGCTGGTAGGCACGGCAGGTAACAGGCAGGTGCTTCTAGGTAAGCGGGCTGGCAGGCACGGCAGGTAACAGGCAGGTGCTTCCAGGTAAGCGGGCTGGCAGGCAAGGCAGGTAACAGGCAGGTGCTTCTAGGTAAGTGGGCGGGCAGAGCCCATAGACAGACTGGCGGACTGGACTGTAGACAGACTGTCAGGCTGGAGAGTAGACAAGCTGGCGGACTGGAGTTGTAGTCAGGCTGGCGGACTGGACTTGTAGTCAGGTTGGCGGACTGGACTTGTAGTCAGGCTGGCGGACTGGACTGGTAGACAGGCTAGCAGCGGGACCTGAGGGCTGAAGCAGAGTATAACACACAAAGCTACAACCTTGCACGGGCACCTCCATTTTGTAGGAGGTGCC
The DNA here is from genome assembly GCF_046119375.1 of Phyllobates terribilis. Classification (NCBI taxonomy): domain Eukaryota; kingdom Metazoa; phylum Chordata; class Amphibia; order Anura; family Dendrobatidae; genus Phyllobates; species Phyllobates terribilis. Next base: position 27,080,935 of record NW_027362773.1, read on the forward strand.
TTTTATATGAGAGGTCCTCCGGCCATTGGCCGGGGACTCCTTAGGACGGCGCGCGCGGCCCCTTTAAGAGGGAGGGAGCGCGCGCGTGCGCGCCCTAAGCACAGTGCCCGGGAAGCTGCGCGTGCCGGCCGCAACAGAGGCAGGAGCACCGGAGGACGCCGGACAGGGAGCGCGTCGGTAAGTGGGACGGCGTCTCTGCCTGTCAGGGGGCAGAGACACCGATACTACAGTACCCCCCCCTTTACGCCCCCTCTTTTTTAGGCCTGAAAGAAATTTTTTAAGGAGAAGCGGGGCGTGGATGTTCTCCCTGGGTTCCCAAGTTCTGTCCTCTGGGCTAAACCCCTTCCAATCCACCAGAAAAAAAGGTTTTCCCTCTTACCCTCTTGGTGGCCAGAATGTTCTCTACCTCATAGACGTCCACAGCGGAGACCGAAGCTGGGGAGGTACCTGGATTGTCGGAAAAAGAATTAAGCACAACTGGTTTGAGGAGAGATAAGTGGAAGGAGTTGGGAATCCGTAAAGTGGCCGGAGTTTTAACTTGTAAGCTACTGGGTTGATTCGCTGGAGGACTTCAAATGGGCCGATGAACCGTGGACCCAACTTATAGGAGGGTATTTTGAGACGAACATGTTTGGAGGAGAGCCAAACCTCGTCTCCCGGACGGAATTGAAGCGGATCCAAACGTCTCTTATCAGCATGTCTCTTCATCCGCTCGGAGGATTGAAGAAGTGCGGACCTAGTGTCCTCCCAAATGGTAGAAAATTTGCTGACCAGAGACTCCGCGGCAGGGTTGTCCACAGCAGCGGAAACGGGAAACGGAATCCGAGGATGTTGACTGTAGACCACAAAGAACGAGGACTTGGAAGAAGATTCGCTCTCATGGTTGTTGTGGGAGAACTCAGCCCAAGGCAGGAGCTCCACCCAATCGGTATGGTGAGTGTTCACGAAGTGTCGGAGGTAGCTGGTAGGGATCTGAAGGATACGTTCCACTTGGCCATTGGACTGCGGATGGTAAGCAGAGGAGAAATCCAAAGTGACATCCAGCAGTTTACACGTAGCTCTCCAGAAGCGCGAAGTGAACTGGACCCCTCGATCAGACACTATGTGGAGGGGTAGGCCGTGGAGACAAAAGATGTGATGGATGAAATCCTTAGCCAGCACAGATGCAGACAGGAGACTAGGCAGAGGGATGAAGTGGGCCATTTTAGAAAAGCGGTCAGCGACCACCCAAATGACCGTACAACCGGCAGAAACAGGGAGATCAGTAATAAAGTCCATAGCAATGTGTTGCCACGGGGCTACAGGTACGGGAAAAGGCAGGAGAAAGCCGGTTGGAAGATGTCTGGGAACTTTATTGCGAGCACAGGACAAACAGGCCGTGACGAAGTCTACCACATCCTGGTGCAGGGTAGGCCACCAGTAATGCCGGGTAATGAGCAGGAAGGTCTACTTCTGGCCAGCATGGCCTGTAGTTTGGATGAATGACCCCAGTGAAGAACATTCTTACGATCCGGAACCGCTACAAACGTCTTACCGGGTGGGGGTGGAAGACGAGAAAGGTCCAAGGCGGCCACATTCATCACTTTGGAGGGATCGATGATATGCATAGGCTCCTCCTCTTGATCGGACGACAGGAAGGATCGGGACAAGGCGTCGGCTTTAACGTTCTTGTCCGCCGGGCGGTAATGTAGGGTAAAGTTGAAGCGGGCGAAGAACAAAGACCACCGGGCCTGACGGGGATTGAGTCTTTGGGCATTCTGTAGATAAGCCAGGTTTTTGTGGTCAGTATAGATGACCACCGGGTGCAGAGTCCCCTCGAGCAGGTAACGCCACTCCTCCAGCGCCAATTTGATGGCTAGCAGTTCTCGGTCTCCTATGGAGTAGTTGTGCTCAGACAAGTAGAAGAGCTTGGAGAAGAAGCCGCAGGTTACCATTCTCCCGGATGGAGATTTCTGAGTGAACACCGCTCCGGCTCCGGAAGAGGAAGCATCAACCTCCAGAAAGAACTGTTTGTTGCTATCTGGATGGTGCAGCTGACTCGCCCCCTGGGCCGTGGGGCACTCGGAACCGGGCAATAGGGAGACGATGGGGGTAGTAGTGGCGACCCGGTCCCGTGGCTCAGGGTGGTCAGACCAGTGGCAGTCTTTTAGATGTGTTAGATAATGTCCGACTACGCCACCCGTGGATTGCGGTTATTAGGAACCGCCGCTGCAGGGCAGACCGCTGGGGCCGATGATGTATGCAGCTGGGATGGTGTGACTCCCCACGGGAAGAGTGCAGCCCCAGGGCAGTGTAGTGGATGGTGGGAGTGATGGTGGTGAGAGTCCCAGTGCCTTTAGTGCTGGAGGAGCGAAAGAGCACACAGACAACGTACTGCAGTCCAATGTCTTTTACTCACAGTTCAGGTACTCCGGGTCACTTCTGTACAGGTAGTGACCGCCCGAGCCGTGCTGCGTCCACCAGGTGAGGGGCTCGGTCAACTCCCAGGCAGCTCAGGAATATGGCACAGGACCCCCTTCTTTCCTTTCTCTGGCCTGCCTCACCAGTGACCCACTTTTGTCCAGCTGCCGCGGACTTGTGCGGGTAAACGTGGGCCCCGTTCTCCGCTGTCCTATATGGTGCCTTCCTAGCAGGTTTGATGAGGTGTCGCACCAATAAATGATCACGACGTCCGGTCTTTGGCTGAGGGTAGTTTCTCCTCCACCAACTTGGGATCCGGCACCCTTAATCTGCCTGACCCTTCACCCTGTATTCTCGTGGGTTCTTAGGGTCCTTCCACCTTCTTGTTCCTGAGCCCTTCTGTTTCTCTGTCTCTTCTTCTCCTTTTCTGTTCCTTCCTGTTCCTTTCCCATGAAGCTGGGATGAGACGTAATCACAGCTCCCTTTCACCTCCTCTCTCTCTCTCTTCCTCTGCCTCTCTCTAGGCCCGCTCCTGAGTGGAGCTCCTACAGAGCCTCCACTCCCGGTCTTCTCCTCTCACTGACTGAACAGACTGAACTTCCCCAGAGCTAAGATGGTGCCCACCTTATATACCTCCCTCTGACCATGAGCCCAGGTGACCAGCAACCAATGGGCTCCTTCCTACGCTCAGGAACCAACCCCTATCTGCTCCTACAGCACTGGGTATTCCACCCCCTCCCCACTCCAGCCAGGGACATAGTCGGTCGTGCCTGCACTTCTGTCTAGTGGGAGCACCGTTGAGCTGTCCCTCGGAAATGGGGTGTGTGTGCTGTATGCAGCTAACTGAGCCCTGGTCCATACTCCATCCTTACCCGGGAGTGGAATACCACACCTCTGGCAGAGGTGCAATACCCCTGTAGCGGCCGAACCCTCGGGGCGCTACACAGCACAGGGGTGGAAGAGAAGGCTTGTTTTAAGGAAAGGAAGGCCTCCTCCGCTTCGAATGGCCATTCCTTAGGATTTGCTCCCTTTAGGGTGAGCGCAGAGATGGGAGCAGTCCGGGAAGAGAAATGTGGAATGAAGAGACGGTAATAGTTGGCGAAGCCCAGGAATCGCTGAATCGCCTTCAACCCCTCCGGACGGGGCCACTTTAAGACGGCAGAGACCTTCTCGGGGTCCATCCGTAGACCAGTTCTCGAGATAACATAGCCCAGGAACGGAAGGGAGGTCAGCTCGAAGAGGCACTTTTCAAATTTTGCATAAAGGTCACTGGTAGAACAGTGCTCCGCCCACGGCTATTAACCTGTTAAATCCCACTGCCAATCACTGACAACAGGTTTTAACACGCCCTGGTCGGAAGCACGTCATTAATCGTGCCCATCACTCCTTTGTCATGACAGCCAGGGGTCTGCTGATGACCCCCATGCCTGTCATTGTAAATCTCCAGTAAACGCTGGCCTGTGGCGGGAGTTTATAGGCGATCGTGATTTCTGCTATACGTAGCAGTGCTAAAGCACTGCTATTTATAGAACAGGCGATAGAACGATTGCAACTTCAAGCATTTGAAGGGTGAAAAAAAGTTTTTAAAAATATGAAAAAATTTAAAAAAAAACACAAAAGTTCAAATCACCCCCTTTTGCCCCATGCAAAACAAAGTTTACAATTTTAATGATGCTCATGATTAAGTATATACATGTACGAACCTATTTTTTACAGCCCATCATCACTGTGCCTGCGCGTGTGCGGTGTGTTTGCACACTGTTCGTTTATATATGAATGCGTTCTGAAGTGTGATCTAAGTTGCTCTTGACATTATAGATCTGCGCATGTGGAAACAAAACTCAGAGTTTGCCATTGTTTCACAGTTCTCATATCTGCGCAACCACTCGTTACTATTATGTGGTTTGCGTCTTCGCGTTCTGTGCCAACACTTCACACTAAATAATCTGCACATGCACATATGGTCTTATCAATAAACGTTATCACTATCAGTCGTCCGACCATGCGCTTTCTATAGTTTAATTCAACTTTATTTACTCATTAGTTCGCGCATGCGCACTATCTACCAGAAAACGTCCATATGTGGACACGCTTCTCTCTCCTGCTTCACAACAGCTGGCAATTATTTATGATAATTTCTATGTATATTTATATTGATGTTCTACTGTATCTTAACCCCTGAGGAAGCCTCATTTTTGGTGGCGAAACGCGTGAGGTTCTTCGCCCTATCTTCAATTTAACCACACATACAGGTTTTCCTTGATTATTCCATGGTTCATGTTTTTCTTATTTAGGGATTAGCTCCTGGGTTGTGCCGGTAATAATTTACATCTGGTATTTATTGATCTAGTCAGTGGCTACATACCTGTGTCATGTTGTTTTATCTTCTGCTATCATGGACTCTATTATTTTTTGTTTTATCTAGACATGTCATTGTATATTGCTCTATGTGTGCTATACCAACTTCTTCTTACTGTATTCATCACAATATATTATAGTACACCACCACGTATTATTTTGATTGTGGTTTTCTTATATTGGATCGGTGGGGCTGCAGACAGCCTTATTGTGGACTTTTTAACAGTTTGTAAATGTTTGTGGCTTACTTAAGTATTTAATGTAATAAAATGATTTATAGGTGATCCATTTCTTCTATGTATACTTTGTTTTTTTGTGTGAATTTGTATTGACTGTGACACGTGGTTGGATTTTCATGTTATATTTTTCTATTGATCAAGTAAGGACTGGTTCAGATGTATTGAGATTCCCTATACATATACACTATGCATCAGCACATTAATGATTACTGATTACATGGTTTCCACTATTGCTATACATGCAAAAAATTAAACTAAACTAAAGGTACGTCTTAGTTAACATTTTTGGATCAAAAAGCATATAATCCATCCAGCCACGACAAGGTGTACCTCAAGGAAGGACCCAAGATCTTTTAATCTGCTTCTTAATGTTCATACCTGGCCTCAAATAAATTGGGACATAGTTAGAGTCCGGCTCTAAAAAGTATATATATATTTTGTGATTCAGACATAGTGGAAAAACTAAAGTTGTATTCACAAACAGGACAACGTTTCTCAGTATACTAAGATTGTGTTTGGGGCAATTGCTTCCGGGTTTTTTTTTTTTCAAATTATTATTATTTCTTTTATTTTGGTGGACAGATCTGTGAGAACCCAGAGACTCAAGTTCAAAACCCTAACCATGGCATACAAAGCCATCCACAACCTGTCTCCTCCATACATCTGTGATCTAGTCTCCCGGTACTTACCTGCACACAACCTCCGATCCTCATAAGATCTCCTTCTCCACAATCGCATACAAGATTTCTCCCGTGATTCCCCCCTACTCTGGAACTCTCTACCCCAACACATCAGACTCTCGCCTACCATGGAAGCCTTCAAAAGAAACCTGAAGACCTACCTCTTCCAACAAGCCTACAACCTGCAGTAACCACCGCCCCACCACATTACTGCATGACCTCCTCTACCCCCACCTACTGTATCCTCACCCATCCCTTGTAGACTGTGAGCCCTCGCGGGCAGGGTCCTCGCTCCTCCTGCACCAGGCACTGACTCGTTTTGTTAAGATTATGTGACGCCCAGCTGCGCTTGGTATCACAGATCCTAGAAGGGTGTATTGAAGGATTCCTCCACAAGAGGCCCCCATAATCATTCACACATCTCCACCTTCCACCTCAGACCACCAGAGGGAGCCCGTTACGAATAGATAAATAGGGAAGGTGGAGCCAGGCAGCAGTTAGTTTATTCTGGAGTCAGAGTCGAGTTCAGTCTTGTTTAGCAGTGAGTCCAGTGCAGTCTGAGAGGAGTTACCTCATAGGACAAAAGCCTGTTCCAGCTCCTGCAATTGCTATCCTGCAGTGGAGCTTATCCAGATCAAGACTCCGGGTAGCTCAGAGAGGTGAGCTTCAGGTGTGCCGGCGCCATAAGATCGGTGAAGCGCGGTAAGCTGCCGTTAGTGTGAGTAGCCTAGTGAGGGCCCGAGTAGGCCGAAGGCAAGAGGAGAGTTAGTACATAGGGGGCAGAGGAGCTTAATTGGCTCACCCCGAAGCGGTTACCGGACACCGGGTCCGAAGCTTACCGGGATCTCTATGACCCAGTAAGATAAACCGGAATCCCAGGAGAACTACAAGTCCCAGGATCGCTAAAGTGCTGATACGTAACTGAGCCAGGAGATACATAGGCCCCGTAAGTCGGGAGCGTGAACTCCAAGGAAAGGCCCTACCACAAGATCAGCCAGCGCAGGACAGAGACAAAGTTAGGCCTAGGTCCAGGCAGGTCAGAAACTTACTACGCAGAGGCAAGAAGCAGGAGGCCCAAAGCCTGCTCATTGGGGAGGATCCTGACATGCACCCTTCACCCTACAGTGCTCCGGGATGTTCCTGAATTTCCACCAGTAAAAGGTACTGAAGTGACTTTCGTGTCTGTCCCTGTTCTTGCTCAGACCCGGCTGGGTCTCGCCTGTCCTGCATCCATTTTCATACACTGCCCTGAGGCCTAGCTCCACCTGTGGGGCGCTATACCATCGAGCTGCCTTATCATCAGCCTCAGTGGACTGCGCAGTGCTGGTGATCCTCACCAGAAGCCACAGGTGGCGTCACAAACTCTTTCTTTTATAAAATCAACCAATTATCCAACCCTTTTAAAGGAGCAACCCCAGGGTACGGGCCCGGGAGCCGACCACCGCGACATCCCTACAAGGCCAGGCTAAGGGCCCGGGTACCGAGTCATCCCCATTCCCCTGGGCGAGTCAATTATGTAAATGTTTTTGCTATGTACGTATATCCCTATCACATGTAAAGTGCCATGGAATAAATGGCGCTATAATAATAAATAATAACTTTATTCAGCAAGATAATATCCACTTTTAAGATCTACATGATCTAAACAGAAGTTAAAATTGTTTAGTGATGATTCAGTCTCTAGATGTCTTGCTTTTTTGCTCAGGTAGATGACGTATAAGAAGGTAGATGGCAAGCAAGGAGCCAATGGAAGAAACAACTGGACTGGATGTTGGTCAGACAGTATGTTTGTGGTTACTGCCCAGGGGTCACATGTGGCTCAAAATGCCATCATATCGGCTTCCAACCATTTAGTTATAGACATGCTTCTCTGATTTTTAGTGTTTGGTAGCTGATTATTACTGTTGAGCGACTATGTTCTGTTAACCCTTTCGCCGAGTATGCTCGGGCGAGCACCGAGTAGTTACAGCTGCTCGATGTTATGTTTAAATCACTACCGTGTGCATAATTTGCGACTGACAGCTTTATTACATGTGAGGAATGCAAAAGAAACCATCATTCCTCACATGTAATAAAGCTGTCAAACAGTTGCAAATCATGCACACGGGAGTGATTCAAACATAACACCAAGCAGCTGTAACTACTCGGTGCTCGCCCGAGCATACTCGCCGAAAGGGTTAACAGAACATACTCGCTAAACACTACTGATTATGTGTATTTTCCATGTCAGACAAAAGATGTGGTTAAATATAGAGATGGTGTAAAATGATTCGTAGTACCCAGTCGAAAGGACACGTCGGTAATCTGTGGCCACCGGATGGGGTCCTGCCATCTGTGGCTTTTCTTCGGACTAGGTGGATTATGCATCACACCTCAATAATTATGTTGCACCAGGTCGACTCCTCAAAAGAAGAGCCATAGATGCCAGAAAGTAGGAGACGGTTCTCAGGGCTCCCATCCAGCACCCACAGATTACTGACATGGCCGATTGACCGGGTCCTGTGAATCGATTTACACCATCTCTAGTTAAATACTAATAGCGCCCTCTGTGGGCATCTCTGGGATTGCATATATCCACACAGAATGGAGGTCTTCTGCCACCTGTCTCACACATTGGAGAGGTGGACATTAGTGATGAGTGAGCACTAAAATGCTCGGGTGCTCAAAGCTCGGGTCGAGCACATTGGAATACTCGGGTGCTCGACCCGAGCAACGAGCGCAATGTAAGTCTATGGGAAACTCGAGCATTTTTCTGGCGGTCCCCCCCGGCGGTCTGCAGAAGGTCAAAAATAGCCCAAATCGATGGAACAGTGCTCAATTAAACATCAGGCAGGCAGAATATATAGGCAGACAGGCAGGCAGGGTATATAGAAGGGTGCATGAAAACATAGCAGGGCACTTGGAACACTCTAGTGCCCTCCGATTTTCATGCACCCTTCTCTTTAAAAAAGCCGGCAATTCAGCAGCGGCATACACCGGTACCCGACAATTTAGAACAGAAAGAATAGAGCATCACACATAGATTAGATAGATAGAAACATGTCAGTCACATATATAATAAGTAGAGTGACAGTGTTGGTTACTGTACTTGTCATTTATCGTTAAAATAATGGATTTATTAAAAAAAAAAAAATTGGCGTGGGGTTCCCCGTAATTTTAGTCTCTAGTGGACGTTAAGCAGATGGCTGGGGCTGATGTTTGAAGCCTGGGAAGGGGGTAAATCCCACGGAGCTTCCCAGGCTACTAATATCAGCCCCCAGCTGAATACCTAGCCTTTACTAGCTATTAAAATGGGGGACCCCAAAAAAAATGACGTGGGGTCCCCCCTTATTTTAATAGCTAGCAAAGGCTAGGCAGACAGCTGGGGGCTGATATTAATAGCCCAGGAAGGGTGCCATGAATATTGGCCCCCTTCCAGGCTAGAAACACCAGCCGTCAGCCGCACCAGAAATGGTGCATCCATAGGATGCGCCAATTCTGGCACTTAACCTTGCTCTTCCCACTGCCCTGTAGAGGTGGCAGTGGGATAATAGGGCTGGGGTTGATGTCAGCTTATAATGCCAGCTGACATCAAGCCCAGGTTAGTAATGGAGAGGCGTCTATAAGACACCCCCATTACTAACCCCATAGTCAAAGTTAAAAAAAACACAAACACCCAGAATAAAGTCCTTTAATTGAAATAAAGACACATTCCTTTAACGTTCTAAATTAAACCCTACTTACTGTATCGCCCATTCCAGCTGAAGCCAACGATCTCCTGCAATAAAAATAAAATAATAACCCAACCTCATCCTTACCTTTCCATGGTTCCCAGGACAGCTTCAGCTCTGCTACATTGACATGACAGGCTGGAGCGCAGCAGAGCGCTGCCATCCAGCTTGTCATCCTTCAGAGACACTGCAGAGCGCAAGCATGCCTGCGCTCTGCAGTGTCTCTGATGGATGAAAAGCTGGATGGCAGCGCTATGCTGTGATCCAGCCTGTCATCTCAATGCCATCCCAGCGTGGGAGAATTCTCCTGCTCAAGCGGTGAGCGCAGGAGAATTCTCCCACGCTGTCAGTGACGTGCATGAGGTGAGCTGAGTTCATTGGACATGAACTCGGCTCATCTGGATGCCATCACAGCCAGACACTGAGGAGCTTCACTGAGGAGCTTCTCAGTGTCTGCGGCATGTCATTTTTTTGAGTCCCCCATTTTAATAGCTAGTAAAGGCTAGGTATTCTGCTGGGGGCTGATATTAGTAGCCTGGGAAGCTCCGTGGGTATTACCCCCTTTCCAGGCTTCAAACATCTGCCCCAGCCATCTGCTTAACCTCGGCTAGAGACTAAAATTACGGGGAACCCCCCGCCAATTTTTTTTTAAATAAATCCTTTATTTTAACACTAAATGACAAGTACAGTAACCAACACTGTCACTGTACTTAGAAACATGTCAGTCACATATATAATATCTATCTAATCTATGTGTGATGCTCTATTCTTTCTGTTCTAAATTGTTGGGTACCGGTGTATGCCGCTGCTGAATTGCCGGCTTTTCATGTTTCACTGTGAGCACTGTTCCCATCGATTTGGGCAATCACTGTAATGCCACAACCACCATGGCTGCGGCATTACAGTGAGTGGCAGACAATTCCTGCATGATTGGTGCTCTAAATAGCGCCAGACATGCAGGACGGGGATCCGAGCTCCCGCCCGAGCATCTCGAAAGTACTCGGCGAGCTCCGAGCATCTCGAGTACTGAGATGCTCGGGCGAGTACCGAGCAGTGGCGAGCATGCTTGCTCATCACTAGTGGACATGCATGTGTATGGTAGTAGTCAAAAAATTAGACATTTCGGCAACCCATGGTCTGTTCTAGATCTAAAAATGAAACTGGAACTTTTCATACATTTAAACATGTACTTTCAATATAGCGCAGCACGGTGGCTCAGTGGTTAGCACTGCAGCCTTGCAGCGCTGGAGTCCTGGGTCCAAATCTCCCCAATGACAACATCTGCAAGGAGTTTGTATGTTCTCCCCGTGTTTGCGTGGGTTTCCTCCGGGTTCTCCGGTTTCCTACAAAGACATACTGATAGGGAATTTAGATTGTGAGCCCAAATGGGGACAATGCCCATAATGTCTGTAAAGCACTGTGGAATTAATGGCGCTATAGAAGTGAGTAAAATAAATAAATAAATAAATAAATAAATATGCCGCAAATGTCTTAGTTGGCAAAAGACCTTAAAATTCTATTGTGGCATTGAGACTTATTTAATCTCAAAGTGGGGCCACCAGGCCAGGAAAGGTTATGCATCTGTGGCACCCCAGGGGTCTGGTTGCCACAGTGATAGAAATATTACGTCTGAGAGCAAGTGGGAGGTTTCCTGGTCAGGAGCCCTTAAACATGCAACACCTCCTGCCCAGTCCTGGGAGGGGAGGAATCTGCCCTTATAAACTGGGTCTGGGGCGGGGTTAGAAGAGAACAAGCAGACACAGGGAAAGAAACAGCAGGAGCTCTGTAGGAGCAGGAGCTGAGTGCCAGGGGCTGGAGCTAAGCAGAGCTCGCCCTGGCAGAAGAATCTAAGTACCGGACACCGGAGTCCGAGGCTGTAAGGATCTCTAAGTCCAACAGCAGAAACAAGCCGGCAGGGGATTTCAGGTCCTCTGGCCATAGAAGCCCGGAGGCTCAGTCACAAGCAAGGGACCAGCACCGCCATCGAGGAGCGGAGGCTAACAGAAGGCCCCAAGTCACCAGCCATACGGGTGAGCACTACACAGTACACTCAGGGACGTGGGCTACTATCACCCGCTTATAGCAAGGTAGCCAGGAAGAGTGCAGACAGACGGGGAGGCCTACAACTCCACCTGGCCAGGGGAGCTCCTGCTTGCTCACAGACTGACCAGGCCTCTTATGCTAGCCTGTACTCCCGGGAGGGTCTGCCTTATCATCACCAGTAAAGACCCTGAACTGCACTGTAAAGACTCTGAGTCGTTCCTGCTGCGCTCGTGCACCATCACTCCCATCATCCACATTCACTGCCCTGAGGCTATACTCCTCCCGTGGGGAGTCACCCCATTCTCTGCTGCGCATACAACACCAGCCTCAGCGGTCTGCCTCGCAGCGGCGGTACACCCTGACCGCAATCCACGGGTGGCATAGTCGGACAATTAACCTAAAACCTATAAAAGACTGCCACTGGTTTGACCACCCTGAGACACGGGACCGGGTCGCCGCCACGGAGACTACAACCCCCAGAGACCCGGCTCCGGGTATCCCACACGCGTGCACACACGGCCCAGGGGGCGCGTCACATCCTTAATAGTGTAACATAACATCCATTTTAGTTTGATACATATATTTATTGTACTGTTAACAAAAAGGGTGAAAATATATATCATTGTTGTGAACCCCATACAAGGGAGTATAGAGGGAAAAATAAGGTAAAACATACATATAATCTAGAATCAAGACAACCTCATTGGCAGAAATATGTTATAAGGCACAAAGAAAGTAATTACAGTAATTTCAAGTCTAAGATCTGCTAAAGTAATGGCAGCATAGGTGATTAATTACCCCTGACCTTCTCAGGTGCCCCAGGGAGCTTTATAGCCCCCATATGTGTCATATAGGCAGCATCTCATCAAAACCAGCAGGATTTACAAGCAATAACTCTTAAGTGTGTTAGTGCCAAAGAAAGGTTTGGCATATGAGACATCATTTGGAAAATCCTAAAATACATCAGAAAAAAAACAGAGCTCAAAACCAAATGTTAAATATGAGCTGACCCCCTTGTTATATAGGCAGATTTTTATATATATATATACAGTACAGACCAAAAGTTCGGACATACCATCTCATTTAAAGATTTTTCTGTATTTTCAGGACTTTGAAAATTGTACATTCACACTGAAGGCATCAAAGCTATGAATTAACACATGTGGAATTATATACTTAACAAAAAAGTGTGAAACAACTGAAAATATGTCTTATATTCTAGGTTCTTCAAAGTAGCCACCTTTTGCTTTGATGACTGCTTTGCACACTCTTGGCATTCTCTTGATGAGCTTCAAGAGGTAGTCACCGGAAATGGTTTTCACTTCACAGGTGTGCCCTGTCAGGTTTAATAAGTGGGATTTCTTGCCTTATAAATGGGGTTAGGACCATCAATTGTGTTGTGCAGAAGTCAAGTGGACCCACAGCTGATAGTCCTACTGAATAGTCTGTTAGAATTTGTATTATGGCAAGAAAAAAGCAGCTAAGTAAAGAAAAACGAGTGGCCATCATTACTTTAAGAAATGAAGGTCAGTCAGTCCGAAAAATTGGGAAAACTTTGAAAGGGTCCCCAAGTGCAGTTGCAAAAACCATCAAGAGCTACAAAGAAACTGGCTCACATGAGGACTGCCCCAGGAAAGGAAGACCAAGAGTCACCTCTGCTTCTGAGGATAAGTTTATCCGAGTCACGAGGCTCAGAAATCGCAGGTTAACAGCAGCTCAGATTAGAGACCAGGTCAATGCCACACAGAGTTCTAGCAGCAGACACATCTCTACAATAACTGATAAGAGGAGACTTTGTGCAGCAGGCCTTCATGGTAAAATAGCTGCTAGGAAACCACTGCTAAGGACAGGCAACAAGCAGAAGAGACTTGTTTGGGCTAAAGAACACAAGGAATGGACATTAGACCAATGGAAATCTGTGCTTTGGTCTGATGAGTCCAAATTTGAGATCTTTGGTTCCAACCACCGTGTCTTTGTGCGACGCAGAAAAGGTGAACAAATGGACTCTACATGCCTGGTTCCCACCGTGAAGCATGGAGGAGGAGGTGTGATGGGGTGGGTGTGCTTTGCTGGTGACACTGTTGGCGATTTATTCAAAATTGAAGGCATACTGAACCAGCAAGGCTACCACAGCATCTTGCAGCAGCATGCTATTCCATCCGGTTTGCGTTTAGTTGGACCATCATTTATTTTTCAACAGGACAATGACCCCAAACACACCTCCAGGCTGTGGAAGGGCTATTTGACCAAGAGGGAGAGTGATGGGGTGCTAAGCCAGATGATCTGGCCTCCACAGTCACCAGACCTGAACCCAATCGAGATGGTTTGGGGTGAGCTGGGCCGCAGAGTGAAGGCAAAAGGGCCAACAAGTGCTAAGCATCTCTGGGAACTCCTTCAAGATTGCTGGAAGATCATTTCCGGTGACTACCTCTGGAAGCTCATCAAGAGAATGCCAAGAGTGTGCAAAGCAGTCATCAAAGCAAAAGGTGGCTACTTTGAAGAACCTAGAATATAAGACATATTTTCAGTTGTTTCACACTTTTTTGTTAAGTATATAATTCCACATGTGTTAATTCATAGTTTTGATGCCTTCAGTGTGAATGTACAATTTTCAAAGTCATGAAAATACAGAAAAATCTTTAAATGAGAAGGTGTGTCCAAACTTTTGGTCTGTACTGTATATATATATATATATATATATATATATATATATATATATATATATATATATATATATATATATACACACACACTGCTCAAAAAATAAAGTGAACACTCAAATAACACATCCTAGATCTAAATGAATGAAATATTCTCATTGAATACTTTGTTCTGTACAATGTTGAATGTGCTGACAACAAAATCACACAAAAATCATCAATGGAAATCAAATTTATTAACCAATGGAGGCCTGGATTTGGATTCACCCCCAAAATTAAAGTGGAAAAACACACTACAGGCTGACCCAACTTTGATGTAATGTCCTTAAAACAAGTCAAAATGAGACTCAGTATTGTGTGTGGCCTCCACGTGCCTGTATGACCTCCCTACAATGCCTGGGCATGCTCCTGATGAGGGTGCGGATGGTCTCCTGTGGGATCTCCTCCCAGACCTGGACTAAAGCATCCGCCAACTCCTGGACAGTCTGTGGTGCAACGTGACGTTGGTGGATGGAGCGAGACATGATGTCCCAGATGTGCTCAATTGGATTCAGGTCTGGGGAACGGGCGGGCCAGTCCATAACTTCAATGCCTTCATCTTTCAGGAACGGTTGACACACTCCAGCAACATGAGGTCTGGCATTGTCCTGCATTAGGAGGAACCCAGGGCCAACCGCTGCTGTCTTGTTGCCCTCCTATGGCTCCCTCCACATCTCCTGGTATCTGCTCAATGCTCTGGACACTACGCTGACAGACACAACAAACCTTCTTGCCACAGCTCACACTGATGTGCCATCCTGGATGAACTGCACTACCTGAGCAACTTCTGTGGGTTGTACTGTAGACACCGCCTCATGCTACTGTACCTCTAGGGGTGAGAGCAATGGCAAAATGAAAAAGTGACTAAAACAACAGCCAAAAAGGATGAGAACAGAGAAATGGTCTGTGGTCCCCACCTGCAGAACCACTCCTTTATAGGGGGTATCTTGCTAATTGCCTATCATTTCTACCAGTTGTCTGTTCCATTTGCACAACAGCAGGAGAAACTGATTCACAATCAGTGTTGCTTCATAACTGGACAGGTAGATTTCACAGAAGTGTTATCGACTTGGAGTTACACTCTGTTGTTTAAGTGTTCCCTTTATTTTTTTGAGCAGTGTATATATATAATATATATATATACATATATATATATTTTTTTTTTTTTCATTGTATCCTTTATATTTATTATAATGTTAAAGGGGTTTTCTGGTTTAGAAAAATAAAAAAGTTTCCCTGCTGTAGTTTAAAAAAAAAGAAAACAGTACTGAAACTCCACCGCTGCTCCCGGTGTCTGTTATTGTCTGAAGGTGCTGGCATCACGTTGATATCAAATAATAACCATTGCTTCTACCCTATGGTTTACTTAAAGTTTAAACTAAACTTTAACAGATTGTAATGCCTGTTTATGATATACTGACCTCTAAAAACATGATTATAAAATAGTTATGCAACACTGTCAAAAACATCATAACCAACAGCAATAACTCCCAAAACTCCAAACGTTACATTTTATTAGAAGAGAGGTATGATGTATGAAAGCAATAGTCTTAATAACACCACCAGTGGTGATTTGTTGAAGTTATCTGTAATGTGACGTTATGTCTTCTTATGTAATAACCATCTTCTCAGATGGAAGAATTGTCCATGTTCTTCTCATTGTCCACTGTCTTGCGTTGTCATATACTAAATATCTTATGAACTTGACTTAATCAGTATTCTTTGTGGATTCCCTTGACCTTGTTGGTTGCGACATTAACTTGTAATCTAACAAGACTTAGTAGGAGCTTTATCCTGTACTGAAGAGGCAAGAAGAGGAAGAAATAGTCCAATATAACATAAGGAGTTCAGCCTTGGACTTAATTTATGAAGGAACTGCCAAATCAAAGTTCTGTCTTATTATGATTAATTGTTCTCGCATAGAACAAATTATTTGTTTTTTTTTTGAGTTGTTCCAACAGTCAATGCCATAAATATCAATAATCTCTTGACCTTCCAATATGTTATTTGATCAGCGTGTAACTCTTGTTTTTCGCTTGTTCAGTCATCATCTGTATTGCCCAAGTAACTTCGAAGGCTGAAGAAGTCAAGGGATGCATTTACCACCTGTGACAAGTGCACAATGCCCGTGATCACCAGAGCCAGTATCAAAGCGGGCAGGGCAATGTTCCAGACTGAAGCCAGGATATTGTAACAACGTGCCTTCTGACCATAGCGCCGAGCGGCCACTTCATTCCCTTGCACCTTCTGGTCTCGTGCCTAGGAGAAAACAAGACATAGATCATCATCATGAAATATTAAGATGCAAGGATCCCTCTGTACCTCCCTGCAGACCCTGTAGTCATCACTTCCATCTGTGCTTCCTTCTGCTGACTTTAGTTTGGAAAGAAGAAACTGATGGGAAGGAGTCACACATCTTTTTTTTACTATGGGCCCAAGAACTAACAGCCAGGTAGTTGGTAACTATCTGCCTGTTCTACCTGGTGCAGGGTCAGAGCAGTCCTGGACTGCGCCAGCCGGCCGGCAGCTCCACTGCTTCACATCAGCAGAGCAACTCTTCCTCTTCTGGGCTGCTCTGTCGACAGGATGTGACTGTGGATGCCTTACTGATTGACAGCCGGTTTCCTGCAGTTAGGCAGTGGGGAGTCCGCTGTCAATCAGAATGGCACCGGCATTCACGCCCCGTCAATAGAGCAGAGCGGAAGGCAAGCAGCCGCTCTGTCGACATGACACCAATGGAAGCCACAGAATCACCGGCAGGAGCGGTCTGTGACTGCTCTGAGCCTTCAAAGACCAGCGGCGGGCAGGACGGGCAGGTAGCTAGCAACTACCGGACTGTTAGTTCTTAGGCCCATAGTAAAAAAATAAAATAGTCCTGAATAGCCCCTTTATAAGTTATGTTTTATTAATAACAGCCAGTACGTATAAGCATCCCCCAGAGTTTCATATTGTGATAATATTGGAAAAGGTGCTTCATTTTTTAAGAGGCATGCCCTAGTAAGATCTAAAATAGCTATGAATTAACCTGGTATTTAAATCATATTCCGATCATCTTGTGTAGTCTACTTTTACTCTAAAAATCACTAGTTGCTGCTGCAGGCAAGCCACACAAGAATGAACACTTCGTTCAAGGTGCCAAAAATAAATCAAAGGTTTCACGTTGAAAACATCAGCACATGATGACTAGCCCATTGTACAGTGAGTATTATTATGGCTCTTTAGTGCAATATACAGCAATATGCAGTAAATGGTGAGCAAAGTATGGTGGAAAATATGCAAGGCACAGCAAAAATAATAATTGCTCAGATTATGGATAGTATTCCACTGTAGGGAACTAATAAAAAATAATATTTGCCTCACTTAAAGTGTTATTCCAAAAATTGTAAGTTACCCATGTTATCCCCTGTCCATTGAATAGGGAATAACTTTCTTAGCACAAGGCTCCACAGCCATGCCAAGGGGGCTTGGTAGAGCCATCTTGAATTGAAGGGAGGTGCGCATGCTTGGCCTCTGCACCATTCAATGTCTATAGGAGAACGAAGAAAGCAAAGTACAGTACTCAGCTATTTCTGACAGTCCCATAGACAATGAATGGAATATAGGCTGAGCATACGTGCTTCCACTTCATTCAAGACGAGGCTCTCAAACTCACGGTTCAGGAACCCTGTTCTCCGAATCACTAGGGATTCTAGCAGTCAGAACCCCAGCAAACTATAAGTTACCCCTATACTATGGATAGGGAATAATTTGCAATTCTGATAATAACCCTTTAGTTTTTTAATGGTTTACTCAAAAGATAAAATAGCAGAATATCACTAAAATGCATCAAAAGAGTCACCCAACGCATTCCCGCTCCAGACAATATTTGTTTATGGACTTAGTTCCTTTTTTCTCACCTTTTTTTCCATGACCACGAGAAAAAGAACTCAACAGGCCCTGTACATATACATTGGATGTCAGGAAGGGGTTAAAGAGGTTGTCCCATTAACACAAACCCTTTTTTTATATTTATTTGGCCCAATGATCAGCTGATTGTCATAAGTTTGGTTTCTGAAACCTCTTGAGAAACAACTGATATCATTGGAAAAATTGTGGCCAGGCAAAGTTCTCTCAGGTAGCAGTCATTACAGGTGTAGTATAGTATTACATGCCGGGAAGACAAATGAATGGCCAGCTACATAGGCAAGCTCGGCTTAAGCTGTTTTTTATTGGTGCCAGTGGATCCTCGCGCACACTTGGATCCTGACAATTTAGGGACCTCAATGGTTTGGAGCTTACTTTGAAGTCAATGATTACTAGGTTCTTTTGTGTCGGCATTGCTTTGTCCTAAAATTTACAACTCATGCTTGAAATAGGTTTTCTTATTTGGCACCATTGTTTTCTGGTGAACCAGCGATCTGAGTCTTCTGCCCTCCATGGCAATTACAAGAGGGGGGATGCACCTTGTGCCTTCTAGTTGGGTCACACTGCAAAATACAGAGCATTCTCCTCCTGAATTATAGAAGATTGCTAGGTTGTGAAAGTATATAGTCACAAAATGACAGAGAAGCAAAACCAGAGGACAACCCACTGATGTAATTAAAAGTTGTTCTGATCCAGTGGAACAAATTACTGACATGCCACCGAAGTTGCTAAAAATGATCCTTTTTTATTGTTCCTTGGGATTCTTTTTTCATCAATTTACAAGTGCATTAGGTTTAATAATAGTAATAATAATAATATAGAAAAACGCACAAATGATAAATGAACGTGAGAAAAGCAAAACTGAAATCTTAGAAATAGCGACCAAGTTAACGAGCAGAAGTGTTTTCTTTGGTTTGTACGCAAGAAATGAAATTACAGCAGCCACTGGAAAGGAGGCTAGAATACCCGTCTCAAGATCCCAAAATGGTTTTTTTTGGAATAGTATAACTTAACCAAACGAGCAGAAAATGCGGATGAAGGAAATGGTGAGTAAAGGATATTACTGCCCTGATGTGGAGGGAAGACCATGGACAACTCTACATGTTGGAGTAACGAAGGAGAAAGCAAGTCATATCGTATCAGCCTATCACTCTGATGAAATGATGTCCAAAAAATAAAGTGTTCCTATTTGGTAAATGTGAGTCATAAAATGGGATTCATCCTAGCTTTTTTTGTGAAAAGTGATCTTCTAGAGATTTTGTAACTTTTTTCTAGCAACCAGAGAGTGAAATTCTGTAACATAGGAAAATGTAAATGATTAATAGCGGCTGCTGTAAAAAAACGGATTGTATGCGGATGACAAGTGAGAAAAATATCGTCCCACTTTTCTGGATGAAACTCTGAACGATTCTTTATACTGTCGGGTGACCCTAGCATTAGATTGCATCTTTCATCTATGGTGCATATGAATTGTGTATATTTAAAAAAGAAAATATACACTGCTCAAAAAAATAAAGGGAACACTTAAACAACAGAATATAACTCCAAGTAAATCAAACTTCTGTGAAATCAAACTGTCCACTTAGGAAGCAACACTGATTGACAATCAATTTCTCATGCTGTTGTGCAAATGGAATAGACAATAGATGGAAATTATTGGCAATTAATTATCAAGACACCCTCAATAAAGGAGTGGTTCTCCAGATGGGGACCCCAAACCACATCTCAGTACCAATGCTTTCTGAGATGTGGTCACTTTTGAATGTTGGTTGTGCTTTCACACTCGTGGTAGCATGAGACGGACTCTACAACCCACAGAAGTTGCTCAGATAGTGCAGCTCATCCAGGATGGCACATCAATGAGAGCTGTGGCAAGAAGGTTTGCTGTGTCTGTCAGTGTAGTGTCCAGAGGCTGGAGGCGCTACCAGGAGACTGGCCAGTACACCAGGAGACGTGGAGGGGGCCGTAGGAGGGCAACAACCGAGCAGCAGGACCGCTACCTCCGCCTTTGTGCAAGGAGGAACAGGAGGAGCACTGCCAGAGCCCTACAAAATGACCTCCAGCTGGCCACAAATGTGCATGTGTCTGCACAAACGGTTAGAAACCGACTCCATGAGGGTGGTATGAGGGCCCAACATCCACAGATGGGGGTTGTGCTCATAGTCCAACATCATGCAGGATGCTTTGCATTTGCCACAGAACACCAGGATTGGCAAAGTCGCCACTGGCGCCCTGAGCTCTTCACAGATGAAAGCAGGTTCACACTGAGCACATGTGACAGACGTGACAGAGTCTGGAGATGCCGTGGAGAGCAATTTGCTGCCTGCAACATCCTTCAGCATGACCGGTTTGGCAGTGGGTCAGTAATGGTGTGGGGTGGCATTTCTTTGGAGGGCCCTCCATGTACTCGCCAGAGGTAGCCTGACTGCCATTAGGTACCGAGATGAGATCCTCAGACCCCTCGTGAGACCATATGCTGGTGCGGTTGGCCCTGGGTTCCTCCTAATGCAGGACAATGCCAGACCTCATGTGGCTGGAGTTTGTCAGCAGTTCCTGCAAGATGAAGGTGTTGAAGTTATGGACTGGCCCGCCCATTCCCCAGACCTGAATCCGATTGAGCACATCTGGGACATCACGTTGCACCACAGACTGTCCAGGAGTTGGCAGATGCTTTAGTCCAGGTCTGGGAGGAGATCCCACAGGAGACCATCCGCAACCTCATCAGGAGCATGCCCAGGCGTTGCAGGGAGGTCATACAGGCACGTGGAGGCCACACACAATACTGAGCCTCATTTTGACTTGTTTTAAGGACATTACATCAAAGTTGGATCAGCCTGTAGTGTGTTTTTCCACTTTAATTTTGGGGGTGACTCTAAATCCAGGCCTCCATTGGTTAATAAATTTGATTTCCATTGATGATTTTTGTGTGATTTTGTTGTCAGCACATTCAACTTTGTACAGAACAAAGTATTCAATGAGAATATTTCATTCATTCAGATCTAGGATGTGTTATTTGAGTGTTCCCTTTATTTTTTTGGGCGGTGTATTTACATACATCTCAGTTACTGATCTTTGTCAATTTTACCATTAATGGATTTAAGGGCACTTAAAAAGTCTTGTTTTTTATAGACTCTGAGTATGTAATTTTTTTCCCACCAGTCCCGTCTGCTACTGATAAAGTAAAGGTTTTTTTTACCGCACAAATGTAAAGATTTTTTTTGCCGGCACTGTAACTATCAGACAAAAACTCTTGAGGCCAAAGTTGCCAGAACACTTAAGGCCTCGTCACACTTAGCGACGCTACAGCGATCCCGACAACGATACCACCTGGCAGGGATCGTTGCTGCGTCGCTATGTGGTCGCTGGTGAGATGTCAAACAGTCAGATCTTCCCAACGACGCAGCAACGATACGGCGACCCGTAACGCCCTGTATAACGATGCAACGCAAATGCACGCCTGTGTGTCTCAGTTCTGAGTCGCCAACGAAGTCGTTGGTAAGGTGTCAAACACACCGATACATGCTACCCAGCGGGACCTCAACAATCAAAAAATGGTCCAGGCCATTTTGACACGACCAGCGATCTCACAGCAGGGGCCTGGTCGCTGCTACGTGTCAAACGTAGCGAGATCGCTGCTGAGGTCGCTGTTGCGTCACAAAACTTGTGACTCAGCAGCGATCTCGCTAGCGATCTCACTTAGTGTGACGGGGGCTTTACACGACTGGGGAAGACATTGTGCAGCCCTGGAATCCCTGCAGTGCTATCATTGGAAAAATAGAAGTCTAACTGTAAGTTTATAAAACTTTTGACACTAATCAGCGACAATCAAAAACAAAGGGGCTCAGGTGATCACAACATATGAAAAATCTCTCAAATGACGACCATGTCCCCTATGTTGCCCAATATTACTGCCCAACCTTACCAGTATGTGCCCATCATTTATGAACAAAAATCATAAGCAGACAATAGAAAAAAAAAGTTAGCCCATCTATCCGTGCCTTACAACTGGCCTCCTCAATACTGATTACCAATTACTCAAAATCACCAGCATAAACCAATAATTGGTAGTGTTTCAGGTCATGTTGGATAATATTGAGTGACTACGGCACGGAAGCAACCTGCTCCTTTCCAGTCAATGACTGCTTGTAATCTACCAGATGATGGCAAGAATAGAAGCAAAATCAAAATTATGAATGTAAGTAATGATCTCCTAACTGTAGTCACTTCCCCGTCAGATGATAATACAGTATCTGCACCTCGTCCTTAGGTTCATAAGCATTTACCCCTGACTGCTGACATTGGGGTCTCCATAGTGTTTTGTTTTCACACATCCATGTCCAACGAGGCTGTTCTCCAGACACTTTGGGTAAAATTCATTACTTATGTACATTAATTTGCCTACATTATCAAAAGGATATGTAACATTATAAATGTGGTTTATTATGTCTTCTTATTGGTCAAAAAATGGCTCAATGTTTGGCCAAAAAATTAGTCTCAATATTACTTTTATAATTGTCAAGGTAGGTTTAAAAAATGTCTAAAATGCAAAATAAGTCCAATATTTGGACACAATACTGGCACTTCTGCTTAGTACTCCATTAAAAACGTTGGGTTACAGAGTCAGTAGCCATAGTAAACCACATTTGCACCAGGCAGAGTTTCCCGTTTCTGGGTTATGACAGTGACCACCCTCTAATGAACCAGTTGCTCTATTTTCTCTCACCTTGACAGAGTAGACCAATGCCATGAATCCGAGACAGAAGAGGTTCAGGTAGACGGTATTACACAAAGACCAGAGGAGATGATCTCTAGTAGCTGGAGGGGCTCCAACCTCGACAACAGTATGGGCATTATCTGGCTTGTTGGGGTGGCTCATAAAAATATCTTCACGGGGATAGGAGGTGTCCATATCTGGCAAAGAGATGAGTTATCGGGGACCAAGAAAAGATCGTGTGAAAGGATGGATTAGAAGGAAGAGACAGGACTGTGCAGGTATTAGATGCCTGAGAAATGTAGGGAAGACAGAAGTAGAAATGGTAAAGGTAACTGGTACAGAGACAGAAGACGAAGTAGGAAGAGCTGCCGTCTGGGAAGAGAATGCTAGTCCTACATGTCTCCTTTATAAACATCTCTACACAGGCTACGTCTGTCCCCTCCCTGCCTCTATTATAGGGTCCCTTTCACTACATACTCATTTTGGTCACCCTGTTGCTGTTTTTGCCTTCTCTGTTTGCGGAGCCCGCCCGGGCTTATATTTGTTTCTCTTATTCTGATGCAACTCATTTTAAAGAGGAACTGTCAACTCCCCTGACATGTCTGGTTTGTTAATTCATTTTATTCCCTAGAAAATATCAATTCTGAAATTCTGAAGCACCTTTTTTTCTCTGCATTGTGCTGTTCTTCTGTTACTCGTTCTCCAAATTTACAACTAAATTGATAACGGGGTGTTATACTTCCTTAGGTCACTGTCAGATGAATGGTCAATATCACAATTTTCAGGGACACACCCCATATGTTATCTAGTTACCAATTTATTTATAAACTTTTAGAACATCAATGATTTTTCATGTAAGCAAGAAAAAACGATCCAAGTTTCAACAGTGATTTTTATGTATGAAAAAAAAAAAACTAGATAAATTGCAAAGTCTTCCAGGTCTGCGATGTATGGAAGCCTCTTAGACACAGCCAAAGGACTTAATAGGCTGCCTCTATAAGACGGAGGGCTCGTGCAGACCACCGTATTTTCGGTCCAAATGCAATCTGACATAACATTAGATCGCACTTGGAACAATGTTATTCCTCAGACAGAGTCTGTCCAAAGGAAAAAAATCACAGCATGCACAATTTATATTCGTAAATCGGATTGCACTCGGCCACGCAAGTCAATGAGTAAAAAAATCGGACGTCATCATCACAGACTGAAAGAATGGAGAAGGTGGAGAAATATTTTTTTCTATCTTCTCCACATCCAAGAAAATCCGATCATACTCTGATCAAACTCTAATCATAGTGTGGTTAGCATAATCAGACCGATTTTCTGGAATGGGAGAAAATATGCTCACCTCCGGTGCCGGTGCCATTCCAGAGGTGTCTGCACTCTCGTTCCTGGGGCTCACGTGAGGTTGTTATGTCACAGGAGCCATGCGCCCAATCAGTGCTGGCCTCACTGTCCCCACCTTCAGACGTAGGCATGGCACCAGAGATGAGTATAGGTGTTTTTATTTTAAAGGGGAAAAACACTCAGATTGGGAGGGGATTGTCCTAGTAGTGGACAACCCCTTTAACAAAGCAATGACCAAAAGTTAACCAAAATATAAAAAGTGACCAAAAATTTTGATGAACCACAAAATGATACCAACAAAAACTATAGCTTGTCAGACCCTTACATTCTTTGTGGTGTTCACACTGACCAGTCCTCCATGTACCATCTGTATTAATCCTCATTTTTGTTATGTTCTGAGAAAGAGCCACAACCCAATAATTATTGAGTAATACAGCTAAACTTATTATAGTTAGTTTCAATTTGTTTTTCCACAGAAAGACCCATTTATATAAAAGCTGTAATGTTGGAAATGTTATCTAACCTATGGAGAGAAGTTATACAGCAGAAGGGGCTGAGCAGATTAATATAGAGGTTTGTGGGAGAAGATTCGCTTCAATTTATATTTACTTGAATTTCTGCTCATTCTGGGCTTAGGCGTCCAGTGGGTGGTCCTCCTCAGAGATACCGCTATCTCTGTATGCACAGTTTCACAGGGAACAAACATTATTAGAACCACCAGAATGAGCAGGGATATCAATGTAGCTGCCTAGAGATTGCACAGCATATGCAAGCTGTTCTCTTCAATATGGGAGACACTTCAATGATCAACTGCCAGAAAATCCTCATATTAATTTTGCTTAGAATCTTGATTTTAACACCCTCCTACTCTGCACTGTAGCAGTATGTCGTGGGAATGATGAGGTTTCTACAAGTCACCAAACTATTATAGTGCAGTGATGGAGCAGGAACAAGAGTTGTGCTTATGTCATCATGATTATTATACAGCCGACACCCTGTACGGCCAAGGGATATGGCCAAGATCAGAGAAAATTTCAAAGTGGTCAATGTCAACCGAGTGGTATAAGTAGTAAGACAGAGGCATCTCCCTTCTTCTGCCACTTCATTGGGTGTGCGCTATATGATAGTGGCAGGAGCAGGCTACCACATACCTGGCCGGTTGATCCGCACAGGGAACCAGTCATGCTGCAGGTTGCTTAGTTGCTGCTGTGAACTTTCCACTTTCTCCCCATGTAGATTTTCCTTCTCAGTATATTGGGGGAAAGCCCCCTGTGTGTCTTTTTTCTTTCATTTATAATTAATTATCTTCTAAAATGAGATCTGTCCCAGGATTCTAACTCACAACCTCTTGTTTTGCAGTCAGGAGCTTTAGCTGTGAGTTATAAAATTATTAGAAATTACTAAAAAACAATTAGAATAATCACACTTTTTAATACACCTTGTAAGGTAGCGGTATTGATCATGTTGGGGGGGCACTCACTTCACCGGGTCAATTAAAGCACACAAGCCAGGTTTCCAGAAAACTAAAGTCCAGCAGTTTATTACACGTCATAAACTGCTTATAACATAGTCCATCTCAGTGGCTCGCAGGAATGTTACACATGTAATGTCCTAGA
This sequence comes from Phyllobates terribilis, assembly GCF_046119375.1. Classification (NCBI taxonomy): domain Eukaryota; kingdom Metazoa; phylum Chordata; class Amphibia; order Anura; family Dendrobatidae; genus Phyllobates; species Phyllobates terribilis. Next base: position 27,106,644 of record NW_027362773.1, read on the forward strand.
GCCTTTCAGTAGCAGCTATGACCGCTTGGCTTCAGATACAGACTTCAGCAAGGTACAGCATCAATGTCCATATAAAGAACCATTTTTACCTTTGCCGGGTCTTAGCTGCTTCTCTCAGCTCTGTTCTGCCACAGCTGTGGCTTTAAGGCTCCCCAGCCGTGGTCTCCAAGCCACGTGCCTTCCAGGACTACTGGCGTCCCGTACACAGGGATCAGGTCTCTTGCCTCACCCGGCCTCTCTCTAACTGTTTCCAAACCACCCAGATTTATATATCTTTCTGTGCACACAGGACCTGTGATGATGTCACAGTCATGTGATCAGTCACCTGAGGGGAGGTACATGGTCAGCCAGAACAGACCCCCCTGGACATTTTAGCAATGCAGCAAGGCGCTGCATTACAACGTTTTAAAAACAAACATCACAAACTAGTAAATAACATGGACATACTTAGTATCCCTGCAAGCATATATCACTGCACATATAACACAGTGAGCAGATTATTTATGTTGATCAAAAAATGACGTACAAAAATTGAGTGATTGTTTTTTTCTGTATTATATCTGACGCGCCCCCTGGGCCGTAGGGTACTCGGTGCCGGGCCGGTCGGTGCAGGGGATGTCACAGTGGCGGTGACCAGGTTCGTGACCCAGGGCGGTTAATAAAGGGGGGATTATTGAAATGGGATTATAATTTTTATATAAATATTCGTGACACCACCTGTGGTATGCGGCTATATGGAGCCGCCACTGCGGTGCAGATCCTCTGGAGCTGATGATGACGCAGCAGAGTTGGTTCAGCTCTCCACAGGCAGAACTCAGCTCCAGGGCAAGAAATGGTGATGTTATAGATGTTGCTGTGCAGTGTAGTGTAGGAGATGGCGCAGATAATAACCAGTCCACAACTTAATGGCGGTTTCCTCTTATCTTTACTTGCGGTGGTTAGGCAGACCGGGGCACAGTTACTAGCTGGTAGTAGAGGTCTGGGCGGCCTGGAAGCAAGTTGGGAATCCACCTCTCCAGGTGAAGTTGTAGGCCTTTCCTTTACGTTAATCTCTTTGGCCCTTCTGCTTATAGCTGTGCTGTGGCCCTCGTCCCTGAGTAAAACGTCTTTGTGCTCACCCGTATGGCAGGCAACTCGGGCCTTCCTGGAGTGTCGCTCCCACATGGCGGTGCTGGGCCCTATGTGCTGCTGAGCCTCTGGGCGTCTGATGGGGCCAGAAGACCTGCAGTCTCCTGCCCTCCGGTTTTTGCTGCTGGGCCTTCAGTGCCCCACAACCTCGGACTCCGGTGTCCGGTTCTTCTACGCTCCTCTCTGGGGTGAACTGCCGTGCAGCTCCACTCCCCAGGTCTTTCCTCTTCGCTGTCCGGACTTCAACTCCTCTCACTAACTCTAACTAACCCCGCTTCCAGATTCCAGTTGCTAAGGGGAGGAGCTCCCCTTGCTGGTCTGGAGCCAGGAAAGTGTTGCATACTAGTATACCTGACTAGGGGACCCCTGCTTGCTTCCAGGCATGGCATCACCTCTTGTGAGGGAGGCAATGCCACTGTGGCAACCGGACCCCTGGGGTGCCACATTCCCCTAGTTAAATTCAGTACTCCCGGACTAAGGATACCTTTTAGAATTAACAATTAACAATAACAATACACATTACAAATAGTTTACAAAGTCAACCAAAAATTTATAGCAGTCACTGCGGCGCTTAGTCTTTACGCCACAATCTGGATAATTGAAATTTGGCTGGTGGGAACCGCATCAACCAACTTTGTGTATCGTCCTTGGGCGTGGCTTCAGGGCACACTGTCGTTGGGCCTGGTCTTCGGCCATGCCTACGGTTTATTTTCAAGGCCACTCACCAACTATTTTCAATATTGTCCTGACCACACCTAGTTCTGTGGTCCGATTGTCCATAAATTTAACAACTATATATATACAAGATTATTTAACGGTTACAACTATATATAACATACACTTTAGTTCCTCCAGCGGGCAGGGAGCTGACCTTTAGTACTCCGGGTTAATCTACATAGTACATTTGTTGTCACTGACCTACCCTGGTCCCTAGTGTCTACCTCTGGTGTGGTGGGTTCAGTGTAAACTACACTACGGGTAGTCTGAGGTAACAACCGTAGGCTGGGTAATCTCCTACGAATTCTTGGACTCACCCTGGGTACGACAGGTTCACTGCTAGCAGAGGGTAGATTCTCCTGATCTGCTGCTGATGAAGCATCTGTCTCGGGGGCCGAATGGTCTTCCAGATGTTCTGGAGCCTCTGCAGCTTCCGGTGAGGTCGCTTGGAGAAAGATCAGGACCGGTAACACAACTGCTCTGTTCACCTGCGTCCAAGACCGGGGAAATGCTCCAAGGACTGTCTGGACCGTTTCCTCCACTTTTTCTGTGGGCTGAGGGCTGTCTTGGTCTTCTACTTTGTGTTTCAACTGTTCAGGGCATATCTTCAGGTGGTCTCTTGAGACTGCCGCTGAAGTTTCCCCTTCATCTTTACTGATGAGGCACACTTTGGTGTTATCGTAATTCGAGGGTAGGACGGTATATTGCTCAACCTCCCACTGGTCATCTAATTTATGGACTGGTCTCTTCCTCTTGAGTACCTGTTCTGCAGGTGCGTGCTGATTGTAAGTTTTCTCCTGCTTCTGTCTCACCTGGGACAAACTTCTCTCCATACATTCTTGCACCTTGCGGTATTATTGCTGCCGCTCCGTATCCCAATCTGCATCTGGTGACGTCGTCTCTGGGGTTAAGACTCCCATGTCTAAGTCAATGGGTAACTTGCCAGGTCTTGCTCTCATCAGGTAAACGGGTGTACAGTTGGTGGAGTTCACCGGGATGTGGTTATATAGGTCCACCAAATCTGGTAACTTCTCTGGCCACAGGCTACGTTCTTCAAGGGGCAACGTCTTCAACAGGTCTATCACCACCTGGTTCATCTTCTCACACAACCCGTTGGTCTGGGGATGATACAGCGTCGTCCTTATTTTCTTGCAGCCGTACAAGTTACAAAATTCTTGGAACACTTCTGCTTCAAAGGCTGGACCTTGGTCGGTTAGCACTCGTTCAGGGTAACCGTGCTTGCAACAAAAGTGTTGTTGAAATGCTTTGGCTGCCGTCTGAGCCGTCTGATCTTTCACTGGCACTACTACCAAGAACCGGGAGTAGTGGTCTACTATGGTGAGAGCGTAGACATAGCCTGACCGGCTTGGGGCTAGCTTCACGTGATCCAAGGCTACCAGTTCAAGTGGTTGCTTGGTGATTATGGGCTGCAGGGGAGCCCTCTGGCTGTCACGGTCTTTCCGTCTCAGGTTGCATGGACCACATTCTCGACCCCATCTCTCGATTGCATTCCTCATGCCAACCCAGTAGAATCGCTCAAGTAGCAGGACTTCCAACTTCTTCCACCCAAAGTGTCTTGCTCCATCGTGGTACGCTTTTAAGACCATTGGCGCATCCCACATCGGGACTACCACCTGCCAGACTAGTTTGTGTGTCCGGGAGTTGATACTTCTTCGACACAGTTTTCCCTCGTAGATGAACAGTTGGCCCTCCTACTTCCACAACTGTTGGGTCTCCTGTGGAGCATCTGGATCAGGGTGTGAGTCAGCTTGTGTCAGCAACTCCTTTACCAGGCGGACAGCCGGGTTGCCTTCCTGCGTCTCTGCCCATCCATGGTGGGGCAATGGGTTGAACGTGGCCTCTCTGTTGGCGGAGCGCTTGTCCCTCACACAGTGGCAGCACTGGGTCACCCCCTGACGATGGAAAGCGGGTAGCTCTATCTCCTCCAGCTCTTCCGGGTCTTTTCCCCCATCTGGCAAGTTGGGCATCCTGGACAGCGCATCAGCATTAGTGTTTTTATGCCCCGTCCGATACTTGATGGTAAACTCGTAGTTAGACAGTCGGGCCATTCATCGTTGCTCTAGGGCACCAAGCTTCGCAGTCTCCAGGTGCATCAGTGGGTTGTTGTCTGTGAAGACTGTAAATCTGGAGGAGGCAAGGTAGTGTTTGAAGTGCTCTGTTACAGCCCAGACTATGGCTAAAAACTCCAACTTAAAGTAAATATAGTTGTCGGGGTTCCTTTCCGTAGGACGGAGCTTCCTGCTGGCGTAGGCAATCACTGTCTCTCTGCCTTGCTGTACCTGGGACAGCACTGCTCCCAATCCCACGTTGCTGGCATCCGTATGGAGTATAAAGGGTTGGCCATAGTCGGGGTAGGCCAGGACCTCGTCTCCAGTAAGAGCCATTTTCAGTCGAGTGAAAGATTTGTCTTCTGGTTTACCCCATTTGAACGGAGGTTTCGGGTTCTTGGCCTTCTTGGACTGGCCCACTAAGAGGTCCTGCATGGGTGCCGCTATCTTGGTGAAACCCTTGATGAATCTCCTGTAGTAGCCTACCAGCCCGAGGAACTGCCGCACTTCCTTGATAGTGGAGGGTCTTGGACAGTCCTTGATCACAGTGACTTTTTCAGGGTCTGGTGCTACACCTTCGGGGCTTACCACATGACCTAGGTACAGCACCTTGGGCTTTAACAGGTGGCACTTGGACGGCTTTACTTTCAGGCCATAACCAGATAGGGCTTCGAACACCTTGGCCAGGGGCTTCAGGTGGTCTTCATATGTCTTTGAGTAGACGATTACGTCGTCTAGGTATAGCAGGACGGCTTCAAAGTTTTTGTGTCCTAGGCAACACTCCATTAACCGCTGGAAGGTTCTTAGGGCGTTGCAGAACCCGAATGGCATGCAGTTGAACTCGCTGAGGCCCATTGGTGTTCTAAACGCGGTCTTTTCTCTGTCCGCCTCTGCCACAGGAACCTGCCAGTACCCACTGGTGAGATCCAAAGTGGAGAAATAGTTAGCTGATCTCAATGCTGCTAATGATTCCTCAATTCTGGGTAATTGGTAGGCTTCCTTACGTGTAATGCGGTTAATCTGCCTGGAATCAACACACATCCTCATTGTACCATCCTTCTTTCTAACGAGAATTAATGGAGCTGCCCAGGGGCTACAACTATCTCTGATCACCCTTGCCTCCTTCATCTCCCGTAACATTCCTTTGGCACATTGATAGTGAGCTGTGGGTACAGGCCGGTACCTCTCTTTAATGGGCAGATGATCTCCTGTGGGGATATGATGTTGCACCCCTTTTACCTGCCCAAAGTCTAGTGGGTGTTTGCTGAAGACTCGCTCATATTCTTGGACCACCCGGTATATTCCATGCTTTTGGTGCAAAGAGGTGGAGTCAGTGCCCACTTGTAACTTCTGACACCAATCCTCCATCTGCCCCTTGGAGCCATTATCCTCCGCCGGTTTAGATGGAGGCAAGGGTTCCACTGTCTTTATTGCATTGTTACTGACAGTAAATAGCTTAGCAAGGGTAGCAAAAAGGGGTAAATGGACCTCTTTCTCCCCACAATTCAGGATGCGTATCGGTACTCTCCCCTTGCGGACATCAACTACCCCCCTGGCAGTCAAGATGGTGGGCCTACTATCAGAGTACACAGGCTCTACCAGGGCCTGATAATCTTGAGCCCTGAGACCGATTGCTACCCGACACCATATTAACATTTCACTCCTAGGGGGCATTGCAATGGGGAATGGATCACTCATTCTGACACTGCCGACTTCTCCACCAAACAGCTGTACCTGTTGTCTCTGCATCAGGGCTTTGATTTCCTTCTGCAGAACTCGTTGCTGACCGGAACTGGCAGTCTCTGCGACCTGTTGCAACAAAAGAATAATTTCCCCAAGACAATTCTCTATCACATTGGTGCCTATAGTTATCATAGGATGGCTTTCTCGGCGATCAATATCAACAATAATCATTCCTTGTGATGGCAATTCTACTCGGCCACTTTTTATGGTCACCTCTTTATACTCCACCTGAGGTAAGGGCTGACCATTGCTGGCATAGATGTTAAGATGTTCATCTGGACTGCGGGTAATGTCTGAGTCAGTCCAGTATCGTTTATAAAGGATATATGGCATCGTTGTCACCTGGGAATCCGTGTCCAGCAACGCTTTCATTGGGATGCCATCAAGCACGACAGGTAGGACCGGTCGTCCTCCCATGTACTTGTCTCGCCAGCTTTGTGGGCCTGGTCGTCTTACTCCTGGGGGTTGGCCCTCTGCCCCAGGGGTTGCTCGTTTAAATTACAGAATCTTGCAAAGTGCCCCGCCTTTTGACAGCGGCGGCAGATGGGTTGTCCGTCTTGGTCGTAGCGATCGCTGTTCCTCCCACTGGTCGGTGGAATTCTTCTCTGTCGTCGCCACGGGACGTCATCTGGACTGGGAGCCAGCTGGATTCTTTCCTTTGGAGACACTTGCATGGCCTGCACGGTTTTGGTTAGCGTAGCCACACTTTTGGTCAGCTCCTGGACCTGAAGATGTAGGTCTGCAGAGGGGTCATTATCTAGGGTCTGCGTGTCAGCCTCCACAGGTGCCGGGGAAAAGGACGCCACCTCCTGGTGGTATATGATAGCTGGGCGCCAAAGGGTTGCAGTGCCACTTGGGGTTGATTCTCGCAGCACCCGGATGGCTCGGTCTTTAAATTGTGCAAAGTCCAGATCAGGGTTTTGCAGAGCCATAATGCGCAGCTGTGTCCAGTGAGCGTTAGACAGGAGCCCCTCAATAAACTGCTCAGTTAACAATCTGTCCTCGTCTCGCACACTGTCGGGGTCTACCTGTTTAACCCCTTTAAAGCCCATGACATACTAATACTCGTCTGTGCCCTGGGCTTTAAGAGCCTGACCCATATTAGTACGTCATCGCGATCGCGCGTGCACACAGGCTGTGCGGGCACGATCGCCGCCGGGTGTCAGCTGATTGTCACAGCTGACACCCGGTACTATGTGCAGGGAGCAGTCCCGCACCGCTCCCGGCACATTAAACCCTGCAATGCTGCGATCGAAGTCGATCGTAGCATTGCGGTGGCTTAGGAGAGGTGATCGGTATACTCAGCTCCTCTTCCGGCCTCCAGCGCTGTCTGCCGCGGCTTCCTGGGTGTTGCCATGACGACCCGATATCGTCATGACAACATCCGGGTCACCAGATAGCAGGAAGATTGTTTGGTCATGCGCAGTGCACGACCAAACAATCTTATCACTGTGCAGCGCTGACTGCCTGCATAGCACAGGGATGGTGCTCCATCCCTATGCTGTGCAGGCGATCAGAATGAAAAAAGTGAAAGTCCCACAGTGGGACAAAGTAAAAAAGTTAAAAAACTCCCAGAAAGTGAAAAAATAAAAATAAAAAAAAAATTGTAAAAATATAAAAAAAAAATAAAATAAAATAATCCACTAAAAATAAAAATATAATGTACCCATCAATAAATATTATTATGAAAAAAACAAAAACAAACAATAAAAGTACACATATTTTGTATCGCCGCGTCCGTAACGACCTGACCTATAAAACTGTTCCACTAGTTAACCCCTTCAGTGAACACTGTAAAAAAAAAAAAAAAAACAAAGCAAAAAACAATGCTTTATCATCATACTGGCAAACAAAAAATGGAATAACACGCGATCAAAAAGACGAATATAAATAAAAATGGTACCACTGAAAATGTCATCTTGTCCCGCAAAAAACAAGCTGCCATACAGCTCCATCATCCGAAAAATCAAAAAGTTATAGCTCTCAGAATAAAGCTATGCAAAAAAATAATTTTTTCTATAAAATAGCTTTTATTGTGTAAAAGCACCAAAACATAGAAAAACGATATAAATGTGGTACCGCTGTAAACGTACTGACCCAAAGAATAAAGCTACCTTATTAATTTTACCACGCGCGGAGCATAATAAAAAAATTTAAAAAAACACAATTCCTGAATTGTTGGTTTTTGTTTATTCTGCCTCCCAAAAGCTGAATAGAAAGCGATCAAAAAATGTCACATGCCTGAAAATGGCACCAATAAAAACGTCAACCCATCCCGCAAAAAACAAGCCGTCACATTACTCTGTAGGCCAAAATATGGAAAAATTATAGCTCTCAAAATATGGCGATGCAAAAACTAGAATTTATAAAATATGTGTCTTTTAGTGTGTAACAGCTGTCAGTCATAAAAACCCGATATGATTCTGGTATCGCTGTAATCGCACCGACCCGAAGTATAAAGTCGTCTAATCACTTATACCGCACTAGGAACGGCGTAAAAAATAAACGCTAGAGCTGGGGTTGGGGTTGTGCTAATGTTAGGGTTGGGATAGTTTTTTTTTTCAAAAGTAAAAAAAAAAAAAAAAAAAAGATGACGATATGGCAACTAGTGTTGAACGCAAGTGCTCGCTACTTGAGTTTGCATCGGGTGCTCGGGTATGCACTGAGTATCGCGGGTGCTCAAGTCTCCGCCCCATATGCTTCGCGGCCAAAAAGAACTCGCGGGGATTGCCTGCCATGCACGAGCGATCCCCGCATGGTTTTTTTGGGGTGTCTAATAACCGTGAAACATGCGGGCGGGGACTCGAGCATGTCACTTGAGCACCCGTGATACATGGTGCATAGTCTAGTGTTGAGCCACCCCCGTAGTGTTCGAGTTCGGTTCGATTCGTCGAACACCCGTGTGTTCGCCGAACTGTTTGTCGAACTGTTCGTCGAACACCTTCGAACACCGTTAAAACCAATGGCAGGCAAACAAAAACACATAGAAACACATAGAAAACACCTTCAAAGGTGTCCAAAAGCTGACAAACTGCTCAGAAGACACAACTAACACATGGAAAAGTGACAAGTACATATAGTCATGCGAAAAGAAAAGAGGTGGAGGAGTAAAAGGAGGGGGAGACACAGATATAGGCATGTCATGCCCTTCTAAAATCCAAAAAGTGAGAAGCCGACACGGCCAGTCCGTTCCTGCCCGTGCCACCTCTGTGTCGCCGGGTTTGTGCCAGAGCCGCGGTGGACCCTGACGGCCAGCCCCCCTATCCCAATACTGGTGCCTGTCCGCCGGTGGGTCGAGGCCCCCCACGATGGGGGGGAGTAACATCTGCAGAAGAAAGACCATCTTCCAGCCAAACTAAGATGTCGACTTCTTTTCGTGGACAATGTGATACGATCCCATTCTTACGGACACGCCCATCGCTACAAATTCTAAATGAGGCACAAAAACAGCAGGTGCTTCAACGGATATCAAGTGCTCCTTCAAGTGGGCTCTCCATCACCTCAATTTCAACATCACAAATACTCCAGTCCTCAGAGGTGTCACCCCAATCGCATTTGCTTCCTCACAGCTCCCAAGTCTCCAGCTGCCCGTCTGAGTATGGGGTAGCACAGATGGTTGAGTCTGCACAGCTGTTTACTCATACTATAGCCTGGGAAACGGAGGTCTGCTCCAGAGCTTCTGTTAATCCAGATGAGGAAATGATGTGATCTGATGCCCAGAATCTTTATAAGTCGGATCCAGGACCAGATGAAGAAGGTTCTGAGTATAATGTAGACCCTTGTTCCCAAACTGTAACTCCTGTTGGTGGAGACAATGATGAAGACGATGATGAGACTCAAATACCTGATTGGAGCGACAACTTGACTTTTCGGTCAGGGCAGGAAGAGGTTGGCTCTGAGGACGACGGGTGTGATAACACACAGGGTGATGATGACGAGGTTGGAGATCCCACTTACTGTCAACCCACAGTCAGCCAGTCGATGAGGTCAGCAGAGGAGGTGGAGGAGGATGTGACTAGCCCTGGGGATGGGGATGACTCGGTACCCGGGCATTTGCCTGGCCTTGGGGATGTCGCGGTGGTCGGCTCCCTGGCCCGTACCCTGGGGTCTCTCTTTAAAAGGGTGGATAATTGTTAATTTTATAAGAGTTCATGACGCCACCTGTGGTATCTGGTGACAAGCACCAGCGCTGCAGCAGTCCACTGAGGCCGGTGATAAGGCAGCTCGATGGTATAGCTCCCCACAGGTGGACCTAAGTCTCAGGGCAGCGTATGCAGGGGGAATGCAGGACAGGCGAGACCCAGCTGGGTCAGAGCAAGAACGGGAACGGACACAGTAGTCACTTCAGTACCTTTTACTGGTGGAAATTCAGGCACATCCCGGAGCACTGTAGGGTGAAGGGTGCATATCAGGATCCTCCCCAATGAGTGGGTGTAGGGCCTCCTGTTTCTTGCCTCTGCGTAGTAAGTTTCTGACCTGCCTGGAGCTAGGCCTAACTTTGTCTCTGTCCTGCGCTGGCTGACCTTGTGGTAGGGCCTTCTCTTGGAGTTCACGCTCCCAGTATGCGGGGCCTAAGCGTCTCCTGGCTCTGTTACATATCAGCACCTTAGCGATCCTGGGACTTGTAGTTCTCCAGGGATTCCGGTTATGCCTTACTGGGTCATAGAGATACCGGTAAGCTCGGATCCTGTGTCCGGTAAATGCTTCGGGGTGAGCTGGTTAAGCTCCTCTGCCCCTTATGTACTAACTCGCCACTCGCCTTCGGCCTACTCGGGCCCTCACTAGGCTATACACACTAACGGCAGCTTGCCGCGCTTCACTGATCTAAACGGCACCGGCACACCTTAAGCTCTATCTGGGCTCCCTGAATCTAGCAAGCAGGAGCCTCGTGCTCCACTGCTGAACTATTAACTGCGTTCTCTAGACTAGACTGAGCTCCACTGCAGACTGACCTCTCTTAGGCTTCTCTACTGCAGGAACTCTTCAGAGGAACTGAACTGCCTAGCTACACCTTCCCTATTTATATCCCTAACGGGCTCCCTCTGCTGGTCTGAGGTGGAAGGTGGAGATGTGTGAATGTTTATGGGGGCCTCTTGTGGAGGATTCCATCAATGCACTCTTCTAGGATCTGTGATACCAAGCGCAGCGGGGCATCACAGATGCTATTGACGACGAGGTTAGGTTGCGCCTTCCTGAACAGAGACGGAGTACTGGAAGCACGTCAACAACTGCATCCTCAACCACAACTCTGCCTCTGACCACAAGTCGTAGTGGCTCTTCAGGTCACATGGGCTCTAAGCCTTGCATAGCCTGGGCATTTATTCAGATCGATAAGGATGACCCAACTCGTGTTATCTGTAATATTTGTCAGCAAAAGCTAAGTAGAGGCCAAAAAATCCATAGTTTGAGTACTTCATGCATGTACCGTCACATGGATATGAAGCATAAGTTGCAGTGGGAAGGTCACTGTGCTACAATGCGGCCTAGCCGGCTGGGCCAACCACCGTCTGCCCCATCTTGTGCATCCGCAGCCTCTTCATCCTCTGTGACTGGGGGGACAGCAGTCACACATGTTTTTGGACGCAGACCTGCCACCTCTTTACCCGCAACAGCCAATGTGATTGGCAGGTCGTCAGTTCATTGGGAAGTGGAAACACCTGCTAGTGTTGAGCGCTCTCCGACATCGAGAGCACCACCTTTGGATCAAGGCAACCTAACATGTCCGCCTGCATCTTCCTCACAGACCGGCAGTTTGCCAGGGACACCCTACTCAACACCGTCTAAGCACAACAGCCAGCCCTCGGTCCCTCAGATGTGGAAAAGTAAAAGACCATTTCCTCCTAGCCATGAGAAAGCTAAGAGGTTGAATTTCACCATCTGCAAGCTGTTGGCTACAGAAATGCTGCCTTTCCACCTGGAGGACACAGAGGATTTTCAAGACCTTATGTCCGTCACAGTGCCCCAGTACCAGATGCCCAGTCGGCACTACTTCTCAAAGAAAGGTGTGCCTGCGCTCCACTAGCATGTCGCACACAACATCACCGCTTCTTTGAGAAACTCTGTGTGTGACAGGGTGCACTTCACCACAGACACTTGGACGAGAAGGCATGGACAGGGGCGTTACATGTCGCTGACTGGGCACTGGGTAACTATGGTGACAGCAGGACAAGGGGCTGCTGTCCAAGTCTTACCGTCCCCACGAGTTGTGCGTCAATCCTCTTTATCTCGAAGTTCCTCCACTGCTTCTGCCTCCTCAACCTCCTCTCGGTCCTCCACCTGCACCCAAAGCCTGTCTGGTAATGCCACCTGCTTTCTAACTGCGCAGAAGGAATCCTGCACACCTCCTTACTATGCTGGCAGCAGGGCTCAACGGCATCAGTGTTTACTTTGAAATGTCTGGGAAATGTGAGTCACACAGCTGAGGAGTTGTGGTCAGCTCTGGAGACCCAGTTTCATGAAAGGTTGTCTCCACTGGACCTGCAACCAGGGAAGGCCATGTGCGACAATGCTGCAAACCTGGGTGCGGCACTTCGCCGGGGCAATGTCACACACGTGCCTTGTATGGCTCACGTGCTGAACCTGGTTGTCCAGCAATTTTTAGCCCACTATCCCGGACTAGATGGCCTTCTGCAGAGGGCACGGTCGCTGTGTGCTCACTTCCGCCGTTCGCATCCCGCAGTTCAACGACTTACATCTCTACAGAAGTCGTTGGGCCTGCCAGTTCACCGGCTGAAATGCGATGTGCCGACACGGTGGAATTCAACTCTGCACATGTTGCAGCGACTGTGGCAGCACCGACAAGCCCTGGTGCAATACGTTCTGACGTATAGCCTGGGCCAACGAGATCCAGAGGTGGGGCAAATCACGCTGCAGGAGTGGTCTCAGATCAGGGACCTATGAAGTTGACGCGCCCCCTGGGCCATGGGGTACCCTGAGCCGGGCCGGTAGACGCTGGGGGTTGTAGTCACTGTGGCGGTGACCCAGTCCGTGACCCAGGGCGGTCAATCCAAGGGTAATTTGTATATATGGATTTTATAATGTCTGACTACGCCACCTGTGGAGTGCGGCCAAAGGGGCCGTCGCTGCGGAACAGTCCTCTGAAGCTGGTGGTTTTGCAGCAACGGTATTATTACTCACCACAGGAAGAGTGTAGCTTCAGGGCAGTGTGGGTGGATGATGGTGGTTGTAGTGCAGGGAGTCAGTAATGAACACAGAGTCCGTGTGATGCCGTCTCAAGATATTACTCACAGTTGTTGTAGTCCAGATTACAGGTACCAGAGCAATCTCCCCCGTCGTGCTGTGCATACTCAGTGAGGGGCTCAGTCCACCCCCAGATAGCTCCGGAGTACTTAGCAGGACCCCCTTCTGTGTGTCCTTTCTCTGGCCTTCTCCCTGCACCTCACACCCAGTGACACTTCTATCCGGTATCCTCGGGCCTTGGCGGGTGACGTGTGTTCCGTCCCCTGGGTCCAATGTGGCTACCTTCTTAGTGAGACTGGTGTGGACTTTGGCCTGCAGTACATGAAATGCAGCAGCCTCCGGTTTCTAGTTGAGCCTTGCTGTTTCTCCGCTAGTTGAGGGACCGGTTCCCCTTATCTGGCCTGACCCCTCTACCTCCTGGTAGCAGCGGGAGTACGGGTGGCCTTCTGCACGGCCCGTAGCCGTAGGGTCCCTTCGGTTCCTGGAGCCTTCCAGCTCCCACTCCTCTCTTCTCTCCTTCAGTCCTGGGCCTCCCAGGCTAGGCCCGCCTCCGGAGCAGAGCTCATGCCTAGTCTCTGCTCCTGTCACTTTTCCTCCTCTGTCTGGCTTGCTCTTTCTAAGATGGCTTCCTATTTATACTCTCCTTGTCATGTGCTCCCCTAAGCTGCTCCCCTAAGCACCCACTACATAGGACCCTCAAACCAGCTAGGGACCTGGGACTGTGCTCTCCCTTAGGAGCAATCTCGCCCTACCCCCACTGCGGGTATGTGTTGGATGCAGGAGTCAGGGTCCCGAGCCATACGCCTTCCTTACCTGAGGGTGAGATACCACACCTCTGGGTGAGATGCAGTAACTCTGTGGCAACTGAACCCTCAGGGGCGCCACACACCCTTCTGTACAGTTTTGAAATGGCGACGAAGATGTTTAGTGCTGACGACGATGCCATTATCAGCATGACTATTCCGGTGATTTACATGCTGGAGCACACATTAAACAGAATTCAGAGTCAGGTGGTGGGACAAGAGGAGGTGGAGGAAGTAGAGGAGGAGTCGTATGCGGAAGGGATAACATCTCCAAGGTCCAGACGGTTGGCAGCACCAAGGCGGCAGGCATGGGAGGGTGGGGGAGAGGGATTAACCAGGGCACATGGTAGCAGCCAAACTGTTGAGGAAGGTGCAGGAGCCGAGGAAGAAGTGGAGGACGAACTGGCGATGGGCATTGAAGACTCATCAGATGAGGGAGACCTTGATCACATTTCTGTTGTGCGAGGTTGGAGGGAGAGGGCAGAGGAAGGAAGCATGATTCTTACCTCGCTACCAACACAACAAGGACTTGGTACTTCTGGATGCGCAAGACACATGAGTGCCTTCTTGCTGCACTACCTGCAACATGACCCCCGGATTGTCAGAATTCGAAGTAATCCCGACTACTGGGTTGCCACACTCTTAGATCCCCGGTACAAAAGTATATTTGCCGAAATAATTCCTGCCATAAAAAGGTATTGACGAATGCAGGAGTATCTGCAGACGCTGTTGCAGAATCTTACATGTGCTTTTCCACAAAACACCAGTGGTGCACGTAGTGAATCTCACAGTTCTAACTTGCCAACGGTGGGACTGTCGAGTCTTCATCACTCAAACAGTAACAGTAACACAGTATCTGCTGGTAACAGCAATTTTGTGGAATCGTTTCACCACTTTTTTAGACCATCCTTTGCAAGGCCACAGGAGACAAGAAGTCTGACACATAGTCAATGCCTAGAGAGGATGGTACAGGAGAATCTCCAAGTGAACATCGAAGCCATGACTGTGTCACTGGACCCTTGCTCATTTTGGTATTCCAATCTGGAATAATCGCCGGAGCTCGCCACTCACGCCTTGGAGATCTTGTCATGCCATGCAGCCAGCGTTCTCTCTGAACGTGTGTTCAGCGCTGCTGGTGGTGTGCTGACAGATAAGCGCACGCGGCTGTCCACTGAGAATGTAGACAGACTCACGTTCATAAAAATGAACAAATCATGGATTCGCAAGGACATTTCTACCCCTGTGTCATCCTTGGGAGACTAAAAGCTTGGGGATTTGGTAAAATCACCTCACCAACCGTTTTAAGGAACAGTGGGGCAATTGATGCCACTTAACCCTAGAACGCATGACCATAAAAATCTACACTTTCACATACCTGGGGCCCTTTAGGCCCGTGTGCAAATAACATGGAATAACTCAAACTCAAATGACAAACAACTATATACATGAAGAATACCTAGAGTTTCAAAATTCTAACTAAAGTAATCTTGCAGAAAATAGAAAACAATTAACTGGGCGGGCCTGCAAGGCCACAGGTATGCGTTCTAGGGTTAAGTGGTGTCTGTGCCACAATTTTGGGAGTCAACTTGCTGTGTCTTACGTGACGTTGTCATCGTCAATTCCAGGTTTGTTGGGTCGCACCCCCCCCTTTTAACTGTAAGAAACTACATACACTATGGCTTGGGGTAACACAGATGGTTGAGTCTGAAGAGCTGTTTACTCAGAGGTCTGCTCCAAATCTTCAGTGTCTGCTAGTCAGCGTAGAATTTTTAACTGCATCTAGCCTAGGCAATACTTTGGGCGTAGTAGCCCAGCTGCGAAGCAAGCTGCACCGCCTGTGTATCTAATAAGAATTTTTAAATGAATCTAGCCTAGGCAGACTGTGGGGACCCCCAACCAAACCCAGACGCTCAGCCCCCCTACCGCCTCCCTTTCATGGACAATACAATAATGTAACTCTTACAACTGGATGGGTGAGGATCGGTCACAGCTTTATTAACTCTTTATACTCATTCCATTAGAAAGGCATTTTATTTCTAAAATAATTCAGCTTGTTGCAGCATGCCCTGGGTCCCCACTCCGGCAAGTTGGCCAACAAGTGTAACTCTCCAACATGTCCTTTCTATTTCCAGGCCACGGAGGATCCAGCGTACTCGTATGCAGGACTCTGACCCCCACCCATCACTCTTAACGCTTGTTCCACTCCATCCTGGAGTCCTGACAGGAATATGTCCAGTCCAATATCTATTAAGTGAACACCGTCGGGCCGTATGAGGCCTGCTTTATCTCCTTCCAGTTGTCTGTGTCGTATCACTACACCGCCTCTGTCTCTTCTAAATTTTGCCATCCGAATATTTATTACCCGCCTTGTCCATTCGATGGCCGTGATGTCTCGCGCACCTTGCCATACCGCTATCGGCACAATCTCTGACCATACCATAGCTAATTTTGTGAAAAATTCTCTGAAGCGCTCAGTGTCTAGTTTCATTATTGCCATTAGTTATGCGCTCTTGTGATGACCTAGGTTGTTTCCCCCGGCCTGTATAACTAAGATGACCAGACCTCTTGCCTCTCTCCCTACCTTGATTACCTCCATTAGTACCTGTGGCCATAGCAGGCCTCTAATACCTCTCCAGTTGAAATATGTGTTATGAAACTCTAATTTCCTCCCGCCTGGGCGGACTTTCGCCCTTTTTTGTGCCCAATATATATACGAGTGGCCTATCACTCACACTATTGGCTTAGCGTCACCTGTAAAAGAAACAAACCACGTTAGGATAACAAGTCCGGTCTTATGTATCTCGCCAAACACGTGGATCGCCATCTCCCTATCCTCTGAACTTCCGTTTCTGACAGTCCTGCTCTTGCTGCTTCCGTGGCCGCACCTATGCGGAATGAGTGTGTCCCGTAATCTTTGGGGTGGTTCCCTGCCGATGTTATGCATTTATTAAATATAGCTTGGAACAGGTATCTTGATAATGGCGTTCCATCAATGTGTGATAGGAAGAAATTACTTTGTGATCTGATGGTTAGATATGTTTTTACTATTGTTACCCGACTCAGTGTACCGTTTGTGGGTTGTAGAAGTACCCAAGTACCCCTGCCCGCTGGAACCGTTTTCGATTGGTGTATGCGTAGACGTATTGCATTATTGGCTATGACTACGTCCTGGTGTAATAAGCCTCCACTGGTGGTAATTTTGGATTGAGGGACTAATTCGCTTATACATAGCGCCCCGAAGAAGGCGATCACAAATGCAGTAGACATTAGTGTTGCTTCAAATTGTGAGTGTCATGTTAATGGTGTTAGGGATATGATGTGAGAAATCAGTTTTAGTGACACAGGACGGGACGTCTACATTCCTGACTTGGTTGACCCCTTTTCCACCCTTTTATGGATTGTCTGATGATGAATCTTTGTCACATCTCCCCAATTCAGTAGTTGGAAGTGAAATGCTACTCCGGTCAGACACCGCTGCGCTGACGCTCCTGATATGCCCCTCATCATTAGCTGGTGGAGAATTTCTATGGTGACTTGTGATCTGGCTTGTTCACATTGGTCAACCCGTCTGCCTGCTACTAGTCGTGTCCACTCTTCCCATGCCTTACCGTATGCTTGCCACGTTGACGGGGCAACTGACGCTCTGATTAATGGCATCAACTATTCGCCACTAGATCCCATAGGGAGGGTGGGCAACTGTTGCCCGATGGGTGGGCGTTGTGGAAGAGCTCTGTGAAAATCTGCCAATTGAATTGTTATAAAGCGTTAGCAGCAGCTTTATACCCCTCAGCATAGTGGCTAGCACGGACCTATACATTGTGTTTTAGGCACAGGAATGCTAGCCTGTGTAATAGGCCTAGCACTGGGAGAGACGATGATGCCATCTTATTAATGCAGTGCGCTAGGCTGGTGTTTTGTGTTATGAAGCGTATATTTTTGTTAGCCAGGCGCGCGCCCCATATTTCTATTGCTACCACTATTGGGAAAAATTATTTTCAGGGCTAGATGCAGCTAAAAATTATTATTAATTTCAAAGCTGGTGGAGCTTGGTATAGATGGCCTAATACAATGAGTCCCACACACTGCTAGAAGCCCAAATATTTTTTCAGAGCTAGATGCAGAAAAAAATTATATTCAATTTGCAGCCTGATGGAGGTCAGTATAGATGGACTAATAGAACAAGTCCCACTCACTGCTAGAAGCCCAAATATTTTTTCAGAGCTAGATGCAGAAAAAAATGATATTCAATTTGCAACCTGATGGAGGTCAGTATAGATGGACTAATAGACCAAGTCCCACACACTGCTAGAAGCCCAAATACTTTTTCAGAGCTAGATGCAGATAAAAATTATATTTAATTTGCAACCTGATGGAGATCAGTATAGATGGACTAATAGACCAAGTCCCACACACTGCTAGAAGCCCAAATATTTTTTCAGAGCTAGATGCAGTTAAAAATTATTTTTAATTTGCAACCTGATGGAGGTCAGTGTAGATGGACTAATAGACCAAGTCCCACACACTGCTAGAAGCCCAAATATTTTTTCAGAAGTAGATGCAGAAAAAAATTATATTCAATTTGCAACCTGATGGAGGTCAGTATAGATGGACTAATAGAACAAGTCCCACACACTGCTAGAAGCCCAAATTTTTTTTCTGAGGTAGATGCAGAAAAAAATGATATTCAGTTTGCAACCTGATGGAGGTCAGTATAGATGGACTAATAGAACAAGTCCCACACACAGCTAGAAGCCCAAATATTAATTCAGAGCTAGATGCAGATAAAAATTATTTTTAATTTGCAACCTGATGGAGATCAGTATAGATGGACTAATATACCAAGTCCCACACACTGCTAGAAGCCCAAACATTTTTTCAGAAGTAGATGCAGAAAAAAATTATATTCAATTTGCAACCTGATGGAGGTCAGTATAGATGGACTAATAGAACAAGTCCCACACACTGCTAGAAGCCCAAATATTTTTTCAGAGCTAGATGCAGAATAAAATTATATTGAATTTGCAACCTGGTGTAGGTTAGTATAGATGGACTAATAGAACAAGTCCCACACACTGCTAGAAGCCCAAATATTTTTTCAGAGCTAGATGCAGAAAAAAATGATATTCAATTTGCAACCTGATGGAGGTCAGTATAGATGGACTAATAGACCAAGTCCCACACACTGCTAGAAGCCCAAATACTTTTTCAGAGCTAGATGCAGATAAAAATTATTTTTAATTTGCAACCTGATGGAGATCAGTATAGATGGACTAATAGACCAAGTCCCACACACTGCTAGAAGCCCAAATAGTTTTTCAGAGCTAGATGCAGATAAAAATTATTTTTAATTTGCAACCTGATGGAGGTCAGTGTAGATGGACTAATAGACCAAGTCCCACACACTGCTAGAAGCCCAAATATTTTTTCAGAAGTAGATGCAGAAAAAAATGATATTCAATTTGCAACCTGATGGAGGTCAGTATAGATGGACTAATAGAACAAGTCCCACACACTGCTAGAAGCCCAAATATTTTTTCAGAGCTAGATGCAGATAAAAATTATTTTTAATTTGCAACCTGATGGAGATCAGTATAGATGGACTAATAGACCAAGTCCCACACACTGCTAGAAGCCCAAACATTTTTTCAGAAGTAGATGCAGAAAAAAATGATATTCAATTTGCAAGCTGATGGAGGTCAGTATAGATGGACTAATAGAACAAGTCCCACACACTGCTAGAAGGCCAAATATTTTTTCAGAGGTAGATGCAGATAAAAATTATTTTTAATTTGCAGCCTGATGGAGGTCTGTATAGATGGACTAATAGAGAAAGTCCCACACACTGCTAGAAGGCCAAATATTTTTTCAGAGCTAGATGCAGACAAAAAAGTATTTTTAATTTGCAACCTGATGGAGGTCAGTATAGATGGACTAATAGAGAAAGTCCCACACACTGCTAGAAGGCCAAATATTTTTTCAGAGCTAGATGCAGAAAAAAATTATATTCAGTTTGCAACCTGATGGAGGTCAGTATAGATGGACTAATAGAACAAGTCCCACACACAGCTAGAAGCCCAAATATTTTTTCAGAGCTAGATGCAGATAGAAATTATTTTTAATTTGCAACCTGATGGAGATCAGTATAGATGGACTAATAGACCAAGTCCCACACACTGCTAGAAGCCCAAACATTTTTTCAGAAGTAGATGCAGAAAAAAATGATATTCAATTTGCAACCTGATGGAGGTCAGTATAGATGGACTAATAGAACAAGTCCCACACACTGCTAGAAGGCCAAATATTTTTTCAGAGGTAGATGCAGATAAAAATTATTTTTAATTTGCAGCCTGATGGAGGTCAGTATAGATGGACTAATAGAGAAAGTCCCACACACTGCTAGAAGGCCAAATATTTTTTCAGAGCTAGATGCAGACAAAAATTATTTTTAATTTGCAACCTGATGGAGGTCAGTATAGATGGACTAATAGAGAAAGTCCCACACACTGCTAGAAGGCCAAATATTTTTTCAGAGCTAGATGCATAAAAAAATTATATTCAGTTTGCAACCTGATGGAGGTCAGTATAGATGGACTAATAGAACAAGTCCCACACACAGCTAGAAGGCCAAATATTTTTTCAGAGGTAGATGCAGATAAAAATTATTTTTAATTTGCAGCCTGATGGAGGTCAGTATAGATGGACTAATAGAGAAAGTCCCACACACTGCTAGAAGGCCAAATATTTTTTCAGAGCTAGATGCAGACAAAAAATTATTTTGAATTTGCAACGTGATGGAGGTCAGTATATATGGACTAATAGAACAAGTCCCACACACTGCTAGAAGGCCAAATATTTTTTCAGAGCTAGATGCAGAAAAAAATTATATTCAGTTTGCAACCTGATGGAGGTCAGTATAGATGGACTAATAGAACAAGTCCCACACACTGCTAGAAGCCCAAATATTTTTTCAGAGCTAGATGCAGAAAAAAATTATATTCAATTTGCAACCTGATGGAGGTCAGTATAGATGGACTAATAGAATGATGCTATGCCCAAAAGATTTTACTTCACTAGGTGCAGTAAAAAATTGGTATTCTATACACAGGTGGTATGTCTTGCAACACAGATAGGCTACTCCACTGACTAACACACTCTGCAATAGGCCAAAAAGGATTAGCTTTGCTAGATTCAGCCAAATGCTGTGAAAAAAACTTGCACAGCACTGGCACAGACCTGCCTGGCAAAAACTGATAGGAACTGCAATTACAATTAGTCTTTACTCCCACAATCTATCTATTTAAGAGCACAGACCTGCCTGATAAAAGTCGTAGGAAATGCTGTAACCTAGTCCTTAAAAGGACTGCAATCACAACTATTCCCTACTCCCAAGCTATCTGTAGATTTGTGCGAAAATTGGCTTGAAATTAACAAGGTATAGCGCACACAGCAACAGCGGTGCCGTCTAACACGCAGCTGCAGCAGTGAGAAAATGGTGGCGACAGGGAAAATGGCTGGGTCTTATAGGGCAAGGACATGTGACATACACTGCCAATGACACATGCCCTTGCTTGTGTGAAAAAAAGCACTTCGCTTCGTGTGTGCGCTGCTGATAGGCTGACAGATTGCACCTCTCCACTGTAAATGCGGGAAAGAGAAAAAAAAATGGAGTTCTTCATTATTCCTGCAGAGATCCATCCCCTGCCCCTCCCCCCACCCCGCTGTACACTCAAACTGCGTATTAACATTAATTTTCATCATTACTGAGAAAAAATCCAGTTATGATTTTGGTGCACGAGCAGTTATCGAACATAACCTCGAACAGCCGAATTTTTCTCAAATCGTTCGTGTTCGCCGAACGGCTCGAACACCGCCCAAAACAGCTCGAATTTGAGATTGGCGAACAGTTCGAGTAGAACAACGCTCATCTCTAGTGCATACCTGAGTACCCGATGCAAACTCAAGTAGCGAGCACTTGCGCTCAAGAGTAATGACAACTTATTCAATATGATGACCTAATGTTATCAAATTCTGAGTCGTACCTCTGGGTTCAAAATGTTCACTATACCCCTTAATAAAATCCTTGAGGGGTATAGTTTCCAAAATGGGGTCACTTGTGGGGGAGCTCCACTGTTTAGGCACACCAGGGGCTCTCCAAACACGACATGGTGTCCGCTAACAAATTGAATGGAAAATCGTCTCAAATTGTTAGCGGACACCATGTTGCGTTTGGAGAGCCCCTGTGTGCCTAAACATTGGAGCTCCCCCACAAGTGACCCCATTTTGGAAACTAGACCACCCAAGGCACCTATCTAGATGCATAGTGAGCACTTGGAACCTCCAGGTGCTTCACAAATTGATTCGTAAAAATGAAAAAGTGTATTTTTTTCCACTTTTTCATTTTTATGAATCAATTTGTGAAGCACCTGGGGGTTCCAAGTGCTCACTATGCATCTAGATAGGTGCCTTGGGTGGTCTAGCTTCCAAAATGGAGTCACTTGTGGGGGAGCTCCAATGTTTAGGCACACAGGGGCTCTCCAAACGCGACATGGTGTCCGCTAACAAATTGGAACCATGTCGCGTTTGGAGATCCCCTGTGTGCCTAAACATTGGAGCTCCCCCACAAGTGACCCCATTTTGGAAACTAGACCACCCAAGGCACCTATCTAGATGCGTAGTGAGCACTTGGATCCCCTAGGTGCTTCACAAATTGATTCGTAAAAATGAAAAAGTGTTTTTTTTTTCCACCTTTTCATTTTTACGAATCAATTTGTGAAGCACCTAGGGGTTCCAAGTTCTCACTATGCATCTAGATAGGTACCTTGGGGGGGTCTAGTTTCCAAAATGGGGTCACTTGTGGGGGGTTTCCACTGTTTAGGCACATCAGGGGCTCTCCAAACGCAACATGGCGTCCGCTAATTATTCAAGCAAATTTTACAATCAAAAAGTCAAATGGCGCTCCTTCCCTTCCGAGCCCTGCCGTGAGCCCAAACAGTGGTTTTTCCCCACATATGGGGTATCTCCGTGCCCAGGGGAAATTGCACAACAAATTTTGGGGTCCATGTTTTCTTGTTACCCCTGCAAAAATAAAAAAATTGGGTCTAAAGTAACATTTTTGTGAAAAAAGTTAAATGTTCATTTTTTTCTTCCACATTCCAAAAATTCCTGTGAAGCACCTGAAGGGTTAATAAAGTTCTTGAATGTGGTTTTGACCACCTTGAGGGGTGCAGTTTTTAGAATGGTGTCACTTTTGGGTATTTTCTGTCATAAAGACCTCTCAAAGTGACTTCAAATGTGATGTGGTCCCTAAAAAAATGGTTTTGTAAATTTTGTTGGAAAAATGAGAAATCGCTGGTCAACTTTTAACCCTTATAGCTCCGTAACAAAAAAAATTTGGTTCCAAAATTGTGCTGATGTAAAGTAAACATGTGGGAAATGTTATTTATTAAGTATTTTGTGTGACATATCTCTCTGATTTAAGGGCATAAAAATTCAAATTTTGAAAATTGCAAAATTTTCAAAATTTTTGCCAAATTTCCATTTTTTTCACATATAAACGCAAATGATATCGAAGAAATTTTACCACAGTCATGAAGTACAATATGTCATGAAAAAACAATCTCAGAATCAGGGGGATCCGTTGAAGCGCTCCAGAGTAATTACCTCATAAAGTGACAGTGGTCAGAATTGTAAAAATTGGCCTGGTCATTAACGTGCAAACCACCCTCGGGGGTAAAGGGGTTAATGGCCCGCAGCGCCTCATGCAGGTTTCGAGCATAGTCCCGTACACTGTCCTGAACCCTTTGTTTGCACCCGTAAAACTTCATTTTAATCTCTGCTGCTGTGCGGGTGTCAAAGGTATCCTTCAACCGGGCCAGTATTTCCTTTACAGTGCCTTTATCCCTGCCCGGCCAGGACTTCACCTCTCTCTGGGCTGCACCGATTAGCTGGCCTATGAGGATGCTGACTTTTTGCTCCTCAGACAGGGGGTACACTTTAAACAAATTGTGCAGTCTCTCCTCAAAGTTGCTCAGGGTGTGCGACTCCCCTGAGTACTGGGGCAACCACGCCGCCCTCGATATATACGGCATTGATAATGGCATTACAGTGGCGGCGGCCGCTCCCGCGGCTGAATCCTCTCCCAGGTTGGGCATCTTCCTCCCCCCTAGTGAACCTCAGCCAGGTCCTGGGTTTCTGCTGACGTACCAGTATGCTTCTCTGCAGGTGGGAGGGATCGCTTACCCGGCGGTTCCGGATCGGGGCCTTTTGCTTCCCCTCAGCGGACGGCAAATGATGTGATGACACAGTTCAGTAAAGTCTATGGCACACAGGACCCCATTATACCGGGCTTCTTGAATCCTGTTCGTGACGCCAAGTTGACGTGCCCCCTGGTCCGTGGGGTACTCGTTGCAGGGGATGTCACAGTGGCGGTGACCCGGTCCGTGACCCAGGGCGGTCAATAAAAGGGTGATTATTGAAAGGGGATTATAGTTTTTATATAAATCTTTGTGACGCCACCTGTGGTATGCGGCTATAAGGAGCCGCCACTGCGGTGCAGACCCTCTGGAGCTGATGATGACGCAGCAGAGTTGGTTCAGCTCTCCACAGACAGAGCTTAGCTCGAAGGCAGGATGTAGTGATACTATAGGGTAGATGTGGTTGGTGAGGTGTAATGCTGGTGATGGCGCAGATAATGACCAGTCCACAACTTAATGGCTGTTTCCTCTTATCTTTACTTGCGGTGGTTAGGCAGGCTGGGGCACGGGTACTAGCTGGTAGTAGAGGTCCGGGCGGCCTGGAAGCAAGTTGGGAATCCACCTCTCCAGGTGAAGTTGGAGGCCTTCCCTTTGCGCTAATCTCTTGGGCCCTGCTGCTTATAGCTGTGCTGTGGCCCTCGTCCCTGAGTAAAACGTCTTTGTGCTCACCCATATGGCAGGCAGCTCGGGCCTTCCTGGAGTGTCACTCCCACGTGGTGGTGCTGGGCCCTATGTGCTGCTGAGCCTCCGGGCGTCTGATGGGGCCAGGAGACCTGCAGTCTCCTGCCCTCCAGTTTCTGCTGCTGGGCCTTCAGTGCCCCACAATCACGGACTCCGATGTCCGGTACTTCTATGCTCCTCTCTGGGGTGAGCTGTCTGACTTCAACTCCTCTCACTAATTCTAACTAACCCCGCCCCCAGATTTCAGTTGCTAAGGAGAGGAGCTCCCCTTGCTGATCTGGAGCCAGGAAAGTGTTGCATGCTAGTAAACCTGACTAGGGGACTCCTGCTTGCTTCCAGGCATGGCATCACTTCTTGTGAGGGAGGCAATGCCACTGTGGCAACCGGACCCCTGGTGTGCCACATATCCATAAAAAAAGGTAACATTAATGTACAGTACAGACCAAAAGTTTGGACACACCTTCTCATTTAAAGATTTTTCTGTATTTTCATGACTTTGAAAATTGTACATTCACACTGAAGGCATCAAAACTATGAATTAACACATGTGGAATTATATACTTAACAAAAAAGTGTGAAACAACTGAAAATATGTCTTATATTCTAGGTTCTTCAAAGTAGCCACCTTTTGCTTTGATGACTGCTTTGCACATTCTTGGCATTCTCTTAATAGTAACTTGACCCAACCTGGTAGGGGGACATGCAGAGTGAGGACAGCAGTACACAGGGGGAGTGTTACGCGCACGCCACTAGGTTCAGATAGGGCGAGACGGGTTTCATGAATTCGTTGGAATCCTGGGGGAACCATTACTCAGGGCAACCATAGGCTGCAGCTTCTCTCAGGCACATGATAGATTCAGTTGCTGACCAGACACATCTGACAAGAGTCTTTTTCAACAGTTTAACAGTGGAATTTAATCTGAAGCACGGCCAGTGAAAATTAGGGATATTACAGCAACAATTTTCATTACAGTACAGTTTAATAAAGCAGGCACAGTAACGTCAGTCTCTTCAGTAGCATAATTCAGCACAGATTAGATCTCTTAGCAGCACACTTCTATGCAGACACAACCACAGGCTTTTCCTTCACAAGGACTCAATAGTGCACAGCATTCTTTATCCTGCATGGAGATGAAGGGGGGGAGGGTTTGCTGAGGGAGTAGATCCCTATTACACTATTCATTCCAGTCCTTATTTTTCTGCCCGATAATACTCCACGCTAACTCAGGGAGTCTATCTAACCTGTGTTTATCTTCCCTCCTGACCTGAATTCTGTTCCGTTACCTTCAGTGATATACAAATCACACACCACCTTTCTCTTCGGCTCCAGACAGACAGTAAACAACTTCCCCACAATCCCCCTGGGGCTCTGCTAAAAACACTCCCTGTCTCCTGTGCTGGTGTTACTTCTAATAGTTGTTGGATGCTTTTGAAGCAACAGCACTACTTCTGCATGTCACAGGAGGGAGACGTAGCACCACAACAGGCAGGAAGAAGCAGCGTGGTGCCCGCAGACACAAAGCGGGAAAGTGTTCCCCGTAATGCCAACACGACAGAAGTTGCCAGTACAACTGTTAGATTTTCCCGAGTCTGGTTGTTTTTTAAAGATTCTGCAGATAACCCCAAAAAGGCCATTTGCACCACCTGTCAGGCCAGCATCAGCAGGGGCAGCAAAACTAGCAGTCTGACCACCACTTGCATGACCAGGCAAATGGCAGCAAAGCACCCAACTAAGTTGGCTGAACCCCAGGGTCCAGAAACAGTGTCTGCGGGTGACACCACTGCTTCTTCCACTGTTGTGCGTGCACGCCAGTCTCCCGTCCTAGGCGCATGCGAAGATGCCTACCGCCCTGCACCTGTCATTGCACACTCTCAACTAGCACCATCAGCAAGCACGTCCACGTCCTTGTTCCAGCACAGCATTCAGTTGTCCCTACCCCAGTCCTTGGAACGCAAGCGCAAATACGCAGCCAACGCCCCACCACAGACCACACCACTAAATTCACACTAATTTCGCTAATGCTTGCCCTTGAAATGTTGCCTTTTAGGCTCGTGGAGACGGAAGCTTTCCGCATCCTCATGGCGGCGGCTGTCCCTCGGTACTCGGTCCACAGCCGCCACTATTTCTCCCGGTGTGCCGTCTCCGCATTACACGAGCACGTGTCCCACAACATTAGCCGTGCCCTCAACAACGCAGTTACTGGGAAAGTCCACCTAACCACGGACACATGGACAAGTGCTTGTGGGCTGGGACGGTACATCTTGCTGACAGCACACTGGGTGAATATAGTGGATGCCAAGACCCAGTCGGACCTTGGGATGGAACACGTCCTCCCAACACCAAGGATTGCGGGCCCTGGGTCAATCAGGGTTGCCCCCCTATTCTACAGCTCCTGCACCACCTCCTCCTCCTCTTCAGCCTCCATCTCCGAAATGACCACATCAGTCACAAGCTGGAAGCACTGCAGCACTGCCTCGGTCAAGCGGCAACAGGCTGTGCTACAGCTAATATGCTTAGGTGACAAACCACACAACACTGAAGAGTTGTGGACAGTTCTGAAAGAGCAGGCAGATCAGTGGCTGACACTGCTGACCCCACAGCCAGGCATGGTTGTGTGTGACAATGGCCGGAACCTAGTGGCGGCTCTGAGGCAAGGCGAGCTCACACATGTACCATGACTGGCCCATGTGCTTAACCTCGTGGTTCAGCGGTTTCTCAAAACCTACCCGGATCTGTTTGTCAAAGTACACCGTCTGTGTACCCATTTTAGAAAGTCAGCTACAGCTACCACCACCCTTTGCTGTGCTTCAGCAGTGTTTGCAGCTTCCTGCTCACCGACTGGTGTGTGATGTCCCCATGCGTTGCAACTCTACATTGCAGATGTTGGGAAGGATTTGTGAGCAGAAGAGGGCAGTTGTTGACTACCAGCATCAACAAGACCGTCGGTATTCAGGTCAGACTCGACACATAAGATCTCAGGAGTGGACATGGATGTCAGACATCTGTACCATCCTCCAAAACTTTGAGGCGTCCACCAAGATGGTGAGCGGCAATGACGCCATAATTAACGTCACCATCCCACTTCTCTGTCTTCTGAAACGCTCTCTGCTCACAATTAAAGAGGATGCATTGCAAGTGGAGCACGGTGAGAAGGAGCAAGGAACCATACAGGGTGATTACACACAGCCCAGCCTCATCTCATCCCAATGTGGATTGGGTGACAATGAGGAAGAGGAGGAGGAAGATAGTTTCCTGCGCTATAGACGGTACTACAGTCATATGAAAAAGTTTGGGCACCCCTATTAATCTTAAGCTTAATGTTCTATAAAAATTGGTGTTTTTGCAACAGCTATTTCAGTTTGATATATGTAATAACTGTTGGATACAGTAATGTTTCTGCCTTGAAATGAGGTTCATTGTACTAACAGAAAATGTGCAATCTGCATTCAAACAAAATTTGACAGGTGCATAAGTATGGGCACCTCACCAGAAAAGTGACATTAATAGTAAGTAGATCCTCCTTTTGCAAAAATAACAGCCTCTAGTCGCTTCCTGTAGCTTTTAATGAGTTCCTGGATCCTGGATGAAGGTATTTTTGACCATTCCTCTTTACAAAACAATTCCAGTTCAGTTAAGTTTGATGGTCGCCGAGCATGGACAGCCCTCTTCAAATGATCCCACAGATGTTCAATGATATTCAGGTCTGGGGACTGGGATGGCCATTCCAGAACATTGTAGTTGTTCCTCTGCATGAATGCCTGAGTAGATTTGGAGCGGTGTTTTGGATCATTGTCTTGCTGAAAGATCCATCCACTTTGTAACTTCATATTTATCACTGATTCTTGAACACTATTGTCAAGAATCTGCTGATACTGAGTGGAATCCATGCGTCCCTCAACTTTAACAAGATTCCCGGTGCCAGCATTGACCACACAGCCCCAAAGCATGATGGAACCTCCACCAAATTTTATTGTGGGTAGCAAGTGTTTTTCTTGGAATGCTGTGTTTTTTTGCCACCATGCATAACGCCTTTTTGTATGACCAAATAACTCAATCTTGATTTCATCAGTCCACAGGACCTTCTTCCAAAAAGAAATTGGCTTCTCCAAATGTGCTTTTGCATACCTCAGCCAACTCTGTTTGTGGCATGCTTGCAGAAACGGCTTCTTTCGCATCACTCTCCCATACAGCTTCTCCTTGTGCAAAGTGCCTTGTATAGTTGACCGATGCACAGTGACACCATCTGCAGCAAGTTAATGCTGCAGCTCTCTGGAGGTGGTCTGAGGATTGTCCTTGACTGATCTCACCATTCTTCTTCTCTGCCTTTCTGATGTTTTTCTTGGCCTGCCACTTCTGGCCTTAACAAGAACTGTCCCTGTGTTCTTCCATTTCCTTACTATGTTCCTCACAGTGGAAACTGACAGGTTAAATCTCTGAGACAGATTTTTGTATGCTTCCCCTGAACAACTATGTTGAATAATCTTTGTTTTCAGATCATTTGACAGTTGTTTTGAGGAGCACATGATGCCACTCTTCAGAGGAGATTCAAACAGGAGAACAACTTGCAAGTGGCCACTTTAAGTAGCTTTTCTCATGATTGCATACACCTGGCTATAAAGTTCAAAGCTCCATGAGGTTACAAAACCAAAAAAAGTGCTTTAGTAAGTCAGTAAAAAGTAGGTAGGAGTATTTAAAACAAGAAAATGATAAGGGTGCCCATACTTATGCACCTTTCAAATTTTGTTTGAATGCAGATTGCACATTTTCTGTTAGTACAATAAACCTCATTTCAAGGCAGAAACATTACTGTGTCCAACAGTTATTACATATATCAAACTGAAATAGCTGTTGCAAAAACACCAATTTTTATAAAACATTAAGCTTAAGATTAATAGGGGTGCCCAAACTTTTTCATATGACTGTACCTGCACAACTGTCATACCGTCTGTTCAGCATGGATGGCCTGAGGACAGGGAGGAGGAGGAGGGTGAGGAGGAGAGCATGGTCAGTTGTCCTCTTGGTGAGGACATGGAAGTCTTTCCTCTTTGCAGTCTGGCACACATGGCTGAGTTTATGTTACGCTGCCTTTCCCATCACCCTTGCATTGTCCAAATTTTGGGTGACAGTCATTATTGGTTGGTGACACTTGTAGACCCACGTTACAAGGAGAACTTTCTGTCTCTTATTCCCAGGCCTAATAAAAAGGGGCAGTACCAGAAGGTCCTTGTTGAGGAATTATTAAAAAAATTCCCATCTGAAAACGCTGGCAGCAGAGGTCACAGTTCGTTGGATAACCAAGGAGTACAGGCGAGAGAGACACAAATCCAATTCAGCAGAGGTAGGGGAACACTGTCAAAGTTCCTCGACAGTTTTCTCAGACCCTTCCATCGCACAGGCCCTGAGGCGTGGGGTACTCTCATAAGGAGGGAAAAGTTTCGGAAGATGATGAGGGAGTACCTTGCCGACCGTACCAACGTCTTCCGTGATTCCTCTGTGCCTTATAATTATTGGGTATCCAAGCTGGACACGTGGCTTGAACTGGCTCTCTACGCCTTGGAGGTCCTGGTCTGCCCTGCCGCTAGCGTTTTGTCAGAGCGGGTTTTTAGTGTCGCTGGTGGAATTATAACCAATAGATGCATCCGCCTGTCAGCTGAAAATGCTGACAGGCTGACCCTTATAAAAATGAACAAGGGCTGGATTGGGCCAGACTTCTCAACACCACCGAATAATAGCAGCGTAACATAAACTCAAATGCAGTTGGTTTTTTTTTGGAAAGTCTAACTATTCCCATGCACCTCTGTCTTCACACCCAGACATGGGTGTACGCTTCCTGATTTTGTTTATTTGCTCTTTTCCTCCTCCTTCTCCTCATCCTCCACCACCATATCACCACCAAATCTACCATATCACCATATCTACGTCTCTTGCAAGGGGCCTTGGAGTTCCTTCAAATTTTTGGCAGCCGTTGCATTCACTGCATAGGCAAACAGTATGGGAGACCGACTTCCTAATAATGGGAACATTGTTTTCAGGACGCCCTCCGACCTCTACGTCTCTTGCAAAGGGCATTGGAGTTTCTCCAAATTTTTGGCAGCCGTTGAATCCACTGCATAGGCAAACAGTATGGGAGACCCACTTCCTAATAATGGGAACATTGTTTTCAGGAGGCCCTTCGACCTCTACGTCTCTTGCAAGGGGCATTGGAGTTCCTTCAAATTTTTGGCAGCCGTTGCAGTCACTGCATAGGCAAACAGTATGGGAGACCGACTTCCTAATAATGGGAACATTGTTTTCAGGAGGCCCTCCGACGTCTACGTCTCTTGCAAAGTGCATTGGAGTTTCTCCAAATTTTTGACAGCCGTTGCATTGACTGCATAGGCAAACAGTATGGGAGACCCACTTCCTAATAATGGGAACATTGTTTTCAGGAGGACCTCCGACCTCTATGTCTCTTGCAAGGGGCATTGGAGTTCCTCCAAATTTTTGGCAGCCGTTGCATTCACTGCATAGGCAAACAGTATAGGAGACCCACTTCCTATTAATGGGAACATTGTTTTCAGGAGGCCCTCTGACCTCTACGTCTCTTGCAAGGGGCATTTGAGTTCCTCCAAATTTTTGGCAGCCGTTGCATTCACTGCATAGGCAAACAGTATGGGAGACCCACTTCCTAATAATGGGAACAATGTTTTCAGGAGGCCCTCCGACCTCTATGTCTCTTGCAAAGGGCATTGGAATTTCTCCAAATTTTTGGCAGCCGTTGCACTCACTGCATAGGCAAACAGTATGGGAGACCCACTTCCTAATAGGAACATTGTTTTCAGGAGGACCTCCGACCTCTACGTCTCTTGCAAGGGGCATTGGAGTTTCTCCAAATTCTTGGCAGCCGTTGCATTCACTGCATAGGCAAACAGTATGGGAGACCCACTTCCTAATAATGGGAACATTGTTTTCAGGAGGCCCTCCGACCTCTACGTCTCTTGCAAGGGGCATTGGAGTTCCTCCAAATTTTTGGCAGCCGTTGCATTGACTGCATAGGCAAACAGTATGGGAGACCGACTTCCTAATAATGGGAACATTGTTTTCAGGACGCCCTCCGACCTCTACGTCTCTTGCAAAGGGCATTGGAGTTTCTTCAAATTTTTGGCAGCCGTTGAATCCACTGCATAGGCAAACAGTATGGGAGACAAACTTCCTAATAATGGGAACATTGTTTTCAGGAGGCCCTTCGACCTCTATGTCTCTTGCAAGGGGCATTGGAGTTCCTTCAAATTTTTGGCAGCCGTTGCAGTCACTGCATAGGCAAACAGTATGGGAGACCGACTTCCTAATAATGGGAGCATTGTTTTCAGGAGGCCCTCCGACGTCTACGTCTCTTGCAAAGTGCATTGGAGTTTCTCCAAATTTTTGACAGCCGTTGCATTGACTGCATAGGCAAACAGTATGGGAGACCCACTTCCTAATAATGGGAACATTGTTTTCAGGAGGACCTCCGACCTCTACGTCTCTTGCAAGGGGCATTGGAGTTCCTCCAAATTTTTGGCAGCCGTTGCATTCACTGCATAGGCAAACAGTATAGGAGACCCACTTCCTATTAATGGGAACATTGTTTTCAGGAGGCCCTCTGACCTCTACGTCTCTTGCAAGGGGCATTTGAGTTCCTCCAAATTTTTGGCAGCCGTTGCATTCACTGCATAGGCAAACAGTATGGGAGACCCACTTCCTAATAATGGGAACAATGTTTTCAGGAGGCCCTCCGACCTCTATGTCTCTTGCAAAGGGCATTGGAATTTCTCCAAATTTTTGGCAGCCGTTGCATTCACTGCATAGGCAAACAGTATAGGAGACCCACTTCCTATTAATGGGAACATTGTTTTCAGGAGGCCCTCTGACCTCTACGTCTCTTGCAAGGGGCATTTGAGTTCCTCCAAATTTTTGGCAGCCGTTGCATTCACTGCATAGGCAAACAGTATGGGAGACCCACTTCCTAATAATGGGAACAATGTTTTCAGGAGGCCCTCCGACCTCTATGTCTCTTGCAAAGGGCATTGGAATTTCTCCAAATTTTTGGCAGCCGTTGCACTCACTGCATAGGCAAAAAGTATGGGAGACCCACTTCCTAATAGGAACATTGTTTTCAGGAGGCCCTCCGACCTCTACGTCTCTTGCAAGGGGCATTGGAGTTCCTCCAAATTTTTGGCAGCCATTGCATTGACTGCATAGGCAAACAGTATGGGAGACCCACTTCCTAATAATGGGAACATTGTTGTCAGGAGGCCCTCCGACCTCTACATCTCTTGCAAGGGGCATTGGAGTTCCTCCATATTTTTGGCAGCCGTTGCAGTCACTGCATAGGCAAACGGTATGGGACACCCACTTCCTAATAATGGGAACATTGTTGTCAGGAGGCCCTCCGACCTCTACATCTCTTGCAAGGGGCATTGGAGTTCCTCCATATTTTTGGCAGCCGTTGCAGTCACTGCATAGGCAAACAGTATGGGACACCCACTTCCTAATAATGGGAACATGTCGTTACTGAGGCCCACCTCTATGTGTCTTTAAATTGGTATTGGGGTTTTTCCCAAATTTTGGCAGCCACTGGACTCACTGCATACCCTATAACTGTATAGCCGACCTGCTCCTTTCTAATGGGAACATGTCGTTACTGTGGCCAACCTCTATGTATCTTTAAATTGGTATTGGGTTTTTTCCCAAATTTTGCCAGCCGTTGTACTCACTGCATACCCTATAACTGTATAGCAGACCCGATCCTTTCTAATGAGAACATATCGTTACTGTGGCCCAGCTCTATGTGTCTTTAACCCCTTAATTACCGGGGACGTATTAGTACGCATATTTGCGTACCGCCCGTTCAGTGAGGGCTGCTGCGCTGAGCCCTCACTGAACGGAGCACATGTCAGCTGATTCTTACAGCTGACATGTGCCCGCAACAGCCGCGGGTGGAATCGCGATCCACCCGCGGCTGTTAACATGTTAAATGCCGCTGTCAATCTCTGACAGCAGCATTTAACGCGCGCTTCCGGGTAGCGCGTCATAAGCCCCGCCCACCGGCAACCCCGTCACGTGATCGCGGGTCGCCGATGGGTGGGCATGACAACCCAGGGTCTGCAGCAGACGCCTGTGGTTGTCATGATCTTGTTGCTATGAGCGCCACCTAGTGGTCGGCGCTCATAGCACAGGACCATTTCTGCTGCATGCAGGGGACCTGCTCGTCCCCTGTATGTAGCAGAGGCGATCGGATAGTTGCTGCTTCTAGTCTCCTATGGAGACTATAGAAGCATGCAAAAAGTAAAAAAAAAAAGTTTTTAAAAATATAAAAAAAATAAGAAAATATAAAAGTTTAAATCACCCCCCTTTTGCCCCATTCAAAATAAAATAATAAAAAATAAACCCCACATACACATATTTGGTATCGCCGCGTTCAGAATCGCCAGATCTATCAATATAAAAAAAGAATTAATCTGATCGGTAAACGGCGTAACGAGAAAAAAATTCTAAACGCCAGAATTACGTTTTTTGGTTGCCGCAAAATTGCAATAAAATGCAATAACGGGCGATCAAAACATTGGATCTACCCCAAATGTTATCAATAAAAATGTCAGCCCGGTGCGCAAAAAATAAGCCATCAACCAGCCCCAGATCACGAAAAATGGAGACGCTACGGGTCTTAGAAAATGGCGCTATTTTTTTATTTTTTTTTTTACCAAATTTTGGAATTTTTTTTCACCACTTAAATATAAAAGAACCTATACATGTTTGGTGTCTATGAACTCGTAATGACCTGTAGAATAAGAAGGGCAGGTCAGTTTTAGCATTCAGTGAACGTGGTAAAAAAAATAAATAAAAAACAACTGTGGTATTGCACTTTTTTTGCAATTTTACCGCACTTGGAATTTTTTTCCCGTTTTCCCGTACAGGATATGGTAAAACTAGTAATGGTGTTGAAAAGTACAACTCGTCCCGCAAAAAATAAGCCCTCACATGGCCATATTGACCAAAAAATAAAAACGCTATGGCTCTGGGAACAAGGGGAGCAAAAACGAAAATGCAAAAACGGAAAATGCTCCGGGGCTTAAGGGGTTAAATTGTTATTGGGTTTTTCCCAAATTTAGCCAGCCCTTGCAGTCACTGCATGGGCATTACCACTATAGGAGACCCGCTCCTTTATAATGGGAACATTTTTTTTACTGAGGCCCTCCTCTATGTCTCTTCAAAGGGGTATTGAGGTGCGTCCAAATTTTTGGCAGCCCTTGCAGTCACTGCATGCGCAATAACAGTATAGGAAACCCACTCTTTAATAATGGGAACAGCAAAGCATAGCCGACTGCTGGCCCTCTAACAATAGTAAGGGCCGTCTGATGATCTTTGTGACTTTTAGAGTCCCTCCTTCATAAATGAAACAGGATGTGTCTGATCATGTCTCACACACCACATGGCAAGATAAGGTAGTAAAATGTTAAAGTGACATTTACCGGTGAATGTATTTTTCACCGTAGAAAGCAATGCAAAAGTGCAAAAACGCATCAAAAATGCTATGTGTTAACATAGCCCAAGGTGTGGAGGAGCATTTTTGTTTTTGGTTATTTATTTTGCCTTATATACAAATCATTACCCTGGAATTACGCCACTTTTACGGACTCACAATAAAACATACAAAAACAAAACCAAAATAGATTTTCCTAGGAAAAATGTACATCCTTAACATTTTTCCCAGGAAAATCCATTTTGGTTTTGTTTTTGTATGTTTTATTGTGAGTCCATAAAAGTGGCGTAATACCTCTAACAACATTGTTGACAGCAGTGACCTGGGAGTCAGAAATGCGTCCAGGGATCTTCCCATGATGCTCCCATGTCATTTGAGCACTGTTCCCATCGATTTGGGTAATTTTTAGGCCCTCCGCAGACCGCCGGGGGGAGCAGCCTGAAAAATGCTCATGTTTCCCATAGACTTACATTGGGCTCGTTATTTGGACCGAGCACTCGAGTATTCCAATGTGCTCGATCCGTACAACGAGCACCCGAGCATTTTAGTGCTTGCCCATCACTACTTGTCACTCAAAAGAAAACTTGACATAGTGACACATAAAAATAACAGTTATGGCTGTTACAACTTACAACTGTGAGTGACTAACAAAGAAAATAGTCTGGTGATCTGCACAAGTGCATCACAAACATGTCATTGTGTTATGCGTTCATATGTACGACTTAGTTATGCTTGTATGCATGTGTGTACTATGTACAGTTGAAACCAGAAGCTTACATACAGTGCGGAAAAAAGTATTTAGTCAGCCACCAATTGTGTAAGTTCTCCCACTTAAAAAGATAAGAGAGGCCTGTAATTGACATCATAGGTAGACCTCATTTGGATGATCCATCATCTTCACAGAGTCTTTTGCTTTTGTCCTTGGGTTGATATACACAGGTCGGACCAAAACACGTTCATCTCTGGGACACTGAACCCGTCTCTTTCTTGAGCGGTATGATGGCTGGACATTCCCATCTTGTTTGTACTTACGTATAATTGTTTGTACAGATGAACGAGGCACCTTC
The DNA here is from genome assembly GCF_046119375.1 of Phyllobates terribilis. Taxonomy (NCBI): domain Eukaryota; kingdom Metazoa; phylum Chordata; class Amphibia; order Anura; family Dendrobatidae; genus Phyllobates; species Phyllobates terribilis. The sequence continues at coordinate 27,142,807 of NW_027362773.1, forward strand.
AGGTATTTTGAAATTGTACCCAAGGATGAGCCAGACTTTTGCAAGTACACAATTCTCTTCCTGATATCTTGGCTGATTTCTTTAGACTTTCCCATGATGCCACACAAAGAAGCAGTGTGTTTCAGGTGTGCATTATAATACATCCACAGGTGTGCCAAAAAAACCTATCAGAAGCTTCCAAACACATGACATCATATGGGCAGTCCAGAATTGTTTAAGGGCATAGTAATCTTAGTGTATGTAAACTTTTGACTTTGCAGTAAGGAATAAAAATGCCTTAAAACATTCTCTCTCTCTCATTATTCTGGCATTTGGCAAATATTAAAAATGATGGTAATCCTAATTGACCTAAAATGGGAAAGGTTTATTCCGATTTCATGTCAGATATTGAGAAAAACATGCATATGTGTCTTTTTGTATAGTGTATGTAAACTTCTGTTTTAAACTGTATACAAGTGTGTAATGTGTAAGTGCATGTGTATTATGTATTAGCAAGTGCACTTTTTATTATTTTGTTCTTAATGTGAATGTGAATAAGCATGTAAATGTGCAAGTGTGTACATGTGGAGTGGCCTGATGTAACATACCTGGCGGCGTCCTTGCATGGTGGTCCATCTCCCACTGTGCAAGAGCGCGCACTTGATCTCCAGTCCAGAATGTCTCTCTGGCTTCCCTCCTTGCTGTCTGTTTGTCTGTTTTGGCTGCATAGGGCGACGCCCGCTGAACTTCCTGTTTCTTGTACCTGCTGCGGACACGCCCCTGTTGCACCTTCAGCCTATTGCTGTCCATCTTTGGGTATTTATACCACCTTCTTCCTCAAGATGGCGCCTGAGCATTGTGTCCTGTCAGTCGGCTTTTTGTCTCTGACGTGCCAGGTCCAATCCTGTTTTCCTGCCTGTTCTCCAGTTCTGTGTCTGAACTGTGGTCTGTTCTTGTGAACACGCTTCTAGCCTGTTCTTTCGCCTTCTAGGGGCTGTATTCCTAGATCTGCCTGTCTGTGCCTTGCGGTATCTGTTCCCGTCTGAACAGACTCCTGTTTGTGTCCCAGCCTTGCCGTATTTGTTCCCGTTTCTCTGTTTCCAGTTGTCTGTGCCTTGCGGTATCTGTTCCCGTCTGAACAGAGTCCTGTTTGTGTCCCAGCCTTGCTGAATTTGTTCCCGTTCCTCGGTTCCTAGTTGTCTGTGCCTCGTTTCTACTTTTGCCTTTTCTCCCTTTTCCCTCTTTGTCTGTTTTCTGCGTCTTTCTGCAGAGTCTGAACTTGCTCCTAAATTCCTTCTCGTCGTCTCTGTACCTCTGTTGTGAATTTAGTGTACGCTCGCTACTTCTTTGTAAGTACTGTGTGTGCTTCTGGTTCTGCCTTTCCTTCTCCGTCTGTTCTTTGTGAACAGAGTCCTATCCCCCTGCCTTGTCTGCCGCTCTGCGGTTTCCGCTCTGCTCCTGCCTTGTCTGCTGCTCTGCGGTTTCCGCTCTGCTCCTGCCTTGTTCGCCGCTCTGCGGTTTCCGCTCTGCTCCTGCCTTGTTTGCCGCTCTGCTGTTTCCGCTCTGCTCCTGCCTTCTTAGCCGCTCTGCGGTTTCCGCTCCGCTCCTGCTTAGCTTGCCGCTCTTGCGGTTTCTGCTCTGCTCTTGCCTTGCTTGCCGCTCCTGCGGTTTCCGCTCTGCTCCTGCCTTGTTTACCGCTCTGTGGTTTCCGCTCTGCTCCTGCCTTGTTTACCGCTCTGCGGTTTCCGCTCTGCTCCTGCCTTGTTTACCGCTCTGCGGTTTCCGCTCTGCTCCTGCCTTGTTTACCGCTCTGCGGTTTCCGCTCTGCTCCTGCCTTGTTTACCGCTCTGCGGTTTCCGCTCTGCTCCTGCCTTGTTTACCGCTCTGCGGTTTCCGCTCTGCTCCTGCCTTGTTTACCGCTCTGCGGTTTCCGCTCTGCTCCTGCCTTGTTTACCGCTCTGCGGTTTCCGCTCTGCTCCTGCCTTGTTTGCCGCTCTGCGGTTTCCGCTCTGCTGCGGCCTTCTTAGACGCTCTGCGGTTTCCGCTCTGCTCCTGCCTTGTTTACCGCTCTTGCGGTTTCCACTCTGCTCTTGCCTTGCTTGCCGCTCCTGCGGTTTCTGCTCTGCATCTGCTCGCTGCTCCGGCAGTCCTGTCCTGCTTTGCTTCTGCTCGCTGCTCCGGCAGCCCCGTCCTGCTCTGCATCTGCTCGCTGCTCCGGCAGCCCCGTCCTGCTCTGCATCTGCTCGCTGCTCCGGCAGCCCCGTCCTGCTCTGCATCTGCTCGCTGCTCCGGCAGCCCCGTCCTGCTCTGCATCTGCTCGCTGCTCCGGCAGTCCCGTCCTGCTCTGCTTGTGCTCGCTGCTCCGGCAGTCCCGTCCTGCTCTGCTCTTGCCCACCGCTTCGGGCGTTCCCTCTCTGCTGTGTTTGGCTACCGCATCTGCGGTTCTGTTTCTGTGACCCAGTCTGTACTGGGTCTTGTCCTCTCTGTGCTCCAGCCCGTCCTTTCGGCCAGTACCTCCCTGCCTGCATATTCGCCTGTATCCACCCGTCTGCATACCTGCCGTGTTCGCTTATATCCACCAGTCTGTGCCAGCCTAACCTGCCTGTTCCAGTAATCCCTGTGTGGGTCAACCCCCGTGTCCGGAGTTTGACCTGGAGTTTGACCTGGTCCCTCTGCCCGGTTTCTCCCTGGTGCACTGGCGTCGTATGCCGTCATGCCATCTTGGTCGGATCGGCCAGATACTTAGTCACGCCCCTCCAGGCACTCTCCGGTTCATGGTCCAGTGGAACCACTTCTCCCGCACACGCCAGTCAGTCCGGGCGTGTGCATAACACCTGACAAAGGTGGTGTGGGTGGGAAGAATTACAAGACCTGCACAGGGGTCCTTCACTGTCAGTGTCAGTCCCTGGATTGTAGGATGTCAATTGGCTGCTATGACTGCAATGTCAGAACTATGACATAATTCATCTGTATTTCTTTCAGTGACTAGCCAAAATTGGCGCACTCCTTATAAACCCTACAAGCAAATTCTTTGTAGTCTGGATCTGCAGTCATTTGTAATCCCATTTCATCTGCCTCTTATCCTATTGGATAGGTTAGTAAAAATAGGAGGTACAATGGGGAAAGAAACACATGACCACAGGATCAAACTACACACAGGGTTTGTTATTAGTCTAGTGCAGTGGTCTCCAAACTTTGTTACCTTGAGAACCACATTGTGACGGCGGTGGGTGTGGACCCACTGGGCCATTGGCTGGGTTTACCCTGGAGGGGCGTAACTAAGTAACTACCTGGTCTTCACTAGAGCCTCTGATGGTAAGGATAGGCTTGGGCCATTAGGGTAGTCACCAGGTGCCACTACAGGGCAGTGCCCGGACCTGCAGCAGCTGACCAACGGGTCAGAGGCACAAATACGAAGCACAGAAGGCACAGGCAGAGACGTGGTCAGACAGTCTGAGGTCGGGCGGGCAGCACAGGTTCAGAATACGAAGCCGGCTTCAGGAACAGAGAGATCAGACTAGACAAGCCAGGTCGGTAACAGGAAAGATTAAAAAATAATGCATCAAAACAGGTAACTAGAGACTGACTAGGTATAGGCCAGGATAGCAAAGCTCTGCAGGACACAATGGGTTAAATTCCTGCAGAGTCTGTCCGTGCCTTCCTATAGCCAGGTGGAGATTCTCCAGCCACATGAGGATGCAGGAGTGCTGGGAATGCTGCAAGAAGCAGGTCAGTGCGATGGGCTGACACAGGGAGGAGCAGAGCGGTGAACACAGTGAGCAGGATGGCGCTGAGACGGCGTGCGAGTTACCAGTGTACACACATTCAGCTCTGAGAGATGGTCACGAGCCACATTCAGAGACCATGTACATGTACATCCAGATCTGCCCTTCTGTGTGAGGCTATTCACAAAAGTCACCATCTAGATACCTGCACACATGGCGAGCCACACATCATGGATTTGCGAGTCACATGCGGCACCCGAGCCACAGGTTGGGGACCACAGGTCTAGTAGTGATACATAGGTCAGCAAAGGGGATGAATACTCAGAAGAAAAAGTTGCCATGATGCTTTATTTATTTATTTTCGGATACATTGTAGCAATGAAAAACACACTGGTTGACAATATACATCCCTTTCATCTACATTGTTTTCTGGCTTTTAGATCATTTCCTTTGTTCCCTACACTTACTATAGCTTGTTTTCCCATGTGGTTCTTCACAGAACAATTACTGAAAGGAGAGTAACAATTACAAAGGAAGTCACAATACATGTAAAGGTAATGTTGAGGTGCGGTGCAAACTATTTAAAAATAATTATTCTTCAATAAGTTTTTCCATCTATGACAAAAACAGATTCCTATTTTAAAAAGGAATAAGAAAACTTTGTTTTGTTCTGAAAACTATTTAAGATGAAAACTGTTCCATCTTTACTGTATTATGCAAATGTATTAAAGTTTTTTTATCCAAAATGTTTATATAATACTTCAAAATAAAATACAGTTCTCAGAAAGTGCCACAGTCCCAGTTGAGCCTCTTACGTCCCAATTTTGTCCTGAAGCTTTACTGGGTACTATCAGCAGAGGGCAGCATAACTCTCCTGAACTTTGCAGAATACTTCCAAACAGCAAGCTGAAAGTGAGTGAAGTTGGCATTGTGGTATAGACACTAAATGCACAGTATGGCACCCTATGACCTTTTATTGTCTTCACGTATACAGGTGCACCATTTCAGTATATGGGTATACTAAGGTACTCTTTTGCAGAACTGTATGTGGATAATAGGTCAACACTGTTTCATAAAGCTTCATGTAGGCAAAACATGGCACAATCTAGGCAGTGGCTCTATATGGGCAATGTATGACCCTATATAGTTAAAATATGGCACTTTAGGTATGTGGAACAGCAAAAAAAAACTTTCTGTTCTTTAAAACTTCACATTTTCTCAAACATCATGTGCATACAGCTCACACAAGAGAAATACACAGTTGTCCTATGCATTTTGGCGTTCAAGCCTTACCCATAGTATAAACTATTAAATGCTGGGCCCTGTTATAAATTACGTGAGATGGTCACATGGTAAGTAAAATCCCAAACAACAAGTTAATCAATCACTAAAAAATTGAAGGAATGCAGATGGAACACACAAACACCAAAAGATACCCCGAGCACACCAAGAAAGGCAAAGAATAGAATTTCCGGTATGTAACCTAACTAGTCATATTCTATGGAATCACAGATTTCACTCCTTTCCAAAGAACTCTGTTTTTCTCCTCCAAATAAATTTGACGAGTTTAAAATGATCCTAGATGTCAATAACTTTGCAAGGAATTTGACCATTAAATGTAATTTCTTGGAATGTGAACAGGGATCTAGTGTGAAAAATCAATTAACACATGTTAACACAGAACAGACAATAGATCAAATTCACCTCTTCTTTGAAGAACAACATCTAATATAATATCAGAATAATGGAGACTGAATCATTAGAAGCAAACACAATACTGAATGACACAACCATTGAGACTGCTGGGGCAGATTTATCAATACTGTCTAAAGCCGGCCATACACATTAGATGGCTGTCAGTCGATCAATGCTTTGGCCGGTCAATTGCTTGACAGCTATCTCAGTCCACTCTCCCATACACAGGAGCACTCGTTCAGTCAAGCGCTCCCATGTTCTCTGTTTCTGGGAGAACAAAGTGATCGACATTTCTTGATCGGACATGCCCGATCAACATTTTCCCCAAAAATCAGGCAGCCGGCGCCCCCATACACATTAACTTGTCGATATTGACAGGTTTGGCCAACATTAGTTTAATGTGTATGGGGGCCTTAATTCTTAGACAGTGCAAAGTTGGACTAGATAGTCTTAAATTGCGCCAGATTTATCTAAGTGGCTGATAGTATTTGACAAATCTGTCTAATTTGAATAATCATATTCATAAAATAGCAAAAAGGCAAAGATCTGTGAAAACCATGGATAGATCATGTACGTGAAAAAGGGACATGTGAATGAGGACTTAGGAAGACATCAAGCCGCTGGGAATTTATTGAATTGTAGTCATAAATGCAATATATAAACCTATAGTAATGACCACAATCTACACATGTAAATAGCAATTATCTTTATTAAAGGACACGATGATCAAATTAAAAGACAATTAAAAATGGAGATTTCATCAAAAATGGCATAAAGGATGTGAGGGTGATTGGTCATGGTATAAGGAATACTACAACAATGATGAATACACTATGTACAGAAACTTTTAGCCCTATGATTGCAAACTAGGTGAACCACTGGACCAGTGGCGTACTGACGTTGGTAGACTATGGGGCTGCTATGGGGCCCGTGAGTCGGGGGGGGGGGGACCGGTGCCAGCGCCATCCCCAGCCCCCGCATTGTACTTTCAACTGTTTTGGCATTCTGGATGCCGATACAGTTGAAAACAATGATGGGAGAGGGAGCCGTCAGCTGACGCTCCCTCCCCCATCATTACCCCTCTGCGTCTGAGCTCTGTGACATCTCTGCGCAGAGAGTGCAATGACATCACTAGCGTGAGCCCTCTGTGCCGAGCAGTGCAGAGGATCAGAAGACCGGAGACTGCAGAGACCAGAGTAGCATGGAACGGGGAGAGGTGAGTGTTTATTTTTTATGTATGGAGCATTATTTACGGCCCATTATACTGTATGGAGGACTATATAGGGCCCATTATACTGTATGGAGGACTATGTGGGACCAATTATTCTGTATGGAGGACTATGTGGGGCCATTATACTGCATGGAGGACTATATGGGGCCCATTAAACTGTATGGAGGACTTTGTGGGGCCCATTATACTGTATGGAGACTATGTGGGGCCCATTATACTGTATGGAGGACTATGTGGGGCCCATTATACTGTATGGAGGACTATGTGGGGCCCATTATACTGTATGGAGGACTATGTGGGGCCCATTATACTGTATGGAGACTATGTGGGGCCCATTATACTGTATGGAGGACTATGTGGGGCCCATTATACTGTATGGAAAGCTATGTGGGGCCCATTATACTGTATGGAGGACTATGTGGGGCCATTATACTGCATGGAGGACTATGTGGGGCCCATTATACTGTATGGAGGACTATGTGGGGCCATTATACTGCATGGAGGACTATATGGGGCCCATTATACTGTATGGAGAACTATGTGGGGTCCATTATACTGTATGGAAAGCTATGTGGGCCCCATTATACTGTATGGAGGACCATGTGGGGCCCATTATACTGTATGGAGGACTATGTGGGGCCCAATATACTGTATGGAGGACTATGTGAGGCCCATTATTCTGTATGGAGGACTATGTGGGACCCATTATACTGTATGGTGGACTATGTGGGGCCCATTATACTGTATGGAGGACTATGTGGGGCCCAATATACTGTATGGAGGACTATGTGAGGCCCATTATTCTGTATGGAGGACTATGTGGGGCCCCATTATCCTGTATGGAGGACTATGTGGGCCATTATACTGTATGGAGGACTATATGGGGCCCATTATACTGCATGGAGGACTATGTGGGGCCCATTATACTGTATGGAAAGCTATGTGGGGCCCATTATACTGTATGGAGGACTAGGTGGGGCCCATTATACTGTATGGAGGACTATGTGGGGCCCATTATACTGTATGGAGGACTATGTGGGGCCCAATATACTGTATGGAGGACTATGTGAGGCCCATTATTCTGCATGGAGGACTATGTGTGGCCCATTATACTGTATGGAGGACTATGTGGGGCCCATTATACTGTATGGAGGACTATGTGAGGCCCAATATATTGTATGGAGGACTATGTGGGGCCCATTATTCTGTATGGAGGGCTATGTGGGGCAATTATTCTGAATGGAGGACTATGTGGGGCCAATTATACTGTATGGAGGACTATGTGGGGCCCATTATACTGTATGGAGGACTATGTGGGGCCCAATAAACTGTATGGAGGACTATGTGAGGCCCATTATTCTGCATTGAGGACTATGTGGGGCCCATTATACTGTATGGAGGACTATGTGGGACCCAATATACTGTATGGAGGACTATGTGAGGCCCATTATTCTGTATGGAGGACTATGTGGGGTCCATTATTCTGTATGGAGGACTATGTGGGGCCCATTATTCTGTATGGAGGGCTATGTGGGGCAATTATTCTGTATGGAGGACTATGTGGGGCCATTATACTGTATGTGGGGCCCATTATTCTGTATGGAGGACTATGTGGGGGCCCATTATTCTGTATGGAGGACTATGTGGGGCAATTATTCTGTATGGAGGACTATGTGGGGCCATTATACTGTATGTAGGCCTATATGGGGCCCATTAGACTGCATGGAGGACTATGTGGGGCCCATTATACTGTATGGAGGACTATGTGAGGCCCATTATACTGTATGGAGGACTATGTGGGGCCATTATACTGTATGTAGGCCTATGTGGGGCCCATTATACTGCATGGAGGACTATGAGGGGCTCATTATACTGTATGGAGGACTATGTGTGGCCCATTATTCTGTATGGAGGACTATGTGGGGCTCATTATAATGTATGGAGGACTTTGTGGAGCCATTATACTGTATGGAGCACTATGTGGGGCCCATTATTCTGTATGGAGGACTATGTGGGGCCCATTATACTGTATGGAAAGCTATGTGGTGCCCATAATACTGTATGGAGGACTATGTGGGGCCCATTATTCTGTATGGAAGACTATGTGGGGCCCATTATTCTGTATGTAAGACTATGTGGGGACCATTATACTGTATGGAGGATTATGTGGGGACCATTATACTGTATGGAGGACTATGTGGGGCCCATTATTCTGTATGGAGGACTATGTGGGGCCCATTATACTGTATGGAGGCCTATGTGGGGCCCATTATACTGTATAGAAGACTATATGGGGCCCATTATACTGTATGGAGGACTATGTGGGGCCCATTATTCTGTATGGAGGACTATGTGGGGCCTATTTTACTGTATGGAGCACTATGTGGGGCCCATTATACTGTATGAAGGACTATGTGGGGCCCATTATACTGTATGGAGGACTATGTGGGGCCCATTATTCTGTATGGAGGACTATGTGGGGCCCATTATACTGTATGGAGGACTATGTGGGGCCCATTATACTGTATGGAGGACTATGTGGGGCCCATTATACTGTATGGAGGACTATGTGGGGCCCAATATACTGTATGAAGGACTATGTGAGGCCAATTATTCTGTATGGAGGACTATGTGGGCCCCATTATTCTGTATGGAGGACTATGTGGGGCAATCATTCTGTATGGAGGACTATGTGGGGCCATTATACTGTATGTAGGCCTATGTGGGGCCCATTATACTGCATGGAGGACTATGCGGGGCCCATTATAATGTATGGAGGACTATGTGGCGCCCATTATTCTGTATGGAGGACTATGTGGGGCCCATTATAATGTATGGAGGACTTTGTGGAACCATTATACTGTATGGAGCACTATGTGGGGTCTATTATTCTGTATGGAGGACTATGTGGGGCCCATTATACTGTATGGAAGCTATGTGGTGCCCATAATACTGCATGGAGGACTATGTGCGGCCCATTATTCTGTCTGGAAGACTAAGTGGGGCCCATTATACTGTATGGAGGACTATGTGGGGACCATTATAATGTATGGAGGACTATGTGGGGCCCATTATTCTGTATGGATGACTATGTGTGGCCCATTATACTGTATGGAGGACTATGTGGGGCCCATTATACTGTATGGAAGACTATATGGGGCCCATTATACTGTATGGAGGACTATGTGGGGCCCATTATTCTGTATGGAGGACTATGTGGGGCCCATTTTACTGTATGGAGGACTATGTGGGGTCCATTATACTGTATGAAGGACTATGTTAGGCCCATTATACTGTATGGATGACTATGTGGGGCCCATTATTCTGTATGGAGGACTATGTGGGGCCCATTATACTGTATGGAGGACTATGTGGGGCCCATTATACTGTATGGAGGACTATGTGGGGCCCATTATACTGTATGGAGGACTATGTGGGGCCCAATATACTGTATGGAGGACTATGTGAGGCCAATTATTCTGTATGGAGGACTATGTGGGCCCCATTATTCTGTATGGAGGACTATGTGGGGCAATTATTCTGTATGGAGGAGTATGTGGGGCCATTATACTGTATATAGACCTATGTGGGGCCCAGTATTCTGTATGGAGGACTATGTGGGCCCATTATTTTGTATGGAGGACTATGTGGGGCAATTATTCTGTATGGAAGACTATGTGGTGACCTTTCTATGTACACCCCTGCACTGATCATATGAGATTGGGATAATGTTTAAATATAGCAAACAAATGAACAAAAGTATTCCAAGTGCATCAGTCCATATTGTATAATTCCAAAACAAATTGGATGATATTTAAGTCTCCCAATAAAAGTCTCACACTTTAATATCTATCTAAAGTACATTGTGCTAAGAAATACACAGGTAATAGTGTCCATCCCCGAAGTCTATAGACATAAAATGTGCCCAGTGCAAAATGACTGCATGTAGTAATCCATAAGTGTAATAAATTCTATTGGAGAATTAGTGAAGCCATAAATCTCAGGAAGGAGTACATAGTATCAAAGTTATTATTTAGTAGATCATTGCAATGATAAAATCAGTTATATTACCGACCTAAGGACCTCACACCTCCACACGGTAATATAAATGGTTTTATCATTATAATCTTTCAATAATAGTCTCACACTTTTATGTCTATCTAAAGTACATGGTGCCAATGAATACACAGGTAATAGAGTCCATCCCCACGTCTATAGACATAAAATGTGTCCAGTGCAGAATGACTGCACGTAGGAATGGTGGAGGTGTGAGGTCCTTGGGTTGGTAATATAACTCGTTTTATCATTATAATGATCTACTAAACAATAACCTTGATACTATGTCCTCCTTACTGAGATTTAAGAGCTCACTAATTCTCCAACAGCATTTATTACACATTCGGATTCCTATATGAGAAATACAGAAGTGTGACGGAGCCCTACAGTGCTTTTCACGGACAGCACTCGTACCTCTAGTCTATGGGGCTGTTCACATGTCCAATACTTTCCTCGGACCGAGTGGTCCTCACAAACACACCAAGACTAGTCCTATATTTATCAGAGTGTCGGATAAAACTCGCCAATACAAGTCTATGGATCCGTGAAAAAATCGGACCGCACTTGGATGACATCTGTTTTTCACAGACTGTTTGGTAAGAGAAACGTGAGAAACCTCCATCAGTTCTTTTTTTCCATCCGTTAAACTATGATGAAACTCTGATGGTAAAAACTGACACTGAGCAAACTCTGATGATGACCCTCTGATCACAAACGCTGATGAAACTCGAACCGTTTTTGCGTACGAGAAAAATCACTGACGTGGAACGAGCCCTAATGGGGTAACATCTTGTAGCAGCCTACAAAACTACTATCTTCTCTAATGCTCTGTGATATTGCAGTATACAGAACAAGCGATCAAATGACTGCAAGTGCCCTAAGGGGACTAAAGAATTCAATTAAATAATTTAAAAAACGTATTTACAAATGTAAAAAAAAGGTTAAAAAATTTGACTAGAATTGCCATCATTCTATTGCTGCAAGTCTCACATAAAATGCAATAAACAGCTATCAAAACATTGTATATCCACCAAAATGGTATCAGTGAAAATGCCAGGTCACCACACAAAAAAACAAGCATTTATTTTTTATTTTATTCTTCTTTTTACAGCTTTTTTAATGGTACCTGGGTGTGGATGAGACTCTCCTCTCCTCCACACCCGGGTACCATCCGCACATTAGAACGCACCAATTACGCAAGTACAAATGCTGTCTTGCGGAATTGGCGCGTTCTAATGCAAGTCAATGGCGGCGAAATCGCCGCGTTTCCGCAAAATTAATTGACATGCTGCGGATTTTTGACCGCAGCGTTAACGCTGCGGAAAAATCCGCATCATGGGCACAGCACATGCGGATTTCCATTGGGGAACATTGCTTCCCTTCTACCATGCGTTTTTCATGCGTTTCCGCGGCGTTTACGCAACTGCAAAAACGCCGCGGAAACGCATGAAATACGCATCGTGTGAACACAGCCTTAATTTTGCGGAAACGCGGCGATTTCGCCGCCATTGACTTGCATTAGAACGCGCCAATTCCGCAAGACAGCATTTGTACTTGCGTAATTGGTGCGTTCTAATGTGCGGATGGTACCCGGGTGTGGAGGAGAGGAGAGTCTCATCCACACCCAGGTATCATTAAAAAAGCTGTAAAAAGAAGAATAAAATAAAAAATAAATGTATTCTTACCTTCTGTCGGCCCGCGCACCGCTCCCGCTTGGTTCCCGGCACTTGCAGTGAGTTGTAGGACCTGCGGTGACGTCAGAGTCATGTGACGGGTCACGTGACGCTGACGTCGGCAGGTCTTTCAATTCAAAGTTGCCGGCGAGGGAGAACAGATTGAGCAGGACAGCGCGGGCCATCGGAAGTAAGTATATACACTCTCTCGGTTCACACTGTATAAATCCATGCTGTTTGCATGGATTTATATAGTGTGACCTAGTTATCAAGCACTTTCCAGGTGATGCTAACATCGCCTGGAAAGCGCTTGTCAATCTGCATGCGGAAACGCATGTGAATCTGCATGTGGATCCGCATGTATTCTGCAGGAAAAACGCATGCACAATCTGCATGCGTTTTTTCTGCCAGGGAGATGCAGAAATGATGCAGAAATTTTCTGCTTCATTTCTGCATCGTGTGCACATACCCTTAAGGGTATGTGCGCACGTTCAGGATTTGATTGCAGAAATTTCTGCATCTCTGCGCAGCAAAAATGCTGTGGCACAAACGCGCGTTTTGCCGCAATTTTAATGCGTTTTTTGATGCGTTTTTATGATGCATTTTTTGATGCGTTTTTACAGTGGCGCTCCCATCAGTGTATTGCTGGCTGCCGGGTGATCGGATCGCCTTGGGACACTAGGGGTACGGCGGACAGGTGAATATAAGGTGTTTTTTATTTTATTTTAACTTTTTTTTCACACAGACACGGGCTGAGAAGACTACTCCCCTCAGCCGCGCCTGCTCCCGCTATTGTCAGCGGCAGCGGCCGTCGGATGATGGGAGGAGTAGCCTCCCGTGGGCAATTCTTTGTGCATTTTTGACTCATTGACTTGAATTGAGTCAGTCAAATACGCAGCAAACATCCGCAGCAAATCCACAAATGTTATTATACCTGCGTTTTTGCTGCGGATTTGACTGACTGAATTCAAGTCAATGGGTGAAAAACGCTGCAGAAACTCACAATTGACATACTGCAGATTTAAACGCAATCTTCAGGATTGTCATTGCATTAGCTGGCACACGGATTACCTAGTGTTTTTGGCCCATTTCCACGAGGGAAAAAAGCACCAAAAACGCACAGTGTGCACATAGCCTTACACAACTCCACTCCCAGAAAAATAAAAAAGTTGCTAGTCTCATAAAATGTCAAAATATTTTTTTTTTTACAAAATGTTTAATTTTTTTAACCAATAAAATATAAAAAGGTACAAGTTTGATATCACCATATTCATATTGACCTGAAGAATCATATTTGCACATAATTTTTACCATTCAATCAATGGCGTAAAAACTAACACCCCCCCCCCCCAAAAAAAATGGTGAACTTGTGTATTTTTTCTCCATTTCATCCCACTTGGATTTTTTCCCCATTTTTCGGTACATTATATGGGAAACAGAATGTTATTATTCAAATCTACAACTCTTCCAACAACAACAAAAAGGCCCCCATACAGATATGTCAACGGAAAGATAATAGCTCCTGGAACAAGGGAAGAAAAAACTAAAGTGCAAAAGCAAAAATCACCTGATCCTAAAAGGGTTGTCTGTTTTCACACAGAGTTTTTTTGACGTGGATCCTCTCTAAAACCATCCTCAAAAATAGCTTAAAGAGGCATTCCCATCTCCAAGATCCTACCCCAATATGTAGTAATATTAGCAAATACCTCTAATTAGAAATCTAGTATAGTTTTTCTGATTTGCTATGTCTCATTCCTTATGTGCAGGCACTGCAGTAGCCTAGGTATCCATGGTTACAACCACTAGCAACTAGCTGACACTATATAAGTGGCCGTAACCATGGATACCTAAGGTCCTGCCATGCCTGCACATGAGGAATGAGATACAGTGAATCAGAAGAACTATACTACATTTCTAATTGGAGGAATTTGCTAATGTCATTATTATTACACCTACTACATATAGGGATAGGATCTTGGAGATGGGAATACCCCTTTAAGCTAGTATTTTTTAAGCAAAAAGTTATGGCAAAATGTTCCACTGGTCATCTTCCAGGCGTCTTTTGAGCGTTCCCATTGACTTGTATCTAAAGTAGAGAGTCTTTTGAGTGGAAAAAAAAACAGAAGAATGGACGGGTCACTTCTTTTAACCACTTGGCAAATTTAGAAACCTGAAATTATTTTAAAGATGTTCCAAATCCTGGACATAGCCCAGCCAGTCGTTCTTTCACAGAAATGCCTATGTTCACTCTTTTGAGTGTTTTCTGAAAGGTTTTTCAGGCGGTTTCCGCCTGAAAAAAAAACATTGTGTGCACAAAACCCTAGTGGATGCTCACATGTGGTGATTTTACGTTTTTTGGTTCTTTTTTTTCTGGATGGAAAAGAAGCTGTGTTGAACTTTCAGAAATCTCATTCACATGCAGCTTTTTTTTTCTAACTTAATTTGAGCCCTGCAGCGTTTTTGTAAAATCTGAAGCGTCTTCTTTGGCAATTTATTTGTCCATTTATGCATTGGCTTCGCCACAAGCATCATTTTTTTTATTGTGTATATAAAATTGTGGCTGCATCCAAGCGAAAGCTGCCAGAAGAATGGACGACTCACTTCTTTTAGCCATTTCACGGCTTTCGAAGCTTGGATTGGTTAATAGAAATGAGAAAAAATGGAAAATATATGCACAGAAAGCCAGTTTTACATTATTGTGGATACGTTCGGTATTTTTTTATGTTTTTTCAGATGGGTTTCAGGCAAATACGCTTAAAAAAAAAAAGACGTTATGCGCAAACTGAATATATTGAGGAGTTTTTGGATCAGAAAATGAGCAGAAATTCTCCAATATCCTCCTCAAAAATTCAAAGCTCCTTAAAAATTTTGAGTTTCTGCTTCAAACACTCACACAGAGCATTTTGAGGATTTTTGGGGGCAGCAACCAAGCGGAAACTCTCCAAATCCTTTTAAAAATGCAAAACTCCTTAAAAACGTTGAGGTTCTGCTCATTTTCTGCTAAGAAACAAACAGTGAAAAGACTTTGTGTGTACATCGCCTGTGTGTTGCGCCACTTTCCCATTTCCAGCATCTCCAAGACACCGGTTTCCTTTTCTGACCATAGCGTTCGCCTACTTCTTCGTAAATATTCACCACTTCCCCAATCAGAAATTATGTTCATTCCAAAATCTCCTCGGCTCCTCAGACATGTGTGCTGCTCTCACTCCTTCATGTTGCTATCAGTAATGAGTAGAGATGAGCGACGCTGAACTGTAAAGGTGCTGAACTCCGAACACGGACTTCTCCTGGAAGTATGTATTACAATTCAGGAGTTGGGAGGGAGAGACAGAAAGAGTGAGAGAGTGGGAGACAGAGAGAGAGAAAGAGAGAGGGAGAGAGAAAGAGTGGGAGACAGAGAGAGAGGGAGAGAGAGAAAGAGTGAGAGACAGAGAGAGAGAAAGAGAGAGGGAGAGAGAGAGAGAAAGAGAGAGGGAGAGAGAGAAAGAGAGTGAAAGAAAGAGTGGGACACAGAGAGAGAGGGAGAGAGAGAAAGAGTGAGAGAGTGGGAGACAGAGAGAGAGAAAGAGAGAGGGAGAGAGAAAGAGTGGGAGACAGAGAGAGAGAGGGAGAGAGAGAAAGAGGGAGAGAGAGAAAGAGGGAGAGAGACAGAGAGGGGAAGAGAGAGTGGGAGAGAGAGAGAAAGAGGGAGAGAGAGAGACAGAGAGTGAGAGAGAGTGGGAGACAGAGAGAGAGGAAGAGACAGAGAGAGGGAGAGAGAAGGAGAGGGGGAGAGAGAAGGAGAGGGGGAGAGAGAGAAAGAGGGAGAGAGACAGAGGAAGAGAGAGAGGGAGAGAGACGGGGAGAGAAAGAGGGAGAGAGACACAGAGAGAGAAAGAGAGACGGAGAGAGAGTGTCATAAGCTGAGAGGAACGTAAGACTCCCAAATGGTCTATTACTGTCCAAATTGTGCCCCCCAACATTCCATCACCACAAGCCCCCTCCCCTGTCACACTTATTTTTTCTTGCTTTGGCAACACTAATTGTATTTTGGTCCTGCCAATAAAGCCTATTTGTATTGCACTGTATTGTATTGAGTGAGAGAGACACAGAGAGAGAAAGAGACAGAGAGAGAGAGAGAGAGATGCGGAGAGACAGAGTTACAGAGAGAGACAGGGGGAGAGACAGAGAGTGGGAGAGAGAGCGGGAGAGACAGAGAGGAGAGAGAAAGGGAGAGACAGAGAGGAGAGAGAAAGAGACAGAGATGCAGAGAGACAGAGAGAGAGACACAGAGTGACAGAGAGAGACAGGGGGAGAGACAGAGAGTGGGAGAGAGAGCGGGAGAGACAGAGGAGAGAGAAAGAGAGAGACAGAGAGGAGAGACAGAGAGAGGGAGAGAGATGGAGAGAAAGAAAGAGTAAGAGAGACAGAGAGAGCTGGGGAGAGACACAGAGTGATGGAGAGGTAGAGAGAGACAGGGGGAGAGAGACAGAGAGGAGAGAGAAAGAGAGAGACAGAGAGGAGAGACAGAGAGAGGGAGAGGCGGAGAGAAAGAAAGAGTAAGAGAGACAGAGAGAGCTGGGGAGAGACACAGAGTGACGGAGAGGTAGAGAGAGACAGGGGGAGAGAGACAGAGAGGAGAGAGAAAGAGAGAGACAGAGAGGAGAGACAGAGAGAGGGAGAGGCGGAGAGAAAGAAAGAGTAAGAGAGACAGAGAGAGCTGGGGAGAGACACAGAGTGATGGAGAGGTAGAGAGAGACAGGGGGAGAGAGACAGAGAGGAGAGAGAAAGAGAGAGACAGAGAGGAGAGACAGAGAGAGGGAGAGGCGGAGAGAAAGAAAGAGTAAGAGAGACAGAGAGAGCTGGGGAGAGACACAGAGTGACGGAGAGGTAGAGAGAGACAGGGGGAGAGAGACAGAGAGGAGAGAGAAAGAGAGTGGGGGAGACAGAGAGAGACGGAGAGAGAGACGGGGAGAGACAGAGTGGGAGAGAGACAGAGAGCAAGAGAGAGACAGAGAGTGGGGGAGAGAGAGAGAGACGGAGAGAGAGAGACAGAGAGAGAGAGATGGGGAGAGACAGACAGAGACACAGTGACGGAGAGGTAGAGAGAGACAGAGAGGAGAGAAAGAAAGAGTGAGAGAGACAGAGAAAGACACAGAGTGAGAGGTAGAGAGAAAGAGAGAGACACAGAGAGCTGGAGAGGAGAGAGAGATGGAGAGCGGGAGAGAGAAAGAGAGAGAGGGGGAGTGCTTCCCGTCTCCGCTCACCACTAGTAATGGCTTACAGACTTATTACTTATACTTTCTATTATCCAGTGTGATGTTGCAGCTTGTCAGGAAGCAGTGCCAATGGTTTTATAATACGCTGCCTAGAAAACAAAAAACTCCCTGTTGGCCCCTGGCTATGGTGCAGAAAATGACGGCGTTACCCATGGCAACCAATCATGCATCAAGTGCAGATTAGAAAATGAAAGCAGTGATTTGATAGGTTGCTATTGGCAACTGCAGCAGCTGTTCTGCATCAGCCTATTCTCCTCACACTGAGCGCAGGCGAGGTTGTGTCCTCCATCCGGGCTTTCCCCTCTACACCATGACGTCATGACAACCCCAGCACTCCGTCACGGTGGTGGCGCAGTTGCCATGAATACCGCCGGTGCAGAGAGGGTGGGGAGGTTCCGGAAATGACGTAAGGTCCCGCCCCGGTGCGGACGTGCCCCTGCGCCGGGATCACGGAAAGAAGGAGCGGGAGAGTAGGCGGCATGGAGCCTCCGGGAGGTGAGAGCAGTGATGGAGCTGCAGGGGCGGCTGGGAAATGTGGGACCCCTGAGGTGGCAGAGCATGGGGAGGAGGAGCAGGGCCTGGGGGACAGCTGTGCATGATGTCACTGGGCGCTGCATGTCAGAGCCAGCCCGCAGCTGTGTGCGCCGCTGTCACCGTCCTCCTGACACCTGAGCCCTGCATCCGAGTGCAGCAGCCAGGAGCACAGGAGCTCTGCACATCGCTGCCATCTGCTAGGACATCCGTGCGTGTCTGATAGATCTTACTACAGATGGAGCAGACCTCTGGATACAGTCAGCAGTGCTAACCATCAGTGGTGCATGTTACTACAGATGGAGCAGACCTCTGGATACAGTCAGCAGTGCTAACCATCAGTGGTGCATGTTACTACAGATGGAGCAGACCTCTGGATACAGTCAGCAGTGCTAACCATCAGTGGTGCATGTTACTACAGATGGAGCAGACCTCTGGTTACAGTCAGCAGTGCTAACCATCAGTGGTGCATGTTATGCAGATGGAGCAGACCTCTGGATGCGATCAGCAGTGTTAACCATCAGTGGTGCATGTTATACAGATGGAGCAGACCTCTGGATACAGTCAGCAGTGCTAACCATCAGTGGTGCATGTTACTACAGATGGAGCAGACCTCTGGATACAGTCAGCAGTGCTAACCATCAGTGGTGCATGTTACTACAGATGGAGCAGACCTCTGGATACAGTCAGCAGGTGCTAACCATCAGTGGTGCATGTTACTACAGATGGAGCAGACCTCTGGATACAGTCAGCAGTGCTAACCATCAGTGGTGCATGTTGCTACAGATGGAGCAGACCTCTGGATACAGTCAGCAGGTGCTAACCATCAGTGGTGCATGTTACTACAGATGGAGCAGACCTCTGGATACAGTCAGCAGTGCTAACCATCAGTGGTGCATGTTGCTACAGATGGAGCAGACCTCTGGATACAGTCAGCAGGTGCTAACCATCAGTGGTGCATGTTACTACAGATGGAGCAGACCTCTGGATGCGATCAGCAGTGTTAACCATCAGTGGTGCATGTTACTACAGATGGAGCAGACCTCTGGAAACAGTCAGCAGGTGCTAACCATCAGTGGTGCATGTTATGCAGATGGAGCAGACCTCTGGAAACAGTCAGCAGTGCTAACCATCAGTGGTGCATGTTATGCAGATGGAGCAGACCTCTGGAAACAGTCAGCAGTGCTAACCATCAGTGGTGCATGTTACTACAGATGGAGCAGACCTCTGGCTACAGTCAGCAGTGCTAACCATCAGTGGTGCATGTTATGCAGATGGAGCAGACCTCTGGCTACAGTCAGCAGTGCTAACCATCAGTGGTGCATGTTATGCAGATGGAGCAGACCTCTGGAAACAGTCAGCAGTGCTAACCATCAGTGGTGCATGTTACTACAGATGGAGCAGACCTCTGGATGCGATCAGCAGTGTTAACCATCAGTGGTGCATGTTACTACAGATGGAGCAGACCTCTGGATACAGTCAGCAGTGCTAACCATCAGTGGTGCATGTTACTACAGATGGAGCAGACCACTGGAAACAGTCAGCAGGTGCTAACCATCAGTGGTGCATGTTACTACAGATGGAGCAGACCACTGGAAACAGTCAGCAGGTGCTAATAATCTGTCCGGCTCTGAAATAGTATTTTGTGAATTTACGGATTGGATAAAAAATATATATTCTTGTATTCATTTTTTTTTTTTAAATTAAGTGATCAGAGGAAATGTAATATCTGATTGAAACCATCTGCGCACTGGCCGTGTATGTGACTATTCTATGTATATACAGTATAATATACACACACACACACAAGGGATCAGTGCATGTTTATGCAGATGTGCACATTAGACACCATTGCCCATACTGAGCTAAAACCACATGAGTTCAGCTTTAATGGGCCGTGTGAAGGATGAGCTGATGAGAACCTTGAATAGTCCACTATCTGCTGTACAGTTGGACTGCAGCACCATTAACACTGTAGGGATCTGTTTTCACAACATAAAAAAAATCATTTTCTTTTTTCTTAGAGCGCAACACTTGTGTGTTGTCTGTGTTTGATATTGCAGCTCCTTATCCCCATGCAGTGATATACAAGACAAAACTATGGCAGGTGCATTTTTTAATCTTGGACGCAGCCCCTTTAAAATGTAAAGGGGTCTCAGAGAATACATCTCCTCTATTCTTCACCTATATTGACTGTTTTACTGTAGCTTTTTATTCAGCTATTTTATAACTATTTACACTATTTTCCTTAAATAGAATTTTGTGTCAGTTTGTGTACATATTTGTATTCCCCATGAAATGACACTTCTGGACCATATTTCCTTAGCACTCTGCTGTGCTTTTCCTCTGTTATTCCTCCTGGAAATGTATGAATAAGATGACAACTGGGGGCATGTCTCTACATCTGGCACTATCCAGTCAGAGCCCTCCTTTTATAAGGGTGGGGATTTGTAACCCACACCACGTTATCAGTTTATTTATCCATTTCTTGGAGGGATAACAGAGAGACATCCTTCTTGTCCTCTGTCAGATATCCTGCTTCTGGCATCAAATGTTTTTCTACGTACGAGATGACATTCTTTCTTCTCGCGCACTTAGCCGGATCTTGTAAGACCACGTTCCTTCTGGACTGCTGCAATACCCGGTCGCGTCCGAATGGCAGATGCCATTGCCATCACTTTGTTGGGAGAGTTGCACAAATCTCTTTTTCCATAATCTGGTAAGGTATCACCAGAACCTGTCACCTGGGGGCTGTTTCGCTGATTTCCTGTCGCTTTTCAAATTTCCCCATTAGTGTTGGTTACCTGTCAGCAGACTTGGGTAGATTATCTGCAGACTACTGGCTGCCATAAAGCAGATATTTCTGCTGATAGGTTCTCAGCTCTGGGCTCTAGAATTACTTCATAGGGATTTTTTTTTTTACTAATCGACAGTCTGGGGAGGTGACAGGTTCTCTTAAAACGATTGTTTCTGGGAGAGCTGAGTGACAGCCACTATGACTTCTATTACAGCTTCTGCCCTGGTTTTCACACTTCTTGCCATAGTGATACAGTAGCAGGGTTATGCATCAGTGCAGGTTTGACTTTCAGGAGCCTGGGAAAGCTGGGTCACACAGCAGCTGTATGCTGCAATGTTGTATTCAGTCCCAGCAGCCGTCTCGCTCCACATACAGCCACAACATGAGTGCGGCTTTGGTTCACCGCAGAGAGCTCGTGGCAAGAATGGCCGGGAATCCATTTGTTGTTAACTTTATTTCCTGGTTGAAATCCTTGTGCCTCCGAGGCTTCTGATGAAATTTCCCAGTTACATAAGTAAATAATTCATTTCTGAGGTGTGTTTGTAGTGGGGCGGTGGTGGCTATCTTACCTGTGCTGGAATAGAAGTTCCTCTGGATGGGGGCGTGATGAAGATGTGTTCGGCACAGGCACTGGCATGTGTTTCTTGG
Source organism: Phyllobates terribilis (assembly GCF_046119375.1). NCBI lineage: Eukaryota > Metazoa > Chordata > Amphibia > Anura > Dendrobatidae > Phyllobates > Phyllobates terribilis. Next base: position 27,164,400 of record NW_027362773.1, read on the forward strand.
AAGACGTCCAGGTTGCATGTGCTTGTATTGTTTCGGGATAGCCCTTCTTGTCCTCTGTCAGATATCCTGCTTCTGGCATCAAATGTTTTTCTACGTACGAGATGACATTCTTTCTTCTCGTGCACTTAGCCGGATCTTGTAAGACCACGTTCCTTCTGGACTGCCGCAATACCCGGTCGCGTCCGAATGGCAGATGCCATTGCCATCACTTTGTTGGGAGAGCTGCACAAATCTCTTTTTCCATAATCTGGTAAGGTATCACCAGAACCTGTCACCTGGGGGCTGTTTCGCTGATTTCCTGTCGCTTTTCAAATTTCCCCATTAGTGTTGGTTACCTGTCAGCAGACTTGGGTAGATTATCTGCAGACTACTGGCTGCCATAAAGCAGATATTTCTGCTGATAGGTTCTCAGCTCTGTCCCTGCAGGTCATCTGATCACTGCTAGTGCTGAAGGTAAGAGTACACATCCAATTTTTGCTGGGTGGATGACTGATGTTTTTCGGGGTCGCATGGCTCTCACCTGGAGTTGGGGGAGGAAAGAAGGGTTAGGCATGTTCAATTTCAATGCCTTATACTTTATTTCCAGAGTAGAAAAGGTTTCTGTCAGCGGCTTACTCCCCTCTCCCTATTGAAAACACATGATCAGCCGAACATACTCATATATAGGGGGGAGTGTTAGAGATGGCTGATAGCTGAGCGAGTGATTGTCTGATATGTTATACAGATGGAGCAGATCTTTGGAAACAGTCAGCAGGTGCTAACAATCAGTGGTGCATGTTATACAGATGGAGTAGATCTCTGAGAACGTATCCCTTTGCATTAATAGGCTTCATAGATGTGTTTCCTGGTAATTGTCTACATTAGTCAGGTCCCCTACGGGCTAAAGGCCCCCACACACGACATAAGTCTGTCAAACCCACCGATTGGCTGACCATCTAATTTGTATGGGCTCCTCCTGACTCTCGACAGATGATGTTGCAGCTGAGAAAGATCTGCCCTGTTGAATTTCAACGTGCAATTCTTTTGTTCTGCAGGGCGATAATAGACAATGCGAGTGCACAGACAAGACAAGGGCTCCAGTATATGGGGTGTCAGAAGAGAGAGCTGCCCGCTGAGTGAACCATTGGTCCACAGATATCTGAAGTGTATTGCCAGTGTAACTGACGTTCCACATGTGGCCAATGGGATTCCTGGGATCAGCAGTCGGTGGCTTATTTTTGCCCTTACAATATAATCCATATAAAATAGTGGGAATCTGTTCAAAGCTGACATGCCAATCGTGTATAATGAGCACCACTGTAGGTCATATTTTTGAGTGCCAGCCCAGTAGACAAAGGAACCTTTCCCCATTAAGCTGCATTCACACATCTGCATGAAATATTCGTGTGCTGTCCCTTTTTTTGATTGTTTGATAAATTGATTTATTCAAATATTCGTTAAAATGACGGATCCGAGAATAAGATCCATGAAACTCTGAGCATGTCCTATTCTAATCCAATTTTGAAGCTCAGAATAGGATCTGCTTGATGGGTCTGTGTGCTGCCATTAAAAAAAATCGGACAGGACCCCAGCACTTGACATGGATGTATGAATGCAGCCTTATCTGTATATACCCTAATAGGCAGAATCAGAGGAAGTTATCTGAAGGTTAGCCTTTTTAAAGGCAACCTGTCAGCATGTTTCTACATATGGAAGTAGTGGTATGGCTGTATAGGCACCAGTCCCCAAATGAAAAGTATACCTCTGTTGTAGAGATTTGATGTACCAATCATAAGAAATCTGGTGTAGAAGCTGGAAGCGTCCTGGGGATTGTGTCAGCGCGCATGGGCTGGAAGAAGCGTCCTGGGGGGTGTGTCGGCGCGCATGGACTGGAAGAAGCGTCCTGGGGGGCGTGTCGGCGCGCATGGACTGGAAGAAGCGTCCTGGGGGGCGTGTCGGCACGCATGGACTGGAAGAAGCGTCCTGGGGGGCGTGTCGGCGCGCATGGACTGGAAGAAGCGTCCTGGGGGGCGTGTCGGCGCGCATGGACTGGAAGAAGCGTCCTGGGGGGCGTGTCGGCGCGCATGGACTGGAAGAAGCGTCCTGGGGGGGGAGTTGTGACTGGAAGCGGCCCGGGGAGGGGACTTGTCGGTGCGCATGAGCTGGCTGGAAGCGGCCCGGGGTGGGGACTTGTCGTCGCGCATGGGCTGGCTGGAAGCGGCCCGGGGAGGGGACTTGTCGGTGCGCATGGGCTGACTGGAAGCGGCCCGGGGTGGGGACTTGTCGGTGCGCATGGGCTGGCTGGAAGCGGCCCGGGGAGGGGACTTGTCGGTGCGCATGGGCTGACTGGAAGCGGCCCGGGGAGGGGACTTGTCGGTGCGCATGGGCTGGCTGGAAGCGGCCCGGGGTGGGGACTTGTCGGTGCGCATGGGCTGGCTGGAAGCGGCCCGGGGAGGGGACTTGTCGGTGCGCATGGGCTGACTGGAAGCGGCCCGGGGAGGGGACTTGTCGGTGCGCATGGGCTGACTGGAAGCGGCCCGGGGTGGGGACTTGTCGGCGAGCATGGGCTGGCTGGAAGCGGCCCGGGGTGGGGACTTGTCGGCGCGCATGGGCTGGCTGGAAGCGGCCCGGGGTGGGGACTTGTCGGCGCGCATGGGCTGGCTGGAAGCGGCCCGGGGTGGGGACTTGTCGGCGCGCATGGGCTGGCTGGAAGCGGCCCGGGGTGGGGACTTGTCGGCGCGCATGGGCTGGCTGGAAGCGGCCCGGGGTGGGGACTTGCCGGCGCGCATGGGCTGGCTGGAAGCTGCCCGGGGTGGGGCCTTGCCGGCGCGCATGGGCTGGCTGGAAGCTGCCCGGGGTGGGGCCTTGCTGGCGCGCATGGGCTGGCTGGAAGCGGCCCGGGGTGGGGACTTGCCGGCGCGCATGGGCTGGCTGGAAGCGGCCCGGGGTGGGGACTTGTCGGCGCGCATGGGCTGGCTGGAAGCGGCCCGGGGTGGGGACTTGTCGGCGCGCATGGGCTGGCTGGAAGCGGAAGCTGCCGATCATGTGCACTTACACACCCCTAGGACACTTCCAGCTTTTGCACTAGATTTCTCATGACTGGCACATCAAATCTCTACAATGTAGGTATGACTTTTATTGGTGGACGAGCTCCTGGGTAGCCGTGCCACTACTTCCATACCTGCTGACGGGTTCCCTTAAATTATTAAGTTGACGTTTTAATTGCAGGCAAATTCAGATCCTCCAGTCCTGTGTATGTAATGGCCTCATATAATATTTAAAGTGTCACTTAAGGTGGAGCTTCACTTTCATAAAGTTTCTAGTTGACACGTCACCAATTATTTCCAAGCCTCCTGGCTCTGCTCTTGTGCGGCTGAAGCTCAGTAGATCCTCTTTTCTTTAATTACAGTTGCGTAAACAGATTAGCTGAGATTTTATTACAATCAAATTAGTACGCCTGGAGATTATTCCTGTATTACAGCCTCAACCTAATCAGCGGGCTTAAATGTCTGAGATCAGGAGGCAGAGTCGTGCGGACTGTCCTCGCGTATCTTAAGGGTACGGAGAAGGTTAGTAAATGTCGGTAAAGATGTGCGCTCTTGAGGAGAATAAATAGGAAATGACTAATGACTACATGGACATCCTGTTAGGACTCCTCATGACATTGTAAAGCTGTGACATCTTTTTTTATAGACTAAGTGGGAATGTCACAGAAGGTAGAGGATAACGGGGGGCTGTACACTGATTCCTCCCTGAGATCCATTCCAAAGAATAAAAAACCTAAATGTGATTTTTGACCCTGTCCTTGTACAGATTGACTTGTCATTTTGCCTCCATAGTATCTGATTTATTTCACCTGCGCCTCCTATGATCTGCTGCTAATCCAATTCTTTAAGACTGCCCATGCCTCATAATTGCTCTTTTAATTTTTCATGAGAAGGCTTATAAATGACAGCTTGTGTCGCCAATGTGGGGTATTGGCTCGAAATGATTAGACCTTCAGGCAGATACTTATCCATCCTGTAATACCATCAGGGAGGTGTCCGATTGGCTCCAAATTTAATCTGCAGCAGGACAACAACCCCAAACATACAGCAAATGTCATTAAGAACTGTCTTCAGCTTAAAGAAAGAGCAAGGAGTCCTGGAAGTGATGATACGACCTCAGAGTCCTGATCTCAACATCATCCAGTCTTTCTGGGATTACATGAAGAGACAGAAGGATTTGCACAAGTGACATCCACAGAAGATCTGTGGTTAGTTCTTCAAGATGTTTGGAACAACCTCCCTGCCAAGATCCTTCAAAAACTGGTCAAGTGACTAGTTCCTAGAAGAATTGCTGCTGTTGTGAAGGCAAAGAATAATCACACCAAATTATTTTGATTTAGGTTTCTTTTTAGTTCAGAACTTTTTTATTAATTAACAAAATGTAATCTATTTTATATTTGAAAGCACTCTAATTATGCAGCGTTTTCTCTACACCTGCCTAAACCCTAAACTTCTGCAAAGTACTGTACTTTAAAAGGTTTTTCTGATCTTACAAATGTGTTTCAACTACATTCAAATGTTGAGGAAAAAAAGCTATAGTAAACTTTTAGAGTTCTTGAAATGGATGACTTCACTAAAATATGGGTACTTTTTTCCCAAAAAGCAGTGCCTCACCTGACTACTGCTTGTTTGTGGTACTGCACCCAGGTACGATGCTGTTTCTAGAATAAAGCGGACATGTTTTCCTACTTTTGGACAATCCCTTAAAGCTCCTGGCCTGTAAAATAAACATTGTACTAATAAATAGAGCACGGAGATCTGCATTATTATCCAAAAGCGTATCTGACCCTGCTTGTCAAGAGGTAAGATGGGTGCAGGGAGAGTGCTATCTATCTATAGAATTTTTTTTATTTTATTTTTTAAACCTTTTATGGCTCTGTGTTTGAGTGTTCACTATCCGTCTTGATATAGGGAAAATATATATATTCTTGTACCGTGTTAGCCAGTAGATAGAAAAATATTTAGATTTGCGAGTCCTCAGTGGTTGATACCTTTTAATGGCTAACTGAAAAGATGGTAACAAATTGCAAGATTTTGAGACTACGCAGGTCTCTTCATCAGGCATAGTATACCACAAAATCTGAAGAGTCACATATTTATAAACAATAAGACACACAAAAAATGCAATCGGTGAGACAGGTGATGGAAAGCAGAGTTATTATGGGAGAGAGAAACAGTTCTGGCTATAAATATTTTAGCAGTTAATAGATAAAGAGTGTGAAGGTTTTATTGTCCTGTGACTAGGTCCAGTGTTATGATGGCCTCACAAGTCTGAGGAGCACATTCCTTAGTTGATGTAGAATGACATAAATCCATGCGACACATTTATTCCTGCTCTGAAAGTGTTAAAGGTCACCATCAGTTTATATTCTGATATTCTTTCTCTTCCATAATAACTCTGCTTTCCATCACCTGTTTTACCTATTGCATTTTTTGTCTTATTGTGTATAAATATGTGACTCTTCAGATTTTGTGGTACACTAGCCTGATGAAGAGACCTGCGTTGTCTCGAAAGCTTTCAATTTGTTACCATCTTTTCAGTTAGCCATTAAAAGGTATCAACCACTGAGCACTATCCGTCTCACACTTCTTTGTTTCAGCCCTCGGCCATCATAAAAGCCGCCCTGATTAAATATCCCTACAGCATATTGACATTTCTCACTGCATTACAAATATGGATCTGGGTATAGGAACTATCAGAGGCTCGCCAGCCTAGACAAAGATGCAACAAGTGCTATTTTAACACTTTTGCGCTTTTATTTTCCTGAGAGATTTAAAGAAGTTGGCCACAACTTTTTATTATACCCCCAATGTATCCCCCCGGGGCCCATAAGTGTCTTTGTAATTACCTTCTGTTGCAGTTTCTGCCTGTGAGAGGCGCTATCGGTGGCCGCTCACAGGCATCACGTGACCCGTAACTGACGTCACGACAAGTGAGGCGTGACATCAGTGACGTGGTCCCCGCGGTGGCTGCTGGGTTGTAGGCGGGGTTACCCCCCGCGTCACACCCAGCCTGTGAGCGGCCACCGATGGCAGTAACTGCAACAGATGGTAATTACAAAGACACTTATGGGCCCCGTGGGGATACATTGGGGGGGTGGGAAATAAGTAGTGGACAACTCCTTTTAAGTAGCGGCTGAGTTTTCCTATCACTTCTTTCCCATATTGGAACAATGTGGGATTTTTTTTTTCCCCCCATAACCTACATAGACTTCAAATGCAGGGAGTCTAAAAAGAGAGATAAAGGGCTGTTAGGAATTTCCAGCATGGCTTATCTCCCGTCTTAAAATAACATGAATGTATGTGTACGCTCACACAAACGCATTCTTAATCAATAGGTAGTGATGAGCGAGTATGTTCTGTTAACCCTTTCGGCGAGCATGCTCGGGTGCTCGCCGAGTGTCTTCAGCGTGCTCATGTGTTATGTTTGAGTCACTCCGTGTGCATGATTTAAGAAACAGGCATTCCTCAAATGTATTAAAGCTGTCAAACAGTTGCAAATCATGCACATGGGCGTGACTCAAACATATCACAGAGTACGCTGAAGATACTCGGGAAAACGCCCGTGCATGCTCGTAAATCTCTACTAACGAGCATGCTCGCTCATCACTATCAATAGGGTAGTTCACATGAATGTTTTTCCACATGAACCAACAGTCTCCGTGAAAAATATTGCGGCATGCTCTAGTCTTATCTGTTTGTCTTTTTCGGATGATCTCTATATATTTTAAAGGGTGTGCAAAATAAAATAAAACAAAACTGATTCATTACAATTACTAACATAGAAAACAGTGTTTTGGCTTTTTGTATATATAGCTTTTTAATTATTGATGTATAAAAGCGGATTCCTTACACATCATAACGCAGATTGAAAATTGTTTATTTTATTGTACATTATAATTTTATAATATGTATAGTTTTTCATACTCTCATATGACCTTTACCTTTAGATCTAGCTAAAAAGGTGCAAATTAAAGAACTAGTGGGGTCTAATAAAACGGATTGTCATTAAAATTAACTGACAGAGGTAATCCTGGTAGTAAATCTCTGGATGGAGATATTTATGTCTTTGATGGGTAAGTGAGACAGCGGAGGGGGCAGAAGTTGTTTCTGAAGAGGGTTAAATATTTTGAGAGAACTCCGATTGATCCCTTGTATTTTGGGAGATAAGTGGCAGCTGCTTATCTCCCATATTGAAAACCCGGTATTATGGCAGCTAATAAAGTGCATTTATGAGACGGATGTAATCATGGTGTCCAGATCAGACTAAATATAGAGAGGAAGCACAGGGCTGGCTATAGGGGACTATTAGAGAAGGTGGAGCCAGGAAATGGTTAAACAGCTGTAGAAAATGCCGGCACAGGGCATTTTGCCGATTTCCACCTGCTACACCAGGCAAAGATCAAACTGTCAATATTGATTTAAAAGTCAATAGTCCAGACAGAGGAGACGGAGAGCACAGCGCCAGCACATGAGACCGGAGCAGGTACTGCACTGATACTATGCAGGGAGGGGGGCAGCAGAGACACAGATCCCATCATTTATCAGGGGTTTCCTGGCTGGAAATACGTTTTGACAGGATATTGCAGGTATTGAGCAGATTATTATGAGTATTCATGCCTGCGGTTAAAATCCGGAATATTAACGATTGACAGTAACTAACCCTTATACTACCCCCATGTGTTTCGCAGATTTAGGGGTTTTTTTTGTTTGGAAGGGGTCTTCATGCTACAGAGCTTCTTTCTCTTGGAAAAAGAGGAAAGACGGGGGTCAGTAGGGAATTTCTCTTCGTGACAAACAAAGTAATGCCTCTGCCGCATCAGAAAAAAAAAATCTATTTTGGACTCATTAACCAAAGCCCCTATTGTAAGAAAGAAAATCAGGTGACTACTGTGCTGCCGCCATGCCACAGGCTTCCTCTGTAATGTGAGGATCCCCCACAAGCGCCCCGTATCTCTGCTATCTGGGCAGCAGCCTCCTATTGATTCTGTTTATTCTATTTTGACTTGTAGATTACAGTGTGTAATGTAAGAAAAGCCAGCTCCTTCTTCAGACGTCTTTAAATATGTGGCTCATGAGCCGAGTACAAAGTTCCAGCGAGCAGGTTATGTAACGGGAACAGTAAACAGGACAGATGCTGCATGTCCTGGAATAAAGTGATTTTTGTGGGATTTATTTTACTGCCTCCAGCAGTAAAGGGTTAATTTTTAAGAAATGATTACATTTGGGCTGGATTGTTACCACTAATGTCAGATTGTAGACTTCTGTATCTGGCGAGCCCTGATTAATGCAATAGTGGGATGTCTATTAAAGTCCATCCCTTTTAGTGTAAATTGCAAACTTGGATCAGTAGTCAAAAAAATTATGGGAAATCCATGTGAGTCAGATCCTGCCTGAAAGCGGTGACTCATAAAACCACGATCTGTGTGCCCTCATACGAACATCGCGCCTCGAGCCAGAGCAAATGCTACTAATTAAGGCTTTGTTCAGACTGTTCAGGGTGTATGTTTGGTAAATGCACTGGGTAATGCCCCTGACACATATACCAAGGGGTCAGGTCTACTGGGCTTTTCTTTGTTTTTTTATTATAGGGGTGGCCTATGGATGATGCATGGAGCTGAAGGACACTTCTACTATTTGTTCATAAGATACATTGAGAAATCTGGAACTTTGTCAAGTATAGTATAAAGGCTTGTTCAAACATGACAGATGTATTGTGAAATTTCTGCCTGTTTTTTCGCTGGATTCAGTACCGGAAAAATGAAAATCCTACTTTTAATTTTGGGTCAGAAATTGACCTTCTGTGCATATTTTTGCAAACCAAATGTCAATTTTGCGTGTTCATTTATTGTGATTTTTTTTTTTATAATTTTTGTAGATTTTGATCATGGATATGTATGGGATGGATTAAATAGTAGCTACACTTGTACTGTTGACTTATAATAATCAAATATAAAAGTGAATCTAGAAAACTAATAATTCTTCTTTTCCCCTGCTTTATAGTCACTTTTTTTTGCCTCCTGCATTGATCATTTGCTGTAAAAAAAAAAAAAAACACAAACTGCTCAAATATGTCTACAAATCTGTCTGCAGTGAGCGGTCAAATAACACTGCTGCTAATAGAAGTCTTTGGAAAGAGGAATGTGAGAAGCTGTAGGAGAGCAAAAGAAGGAAGGTACAAGAAGAAGCTGCTGAGACTTCTTGACAAGTGGAAAATCTAAAGGGAATCTGTCACCCCCTGGGCGATATCAGACCTCTACCATGGCCATACAGGGTATAGAAAAGTAAATCTATACATACATGTATGGCCCATAGCAGAGGTCTTATTGCAGAGAAAAGTGCTGTAATCAATTCTTTTTTTAATGGTAATTGCCCCTACATCATCCTGTTTTTTAACAGGGGAGTGACAGATGCCCTTTAAATTCAGGACACAAGTTGCGTAATGACCAAAATTTGTGTCGTTCCTGATGTACATACAGGACATCTTATTCTAAAAAGTCACCTGAAATGACAATTACATTATAAGTCTGTTGAAAAATCCTGTCTTGTGGCGACGTACCATTCCATGTGAACACTACAGTTAATTGGAGGCTATTGTGATCACATGGAGTGAAATATCACCACGGGGACTGAGATGTGTGGAGACTTGTATGGAAGCTCTGAAATCAGAAGCTTACAGACTAACATACATTAAATTAATGAACAAACTGCGGCCAACATTATATAGGGTGCGGGTTAGGGGTCTGGTTGAAAAAACTCATCCCCCATCCCCACACGGACATGCCTACTCAAAACAAAATACCAACTGGAGAATACATGAGTATAATTGCATAAAAAACTTTATTAGTAGAAAAATCATTAGAATTAATACATCGCACCAAATATACATAATATTACAGAACTGAAACATGTGGACTGGTAAGCCATAATCAATTGCTAAACTCTGAACAGGGCCCAAAAATCTCAGCAAGCAATGATAGAGGAGCAAGGGGAAGATCAGGTGATCATAGAGCTCAAATGCCAGTATAGTGAGGTTCATTAGATCAACTCTGTCATAGAGATATTAGCACATTGCTCACCAGGTAAAGAGGGGCCTAATCAAGAGTGGGACAGCACAGGAGTGGTGGCCAGATGGAGCCTCGAAGCGCGTTTCGCTGGTAGAATACCTTGGCTTTCTCAAGAGGCATTAAATTAATAGATAGATTTACGGGTTCTCCAATAAGAAAACTTCACAGATGACAGAAAAGGACTTTCCCTTGTGAGAATTACTAATCTTTATTAAATACCATGTTAAGAAAATCTATATTAAAAACCATGCTTTACTATCCAAAGACAAATGATCATTTGATATCTGCGATCAGATATCTTATTCCATAGAAATACATGTTTTCTCAATATGTAAATGAGCTGCTAAGATCTATGGGCCGGACATAGATCTCCCTGGGAATCTGCCTCCAGAGATTATTTTAAACAAAAGGGGACATTACCAGTGTGAGACATGTAGATCAGGAGAGCAGACTGTCAGTCATTACATGTCTCACACTGGTAACATCCCCTTTCATGTAAAATGATCCCTGGAGGCGGATCCTTAGGGAGATCTATGTCCAGCCCATAGATCTTAACAGCTCATTTACATATTAAGAAAAACATGGATTTCTCTGGATTAAGACATTAGCTATCCATGTATCATTTTGTTGAGCTTTATGACTTGCGTGCCTATATAGGTGACATAGGAGGGTTGATGCTACTGACGGATTCCCTTTTAATTAATAATATCCTAAGGTTTGCGATAGACACTTACTACCTTCAGTTATTAATGTGTATCCAGTCAGTATAAAAGATCCATGTCTCAAATATAAAAAGGTTAAAGTATCTGAGGTTAAAAACACTCCAGAAAATAGTGGTGAATTGGTTACTAAGCATAAGTGTCAATTGATAATACACCAGACATATAACATCTCTGCATACATTGTGTCTCCTAGTACTATATCCATCAGGAACAAATGACTGCCCCTAATGTTTCCTAATTGCTTCCCTACCTATCGCAGAGGTCAGCTCCCTTTGGTAATGATATTCGCTCACCGATCACTCTCCCTGAGGTCTCCTGGTAATACAGGTAAAGAACAATCCGTAAGACAAGGCCCTATATAACTGAAGAGCTCAGACGTGCGTCCGGAGGGACTGACCAGTGTCCCACTTACTCCTGTCATCAGACTGATGGGTTATGGCAGTCTATCATCGGAAGGGATATTCTAAACATGATTGATATGATTTCATGGATTGTTTAACTGTTTTACCATGGCTTTATTATGGGACCTCAGAGAAACTCATCAGTGAGTGGGGGCACCATATTGCTATCATAAGGGCGTTACCCTCCGCAAGGTAGTAAATCGGTTGGGGGAGTATTGAGGGCAGTCGTGTTCCTAATGGTTATATTACGCGGCACATAAATAAAATATTGGTGTAGGACTAATCTGCGGTTGTGCCTGGTGTTTTATGCTTTGACACTGCAGTCTCCCATTGAGATGTGATACAGATAACCTATGACATAGTTTTGATTCCGGATCTTGTGACATTTTGAGTAGAGAAGCGCATCTTTTAGACCATCTGTAACCTTACTGGGAAGAGTTCTTTTCTGTCGTCTGTAAGCCCTGAATCACCAGCAGAGGTTAATATCTCCGCACAGTTTTGCAGATATTTGCGGTTTCCTGTGTGATGTGTCCGCAGCAAAGCGTCTCACCCCTGTATTGGATTTACACTGCTCAAAAAAATAAAGGGAACACTCAAATAACACATCCTAGATCTGAATGAATGAAATATTCTCATTGAATACTTTGTTCTGTACAAAGTTGAATGTGCTGACAACAAAATCACACAAAAATCATCAATGGAAATCAAATTTATTAACCAATGGAGGCCTGGATTTGGAGTCACCCCCAAAATTAAAGTGGAAAAACACACTACAGGCTGATCCAACTTTGATCTAATGTCCTTAAAACAAGTCATATAGTGTGTGGCCTCCACGTGCCTGTATGACCTCCCTACAACGCCTGGGCATGCTCCTGATGAGGTTGCGAATGGTCTCCTGTGGGATCTCCTCCCAGACCTGGACTAAAGTATCCGCCAACTCCTGGACAGTCTGTGGTGCAACGTGACGTTGGTGGATGGAGCGAGACATGATGTCCCAGATGTGCTCAATCGGATTCAGGTCTGGGGAACGGGCGGGCCAGTCCATAGCTTCAATGCCTTCATCTTGCAGGAACTGCTGACACACTCCAGCCACATGAGGTCTGGCATTGTCCTACATTAGGAGGAACCCAGGGCCAACCGCACCAGCATATGGTCTCACAAGGGGGTCTGAGGATCTCCTCTCGGTACCTAATGGCAGTCAGGCTACCTCTGGCGAGCACATGGAGGGCTGTGCGGCCCTCCAAAGAAATGTCCCCCCACACCATTACTGACCCACTGCCAAACCGGTCATGCTGAAGGATGTTGCAGGCAGCAGATCGCTCTCCACGGCGTCTCCAGATTCTGTCACGTCTGTCACATGTGTTCAGTGTGAATCTGCTTTCATCTGTGAAGAGCACAGGGCACCAGTGGTGACTTTGCCAATCCTCGTGTTCTGTGGCAAATGCCAAGCGTCCTGCATGGTGTAGGGCTGTGAGCACAACCCTCATCTGTGGACGTCGGGCCCTCATACCACCCTCATGGAGTCGGTTTCTAACCGTTTGTGCAGACACATGCACATTTGTGGCCTGCTGGAGGTCATTTTGCAGGGCTCTGGCAGTGCTCCTCCTGTTCCTCCTTGCACAAAGGCAGAGGTAGTGGTCCTGCTGCTGGGTTGTTGCCCTCCTACAGCCCCCTCCACTTCTCCTGGTGTACTGGCCAGTCTCCTGGTAGCGCCTCCAGCCTCTGGACATTAAGCTGACAGAGACAGCAAACCTTCTTGCCACAGCTCGCATTGATGTGTCATCTTGGATGAGCTGCACTACCTGAGCAACTTCTGTGGGTTGTAGAGCCGGTCTCATGCTACCACAAGTGTGAAAGCACAACCAACTTTCAAAAGTGACCAAAACATCAGCCAGAAAGCATTGGTACTGAGATGTGGTCTGTGGTCCCCACCTGCAGAACCACTCCTTTATTGAGGGTGTCTTGATAATTGCCAATAATTTCCATCTATTGTCTATTCCATTTGCACAACAGCATGTGAAATTGATTGTCAATCAGTGTTGCTTCCTAAGTGGACAGTTTGATTTCACAGAACTTTGATTTACTTAGAGTTATATTCTGTTGTTCAATTGTTCCCTTTATTTTTTTGAGCATTGTATATGAAGGGAGAAGTGTTTGGCTGCACAAAACTTCCCCTAGAGATATCGGCTGATCGCTGCGGTGTCCCGGGTCTTGGCCTTTGTATTGAGTATCTTGTCCTCTCCAAGGCTGTCTTTAGACAATGTCTATGACCTGTAGATGGTTGCGTCCATATCTGGCTGTATCTATACTGCATTTGCAGCATACACCAAAGATGCACATATGGAGAATTATTTGCCAATGTATGCCCCTGATATCGACCACCTGCATGGATGGCGGTGTATAGAATACTCTATAGAATAAACCAGCATTACCAGTCTGATGGGGACCAAACCAGCATTCTCTTGGCCTCCGCCTGGTGAATGGGAATCTATAGATCTACTTGACTAGAGTTGGTGCAAATGCAGTACTTTGTTCTATCGGCCACATCGGTAATCTGTGCCCATCAGACAGGAGCACTGAGAACCTCCTCCTACATCCCGGCATCCGTGGCACTTCTATTGATCAGCCGGGACGGCTAACCAAAAAACCCATGGATGTTGGTGGTGTTTCTCAGGGCACCTGTCTGATGGCCACAGATTACTGATGGACCAGGGTCCTACTATCAATCTGCACCATCTCTACATTTGACATAAATGCCAGGGCTTTCAAGGTGCAGAACACCAGACGTGCCCAACACTTGTGTGAATATACCCTATATTTATAGTGGGTTACCTGTAGGCATCACCAGCCCAACCAAAAGTAGTTTCTCCACTCCTCACCCTACATAGTGAGTTGTGGTAAAACTGGTGGCAGCCTTCCCCAAATTAAGTGAGAAAATGTGATCAGAAGATAATTGTTAGTAGGATGGAGCTGCTTATCTGTAGAAGGATGTGGGACACCGCAGTGCTGAAGTGGCTTCTGATCGGGGTCAGAGATCCTCAGATAAGCTCTGTGGTGAACAGACAAGATCGAGACACAGAAGTCATTAAGAAAAATGGTAGAGAAAAAAAAGGAATAATCCATGAGGCTGAAGCCCCGGCAGGTGGATGTGGGACACAGGCCCTTGTGCCACAGGTGCTGCGGCTTCAGAAATCAGCCGAGGAGGGGATAGGAATGGATGGTGGTAGGCGCTGATGTGAGTAGGAACAGAGGCAGCTTGTTATCCAGAGGCCTTCACTGTAAATTCACCATTGTTCTAGGCATGGCCTGGGGCGGCAGACGAAGCCAGAGCCCAATACTTTCATTAGACATTTAATGTATAGTCCCGTACGGTTATGAAAGGCTGGATTGTAAGTTCTGCGGAGAAGATGGTTATACGTGGTGATGTAATGTCTGATAGTATTACTGTCCTGTAATATTTAACTACTAACATATCGGCTACGCTCCCAAGGAAGGTAAACATGTCTCCTCTAATGCTACGTGAACTGTCTCATTGGTTACATCAGCTCTTATCCTTCTGATATGTGGAGTTGTGCAATATTATAGGAGGAGGAACTTCCATTCGGGGCTCTAGGACCACCTGTCAGCCACCCCTGTAGGGTTCCCCATGGCAGCCATATTGGTTGCCACCTAGCTTGTATATTTTTGTATATTCTATTACGTTATAATTACCATATTGCTTCCATTTACCATAAGGATTTTTTGTCCCTTTCCTACAGATAGTAAAGGCAGGCCGCGGTGACATAGTGTTTGCTGCTCACCATGCCGGGGATTGTCGTGTTTCGCCGGCGCTGGTCTGTGGGCAGCGATGATTTGGTATTGCCGGGAATCTTCCTCTTTGTATTGCACAGCACGTGGTGAGTAAGAAGGTTTATCATATAACCCTGATAATCTGTAGTGCTCGGAAGGCGAGCCTGTTAATCTTTAGGCCGAAGAACGGATTGTGTAAAGTGACAGAGCTTTTCTCCTAAGCAGATAAGTCTAGAGAAGATCTCTAAACTGAAGCTAGACACGGGTAGAAAGATCTGACCACGATATGATGAACAAAGAAATTTCTTATGATCAATCTGTTGTGTAATGGGAAATACTGTGCATTGCCATAAATGTTTGTTTCCTGAACAATAATTTTATTAAAGGCTATAACTGTAGTGTTTAAATTAAATAGACTTTTTTTCATGTTTAATAATAATTTAGCTTCTACAGCTTGCATGTATTAAAGTACATTATGAGCTGCTCAAAGCTGTCGAGTGTCAATCCCAACAGCTTGATTTTCTGATGGCTCGGTCTAAACTCATATTAAATTACAAATGAGCTTAGATTCATATTCAGGAGAAAAGAGGATAGGCTGGAGACAGAGCTTATAAGTAGTCAGTTATTGGGATTGACACTGCATTGTATTGTAACATATGCAAGCTTTAGTCTGCATTCACATGTAGCGGTCATGCTGCTGCTTTTAAACATTGCAGCCTTTTGTCTCTGAGGTCTTTTTACTGTTTCCTTGCACAATCACTTAATCTTGCAGGGAAACAGCTATTTCACCTGCAAAACCACTCGGCCACTATGATTGACCACTCTGCATGTGACCCCAAAAGCCAAACTATAAAGGTTGTTAATGAAAACCAATTAGAGATGTTTTTTCACACGATTCAATGAAAGGAAATAAAAAAGGGTCATAACCTTTAAAGGGATTCTAAAACTATCTTTTTTTCTATGTTTTATCCACTGTTTAGTTTTTGGTTGGTCTGGGTTCTGGTACCCCCACTAATCGATCAAAAAAGAGGGGCAGATGCTTTGAGTGTATCTCAGCGGAAGCAGAAAGGTGTCCGTAAGCAATAGAAAGTCTATGGGTCCGTACACCTCTCTGCCTGCTCTCCGAGGATTAGCCAAGTACTTATACCTTTTCGTGTTAGCAGTGGTTGCGGGTTTCGGGATAAGGATCTCATTTGAGCAAAACTACTAATCCCCTAAAACTTACCAAAGCTGTTTTAAGAATGTCTCTGTGCGTGACTGAAATCCGGTGGCTCCTGTTCATTTTCCCGCGGTAGCCGAACTTTCAGCAGGGTCCTCGGGCAGCATTGTGACACTATTTACCTGTAGATTATCCCTATAGTTGCTGGTAAGTAGCATTTTCCGGGGTCACAGGTTCCCTTTAGGCCGTGTTCAATATTTTACATCTGGAGTGGAAGAATCAGAGGAAATGTATAATAGAAACACGTCACCACTTCTGTATTTATCACCCACTCCTGGTTTTGGCTTATAAATACTGATGTAAAATTCTCACCCAATACTGCACGTGTGAACGCGGCCTTAGGCAAAGGTTATAAGTTGAGGCATTTTAATATACTTACAAACGTAATTGTTTCTCCCAGGTTTGTTATCCTATCTGTGGTTCTCTTTGGACTGACCTATAACCCGCATGAGACATGTTCCCTGAATCTGGTGGATCACGGCCGTGGATATCTGGGGATCTTGCTGAGTTGCATGATTGCGGAGGTGGCCATCATCTGGTTGAGCATGAGAGGGGGAATCCTATACACAGAACCCAGAGACTCCATGCAGTATGTGCTGTACGTCCGGCTTGGTGAGTAAGAGTCACCAGCAAGACTTCTTTGTTTAATGTGCAAATAACTTCTTTCCTTACACTGTCTGCCGTTCCCTGTAGCGATTCTGGTGATCGAGTTTATTTATGCCATCGTGGGTATTGTCTGGCTCGCTCAGTATTACACGTCCTGCAATGATGTCACCGCGAAGAACGTTACACTGGGTAAGTGGAGGCAAAGCCATTAACCCCGTAAGTAGTAAACCTGTCTTGGTGTTCAGGTCTGCAAAATTTTTTATTCAGTAACACGAACTTTAATTTCCAGTCGATAAGGCCTTATTTAGGGCTTGGTGTTGCAGAATGAGTTGTATTGTTTGGTGCACTGCGGGGATTCACCGTTTTCTGAGCCTCAAAAACTGGTCATTTTGACTTGGTGACAGGTTCTCTTTAAATGTAATTTAAATGGCAAACAGATTAGTGATCTGGTTCACTTGTCTGAGGATATCCCATCTTCTAGCAGGTCTTGGCAGACTCGCTTCCCTTGATGGAGAAGGGGGCTGGCTTAGTCACACTGGAAAGTTTATCTTGTGTCGAGCGGGTGGGAATGTCTTCTGTTTTGGAGCACGTTTCTATTATAAACATATGAAGGTAATTTTTTTTTCAACTGGACAGATCACATGGGTATAACATGAAGAGTTTCTGAATGTAAAAGTGTGTACACCTGGAGACCTAGTGCTCACCTGTGCATGTCTGATGTACTGATCCTTTCCTGTCCTCTGACCCCTGTGCAGGGATGGTGGTGTGTAACTGGGTGGTCATACTAAGCGTCTGCATTACGGTTCTCTGTGTGTTTGATCCGACTGGAAGAACCTTTGTGAAGCTGCGTGCAACCAAGAGAAGACAAAGAAATCTGCGCACTTACAACTTGCGGTACAGGAACTCTCCTTATTACCCCTTTACTACCCTTCTGATGTTTTAGATTTCGCCTCTTCACCCTCTCATTTTTTTCCTGGTTTTAGACACCGCCTGGAGGAAGGTCAGGCCAGCAGCTGGACCCGCCGTCTGAAAGTCTTTCTATGCTGCACTCGCACAAAGGACTCTCAGTCTGTAAGTAAATGCAATGCTTCTCTGTAATTCCCTCGTATAACGTCTCATTAATAAATTCATCTGCTTGTAAAAGATATTTCATAGACTACAGATCTATGGGAATCTTACTGCCTGAATAACGTTCTCTACACAGCTATGCCCCCCAGCTCCCGGACTTCGGGTTTGTGCAGACAACCGTATTTTCGGTCCGAGTGCCATCCAGCAAAACATTGCACCCAGACCTATGTTATTCTATGGGGTCGTGCATATGTCTGGGTTTTTTTTTCTCTCTCTCGCACAGTGTGTGTCCGATTTAAAAAATCACAGCATGCTTTACTTACATCCAATAATCGGATTGCACTCGGCCATGTTAGTCAATGATTTCATGGAAAACATCGGACTGCACTCGGATGATATCCGAGTGCAGTCCTGATTTTCACAGAATAACAGAATGGAAATGGAGTCATTTTTATTCCATCCTCTCAACATCTGAGAAAATTGGGTCGGAGTGTGGTCGGAGTGTGGTCGGAGTGTGGTCGGAGTGTGGTCGGAGTGTGGTCGGAGTGTGGTCGGAGTGTGGTCGGAGTGTCCCTAGCCTTACAGGGAACTACAGTGTATATTGGTGTTGGTACTACCAGTTGTCATCTCGTCAGTGGATCGGCCATATTTTGATTCAGCCCCTTTTAAATGCATCTGTAGAATGTAGACAGGACTTTTTCCTTTCTTCCTCTGTATCAGTGGGGGTCCCAGGTATTGAACCCCCACCTTCTGATTCTTATGACATAGTGATATACTAAAACATAAAATTTGGGTGCATCCAGTCCATTTTTTCACTGTTTTGCATTGTACCTTCATGTAGTGAGACCTAGGCTTTATGTTTGGGTGGCTATTATTCATGCCCATGGAGGTACCTGCTGTCCTGACTGTGTGCACACTGCTGTCATCTGTCAGGAGCTGCGGTATTATTATCATTAGTCGGCGTAGAGCTATTTCCAGTGACTGTGGTTTGTCTTGGTCGTAGCTCATGTCAGACATTAGGGCTGCTGATGGGGCCGAGATGTGAATGAAATGCTGGACATCGTTATTTCTTGTAATCTGTTACAGCTTCATTTCTAATACAATTAGAGAAGCTTAGAAAGCATTACTGCCATAATTAACCCTTCTACAGCCCCCTGGGGAGCTTCCTCTGTCCTCCCACCTCTTCTCTCTACACGCTTGGGTACAGAAAGCTGTATATATCTGAGATTCATTCTGTATGGAGTACAGCGTCCCCCATAGCAGAGCCCATCTTTGTGTTGGCGTAAGGCATTGGTCACAGTTGATACCTTATTGTGGCCCCCTGTTTTTGGTCCCATACAGGCTGACATCTTCCTCCCCACAGCATTGATTAATCCTTCTTTAATATGTTACTATGCAGTAAATGTATAATCTGTCCTCTGTTTGTATATAAGCAGTGCAGTGTCTATGGATGGAGATTGCATGTGGACACCTTTGTCACTTTGGGATCAGTTAAAAAGGCCAGAAATGTCTATAAAAATGGCGTCTCACCCCTGTCCTAGTACATGCTTCACACCAGGGCCCTGATTCATCACTGCCTTTGCTTCCGGTTTTTTGTCCAGTTGTTTTTTGTTTGCTCCCAAATTCATTATTTTGTATATTTGTGCCTCATTTGAAGTTTATTTTTTTTTTTACATGTGCTCGCCTGTATTTTTTTAAAGTCACATAATTTGGTGCAACTTCACTCCATTTCCGCCGCATCTCTCCCGGAGTGTTTTTTTTCTTTTCTCATTTGGACTTAATTCCAAAAGTTGCAGCATCTTGCGACAAAGTTGCATAAATGGCTAAACCTGCAAGATGCCCTTTTGTGACTTTACGCCACGTTCATGAGCGCATGCGCCTTTTTGATGAATTTGTGAACATCCGTGAATACCACGGGGCAAGGTGATTTAAAATAAATTGCAAGTTATGAATTGTTACCTGGATCTTTTAAAGTAGATCCCTCCCTTACTCAGGTAGCCCACCCATGACGTATGCTATTGTTGTGTAGGATATGTGTAACCAGTATATTGCACGTGATGAATTCTGATTGATGGGTTGGTGCTAATTTAATAATGTAGCACAATTGTTGTGCCTATTGGGGGGCTTCCATACACTCATAGATAACTCCAGGATTCTCGGCCGAGCGTTCCTCTGTATGGGGGAGACAGCTGGTGGCTGCACAATATGTCTATGGGGCTTTCGACAATGGGCTATGAACGATCAGTTAGACTACCATCACCCCAGGTCAAAGCCATAAATTCTACCCTCTCTTTCAGGACGCTTATTCCGAAATTGCCTATTTGTTTGCTGAGTTTTTCCGGGATCTGGATATTGTTCCTTCTGACATCATTGCTGGGTTAGTTTTGCTGCGCCAAAGACAGAGAGCAAAGCGTAACGCCGTGCTGGATGAGGTAAGCGCCCTGTATCCCTCATTCCCAGACATGTATAGCCATCATACAGGCTGAGAGCACAAAGATACAGCTTTAACCCAGTTACACCCCTCCGACATCCATGGTCCAAGGACAGGACATGATGTCCGGACCGGCTGCCGCTCTCCTGACACAACCTGATCTCTTGTGTTACTGCCTCTTGCAGAAGTTGTATGTTCAGAGGCAACTATGGGATTGGATGACTTTCCTAAAGGTTTATTTGGGGAAGACTATCCGGACCTCAGAGGACAGATCAGAAATTTATGAAAACAAATTCCATCAAGTCTGAATAGAATGTATCCAACTAAACTTATATGAAATTTCTGCAACAATTCTGCCACATGTGAATAGCTCCTAATGAATGTATGTGGTAGAGCCTCTCCCTGGTATAGTGCTGGCAATCTTATCCAATTATATGCATAGATCTGCTGTAACATAATCGTTATCCGATCAGTAAATATGTGAAAAAATATATTCATCCAAGTTACTGATTACACAGGTATCTTATTGGCCATGTATGTGTATTTGAACCCCCTGAAGATCCGATCATAGTTGTAGTAGTTAGGTTATTTTATTTATTGTCCCCATAAATGTTTTAAAGTGAAAGAAATCGCAAACCAGCAAACATGAGTTTCTTGCTGCAAAGGAGTAGGGCCAGGTTCACACTGCATTTTCATGCCAGTGGCTGTCGAGGCCATTGACTGTAAAGATGCAGACAGTCGCTGTGTTCTGTCTCAGACATTATTTTCAACCGTATCCTCCTATTTCAGGTGGGCACCAATATGCAGCTGACCATCTCTTGATGGCCGCCTGAAATAGGCTAGTATGGTTGTAAATTTTATCCGACCAAGCACACAGGGACTCCGCCTGCATCATAATAGTCAGTGGCTCCGTCAGCACATACTCATTTTCCAGGGCTTCAGACATAAGCCCTTGACAGAGCCACTGTGTGGGTGAAACGCGATATAAACCCGGCCTTAAGGTGATATAGAGGAAAGTCGTTATTTTGTACTGTGAAATAAAATATGCTGTAATTTTCTCTCTGTTTTCTACTTTCAGGCTAATAATGATATATTGGCTTTCTTGTCTGGCATGCCCGTCACCAGAAAAACAAAATATCTGGACCTGAAAAATACTGTGAGTATTGTTGAATCCCCACCTCTCTGTACAGCTAATGCCGGTCCTGATTGCTCCTTTCTCACTATGTCCTCCTTACTACAGCAAGAGATGCAGCGGTACAAGGAGGTCTGTTATTACATGCTGTTTGCACTGGCGGCATATGGCTGGCCCATGTACCTCATCCGGAAACCAACCTGTGGCATCTGCCGGTTGGCAGGGGCTTGCTCGTAAGTGCCCCTTTTAATTTATGTAGCCCATGTATTTTTTCCCTTCCTATGTCCATGCTATCTCTACCCTGGTCCCCTGCACACAAGGGCGCACACTTTGACTGTTGCACACACCATGGATCTGTGTTGTGAACACTTGGCCTTACAGGAGAGCTCAGCCTGATACATGGCACGCGATGGAGCATGATGCTTGTGATTCCTATAAGGAGCATGTACACGGGGTCTTGGTTGGTGTATATATTGCAGTACTTTTACTTCCACACCTTGGCCTTCACTGTCTAACATGCGCCCACTCCTTGGTTTCACGTCCTCAGGAGCTGCTGTTGTCTCTGCTCTACCCGTCCTCGCTTTGCCCCTGGAGTTACCATCGAGGAGGATAACTGCTGCGGGTGTAACGCCATTGCTATAAAGCGTCACTTCCTGGATGAGAACATGAACATGGTGGACATTGTGTACACGTCATGTCATGATGCGGTTAGTCTTCTTTCCTGCTCATTTCCCTTTCTACAGTCAGTTGGGTCCACTGATCATCAGGTACAAATTTATGATGACTCATCAAAAGCTGGAGCTATAGGAACCTACCCTGCTACATTGCTAATATTTTTTTTTTTATTTACATTTTTCCATAGTTTTATGTTTCTAAGGACATCTCGTCCTTAAATTACCTATCTGTTATACCCGGTACTGGCTCAGAGCTGTCACTGACCGCTCCTGCCAGCGATTTCTGCAGCTCCACGTCAACAGAGCAACTCTTCTCCTTCCTGGTGCTTCCCTGCAGTTAGGCAGCAGGGAGCCGGCTGTCAATCAGCATGACATCAGCGGTCACAACCAATCAACAGAGCAAAGTGGAAGAGAAACCGCTGCTCTGTCTACATAGCGGAAGCTGCTAAATTGCTGGCAGGCGCGGTCTGTGACCATTCTGTGCCGGCAGGTACTTAGCAACTACTTGCCTGTTAGTTTTTAACAATGGGCCTAAAGAACTAATTTAGTCCTGGATAAACCTTTAAAGGCTGTATGATCTATATGTAAATTATATCTTCACAAATGCTGCTCTAGTTTAATTCCAAAGCTGGAAATGTCTTTTAAAGAGTTTGTCTGGACAATGTATTGATGACCAGTCCTTAAGATAGGGTATAAATGTTAGATTGGTGGGGTCTGAGAACCGGCATCTCCACTGATCGGCTATTAGCAGATCCTATGGCTGGGGGAAGTGACCAGAACACCACAGCGCCACATACTCTGTAGTGGCCAATCTAGTACTGCAGCTCAGGCTCCTATTGAAGTGAATAAGCATTGAGCTGATCTAGTAACGACAACTAATGACGAATCCTAAGGATATGTCATCAATAGCGTATTCTTGGACAAGCCCTTCTAGATCACCTGTATAAACTACAACTATAAAGTTTTAATTGCAATTATTATATACTAAACAAAGTAAAGGCAAGGGCCAAGAAGTCTATGGTAGGAAATGTACATTTTAATAGACTATTTGTATTCCAACAATTTTTAATATTAATCATGTATCCTAAGGGTATGAATATGAGAAAAGTGGGGATCCTACTGCTGGTACCCCCAGAATCTCATACATGTGAGCTCCCGCCTCCATATAACAATGTAGGGGATACAGGATTAACCAAGTGCGTTATTGGGTGGTTTTTTGTTTTTGTCTTTTTTCATTTCCAAGTGGTCTTTTGGCATTTATAGGGTGTTCTCTTACTATAGGTTTATGAAACCCCATTCTTTGTGGCTGTCGATCATGAAAACAAGAAAGTTGTGATTAGTATACGTGGCACACTATCTCCAAAGGTAGAGGAGTTGATGCATGCTTCATCACTAGATATAAGGATGACTGATATAGGTAATATGTCATGCCAAACCTCTGACCATTTATTCCCAGGACGCCCTGACAGACCTCACCGGAGATGCGGAGCGCCTGCCAGTGGAGGGACACCATGGCACATGGCTGGGGCACAAGGTATGGATGGGTCCGCTTTTTGCAGGGTGATCCACAGTGTAGCGTCATGAATCAGTGGCTGACCTGTCTCACTGATGTATATTCCATGATGTCCATATGCTGTAATCCTCTATATGGAAATGTATAATTTCTTGTTTTTTGAAATCCAGGTGTTTGCAGATGTCGTCAGCGCAGCCTGTAGTTTCTGGATTCCTATACTTATGAATAGTTCTTCTGTTTATGCAATTGTTTTTACAAGTTTAGCGCCCCTTTTATCTTTTAATCTCTAGTCAGTCTTGCACCATTACTCATTCTTGTGCCATAATGCACACAGTATCTTAAGGTGCCGTGACCCTTTGAAATGAATCGAGCGGCACATAAACTTTGCCCTTTTAGCAATGTCATCTAGTGCCCTTGTTAATCAGAATATGTGACCTCATTCCAGTGATTTAATGTTTGCAGGGAATGGTTCTTTCTGCTGAGTATATTAAAAAGAAATTGGAGCAAGAA
This sequence comes from Phyllobates terribilis, assembly GCF_046119375.1. Taxonomy (NCBI): domain Eukaryota; kingdom Metazoa; phylum Chordata; class Amphibia; order Anura; family Dendrobatidae; genus Phyllobates; species Phyllobates terribilis. The sequence continues at coordinate 27,188,558 of NW_027362773.1, forward strand.
ATGGTGCTTTCTCAGGCATTCGGCAGAGATCTGGTAAGAATAAAGACCAAAATGCTCCATGCTCGGGCCAATCTTATATTTCCCTTTTTTTTTTTCCATAACTGTATAGTAGACTCTTTCTTGGCTATTATAAGAGACATTTGGAGACTGCTAGGTGATATTGATATTGAATATAGCAAAATGCTGATAAAATTAGCTGCAGTGTATATATTGGAGAAGGTCAAGTCTACAGTGACTGATTCCATAAATATATATAAATATATGATCTATTGAGCCTGAATTGTCCTCATGTGATCACAGAGGACTGTGTATTCAATGTAGCTCAATATTTGCTCTAGTTAAACCTCCTGTAGATTAAACTAGGCTGTCGCTGAATCTAGGACATCTCATGGACTATTTCTTGTGTTCCCAGGGACGTGGAACCAAACACTATGGCCTAATTGTGGTGGGTCACTCGCTGGGAGCTGGCACTGCTGCTATTCTTTCCTTCCTTCTACGACCACAGTACCCTTCCCTAAAGTGTTTTGCTTACTCTCCACCAGGCGGCCTCCTAAGGTACGTATTCTGTAAATGTCTTGAGCTTGGTTGCCATCTATAGGCCTCACTAACACCATGCTAATTTCTTTCAGCGAGGATGCTATGGAGTATTCCAAGGAGTTTGTTACATCTGTTGTGCTTGGGAAAGACTTGGTACCCAGGTAATTTTTTTTTTAATATTTTAAGCCTACACACTAGAGCAGGGGTCCCCAAGCTGTGGCTCCGGGGCTACATGTGGCCTGCTGGCCCATGATGTGTGGCTTGTGGCTGTCTACCAGCTTGGTGTTTAGTACCAGATCTAGCAACCAGCAAGGCAAAAAGGTCCCAGATGGTGACCGTTGTGAGTAGCCCCACACAGAAGAGCAGATCTGGATGTGACTAATTCGGGCAGGGGTGACGAGGGAGAGAAATAAATATTGTAAGCTGGAGATAAGATGGTACTGATGGTCAGAGGGGTGCTTGAAGCTGGATGCAATAATGTGGTGAGAGTGGCTGATTCAAGAATGGGGGTTTAAGTGGGATCCTATGGAAGTAAGTATCCTGCCTATATGGAAAGAGGGCACAAGGTAAATATCCTGCCTATATGGGAAGGGGGCACAAGGTAAGTATCCCTCCTATATGGGAAAGGGGCACAAGATCTCAGTTTGCTTTCTTTGGGGAACCTTTGGCTGCCATCACACCGGTCATGGTGGGTTCTGAGTGTTGTTACTGTGTGGGATGGAGGAGAGCCCTAGAAGTGGCTTGCGATCATCTCTCAGTTGAATATAGTTTTCAAGGTTAAAAAGATTGAGGACCACTACACTAGAGTATACATTGAGCTAACCCTAACCGTTGTTTTCTGTAGGATAGGCTTGTCTCAGCTTGAAGGCTTTCGCAGGCATCTTCTAGATGTTCTTCAAAGAAGCAACAAGCCAAAGGTTCGTAGTGTATAGATTTCTATGCCATAGTGCATTTGTTTTTATGGCACTCATTACTCTAAATGCATCCTTGTACTTTCCTGGTTTATTAGTGGCGGATTATTCTCGGGGGTACTAGGTGTATACCTAAATCAGAACTGCCTGACGAGTGTGAGGGGATAACTGTGCCTAGTAACCGGCTTTGGACTCACCCCAGTGACCTAACCATAGCACTGTCAGCCAGCACCCCGCTTTACCCTCCTGGACGGATCATTCATGTTGTGCACAATCATCCGGCAGAGCAATGCTGGTGAGAGGCAATGGCGTTTTCTATAGATCTATTATTAGCATTGATCAGTATAGATCTATCTTGTATGTTGCATCATAACCCTTCTGTTCTTAGTTTCTGGGATCAAGAGGAACCAACCTACTTTGCCATTTGGGGAGACAACAAAGCATTTGAAGAAGTAATAATCTCCCCGGCCATGCTGCACGAACACCTTCCTCATGTGGTAATGGAGGGACTGAACAAGGTGAGGAAGATGTTACTACTTGATTGTAATGCAAAGATTTCTTTATGAAGTTTTCATCTTTTTAATGTTTATAGGTTTGTTTGTTTTTTATTAGAATGGCTTTGTTTCTGGTGTTTCAACGCTGGTCCATATTAACAGATTACCCAGAGGGAAAATTGACCCAATTTAAAGGATTTGTAATAAAACTTGACATTTAATTTATTTAATATACATGGTATAAATTGTTAAAAGCACTTAAATGGTATTGCTATATATTCAATACTAATAATTCCCCATATCTAACATTATTGTTCTAATAGCTATTATTCCTAACCAGATTAATAGCTGCAGCCCACTAACTAGTATAGCCTTATAGGATTTATGTAGTAGAAATTGTTAGATTCAAAACCACAAAAGCATATTAAAACGGGCTCATAGCCTCCCTGTCATGTTTCGCCTGGACAGGCTTCATCAGGGGGCTGAGGCTAGAACGAAGACACTTTGTTAATTCAACTCTGGTCCAGACAATTTAATGGAGATAAGCTGCAATACCAGACAAAGCCCACGGCAAAAAGTGGCGCCATTTCTGAGGGAGAAAGAGCAGACCTATTTTTCTGTCCCCAGACAACTCCTTTGATTGTGGTGTGAGAATTGCACACTTATCTATCTGGTGTATTATACCTTTCTTGTCTCTCCTATGTAGGTGTTGGAAAATTATAACAAGGGCAAAACTGCCCTTCTGTCAGCTGCCAAAGTGATGGTGAGTCCAACAGAAGTGGATCTGAACCCAGAACTGATCTTTCACCAGCCGCCTCATCTGTCACCTCCTATTCTGGAGGTGATCCCTGCAATCATGCCTGGCACAATTACCAACAGGAGGAACAGCAGCACTAAGTAAGTTGGGAAAATTAGTGGTGATATTTGCTGAGCATTATCGGGAGCCATGAGCTGGGTTCTTCAGTAAATGACTTATCCCCTGTCTTTTGGGCTGTGACATTTCTATGATCCATTGAATGTTCATTCCTATTATAGTGTTGTTGTTTTTTCTGTGACTCCATTTTTTTTGCTTGTTTCTCCCATTGTACCCCATACACTCCCCAATTTCCTTACGCATGTTTCTTGTCCTCATTATTCAGGGTCCTGTCTGGTGTAATTTCTCTTTGTTCGCCTGTGTAATGGACACTGTTCTGTCCGTTTTTCTTGCATTACCATGGCCTGTTTGTCGTGATTAGTAATCTCTCATCTGTGAGTCTTTTCAGTCTTTATCATATTACAGTTGTGATGCTGCTGTTTTTATCATCCATCTTTATTCTTCATAGTTGTTAGTCATGCCGTTTTGTCCGCCAGAATCCCACCCTGTGCCTAGTTTTAGTCTCTCAGGTTTGTGAATTCATAACTCCTCTGGTGTGAATCCTTACTGCAGGTTAGTGTCTGAAATCTGTGGAATTGCTCTTCCTTTGAACGTGTGGGCTTCAGTTCCATAGTTTTTCCCCATACAATGATTTGAAGACCATTGCACTGAGTCAGTATCCGCTGGGACCTGAGTGAACGCTATAGCGATTAAGGTTCTCTAATCTGAGATTGAGGACCGACGTGTAGACCATTTATGAGCTTCTCTTCAGTCTCGGAGGAGAGCGGCCTCAACTTGACCACCTCTGCTCTTTTCACTTGAGCAATCACTTGGGGTCTCAGTACTTTGATTCCTACAGATCAAAACTTATGACTTATCAAAAATTTTTGTGAACTGGTCCTTAGATTCATGCTGGCCAAACAACGGGCAGCATAAGTCAGTGCTCGGCTGCGCAATTGACATGTCTCTCTCATGTGTGTACATGGGGAGAAACTTGTCAATCAAATGGAGAGATGTGGGGAGAAGATGGCCTCAGGCAGTGCCGGACTAGGCATGTTTCTGCCTTAAGTCCTGGGTCCCATAAGTTGTGGATGCAAGAAAGTGCAAATGATTCCGCGCTCCTCTGGGTCAAAGAAGGGATGCAATACCCAGTGCTTGGTTAAGAGTCCATTTATTTATAAGCTAAAATCAGATGTATAATTTTTTTTAATTATTATTTTTTTTTTTTTTGCATTGAAGTATATCAGTTCTTAATTATTTTTTAATCATGCTAACAATATTTTATTCCCGAAGCATATATACATTGATGGATACTCAAATTTATGCCTTTTTATTGATTGTACTTTTCTGCCTTAACGGCCACCTTGTTTTGGCACCAGTTTTTTTCACATTTTTTGTATATATATGTCCACACCTTGCTATACCTGACACAAGCTATGCACTGATGATGTGGACAGGACGTCCACGAAACGCGTCTGATTTTAGCTTATAAATAAATGGACTCTTAACCAAGCACTGGGTAATGCATCTCTTCTTTGACCCGGAGGAGCGCGGAATCATTGGCACTTTCTTGCATCCACAACTTATGGTACTCGGACCCTTGAGGTTTGGTGTCTCCTGCAGCACTCCACTATACCATCATATGAGTTGTGCATTTCACAACTCGCCACTACTCATACCACTACTTGTCTGGGTAACAGTGCTATTGGTGCCCCCTCTCCATCTTATTTTAGTCCTGGGTCGACTTTTCAGACTGATTTCTCTGAATCGCCGCAGCATTTCAGGATAAAACAGACCAGGCTCATGCTGTCTGTGGTTTGGGCAGCATGAATCTAATGACCGATGCCCTTTAAGGTGTTATCTAAGGGTCTAAGATGTATTGGTTAGTTAGAAAAAATCTATTGAGAAATTACTAAGAAGTAACTACATTGAACATAGAGTTCCCCTGCAGGGACAAAAACATAAGTGCACAAAAATGTAACAGAGAGTCCTGACATTTTTTAAATTTCCCCCTCCCCAGTGTTCAAAGGGGGTTATCTAGGATTTTGAAGACCAGACCTACTGTCTGCAGATTCCCCCACAACTCTGGACCCTGTGTAGTGGCTGCTTGTAGGTAACTCCTGCTCAGATCATTCACTTCTACCAGACAATGGCCACTACATAGTGTACGGAGCCGTGATCTCGACTCTGCTGATCGTGGGTGAGGTGGAGGGGTCTGACACCCACAATCTAATATTGATGAGTTATCCTACATTCAGGTACTTGTACACGTTTGATGGCATTTGCTGACTATACAGTGATTATGGGGTTGTCCATACCCTGTCCTGCAGATGTTGGTGCAGGGAGGAGGAAAGAGCATATTTGATATCCGGCTCTTACCAGCATATAATCACAAGTTGTTTATTTTTTTATTTAAGAAGAGTGTTACCAGACTCTTATCACATGGCCACACATTCTCAAGAAGAGTAATTTTCTTTGGTTGGCACTAATGTATTATTTTCTAACTTTATTCAGTATTTAAACTTTGACCCAGTGCGTATAAATGAGAATGCATGTAAGAGCAGATAGACCAAGCTGATCTTCTGACATATCAGAGGTACATGGCAGATCACAGTGGGGAACCTATTGGCCTGGACCAATACAAGCAGGTGACTAATAGTTTACGGAAAGTCGGAACTTTCCACTTGAACTATTACTAGAAAACGACATTCATCTGAATCTATGTAGACGCAAAAAATGGGTCTTTCAATAGTTTTGCAAATCTGTGCAGATCCAAGTTGCTGATCTTATCTGATGTGAATAACTCCCCATTATAATGCCATAATACCAGATTTAAGGATTCTTTCCCCCTCACAATCTTTTTGACCACTGGTCACTCAAGTACTTTTTACTTATTAGCATTAATCATTCTGTCAAACACTTGGCTTTCGTCAATGAAAAACTTCCTCGTTGGCTGCAACTTTTTAGCAATTACACTTATTTATATAACTTTTTACAATTGCAAAGTGGGGCAAATGTCTATTTTGTATAACAAGCTTTCTGCTTGCCAAAAATTATAATCCACCTCATATTGAAAAAATCTTCACACCTCCCAACGCAGTCACAGCACTGTTCAGGTCTCCAAAGTTTTGATATAAAGTATTTATGGCCTATGTCATTAATTCCACTCTGATGCGGAAGTGACGGGTGCTGGAGAAACAAGTGTGCAGCGTCCCTAATTTCTGACTCCAGCGTGGACAGACATTAATGCGCGCAGGATAGGAGAGTTGACCAATGCCCGGCAGACCGTGCCCGTGAGCTAAAATTAGTTTACAACAATGTATTTGCATAAATGCTATAATACATGAAAACCTTTTTTCTGCAATCTTAGAAACTTTGACGAATTCTGAAATATTATAAAATAAAAAAATTTAACCATTTCTTAGTCATAGAATTCCCACCCTACTCTGTGCTCCACCAAGGGAGGGGATTCAGTGGGTAAGTAATGGCTAGTTGGTTATTCGACAACATCAGCTTGGCCACCGTTACTAAAAATCACCTAAAAATAAATAAATATACACCTGCACACTCAATACTGTTCAATAATATTATGCAAATGTGGAGAAAATGTAGCAAATTAGTAAAGCTTTAAAAATAGTTTTTTATTTTTATTAATTAACAAAGAGAAATCTAAATTTAATATTTAGTGTGACTGATCTTTTGCATTCAAAACCTCATCAGTTCTTCAGGTACTTGTCACCTGCACGCATGTTTTGAAGGCGTTCGGGAGGGAGATTGTTCCATACATCTTGGAGAACTAACCACAGATCCTTCTCTCTCTTCATGTAATCCCAGAAAGACTCAATAATGTTGAGATCAGGGATCGGTGAGGGCCATATCATCACTTCCAGGACTTTGTTCTTCTTCACGCTAAAGATGGTTCTTAATGACATTGGCTGCATGTTTGCAGTCGTTGTCTTGTTGCAGAATTAATTTGGAGCCGATCATGATGGATAAGTATCTGCCTGTATTTCTCAGCATTGAGGACACCATTAATCCTGACCAAATCCCAAAGTCCAATTGATGAAATGCAGCCACAAACTTGTAATGAGCCTCCATCATGCCTCACTGCTGCCTGTAGACACTCATTATTGTGCTGCTCTCCAGCCATTCAGGGACAAGTTGCTTCTGTTACAGCCAAATATTTCATATTTTGGTTCATTAGTCCAGAGCGCTTGGTGCCATTTTTTCAGCACCCCTGTTCCTCTGATTTCGAGCATAGTTGAGTTACTTGACCTTGTGTCCATTTTGAAAGTATGGTTTTTGGTCGCAATCCGTCCATGAAGACCACTTTTGGGAAAACTTCTATAAACAGTTGATAGGTGTAACTGAAGCCCGCAGTCCTGAAATGATCACACTGTTGGATATCTTTTTTGCCAACATCTGTCTATGGTCATCAGTGTTGCCCATTTCCTGGTGTCCTCAATGTTGAGAAATACAGGCAGATCATACAATACCATCAGGGAGGCATCTGATTGGCTTCAAATGTATTCTGCACCAGGACAATGACCCCAAACCTACAGTCGATAGTTTTTAATGCCATCTTCAGTGTAAAGAAAGAACAAGGAGTCCTGGAAGTGATGATATGACCTCAACAGAGCCCTGATCTCCTCATCATCGAGTCTGTCTGGGATTACATGAAGAGAGCAACAGCCACAGATCTGTACTTAGTTCTCCAATATGCTTGAAACAATCTGCCCTGCCAAGTTCCTGCAAAACGGCGTGCAGGTGACAGAATGTATTTTGATAAATTGATGCTTTTGATGCCGTTTTGAAGGCAAAGGGCGGCCACACCAAATATTGATTTGCCTTGGGACGCAGTCAGACAGCCATATAAATCGGACCACAGATCACGGACTGGCCGGTGGCTTTCTCTAATAAAGCTTGACAGCTTCATACATTTCTGTGCAGCTATCTCGCTCGGGTCGGGAGAGCCGCTAGCCAGTCCCTGGACTGCGTTCCAATCTCGCTCCGATTTTATACGGCCGTCTGACTGCGTCCTTGGATTTCTCTTTTGTTCATTCACGTTGCTTTTTGATTTTTGAATTGATAAAAATTAACAATTTAATATTTCTATTTTTGTAAGCATTCTTACTTTACACTATTTCTTTCCACACCTGCATAAAACTTTTGCATAGTACTGTGATAGATATCTCTTCCTTCATACTTGATAACACACGATTGCATTGAATTTAGTGAATAAATGGACTGTAATGTTAATTTTTGTCCAATTCATATAGAAAAATAAAATTTTGCTTTCAAATATGATTTAAAAGTTGTTTTTATGTATTTCTTCCAAATAATAAATAAGGGTTTTCTATTTTGTGTCTTACAAATTAGAATAGGACACATGCACCAAGCCTGCCGGGCATCTAGCTGTTTTTTTTTTTGCCTACTGTCCCCCCCAGCATGCCTCAGCATGGTCTTTAAAAGCCTAATGCTGAAATGAGAGGTGCTGTACAACCCCTTAAATAACTGTAGAGAAAACTAAAATTTCCAGTGGTTTGTGGAGGTCCTGGCTAGAGCTGCACATTAGTCAGCCAGGACGAGGTCTGAATTTGGATCTGCATTTATCTTTTTCTTTGCCATTTCTATTTCTGTCCATCTTTGTATTGATGTTCTTCTTGTGTTGCCCAAACCTCTGTAGGAGTAAGCAGTCTGAAATCAGCCTTGAGGGATTTTATGACTCCCGTCTCCTATCGCCGGTGCTGAAGGATCCGGTTGAGCTTCTGTTAATGAGCACCAAGGATTGCCTGGCAGTGTCGCTGCAAGACCGCAGAGCACCATTAGCCACAATGGAGAGCCTCTCTGACAACGAGTCCGTCTACAGCTTTGACTCCAGGCGTTCTTCTGGTTTCCGAAGTATCCGTGGTTCACCCAGTTTGCGGGCTGTTTTGGAGCGGGATGAGTCGCACTGCTTCTTCATTGACCCCACCATTCCAGAGGAGAATCCGTCCCTGAGCTCCCGCACTGAGCTACTGGGGGCAGATGCCCTTTCTAAGCACTCTCAAGAGAGCCAGCACACGGAGATTATCCATAACAGTGGTCGTTCCTCACCAGGAGATTTACCACCCTGGGATGAAGAAGCGACAGCAGGAGCAGAGACCACCAGGGTGCAGACCCCAGCACAGGAAGAGCTGGCTTTGCAGAATGGACGCCTCACTGAAGTCCCAAGCCCACAGGTGCTAGAATTTGCAGAATTTATAGACAGTCTTTTCAATTTAGACAGTAAAAGTGGATCCCTGCAAGATCTTTATCACATGATGGTGTCAGATGGAACAGACCGTGAAATTCCCAAGTCTGTAAGTGATCAAGAGATACTACTAAGAGCACAATTCGAGCCAAACCTAGTGCCCAAGCCTCCTCGTCTTTTTGCTGGTTCGGCAGATCCCTCATCTGGCATATCTGTTTCTGCCTCTTTTCCCCTTAGCTCCTCAGGTGAGCTCATGGACCTTACACCGACAGGTATGAGCAGCCAGGAGTGCCTGACCCCCGATCCCACCCGGACTGCCACACCGACAGGACCCACTCACGGCAAACAGGAAGAACTACTCATCTCTGCTCTCTAGCTAATCGCACATAGACAATTGAGGAGAGGATCTTTGATGGAAATGCAGCTTTAGGAGTAGATTAATGCAAGCTTACAATAGGAAGAGATAAGCCAGAGCTTAGTTACCTGTGGTAATTGAGTCGGAGGGAGAGCTGCCCTCCCGCCATCAATTTTTATGCCTGTGGCACCACTGTGTTACAGACTTTGCGGCAGCTGAAAGGGATTTTTCAGACCTTTTTTTGTGACGATCACAAACCAAGGAAAGTGATACATTGCACTAAGAAGATGCCACCACATTGGCAGTCTTGCATGGCTTGTCTTTTACCAGCCAAAATGACTTGCCAAACCTGCTTGATGAGTGTTCAGATGAACTGCGGAGGCTTTCAGAGCTGTTTTACCTCTGTTTGCCCTTAGGTATTTATATTAGGTCTTACTGTTACAAAATACGCATATGAGGTGTAGCTACAGTGCCAACTGAGGCCAACAAGGACACCCTTCTGCCTTCATTACTTACCGAATTTTTTTTTGCCATGTTAAAGCAAAAAGATGATAGTGTGAGAGGAGAATGGAAACCATGCTTGGTCTAAGGTAGACATCATTTATCCTTCTAGTCTGTAAACTGGATCGGTCGCCAGTATTCCTGAAGTAGTGGGGAAGTAATGTGTAGATCTGTTTGTAATTGTGCCATTGCAGGAACATATATGGTTACAGTTCCTAACCTGAGTTGTATCAGTGTTTCCCTTTAAAGGCAGCCATAAACATGTGTAACCGAGACTTTTCTCATCCTCAGATCCCGTGTACATTAATACGGAGATCCTGTAGATCCCGCTAGACGTGAGATTACCCAGGGATTTCTGCTTGTCCTATATCACCTGTATGTGATCACCAGGCTTTAATTACTTTGCCTACGCGTCCCGATGAAACACTAGTTGCCCTGCTGTCCGAGTAGATTGCGTATTTTATGATAATGTATAGATCGAGAGCCCTTTTTATGCAATCAGAACAATTTTTTTTGGGCAACCAGATTTTCTAATTGATCCCGTTTACAAGACAAGTCCATGTCTGATTGGCATCACTGCCAGGTTGTACGTCCTCCACTCATCTAAAGCACTTATGGCATATCCATAGGGTATGCAAACTGATACATGCAGGTCCCACCTATTGGATCTTAGCCATCTCCAAAATAGGGCTCCACCATGCACAGCTGTAATGGAGAGGAGGCTGTGTTTGCACTGCTTTTTATTCACTTCTCTGGGATTTCCTAAAATTGCTGACCATCCTTATTTGCCTTTTTCCAGAACTCCTATAAAAGTCAATATCCAAATGGTCACAATCCTGTTCACTTGGAATACTCCTTCCTAGGCAGCACCTGAATAGTCAAGTGCAGGTTGTGCAAAAAAACTGTTTAATATAGAGAACGATGCATTCGGCACTCATCTAAAGGAGGCGTGAAACGCGTTGTTCTTCAATTTGTCACGACAGTCCTCACTTTATAATACTCCTTCCTATGTAGCACTGGACGGATGACTGAACATACTCATGACCATTTGGATGCTTTATTGGTCTATCCGCCCCCAGTACTAGCCAGGGACAGGAGGACCATTCTGCATTGGCGCAGCAGGTGTTCGAAGCCCAGAAATGCCCTACTGTAGTGTTGTGCCAATCGTCTTGCACAGCACACAAAGTTGAGTGGCTTTCCACTTATTACAGCTTACCCACTGTCTATACACAGTGTCACCACGTACTGTGCAAGTCAATAGCCTCGCATGTGGTGCCCCCTCATATGCACAGCAGCGCAAGACAGAACCCCGTTTTCAACATCTTGGGTCCGAGAGGTGGGATCTGCATCTATTGTACATTGTGGTTAGATCTGTGATGGGAATACATTTAAAAGGTGCAAATATATCTTCAGTGACGGCTTAACTGGCTCAGCCGAGTGTGCATGTGTTCCCAATAAGGTGAGAGAAGTAAGCTGCTGCCAGATACCCTCTTGAGGCACCTTATCTGCCTTAAGAATAAAAGATCGGGCATGTTAAAATTCAAGATGCCCAATCCTCAGCTGATACTGTCAAAAATCTGCAGCTTTGACTGACATTCAACAAGTTCACAGCAAGCAATGGTAGATATAAAGATCATTCTCGCTGTGACACCCAGTTTTTTTTTTTTTAAGACATATGATTAAGTTTACCCTTTGATCAACTCACAGTTTGCCAATTACCAGACACCATCTTGTTGTTCATGGCAGTAGATGTCCTAAAGGAGCGATTCATGTGGAAATTTTACCTGTTGAGTGACTGAACCGCTTATTTATGTGACTGAGCTGTACTAGCTATACGTGCTGGGTTTATCTGTATGGGATGGAGCTGTACGAGCTATACGTGCCGGTTGTATCTGTATGGGACGGAGCTATACGAGCTATACGTGCCGTTTGTATCTGTATGGGACGGAGCTATACGTGCCGTTTGTATCTGTATGGGACGGAGCTGTACGAGCTATACGTGCCGTTTGTGTCTGTATGGGACGGAGCAGTATGAGCTATACGTGCCAGGTATATCTGTATGGGACGGAGCTGTACGAGCTATACGTGCCAGGTGTATCTGTATAGGACTTAGCTATACGAGCTATAAGTGCCGGATGTATCTGTATGGGACGGAGCTGTACGAGCTATAAGTGCCGGATGTATCTGTATGGGACGGAGCTGTACGAGCTATAAGTGCCAGGTGTATCTGTATGGGATGGAGCTGTACAAGCTATACGTGCCGGGTGTATCTGTATGGGACGGAGCTGTACTAGCTATACGTGCTGGGTTTATCTGTATGGGACAGAGCTGTACGAGCTATACATGCCGGGTGTATCTGTATGGGACCGAGCTGTACGAGCTATACGTGCCGGGTGTATCTGTATGGGATGGAGCTGTACGAGCTATATACGTGCCAGGTGTATCTGTATGGGATGGAGCTGTACGAGCTATACGCGGCAGGTGTATCTGTATGGGACAGAGCTGTACGAGCTATACGTGCCAGGTATATCTGTATAGGACTGAGCTGTACGAGCTATACGTGCCGGTTGTATCTGTATGGGACGGAGCTGTACGAGCTATACGTGCCAGGTGTATCTGTATGGGACGGAGCTGTATGAGCTATGCGTGCCAGGTATATCTGTATAGGACGGAGCTGTACGAGCTATACGTGCCGGTTGTATCTGTATGGGACGGAGCTGTACGAGCTATACGTGCCAGGTGTATCTGTATGGGACGGAGCTGTATGAGCTATATGTGCCTGGTGTATCTGTATGGGACTTAGCTGTACGAGCTATACGTGCCGGGTTTATCTGTATGGGACGGAGCTATATGTGCCGGTTGTATCTGTATGGGACGGAGCAGTACGAGCTATACGTGCCAGGTGTATCTGTATGGGACGGAGCTGTACAAGCTATACGTGCCAGGTGTATCTGTATGGGACAGAGCTGTATGAGCTATACTTGCCAGGTGTATCTGTATGGGATGGAACTGTACGAGCTATACGTGCCGGTTGTATCTGTATGGGACAGAGCTGTACGAGCTATACGTGCCGGTTGTATCTGTATGGGACGGAGCAGTACGAGCTATACGTGCCAGGTGTATCTGGGACAGAGCTGTACGAGCTATACTTGCCAGGTGTATCTGTATGGGACGGAGCTGTACAAGCTATACGTGCCAGGTGTATCTGTATGGGACGGAGCTGTATGAGCTATACGTGCCTGGTGTATCTGTATGGGACTTAGCTGTACGAGCTATACGTGCCTAGTGTATCTGTATGGGACGGAGCTGTACGAGTTATGCGTGCCGGGTGTATCTGTATGGGACGGAGCTGTACGAGCTATGCGTGCCGAGTGTATCTGTATGGGACGGAGCTGTACGAGCTATGCGTGCCGGGTGTATCTGTATGGGACGGAGCTGTACGAGCTATGCGTGCCGGGTGTATCTGTATGGGACGGAGCTGTACGAGCTATGCGTGCCGGGTGTATCTGTATGGGACGGAGCTGTACGCGCCAGATATTATTAACCTGTTGTATAAGTTTTAACAAGGACGTTGGAGGCAAAGTTTTTCTACTGCAATGTAAATGGGGGGATATAAAGTGCCAAGATGTGTCGTGCCATCTGGAATGGCATCATTTCCTTTGCTTAGAGGCAGTGGGGTTGGCAAGTAGTAAGCCTGGCAGCCATTGTGGTAGGCACTTTTATGTAATTGAGACTTTTCTAGCAGCAATGGGTTATAAATCCAAAGTCTTCTTGATATCTTTTTGTATGGGAAGGATGTGACTCCCAATTCCTCGCTCTCCTTGCAGAGAAGAGCCATGTTGTCCCTCTCGTCACACCGTTCATAGCATGGTACGTCGTTCACATAACAGATCCTTTTTGGAAGATGCCTTCATGTGTCTGAATTGTTGGGGCTGAGGCGTCCTAGGAAGGCTACAATGGCCTACAAGTTGCACTGAAGTCCCAACCCCCTACCTGGTTTTACAGTTTTTTTTCCTGTGGTGTTTCCGAACATTAATGCCTTTTTATTTGTCTATTTATTATCCCTTGTTACATACATGTTTTCTGTTTGTCGGCCTTGTTGTTGTGGTTTTCCAATGAGTTATCTTCTCCATGCCTCGCTCTCTGGCCCGGCAGGGACATCGTAACACTGGAGTTAGTTTACGTCCTTTGCACAGTTGGGACGACTTCTTGAAAGTGTTAGTTTTACTCTGTATCCAGTGTTTCCAAATGCACGTTTTTGCCACCAACCACGAATCGTGACCCTGCTGATTTTTTTTGTTGTTTTGTTTCGGAAGGGGTACAAATTCTGGTTAGCTTGTGCCTCCTTGGGACCTGAGCAATTTAGCCTCAGTTTTTGCCAAGCTCACAATAAGATATTGACTTGACAAACCTTGAGGGCTCTTTGGCCCACGTGCTCTACTTGCACCTTTGGATGTCATTCCATCTCACTGTGCCATCTTGTGTATGTAATATTAATAGGAAAGCTGGTGCCCTAGCATTATGTCACCGTCAGGGCAGCGGGCACTCAGGGCATCTCTTACAATATGAGGGGTTTTCTTTGAACCCTCTACCTGAGTGCCTTATGGGCTATTGATTTCAGGAGAGTTGGCTGATTTCTTTCCGTGCAAATAAGAATGCCTTAATTTCCAAGGACCTCGAAGCCCAGCTCCTTCCTCTAAGCCCTTGCCTTCTTGTCACTGTTTATAGGCTGATGCCATCTTGCAGGGCACAGAGGGACTGACATCTTGCTAAGAGGCAAGCTATTGTGCATGTTCTAGTCCCCCCACCACCCGCTGCTGTGTTTTGTGCCATTGCCCAGCATCATTTGTAGTTTATGTAAAAAAATACAAAACTTAATATTGTAAAGAAAGCATATAAAAGATATAGCATATCCTATAAATATATAAATATATACATATGTTCTTGTATATTCTATACAGACTGTAAAAAAGGGACGGGCTGCTCCATGCCCTGGGTGGGTGTACAATCCCCCTCCGTCTTTCAGGCTGTATATATTTCATTGCATCATTCAACCACAAATAAAGATACAGAGATGGGAGGTTTAATTTGAAAGCCTCCCGGGCAGTGAAACATTTGGTGGTAATATACCTTTTGTTTCATTTGAATGTCAGACTGTGCCAAACAATAATCTGTGCCATCTATTTTCATTAATGGACCTATTAACCTAGATACAGTAGATAGGCTCGTCTTCTACTACTGTGCTTCTCCAACCTCCAGCCCACCAGGAGATATTGCTGCATGAATTCACAACTAGTGGTAGCGTAGAGTCGTCATCATCGAGGACTGAAGTGATGAACAACTTAACGCTTGTGTCGTGTTGTCCTTCTTGCCGCAGCATGTCCCGTTTTGGTTTGATGGTCCATGTCCTATGCCGTGCCATTGGGGCCAGTAGCATAGTACCTGGCACTTTGTGGGTTTTCTTATCCACAATCTAATATTGTCATTGCCAAAGCATGAGGCAGTTTGATTTCTATAGTTGATAGTAACTCTCACATATAACTGTTTATAGGTAATGGGTTAATTTATTTTAATCATTGGAAACCCTATGAAGTGTCTTGCCACCGTGGATAGGATTCCTTACAGGACAACCCTTCATCTCTGCGTAATAAAAGTACCTTCTTGATAGTTCCTGCACTACTTACAGCATGGTTATTGGTATGGCCCTTCGAGATGAATATGATGAATATATAACATGCCTGTCCTCTTATACTATAAAGAACGGAACAATAGCAGTTCTTAAAGCGACTCTCCAGTCTCACCTGACTTCCCGGTGAGTTTGTAAAATTGGCTTATACATGGCGGCTTCTCCAAGGTAGGCGGAGCTGCCGGTGGGGGAAAGAGAGCTGTCTGACCCATTAATGACGGAAGGTGCGTCTTCGACTACAGTTTAACTACAGTGTCTATAGGAAGTCTGTGGTAGTCACAGCTCTGCCTAAAGAAACTAAGGTAAAAAGTTGCCAAGTGGCAAGATTTGGAGATCAATAAGCAATTTAACATCATTTATAGGTACTGACTAACATGGTGAGGCATATTTATCAAGCTAAATGGACTAATATTCTGGAGTAATTTCCATAAAAATTGTTCAGAAAGAAACGTGGTCGGCACTACCGCACAAATTCATGAAGCTCCAGTCACGGGAATTGGTGGCTTAACTCACTGGTGGAGCTCAGGATTCAAAAGCAACAATCTAATCCACTGTTGGCACTCGCGCTGTTACTTTAAAATCCTTGATGATATTTATTTAATCTATATAAGACAGTCAGGAGACAATATGGCCGTTTCGCGCACACTGCGCTTTCCCAAGAGAGGGAATTACACACTTGAGAGAGCGCAGTGTGCGCGAAACTGTCCTAGGCAACCTGCTGACCACTTGCTGTTGTATCTTCTCCTGACCGTGTTTTATACAAATTATAAAAATTATCTTTTTGGATTTTACAGTTGAGGGAGACCTGTCAGTTCTGATAAGTGTTTATCTACAGATATAGGGTTAATAGCGTTATGAAGGTGCCCGGTCGCTCTACTGAAAGTTCGGCAACTGGAAGAAAACTAGCTTTATTTTTCCAGCGAGCTTCTGGCTTTGTCATGTTAATAGCGTTATCAGACCTGACAGATGAGTGTGTATTGTGTGTTTTAGGCACTTTTTGCACTTTGTCCAACAAAGCGAAGTAGTTTCTCTGGAAATAATAGGCATAGCCTACCGTGCCACCCCATGTGCGAAAAAATGTGCCAAATATTTGCCATAAATTTCTGCCACAAAGTAAGAAAATTAATAGGTGATGTAAACTTGGTCTAGACAGTCTTAATATGAACCACTTTGATAAATCCTGCACATTTTAAACCTAAGAATGAGACACTATTTATAAATATGCCTCATTATGTTTAAAACGGAGCATTCATCATATTCGAAAATATAAACTGCATAAATTATTACGATAACTAGATTGTAAGCCTAATGAGGCTGGTGTACTTATTTTGAAATCGGAATGGCTGCATAAATCTTATAATCAGGTGAGCTAAAGAGTGGAAGAGTTCAAGTGTATTCAGTCTCTGCCCACCCAGTCTGACAGCTGCAGTTTGTACTGAGCAGTGTGAGACTTCAGCAGCAGCCGCAGGGAGGAGGGACCTTGAGGAGCTGTCACTTTACAAAAGGAATATATCGCTTTTCTGATATGGATATTCAAACTAAGTATATCAGATGTAAGGGATTGATCTATTGATGTATGCAGTGAGTATCGTGAATTCTCCAGACTTATCCCTATTAAGTGCCCAACTGGACAGTCGCTTTAAGTTGCCGTCTGACTTGTAATAGCCTGTGACATGGATTAGCTTTGATTAGTTTGATGTCTAATAGGTTGGTTTGAATAACAGTCGTGTTTTACACCGCTCTTTAAATGGTAATTTGCACAGAATCATTCTTTTTATGTTTTAATAACTGCAAAAAAAAAGATTAGTCTGTCAATGAAACTAATGCTATATTTTCCCACACAATGGATTCTGAAGGTTTTGTGGTAGTATTTACTCACATCTCCCTCATCTGTTTGTTACCAGACCTCCTGCCTGCATATTAATTCAAGGCCATTTTATCGTTGCGATACTTTTAACACTATGCCTGCGTGTGATCCCTGTAATATGGACCATTGTTTTTATAACCTCTATGGTGAGCCTGCCAAGTTATAGGATGGGGTCTTCCCCCCCAATTCCTGACTCACTGTCAACACTAAAGAAAAAAAAAAAAGTTGCATTTTGGAATGGCACTGAAGATTAATTAAAAAAAATGAAACTTACTATTTGGCTTGTTGAGTTTTTATTTCTGTTGTGGAACAGTGATAGATTTAAATTATTCCTAAAGCGCTCCTGTTTCAGATAACTTTTCAGAATGCGCTGTCGAGTGTACATGAAGAATAACGCTATCCTATAACTTGTATACTACATTTTTCAAACCTTTCAACCTCTTTGTTATAATACTGGTGAAGCACAGCTGAAATCCAATGGCTAGAAGAGCACGAGAGGGACACGGCAAAGTAGTAGATAATGTCCTTGGGAGTAGGAGCCTCAAACGGTAGAAGTAAATCCTGTAAGCGTAAGGAGCAAGAACAGTCTGGGGAAGTTTGCAGGAACTGGAGACTGAAATTAGAAGGCTAGACACAATACTAAACTAGAGATTGCGAGACTTAACAATGTCATGCGAGCCACAGGAGAGATGGTGCCGATGCCGCTGGAATGGCGCCGGCACTGGAGGTAGTTGAAGAATATAAATATAATTGGGGGAAACATGGGAATTGAGAAAGGGTTGCCAAGTAGTGGACAAGCCAAGCCCTTTAAAGGCAAAATGTCACAATTTCTCAAAATGTATAACTGAAGCCACTAGGGATTATCATCAGGAAAGCGGAATCCTGATACTCGAATATTCAGTTGTCTCTGAGCTGGTGCATGGAGACTCTCTGCCTTGTCTTCCATACGAAGTACAGAGAATCATGAGGAATTCCTATTCTTCATTCTCTGTAGCACAAAGATAGAAGCAGCAGCATGGAAAACATAATACTGTATACTAAAAGGGTATAAGACCCACAATTTAAACCACCTCGCAATGTGCAGGGGTCTCAAACACGCGGGCCGCATGCCCCTCCGGCTGCTTCTTGCGGCCCACAGGCACATAGACCCCTAACGATCGCGGCTCTCTCCAACAACCGCCGACATCAGCGCTGTAATGCAGTGTATTGCCGTGCAGAGACCGTCTCTCTGCACACAGCAATACCAAGGCCAGCCGCCGGCCTATCAAAGGCCAGCAGCTGACATCTGCGACCCAGCGAAGCGGCGTATGACGTCACTGCGCAAATGTCAGCTGCTGGCCTCTGATAGGCCGGTGGCTGGCACTGGTATTGCTGTGTGCAGAGAGACGGTCTCTGCGCGGCAATACACTGCACTATAGAGCTGCTGGCGGCTGCTGGAGAGAGCCGCGATAGTTATGGGGTCTATGTGCCTGCGGGCCACAGGTGCAGGGGATCTGTGCGCTGTATGGGAGGACAGGGACCCTGAGCGCAGTATGGGGTACGGGGACCCTGAGCGCAGTATAGGGGGATGGGGACCCTGAGCGCAGTATAGGGGGATGGGGACCCTGTGCGCAGTATGGGGGGATGGGGACCCTGTGCGCAGTATGGGGGGATGGGGACCCTGTGCGCAGTATGGGGGGATGGGGACCCTGTGCGCAGTATGGGGGGACGGGGACACGGTGCGCAGTATGGGGGGGGACATGTCAGCAAAATAAGGACTGGGATGGGGGACCATGTCTGAAATATGGGGGACCATGTCTGCAATATGGGGGACCTGGATGGGAGACCATGTCTGCAATATGGGGGACCATGTCTGCAATATGGGGGACCTGGATGGGGGACCATGTCTGAAATATGGGGGACCATGTCTGCAATATGGGGGACCTGGATGGGAGACCATGTCTGCAATATAGGGGACCTGGATGGGAGACCATGTCTGCAAGATGAGGACCAGTTCAAAAGGTGTATAGAAAATAAAATGGTATCACTAAAAATGTCACTTTGTCATGCAAATAATGCGGCCCCCCAAATTAAATATTTTTCCGTGTGCGACCCATATGCCCAGCTGAGTTTGAGACCCCTGCACTAGAGGGTCTCATGCCCGTTTAGTAATTATTTTTATTCATTGGAATCAATTACTTTCCCAAGTCTAATATTCTTCCAAAATAATTGTTACATTATATAGAAGTACTGATCTGTGTGGCTGTGAATCCAGCACTGGAGTAAAATTCGATAGAAGCTGCAGCTTGATTTTCCTGGTTTCTCACTGTGCAGAGTGCTCCTCCTCCATCCTCCCTTTTCCATATATTTCAATATGCTCTGCAACCTAACTGTGCTGGCAATTGGTCTTTCTCTGAAAAAAAAAAACAGCTCAATTCTGTTTTAGTCAGAGTGGGTGGTGAGTTCAGGAGGTTGAGGGGAGGGGGGGAAGTGGCTCTTAAGTGGAGAAAGAGCAGATCTCTTTGAGATCTATTACAAAGGTTCTTATATTCACTTGTACTACTGATTCGTACAAAGTTTGCTAAAATGACAGTGACCATATATATAGGTTGTCTGATAACAATGTTCCCGAACAGCCGATTTTTCTGTGATTTACAGTCTGATGTTCATTTCCTGTGCAGATTTGGTAAAATCTGGTAATAACTGTGTGATGTGGCCATACACATTAATAGCTGTCAGGTAATAATACATGAATATCCTGAGTCCATCAGGGTGAGAAGCGAAGACTGAAAGCTCCTCGAGTAATAAAGGGGATCTTGAATGGAGG
The DNA here is from genome assembly GCF_046119375.1 of Phyllobates terribilis. NCBI lineage: Eukaryota > Metazoa > Chordata > Amphibia > Anura > Dendrobatidae > Phyllobates > Phyllobates terribilis. Next base: position 27,208,800 of record NW_027362773.1, read on the forward strand.
GCCCCTTGTAATTGTCCATACAACCTAATCCTTGGCTTGTAAATTATGCTGTGTATGTAGTCAAATTCTTGCTGTTTTTCCTGGCAAAACATTATTACATGCAGAAAATACATTTATCCAATATTGTAGTCATGATTTAACTCTTTCACCAAATCCTTTACTACCTCTTTACATTTTCATTCATATCAACATAGAAAACGTGGCCATCAGACTGGCAGCTTCATGCATGTTCACTTACCGTTCATGGCTGGTGCCAGATACAGCCAAAGTAGGAGTCCCATGATTGCATACCTTGGAGGTGGAGAACATTGTCGCTAATGTTTGCCATACATGTGCCATTGGCGATCTTGGATTACAGAGCTGGAGTAACATGCAAAGACTCGTGTGCCTCAACTTCTGTCAGGAAATTTACCTAGAAAGTGGCCAACTTTGTGACACTAAATGACTGCTTATGAACATTCATGAAAGGGTTTCCCGTTTTGTTCCCTCTTTTTTAAAGGTGTTCTCTGAGAATAGAAAAATATAAATACCTATAGAAAATGTAATTTGTAAACAAATTCCTAAATAATTTTAAGGTGTAAGTGGTAAAGTTTTTTCCTTCTGGAAAGTGCCATGTTGGTGTAAGGAGACTTAAATGCTTCTTTGGAAATTTAAATATGCAAATAGCCTCTTCGCAGAGGAGCAGGACAGGACTCTAGTGCCACCTATTAGAGCTAGCAATCCTAAAACTCAGTATTGACCCTTTAAAGGGCCTTTCCACACAACATAAGATAAGAAGCCAAACCAAACTCTCCATTGCAGACGTGTTTCGGGAGGGGGGGGGGGGGGTCTTTTCTCCTCAGTAGTGAAAAGCAGGAGGGCTGGGCTTCTTCTCTTAAGTCATATAGGATTGTTACATCCAAATTGTGGCATTAGAGTTTCAGTCCTCTGTTTCTTTGAAGAGGCTATTAAAGTACTTTTAATTAACAAATCATAATTGAGTTGTCTAGGGAGGTAATCACTATACAATTAAAATGGCTCCTACCTTGTAATACTGACAGCAACTTGTTCAAGAAAGTTAATAAGACAGGTACCAGTTAGCATAAGCGGTAGGACTCCTTAGTGCCGTGACATGGAGATGCCTATACTGTGTACTCCTCGTTCAGAAAGACAGTGTGTACAGCAGTTTAAGCAGCCTTTTCTTACCTCAGCACTCCGGGTATCTCCAGTGTTAGATCAGATATGGTGGACAGCAGTGTGAACAGCCTCTTCTTACCTCAGCACCCCTGGTATCTCCAGTATTACATTAGATAGACAGGGTGTACAGCAGTGTAACCAGCCTCTTACCTCAGCACACCTGGTATCTACAGTATTAGATCAGATAGGGTGGACAGCAGTGTGAGCAGCCTCTTACCTCAGCACACCTGGTATCTACAGTATTAGATCAGATAGGGTGGACAGCAGTGTGAGCAGCCTCTTCTTACCTCAGTACCCCTGGTATCTCGAGTATTACATTAGATAGGGTGGGCAGCAGTGTGAACAGCGTCTTTTTAAATCAGCACCACTGATATCTCCAGTGATAGTTAGACATAGTGAACAGCAGTGTGAGCAGCCTCTTCTTACCTCAGCACCCCTGATATCTCCAGTATTAGATCAGATAGAATGGACAGCAGTGTTAGTTGCCTCCGACCTAACATATCAGCTGATCTACTACGCTGAATCTTGTAGTCAAAATCCTCACTGCAGATTCAGCCTTTAGACTGGAATCATACGTCCATGATGTATGGTCCGTGCTTGGAATACAATACCTGGCTGCCAGGAAGGTCTCCTGATCTGAACAAACTGCCTCGTAGGCATAAATGAGGCAGCTAGTTTGGGTGAGGAGACCTACTGGTCAAACCAGGGTATTGCAATTTGAATTACGATATTAATCATGGACAAAGTGAAATGAACTTAAAAAAGACACAAAGATACTAAAGAAATAAGATGCATTTCCTTGTAGGCATTCAGGGAAATCATATCTTACAATAATGCTATACCTCATAGTTAAATGTTTACTAACTTGTGTATGTGACGGTCTTGTTGGAACCGTACAAAATACTGCAGTATGGATATAACAATAACAAATCTATCCCTTTTTACTATAGGATGAGTATAACACAATCTGGCACAGAATGATTGTATATAAATGGAAAAAAATGCCCAGCTGAAGGAATGTTATGAATATGAAGACAATAAAAATGTGTGATGGATTTGTCCTACAGGATGAGTAAAATAAAGGGATTTTTCTACTTTGAAAAGATGGATACATTACCGAATCCTGATTTATCTACCTTTCAAAGCTACTCCAAAACTCCTCAACTTTAACTACCAGTTTTGATAAATCTCCTGTATTGACTCAAATTGTTGAAAAATGTCAGCCTTAAAAGGAATCTATCAGCAGGATTTCACCCCCAAACTATTTATATGCGCATGTAGCTCTTCCAAAGAAAAATCCAGTAATACCTTGACATGGTCAGTCCATTCCTCCATTACTGAGAAATCAGCTGTTGAAGGAATTGATATGCAAATGAGACTAAATAATTGTATTTATAGATCTGAAGCCTCCGTCACTCCAGCTCTATTCCCCACCCAGCACCGCCTCCTCCTGCTTGACTGATAGCCTCTATGCTGTGTGACTTCAGGTATAGGAGTTATCAGTCAAGCAGAAGGAGGCAGTGCTGGGTGGGGAATAGAGCTGGAGTGATGGAGGTTTCAGGTCTACAAATAGTTCTTTGAATTGATATGCAAATGAATTATTCAACAGCTCATTTCTTAATAATGGAGGAAAGGACTGGCCATGTAAAGATCGTGCTGAACTTGTCTTTGACAGAGCTACATGCGCATATAGTTAGTTTGGGGATGAAATCCTGCTGACAGATTCCCTTTAAAGACTGTCTACTTTTGAAATTAAGCACCTTTATAAATAAGATTATTTTTTTTAAATAAAGATTATCATTTTGCTGCTGCGGCATACGTGTAAGTATTTAACCTAGCTGGCTTGTCTGTAAAATATGACACACATCTATCAGCGCTCTGCTCGCGCCCTCTTCTGTGTGTTATACCTCATTCAGATATCTGGGGGATTTTCACATATGGTAAAAAATATAGACCCATTTTCATCAGTATTTGTTCAGTGTGTTAGTTTTTACCATCATTGTTCCTTCAGTAATTTACTTGTATGCAAGAAAAAAAAAAAATAGCAAAGCTTCTCCTGCCCATTCCAATGTTATAGATGGACAGCCCATGCATGACATCTGTGCTAGGTTCGTGATCTTCATGGAGCCATATACTTGAATGTGCCATTTTAATTCATGTATCGGATCAAAATCTGACAGATCTGCATGATTTTGTTCAGACATGCAGTCAGCGAAAAAACACAGACCCATAGACTATAATGGGTATACATGTATGTTACAGGCAGGAAAAAATGGCTGATTGAGGCCTTAGTGATAACACTGAGGGGCTTGAACACAGATCAGTGAGTGGACAGGGGGGAAAGCAGCCAATGTATGCAGGCAAAGCGGAGAAACAGGGCTGTTGGATCAAAAGAAAAGTACATAAAGAGAGAATCATTCCCAAGAAGAAAGCTATCCTGATACACGAGAGCTAGTGAAGACCGCTGAACCCTGTGCTCACGGTCCTCACTTCTACCTGTATTGCTGGGAAAGAAAATCACACGAGAAATCTCGAAAGTCTAGAAGCCCATTGCAAACTGCTTTTCAGGGGGTCTGAAAGTGTATAATGAAATAAACTGCAAAGGGGAGCAGTGTATATTCTTTTAACTAACAATCTATTTGAAAAAAATATATATTTTTTCCCATGTCAAAAAGTGTTCATGGCCTTTAACCTCTTCCCAGTGTAGCGTGAAATAGTATGTTCTTAATCGGGTCTCCGTGTATGGAGCAGGCTCAGGAGTTGCATTCGCACCATACCTAGCAAATGCGGCTGCGTTACCCAGCCGGAATCTGTCTGGAACGGAAGGGACCAGAGTTTAGTCCGATTGCTGCTGTTAAAAGGGAGACTGTACGTTCAAGTAACTTTTCAGAATAAGCTGTCCTGTGTGTGTACATGAGGAATGACACTTTGTCCATTATTTGTCTTGTATTCTGCATTTTCACCAGTTTTCCCCTTTGCAGGCTCTAAATTAGAATATCATTTTGACCATATACAGTGGTACAGCGAACAAGCAATCAATCATTCATAAGTTCATTTAAAAAGACTAAAAAAGTTTTTTAAAAAAATCGAATCAACCCCTGCCAAATTCCCAGTTCAAAAAAGGAAGAAATAACATATATATTTTCTATCTCTGAGTCTATAAAGTTTCAATCTACTAAAATATATAAATTATTAACCCATATGGTATACGCCTTTTAAAAAGAAAAAAAAAAAAAAAGTTGGAAGCACCTGATAAATTTTTACTATTCAGTCTGATATCCAAAAAAAAAAAAGAGAACATCACATCAATGGCAATATGAACTCATTGCCGAAATCTGCAAGTCGGGAGCAGGTGTATGGAGCGGGCTCACAGGCTGAGCCCGCATCATGTCTGGCACATAATGGCTGTGTGTCACAGCCAGGTTCTGCCTCTTAACTGCTGCTGGTGAAGCAGAGCTCTGCCTCCAACTGTTAACCTGTTAAATGCCATGGCAATAACAGCTCGCCAGCATCAGGGCACGTCAAGTCATAAGCCCATCAGCCACAATGTGATCACAGATGGGGGGCTGTAAGAGCCGGGGTCTTTTGCTATGTACATAGTACACAATGTGACCCTGCTACGTATGCAGTAAGCACAGGAATATTTTGGCACAGGAATATTTTTTTTTCACACATCCAAATGTCTAACTTGTTGGTTCTTGTTATAAAAATAACACCTTTAACACAAAATGTACACACAATTATTGAGCAAAAATCAGTAGAACTAGATGAAATGAATAAATTGAATATTATAATTTAGCTGTTAACCCCTTCCCGTCATTGGACGTACTGGCACGTCCAATGTTGGGTCCCCATCTGTGATGCGGGCTCAGGAGCACGGAACTCACAAGCGTGGTCATGGGGTTTTTTGATCCAAACTCAAAAGCCTCGTATACGCTGATGAAGCTGTTGAGTTTGGGAAAGGAAACCCATGACCAGTTCATACATAGTGGTCCCTACTCAAACTGTGAAACACTGATGTATAAAACTGGCAGTTTTCCACTACTATGACAACCCCTTCTTGATTTAAATGTTTGGCCCCAATAAAATAAATAAGCTTATACTCCCCTCCCGTACTGCCGCCATTCCTGCGGTGTTGGCAGTCATGGTCCCGGAACTCTCGTGCGGTTGTTGTGACGTGTGATTCCAACGCCCTATCAGCGCTGGTGTCCCTGTCCTCGCCTTGCAAAAATCGAGCATGGAGAGGAAGTCCGGGCTGCAGCTGATCTATGACTTCCTCTTCTTGATCAATTTGATAGGCGGCAGAGACAGTGACACCAGCCCTGATTGGGTGCCGAGGTCACGTGTCACAACAACAGCACGAGATCCCCGTGACCATGAGTGCTGACACCACTGGAACGGCGCCAGCACGGGAGGGGAGTATAGGCTTTATTTTATCAAGGCCAAGCGTGGGGGATGATAAAGAAGTTGTCCACTACTTGGACAACTCCTTAAGGGCTCATTCATACTGCAAAGCCATGTCCATGGAGCCTGTGTGACTCCCTAGTATTGAGCATATGCAGAGCAGGGGCTACAGAACCTGCATGGCTATGCACAGAGGCTTTGCGACTAGCAAGTATGGAGCAGATATTGAGCCAATTCTGCAGAGACTGTATGACAGTGCACAGAGGCAGTGTGACAGCTTAGTGTGGGGTCGCTGTGAGGGTGCCTACCGACAAGCGTATAAATCAGATGTGTGCTATCTGATGTTTAATCGGACAGCGCACTGATCCATGTTATTCAATACTGCTGTTCAGATGAACAATTTTTTTTCTCGGTCCGACTGTCCATGAGAAATTCACAGCATGTACTGCTTTCACTTATAGTCTCGGATCAGACTCACACATTCACGTCTATGGGTGCAAAAAAAAAATATAGCATCCCACACGGGCCATCAGAGCGGCATCCATTCTTTACGGATACATTTTCTATTATAAACCTTGGAACCTTGTACATTTTTTAATGTACTTGTATGAAAATGGATCACATACGGATAGCACATGGATCTCACACAGACGTTAGAAACGGACACACAGATGGAACATGGATGGAAATATGATGAAAATGTTCATCCGCTTGTCTGCGGGCGCTCTTAGGCAGGGTCTATGGAGCCTGTAAAGGAGTGCACAGAGGCTGCATGTCCCTAGTATGGAGAGGCGGTGGAGCCAAGTCTATGGAGCCTATACAGCAGTACAGAGGCGGTGGAGCCAAGTCTATGGAGCCTATACAGCAGTACAGAGGCGGTGGAGCCAAGTCTATGGAGCCTATACAGCAGTACAGAGGCGGTGGAGCCAAGTCTATGGAGCCTATACAGCAGTACAGAGGTGGTGGAGCCAAGTCTATGGATCCTATACAGCAGTACAGAGGCGGTGGAGCCAAGTCTATGGAGCCTATACAGCAGTACAGAGGCGGTGGAGCCAAGTCTATGGAGCCTATACAGCGGTACAGAGGCGGTGGAGCCAAGTCTATGGATCCTGTACAGAGGCGGTGGAGCCAAGTCTATTGAGCCTATACAGCGGTACAGGGGCGGTGGAGCCAAGTCTATGGAGCCTATACAGTGGTACAGAGGCGGTGGAGCCAAGTCTATGGATCCTATACAGCGGTACAGAGGCGGTGGAGCCAAGTCTATGGATCCTATACAGCGGTACAGAGGCGGTGGAGCCAAGTCTATGGATCCTATACAGAGGCGGTGGAGCCAAGTCTATGGATCCTATCCAGCGGTACAGAGGCGGTGGAGCCAAGTCTATGGAGCCTATACAGCGGTACAGAGGCGGTGGAGCCAAGTCTATGGAGCCTATACAGCGGTACAGAGGCAGTGGAGGCAAGGCTATGGAGCCTATACAGCGGTACAGAGGCGGTGGAGGCAAGTCTATGGCTCCTATACAGCGGTACAGAGGCGGTGGAGCCAATTCTATGGCTCCTATACAGCGGTACAGAGGCGGTGGAGCAGAGTCTATGGCTCCTATACAGCGGTACAGAGGCGGTGGAGCCAAGTCTATGGCTCCTATACAGCGGTACAGAGGCGGTGGAGCCAAGTCTATGGCTCCTATACAGCGGTACAGAGGTGGTGGAGCCAAGACTATGGCTCCTATACAGCGGTACAGAGGCAGTGGAGCCAAGTCTATGGCTCCTATACAGCGGTACAGAGGCGGTGGAGCCAAGTCTATGGCTCCTATACAGCGGTACAGAGGCGGTGGAGCCAAGTCTATGGCTCCTATACAGCGGTACAGAGGCGGTGGAGCCAAGTCTATGGAGCCTATACAGCGGTACAGAGGCGGTGGAGTCAAGTCTATGGAGCCTATACAGCGGTACAGAGGCGGTGGAGCCAAGTCTATGGCTCCTATACAGCGGTACAGAGGCGGTGGAGCCAAGTCTATGGCTCCTATACAGCGGTACAGAGGCGGTGGAGCCAAGACTATGGCTCCTATACAGCGGTACAGAGGCGGTGGAGCCAAGTCTATGGCTCCTATACAGCGGTACAGAGGCGGTGGAGCCAAGTCTATGGCTCCTATACAGCGGTACAGAGGCGGTGGAGCCAAGTCTATGGCTCCTATACAGCGGTACAGAGGCGGTGGAGCCAAGTCTATGGAGCCTATACAGCGGTACAGAGGCGGTGGAGTCAAGTCTATGGAGCCTATACAGCGGTACAGAGGCGGTGGAGCCAAGTCTATGGAGCCTATACAGCGGTACAGAGGCGGTGGAGCCAAGTCTATGGAGCCTATACAGCGGTACAGAGGCGGTGGAGCCAAGTCTATGGAGCCTATACAGCGGTACAGGGGCGGTGGAGCCAAGTCTATGGAGCCTATACAGCGGTACAGGGACGGTGGAGCCAAGTCTATGGATCCTATACAGCGGTACAGGGGCGGTGGAGCCAAGTCTATTGAGCCTATACAGCGGTACAGGGGCGGTGGAGCCAGGTCTATGGAGCCTATACAGCGGTACAGAGGCGGTGGAGCCAGGTCTATGGCTCCTATACAGCGGTACAGAGGCGGTGGAGCCGAGTCTATGGCTCCTATACAGCGGTACAGAGGCGGTGGAGCCGAGTCTATGGAGCCTATACAGCGGCACAGAGGCGGTGGAGCCGAGTCTATGGATCCTATACAGCGGCACAGAGGCGGTGGAGCCGAGTCTATGGAGCCTATACAGCGGCACAGAGGCGGTGGAGCCGAGTCTATGGAGCCTATACAGCGGCACAGAGGCGGTGGAGCCGAGTCTATGGATCCTATACAGCGGCACAGAGGCGGTGGAGCCGAGTCTATGGAGCCTATACAGCGGTACAGAGGCGGTGTGACTCCCTAGTATGGAGCAGATTGTCCTCCATATACTGTCTTACAGATTCCCTTGAGTGCCTTATGTATTAAGATGCTCTTAAGGTAAAATACTTCATAAATATGGACCATGCCACGATATCATGCAGGGGAATTGTCTATTTACATATATTTTAGATGCAAGTATTTGCTTTTCGGCTACAAACCTATCTTGAACTGAGAGAAGAGTTTCTGCAATGACTACGTAGGGCTCACGCTGAAGTCCATATATCAAGGCTTTATTTTGTACAGAGCTGTAATAGGCCGGCTCTAGAGATGTATGCGCCCTCCGCTGGACCTCGGTATACCCCTGATTTCATACCTCATCACCCAGAGTTTTTTAGATTATATTTCATATTGGAGTTTTTGTATTAATTTCTCCACGGCTCTGCCATGTACACGAGTCTTTAGACAGTATTTCTGTTCTAACAATGGCCAGTAGGTGGCAGTAGAAGCTTGTGTGCAATCACATGTAGAGCTAAAGCATATTGTGGAAATGGAAAAAATCCTATAATTTTTATTGCTCGTTTCCTGTCCATGAACTTCCTGTTCTCAACCAAATTCACTTAATAAGTTATCAAATAATGACCTGTGGGCAAAACCTGAAGTCTGGAGCGGAATGGTACTGTGATGGATGATGCTGCAATATTACTAGCAATCCGGTATGCAGAATCTACGAAATACTGAACTAATATGGACAGGAACTACAATTATAAATTTAGCTCCGGCTACAGGGAGACTTTTTGTAGCGCCACTGATTTTAATACTGTTGCAGATACAATACTTTACAGTGCAGTATAGTATTTTGCTATGAAAAGTCTTGGAGAAGCCCGAACCTGTGTGGCGTCGCTCAATACAAGTGAATTGAATGAGGCCAGACACGTCTAGTCGGAATGTGGCCAGAAGTATACAACTCTCTCGGCTCCAACACCAGAGAACCAACAAAGACTTAGGTGGGCAACATGAAAAATAACGCATCTAGACCGAGTGCACAGGAAAGGCTGGATAAATATATACTTGGCAGAAAAAGGCAAAGAATATATACGCACAAAAATCCTGGCACATCCAAAAATTAAACTTTCAATATACAATAAAAAAAAAATTGAAAAAAGGAAAAAAACGCCTTAAAAACATTTAAAATGGCAAAAAAAAGTCAAGAAATTTCCATTTTAGCTTATGCTAAAGCTAAAAGCTGGAAATGATCCCCCCATTTAATGTTCAAAACCATGGACTATAAAGCAAATGAATCGCCAGTGGAGAATCCATACAGCATGTGCTGTGATAATTCACAAGTCTGCAGTCACATAAAGCCTGGGCAACCACTTTAATGCATCGGTCACCCATTGGCTATATTTACATTTGTTCAAAGATTATTTCATGAAAAACTCATGACGTTTCAGTTAAGGGGGTTGTCTCATCTTTTTTTTTTGGGGGGGGGGGGGGTCAGCATCTCTGTGCTCTGTACAACATTACATATATACAATAATTCTTTGCTTTTTTCAGAAGTCTGGTCTTTCCTAGAATTTGAGCTTAAAACTTCTTGCATGGCAGGCAGCAGCTTTAGCATAATTTTCTCTGCTTACATGATGTTCTTCTTTATAGGCACATTGCACTGGTACATAGAGATGCATCTCCATATACCAGCTTTTTCCAAACTTTGACATTTTTTTTAGATTGATACATATACACTATGTGTGTATATATACAGTGCCTACAAGTAGTATTCAACCCCCTGCAGATTTAGCTGGTTGACACATGCGGAATTAACTTGGCATTGTGACATTTGTACTGTAGATCAGCCTGGAAGTGGGAAATGCACTGCAGCAAATTTTGTTTTTGTTTTTTTTTTAAAACGTTAAAAGTTAATTCAGAGTGTCATTTATTATTCAACCCCTCAAACCACAAGAATTCTGTTTGGTCCCCCTAAAGTATTAAGAAGTAGTTCAGGCACCGAGAATAATGAGCTTCACATGTGTGGATTAAAGATCTCTTTTGCCAGCCTTTTCTGACTATTTAAGACCCTCCCCAAACTTGTGAACAGCACTCAGACATGGTCAACATGGGAAAGACAAAGGAGCATTCCAAGGCCATCAGAGACAATATCGTGGAGGGTCACAAGGCTGGCAAGGGGTACAAAACCCTTTCCAAGGAGTTGGGCCTACCTGTCTCCACTGTTGGGAGCATCATCCGTAAGTGGAAGGCTTATGGAACTACTGTTAGCCTTCCACGGCCAGGACAGCCTTTGAAAGTGTCCTCCCGTGCCGAGGCCAGGCTTGTCCGAAGAGTCAAGGCTAACCCAAGAACAACAAGGAAGGAGCTCCGGGAAGATCTCATGGCAGTGGGGACATTGGTTTCAGTCAATACCATAAGTAATGTACTCTACCGCAATGGTCTCCGTTCCAGACGAGCCCGTAAGGTACCTTTACTATCAAAGCGTCATGTCAAGGCTCGTCTACAGTTTGCTCATGATCACTTGGAGGACTCTGAGACAGACTGGTTCAAGGTTCTATGGTCTGATGAGACCAAGATCGAGATCTTTTGTGCCAACCACACACGTGACGTTTGGAGACTGGATGGCACTGCATACGACCCCAAGAATACCATCCCTACAGTCAAGCATGGTGGTGGCAGCATCATGCTGTGGGGCTGTTTCTCAGCCAAGTGGCCTGGCCATCTGGTCCGCATCCATGGGAAGATGGATAGCACGGCCTACCTGGAGATTTTGGCCAAGAACCTCCGCTCCTCCATCAAGGATCTTAAGATGGGTCGTAATTTCATCTTCCAACAAGACAACGACCCAAAGCACACAGCCAAGAAAACCAAGGCCTGGTTCAAGAGGGAAAAAGTCAAGGTGTTGGAGTGGCCTAGTCAGTCTCCTGACCTTAACCCAATTGAAAACTTGTGGAAGGAGCTCAAGAATAAAGTCCACATGAGACACCCAAAGAACCTAGATAACTTGGAGAAGATCTGCATGGAGGAGTGGGCCAAGATAACTCCACAGACCTGTGCCGGCCTGATCAGGTCTTATAAAAGACGATTATTAGCTGTAATTGCAAACAAGGGTTATTCCACAAAATATTAAACATAGGGGTTGTATAATAATTGACCCACACTTTTATGTTTAAAATGAAATAATATTCAACTGAGCAACATAACTTTTTGGTTTGTAAGATTTATGCTTCTGTTCATAAATCCTACTCTCGTTTGCAGTTTGAAGGCTCTAACTTATTTGCATCTTATCAAACCAGCTAAATCTGCAGGGGGTTGAATACTACTTGTAGGCACTCTACAAAAGCCTTTACTTTTTCATTTTTCCATCCCCATAGCTGTATAAGGGATTGATTTTTGGAGAACGAGTTGAAGTTTTGAATTTCATTTGTCCCTACAATGTACTGACAAATGAGGAAAAAAAATAAAATTAGGATGAAATTGTGAAAAAAAAATGCAAGTCCTGCATTGATTTTTGGGATTTGTTTTCGTGGTATTCATTGAATGGTAAAAAATAACTTGGCAGCATGATTCTCCAGGTCAGTACCACTGAGTTGATACCAATCTTGCATAGATTACTTTTTATTTAAGAGATGGGGGAAAAAAAATCTGAAGCTTGTAGAAGAAAACATTTTTGGTCTGTGTTGCCATTTTCTGAAGCCCATAATATTTTTATTTTTTCATCAATAGAGCAATGCGAGGGCTTTTTTTTTGTATGGTGAGCCGATGGGTTTATTGATAGCAATTTGGGATACTTACATTGTAATCGCTTTTTATTGCATATTTTAAGGAGGTGTGGTGATCGAAAAACCACAATTCTGGTTTGAGTCTATTTCTCTTTACAGCGTTCAACAAATACTTAATTAGAATTACTTTTATATTTTGATAAATTGGAATCTTATGGACAAGAAGATATCAAAGATGTCTATTTTTTAATTTCTTTATTTTTAATGGCAGAAAAGGGGGTTATTAAAATGTATTTGTTGTACTAGCCCTTGGTGTAAATGCAGTCCTCGTTATGTCATGTCTCTAGCTGTCATGTCCCACGACATGGGAATCATACATTATTGTGTTTGCATAGCAGTATAACAACAACAATACAATGATATCAGGTTTGCCCCTTTTACAAGTTTGTCCCATCTCCCTCCTTGTAGTCCAGCTCTGATGTAAGTAACTCCTCCCTTCTTCTTCAGTAAGTTTGTCAGCCATCATTCAAGGTCATCTGTACATCCCTGCTTCAGAATTGTATTTTGGCCTACTGTAGCTGTTGTAGCTGTTATTGTGCATAATACAAGAATTCAGCCTAAGAATAACCTTCTTCTGGAATCTATATACATGCCTCTGCAGTTGAGTTAAGCTATCTGATAAAGTTCTTGGTGTGAGTATAGGATCTATACAGATATCCATAGAAACAGTGTCTCAAGAGCACCCTACACTCGCATACTAGTTATAAAGTCATAATGCTAGCGCATATGACCCCTGCAAACAATCACCATTTAGTCAGCATGAGCCATTGAGTTTAGTGACTGACTGCTGCAGTCATATGCGCTACAGACATGATGTCACCTATACAACCTATAAACAAAGACTGGAGATTGGTTATATTATTTTTAACATCTGCTGAGGAGACAGTCTGAGGGCAGAAAAGACCGCTGAGGAGACGGCCTGAGGGCAGGGAAGAGTGCTGAGGAGACGGCCTGAGGGCAGGGAAGAGTGCTGAGGAGACGGCCTGAGGGCAGGGAAGAGTGCTGAGGAGACGGCCTGAGGGCAGGGAAGAGAGCTGAGGAGGCGGCCTGAGGGCAGGGAAGAGAGCTGAGGAGGCGGCCTGAGGGCAGGGAAGAGAGCTGAGGAGGCGGCCTGAGGGCAGGGAAGAGAGCTGAGGAGACGGCCTGAGGGCAGGGAAGAGAGCTGAGGAGGCGGCCTGAGGGCAGGGAAGAGAGCTGAGGAGGCGGCCTGAGGGCAGGGAAGAGAGCTGAGGAGGCGGCCTGAGGGCAGGGAAGAGAGCTGAGGAGGCGGCCTGAGGGCAGGGAAGAGAGCTGAGGAGGCGGCCTGAGGGCAGGGAAGAGAGCTGAGGAGGCGGCCTGAGGGCAGGGAAGAGAGCTGAGGAGGCGGCCTGAGGGCAGGGAAGAGAGCTGAGGAGGCGGCCTGAGGGCAGGGAAGAGAGCTGAGGAGGCGGCCTGAGGGCAGGGAAGAGAGCTGAGGAGGCGGCCTGAGGGCAGGGAAGAGAGCTGAGGAGGCGGCCTGAGGGCAGGGAAGAGAGCTGAGGAGGCGGCCTGAGGGCAGGGAAGAGAGCTGAGGAGACGACCTGAGGGCAGAGAAGAGAGCTGAGGAGACGGCCTGAGGGCAGGGAAGAGAGCTGAGGAGTCGACCTGAGGGCAGGGAAGAGAGCTGAGGAGACGGCCTGAGGGCAGGGAAGAGAGCTGAGGAGTTGACCTGAGGGCAGGGAAGAGAGCTGAGGAGACGGCCTGAGGGCAGGGAAGAGAGCTGAGGAGACTGCCTGAGGGGGCAGGGAAGAGAGCTGAGGAGACGGCCTGAGGGCAGGGAAGAGAGCGGAGGAGACGGCCTGAGGGCAGGGAAGAGAGCGGAGGAGACTGCCTGAGCGCAAAGAAGAGGGCTGAGGAGATGTGACCTAAAATGGTAAATGGGTGTGACTAGGACTGTTTGGTTTAGGCTTTGGCCTAAAATTTTGCAACATCAACACACAGCCTGTCTCTTTGTCTTCTTTTAAAGTTGGGAGATATACTGTATACCCAGACTTCTGGATCCTGGCGAGTTGCTTGCACAGTCAGCGTGCTAGTGCCGGCGGAGAGACGTGAGGACCTCATCGTACCACCTGCACCAGGACTCTGATGTCCTGGATGTGCCCCTGCTATTTGTAGGCTGAAAGTCTAAAGAGACCTACAGCCTATATAATGGAGAATGGTGTAGGGAATGGAGACCATGACTCTCCGCTCTACTGCAGAGTTTAATTGTATTGGTATGCTGTGCACGCTCATCCAGTTAAGGCCTCATTCACACATCAGTGTTTGGTCAGTATTTTACATGAGTATTTGTAGCCAAAACCAGGAGTGGAACAATCAGAGGAAAAGTATAATAGAAACACATCACCACTTCTGTATTTATCACCCACTCCTGGTTTTGGCTACAAATATTGATGTAAAAAACTCACCAAATACTGAACGTATGAATATGGCCTAAGGGTAGCGATCGCTGCAAATGAGTCTGAATGCGTGAGTGAGCCTAGGACAACCGCCCCAACCCCCATCCTGTCAACCCTTTAATGCTATGTTCACACATCATGTTTTTTTCAGTGTTTTTTTATGCAAATTTTCTGCTGCGTTTTATAGTACCAGCAAAGTCTGTGAGATTCCAGAAATCTCATGCACACAGCTTGGTTTTTATTTGTTCAGGATTTTGTGCTTTGCATGGTGTTTTGCAAAATAGAGCATGGTCACATCTTTCAGCGTTTTTCATCCATTGGAAGTAATGGGTGGTGAAAAAAAACGCTGAAAAAACGCAGGTGTCAAGTTTTCAGCACTTTTTGTGCCTTATTCAGAATGGTATTTTTTTTGTTCACTGAACTTTATGTACATGCATAACAGACAAAAGGACGCTGAAAAAACGCACCAAAAATGAATAAAAAAATGCAAGAAAGCAGCAACAAAAATCCTGAACAACCTCCTGGCAAGAGATTAGGTTTTGCTGCAGAAAAAAAACGCTGAAATAAACATGATGTGTGAACATAGCCTAACTATGCTACTGCTCTGCGCTGCTCCCATGCAGCAGAGGTAAAGCTGCCTCTGTTTGCAGCATTGGAGGACGCTCAATTCAGATCCCGGCAAGCAAGAAGCTGGGAAGCACATGAGGATGGGGTCTGATTTGCTTCAGAACATTGGTAAAACTTATGAAACTTTTATTGCCAATCCCAGGTCAGAGCCGTGTGACATTGTTGACTGCCTTCTATTAAAATTACTTTCACATGGGCATATTTTGGTATTTTTTATCCACATGCTTACAATATTTTAATGCTCCAGATTAGGATATTTAGTCTTCACTCCATGACTACAACCAAATACCCAGAAATGCACTTTTTTAGGGGGTTCAGTTTGTAGTATTTTCTCAGCAATATTGGGATTGTTCACACTTATGCAGCAGTAATCTAAAATAAGGAACGGGTCCAAAATAGGTACACATGTTTCCATTATAGTTTGTATTGATTCGTCTTGGAGGTAACAACCATTTCGGGTGAATTGAAGCTTCGTCTGACCTCTGACACTAGGGGACGTCATTACACTGTTTTATGCTTGCGCAGCTGGCACCTCCTAGTGGTAATACAGTGACATAGCATGCAATTAAATAACGCACATTAAATAAAAGCAAAAAAAATGCTACAATCATATATTCATTTTGCAAAGGCAGCTGCTTTATGAATTATACAACTACAAATAAGACAGCTTTTTTATCATAGGTTAATCAGTGTCCAGCATTGAAAGCCCCTCTGATCTGATATTGAGGAACTATCGTAAGGTTACATCATCAATATGTTGTGACCAGTCAACCCCTTTAAGTCAATCCTGTCATTTCAACCAATGACCAAAATATCCATTCAGTTTCTTTCCTGAAAAGCGTTTTGTGACTATTTCTAATCTACACGCTTGCTACATTTTCAAGACCTCCAAAGTGCAAGACACTCGCATCATTCTGATCACTGCTCTCACATGCTAAATGAATGTACGTGAGCACGAACCGGTCTCCGTTGACCCAACATGTTCCCTATGTCTTACTCTTATCTGGCGTATTGTCTAGCCAATATGAATACCCACAAGATCAGTATCCGACATACTGCACAATTTGTTCCGCAGTTAATGAAATCACTTACAGCTACACCCATTTGTAATATCTGTTTCCTCAAAATGTAGTTATTAAATTATCGTTACAATGACTGCACTGGTAATCCCCTTTTGGGACCATTTTTCCAGCCAATCATTAGAGGGTTTCTTTAATCTATTTTTAACTAAAACACCCATTAAGTGAAATCTGTCAATAGTTTTTTTGCTATCCCTTCTGAGAGCAGCATAATGTAAGTGGAGGGACGCTGATTCCAATGATATATCAATTACTGGGCTGCTTGCTGCAGTTTAGATAAAATCACAGTTTTCTGGGTGCAGATCTAGCAGTTCTCTAAATGCTGAGCTCTGTATAACCCCGCCCACACCACTGATTGGCAGCTTTATGTGTACACTGTGCATAGGATGAGCGGCCAATCAGTGGAGGGGGCGGGGTTACACAGCTCAGGATTCAGGAATAATGAGGACTACATTGCAGCAGGTGTAGTAGTCCCCTAGCAGGGCTTGACTGGCCATCTGACATTTCTGGCAAATACCAGATAGTCTGGTTTGGCCATGGGCCACATTGTCTGCTATGCTGTTAACCATTTCAGTGTCCTCAGGACGCCAATACTGTTAACAGTTGAGACGGAGCACAGAGCCACTTGCTCGTGTTCTATCACCTCCCACAGCAGACCGCAGGCCTCCTTTCTGACTGTAGTCTGCCGGAGGCGATATCGGCGGCGTAATGACGTCACTGCATTATGCCACCGCATCCACTTTGAGACCAGATAGAAGAAGAGATGGAGGCTGTGGAGGACGAGGAGTCTGGATTAGGTAAGTATAAGGAATTATATTTTTATTTTAGGGGCTGTGTGGGACCATCATACTACATAGGGGCTGTGGTGTGGACCATCATACTACATAGGGGCTGTGGTGTGGACCATCATACTATATAGGGGCTGTGGGGTGGACCATAATACTATATAGGGGCTGTGGGGTGAAATGGTGTTATCAATGTTGTATATGCTGGTAATATTTGGTTATGGTTTGTTGGTATTTGTCTGATATATTGCTATATTATTGTGGTATTATTATTCAATCTTGCATAGCGGTATTATTACAAATATTGGTCTTGTAGTAAATCTTGATTACCTCCACGCAGGGTAATATTAGTAATACATAATCATATTTAAGATTCTGGTGCGGGGACCCCATGATCCTGTGCAGGGGTGGATTAAGAGTAGCAAGGGCCCCGGGCAGTTTAGAAGGTGCGGGGCCCCCCTACACACACCTGATTTATCACGTGACATGTCACATGATCCTCTGTGATAGATCATGTGATAGCTCACGGGAAATTAATTTGGCACAATATTAATTGTGCTGCCCCATCTGAGAGCAGCACAATATAGGGGCAGATACCCTGATTCCAGCGATGTGTCACTTTTTCAGCTGCTTGTTGTCATTTTGAGAAAATCACCGTTTTATCTGCTGCAGATCTAGCAGCTCTCTGAATGCTGCGCTCTGTATAGCCCCACCCACATCACTGATTGGCAGCTTTCTGCCCATGCTCAGTGTACACAGAAATCTACTGATCAGTGATGGGGGTGGGGTCCTACAGAACTTACTAGTCATCTAGTGATAATTACCTTCTGACAAATCAATGACTTTATCAAAACAACACTAAGCAGCCCAGTAAGTGACACATTACTGGAATCAGTGCCTCTAACCCTACATTATGCTGCTCTCAGATTAGGTGGCAAAAAACCTGATGACAGATTCCCTTTAAAGGAGCTGTAAACACAAAAAAGTTTGTATTAAAAAAAATACAAGCCATTTGTGAAATTAACTTTTTTTCATTGTTAATTCACATTAGACTGTATCTTCAACACTTTTGTCAGCAGGTCTTATTACAGACTCTGAATAGGGCAGCTCTCTCTCTCTTCCTCAGCAGAAAGTCACAGCATGGTTAAAATACGGGATCTTTTATGATTTTCTCATAATAAATAAAAAAGGACATGCAAGTCCTCCAAACTATTTTCCGTTTCTCTATAGGGGAGGTCCTAAATCTTTCTTGTTCTTTAGTTGATCACATGTCAAAAAGGCAAAGCATTTACTATGAACTCGCCTAAAAAAATATGCACTTGGAGAGTAATATCATAATCTGCATGTAAATATTCCTTGACTCTAAGGGCTCGCTC